>NC_142081.1:2518408-3718408 GCF_054644295.1 Miniopterus natalensis | reverse complement strand
CAGGAGCCGAGGGAAGGAGCACTTAATGGTCATTTGCTCAGGCCGGGCATTGGTATGTCCACTGTCCCTTTTAACCCTCAGCCGGCCACCCCTCACTTCCCTTCATTTACAGAGGGGGACTTGGAGATGTTAGTGACTTGCCCAAGGCCAGCGAGGGAGCGGGACGCAGGATTCCATCCCGGGGCTGCCTGAATTCCCGCCGTAACGGAGAGGAGGAAGGAGGGGTGCGAGGCAGATGGATGGATGGATGGATGGATGGATGGATGGATGGATGGATGGATGGATGGATGGAGGAGAGGGAGAGTCAGGTTCTCACCAAGATCAAAGACTTACTGGTTCGGTGAAACAGGTCGTCTCTGAGTTGAGCTTGCTGGTGCAGCTCCTGCCTCCGTCTGCCTCCGAGTGCACTGTCTGCTCAGGTGGCGCAGGGACAACAGGTGGGCTGCCGGTCCGCAGGGACCAAGTCCCAGCTGTGCTGCTGAAGCTGCTCAGCGTCAGCGCTCGTCCTAGCTGCTGTCACAGTGCGCCTGGAGACAGCAGGGAGCCCCCCCTCCGCCGGCTCTCCTGGATGGATGAGGACGCCCTGACCCTCTCCACACGCTCGGGCCTTTTCTAGTCACTTGACGTAATTGTATCTCATCTAAATCATCACAGCCACCCTCCCTGATAGCAATGAGCGTCCTGCATTAAGATGAAAGAAAACTGAGGATTAGGAAGGATAAGTGACTTGCCCCAAATCATAGAGGGAGCCAATAGGGAATTAGTTTTTGAACCCTCGCTTGTTTTTCTGTCCAACACATATCCTCTCCCTATTTCTTAGCTTTTATGAATGTGCCTGAAAAGGTCTATACTCCTGGGGGTCCCCCTAAGCGGGACTCGCCCTCCTAGTCCATCAGGGAGCCGGACATCTTATCCCCTGGGCTCTAAATTTATTTCTCAAGTAACACTTTTTCTAGTCTGTCCTGTTTGTAACAAGCACACACACAAGGGTCACACATGCCCCTGACACCCTGCAGAACAGTTAATCAAGTCCACTAAAGTTCTCACAGCTCATGTTACGACTGGATGCTGAGGGAGCCAGGTGTGCAGATGATTCTGGAGCCTCCCGGGGCGCGAGGCGGGGGAGAAGGGGTGAGACAGAGGGCTCGGGGAAACCGGGCGCCCCGCAGACCTGCCGTCAGCCCAGCACGTACATCTCTAACAATCGGCTGATTGTCTGAGTGCTGTCACCCCCCCCCCCAGGTTTGTGTGTTCAGGCGGAGTGGTTCACAGCTGTGCCTCAGTTTCCTCAGTCGTAATAAGGGGATACCCGCTGTACCTTATTAATGGGCGCTTGACGATGAAATGAGTCAGGCATTTAAAGTGTTTAAGACGATGTCTTCCATATGGCGAGCACTCAAATATTTCATTACAGTTGACATTCTAATTGTTATAATTATTCCCGAGGAGGTGGCATTTAATGTCTCTGACGGTAGGAAGCGTTACCCGCGTTTTACAGATGGCTGCACAGGTACTCGGGTGTTCGCTCTGCCTTCGGAGAGGGAGGCGGGCGGGCGGGCCCCCCACTCGCCCACCCACGTGTCCCCACGCGCGGGGTATCTCAGCGAGGGCTACAAACAGGAGGCGCTAGGCTGAGTGGGTGGGACGCGCTCTGCAGGCAGACCTCCCCGCTTTGCCATGTGTTTCAGCATCTTCCCGGCTGGGTGACCACTTGCAAGTCACTTAACTTCTCTGAAGCTCAGTTTTCTCATGTGTAAAATGGGGCCAATTATGTCTGTGTTTAGTGAAACGTTCCCCTTGTTTCTATCACCCCTTTCATGTTCTGTTTTTCTGCGTACAGTTGACCCTTGGACAACACAGGGGTTAGGGGTGCTGACCCCCTCGCACAGTCACAAATCTGTACGTAACTTTGGGTTGCCCCAAAACTTAACTACTAAGAGCCTATTGCTGGCCAGGGGCCGTACAGATAAGATAAACAGCCGATTAACGCATATTTTTATATTACATATCTATTATATTGTATTATTACAATAAAGTAAGCTGGAGAAAAGGAACTGTTATTGAGAAAATCGTAAGGAGGCGATAATGCCTTTACAGTATGCACTGAAGAAACTCTGCATACGGGGGGACTAGCCCAGTTCAACCTGTGAGTCAAGAGTCAACTGGCGTCCTCACTGTCTCCCATCCCACCTGTTGTACTTACTTTTTAGGATTTTGTCTGTTGCGTTCTCTGCTGAATCCTGGGCATCTAGACCGGGGTCTGGCACCAAACGCATGCTCACAACATTCTTTCTGGCGGTGGGCGGGGGGCGGGGGGCGGGGGGGCGGCGGGAGATGCTGTTAAATTGGACCCACCCCAGAGGACTGTCAAGTTTGCGAAGCAGGCAGCATGGTGCCTGGTGGAGAGTGTGCATCCAATAAATATCAGCTAATTACGATTATTCTGTCTAATCTGCAGGCCCGCTGCGCCCAGATCAAGCCGGGTAATGTATGCCGAGGCACGCGGGGCGCGCCGTGCCGGGGCCGCCAGCCGCCGCATTAGGACCCTCCGCTGCCGGGGGGCCCGCGCCCCAGCTCCGTGCTCTCCATCCGCACAGCACCTGGGCGGGAGGGGGCGCTGGGGGGACGCCACCTGAGGCGCGGCCGGGGTGGGCCCGCAGGGGGATGACGGCCGAGCGGGAGGCAGGTGCGGGGCCTGGGTCCCGGCGGGGGTCTTTCCATGACTCCCCAGGAGCGTCCCGCAGTGGACGGGGTCGTGACTGTGTCACGCTGGACACACGTGCCTCATGTGCCTGGGCTAAGGTTTATGGATCGACTTTACCTTTCCTGTCTCGGGAGCCGGCAGAGTAGTGTCAGGAGGGTCAGAGTAGAGGCCTCTGGCTCTGGGACGCTGCTGGACACCAAGGACCTCCTGGCGCGAGCCGCGGCCGCGTGGCTCGGCTGGAGTGGCGATCCCTGGTCGGGGCGTGTGCGGGAGGCAAACCAATCGATGTTTCTCTCTCACATCGATGTTTCCCTCTCTCTCTCTCTCCCTCTCCCTCCCTCCCTCCCTGTAAATACCAATAAAGACAAACAAAAGAATCCCACAGTATAGACGCCCCATTTTGGAAAGTGAATCCTTTACCTGGACTATACTTGGACTGCTACTTCCCAGGACACTTGTTGAGCTTTGATGCCACGTCCAAAGTAGAACAGATCCCAGCCGTGTCCTCCTTGAGGCCCGTCTGTCCCTGAAACCCTCGGCTGGGCTGAGCAGGAGCACGGCCGTCATTCCGTGTGGAATCGGGTTGGGTGGGCGCCAGGGCAGGGGCAGGGCAGGGTCCGGGCTGGGTGGGAGCCGCTTGAGCGACTGTCCATAGTGCGATTCACCCTCACCTTGGAGCCACGGGGGTGTCGCCGTCCTCAGCACAAGTCGGGGCACAAGACAGAGAGGCCAGGTCACGTCTCTGCAGTTACACAGCTCATGAGTGCCTGCTGGGGTGGAACCTGGTCTGTCTGTCTGTCTAGCACCACGGCTCGGGCGCCGCTGCAGAGGGAACAAAGATTTGGGCGAGGGGCTCAGAGGCGGGACTGGGAGGGGCTTTAGCTGGCTGACTTGGCTAGTTTTCCTGGGGGTGGTGGCCCAGGGCTTCGACTGTAGTACAGATCCCGATGCCACCCACCCGGTCAGGGTTTGAGACTGGGTTTGGGGGCAGGTGGTGTAGTGTGCACACGTGTTCTGACCATGTGCCTGTGAGCATAGGGACAGCACCCAAGGGTGTAGGTTCGAGTCCTTGTACCAGCGCCCGGTGGATACCTCTCAAGTCAAGCATATATTTAATTATCCACCTTGACAGAGGCCCAGCAAACCACTGGCCCATAGAAACTTCTTAAAGAATATACATACAAGCGATAAAGTTTTATATCTGTAGGAGACGGGGCGGGGACACAGGAGACTGGGAGTCATTAGTTGAGGTAGGGGCAGGAAGGGTCTTGGTGCGGCCAGGAACGGAGGTGGGCGTGAGGCTGGGTACTGTGCCTTCTTTCACAAGTAATGAAATGTGGGAGCGAGCCGTGAACGATGAGGGGACCAGGTCAGGGACCAAGGGTTGTGATCAATTCTCCACAACCGCGGGGCATAGAGCAAGACTGGAGCGGTTTGTGGTTGTTAATTTTATTATTACAAACAAACCATGTAATCAAGGCCTCGAATAGAGCGATTGTGAGAGTTCATTCTGGACAAAAGACAGTGATTAATCCAGGTCTGGTAAGCTGACATTTGCAAACAACAAGGTCTAGGCACACTGAGGTTTCTGTGCCAGGGAAATCTTGGCGGTGGGGAGGGACTCTGTGGAGAGGTATGGGAGGGCTTGGGGGTGCCCCTGAATAGTTAATAATGAATCCATGCATGAATCGAAGCAAAGAGGCCGGGCATGGGCCAGCGGGGAGAATGGCCTTTGAACAAGGATTACGAATGATCTGGGTCACCTCAAGCCCCCAAACTCAACACGTTCCAGGCTGTTGGGACTGGGGAGGAAGCATATCCACAGGTATGTAGAACGGTCATGGGTGTTGGGCTGAATGGTGGCTTCAAGCGTATTTACTGTGTAGTTAAAAATGAATTAGATCAGGAAGAAAACAGATGACCAAACGAAAGGGGACCCCCAAAGACTATGTATTATGAATTATGGATTAAGAATATTCCGCTTAGGTACAGTTGAGGGCTATTTCAAACAGAGCAAAAGAAAACTCTTGCCTCCGTGGACAGGAAGCATTAGTAGAGAACCAATACTTTTTTGGGGCACCTTGTATATAATTTATATTAATCAATATTTTTGTTCTGGGCTCGTCCTGAGCTCATGTGTGTGTTGTATTTAAGAAATAAGCAAAATCAATTCAAAAAACAAGTAGGAAACAGTAATGAGACTGCATGTGGACTCAGAGATTATTACCCCAACTCTGCAAGGCTGAGTCCATGGGAGAAGACCTGGGCGGGTCCATTGTAAGAAACATCAAGACAGATGCTTGTAATCCTTGCCATTTTTGTTTTTGATTTGGGTGGTGAATTTGTGCATGTTTATTGTAACAATGAAATTAATAGATGAGAAAATATGTACGATGAGGGCTATGCTCGGTCCAGTGGCGAGACCAAGACTAATTAATCCTGTGCTTCTCCCCTGATGGCCATTACAAACACCGAGGTGGTTTGATCCTAAATTATCTGCCTTGCATTCCACAGAACGGAGGCCCCGGAGTGGGTCTAGCAGTGCGAATCTTGGCTGTGACCTCTGAGAAACGAGCCAGGAGCCAACCAACAGGAGAGATGGTGAGTGTTTCAGGGTGGGGGGCCGGGTGATGGGCGTGTGTGCGTTGGTGAACCTGATCGGGCAGAGTGAAACCAAAGATGGCCAAGCGCGAGACTTGTCTCCGCTGGTGAGACTGTCACGAACCAAGGGTGATGGATCCCATTGGGCGTAACTGTCACTCAAAATAATCATAATAAAACTGTGCTGTTCTCTGTGTGAGAAAAGAGCAAATGAAAGAAATAATTATATATATACAGGGTTTCCCCCAAATTTACATGCACTTTGAATAATTATAAAGGCAGTGTTTTTTAAAATATACTTCATTTTCAGAATGGAGCTATCAGCTGTTAAAGTGTGTATACATTTTTTGGGGCACCTTGTATACATAATTATATTAACTTTATGTGTATATGGATAACTATATTATACATATATGTAACATATGTTAATGTAAACATAAATGTTATGTTTTCCTGGGTTGAATGGTGGATTCATGTATGTTTATTGACTTATTAAAAATTAATATATGTTGTACACCTGCAACATAATATTGTATGTCAACTATAATCAAAAATAAATTAAAAAAATAAATACATACATAAATCAAAGAAAGTTAAGCATGGACAATGTATCATGGCCTAAGATTTATGATTGCACAATTCTGTAAATTGGAAGGACATTGATACAAAAATATCTACCCTATTTGATTGATTTTAATAGCATCATACCATTAATTTATACACTAAGTTTTAAATAAACACTTTCCTATTGATGACCTTTAGGCTGTCAAATCAGTGCGAAAGGGGCACATAGAGAGACATAAGGTACTGATAATTTTTTATTATATTATCATTTTTTTCAATTACAGTTGACAGATATTGGTAATTTTCTTTTTGTTGGATGAGATTCATTGGTATTTTTATGATTTTTTTTACAAGGGATACATAAATTTAAAAGCGCTGAGTGTAGACCAATGAGGACAATGGTTCTGACCAAAAAAGAAGCATTAAAAATGATCCAGGGTGTTCGTTTCCTAAGGCGTTGCTTCCTGCCGCTCAAAATGGACACACGGTAGTTTATTTAACCAGACAATATTTATGAGGGTTTTGACTCTTACTGGGTGAATAAAGTATGTAAGGAAAATATAAGTAATAGTCGATGTTGTTAAATCTTTGGCTGGAAATTTCCATAAGTAAGTAAATGAATGAATGAGTGAGCAAATCAATGAACCAAACGAGAGAGGGCAATGGTGGCAATGTCTTGTTATCCCAGATTTAAGATTATTCTAGTCCTGTTTGTCCAAGGTCTATTTAAAAATTGTGTTGGGTAAGGAGAAGGTCACTGTTCTTGTTTTTGCATGATTATGTTTTGGACATTGATTTTGATACCAAAAATAAATAATTACATGAATGTCTACAATACAAGAAAGGCCAAAACATAGACTGGCGAGGAGAATGACCCCGGGATTAAAGGATTATCGTTAATTTAGTTCTGTGCTCTTGACTTCCAAGCAGGAACCTCGCCCCTTTCATTCCCTTGACGTGCATCGTTTATGTAGACGTTTGTCCAGGGATAAAGACCCAGGCTGTTCACTTTCTGAGCGAGGAGCGCAGAGGGAGATGCCAGGTAATGTTGGACTTGTGGAGTGAGAGACTGGACTTATCTTTTAGAAATGATCAAATAAAACCGAAAAGTAGCAGCTTGGTCTAGTGATCAAAAATGGTGATTAACCCCATTCGGCTTCATTAGAGTAAGTGCTAGGCTATTACCACAGAGCACAGGGTAAAAAGGGGCGCAGTCCAGTAGAACTTTCTGCGAGGGCGGACCATTGATGAGTGTGTGTCATCAAGCAAAATTATTACTAATATGTTTTTGAAGCATCGAGTCCATTAAAAAAAAGTGCAGGCATTAATTTCTAAAACGGGAAGGCATTTACATGAGTAAGAAAATTGCGGGGGACCCATGTTGAGTCTGTCAGGTGGTAAGAATTATTAACCCTGTTTATTCATTGAGTTCAATAACAACAAAGATCTAGTTGGTTATCTCTGTAAGGAGTGAACAAGTTGAGAGAGGTTAGTTTTAATCAGAGTTTTTGACCGGTTTATTTGGTGTCCATATAAAGGATATAAAGTCTAGGCTCCAATCTATAGTTGAAGGTTCGCAGGTAAATTCATGTTATATTGTTTTAGTTTGGGCCGTTGGTGGATTTACTCTTGTTAATTGTCTTCTAAAAACTATAGGATTTAATTAACCCATGTCTAATCTAATTAAATAGTAAATAAGCAAATAGCTAAATACATGAAGGAGTCACGAAAGAGCACTGGTGAAATGTGTGAACGTGCGATTAGCCCAACTGTGACCGAGCGAGGGCCATTAGACCAGGGCAGGGCCTCCTCGCTGGCTCCTTTACAGCTGCTTAACGTTTCCTTTGGTTTTTCCCCACCGCTGATTTATACATCCCGCCGCTGCTCAAGATTTAGGTTCCTAACCTACTGAGGGAACACAAAGAAAGATGGAACATTGTTAATGGTGTCAGATGAGGCATTCTGGGAATTTTTGGTTACATGTTTAAAGTTTTAATACATTAAAGAAAGACTAAAGAAGGCGGGCCCAGCACGGCCGCGATGAGTGTGGGTTTGCCTAAAGAATATTGATTGACCCCTGACCCTAACCCTCACCCCTACCTCAACCCTGACCCTGACCCTGGACCTGGAAAGAAAAAAAAAAAAGAAGACTATTGATTGACCCCATGTGGGCATCAGTGAGGCCCACAGCAGGAAGAGATCCTGTTGATTGGTTCGGGGAGAAATTAAGCAGATGGCAGATGTTAGTTCTTGATTTAGGGTGATTCACTGATATTAAGCAATTTTTACTCAATCAATGAGTGAATCAATAAACAAATGTATAAACGAGTAAGAGAAAATCGCCCGAAGCCTAGGCCAGTGTGGAGCCCTGGGGAGACCCCGTGACTCTGAGGTTCATTATTCAAAACGTCATTTCCCGCCTGATGGGGCAGGAGCCTGGAGCTGAGGTCAGGAGCTCAGGCCGCCTGCCCTTGGCCGTGGGGAGCCTGGGACGGGTACTTTGCGTAGTGGGTCAGTCCATGGGCAGATAAGGGGACACAGGGAAGAAAGAGAAACGCGGGCTAGGCAGTGGCCAGCGGGGAGAGTGTCTGAGATGCACACGGTCCTCAGATGCTTCCCCAGGAGCTGGTTTTCCATCAGCGAAGAGTCGGGGCTTTTACCAGGTTGATCAGAAACCTGGGAGATGTACGTAAGAGCGGGAGCTGTTTCTGGGTTGGTGGTGGTGAATTTTATTAAGAAAAGGGAAACAAAATCTACAGTCAATTAGAGAGCTACCCAATTAAAGATGACCAAGGGATGGCCCAATGTGAAGGGAGCTTTATGATTAAATCAGTTCGCAATCGGTGTGGTTTTTGAAAACACCTGTAGTTGTTTTTCTGTGGACCGGTGTTCGTGTTATTTAGGACTCTCTCCCAGGATACGTAGGCTTATGAAGATTGATCATATTATTCTAAGTGAATGAAACAAGAGATTGTTTCAAAAGAGGGCAAACAATGAGGATACTATGTCATTAAAAAAGTTCATTAATCTCATTCTTCTGTCTGATGTCCATGTACCTAAAGGGTATTGGGCTCTGCCCACTTTGGGTAAAGAGCATAGAGACACTTGCCTGTGAAACTGTTTTAGATCATTTTGCATTTGTTTTTTAAAAAGTGAAAATAGGAGCAAGTCATTTCATGAGTAAATAAAAAAAAATAAACAAAGAAATGAATAACTTCCTAAAGTAGGGTCAGGCATGGATCACTGATGGAAATATGTCAAGAAACAAAGATGTATATTTACCTAATTCTTATGAGGGAGTGCCCATATCCAAGATAAACCAGGCTCTTACCTGTGGAACCTGCATGTGCAGGTTTAAGACAGAATTTGGGATAGGCACAGTTCTTCAGCTGGGATGTAGATTCAGCCATTGTCATGTTGTATATATATTACTAATTGAGTTAAATGAAAAGAGGACCATTCTTGGGCTCATGGGATGTGATGAAAACCAAGGTCTGTGACAAATCTGGTACGGAGAGGTGGGCTAAGTTTTCTTTAAAAACATCTCCTCTACTTGGGTTTTCTAAAAACTGCCTTTTACTCCACAGATTCATTATGCTCACCGATTTACTCAGTTGGCACCTTGGTTGTCACTTCTGTGGAAAAGGGGCCAAGGGACTCATGTAAGTAATGTTCATGTTCTTGGTCTGCAGGTGTTTTTCATGTGGTCCATGGGTTATTTCAGAGGAATGGAGTCAGGATGTCATGCATGGGATGCGTGGGGGTGGAAATGAACCACCGACCAAGGTTAATCCATTTTAGGACAGCTGAGGCACATTAAAAGCAGAGTTAGAGGGTTTTACATTCATTTTCAGGGTTGCATAATATTCCACTTCATTTTGTGCTACATTGAAAAATATTACCTTGTTGATAAAGTTCTAGGTTGTTAAATCATTGAGAAAGGACCACCTAGGAAGCTAGAAATATTATCAGTGTTCTAATTGTGGGGTAAGATGCCAGGTTCATACTTTTAAAATATGAAGAAATTAAATGAATGTTGAGCACGTAGAGAGTTGGTAAAACCCTTGGGATGGGCATGAAGCAAGATTACTGACTATGCCTGTTTGCAACACGGAGGTCCAGTTAAAAAGAGGCTCATTTATTACCTCTGTGGGAAATAAACCTGTAAATAGCTCTCTGCAGTATTCAGATATTTTTTATTTTTGGGTTTTTGTGACTCTGGAATCAACATTTTATCAGTGAATCCGTGAATGAAATAATAAATAATATATAAATAGTCTAAGTAAAAAAAGTAAAAATAAATAGATGAAGGAAACCGTTGAGCTTGGATCAAGGATGTGTGAACCGTGAGACCAAGAGTGTCGCTGAAACCCTAAACTCTGAGGTCCTTGAGAAAGAGGCCTCTGAGGGGACAGAGCTCAGAGCAGAAGTCCCAGCCATTGAGGGATCTGGCTCTTGGGCCTTTGTAGTCCCTGGGTGGGGGTTGTGTTGATATAAGTGAGTTAATGCAAGAAGCCTAAGAGGTTCACATGGGCCATTTATGAGGGAGTGCCATGAAACAAGAATTATTAGTGATATGTTTGTTTACAGCGAGTTCCCATCCAATAGTAAGACCTGTTGTCCCCTTTGGACGTTAGTGTCCCTGTTGCCATCCAGGCCCGCGGGGGTGGCCGGTGGTTGGTGTTATTAATAAGAAAGAAATGTTTACAAAGACAGATGATTATAAAGCTTGCTGGAAAGAAGCAAGCAGGGGCCAGGGTTGAGAATGTGACATATGACACCAGTCAGGATTAAGCCCATTGTGTTCACTAACTTATTTAAAAACCAAAGCACATGAAAAGCGAGATAGTCAGTGATTTCTGTGGGTAGTGAGCCTGCAGGCAGTTGTTAGTATTTTTGGTTTTCAAGTGAAAGCAATTATACACTATTATAAGTTAATGAGTAATATGATTATGTCTCCAACGGTTACCTAAGGGAGGGCAAGTGGTGGGCAGTGTGGGGCATGTCATGTGAAATGAGGCTCATCCTCGGGTTCATCAAATTAGTTAAAAATAAGAATGAAAGAAGTCAATAAAATAAGGTGTATAAATCTTGGGTAATGGTGAGTTTAGGAAATGAACCAAATTTATAATTAATCTGATACTGCAAGACTAACTTCCATTAAAAATATCTAACTCTAGGCTGTTTCTTTCTTTTGCAAGTTCATAGTGTTCCCACGTGAACACACCACAGATGATTTCATCACCCTCCCAGGCTCACGCTCTTGGCTTCTGCAAACTGGGTAAGGAGAGAAGACACCCAAGTAAGTACAGTAACAAGAGCTCATGCTCCTGGGTTGGCCGGTTGGTTTCTGCGCGTCGCTTGAATTTCTCAAAGTAATAAATGAAAATGTTAATGAGTAAAACCAAAGAACAGCAGCCTAGACCCCCATTGGGATCCCTGGTTAATCTGATTCAGTACAACTAACACCCAGTGAGAAAGCCCAGAGGTGTTTCCTCCGGTCAGGGCCGCCCCCGCGGTGCTTTGTTTTCGCCTCGCAGGCCATTGAAGCGCTTCTCTGTTGATGAAAATTTAGGCCAAGTCCCTGCGGGGGACACGAGGAAGGTGGGCAGACTCGGCAGTGGTCCAGTTAGAAGTAGGCTTACGATGCAACCTGGGTCTTCATTACATCATCTTTAAAGACAGAGAGCCAAGAAAGGGACCAATGGAACCGATGCGCAGCAAGGTTGTTGATTGATTTATGTGTGCAAAAAGCGCGCGCGCACACATGCACACACGCACGGCAGAGAGCCCTCATCTATCCGCACTGTGGGGTGTGGGCATTTGGACAGTTTTTAATGAGTTAAGGATGTTGTACTTGGGCTTTCTGATTCATGAGGTTTGATTGTATCACTACTTCTGAATCAGTAAATAAAGGAGTAGATATTGCCTAAAGAATGGAACAAGATGCCCAGTGTAGACCAAGGGTGAGGTTTCTGAGACATGAACTCAGAGTTTTGATGGACCTCTGTAACTTTGAGGTCCATTAGAGAAAAGACATCTAGTTATTTTCTCTGAGGGAGAGGGGCTCACCGTGAAAGTTAGGAGTCTCCGGTCCTTGAGCTTTGGTTCTCGGCGTGCGTGAGATGGACCGTGATGGCCAATGACACAGGCCTGCCATGAAACAGGTTATTATTATTAATTCTGTTGTTTCCCAAAGGAGTTTCTATCCTTAGTAGACCAAGTCTCTCTTACTGTTTTCCCTAAAGGATCTGCCCTATTCCATAAGAGTCTGTGTTGTTTTGGATTGGTGGTGGGTTGCTGGTCATTTGTTTTATTTAAAAAAGGAACAGATCATTTCCATGAAAAATAATTGTTTAAATACATGCCTCGTTGAAGGAAGACTAAGCGTAGACTAATGTTAATATAGTAGTAGGTATGATCATACCATTTCTGTTTACTGACTGTAATGAAAGAAAAATGGATTCACCAGGTTGCCTCTGTGGACAATGAACATATGTACAGATATTAGAATTAGTCAATATTGTTGTCCAGTGTCTTAGCTTGCATTTATTTTGAATGTATTGTTAAAAGGGAATGAATGAATGAATGAGTTCATATTTGGGTCAGTTATTTAAAAGAAATATCCTTCAATAAATGAATGGATAAAGAAGACATGGTACATATATACAGTGGAATACTACTCAGCCATAAAAAAAGACGAAATATTGCCAGTTGTGACAACACGGATGGATCTTGAGAATATCATGCTAAGCAAACTTTAAGGGCCATATTGATTTCATTCATATGTGGGGTATAAAAGTGAAACAAACAAATGAACAAACAAGAATGGAAACAAACAAATCTCATGAACACAGACACCACTATGGTGGTTTTGAGAGGGAAAGGGGGTGGGGGATAGGAAGGGTAATGGGTCAAATACATGGTGATGGAAGAAGATTTCACTTTGCGTGGCAGGCACACAATGCAACGTACAGATGATGTGTCGTAGAAATGTACACTTGGAACTGATATTATCTTTTGAACCAATGTCACCCCAATGAATTTAATTTTAAAAATAGATAAAACTAAAGAAGGTAGAGCGTGAGTCAGTGAGTAGTAGGTGCCATGAAATGAACATAGGGATTGATTCATTTTAGATGAATGAAAAGAAAGGAGACTTACCTCCCTTTGGGCAAAATGCTCGTCAGCAGTTGCATGAAATGGTATTTCAATTCTGGATTCCTGGTGGGTTTTACTCTTTTTTGTTTAAAAAAAGGAATAAATGATGAAATTATCCTTGGAGTAATTAAATGAGAGAAACATTAGGGAGCCAGTAAACGTATTAATTGGTGTACATCTTGGGCGAATGCTTTTTGGCGCACCCTACGCCATCTGTGAACCCCATCCTCAGAGAAGATTTAGGAGTCTGGGAACCCCGGCTCGGGAGCGAGTGTAGATGGATGGCGATGCTCGTTCCGTCTGTGCCTGCTGCGCGGGGCGGTGCGTTGAACAGTGCTTCCGTGTGCGGTGTGCGAACGCCATCTAGTTGCATTTTTCGGCCTGTTTCCATCCATTTTCCCCGCACCACTTTCTGAGTCGGCTGTCCTTCCCCCACTGTATGCTCTTGCCCCTCTCTCACATATTGACCACCTAGGCTTTCTCGCCTGTTCCGTTGACCTGTGAGTCTGTTTCCATGCCCGTGCCCTGCTGCTTTGAGTACCGTAGCCTTGTAGTGTAGTTTGCTATCGGGTAGCGTGTTACCTCTGCCTTCATTCGTCTTTCTCAGGATCGCTGTGACTTGCAGTTACGGCTGTTGATGGGTTGATCGTGTGCTTTCTCTGGAGAAAATAAATTGATGTTTAAATTAATCATGAGAACAACAAGAAATGAATAAATAAAACTATATAAATCAATAAATAAATACATCAAGTAGGGTCTAGCCTGGCCTATTGGTGAAATTATGCCATCTAAAAAGTATTTAACTTTATCCAGCACTGCACAAGTGATGCCGTTATTAGAGTGCAGGGAAGGATACTTGTTGCAGTCATTTCCTATTCTCGTGCTGGGCATTAGAGAAAGTCAATAAATAATATGTCAGGCCATTCTTGGGCCATTGGTTAAAACGTAGCTTGCATCAAGGTTTACTATTAATCTCGTGCAGCCTTACTAATATCCCTTGAAAAATGTAACTTTATATTGTTAAGTTCTTTAAAATTCGCTTTTATGCCGCACAAGGGATACATCATTCCTGACTTAATTATTCCCCATTGATGAACATCTTGGCTGTCATGTCTGTTGGTACAAAGTGTTGAATCAGATTTGAGGAATAGTCAAAGTTCGAAGTTCATGGTCTTGATTTTGGGGGTTCGTTTATGAGTTTCAGTATTTCAAAAAACTTAATGGGTACATATTTAAAGAAAATAGAAAGCACCATTGATTAGCAGAGGGTAGTTACATATTATGAACTAAAAGGAAGTTAGATTATAGCAACTCAGCAGAAGGGAGCCTGTTAGGAAAATTAGATGGAGGGCCCGTCCATCACTCTCAGGGGCGATTACTATTTCATTTTGGTTTTGACCTCAGCAAATTTAAATCTTCACATGTGATCCAGGCTATTGACTCTTTAAAGGGAGCATGTAAGAAGGTGACAGTTAGTGTCGGGGGTCTTGTTCTGGAGTAAGATGGTGTGTCCATGGTCATTGTTGTACCGTATTTAAAATGTGGACAAATTAAACAAGGACTGAGCGTGGATCAGCAGCGACCACAGGGTTTCTAAGGAACAGGAATTTAAGTATGCATTGTCTGCCATAGAGATTCTTCATTGATCTCAGCAATTTCAAGGTTCTTACTGGGATTTGGGGGATTTTTATGCGTCCATTTTGTTATTTTTAGTGAATCAATGAATGAGTCAATAAATAAACGGGGAAATGAATGAAGACAAACAGTGCCAAGCCTAAACCACAGACGAGCGTCCTTGAGTGTCTGAATTAAGAATGTTGATTACGCCCGGTAGCTGTGAGATCCATTAGGGAAGGAAAATTACCCTATTATCTCTGTGGGAAATGAGCTTATAGCAGACGTTAGGAAGCGTCAGATCCTGTTTTGGGTCTATTAAAGTTCTTGAGCATAGATTATACTTTTCCAAGTAAACTAATGCATGAATGAAAGCATAAAATATCTACATTAAGGAGGGCGATGTGTCTGTTAAGGTCTTCGGCTCATTTTTTAATCGGGTTGTTTGTTTTTTTATTGTGGATTTTATCTGATTTGAATAATAGCCATTTATCAGATGTATCTTTTGCAAATATTTTTGCCCCCATTCTGTGACTTGTATTTTGTTCTCTTGACACTTTGTTTTGTAGACAAGAAAATTAAGTCCAGTTTATCAATTATTTTTTTTAATGTATTGTGCCTTTGATGTTTTTTTTTAAAAACGTCATTCCGAAACTCAAGGTCATCTAGATTTTATTCTGTTATAGGACTTTTATTGTTCTAAATTTTGCATTTTGGTCTATGATCCATTTTTTAAAAGGTTTTAAAAATTGATATTTATTGAATTTCTTAGGGTGACATTGGTTAATAAGATTATATAGGTTTCAGGCGTACAATTGTGCAGTGCATTATCTGTATATTGTATTGTATGTTCACCACCAAGTGAAGTCTCCTTCCATCACCATTTATCTCCCCTTTACTTTCTTTTACCTCCCTTCCCCTTTCCCTCTGGTAGTCACCATACTGTGTCTATGAGGGTTTTTTCTTTCCTTAATCCCTTCACCTTTTTCACCGAGTTCCCTAAACACATTGATTTGTAGTAGTTCTTAAACATGCCTTTGAAGATACGGACTCTTTAAATATATCAATCCAAATACTGATGATCCATTACGAGTTCATTTTTGTGAAGAGTACAAGGTCTGTATTTAGATCCCCCCCCATTTATATACCCAGCTGTTCTAGCACCACTTGTTGAAAAGATTGCTTTCGCTGCTTCATTGTATCACTTTTGCTCTTTTATCAAAGATCAGTTGGCTCTCTATTTTCTTGGCTCTCTGTTCTGTTGCATAGATCTGTATGTCTGTCCTTTTGCCAGTACCACACTGTCTTGATTACTGTAGCTTATAGTGAGTATTGAAGTCAGGCTCCGCCAGTCTGTTAACCTTCTTCTTCCACATTGTCTTGGCTATTCTCTTCTATTGCCTATTCACGTAAACTTTAAAATAAGATCAGTTTGTCTACATCCACAAGATAAGTTGCTGGAAATTTCATTAGTATTGCATTGAATCTACAGATCTAGTTAGAAAAAACAGACATCTTGACAATATTGAGTCCTCCTGTCCATGAACATGGAACATTTTTCCATTTATTTAATTCTTTTTTGATTCCTTTCATCAGAATTTTCTCGTTTTCCTCATATAAATCTTGTATATATTTTGTTTAATTTATATGTAAGGATTTCATGATTGTTTTGCTAATGTAAATAGTATTGTGTTTTTAATTTCCAGTTCCGCTTGTTCATGGATGGTATGTAGGAAAGTGATTGATTTTATATATATATTTTCTACACAGGTGACCATGTCATCTGTTAAGAGACAGTTTTATTTATTTCTTCACTAATAGCACATCTCTTATCTTTTTTTTGCCTTATTGCAAGGTGATTAGCTTTATTTTTTGCATATATCTGTACAATTTTCCCAACACTATTTATTGAACAGGCTATCTTCACCCCTTTGTATATTCTTGCCTCCCTTGTCAAATATTAATTGACCATAAAGGTGTGGGTTTATTTCTGGGCTCTCTATTCAGTTCCATTGATCTACGTTTTTGTTTCTTTGCCACTGGCACGCTCCTAGGATAGTTACATTTTTTCTTGTTTGTTTTTGTGATAGGAGCACCAGCAATCTTCTCCCTTAGCCAATTTCCAGTACACAGTATATTATTAACTATAGTCATCATGCTGTACATTAGATCTCTGAACTTATTCATTCTATATAACAGCAACTTTGTATCCCTGACAAACATCTTCCTATTTTCTCCAACTCCCATTCATGATAATCACTATTGTACTGTCTGCTTCAATGAAGTCAACTTTTTTTAGATTCCACATATAAGAGAGATCATGCAGCATTTATCTTTCTGTGTCTGGCTTATTTCACTTAGTGAAATGTCCTCCAGGTTCACCCATGTTGTTGCAAATGACAGTGTGGTTTTTTTAAGGCTGAATGATAGATATTCCACTGCATGTACACTGACTGCAATTTATGCACTCATCTGCCAATTGACACTTAGCTGTTTTTTTTCTAATATATGCATTCAGTGCTATAAATTTTCCTCCATTCACTGCTTGTGCTGCATCCATTTTTTAAAAGAAACAGTGAAACATTTATATAAATGGATATTTGTCTGAGTATATTTGTCATTGAATGAGAAGCAGTTATGGAAAAATGTTGACAATGTGTCGTATGGGAAGTGTTGTAATTGATCAGATTGTGTTCACCAAGTTTTAATAACAATCCCCAAACTGACTCAGTTACTTCTGTGACTAACAAGTAGATAGACACATGTTAGTATCATTCAGGATTTATATCTAGTCTCTTTGCATTCGTAGATGTTGAAGTTGTGTTATAATGAATGAATGAATGAAGTCCTATCACAATTATTTAAAATAAGACAAAGCACAGATCAGTGAGTACCATGATTAAGGAAACAATGATAATGATTAATTTGGGTTTTCACTGCTGATGTTTATATAAAGAAAAATTCCTGGCGTGCTCCCATTTTTGGTAAGAGACATGTGGCTCATTGCATGGAACAGTATTTCTGTCCTGGATTACTGCCTGTGTAGCCATTTGACTTCTTAAATGTAATGAGCACATGGCTAAATCTCCCGTAAGTAGTTAAATAAGTGAATAAGTGAATGAATAAATGAATGTATAAAATAAAATCAAGCATGAGGCATTGAGAATGTAAAATAAGGATTTAAATGTGACCAATTTTGCAAAAGTAACATCCATTGCTATTATCCTTTATTCTGTTAAAACTTAAACTGTAAAGATTTTTTGGTAGATATTGTTCTTATTCTAATGTAGATTCAGCAGTGGCAATTACATTATTTAAAAACAAAGGGGAAACACTGGATTAATGAAAAAGTACCAAAGTTTATTACTATCCAGTTCCCCTTTATTCACATAAACTAAAATGTAGGTTAATTCTACTTTGTCATCCACAGAACTGCTACAGGACAGCAGCTTTTTCGTTTTCTGAGAAATAAAATGTTGGCAGTTAGCTCTGTGGATTAAAGCCCTAGTAAGTAAGACTCAAAGATGCCCCCTTGGTTGGAATGTTTTGTTCACAAGCGCTTAGTGGTTCCGCAAAAGAATCAATCACTATAATAGAAATCAAAAACCTAACTGTGGACCAGTGATGGGAATATGTCGTGAAATAAAAATTACATTTAATCTAATTTGGGACAACTGAGGAAATTAAAAACCACCATCATTTCATTCATTTTTCAGACCAATTGAATATTACATTTGATGTTTGCATATTGTGTCGTCCTGGCTGAGAGCCACGCGTGTGGCGGCCCGTAGCCGACGGCAGGTTCGGCGTTTGAGACAGGATTTAAGAGGGTGGTTTCACCACTTCCCACGGGCCCATCTTTCAGACGTGGCCTCACTAAATGAAGGGAAGCCACAGGAGGGCGGGGGGGGACATGTGGCTTTGTGTGAAGCTTGGATGTAAATTATGTAAATTGACGACACGTGTTCTCTGAGGTCCACTGTAAGCAGAGGCTCGTCTATCTGCTTTATGGCAGAGGAACCACTAACCGCGGCATTTCACGAACGTATTGTTCACGGGCCAGTGAATCTCACTGACCGAGAGCCTGAAGGAACCGGCGTGCCGGACCGATGATGATTGCCATGGGGTATCTGAAGGAGTTTTGATTAAACCCGTAAGCAACTCTGAGGTCCACCGGAATGACTCCGTGCTACCTTGTGCTTGGGCTTTTGTGATTCCTGGGGATGGATTGTCATTTTTCATATAAAATTGACCCCAAACTAAATAAAATGTATTAATGAATGAATAGAATAAGACAGGACAGTCACCTATTAAGAAGTTTAATGAAACGTGGATTATTATTAATAGTTGGCAGAGACTCGACTTCCAAAGATTGAATGGCAAAGGGTCCTTTTCCTCCAAAAGGAGAATATTCATCATTATTTGTACATGAACAGTCAGAGTTTTTGTTCTGTATTGGTGGTGGGTTGCTGACTGATTGTTTTATTTAAAGAAATGGAAACACATTTACTCATATAAATAATTGGTTCAATAGCCATGTAGTTGAAAGCCAAGTGCAGAGACCAATGATAAGAATGTTTTATATGACAAAACTCACAATTAACCTTTTTACTGATTATTAAGACATGAAAACAGAAGGAAGTCCATTATTCTTGACAACAGTGTTCCATGTTTTTATCTAGTAAATAAGATCACAGATACCAATGTCTTCGTATAAGAGAGAGGAGGTATAATTTTATATCTTAATCTACTTTTAAACAGTCAGCAAACCACAGACCAATTATGAACATGTGTTGACGTGAGGATAGCGATGGATTCATCCTGGTTTCCAACAACACACATTCTAGGAAAAGTTCTAGGCTCTGCGATTTCTTGAAAGGTGGACCTAGAACTTTACAAGTTACAGTAAAATGGTGTTGAACCACTTTGGGTCTTTAGAAAAATGAGAACATGGTATTATTTCCTGAATCATAAAATAAACCAGTGAATGAACCGATAAATACACATAGTTAGGATTGATGAAATTTTACCATGATCAAATTCAACATGTCTCATTCTGTACAGATAGAAAGATATTTTGGCTCTCCCTATGTAGGTAGCAAGTAAAGTCAGAGGTCTTTAATTGTTACAGTTTTTATTTTGTATTGAACAATGGTGTTCATATTATTTATTAGTATAATTTAAGTAAGTAAACAAAAGATTGCTATTGCTGGGAAAATGATGACTTTGTCATGTGAGGTAGGGTTTATGATTAATCTAGCCTTTCTGACAAATTTTAATTGAAAAAGGCTAACTCTGTCTTCATTTTTAAATATAGGCTAATTTTTTCCTTTATGGAATGAACGTTCTCTCCTGGTGAGGACCCTGGCTGTCACTTCTGGGACTAAAGAGCGTAAAGACTGGAGTAAGTAAACATCAATTCTAAGCATAGATAGGGGTTATTCATGGGCGCCCACAAAATTATTTCAGTAAAGTGGATAGCTAAATAATAATATGGAATTAAGGGATGTCAGTCATGAGCCCATGATTCCAATGTCACGTGAACTGAAACATGATTCATTCGACTCAGCCCCACTGAGGACCGTCAGGAGAGTCATGGAGAGGGCATCGCGCATATTTTCAGAGCAGTTTAGCTTCTCACTGCAATTCTTGCCACATTTGCCTAATGTGCTCCTTCATTGATCACCATCTCAGTTGTTAAGTCTCCCAGGGTAGAGCATCCTTGAAGATGACAGATGTCGGGTTTGTCCTGTGTGGGCTGAGATGCCAGGTCTGTGGCTCCTGCTCACACCACCTTTAATAAACGGCCCGGTCCAGCGCGGTGGGCACAGGCCTAAGTAAGGGGCTGCGCTGATGACGGGGCCGACTGACCCCGCGTGCAAGGCAGGCTCGCGCTGGGCACTGCTCGGTCTGTTTGCTCTGTGACAAGGCCAAGGAACAGATCTTGGTTGCGTTTAAGGTTTTCGTTCGCGGTTCTGTGTCATTAGAGTTCATTGATTATATAATTATTATTCATGCATCTGTGAATGGATGCATGTGTTCCAAAAGGCATAAATGCGCGAGGCCACCGAGAGCCGTGCGGGATCAATGATGGGCATTGGTGCAGGATCGGGGGCAACACACCCCTTTGATTGAGGCCCGTGCGACTCGGGGCCATTAGGGAAGCAGAGCCAGTCAATAGTCCCTGCAGGAATGACCTAATGGGAGAAGTTAGGGAAATTCAATAAACTTGTTCCGGGCTTTTGTGATTCATGGCCATGGATTTGTTGTTTCGGGAGAGTCGATGCGTGAGGCGGCGCAGACATGTCTGTGAGCGGCCGAGGCGGGGAGAGCCCCGCAGCGCTCGGGTTGGGGTCGGCGTGGGGCCCCTCGCGCGAGCAGTCGGCGCCTGTGGCCGACAGGCAGCGCTCGGCCTTTCTGCTCTTTGCTGTAATTTCGTCTCATATTAGGGAAGGGGCGGGGCTTGCGTCAGTCAGTAGCCCATTAAGTAGCCACCCAATTGATGGATGTTCATATGGGCGGAGATTCGGATTCATTATAGATCTTCATATTTGTGTATGCGGCGGACATGATAGTGTTTATTATATTATTTAAAGTAAGAATTTAATAACAGATTAATTTTTAAAAATTGCATTTTTGAGCCAAAGTATGTTTGTTACCCAAAGTGTGTTGTTAAACCCTTAAAAAAATCGAAATCGAGTCTAATTCTGCTGTTTCCTCTCCAGGGTGGCTGGAGGACAGCCAGATTGTCGTCGTGAGCAGGGAGCGTAAAGACGAATATATATGAGTCCCTTGGTTTACATTGCATTTGGAATGTTTGCTCATGGGCGTTAACTTCAGAAATTTAAAGTAATCATTCTAAGCTGCCTACATGAAATAAATACAACACTCCCAGCGCAGGCCAGTGAAGGGAATGGGTTATAAACCAAAAGTGATGTTTAATCGAAATCAGTGCAGCTGAGGTCATTGTCAAGACGGTGGAAGTTACTGGATCCCCTCGAGGAGCAGTTTAATGCAACCGGGGTTGTCTCCCGCGTTCTCACATGCGTGAAGCGGGCGGGTAACTCTTTGGGGGCACGTGACTTGCATTGAACCGTCTTTGCCACGTGGGCAGGTTCAGGGACAGAGGGCCACACAGGAAGACGCTGAGTGGCACGCGGCGTTGCTGGCCCCCCGCGCCATGACCCAGACACGGACTTTATTAGCTGCGTGCGACAGAGCCTAAAAGCCAAGGGTCTGGTTTGTAGAATTTCCTAATTGTACCATTATTTGTGATTCAGAAAAGTAGTGAGTTTTTAAAAGTTCCCTGCCTGGAGCAGCGATGACTGTCACGGGGCCCCTGAGGCAGGTGTTTCGATTAACCCTCTGAACCGCCGAGGCCCCGCAGCAAGACCCCCCTTCGCCCCTAACGAGCCCACAGAACCTTTTTCTTGGGCTTTGTGGTTTGAGGTGTGAACTGCATCATTATAATAAAATTAATCCGCAAATAAAGAGATATATCAACGAATGAAAAGTAAACGAGACACGTGTACACTACTTTTAAGGCATTTAATGAAACACGGGAAATTATTAAGACAATTTTGAGATTCTCATTCCCAATAAATTAATAGCCAAGGCCCTTACCACCTGAGTAAGGAGCATATGGTCATCTGCTAAGAGTCAATGTTTTGGTTCTGTATTGAGGCAGATTGCCAGTCGGTCATTTTATTAAGGAAAGGGAAATACATTTACATAAATAGTTGATTGAATAAACTCTGTAATTGATGGGGGGAGCATGGAGCAATGGTGAGGCGGTTTTATACAAACACAGTAATGATGAATGCTATCTTTTAATGCAATTTTGTGTAAGCAAACCTACGTGAAAGGAACCAGTGTGCCGTTCTTTTGGCTAATGACATAAGGACATATGTAAATATTATTCAAGGTACTTATGCAGTGTGGGTGGGCTCTCATACATTGAAGTATAATTATAGATGAACAAATGCATATGTTTATATTTCAATCAGCCAACAATACATCCATGGGAAGCATGCAGTTGGGTGTAAACATAGCGATTCACCCTGTTCTACACACTGATCCTTATAGGAAGACAGAGTTCCTAAGCCTTTCCAATGGTGCATGTAGACAATGGCAAATAATAGCGTTTTGGTTCTGTTTTGACGGTCGCTTATACTTTCTAGAATTCTTTTAGAAAAACGAAGAGATGGTCTTCCTACCCCAGAGTAGTGAAATCAAGCAAGTGGCTGAATAAATATATTAAGTAGGGTTAACCTTGGGCCTTTGGTGAGATTGTGCGATGAATGGAATCCCCCATGTGTTCGATTCTGCTGAAAGGTCAACACAAAAGATGATTTTGGCTCTTACCTATGTGGGCAGCAAGTCCAGACAGATAGTCCTAATAATTGCTGTTATTTTCTGTTTGTAGCTAGATTCACTGGTGTTCATTATGTTACTTAAAATACAAAATTACACGTGTTCATAAATATGAGGTAGTGCTCTCTCTTTCCAGATGTTGAGAATAGGTTGGGAGGCTTTTGATGATCGATCCTTTCAAATAGCTCAACGTGGACTGATTCTTTTTAAAATTTGTCTTTTACTCCTCAGAATGAACACACTCTACCAGATTTAATTATTACCCGTGCTGACGATCTTGCTTTTTCCCTCTTTGGGTAAAGAGAGATCAATGTAAGTAGCAATCAAGCCCATGTTCCTACCCGGGGCGTGGCCATGCTCTGCGATGCTCTGCAGACTAAATGGCCACTTACTCGAACGGTGCAGGGCCGGCCGGGCCTTGGTCGATGGTGAGGGTGTGTTATGGATTCAGAATTAGGATGAATCCATTAGGACACAGGTGTGAAGGGCACTCCAGGCCTTCTCAGAACATCTTAATGTTCCACTTGATGTTTGTGCCTCAGTGGAGTAAAATGCTGCTCCGCTGATGTTGTTATAGACCCTGAACCTCTTGAGGGGAAAACATAAGAAAATGGAACATTCGTCTTAGTTTTCTATGAAATGCTACTTCACTGCACTGTATTGAAAATATGGCAGTTGAACGAAAGAGGCCCAAGCACGGCATTGATACGGTGCAGGGAAGTGGGCGCTGGGTGCGTGGCCCGAGCCGGGTGCCCCCGAGCGCCGTGGGAGGCGCAGGTTCACAGGCGTGCTCCCGAAGGAGCTGGGTCTTAATTTCTTAATTCACCGATTGTTTTGTTATTAATAACCCGCTGAACAGGTCAAGAGCTATGTATTAACTGAACGCACAGAATACCGAGCCTGGATCGATGATGAGTGTGCGTGGGGCATCTGAATTAAATATTTTGATTCTACCCAGCCTGTCACTCTGAGGTCCACCGCATCCTGGGAAATGTGCTTCCAGAGGACGGTAGCGAAGTTCAAGCGTGTGTTCCTGATCGCTTGCCCATGAATATGGATTAGATTATTTAAAGTAAATCAACACATGAATAAAGTATAAATAAACAGGAGGATGACACCTTGTTTAATTATGAAAGGAGCAGTGAGCCAAGGGTCATTGTTAAAACATTTCTGAAATTTTGAGTTCAAATTAAGCAGACTTGCGGCTGCTCCCACTTTGGGTGCAGAAAGACAAACGAGAACATCAGTGTTGTTTTCCGGGTTGGAGACGAGTTTGTGATTCTATGTCTTATTTTAAAATGGGACAAAACTTACATAATTGCATAATAATTAATCCTTAATATAACAAATTCAATATCAATAACAAATTTTGATAAATGAATTAGTATAAAATTATTTTAATATATAATCATTTCATATAATCAATAACAATAAAATGCAAATGATTAGATAGTTACTGAAACGTGGAAAAGGTCTGATTGTGAACACTGCAAAACATTATTATTGGGATTACTAATCTCCTTGTGTTTGTTGATTTTTATTTAAAAAGAAAAATGTAAATGCATTTTGTTCATAATAAGCCAGTGGATATATTTAGCTTCACTCATTGCTCTTGTCCACTCTCTTTTGGTGCTACCATAATATTGGTGTTATTAATATAAGCGTCTGAAAGAACAATTTCATATCTCCGCCCCTTATTTATAAAGCGGGGCACTGAGAAGACATGTGGTGTAGGCAGGGGCGCGATTCCTCCTGAGCCAACCTCATGGAGTCGCTTAAGTTAAAAAAACCCAAGCCCCACTCTCTCAATGCATCTAGTAACATTTCAATTCAAAGTCACTAAAAAATTCAATTTCGACAACAGCCCCATTCTGGGCCTCCGTGGCCGTGGCCGCGCGCTGGGCCCGCTCGGGAGCGTCGCATCCCCGCGGAAAGCTCCTCAGGGCCCCCGCGCTCAGACGCAGGGATGGAGGGGACACTGGCTGGCAAAAGCATTCTGCGTTTTCTTTAGGAAAACAGCGCAGATAGTTAAATTATCCTTTCGGTTATTAAAACACTGAATAAATGAACCAACACATACGTGAAAGAGAGCATAGCGTGACGGGTCAGATTGTTTCGTGAAATGATCTCATGTTGTAAAACCTGTCCCCGTTGAAAAGAGATGTCCTTTCCGCTGTTTGGTAGGGGCTATAGACAGATACTAAACCTAGCTGCAGTTCTTACGTTGGGTGGTTGATCAAAGGTCTTTATTTCACACGAAAAAAAGTTAAATCCATCGATGAAAGTTGTGTGGTTGTAGGATTGATGAGGAAACTGTTACACAAACCAATGTTTATGATTAATCTAGTGGTGGACAGCTGGCTATTATTGAAAAGTCTAAATTCACGCATTTCGTTCTTTTGACAATCTGCCTCCTCGTGACGGAACCTGCACGCGGCATTCAGTCCTGTCCGTGGGAAAGGGTGATGCGGGTCAGCAAACACCGCTCCTGGCCGCTGCGGTCGGTCGCTCGTGCTCGAGGGCTGCGCTTCCCCACGCGGTCGCCCTCAGCCGCGCGTGGCGTTTGCACTGAAGATCATGAAATTCTAATGGACGTTCAATGCCGTCCCTCAGTTGCACCAGCCGCGTTTGAAGTCCGTAGCTACCGTGGCTGTGGGGGCCGCCTGGAGGGCCGAGTGACAGCACATTCACTGGCCCCCGAGCCCCCGGGCGGCCCGCGCCGAGGCGGGGCAGGTGGGGGCAGCGGTGGGAAGGGTTCCGGGAGAAGCGAGCGCATTGGCTGCTCCCTGCACCCCACTGGCGGCCGAAGGGAGACCTGGCCTGTTGAGAAAAGCTCAAGTTTATGGGGACGGAGCCGATAGACAGACGCTGGTCCCAGTCAAGGATCTCAGTGTTGGCTTTTATAAAAGTGATGAATATTGATTTCAGGACTGTTAGGGGATCGGTGAACGGGTCAATAAGCAAAGGCAGAAATGGAGATAAAGGTTGCTTCGCTGGATCAATGATGAGTGCCCTGGGGTGTCTGAAGTCGAGGATTTTGATTAAACCCTGTGACTCTGAGGTCCTTTCCCACGACAGTCCTCTCTGAGATCTGAGCGGCCCAGGCGCTTATGCTGGGGGTTTTGGATTTGCAGGTGTTTGTTGTCTCTGAGCTTTGTGTTTTCACTAAATCAATGGATGAATAAATTTAGAAACATATGAGTATAGGGAAAATGGGTTATTCCCGGCTCAAATATGAGCGTCAGTAATGTAATATATATAATATAAAAATCATTGTTAATAAATTTCCGAAGCCACGAGTTCCAGTAAAATGAATAAAGTGATTAAAGCTGACCCCTTTGGGTAAAGAGCATTTAGATAAATGGATGTAAGGGCCCATGTTGTTTTTCTGGGTTGGGTGGTTGATTTCTTGTTTTATAGGGAAAGGCAAACATCAAGTTAAATTAATTATTGGTTAAATCACTGCATAATTGAGAGCAGATTTACACACAGACCAATCCTGAATGTGTCACATGACCAGTTATGATGAATTCAATGATCTTTGCTATTTTTTAATTTAAAGAGATCAGAAAAGGTTACCTCATTTTTTCCTTGGTGCCTAATGAACATATGGACAAACATTAATGTTTTCTTGTTGTGTGGAGTCACAAATGTTAATGATATTATTAATGTATAAAAGATTACGTTAAAATTTTAATCAATTTTTTGAAAGGACCAATGAGGAGTTTATGTTAGGAAACCTGGGAGAGTCATTAATACATTTCTATACAATTTCTCTCCAGGTAAAGAAAACAGACCTGGTTCTTACACTTTTGCGATTGAGAATATATTTATTCAGATCCAGTTGCTCTTTCTGACTCATTGGGGTGATTTCTTTAAAAGATGGAAGGCAAATGACTCCATGTATGACTATATACATACATACATGCATACATACATACACACACAATCATGGGACAACCATAAACAATTGCTAAGAATCTGCAATTTAAATGAACCTAATTCATTCCAGGCAAGATTCATTTAGAAAAAAAAAATAGCTCTTACCTGGCGAGGGCATATAAACTAATACGTTTAATAGCTAGACTTCTCATTTTTGGTCTGGTGTTGGTTTCAAAGGTGTTCATTATATCAATTAAATTTAATACTTGAATCAATCAATAAGCCATTCAGAATTTTAATATGTAACAAGCTCTAAAGTTTATTCTTAATCAAATATTACTGACTTGGATCAATTTAAAAGATCCAAATCTAGGCTGATCTATGAATCATGTATCTATGTATCATCTATCTATCAATCATCTAATACTACCTATTTCTATGTTTGCTTTGCACTCTACAGAACGGACACACAATGATTCAGTTAAAGGACTGTAGAAACTTAAGTAAGTAACAGTCGAAGGAATTGCTTCTGACTTGGTGGTTTGTCACGGGCATTTAACTCTTAGGGAGTAAATCTCTACATATACAAATAAAATGAGTGAAGGCTATTTGTGGGCCAGTCGAGCACATCTGTGGTTAATGAAGGAGGCAAAAGCCAGACCATTTATTCATTTTAATAGATAATTATTGAATTAAGTAAAGTGAAATGTGTTATTCAATTTTAATTCTGAGTCAAAGTTGATTTAAACCTCCCTTGACAAAGACACAGTTTAGTCACATTTAAATAGCAAAATGGGGTTAGTGTATTAGATTAATTTTTATAGCAAGCATTGCGGTCAACTAATGAAAGAGCTATATGCTCTCTACAGAATAACTTCCCACTGACGATATAGGTTTGATATAGATGTATCTATATCGCCAGTGGGAAGGAATTCTGTAGAGAAATATTAGAGATGTTCAAGGATCCCGTTGCAGGTTTTTATGACCTAGGCATTTATTTTATTATTACTAGTGAGTGGGTGAATTAATCAGTAAAAACAGGTAGACGTGATTGAAGACAATGAGAGTCAGTCTGGACCAGTGGCGGTGCCGGGTGGCGGATGCGTCATGGAGACTGAATACTATGTGCCTGTTGCTCTGAGGTTTCACACAATAAGAACTGCAGTCTATAGATTCTGTTGGAAATAATCTTATGAACAGATGTTAGGAATATTCAAGGATTTATTTACTAGTTTTTGTCTTCATGGAATTTGTTTTGTTACAAATGGAAATAATTAATACAATTCTAGGAATAAATAAAGAGCTGGAAACGTCCAGTTATGCAAATGTATGGTGAGGTCAGAAATGCTATGAATACATATTAAAAATGCAAGGAATGTTAAATATACACTACGAATAACAGCCTGTGTTCTTGTTTTGGTCTGTGTCTTTCTCAATGTTGTTGGTCTCTAAAGAAAAAAATATCACAATTTAATACAGACTTAAATGGCTAATAAAATGATAGTTGGAATTCAGGATACATGCAGAGAATATTTTAATCTTTTTGTCATTTGTTCTGCTTTATACTCGCAGAATGATTGCTCCCTGCTGACTTAAGCATCGTTCATGGTCAGGAGCTCTCTGGTTGCCCGTGTGTGTTCGGGGCATGGAGACCCATGTGAGTATAGTCAGAATCCTTGTCCTGTTCTGGGTCGTTTTTTTAAGGATATTCACTCTATTGTTAAAAGACTCCAAGAAGGCCAAGCATGGTCCAACGATACATATGACATTGTCATTATGTCATATTAACATAGGACGTATGAGCGTTGTGTTGATTAATCAATATTTGCAAAATTAAGAATGAGTAATAAAAGATATAATCAAGCTGACAGATGATCACCTGGCTGTTAAGGATACTTAAAGGTCTTGCTCTTAAGTTTCTGTGATTCAGTTACTTATTCAATTATTAGTGAAATGATGAATCAATCAATAAAGAAAGTTAGAGACCAATGGAGATGTAGGGGGCCAATTCTGGACCAGTGATGACCACTGGTGGCGTGCGTCCTGGATGATGAATACTGTGCATCGGGAACTCTGAGGTCCAACGCGATGAGAGATCCGGTCCGTTCCCTGTGCTGGGAATGAGCACAGTGCAGATGTCAGTAATGTACAGAGATCATGTTCTGTGTTCATCGATGCTGACTCTGAGCATAGACCGATTAGCAAAGGAACTAATAAACGCATGTAAGCCAACAAATAGGAATGCGTGAAGTATTCTAAGTTTTGGAAAGGGGTAAATATTTAAGTGGCTGAGGAAATTAAATGCAGAAGCCAAAGTTAGTGCAGATAAAGTGTCACCTTTTCATCTCCCTCTGTGGTTCGGCTGTAAGATGTCTGGCTGCCTGTGTGTTTGGTGCGTAGAAACAAATGTGTTTCATGGGTGTATATACTCTTAAGCTGTGAACTGTAACCAAAGAATGCCAACCGTGGTCCATGGATAAATATGGATTGATACGTGACATTGTATTGATTAATACCCTATATAAAACTTTGAGGGTGATTAATGAAAGAGATATATTGATGGAGTAAATAATTCTATAGACAGATGTAGGACTAGTCAAGGTTCATGCTCTAGGTTTTGTTGTACTTCATAGTTATTTATTCTATTAAGATCATATAATAAACAAATGTAAATGAATCTGGGTTAAAAAAAGGCCAAGCCGGACCAATGATGACTACTGGTGGCGTATGAGTCTTTGATGATGAATGCTCTGGAACTCTGAGGTCCAGCGAACCTCTACCAAATTATAGACAATATAATTAATGCCTAATATTGGGGTTAGTGGAAAATTTAAGGTTGTTTCTTTTTCTTAAAAATAAATATATATTCCCCCAAATTAATCCATAACTTAATCACCGAATAATGACATGTAGGTGCAAGGACCAACAGAGACAGTACCTCAAGCATGTTCTCTCCTCTGCTTTCTAGGCATTAGGTGGACACCCCCTCGCTGAGTTCAGCGTTACGCCCTGGCCAGCGATGTCTCTGTAGGCGCCTGGAAGCCAACGTGAGTAATAGTCAGTGTTCTCGTCTGACTTGTGTGTTTTATTTAGGATATCTTCTGTATGTACTTTTAAAAGTATTCAATATAACACAATCCAACTGTGTTCAATGATTACGTTGGAAATAAATGAATATTATGTTGAATCATCTATCTTTGAAATAATGAAGATGATTTGTAAAGTTTAACTTGCCAAGGATTCTAAAGAAAAATGAGAATTTTTCTAAGGCTCTTGTTCTCGAGCTTTTGTAACTTGTAGTTTTGAGTTTAATTATTAGTAGATTGATGAATTAACATACAAACAACTGTAGGTGGGCACGAAGAGGGAGGGGCCCGAAGCTGGACCGATGATGATGACCGATGGCGTATGAATCACCCACGATGATTGCTATGTGTCTGGAAGTCTGAGGTCCAAACCCAAATGGCATCTAGTCTGGTTCACCTTGCAAATGATCCTATGGTTCTTCTAATTTTGGATTCGTGGATTTCTAGTATATTACTATCAATATCAATGGATCAATGATAGAACCAGCAAACAGAGATAGTAAATGAAATAAGGGGGCGAAGGACCAATGTAGAGAAGGTCTCAATGTTTTCATCCGCTCTGTTCTGCACCCCTCAGAGCGGGCTTCCTCCGCGTCCACGGGCTCTGCGGTTGCCGCCTGGCGTATCGAGGAGAGGCCAATGTGAGTAATCGATTGAAAAAAGTTTATGTTTGAGAATTTTTTTCTCGAATATTCATTGTATCATTAAGAATGTGAAATATAATCCAGGACGCCCGCCGGCTATCGTGAATGATAAATATGAGATTGGCCTGAAGCATTATCTTTATTAATCCATCTGTGAAACACTGGTGATAACTAATAGAAGAGATCGATCGTCAGTGTGGCAAATAATCCTATATGGAGATGCAGGATGTTTGTTCCTCTTAGTCTTGTTTATTTTTATGAATCATACCGTTTTAAAATTTAATACTAGTGAATCAATACATTAATTAACGAACGTGTGCAGATAAGAATGATATGAAAGATGAACATTTATTGAAAATAATGAAGTTCATTAAGTTGTCCTCTTGGATTGCGTCATTTGTTTAAACGTAATCATTGAATTATTAAAACGCATTAAAGTGTAATTAAAATGTAACGATGGCCCAATGATCAATGTGATATGAAACATTATGTTATTAATCTATAATGGGCAACATTGAAGTTGATTAATGGGAAAGAATCAGTCCATGTGGGAAATAATTCTATAGACAAATGTGAGAGTTACTCAGTGGTTTTTGTCCTTGGATTTTATGAATAATGTGTTCATTTAATTATTCTTAATGAATTAATGATTTAGTGTATACAAATGTAGAGAATAATGAAGGAAAGGAGACCCAAACCTGAACCATTGGCAACAGCTGATGGCATAGGAGTCACCGATGCAGGAGAATACGTGTCTGGAACTATAAGGTCCAACAAAACATAATTAGTCAGATCCCTCTTTTTAGAAGTAGTCTTGTGGACAGATATTAGAAATATACAAAGATCACTTTCTTACCGTGGACTCATCAATTTATATGTATTATTATTGGATCAGTGATAGAACTTTTAAAGAAATATAGTAGAGTAACCCCTTAAATTTAATAAAAAAGAGAGAAATAAATGGATCCAAGAGCCAAATGGATCCAGTTTGGCCAAGAATCATATAGACTCTGATAAGTAAGAATCCATTTTATTTTCCAGGTCAGCTTCAAATTTGAGGTGGTTCCTTTTGTTAAGAGACAAAACGATCTACCTTATGAAAATTACTGGAAACGTAAATGACTTAACAAGTGAAACGTGGAAAGGACGATCCGTCCCGATCGGGCTCCCTTGTCTTTCTCAGTCCCCAGCTCTGCCTTTTCCTCCTCAGGATGACACGCTCTTGTCATCGGGGAGTCTTTTCTGGTCACCATCCCTGTGTCTCAGGTGCATGAAGACCTACGTGAGTCATAAAGTTCTCATCTTTATCGGACAGGCTTTAATTAAAGGATATTTACTGTCCCGTTAGAAGAGTGACCGTAATTCAAAAGCCCAGCCATGGCCAATGATAAATAGGGGGTTACTGTCATGCAGTGTATTTATTAATCTGTTTATGATAGATTAGGGGTAATATTTCAATGTGATAAACGATTCTATGGATAGATGGAGAATATGCAAGATTACTATTCTTTATTTTTGTGTGGACCATGGGTTTTTTAAAATTAGCAGAAGTGACTTAAGGAATTACCTAATGAGACAGTGTGCGGGGGGAGGCACAGCCCACATGACTACATGCCAGACGGTCGCCTACCCGGGAGGAGCGGTCCCGTCTCAGTCCCCTTACCGCTCCTTTCCTTTGCCCTTCTCAGAAGGAAATCGCCCGAGGGGGTTCCAGCGCCTCTGGGGAGCGCGAGTGTGAGTCACAGGCCGCGGCCTTGTCTCGGTTGGGGCGCTTTGTTTAGGGTGTCACTGTATCACCCTAGCAGGTATGAAGTAGAGGAAAACGGACCGTCCGTGGTCTGTCTTTGCAGCCATGGGGCTGATGACTGAGAAGAGGGGTAATCAGTGAGGCCTTGGTCCTAAGGAAGTGTGACAGCGATCCTTGCATTTCTGTGACTCCCAGATGTGTGTTCAGTTATTAGTAGCAGACCGAGGACTAACGTAGGTGAGAAATAGGAGGGAGAGGCCCCCAGGGACCGCCGATGGCAGCGGTGGAGGCCGGTCGCCCTGGTGGGTACGATGCGTCCCCATCGCCGGCGCCCAGGGAGGCGCAGGAGCCCGCGGCCTCGTCCGAAGTGACCCTATGGGCAGATATGGGGGAGGAAAAAGGACCGTTTTCTCGGTTCGTTTTCGTGAATTTCGAATCCATTCTAATAAATGGCTCGAAAAAGAATTAATACAAGTATAAATAAATGACGATAAAGGGGAACACAATGAGAGTTAGTAACACTTGCTGAGGACTGCGCGTTTCGTTAAGGAGCGGGAATGGCTCAGGTGTCCCCCGTCTTTGGCCAGGACGATGCCTCGGTGAGCAGAGGCCCAGGTTCCTGCGCTTGGGCTGGGTCCAGGTCCACGTGGTGCGGGTCAGGGAGGAGCGCGCGCTGTGCGCCCGAGTGACTGGGGACCGAGGGCCCGTAGACCGTCCCTCAGCCCCGTTGTCACCTCTGCTTTGTGTTCCTCAGCTCGGACACAACTGACCAGGCCTTGGTGGGCATCAGGAGCTCGGCTGGCCGTCCCTCGGGACAGGTTCACGTGAGTGGCAGTCACATCCTTTCTTGGTTTGGGTTGTTTATAGACATGTCACTGTAACCTTAAGAAGTCGCTTTAAATCTGTCCATCGAAAGCTAGTCAAACCCCCAGCGTAAACAAGGAACTGACATGGGAATTTATGTCCATTAATAGGTATTTGCATCCGTGAAGCTCGTTAATGAAAGAGGCATATTCACTGAGGCCAAGGGTTCTCTAGATAGAGGCTAGAGATTAAGGACCTTGTCCTTGAGTATTTATGAATCACTATTATTATTATTAGTGAATTGATCACTTGATCGGTAAACAGATAGCCGAGAATGAAGAACCCCAGTCCCAGCCTGTATGGGTGACGGCTGGTGGCGTAGGAGTCACTCGTGTACGCTGAATACTAACAAAAGTGTCCGGACACTGAGGCCCGACGCAGAGAAAGCCAGTCCCTCGTCCCTGTCGGAAGTGATCGTACAGACGGGTGTCAGGACACGCACGGCTCTTGCTCTCGGTTTTGTGTTCATCAATTTTACAAAATATTCTTATAAAGGAATAAATGCCTAAATAGGTGTGAAGAGGGTGAGGTATTGTTCAGTGTTCAAATGTACAGTGAAGAAAAGTAATTGTAATGTACATTGAAGTCAGTATTGAAGGGATCAAGCGTATTACACCTTTGGCTAAGAATGATATATATATATATAATGATAAATAATAGTTACCACTCCAATGTTCAGTTTATTAAGAGAAGAACAAATAAATACAGTCATTAATCAATAAATCCCTAAACGTGTAAGTAAGTGAGTGGAGATTCGGTCTCCGTTTCCGTGTCACCTGCCGAGCTCTGCGCTCTGCGCTCCAGTGATGTCTGCACCTTCCCTGGCCGTGAGTTCCCTGGTGGCCTCTATCTTTTAGGAGCATGAGACCCGTGTAAGTAACAAAGTTCTTTTCTCAGTTCCATTGTTTGTTTATTTTTAAAGGGAATTCATTGTGTCGTTCAAAAGTGTGCAATATTATCAAATAAGGCCAACTCTAGCCCAGTGGCAAATGTGGGATTCATTTTACTGATTGATATAACATTGATTATAATGAATATTATATATATATATATGAAGAATAAGATGAGGAAAGCCATTTATGTGGGCATGATTCTATACAGATTAGGGATAGCGAGGCTTTTCTTGTGTTTTCATGAATAATAGGACTTAAAATTATATTAATTAATTAGTGACTCACTCCGTAGACAGTGTAGAATGGACTGAGTAAAAGGAGGGACAGCGACATCGTGGATCAACGATGACTCCTGGTGGTGTGTGAGTTACATACGCCGAACGCGTGTCCTGGGCTCTGAGGTCCCAACACACTCGAGGTCTGGGCCGTTGCCCCGCTCGAAGGGACCCTCTAGACAGACGTCAGGACTAGACAAGGGTCTTGCCTTTGATTTATGCTCATGCATCTCTCTGTTTTCAATTGGATCAGAGAAATGATTTATAAAAAACATATAAATAAGTAGAGATGAAGGTCACGAGGCGTTGTCCAAATGTAAAAATAAGTCGGGAGGCAAGAAATACTATTCCTGTGTAGGGAACACACTCCCACCACCAGGAGATAAATGGCCCACGGGTGTTAGCTCCCCAGCTCAAGATGTTGTGGGCTGCGTTTCGTGTGACAGGCCGTGTTCATAGTCTGTGTCCGTGTCAGCGGCAAGGTTGCCGTTACTTGTTCACTTTGGAGAATTTAAATACTTTCCCACATCTCTAGTTTTCTGAATGACTAATTAAAGGTAAATGCAAGGATCAGTTGGTATTAGGTCTCAGCCTTTCTTTTTTTTTCTTTTCTTTTTTAATATGTCTTTATTGATTTCAGATAGAGGAATGGAGAGGGAGAGGGAGAGATAGAAACTTCAATGATGAGAGAGTCATTGATCGATCGGCTGCCTCCTGCGCGCCCCCAACTGGGGATTTAGCCTGAAACCCTGGGAAGTGCCCTGACCGGGAATCGCACCCCTATCTCCTGGATCCTAGGTCGATGCTGAACCCCTGACCCATGCCGGCCGGTTAGGGTCTCAACTTTTTTAATCACCTGCTGTGGCCCACACTCCTCAGAAGGTCTCACTAGAGCTGGTTTTAGGACCCTCCCTTGGCCACGGGCTCCACGGCGACTTCTGTCTTAGAGCCTTGGTGCCAGGGGACTAACAGCCCTGTTCCCGTCTTAGCTTGGGCGGCTTAACGGCATTAACCGTATTACTAAAACGTGTGAAATACAATCAGTGCATGTCAGCCGTGGCCCCAGCGTGTCGTGAATATGCAGCATTTTGATTGTTCCCTCGCACACAAAACATCGAGGGGGTTTAGTGAAGGGTTGGGTTGCTGGGGGAAATAATTCTGGGGACAGATGGTAGAGATTAGCCCGTGCCAATCACGGATTAATGATAAAAAGGTTAAGTGAAGGTTCATCCACATATTCAACTCTGGCTTGGTTAGCAAGACAGGTCTAGACTGTTTGCGCTTTAGAAAATGATTTTATATTGTATGTCTAGGGATGTTAAATCTACTTGGAAAAAGTTCATTTATTCTATAAATATTTATTCTGAGTGAACAAATGTTTTATCTCTTCACAAAGTGACCTTGAAAGAAGACCGAGAGACGGAGACCCCACCAGCGCCGTGGCGCTTACCTACCGCTCCCGGGTCCACGTGAGACATTTGCTTGCTTCTCAAAAGTTCACACGACGGTAACCACACAAACGTCTGAGTCAATGAAGGAAAAGCAGGGCCAAATGTGGAAGGGCGAGGGCCAATGCCGTGAGACAGACGTTGTCACCAGTCCATTTCCAGTGAACTGAAATCCTTTCAAAATAAGACAGGCTCTTAAACCTTAGCTTGAGGGACCCAGGGAGAGACGTACGTAATTGTCCATTTCATGTTCAGTGCTGTGTCTTTATAGGAGGTTGTTAAAAAGTTAAATGGTAATATAATTGTATAATTTTATCAACTAACTACATTCAAGAGGACCGAGCAGACAGCAGTGACAAGCATGTGTCATATGACAGTTATTATTGACCCCGTTGGCCGCAGTGTGGTCTGTGGCTAGTCCTTCCACTTTGTCAATCAAATCACCACCTTGTGCACCTTACAGATTTATAACTATATTTGTCGGTTTCCCTCGATAGTGTTGGAAGAACGTAGACAGTCCCCCGACTCCCGTGCGGGTGAGCAACTGACGGCTCCTGCCGGTCAGTGTTACTGTCTTGCGTTTGTGCACAGGCTGATTTTATTGTCATTAATTAATAAATGGTTAGTATTTTAATAAGATCAAGGCAGCAGAGCACCCGACCAGCGACGGGTATGTGCTGAAACATCACTCGTCGGTTCTGTTCCTCTTATGTCCGTCTTAAGAAAAAAAGTTGGCTCTTACCAGTTCGAGTAAGAGGAATTAGAACCACCTAATACGCTTTCTCTGCTGGGGTTCCGGGAAGTTCAACAGTTTTTATTTTGTTTAAGAGAAATTAATAGTTTGCCCAGTTTTTCACCAATTAAATAATGAATGAAAGGAAGTTAACTAAGCTATTAATAAGTGGCTGTGCGCCTCCCTAACATACGGACCTTCGATGCGGATGCGCCACGTGGGGGGCTTGCGAGGGCGTCCGCTTCAGTGCAGTTCCTTTAAAGCTTCAGGCTTTTGCCTTCGCCCTGTGTCACCGCCTCGATCCGTTCCTCGGAGGGACAGATCTAAGCTCCGTGAGTGAGTCAGTCCCAGGATGCCGCCAGGCTTTGGGAGCGGGGTGGGTGGCGGTGGCACGCTCGTCCCCTCGCGGCCTGAAAGAGCAGCCGAGCCCAGTGCGCCCGGGCGCGCTCCCGGCCTGTCTGCCGCCGGGTTTGTCTCTGTGTCGCTGAAGTTCATTTCCAAACAGGACTCGGCCTATTGCGCGTCTGGGGATAAGCCCTGAGCTAGAGTTTAGTGATTTTCAAGACTCTCAGGATGGGGTTTCAGTGGACTGCGGGGTTTATGGCGTGACTTAGGGGACGAACGGGAGAATCAGGAGGCTGGAGAGGTGGCCGATCGACGGGCGGGGACACAGAGCGGAAAGCGGGCTTCATTCAGAATCGACGCCGCGAGACAGGTTCCCTCGCCGCGGCTCTGAAACCCCGCAGGGCGTTGGGAAGCAGCCGTGCCAGGGGGTTGCCTCTTTGGCTTGAGAAATCCCGGGCAGTGGTCCTCAGGCTGGGGCATGAGCATCCCCTGGGGGCCGGATAAAGTCCAGACCGTGGGCCCCCGCATGTCTGAGTCGGTAGGACTGCGTGGGGCCCATGAATGTGCGTTTCTAATATGTTCCCAGGTTCTGTGGGTGCTGCCTGGTGGGAAACAGCGTTTGGATATAGTCCGATGTCGGTAATGAGAGCTCATGCCCTTCCTCTGGTTCGCAGGTGAGTTCTGGCTTGCTTGTTTTAATAAGAAATAATAAAGTGGCATATGTTAATTAATAAATATCTAAAAGTCTAAGTAAATGAAAGCAGAAAAGCTAGTTCAGGGGAGGAAATGCCTCATTCCTTCAACATTGTCTTTATACCCCAAGAATGGGTGCACCACTCATGACTGAAGCACCCGAATCCCCCGGCCGCCTCCAGCTTAGGAATCGGTTTCCAGTGAGCCAGCGGCTGCATGGCCCATGCAGTGAAACCAGGACAGGCTGGTACTAATCACGGGGAAGCCAAGTATAGGATGGATTTCATTTCGTATGTTTCGGATGGTTTTTAAAACAGCTCGAGACCGTGGCACTCATTTTTATAGCTCTTTAAATTTCCATTTCAGGTTTTTCCCTCGAATTCCTTAATTGATGGACATGGACCCTATTTTCTTGAGGAGGAAGGAGCACCTAGGAGATGAAAGTGTGCTGGTCAGTGTTTTAGTTCATTCCGTACATAAAAGGATATTCAAGTTAATGAAAAAGGCCGGCCGTGGACCAATGATGCGAGTGGAATGCATGCTGAAATGTATTTTATGATCAAAGCATTGACGACTTCTGAGGTCCAAGTACAACATGGGACTTAAGTGTTTATTTGTGGGAATGAGACTCTGGGAAGATTTTAGGCATGTTTAAGGCTCAGATCTTAGCCTTTGGTGCTTCATGGATATTAATTTTATTATCATAAGTGAATAAAGGAAAGACTATTAAAAATCAGTGTAGAAAGATGAAAACATTGAGGCATATCAAACGATAGAAATATGTGGGGAGGCAAGAATTATTATTAACTTGAAACCACTGGAGTTCATTTGGCAATGAATGGACCAAGGGCTTACATTCTGGGGAAAGAATGAGAAAGTTGGTGATATATAGTGGCCCGTGTTCTTGCTCTGGGTCAGTCCTAAGTTCGAGTGGTTAATCTAGTTTAGAGAAAAGGAAATAATCACACTCCAAAGTACCTAAGTGACTGAGAAAATGGAACAAAAATGTGTGTCTTTATGGCAAGAATGTCTCAACTCTTTATTATCTGTGTTGCTTCTTCCCAGAGCGAGTGCACTGACCTGCCCTCCTATGTCTGCCGTGGCCAAGAACTGTGCGGTGCGCAGGGACCAACGTGAGTAGTCGCCACGCTCTTGTCTGGGTGCGTGTGGCGTGTGACTAGTTTAAGAACATTAACTATTCTTCAGAAAAGCGCAGTGAACGAAGTTCACCGTGGCCCGCCCGTGGGGTTCATGGGGAACGTGTTCCTGAAGGGATTAGTGCAGCACTGACCTGGAGTAATTAGAGGCAGAGTTGCGGGGAAATTATTCTGTAGACAGTTGTTACGGAGGCTTAGGAGCCTTGTTCTTGGGTTATTGTGATCATGTCAATTAATTTTGTTATTATTTGTCAATTGAAAAGTTAATAGATCAAGAAATGTAGACATGAATGAGGGAAGAGAGGGAAAGTCCTGGGCCAATGATGGACAGCTGGTGGGGCGTGAGTCATGGACAGTGGCTAAGACAAGGATCTTTTTCTTTGACTTGTGACCATGGATTTTTAAAAATATTATTATAAAAATATCAATAGCAGAATAAATAAATAAACCAGTGGGTCAAGATTTAGAGTGTGAAGGAATGTTTATTATTAAACTATATAATAAATAAAATATATATTAATATAAGTTGGAATGTATATTGAATGAACCCAGTATATCATATCTTTACTAAGTATGATATAGACTCTATCTAGATCGTGATAAGCAATAGTTACAATTTTGACATTTGGTTGATAAAGAGAATTATAAGTATATATTATATTATTAATTTAAATAAGTACCCAAATGACTGTGCATGTGAATGGTGGAAACAGTGGATCAATGGAGACAATGTCTCAATCTTTTTATCACCTTCTCTGCTTCGTACTTTTCAGAACAGATGCTGTGATCAAGGTTGTCATTATCTCTGTGTCAAGAAAGAGACTAACGTGAGTAAGGAATGTTCAGAGATCTTGTCGCGTCTTGGGTATGGCCACAGACAACAGGCAGGGGAAGAACTGAGAAGGTGGGGTTTGAGGAGGGGAGGGGGGCGGAAATGGGGGACATCTGTAATCCATTCAACAATAAAACAAAATTTTTAAAATTATTAAATTAATCAAAAAGTTAATTATTGTCCATTAATAAATACAATATTAAACATGTTGGTTAATCGATACTGAAGCATTGAGATCCAGTCTATGGGGGAAGTGATAGCTGACACAGATCGTAGGCATAGCCAAGGATCTCGCTCTTGGGCTCTTTTCTGTGTGAATCGGGTACTTATCAAATATGTGAAGGTTCAGTCGATACAAATATAGACTTGAATGAACCACAAAGGTCCCAGTGGTGGGCCAGTGAGGATGCCTGGTGGCAGATGCGTCAAGGATGATGGGAGTAAGGGTCTGAAACCCTGCGACACAGCACAGCAGGTAATTAGTCCGATCCCTCTTGGAAGTGATGCTATAGACAGACATCAGAAATATGCAAAGGTCATGTTCTTATTTTGAATTTGTAGACTTAGATTTTTTATTATCAATGAATCAATGATAGAATCATTAAGGAAAGATAATATATAAATACAGGAAGAAATGATGCATATTATATATTATTAATAAATATTGAAAATGCTGATGCCCATTTAGAAATAAATTGATAAAGGGTGTTATTTCTTTGGCTAAGGACCACATAGATGTGGATCATTAAGTGAATTTTATTTTTCTGGATCAGTTTTAAATTTGAGTTCTGGATCAGTCTTACATTTCTTAAGCAAAAATACTTAAATATATATATATAATTAAAAATTAATAAATATCTACACACCTGAGTAAACGAAAAGTGGATAGGAAGGACCGGTTTAGATGACTTAATTTTTTTCTCCACTGCTCTGCTCTGCACTCAGAATGGACGCACTCGAGCCGATGGCTGCGCCTTCCCGGGTCGCCATGCCTGCCCGGTGGCCTCTGTGCGTCAGGAGCGTGGGCACCAAGGTGAGTGGTCACCAGAGTTCCGGTGTTGGTTGGGGTGATGTCCTTCAGAGTCGTCGCTCTATGATGAGTGCCAGCCCTGGACCGGTGATGAGAACTGGTGGCGTTTGAGTCGAGGATGATAGATTATCATGTGTCTGAAACTCTGAGGTCCAGCGCAGAGCAGCCGGGCCTTCGCCTCGTTTGGGGAGATGCCGTAGACAGAAATCAGCACCAAGCGAGGATTGTGGTTTTGGTCTCTGTTTATTTATGCATTTTATTGTATTATTATAATTGGAGAAATGGAATAATCAATAAACAAATATATCAAGATGATTGGAGTATTGTCCAATTATAAAAATACATTGTGAGGCAAGGAGTATTCTTAATACATTTGAAATCAGTGAAGTCCAAAGAGAAATAAGTGGTCCGCGAGCGCGACCTCTCTTGGGCTCGCGATGGAATAGTCGTCAATAAGTGCCAGGCCGTGTTCATTTTCTGGGCTGGAGACGAGTTCCAAGGCAATTCCTTAAGAGAAATGGAAAGAAATATACTCCAGATCCACGATCATTCATGGGTCATTCAATCTTTTATCATCGGTTCTGCTCTGTACCCTCAGAATGGACGCATCTGAGCTGATTTCAGCACCTTCCGTGGCCACGCGCTCCCGGTTGTACCCGTGTGTCAGGAACATGGAAAGAAGGTGAGGAATGCTCAGTGTTCTTGCCTTGGATTGAGTGTTGAAAATAATTTTTTGTACTATTAAAAAGTATTAAATATAAGCAAAGAAGCCCAAATATGTCAATGTTAAGTATTACTTATATGAAACAATGTGTGACGAATTCACATGGAACAGTTCAGTTAATGAGAGAGTCTGGCCTCAGCAGAAGTGATTGAACAGATGGGTATTAAGGATTTTTAAGGATTTTACTTGGGATATTTTTCTTCCCGTATGTATATTTTTGTATCAGTGAATTTAACCAATTAAAACTATAGATGATGATATGGAAAAAGAGCCTTTCCTGTGCTGGTGCCAGCCGATGGCATGTAAGCCCTGTGCAGTGAGCACCAGTGTCTGCACCTCTGAGGCCGCACAGAAACGGGTTCATTTCCTGTGGCCAAAATGGTCCTGTGCCGACCCCGGGACGTCCAGGGCCCTGTGCTTGCACTTTGTTTACATTCATTTGTATTCTACAAAGATAATTGAGTCAGTGACTGTACCAATAAACAGATAGCAAAGAAACAGAGATGATGGTGTAAAGCGTTTTCCAATTACAAAAACATGTGGTCTGGGGGGAAATGCTATTCATATATATTCCGAACTCTGGAGACGGGTGAAAATAAACGGTACAAGGATGCCGCTTGTTTATGCTAAAAATGACAGACAGCCATGAGCGACAAGCAGTGTTCATATTTCCCCAGTGGCCCTATTGATACTGTTCAGTCTCTCAAGAGACAGTAAAACAAACACGATCACAAATTACTAAAGATCTCAGCGCCTGACTGGCCCACGGCGGAAGTCGTGGAGAGGATATTGTGACCCTTTCTTGGGGTCCCTTGTGCCTTGAACCCCCCAGGGTGGGTTCGCCCGCCTCTCCCCTGGGCAGAGCCCCGGGACAGCACCTGTGCCAGGGCACTGGGGCCACTGTGAGCAACACCCCGCGTTCTTTTTGGTTTAACTGGTTTGTTTGTTTTTTAAAGATTTTCACTGTGGTAAAAAGTGCGCATATGATCAAAGAGAATGAGGCATGTCCCTGTTAAACATCAGAGGGACCGGCACAGGGAACCCCGCGCTCGGGTAGGAGAGGGAGCTGGTGTCCGTGGAAGTGATCGCACGGGGGGTCTTAGAAAGAGTCAACAATCTTTTTTGGGGGGATTTATGTGTATTTCTTTTTAACGAATTAAGCAATGAACAACTGTAGATGGTAACAGAGAAGGGAGGTCGCCCCGGACCCACGGCGACCGCGGGCCGCGGGGCGTGGGAGCCGAACGGGCCCCGGCGCTCTGCGTCCCCCTTGGTGACGGGCCGTGGACACACGTCAGCAACACAGAAGGGTCTTGTTCTCGGGCTGTGAGTTCATGCATTTCAAAAATATAATTATTAAAGATTTAATGGCAGAACAAATAGACGAATGTCTAAGTGAATAAAGACGAGCAGGGCGAGTCTTCGTTCATGAATGAAGCATGTAATAATGAAAATGAATATGGACATGAGGGCGCGGTGCGCTGGTGCCGGGGCCACACCCACAGGCAGTCACTGTGGCTCAGTCCGGCGCTAGCTGGACGTTTATTGTACCAAGATCGAAATAAATAAATAACCCCCAAATTAATAAAGGCTCAGATGAGTCTGTAACTGAACCCTGGACCATATGGCACAATGGAGCAAATGTCTCAATCTTTTTTTGTTTTTAATATCCTGTAGTTGAATTTTAAATATATATTCTGATTATTTATGTCCTATCTGGATAATCTGTTGTTTTCCATTTTCGTGATGACCGGCATATTTGATGCAGTATTTCTGTTTTTCTAACTTAACTTTCCTGCTTTCTCTTCATTGGCTTTTTCTGTTTGTTACCCTTCCTTTTTGATTTACTTTGGATGAGTTTCGTTTGTCTCCTAATTGAACTGTTTTGTTCCCTAATGTGATATATATTCATTCTCGTCATATGCCTGTAGGGATAATCTTTAAATTTTAATGAATATATTTGCATTACATTATAAAGTTAATGCCTCGTATTGTGCTGTGCGCTTGTACTTTTCAGAATGAATGCATCCGGCTGATCCCTGCATCTGCTGGGACGGAGGTCATGTTACCTGTCGGGCAGCAGAGACTGAGCTCAGTAATAGGCAAGGATCTTACTTGGGTTTGGGTGATTTTCTTTTATAAAAGAAAAAGCATTCACGGTATTATTATAAAGTAATGTATATAATTAAAAAGTTAATGTGGATCAGTGAGGAATATAATATGAAATATTATGTTGATTAATTGTCAATGTGCAACACTGACGTCAATTAGTGAAACATATAATCTGTGTGGCTCCAAAGTGAGTCAGGGGTCTTTTTCTTGTGATTTTATGGGTCATGTATTTATTTTATTGTCAATGAATTCGTGATTTAATCATTACAACTACAGGAATAAGTAAAGAAAAGGAGACCCAAAAATGGGCCACTAGTGATGACTTGTCACCTATGAGTTACTACGTTGAGTACTAGTGCCTGTGTCTTGAATACAGAAGAAACAGAATTTCGGTTTCTCTTCTGTTGTAAACGACCCCCTAGGTTGATGCTGGGAGTATACAAAGATCATGTTCTTATTTTGAGTACTCGGATTTAGATTTATTGTTATTAACAAATCAGTAATCAAAGCATTAAGAATGTAATTAACAGCTAAAGAGAAGAGAGTGAAACATTGTCCATCTAGGAACGTATGTCCTGAGGCAAGAAATATATGTTGAGTTACATTAAAAATTATTGTGTAATCAATGGATGAAGCATTGGCCTTTTTTTCAAAGAACCATGTAGACATTGATGAGTAAGACTCAGTACTATTGCTCTGGGTCAGTCTCAAGTTTAAGAATTTCTTTAGTTAAGAGAAAATATATTACATTATGAAGCATTAATGTCTAAAAGAATAAATAAAATGCAGAAAAGAAGCATCAGTAAAGATAAAGTTTGCAATTTTTTATCTTCTGCTCCGCTTTGTACTCCATAGAGTGGATGCACCCTAAAGATTCTCCCATGGTCGCAAGCTCTCCAGTTGCATTCATGTTAGAAGCATGTAGGCCATGTGAGTAATAAGAGTTCTTGTCTTAGCTTCATATTTCAACTGTTTTCACTATAATTTTGAAAACTGTGCAATATAATCAATGAAATTCAAACTTATAGCCCACTGAGAAATATGGGATTAATATGAAGCATTACATTGGTTAATGTACATAGTAAAAATTGAGAATAATGAGAGATATTGACATGAAAATGATTCTAAGTCTACATTAGGGATATCTAGATTCTGTGTGCATTTCTGTGGATAACCATTTTTTAAAATTATAATTACTGATGAATTGATCAATAAATTAGATAACAATGAAGAAAAGAGGTACAATATTAGATCAATGATGACTCCTGGTGGCATCTGAGTCACAGCTGATGAATGCCCTATGTTCCCTGAGGCATTATTTACAATGGACAAAACATGGGAAACAACCCAAGAACCCATCATTAGATGTGAAGATTAAAATGTGATACATATATACAGAGGAATATTACTCAGCCATGAAAAAGCGAAATCTTTCCTTTTGCAGCCTCATGGGTGGATCTAGACAGTATTGTGCTCAGTGAGATCTTTCATTTAGTTAAATTCCTTAATTATCTGAGAAATAAAATGTGGAAATAAAGATTCAGTGGGAATAAAAATTGTGCTTATTTGTTTTTTACCATCAAATGTGCTTTATGCTTCTCAGAATGAACACATGAAGCATTTCCTGGTGGTGGGAGCTCTGACTGCTTACTTGTGAGAGGCGCACAGACCAATGTGAGTACTGGTCAAACCTGTCATTCTGATTTTCAAAAGTTTCGTACAGAACCATAGAAGGCCAACTGCAGCTCAATGATAAATGCTGACTTTTATGAAACATTATATTGATTAATGCATAGATGAATCACACATAATTTTAAAAAAAGACACTGATTTGAGAATGATTCTATTAATGGATTAGGGATGGCAAGGTTTTAAATTTATTATTAGTGAATTAATTAGTCTAGGCAGTCTAGAAATGAATGAAAACACAGGGGCACTTTTGGATCAATGATGACTACTGGTGGCGTATGAGTCCTGCACGGTGAATACGTGTCCAACTCTGAGGTCCAACGGAAATGCATTTTGGCCCATTGTCCTGTCTGAGGCGATTCTGTAGACAGACGTCAGGAACATATGAGGTTTTTATTTTTTTTCGTTCATGTTCATGCATTTTCCTTCTATTTTTATAATTGGATCAATAAGATCAATAAACCTATAAATAAATAAAGTTGAAGGTGCTTAAATATTGTCCAATTATAAAAATATGTGGTGAGGCAAGGAATAGTATTTATGTGCATTTGAAACACTGACATGTGTAAGGGAATATGGGATTCAAAGCGTTTAATTGATGAAGGGTGATATAGATATTGATACGTAATAGTGTTCTCTCTCAGTGGCTAGATTTTATTTTGTTTACTTGTAGAAAATAAAATATACATTATCCTAATTGACTAAACGAGAGGCGCAATGCAAGGACCGTGTGCATCATCTCAATCTTTTCTATCCCTTGCTCTGTCTTGCACTCCATAGAAGGACGGCTTTTGAGCTGATGGAACCACCTTCCCTGTCCATAAGCCCTTTGGTGGCATCTATGTGATAAAAGCAAGGCGGCCAACGTGAGTGACAGTCAAATTCCTTTTCTTGGTTTTCTGTTTTTTTAAAGTGGCTTTCACTGCATTTTTAAATAGTGGGAAATACAATCAATGGTCACGAAATTTTTAAAATAGTAAAATTTGGTTCATATGAAGCATTATGTTAGTTTATCTGTATAGGAAGTATTGAGGTCAGTTAAACAAACATATATATTTGTTAGTGAGAAGTAATTCTATAGACTAACTTTAAAGATATTCAGGATCCTATAGAGAGAGGTTAGGTGTATAAAGGATCATGTTCTGGGTCTTTGTGTACATGAATATTTATAAACCCTATGGGAAGTAGCAAGATAAATAAACATAGTGAATACATATGAATAGAGTGAAGTGCTATTCTTTGTTAAAATATATTATAAAGAGTAGGATACTATACAGTGAAAGAGACAATAACCCAGTTATGTGTATATGTCTTTGGGTCAGAATTAGGCCACGAGATGGAACGGTCAGTGACTGACTGAGCCAGTCACAACTTAGATGTTTCGTTTATTAGGAGAAAAATAATGAAATATTCATCAAAATGATAAATGCTTAAATGATTTTGCAAATGAATGGTTTAATATATGGACCAATGCGGAGATTACCTCCATGCATTTGTCACCTGTCTGCTTGGCACTCTCGAGAAGGTGCGCTCCGGCCGAGCTCAGCTGCCACCTTGCCGGGATTGCCCTGCCGCCCCTGTGCCTGGAGAGACCAGGTGGGTAAGTGTCGAAGCGGTCATCTTGGAATGCAAGGGTCATTTGTTTAAAGGCATTGACTCTATTATTAAAAATATTAAATAATCAAAATATCAAGCCTGCCCAACAATAGATATGATATGAAGCCGTTATGTTGATTCATTGATAATGTGTAGGATTGAGGACTATTAAATACAGAGCTATCATGTATTTGGAAAATGATTTCGTAAACTGATGTTAGAAATATTCAAGGATCTTGTTCTTGTTTTTATTAGGTAATACTTTTAAGTTTATTTTTCATTGAGATACAGTTGACATCTAACATTTTATTAGTTTCAGGTGTACACCATTCAATACATGTACAGTTTGCGTAGTAATCACCACAAGTAAGTCTGGTTAAGATCAGTTACCAGATATAGTTACAGAACATTTTTTTTGGTGAAGAGAGCTTTTAGGATTTACTCTCTTACCAACTTTCCTTTGTTCAGATAAAAATTATACAATAAAATTGATAGGTGCCTAAATACTGACTAAAGGAAACGCAGAAAGCAAGCATTGTCGGCAGGTTTCCTCCCACCGGCCCTTCTCTCTCCTCTGCAGAGCGGCCACACTCCAGGCGCCTCGTAGCCTTTCCCGGTCGCAGCCCTGCGGCGCCGTCGGGGGTCGGAGCTCAAGGACTAATGTGAGTTCTAGTTGAAGCTGTTTTCTTGCTTTCAGTGGGGTGCTCTTTTCTGGATCAATGATGGTAACTGCCAGAGTATGAGTCTTGGATGATGAATAATATATGAACTCTGAGGTCCAACCCAGAAGAAATGGGGTCTTTCTCTGTATACATTTTTATTCTTAATTATAATTGGACTAATGATTTATCAACAAGGAAATATATAAAAAATAGCAATGAGTAGTAGTTGTATTGTCCAATTTAAAACATATGTGGGGACGCAATAAATTCTATTAATATAATTGAAAACAGTGAAATCCAAAGCGAAACAAATGGCACATGACTGGCCGCTCTTTGGCTAAGGGTGCAGTAGACTCGGTTAATTATAGACAATGTTAATGTTCTCGGTCCGTGCGAAGTTCTGAGTAGTTTTCCTCAAAGACAATTACATAAATATACTCCAAATAATGAATCCTAAACGACTGAATCCATGATAGATTTAATGTCAGGGTCTGTGGAAGGAAGTCTGAACCTCTTTGTCACCCTCTCTGCCTGGCACTCTTGAGAACAGGTGCTCCAGCTGTTTGCAGCCCTGTCCTGGCCACGTTTGCTCTGTTGCCTCCACGTTAGGCGAGAGACCAAGGTGAGTATTAATCTGATACTTTGTCTCTGTTTTGGGGTAATTTAAGGGTATCATTCATAGAATTATTAAAATTTAGTAATAGCAGCATCCTTTACAACAGCTATGATTTGGAAACAGCCCAAGCGCTCATTACTAGATGAGTGGATAAAAAACTGTGGTATATCTACACAATGGAATACTATGCAGCTGTAAAAAAGAAGGATCGATAACCCTTTGAGACAGCATGGGTGGAGCTAGAGATTATTACGCTAAGCAAAATAAACCAGTAAGAGAAAGACAAATATCACATGATCTTACTTATATGTGGAATCTAATGAACAAAATAAACTGAAAAAGAAAATAGGTCCAGAGACATGGAAGCATGGAACAGACTTACAGATCTCAGAGGGAAGGGTGATGAGAGTGTGGGAAGAGGTTAACCAGAGAACTTACATGCATATATGTATAGGCCTATGGACACGGACAATAGTGAAGTCCCAGGGTGGGTCAGGAGCTGGGTGGAGGGGTCAAAGGAGAGAAAATGGGGGACATCTGTAATATGTTCAATAGCAAAAAGTTAATAAATATAATCAAGAAGTTATTTATTGCCCCATGATAAATATGCTATAAAACTTTATGTTGATTAATTAATAAAATGTAACTGTTTGATTAGTTAGAAAGATTGAATCTCTGTTGGCAGTTACTCTGCAGACAATAGTTGGGGATATTCAGAGTGGTTGGTTCTTCAGTTTTTATCATGTATTTATTTTATTATTATCAGTGAATTAACAATTTAGTCAACCCAGATATAGAAATTAATTAAGTAAATGTTCACTTCTATGGACCAACTATAATGATGTGGCAGATGAGTTATGGACATTGAATAGTACCTGGAATTCTGAGGTGCCACTCAATGCATGATCTATTCGCTTTGTGCATTTGGTCTTCTGAACAAGTATTAGGAGTGCACCAAGACCAGGTTTTTACTTAGATTTATTATTATAGCTGGGTCAATGATAGGACCATTGGCAATATATAAATAACAGATTAGTAGAAAATTTGAAGTGTTGTCAACTATGAGCACATGTAGAGAGGCAAGAAATCATAATAAAAATTACAAACACTGAGGCCCATTAAGAAATAAATGGGTCAAGGGTGTTACCTACTTGGCCAGCAATCATTTAGATATGAATAATTAAATTTTAATTTCATTTTTCTGCATCAGTCTTAAGTTTGAGGTTTTTGTTTTGTTAAAAGAAATATCTACCTTATATGTATAATTTTTTACTTAAGAAATTTTTGTTAAATGTTTTGGGTTGCCATTGGTTTTTAAAATTATATCGATTTCAAGTGTTCAGTTCTATGGTAAATCATCTGTATGTTGCATTATTTGCCCACCACCCACAGTCAAATCTCCTTGAATGACTGAGTATATGAAATGTGGAGAGGAAGAATCAGTGGGGTGGGGTCTACAGGGTTTGCTTACTTATTTATCAGTCATTGACTGTGCTCTGTGCCTCTCGCTGTGGTGCAGGTGAGCTGGCGGTGGTTGATCTGCGCCGCTGAGCTGTACGACCACGTGCCTGTGTGAGGAGCACACGGAGCCATGTGAGTAATGGCCATGGTTCCTGTCTTGATTGTTGTGATTATTTTTTCCAGAATATTCAGTGCAGCATTCAGATGTTTTATATAGGATTATAAAGGCCAATTGTAGCTCAGTGAGAAATATTGGATTTTATGAAACATAGTGATCAATGTATAAATGCAAAACAGCGTACTTTTTAAAAGATATGTTAGATCCTATTTACAGGTTAGGGATACCATGACTCTTTTTGGTTTTTTTTGGGGGGGAATAATTAGGGTTTTAAAATTATTATGAATGAGTTATGAATTAGTCAATAAACAATGTAGACCTGAATGAAAAAAGCTGGGGCAGTATTGGTTGTGTGGTGACCGCGGGCGGCCAGTGAGACCTGCGCGATGCCTGTATGTTGAACTGTGGGCCCCACACGAGAGAAATGTAGCCCATTCCCATCGTCTGAGGGCTCCCATACACAGGTGTCCCGAGTATATGAGCATCTTGTTTTTGATTAAGGGGCTCAGTGGTTCAAGGTCGTTATTCTTTGAGCAAGGATGATTCAGATGTTCATACATAGTAGTAAATGTCCATGTTTTTCGGGGGTCAGATCAATATTGTTCATTTACTCATGAGAAATTACAATACACGTTGTTCTAATACGTTGGAGACATAAGTGGCTGCCTCAGTGAAAGGGAAACGCGATGACCGATGTCATGATGTCTCAGCCTTTTCTCTGTTATGTGCTCCGCCCCGTGCTTTCCGAGTGGTCACAGCGGGGCGATTTCTGCGCATTCTGTGGTCAGGAGCCCCACGGCCGCCCCTGTGTACCAGGACCATGGGCCCCAACGTGAGTAAGAGTCAAACTTCTTTTCTTGGCATTGTGTTTTTGTTTAAAAAGATTTTCACTGAATTATTAAAGATGTGATATAAAATAAACAAATTATAACCGTGCCCTGTGAAGCAGTATGTTAATTAATCTTTTTAGAAAACTTTGAAGTTAATGAAGGGAAGATTTATAGGCAGTAGGAAGTAATTCTATAGACAAATGTTAGTGATATTTTAGGATTTTCTTTCACTTTTTGTGACCTTTATGCATTTATTTGGTTATTCTTAGTTTTTTGATAAGTTAATAAATCATGTAAACATTAATGACTATAAGGAGGACCTAACCTGCACCAGTGAGGGTGACTGGTCAAGTACAAGTCTTGGGTGAGGAATACTGTCGGACTGAAACTGAGGCCCAACGCGGCCATAAATCTATTAATCGCTTCCACCAAGAGATGTCTACAATAGACTATGGTCACATTCTTGCGTGAATTTCATAGAAGTAGATTTGTTATCACATAATGATGGGACCATTCAACAAATATATATAATAATTTAAAATAAGAGGGTGAAGCGTTACTTGATCTTCAGAGTGTGGGGCGATGCCTCGTAAGAGATAAATGGGTACAAGCCTCACCTCTTTAACTGAGTCCATAAATCCTCTGATAAGGAGAGCCCATTTTATTCTTGGTCTTGAAGATTGATGTTTTCCTTTTGTAAGATAGATATATATTTACAGAAATATCAATACTAAATTTATGAACTATGGAAAGCAAGCCTCAGTGATGATTGCCTCTCTCTCTTTTATCACTTTCCACTCTTTCCTCCTGAGAACGGCCACCCTCGAGCTGATTCAAGCCCCTTCCATGGCCCTGAGCTGGACAGTTGCCTCTGTAGAAGATGACGAAGGTTCATGTGAGTAACAGGAAAAATTCTTCTCTTGGTTTCCATGTTTTTTAAAAAAATAATTATTAGATAGTCCTGAAAGAGGATTAATTAAGGCAACTGCATCTACGTGATTAGCATGGGATTTATGAAACATTACATTGATTAGTCCAGTGAAAAACTGAGGATAATTAACGAAAGTGATACATTGATGTTAGAATAATCTGGATCGAATAGGGATTTAAAGGTTCCTCTAGGGTTTTTATGTATCAGTGTTTAGAAATTATTAGTAGTAAATTAATGATTTAATCAATGAACCTATAGAAGTGACCGAGGAAAAAGCGATACGAGATCGATGAGGAGCGCGGGTGGCGTCCGACCCGGTGCGATGACTGTGTTGATCTCTGAGGTCCAGCAGAAGGACATTTAGGCCCTTCCTGTTGATTTGAGGGAATATAGACAGATGTCAGGAGTGTACGAGGATCTTGGTTTTGACCCGAGTCTTCATACATTTTCATTCTATTATTCTAGTTGGATAATCGCGAGAATCTATAAATTTACAAATAAGTAAAGGTCGGTGTAGCCAAGCCTCGCCCAATTATAAAAATATGTGATTAGGCAAGAAATGCTATTGATATGTTATGAAAACCCTCAAGTTCAATTTGAAATAGGGGGCGAGTCGTGCCCCGCGGGAACCGCGGGCCTGCCCCCGAGCGCGGCGCAGCGAGGCCCACGGCGCGGGGGCTCCGCTCCTCCCCGCGCTCTGCTTCGGGCGTCCCAGGACCGACGCACTGGCCTCGCTGCGGGACTGACCCCCCTCGGCCTGAGCCGGGAGCTGGCCCGCGTGAGGAACCATGATCGTTCGCATCCCGGTTCTGCTGGTGTTTGTAAGGGAGTCACTGTATTAATAAAAAGTTTTTAATACAATCAAAGCGGGGGAGCCGCATCCTAGTAACAATTACGGGATTGATCGGAAGCACTCTATCGATTCAAACGCAGAGAAAACTGCGGATCATGACAGATAGTGGCGTAGGAATGGTGCTTGGTGCATGTTCGGGATGTTAAGGTCTCACTGAGCTTTTGGGACTCATAGAGTTTTACATTTTAAATTCGAGAATTAATGAATTAATCCATAAGCCATGTAGAAACAAAGACAAAGTGTCCTTCCGGCCAGAGTCTGAGTCTCGGATGCTAAATAATGTGTGAACTCTGGGGTCTTCCTCTGTGTGCATTTTCATTTGTTATTATAATTGAATTTGATTTATTAATTAAGAAATATATAGAAATAAATGGTAGTTGTGGTGTCCAATTGAAAACACATGCGGGGAGGCAATAAATTCTATTCATATAACTTGAAAATAATGCCGTCCTAGGAGAAATCAATGGTGCCTGACTGTGCCCCTTGTTTGGCTACAGGTGACATAGGCGGGGCAGATGGTAATGTTTATATTCTGGGGCAGTGGAAAGCTCACAGTGGTTTTTTTCCATAAAATACATTGAGATGAATATTTTCCAGTAAAACTGCCTCGAGGTAAGCGAGGGGTGACGGGGGAAGTCTCTGCTTTGTCGGCTGCTCTGCTCTCTGCCCCACAGGATGGACACCATCCCCCTACCGGCGGCACGGAGACCGACGTGAGTCATAGTCAAAGGTCCTGTCTGGGTTTCAGTGATTGTTTTTCAGTGTTTTGAGTATATGTCTTAAAAAGTGCCATATAGAATCAATGAAGTCCACCGGTAGTCCATTGGTCAATATTGAATTAATATGAAATAGTATATTGATTAATGTGCAAATGAAATTTGGGGTTATTAATGAAGGAGATATATTATGTGAAGATTATTCTAGATACATAATAAGGACCTTGGGTTTCTGAATCATTAAGTTTCAAAATTATTAATAAAATTGAAAAGACATTTATTAAGTAACAAATGTAGTGGGGTATTTCCTCTTTGGTTAAGAATCCGAGACATGAATTAGTATGACTTTATTGTATTGTTCTGGGTCAGTCTCATGTTAGAATGAATAGAGATACTTTAATATAACAGAAGAAAGGTCCACCTCCTGAGTCTATGAAATGAGGTCAGCAAGGCTCAGCGTCCCCTGGCCTCTCAGTGTCATCGCGTGCCCCGCCCTGTCCTTCTACCCTGGCGCAGCCGGGCTGCTCCTGCCTCGTCCCTGGTCACCAGCTCTCTGGTCGCCTCTAGGTAACAAGAGGAGGAGATTAATGTGAGTAATTGCCAAAGTTTTATTTTTCTTGGTTAATTGTGGGCTTTTTTAAAGGCAGTTCACTACAGTATTAAAAATATAAAATATAATTAAAGAAGGAATGCATGTCGGTGATCAGTTCGGGCTCTGTGAACCCTGATTTTGACCAATGCACGTACGGAAAGGCGGGTAATTCACCCAGGAGCTCCACCAGGGTGAGCGTTCACATGTGTGCAGGTTAGGGGCATAAAAACTCACCTTGGCTTTCAATGAGTCGTAGTGTTTAGATGTTATTAGTGGATTAATGATCTAATCAATAAACAATTAAAAAGCGGGAAAACGGGATCAGTGATGACTGCTGGTGGCCTTTAGTCACATAGCTACGTGTCTGTAACCCTGAGGTCCATCGCAAAAGGAATCCTGTCCACTCCAGTTGTTTGAAGGGACCCTAAAGACACATGTCAGGAATATATGCAGATGTTCTTTTTGACCTCCATGTTCCTACATTTCCATTTTATTTATTATAATTGGATGAGAGACTCTATAAGCAAATATATGAGTAAAAATGAATGTTGTGAAGTCTTGTCCAATTTTAAGAGTATGAGATTATGGGAGACACCCTGCTGATGTGGGATGAAAACCCTGAAGTGTAACGAGAAGGAAATGGCATGTGACTGTAGCCTGTATGGCGAAGGGTGACATGGACAGTGTGTGTCACAGACAGTATTCAGATCCCGGGTCAGTGGCTAGATCAACGCTGTTCGTTGTCTTAGGAGGAAGAGGTATTGATACCCACGTAGCGACTTGCCCCCTGCCTGGCGAAATCAGAGGTGAGAAGCCACAGTCCGTGGGGAGAAGGTCTCACTTCTTTGTCACCTGCTCTGCCTGTTACCCCTCAGGGTGGACAGATTCGGCCCGTTCTCCGAGTTCTCCCTTGACCGTGCGCCCTACGATTGCACCTTGTTTCAGGAGCCTGGAGACCAGCGTGAGTGACAATGAAGTTCTTGTCTTTTCTGGAATTTTCCGTGAATAATTACAGTGTTAATATAAAGTGTTATTTTGGTCAATGCATATAAAAACTGAGAATAATTAGTGACGGAGATATTTTGTTGTGAGAATGATTTCAGTTGCATTCTAAGATTATCGAGGCCTTGTTGGGGTTTTTTGAAGAGTACGGCCTTTAAATTATAATTAGTGCATTAATGAATTAATCAATAGACAAGGTAGAAGTGAAGGAAGACCAGGGGTTGTACTGGATCAATGATGATTCCTGCCGGCGTATGAGTCACGGATGGTGAATACTACGTGCCTGAAACGCTGAGGTCCAGCGCAGGAGACGCGGGCCTGGCCCTTCTCACAAAGCGCGTCTGACTGTACGTCCTGTGCTGTGCTCTCTACTCCTCAGAACGGACGCTCCTGAGCGGATTCCAGCCCCTTCAGTGTCCTGAGCGCTCCCGTTGCGTCTGTGTTGTAGGAGCATGAGACCCATGTGAGTAATAATGATATTTTAGCTTGAGTGCCTTGTTTTAGCTTACTCATTGTATTATTAAAAATATTCAATGTAATTAAATATATGTGCATCCCTATGTTCATAGCAGTGTTATTTATAATAGTTAAGATCTGGAAACAGCCCAAGTAGTAGAGTGGATAAAAAAGCCTTGGTATATCTACACAATGGAATACTATACAGCAGTGAAAAATAAGATTCCCTTACCCTTTGGGACAGTATGGAGAGACCTGGAGGTTATTATGCTGAATGAAATAAGCCAGACAGAGAAAGACAAGTCTCACATGATCTCACTCATATGTAGAATCTAAGGAACTAAATAAACTGACACTACAAATCGATCCAGAGACATGGAAGCATGCAACTGAAGTGATATAAAACACAAAAATATTGGATATTTAAAGAAAGCGATATATTGATGTGAAAATAATTCTCTTGTGATGAAATTTTGTCCAATAATAAAATATGTGGTTAGGTAAAAAACACACAACGTATATAAAACAAATATCTCTTAGGAGATTATGTATGAAAGTGTTATGCTTTGACTAAGAATGATGTAGTTATCGATACTTAACAGTCAATATTCAGGGGCAAGATCCATACTCGATTACTTAAGAGAAAATAAAATATTAAATTACCTCCATTCATTGCTGAATGACTAAAGGGCTGACTAAAAGGGGGGTGAAATTCCAGGATCCCTGACATAGTATCTCACCTTTCTGCATTCTCTGCTCTCCCCTGTGCCCCTTAGCCTCGCGGCGCGGCTGATGCGATTACGGCGGCGGCTCTGTGGCTGCGGCGATGCGTTAAGAGCACGGAGACCAATGTGAGTCACAAAGTCCTTGTCTTGGTTTTGAAGTTTTTTAAAAGGTTTTTGCTGCATTTTTAAAGAGTCTGAAATATGATCCGTGATTGCCAAACATGCTAAAAAGAATATCGGTGCTAATACGAAGTATTATGTTAATTAACCCTTGTAGGAAATCTTGAGGTCGTTAATGAAAGATACGTGTTGTTTGTGGACAGTCATTTTATAGTCACCTGTTAGAGGTGCTTAGGAATCTTGCTTCAGGGTTTTGTGACCCCCTGGGCATTAATTTTATTATCCTTAGTGAGTTGATGCATTAATCAATAAAAGCAGGTAGACGTGGCTGAAGATCGTGAGGCTCCGGCCTGGGAGATGACGGTGGCGGGTGGGGCGCGTGGGTCTTGCATCATGAATTCTCCCTGGAGTTCCAATGTCCAACTCCAAAGAAACCCAGTCCTTTCCCCCGTTTGAAATGATCCTATAACGAGAGGTTAGGTGTATAAAAAATCATGTTCTTGGTCTCTGTGTATGTGAATATTTAAAAATATTATTGGAAACAGCAAGATACATAAATCTATAGTGGGAACCACTATAACAATAAGGTGAACCACTATTCAATTAAAAAATACATAATAAAGAAATGTGATAATAGAAAATGGAATGGAGAATATCACGACCCAGCGTATATGTCTTTGAGTAACAATGACAGACAGTGGTAAATAATAGTCAGTTACGAACTGAATTAGTTACAACTTTGACATTTGATTTCTTGAGGGGAAAATAAATAACTATTGCCTTAAAATAATAAATGCCTCAATAAGTATGCGAATGAATGGTGGGAACATGCATCAATGGAGAGAAAGTCTCACTGTTTTTGTCCTGTTTTTGTCTGGTCTTCTCCCTTCCGAATGGACACTGGGCCGGGTTCGGGTCCTGCCGTCTGCGTCCCGGAGGTGGCCATGCCCCTCATGTCTGCGCAGAGCCCAAGGTGAGCAATGGTCCCAGCCGCTGTCTGGGGTGGTCATTTGTTTTTACTTTTTTTGAGATAAAAAGTAGCGAGGACCTGAATAGTGAGCAGAGTGGGGCGGCAGGGCCCGGGGCACTGGCCACACTGTCCCCTGCACTGTCCCCATGCCCTTGGCCTCATTTGCGGCGGCCAGCGGGCAAGGTGCGGAACGGTTCCCGCTGTTGTCTTGGTTTCAGTGTTGTTTTAAGATTACTCATTCAAAAGTGCAAAATATATTTCGGAATGCAGTTCTAACTCAGCGGCAACTGTGGGTTATAGTTGACACCCTGTTTAGTCACGTGCACAAGAAACGCTTAGGACAAGGGATGAGAGGAGGGGAGTCCTACGAATAGATTAGAGACATCAAAACTCCTCTTGCATTTTGAGAATGACAGCATTTAAAAGTTATTAGTAGTAAAATAATTACTAATCATTAAACTGTAGAAATCAGCGAGGGAACAGAGGAACAGTATTGGATTGGCGATGACCAGCGATGGCATGTGTGTCACCGTACAGCTGACCCCCCACCCTCTCCTCCCCTCCCCTCTTCCCTCCGGGAACCACCCCAGTGTCGTCTGTTGTCCTTTTGTAAAGAGAAAAATATTTACACGATGAAAATTTCATAAGTGTCTAAATGACTGAATAAATGAAATGCAGGAAGCAAGGCCCATAGAAGATAGGATCTCAGTTTTTAAAAAATCCCTCGCTGTTTTGTTCAAAGGGATCTTGTTGACAGATGTGAGGAATACACAAAGGCCTTTTTTTAAAAAAAACTTTGATCTTTGTGTCTTTGCACTTTTGTTTTATAATTATTATCGGATAAGTAAAAGAATTCATAACTAAGTATGTAAATAAATTAATTTAAATGGAGTAAAGCAATGTCTAATTATAGAATTATGGGATCAGGCAGGAAATGCTATTAAGTATGTCGCATACCCTGATAATATTTAGGAAGTGATAGTAAAAGGATGTGTTCCCCTTGCCTGACGATACTATAGACACCGGTAAATAGCACTCGGTGCTCCAAGACTGATGTTTACTCCGGAGAAGATGAAATAAACGTTATCTCTAGTAACTCGTTACCCAAATGACTGAGTAAATGGCAACAGGTTGGGTGCACAGACCTTTGCACACGGTGCCTCTCACTTTTGAAAACCTTTGTTCTGCCCTGTGCTCCACAGCGGGCACACTCGAGCTGATTTAAGTGTCACGATTTCTCTAGTTACTCCATCTGTGCGTTATGAGCATGGAGACATGTATTAGTCACAGTTCTTGTCTTGGTGTCAGTGTTTTTTAAAAGTATTCACTACATCATTTTAAAAGTGTGAAATTAATTCCTGAAAGTCAGCTCTGGCTCGGTCATAAATACAGGGATCCTAGGGAGCATGGCTTTGATTAATCCATAAATGCAGCATGGAAGTCAAGAAATGAAAGAGAGTTGTGGCCACGAATAATGATTCTACAACAAGTTTAGTGCATATATCTTATTCTCACGGTTTGTGCGTTTAGGTGTATATTTTATTATTATTGGTGACCTGATTCATGAATAAAATTCATGTAGACATGAATTTAAAAAATGAAGGCCACCTCTGGATCAGGGAGGTGACCACTGGTGGCCTGTGAGTCATGGTTGGTGGTTGCTCTGTGTCTGGAACCCTGAGGTCCAGCACAGTAGAAATCCAGTCTGTCCCCGTGTTGGGGAAAATCCTAAGATAGGTGTTAGAGATATTTAAAAATCTTGTCTTTCCAATTTGGTGGTTCATGGATTATCATTATGTTATTATAAAAGAATCAATACAAATATCAGATGATTAAAGATGAAGAGAATGAGGCATATTACAGTTATCAAAATATGTGGTAAGAAAGAAATACTATTAATATAATTTAGAATTGATACTAAGGGGACCGAGGCTGTTACCTCATTGGCCAAGGGTCACAGAGCTATTGATCAGTGTCTTGTTCTGGATCAACTGCAAATTCAACATTTGTTTTAAGAGAAAAGTAAGCAAACATTACCATAAATCAATAAATGTTAAATGACTGAGTAACTGAAAGGGCACTCCTGTGAGAGTTTAACATTCTGCCGTGGCCTCCCACTCACGGGTCGTCTTAGGAGCATGATGTCCACTGTGGACGGTACTTGCAGTTCTTGTCTTGGTTTGGGGGCTTTAAGATTGGTCCGTGTGTTATTAAAGAAGTAGACGGTATAATCAAAGAAGATTAACCCTAGCCCATAACGAATGCGGGGTTAATATGAATGATTATGTTGAGGCCGCCTTGTTTGAAACACTGAGGCCAACCCAGGAAACATCCAGTGTCTGTTTGAAATGATTTTGTGAACATTGGGGTATCAGGGCTCTTATTCTGGGTTTTCTGATCCATGTATACATCTTATTCAGCAGTAAATTAATGAGTAAATCAATAGGCAAAGAATAAGTGAGGATCAAGATTCATGCATGTGACCATTGGTAACGACCGTTGGTGTCTGTTGAGGATGAGGCATAGCCTGTGTCCTGATGCCCAAGGTCTGAAACCTAGTCTATTGCTCCTTTGGTTGTGATCCTATAGACAGTGGTAGGAATATTCAGTTTACCCAATCTTGGGCTTTTATGTTTCATGGATAATTATATTATAAGGGAACTGTACATGGAGGGTTTTTCAACAAACAGGAGTAATTGAATAAAAGCCCAGCTACCCCTGGACCAAATACAGCCTGTGTCATGAACGAATGTCAGCTAAATCTCATCTCAGAATGTGTCACATAGAGACAGATACTTCAATTGTCCATGTTCATATTCCGGGATCTCTTTGATCTACTGGTGGTTTATTTTATTACTATATATAAAATTTTTATAAGATTGAAGGTTAAGTGATATTTAAATTAAAGAGGGTCAGTGATAAATTTTGTTATATGACAAGAGCAGTTGTGGCCACTAAATTCCACCTTGAAGTTTCATAGTCTGTTATCGCCCTGGTAATGAGTAGCGACCATTTATGCGTTACTGTTACTCAGTGCAAAGGACGAATCAATAGTGAGTGTATTTCATTTTTTATATCTGTTTTGTATCCCAGAATGGCCTCGCCTTGGCTGCTTCAGTCATTATTTAATGATGAAGATCTTGACTCTTACCTATGTGGCCAAGGAGATCATAGATCAGTGTAAGTAATAAAGTTTTATTTTTGGTTCGGTCATTTTGTTTAGGGAGTATGACTATATTATTTTAAAAGAACAATGGTTTCGTGCAATCTAAAAATCAAATGGGAGAAGGCCACGCATGGACCAATGATAACAATTTGTCTTGACAAGGGTCATCTTTAATTCGCTTTGTAAAGCCAAGGCCCCTTAGAAAGATAACTATTACCTCTTAGATTAAGAAGACTAGAGACACACTCTGGTCTTAGTCAAAGTGCTTGTTCTTGGGTTGGTGTGTTTTCCTTTTATTAAATAAATAAGAAGTGAATATACTAGTTAAATTACAAGGCCCTCTCATGGTCAGTGATGCAGTTTACCAAACAATGGTCTGTTTAACTTGGGTCGACTGTTGTACCATTCTGTGTAAGGAGTCCATAGAGAGATTTAAATACTAATCAAATTGTTTCCACGCGTTTGGAGGTAGATTCCTTGCTGTTGACTTAACTTTTGAAAACAAGTAATTGACCAACATAATAAACAAGGTGGAAAAAAATCTCCTATAAAGAAAATGCAAATGGCCAAGAGTATTCCAATGATAAAATTTGACCAAGAAAGACGTGATCGACCCAATTTTGCTTCCCTGAGATCCACCTAATCAAAAAATGTACTGTTCCCTCTGCGTATAATGAAGATAGAGACACCTCATTGTTGTTAAAACCCTTCATTGTTTTGTTCTGGTGTTTCGGTGGGTTCATGGTCGTTGAGCTGTTATTTGGTAAATCAATCTATGAATAACTAAATTATACTTAGATCATGGCCCAGTGATAAAAACGTGTTTTGAAACAAGGATTATGATAGTTATAGATCTGCACCCCTGACATTTATGACACAAAACACTTATCTTTGTATATCTTTGTGTAGTAGTGTACAGCACGTGGCACTACTCTGCGTGTTGTAGTGAAATAATTTGGCTAGTTTTGCATCTTACATGGATTCCCCCCCCTCCCCCCCGCGCTCCCATCTCAGGCAGGTCACCCTAACGCCCCTCTCGGGCATAAATCTTAGTGACATGGTTTATTTGGAAATGATGGCAGAAGGCCCTTATACCCCTTATTTAAAATTTTTAGCTGAGAGAGCTAAAATAACTGACACTAAGGTATTCATTTCAGTTCAGCAAGTATTGACTGGAATCCCTGGAAGGCTCTGTGTTGGTGAAGGCATTCCTATCTGAACCCCACGTAATTCCAGCTGTCAAGGACCTCTTTGGGGACCAGGTGGGGACCTATTTATATATGTACAACCCATTATAATAGGGCAAGTAGATGGATTTCCCAGAAGCACAGGAGGTGGGCCCTCGGCTTAACCTTAAGTCCCCGACACTTTATGGAAGAGATGACCCCAGAGCCAGTGAAGAGCTCATGAGGGTCTGAGCTCCGTGAAGTCAGGAGCCCCCCCCTCCCCCCCCCTTTGCACGCAGAGCCGGTGCAGTAAACAGTCGTTGATGGAGTAGTTGAATCAATGATGATCGACATAAAGAATGAACGAAGCCCTGAGTTTGTTAAAGAGCCAATGAGCGTGTAACTGAGAGTGAATTAACTGCCCTGGAATGGGTGTGAGCACTCGCGTTACACAGCAAAGGGCGGGGTGAGTCTGTGACCTGGCCCTGGGCCTCCTGCCCTGACTACTCCCTAGCCCCACCCCAGCCTCGCAGCACATTGTCACTACCCCGTCTAGATCTCCAGTCCTGCTGTGTCGTGGCCATTTGTTTTCATGTCATCACTAAACTGATGTGCCCAGAGAGCCAGGAACTGGGTCAGATTTTTCACTGTATCCCCAGTGCCTGCCCAGCCCTGAACCTAGGAGGTGCCAGTAAATTATTAAATGAAAGAGGGAGATAAAAATGCCTGTGTTCTTGTGGAAACAGGATGGCCCTTCTCAGAAAGCCTGGGAACTGTTCCATGAGGAAGCGTGCTGCGTGTCAGATGGTCGGTGGCATCTCCCACACGAGTCCAGAATCCCCCTGGAGTCCGGCTTTCTGCACCCAGTGCCAGGCAGTGAGACAGGATACTGGCAGTCCTCACTGCCCTGGACAGTGGCCCATCCTTGGGCAACGTTGGCTTGGCATGGTGGGATGGGAGCCCTGGGTCTTCCCGAAAGCCGCCCTTGCCTCTGCCAAAATAGGAGATCGAAAATAACTCAGCCTTGTTTTCATGACGCCTGGTTCCAGCTGTGGGGCTTTGGGTTTGATGAGAAGCCCCCCTGGCCCAGCTTAAGCTTAATCCGTTAGATGGGGGAGCTGACGCCCACCTGCGGGGTGGTTGAGAGTTAAGCTTGTCTGACAAGAGCTCGTTACGGGGCCCTCACATGGTGCATGTCCTGTACATAGCACGGAACCTGGAGGACATAAATGCCTCAGAAATTTCCCCGCGAGCTATCATTGATGAATTCAGTTGCATTTTTTAAAAAGCCCCCAAATGGATGTGTTACCCAAATTCACCTGCCCCAGAAGAACAGTGAGTTTAGCTAAGTTATACCAGAATGCCACTGTCAATAGGACAGCCTCCCCCAGACCTTGAAGACAGCAGACCCTCCCTCTCCGTCTCCCCCTCTCTTCCCTCCCACTCTCCCTGTTTCCCTGTCTCCCCCTCCCTCCCTCTCTCCCCCTTGAGTCTCTTGTTGGGTTGCCACCTGCCTTCCATTTGCTCCCCCTGCCCCTCCTCCAGCCTGCTCTCCGGGTAGGTGTTGTGATATTTCTAGAATGCGTGAGGATGAAGCCCATTATCCTTTAAACCCTCTTGTGAGTTCCAGAAGCTCTAAGATGAAGTCCAAACTCCTTGGTTTCCCTCTGAAGTATCTTCATGGTTTGGCCTCGAGCCACACCTCCCACCATGTTCCCCGGCCTCGTGCGCCACCAGCCGCTGCTTCCCCAAGTTTGAGTGAGCCTGTGCCTCTGGGCCTTTGCACAGGCTCATCCCCTAGCAGCCCTGAGCCTAGGAGTCCCCCCCAGTCTCAGAACCCATACACAGTCATGAGCTTGACCTCCATTCAGAAACCTCTCCTGTTGCTTGGTCATGACCTATATGGTATTTACCTTCCCCATCAGACTTGGAGCTCCCTGATTGTGGGTACTCAGTCTTGGGGGCCTTGGATCCCCCGCGTCCATAACCTATGTGTAGTGGCTGATGGATCCCTCAGAATGCTGGTTGGACGGCAGGGAATGAACGCACAGAGGACTGAGGGTGAGCCGCCCGCGGGCACCCCTGGTCCAGAGCAGGGTCCCTGATGCTGGGAACAGCCCTTCTCTACCGAGACGTGTCCTCCCAATCCACCAGCTCTGCTTTGCCTCTGCCTGCGACTCATTAAGAAACATGTAACCTTAAGCCCTGAAATTGCCTGGGTTGGAGCGTGTTTGCAGCACACGGCACTGAACCGAGGACTTCATTCCTCCCTTAAATAGACCTCGCTCCCCCGGGAAGGTTGGACAGGATGTGGGCAGCGGGACCAGGGCTTGAAACAGAACGTTTTGCAAAAGGCCAGTTTCAGAATTTGAAACCCATGGCCACTGCCCAGAGCCTGGCCTGAGCCTGGTTTGCAGGGTCGCTGGGCCTCCTCTCAGTGCAGGGAAGGGAGGGAAGATTGAAAACAAACCTCCGCTGTGCTGTCACTGAGCCGCGGACCGTTCACGGGGAGAATTCCACGGTTTGGGTCGCTTCTCCAGTGAAACTTGAATGAGCTTGGTCTGTCGCCCTCATGAGCTCTGAGCCTTTGGCTCAGGCCTTGACCCTCCTGGAGCCAGAGGAGTGTGAGTTGGTCCTGAAATTGATGGGACAAGTGTCTGAGCACTAGGTGGAACCAGGGCTTGTCCCAGATATTGAGAGTCCTGACACTGAGGAGGAAGATGGTCACATTGCATTATGCCCATTGCCACCATGTTTCCCTGTTTCATCTGGAGGTGGGTGACATCAAGGCTTTAGTGTGGAGACAAGGAAACTGAGGTCTTGGGAAGGCAGCACTGTGCCCCTGGTCCTTTAAGGGCCACAGCCTGGCCCGGGCATCCCTGCCTCCTTGACCAGTGTCTTCCCCAGGCTCTTCTGGCCAAGGGAACCTGTCACACACGGCAGTGGCTGAAGCTGGAGCTGCAGGAGCATAGCTGTGGCAACCCATGGGGTACGACACACGTTAGAGAGCCCTGGGGGCCAGTTCTCAGTGTTAGAGCCTCTGTGACCTTGGTCTTGAGAACCTTGAAGCACATGCCTATGGTTTGCTCATCAGCATGAATGGATGGACCAAACCTTCCTGGCACAGTTTACCCATTTGATGCCCTTTCCTAACAGCCCTGTAGGAAAGCATCTGGAAAACTCCCTTCCTGCATTTGACAGTCACCCCAAACGGCAGGTTTCAAAATACACACACAGGGCACGTGGGCTGCAGAACTCAAGGCCTTGCTTCTGGCTGGGCCACCAGACTCCTGCTTTCATGATCTCGGGGAGAGCCTGAAGTGGGGCCTCGGCTGTCTGTCCGTCCTTCAGACTAGCCCATTTCTCATACCTGGCTGAACTGAGCTCCCAGGCATGGTTGGGACTGTTTTGAGGAAATGGTGAATTCAGGATCAGGGGTGTGGCCAAGGTGGGTCTTAGCTGTGGTTGCCAGGGCTGGCAGGGAGCTGCAGGACCACTCAGTGCAGGAGGGTAAGTTACAGTTAGTGTTGCAGCTCCGGGTTGGAGCTATGGTGGGTTTATGGATGGGCATTCAATCCTTGACATGTTGAATAAAAATCAGAAAATCCAAGAGACTCATGGACCATTGATGGCTGGTATCATGGACTAAGGACTGTTGTCAGTTGAATTCTATGTAGACCTGGGGTCAAAGACAATAATAGTAATAGTAACAATAGCTGGAACTCAACGAGTTGAAATCTGAGGGCCCTGATCTGCTTGCCATTCTCATAGCCACCTCCACCCCCACCACCATGTTCTTTATCTCCACGAATCTCACCAAAACCGCTCAAGGTCTTCACCATGCAGAACTCACATGTTTGATTCCATAGCTGTCCATTTCCCATGGAATTCTGAGTATCCCACCCCAGGTGCTGCACCTCGCTGTTTCCAGAGGCCCCTGTCAGGAATGGTTACATGGTCCCTGTACCCTGTGGGTCAGACACTTTTTCAGTTGGTTTTATGACACAGCCTTCTTGTCTTGAAAGGTGCTCTGCATGAAGTCCTGGAAGGTGGTGTAGCCTGAGCACAAGCCCTCCCGAGAGGACCCCTCTGACGGTGGAGCGCTCCCTTCCTGGGTGAGTTCTGCGTCTCCTGGTGACACTCTACAAAGCATATGTGCCTGTGAGAAAGAGCTGGCTGGTCTAGGTCATGTGAAGACTGTAGGTGATCCCAGGTGTGTTGGAGCTTGTACAAGGGCCTCCAAGGGCCTAAGCGTGTGCAACGCCCGCCTGGTGCAGGGCAGGCAGAGGCTGGGCCAGTCCTGGCAGGTGCTTCTCTGAGTGGATGATGGGGCCGGCAGAGAAGCTGCTAAAAGTTGCCCGAAGTCCCACTAGGGAGAGGGCAATCCCAGAGGTGAGGTCAGCAGGGGCTGGACCGCACACTGCTGTCCCTCCTGGTCTCTGGTCCCACCCAGGTTGTGCTGCCGTGTTCACTTAGCAGCTGACCTGGCACCAGAGTCTTTTCTGATGCTGGAGTTGAGGCTTGGGGTTACCTTCACGCTCCTGCTCCAAGCCAGTCCTTCAAAACTCTGCCGGTCATTGGGTTTTGTGAACTCATGGCTGTAACGGAGAGCGCAGGCAGTGGGAGCCATGGGAGATTTCCCATAAAGTACCGCAAGCCAATAACTGAAGTATTTTGAACATAATTTTTAAAAATATTTTTTTTCTCATTAAAAAGGAAATACAAAAAAATACCTCTCTATTTTAAAAGCTTGTAAAATGCTAAAAGGAACAACCTGGTGTCACCATTCAAAAATGACCACTGCCAATATCATGGAGACCAGCCTCTAGTCTTTTGTTTGCCCATCAAGTGTGTGTGTGTGTGTGTGTGTGTACACGTGTACGCGCGTACGTGTACACATATATATATTTTTAATTGGGCTCATCACTGTCATCTTAACGTTTTCATCTAATTCTATCTCCTGAATGCTTTTCCATGCCATTAAGTCATTTCCTATTTTGTGATTTTTTAAAATATGGTTCCTTAGTATCCTAGCAGATGACTATATCATAATTGGTTTAATTGGTTCACTCTCATCAGATATTTAGATAGTTGTAAAGGTTGGCTGGTGCACGCTGGGGTGAGCATCCTGGTTCATTCATCTCCACACATGCCTGACTTGTTTCCTGCATTTCCTTTTAAAAGTGAAATGACCATGTGGAGGAGGGATGAGCCTTTTATCGCCAGTTTGACCTCAGAATTAGTTTAAGAAGTGCCTGCTTCTCTGGGAATTATTGAGGTTTTTACCATTTGCTTGTTTGTCAAAACATGATATTTCATTCTCTCCGTGTTCAGGTCTTTTATTGCCTTTGAAGAGAGCATTTCCCCCATATCTTTATTGGTTCTTTGCACCTGAAGTGCAAGTTCAGGTCCTTCAATTTTTTCATTTTCCATTGAGTTTATTTTAGTTGAAGTCATGCATGTGCATCATTTTAAGAGTTAAATAGTTCTACAGGGTTGTTTCAGAAGTATCAGCCCTCCAATCTCCCAGTTCCTTTCACTCTGCAACAGTTTTGAACTCTTTTAACGAATATTCTTGACAGATACAACTGTTTTGCTAAGTAATATTCTTATTTTTCTTCTTGATTTTTTGTTTTGTTTTGTCTTTTTGTTTTTGGCTTACGCATTATATTGACTCTTTACCCATAGAAGATGTGAATTTATCTCTCACAAATGCCCTTGGCGTCACACATTCACACCTCTCCCTCTCTCTCTAAAGATGTTTAGTTTAGTTTTGGTTTTATCAATATTCAGTATTTACATTATCATAACACTATAAACACTCTTGACAAGGAACAATGTAATATATGATTATATACCTCTTTGTAACTTTCATATTCTCTGGAGTTGATAATTGCCTTTATTTTTTTCTTTGTTTTTTTTCTTTCATTTCTTTAGTTTTTTTCCCCTTTGATTGGTTTTTAAATAACATTCCAAAATTTATCCTAAGCTTCTCAATACATTCAAACACATTGGTGTTTTGTTGTTTTTTCATGCTTTATCGTCTGAAGAAATCTTTTCCTGGAGTCTTCTTGCTTGTTCTGTTCTAGCTTGGTCTTCCTGCCCTTACCTTGGGCTTTCTCCTTATTGTCTTCCAGGGATTCCCTTTATCTTTTCTCCTTGGTTGGATCCTTGATGTCATTAACCCCTTGTTATCCTCTCATTTGGTTTACTCCCGTGTTTTGCTAGAGTGCATCCTCTAGCAAAGTGAGAAAGTGTTCATGGGAGGTAAACTTTTGGAGACCTTCCACATGTAAAAAAGAAAATGTCTAGTTCCCACTGACACTGATAGTTTGGCTGGGTATTGAATTCAAGTTGGTCATCTTTTCTCCCCTCAGATTTTAGAGAGCACACGTAATTGTCTTCTGACTTCTAGTGTTGTTGAGGAGAAGTCTGAAGCCTTTGTGATTCCTTACCCCTTGGATGTGATCCTCCCCCTCCCTTCCTGATACTTGTTGGATTTTCCCATTATCTTTTAGTGTTTTAAATTTCATTTGTATGTGTCTTAATGTGAATCTACGTTCATCCATTTTGCCAGATCATTTGATCTGAAAATGTGTGCCCTTTAGTTATGGAAATTTTTCTTGAACGATTCCATCTCTTTCCTTTTTCTAGAACTTCCATTGTTTGAATGTTGGATCTCTTTGACCAGTTCTCTAATATGCCCATAATCTCCCTCTGATTGTCAACTCTTAATTTCTTTGTTCCCATCCTGAGAATTTTTTTTGTCTTCATCTTTTGACCTATTTTCATTTCTGTAATCTCTACTGTTCAAGACTTTTTATTATACTCTAAATATTATTTTATAACATTTTGTTTCATGGATGCAATTGCTTCTTTGATATTCCTGATATTGTTAATAGGTTTTTTGAAATTTTCTTCTCCTTACAGGGTCTCTAAGCTTTTTCTTCTTCTTCTAAGTGTGTATGGTTCTAACTTTCATGTTAGATGCTTTTCTCAAATCTCTGGGGTTATAGATAAATGGAAACAGATGATTTAGATATGTGTCTGTTTTAGTCACCTACACTTTACTTTCTCCATTTAACACATTTTTAGTCTTCTCTCAGAGTTTAGGAAGGCTGCGCAATGGGTGAGGGTTTGGGAAGGTGCCTTCTTAGACAGACTTTTTGCCAATTTATTCCATTTAGGCCCAGATTTTCCTGCCACATTGGGTTACCTGATGCTGTCAATTCCTGAGACTTCTGTGGGTTCCTGGAATACACTGGGCTTTATTTCTGTTTTCCCTCAAAGCCAGCTTAGGATTCCCAGCTCTGGAAAAGTCAAAACTCTTATTATCTTCTTGTCTTTGTCCCTTTGTAGTTACTCCCAAAATGAAAATCTCTCCATGATCATTTAACCGTTTCAAAGGGTGCGAGGGCAGGTGAACATCTGTATTCAATTCACCCTATTGAACTGAAAGCTATTTACTCATTTTTCTCCTTTGGGGTACTCATTTTTTAATTTTTATTTTGTAAGACCTTTCAAAATTCGAATAGTAACTTTTTCTATTATATATTACCAATGTTTCCCCTCCCCATTTTTCACTTGGCCATTCCATTTTGTTGATGAAAATTTTAATGTAAAAAATTTTGTTCTAAAAATCTATCATTAATTTTTCTTACAGTTTCTTCTCACTTAGAAAGGTCTTTCTCACCCTAAACTTATATATATAGTCACTTTCATTTTTCTTTAGTATTTTTCATTATTTCATCTTTTATATATGAATCTTCAATCCATTAATTTGATTATTGTGAGAAATAAATATATGTCCCATTTTCACATTTACCACATGCTAGATATTTTTATAGTTTTCGTTTCTTATTGTGGCTTTCTATTATTTTATTAATCTGCCTATTCTTATATCAGCATTGCTTTGTTTTCCTATATGGTATTGTTAAAAGTGTGCTATTATTGGTAGCAATAGTCTTCCTTCATTCTTTTTTTTCAAGATTATCTTGATTAGTCTCACTCGTTGATACTTCCAGATGAATTTTAGTGAGATTGTGAAGTTAAAAAAATTTGTTACAGGTTTTCTGTGAAATTTTATAAAATTGTAAATTAAAGAGAATTGATATTTTTGATACTTGGGCTTTGCATGGTATTTTGCAGTTTAATGTATATTTTCACATTTTGTCAAATTTGACAAATTGATTATTTGTCATTAACTTATTTCAAAGAATTAAGTATTGCTTCTATTGTGAATTTATTCCCTTTTCTTACATTTTCTAACTGGTTGTTACTGGTATGTAGGGAAGAGATTATATATTTATTGTTATTGGCTGTCTCATTGAATTCTCTCATTTGTTCTATAAGTTTTTGGTTGAACGTTTTGGAATTTCTAGGTAAAGAACCATTCATATCTATATAATACAAATTTTGCCTTTTTCAGTATTTTATCTCTTTCATTTCTCTTTCTTGTTTTATAGCATTGGCTAGATCTTCCAAAACATTAAATTGTTGAAAATAGAAATTTTTGTCTTGTTTCTCTTTCACTGTTAAATATGATAATGAATATATAGTTTTCATAATGCTAATAAAGTATTTATTTCTACTTCATATATGACTAAAATCCGAACTGAATTTAGAATTTTATGAAATGGTCACTTGATATCTACGGAGATATTTATGTTGCTTTTCCTCTGTTGACTTGTTGATGCAATCAGTTCTAATATTGTTTCAGAACTTTGAAACATTTTTGGATTAAATTCTACCTGTTTGTGGTATATTGTTCTCTTAATAGATTACTGGATTTTCTTTGCTGTTGTTTCATGTTGGACTTTTCAAATTTATCTTTTGTTGATTTTGCTGTCAAAGTTATGCTGGCTTTGTGAAATGAATTAGGAAATATTCCATCTTTTTCTATATTCTGTACCATATATACATCATTTAAATGATCTGTTTCATGAAAGCTTGAAAGAATTCACCCATATGACTTTCCTGAGACAATTCTTTGAGAAGTAGCCTATTTCTTCTGTATTTGTTGGATTCTATATATTTTCTGCATCTTTAGAATTTTTATTTCTTTTTCTAATATGGCTCAGTGTTTAAATGTGCAGACATGGGAATCAGACAATTTCAATTTAAATTCTTTCTCTGTCATTTTCCATGTGACCTCGGGAAAACTATGTCTTCTCCCTAATTTTTCGTTTCCTTGTTTGTTAAATGGTAAAATGATAGTCTTTGGCTAATAAGGCCACTGTGAGGATTAAAGAGATAAAGTAACTTGCACTGTGTCTGGCACAGTATGTGCTCAGTAACTTTTTATAACTTATTATTAATCCTAGAAAATAATTTACTTTTCTGAGATATAAAAATTCTTAGCATAGAGTTATCAATATTACTTTTACAATAAGTTTTTAATCTATTTCTGTGATTATATAATTTTTTATTCTTAATTTTGTGTATGTGTACTTTATCTCTTTTTTAATTGGATGAGTTAGAAATAGAAGTGTCTATTTTAGAAGTTTTTCAAAGAATCAGTTCTTGGAATAATTTATTAATTTAACTGTTTCTGTGTGTGTGTGTTCAAATTCAACAATATCTGCCTTTTGATTACTTCCTTCTGCTGTCCTTTAGCTTGTTTTATGGATTTGTCCATATATTTCCTATGTTATTCCTCTTTAATAATGAAAACAATTCATGGTATGAATTTGCCTCCGGGTGCAATTTTGGCTGCATGTCAAAAGTTTTAATATGTAGTCTTTTCAATAATTTAAAATATTTGTAATTATGCTTTTCATTTCTTTTTCTTACAAGAAATGATTATCTGAATCAAATGTTCAAAAGTAGAGCTTATTTTTAAATTATTTTCTAATTTCTTTGAGTTGTGTCTTGTTGCTTATACTTTACTATTGAATTGTGGTTATATTTGATTGTGGATTGAGAATGTGGACATAAAAATTCTACTCTGGGAAATTTATTGATGCCTTTGTGCCTTATATAACCAACTTTGTAAATGTTCCGAGAGCCTTTAAAATAAGGTATACATCTTGTTTGTTGCGTAGATAGTGATGTGAAGACATTTAGTTTTACTAGGTTTTCTGTTGATTCTTTTGGATTTTCTTATTAAAGATTTAAGAATTCTATAATCATCATTTTAATCTTATTCTTGTAATTTATGATATTTATCTACTTTTTGTTTTATCATATCAGTTAGAGCTTTGTGGACAGTGTAACCTAATATTGATACTGTAAGCATCTTTTCTTTATTTTTCATTTCCTGTGAAGTAAGATGTGACTTGCCTCTAAATTGTCATTTACTTTTTGCCTATTTGATGTCTTTAGTACCAAGAGGGCTTTGGAAATGTTTTGATCTGCTTCTCCCGTTTTTGGATGCTGTTTTATTCCTGATATAAATGTTTGTGACTTTTACATCCTTGCGGCTGTACTTTCTGTCTCTGAGAGGTGCTTTACACTGGCCTGCTTAATGGTTTTGCTTTTGGGTACTTGAAATTGCTGACTCACCTCTGCTTTATTCTCATTTGTGTCCCTGAGTTGGGTAACTTGACTTTCTCACGTCATTGTTTCTGGAAGCCGGTTTTCAAGGCAGAGTGTTGTTTGAAAGTTGAAATGGACACTTGCATGTTCCAAGGGATTCTGCTCCTCGAGAGCTCAATGCTCTGCACATTTGCAGGCAACCTCTAGCATTCCATGTATGCTCTTTAATTTTTTTCTTTCCAAACACATCGTTGACTGCCTTAAATTCAATTATTGAAGCTAACGACTGTCCACATTGGGCCCAACTACCTTAAATTCAATTATTGAAGCTAACGATTGGTCACATTGGGTCCAACTAATGATTTCCATCTTTGTCTTAATTTCTTAAGTATATATGAGATCTGTGCTCTTACCACAGGTATCAGCAATTTTGTTTTTCCACTTTCCACTTATTTTTATAAAACAATATGAGCAAAATGTAATTAAATACTGGGATTTCAATGCAGCCATGTCCATTATTCAGACCAAATATTACCCAAAAGCCCAATGAATGAGATCGAATCATGGCTGCCCTATTTAGAGCTGGGCAGTGACCTCAACCTGTGGCCATCATTCTACCAGGGACATGAGGGTCCTTAAGTGCCCCTCAGAATGCCCTATGGAAGCCCCTGCAATGAGGTATTTAAGCAACTGAGCACAGAAAATTCAACCCGCTGCTGTATGCAGAACAGGGGTGCCGTCGGTAGGGAGCTGATTGCTGGCAGTCAGCTGCTGTCTGAATTCCGTGGTTTTGTGATGTCAGTGCATGAGCGTGTGGTTCCCTGACTGTCAAATGCATGAAAATTGAGGCTTTCCTCTTTGTGCCCATCCTTTAGGTTTGCATTTTTGGAGTTAATTTATTTAAAGTGTGTCTCAAATAGACAACCTATAGTTTGTATTTGAGGGTGTTGACTTGAATTGAAAAATCCCCTTTTTAGGGGTGTATAACCCATTTACATTTTTTCCTTGATTCTCTTGTTTGGACTTTAAAATGTGCTTAATGCTTGTTTTTTAATTCTTTCTTTACTGCTATGTTTTGTTATATAGACTGAATTTTTCTTTTATAAAATTTTACCCTGGGGATTCAGCTTCTCAGTCAGGTAGGGCTGACATTTTAGTTGTGTTTTTCAAAAAACTATGCCGAAGTCTGTATCTCTTTATGGTAAAAAAAAAAAAGAACTAGTATTCTCTTGACTTTGCCCTATGTGTAATTATGCTCATTCCCCCTGCTTGCACCCTCCAAATGATAAGGCGTGAGTGGGTTTAGTGGGTTTTATCACTGTCTCCTTTACTTACCTCCCCACACTGCCCCCTGCCTTCAGAAGGTGAGATTGCCCCTCTTTGTTTTCTCTGGTCTAGCCCCTCTGCAGGAGCTTGGACTCCTCACTGTTTCTAGACTATAGGTCGCAAGCCTGAAACCCTACCACTTTGTACAGTTCCGCAATCTCCTGTCAACATGTGGGTTGAGTGTCTGCCTTTCTCCCATGTAGGGGGCAGGGAAGCAGGGACCACGAGTCAGGGCGGAGACCAGCAGATGTGTCCACACGGCTGTGTGTCTGAGAGAACACGTGGGGGAGTCAGTGCAGGGATGAGCTGCTGAGGGTGACCGAGAGCACAAAGGCCTGAACTTGGGCCAGAGAAGACAGCATGGCCCAGGGGTGAATTGGTGCGGTGTTGAGAGAATGGCTGAGCAGATGGACAGGTAGGGAGTGGGCCATGACCGGGCCCTGAGGAAGCGAGCAGGTCCACCAGCCAGCAGCCATCTGAGGTTAGGAGATGGTCGGCCCTGGCGGGGTGTCCATATCCTGGGAGCCTTGATGGGGAAGTTGGGTCTGCCCCCCTCTCTAGACACCCAGCAAGCTATTGAAGACACATGTCACTTTATCCAGGAGGACAAGGACAATTTCAGAGTTGGCTTTTCTTTCACTCCTCACTACGCTGTAGAATGCCTGGCCCTGGTGACTGGGGATACCCTGGTGAGGTCGGTGTGACCCCTTCCTCCCCAGAAGAATTCCGATACCAACGGGAGACATGAGTGACTTCCCCTTCAGTCGTGGACACAGAGAAAATAAAAGCCATCAAAATGAACTCCCCCAACCTCCCACCATTAGCTTTGTCCCATTGTGTCTCTTTCCCCACCGCCACCTGAACCTGGGCTCCATCCTACAGCTCCCAGGGTTCTTCATTGCCACTTTGACTGCCCTCGAGCCTTCCGAGGCTCTCACCATGCTCTAGTCCCTTTATTCTGAAAATTCGCAGGAATCCACCTCCTCTTTCAAGCTTTGAGCCTTCCGAGGCTCCCACCACGCTCTAGTCCCTTTAATCTGAAAATTCGCAGGAATCTACTTCCTCTTTCAAGCTACCACCCTCTAGGTGGCTTCTTTGTATCTCACTTGTAGTTGGCTTTTGACCCCACCTCTGTGCTGAAAGAGCTTTCATTAGAGTCACTGGGTGACTCACATCTCCACAGGACTTTTCACCAGCACTTCAAACTCAACTCCTGCCCCCTCTCCTCAATACTTGTTCCTTGCTCACTCAGTGCTGCTCAGCTCAGAGACCAGTGCCACTGTCTCCTGGCTTCCATGCCGGACACCTGCGGGGTTCTGGACACTGTTTTTGATCTCAGCTCCTCGCTCACCTGGGACATGCCCAAGTCTTCATGCTCTTCTCCTTAACTATTCTCAGACATGCCCACCTGTCCCATTCCGCTGTCCTGGGTGCCATTGCCCATTTTCTGGACTCCTGTACTCTACTCCCCACCTCTACTTTTTCCCCCAGCAGCACCCTCTCTTTCATATCAGTAAGAAATATCTTATAAAAACACGGAACTCACGCCCTTTATCAGATAATAAGGATTGAGGCTAAAATCTGTGATCTTTATTTAACCTTCGTTATAAGAGTCTGATTGATCTGCCCCCCCACCCAGCTCCACAGCCTCATTATTGGCATGTTTCGAGCTCTCCATTCACAGGGATGCTCTTTTGGTTACCATGCTCCATTCAGACTCTATTCCAATTATCTGGTCCATGAGCCAGCTATCTGGACCTTGAGCTGTCTATCTGGTTCGTGATCCATCTATCAGGTCCATGAGCTGTTACTCTGGTCCATGCTCCATCTATCTGGTCCATGAGCCATCCATCTGGACCTTGAGTCATCTCTCTGGTCCATGAGCCATTGCTTTGGTCCATGCTCCATCTATCTGGTCCATGCTCCATCTATCTGGTCCATGAGCCATCTATCTGGTTCATGCTCTACCCAGTCCTCCACTTCCATTCTCTATTGTCCACTCTTGTCCCCTCTCTTCCTGGCTTAAGATCCTCATTCTTTTTTTTAATTTTTTAGTCTTTTCATTCTTCATCTTTTATGAACGATTACCTCCCCCCTGATTGGTCAGATCTTATTGAATTGCTCCCTGCTCCTTCACAACACTTCGGCCTCTTTTAATTTTGAAATCAGTGCTCTGCAAGAGTTACTTCACTGTGGGCTCTGTGCCCTCCTGCTGAGCTAGAAGCTGCAGGAGGGCAGGGACTTCTAGCTCCCGCACCCTGTGGGTATCTAATGAACACGAGCTTATTTCTGTGACTGACCACGTGGACAGTGAAGGGTGCTACGGAGGGTCCGGGGGTGCAAAGGCCTGAATTAGCTGAGGTGGTGTCATGGCTCAGGGAGCAGGGGAGAGAATGGGGGTGAAAGCTGAAGCCTTGAATGTCGTTCTAAGGAATTTGGTCTTTAACAGCTGTATTGTAGCTGGAGGATGACACGCCATGCCCTGGGCTTCGAGACTTTGGAGGATTCCTGTGCCCTCTCACCACGCTGCCCAGGAGCCGACCCTTGCCCTTTCCTTGGAGACCAACCCATCTCTTGGCTGTGCATGCCGTTGATAAGGGGTGGTGGTATGGACAACTGGGCTATGCCAGGGGGTGGGCAGACCCAAGAGAAGGCCTCTTGGAGGGGGCGCAGATGTTGAGGTGGAGCTGGAAGAGCGCACCGCCCGCTCAGCTCTGTGGTTCGAGTCCACCGTGCTGGTGGTTGTCTGGCAAGGACTGATCGCTCTGGTGGGCGTGGGCAAGTTGTTCCCCCGAACTTGAGGGGCCCTTTCATATAAGAGCTCTGCCCTTAGAGCTTCCCAAACCACCCCACAGAGCAGACACTGCCCCTCCCTTGGATTGAGAGGTAGTTGCCCATGTAACGGCCAGAAGGGGGCCCACGCGGCATGGTTTGCCTCTTCTCGATCTTTCTGGGTTGGCTTGGCCTTCCTAGGGAGGCGCTGCTTCACGGGGGAGGTGCCTCTTCCCCACCATCACCGCTCCCCGCAGTTAAGCGGGGGAGGGGGGCGTTCGTGTTGACACGGGCCTGCCTCCCAATGCCAGGTCAGGCCTCAGAAAGCTTTCTGGAAGTGACAGCAACTTCAGGGACAAGCCCTGGTCCTGGGGTCAGCACCACTCCATGGTTCCTGAAGAGATGGTAGACTATGGAACGTAGGCTGTATGATTTTTGACCTATGTAACATGGTCCACTAACTCTCAGTATCCAATCCGTCCTCGGAGGGCACCCCGGAGGCGTTGGCAACGCGAGGGAAGAGAGCACGGGGTTTAGCGCCAACACCGCTCCATGGTAACTCCCGTGGCCTTTGTTCCATGTCTGAATTGCGCAGCGAGGCCCCTTCAAGGCATCCTTTGGCGGGAGGGGGTGGGGGGAGTTCTAGCAGTGACAACTTGGGGGCAAGGACGCCGGTTCCAGCCTCAGCCATGGCACTTGAAGACAGGCTTGGCCGTGTGGCATATGCCTGAGGCGAGATTTCTGTGACGTGTTCCACCACTCTCCCCAGTAGCTTGGCCAGCTTTGGAGGGCTTCATGGAACCGACACTACCTCCGGGGGGACCCACCGGTCCAGCCTCCATCATGCTCTGTGCCAGTGAAGAGCTAACTCCTTATGTTGAAGTCCCGTGTTTGTCCCCACGCCCACCTCTGATCGATAGCACGTTCAGTCTCAGAGGGTTTCCTGGAGGCAGTGCCAAGATTGGGATGAGACACAGGTCCCCACCTTAGGGAGTCAGGTGACCAAAAATGACATCTGCTTGGTGTACGAAGATCGCATGGTGGCTACTGCTCAGATCCAGTCCTGCCTAAGGGAACATCCTGTAAATGCCCCTGACTTGAGGCAGAGGTGGCTCTCAGTCATTCCTTGTGTGTAGTATACTTTTTTTTAATTTTAATGCCCCAAACCAGGGCTCCCAACCTGGGCTTCATATGCCCTGAGACTGCTCGGTAGGACTAGACAGGTTTTCTGTTTGGTGGCTCCCAGGCCGTCTTATCATTCTCATTTGGCTCCCCACTCCCCACCCGGTTCTGTTAGCCGCCACATGGCGTGCCCACCCACCCACGGTGCCCACCTAGCTCATTCCCTCAGATCCACCAGGGCACCTGGCACATAGTAGGCATTTAATCAGTACTTTCTGGAGTGATGAAATCCATAAGTCCACTTCTGCTCAGTGGGACGTGCAGCCTTGGAGGGCTTCCTGGAGGAGTTGCCAGCTTTGGGGATAAGCCACCAGTTCCAGCGTCAGCATCAACTCCTGACGGTGGAGACAAGACTCCTAACCTGTGTGTGCTTGTCGCATGATGCATGTATTGTGCTCGACCTGCCTCTGATTCCCCCCAGCTCTGGAAGGCTTTCTGGACGTGTCCTCCACCTCTGTCCTCGGCGTCCCTGTGTGGTACTTGGAGAGATAGTAGACCGTATAGCGTACGCTTTATCTGTGACGTATGTAACACGGTCCACTAACCCTCAGTATCAAATCCATCCTCGAGGCTCCCGGAAGCGACGCCATCTGCAGGGAGGCGCCCCGGACCCACGGCGAGGCCTCTGCGTGACGCTCGAAGAGCTGGTTTCTGTAGGGCATGCTCTTCTTTCCTGCATGATGCGAAATGACGTTCTCTCGCTCTTCCTATACCAAGCTCTGCCTCGGGAAGTCTCGCCACCTCTGGGGAGGAGATCTTGCTTCTTTCTGGGATCGGTGCTGCTCTATGGCATTCGATGACATGGTTGACTCCACAACTCTTGTCTCGTATCCACCATGACCCGCTTCTTCTCAGCGTCAAGCGCAGCCTCGAAGACGTCCCCGGAGCCAGCTTTGGACCCGAGCCAGCCTCCAGCCATCATCGCCACCGTCCACCGTGCGGTACTTGAAGAAATGGTTTACCGTCCCACATACATTTTGAATATGTATGTGGGACGGTAAACCGCTTCTTGGTATCCAGCCCAGCCGTCCAAACCACCCGGCAGAGAGAGCCCGAAGTCGGAGACGCGGCGCGGCCTCGGCGGCTCCTGCTCCGGTGCTCGGCGGAATGGTAGACTGTTACATGTGTGCCTAACCTGTTCATGCTTGCAGCACGGTCTTCTCCTCAGTGTCAAACGCAGCCTCCAAGGCCTCCCTTGGGACAATGACAGCCTCTAGGAAGGGCTCCCGCTCCCACGCTGGCACGTCCGCCCGCAGTGCTCGAAGACATGCCACTCAGGGCCGCGAACGTTCACGAAAGGAGCGACGTTACACGCCCTGCCCTCGTCACCCGCCAGGCCCCCTCGGATGGCCTCAGGACCAAGCGCCCCTGGAGAGGCCTCCCTGGGCGTGCGAGAGGCGATGCCGCGCCAGGTACCCGAAGACGCACGGCCCCGCGCTCTGCCCTGCCGATGGCGTGCCGTCTCTTTTTCCCACGTCGCGTCTAGTCGTGTCGGAGAAGACGCCCTGGCTCTGGACTCAACACGGATCCTCCCTGAGGATGTGCCGGCCCCGCTCGGTGCGCTTGCCGAGGACGCACGTCCCCCGGGCCCCTCCTTCCCCACCTCCAGCCGGGCCCCGGAGAACTGGCTGAAGATGCCGCCAGCCCGAGTCGAGTCGCGTCCGCGCACCGGCTCGGCGTCGGCGCCCAGCTCACGGTACCTGGAAAGGGTTGGACCGCACTGCATGTGTTTTATTAACCGCGTAGGGAGCATGGTCTGCTTCTCTCCAGTATCGAATTCCTGGGAGGTCTCCAGGGAGGCCTCTGGAGACGAGCCACCGGCGCCGCTCCAGGATACTCGGGAGAAGGTGACCATGCTTCATACGTCCTACTCACAACGCATGTTACTTGGGCCTTCTTTTCATAACAGCAAGTGCACCTCGGGGGGCTTCCTGGAGGCAGTACTGAGTCTCCGGCAGAGCGCGTTTTGGCGTCATTTCCACTCTGGGTCCCCGAGGGGTTTTTCTCTGCTGCGTCCGCTGCATCTGTCGCAGACTTTGCATGGTGGCCTCTTCTCAATACTGGGCCTACCTCTGAGGGCCTCCCGAAGGGGACGCTCGGGAGAGGAAGGAGACGCCGTTCTGACAGCAGCCCCGTCCACGGTACCTGAAAAGATGGTTGACCATAGGACATGCGCTGTCTCTAGGTCGTATGTAATATGGTCCACGTCTTCTCAATATCAAATTCGGTCTCGGAGGGCTTCCCAGAGGCAAGGCCAGCTTCGTGGGAGACACGTGGGCCTGGCTCCAGCACCCTTCCCTGGCGTGTGGAGAGACGGTGGACCGTAGAGCATACGTGCCATTTGTGACGTATGTGCCATGGTCCACTCATTCTCAGCATCGGTCAGCCTTCAGGGACTTCCCAGAGGCCATGCCAACCTGAGGGCAGGCCCCGTGCGGTAGGCACCGTCCAGCACACGTCACAGGCGACCGGCAGGAGACCATGTGCTTTAGTCATGACGTTGCCATTTTGGTCCCCCGACCGATACTCGGCGCCCAGCCCCGGCCTTACAGGGCATCGCGGAGGTGGTCGTGGCACCAGACGTGGGCCCACAGTCATTGTCACGCTTTCCGATGGCTGATCTATATGGCGCACGTCGCAAGGGCTTCCCGGAGGTGACACCAAATTAAGGGGAGAGGGTCAGGGTCTGCGTCACCTAATGGTATTCGAAGATGCGGTTGACCATGGCGTACACGCTGTAATGATGACGTAGGACACATGGTCTGCTTCTTCTCAATATCACCTGTCGCCTCGGAGGACTGCCAGGAGGGGCTGCCAGCTTTGAGGAAGAGCCACTGTCCTGGGGTCAGGACTGCCGCTGCTTGGTACCTGGGGAGAGGTGGTCCGTGGCGCGTTCGCTTTAATGATGGCGCACATTACACGGTCGACCTCTTTGCAGTATCTAATCCCGCCTCGCAAGCTTTCCCGGAGCTAACACCAGCGGCGGGGTGGGGGCCCCAGGTCTGCTCTCCGTGTGGCACGGCGGGGTGTCTGTCCTGTGCGCGGTAACTCACGTGTCGCGGCATTCTTCTCAGCACACCGCTCTGGCTTGGTGGCTCCGAGGGCGGGGTCGCTTGCGGACGGAAAGGGCGGTGACGCGCGTGCCTGGATACATGAGATGGTTGACCAGAGAGCACACGCTTTTATTTGTGCCGTTTGTGACCTGGTCCACTAACCCTCAGTATCTAATTCCCCCTGGGAGGACCTCCAGACGAAGGGACACCTCTGGGCAACGCGACAGTGACCCAGGGCCGGACGGGCTCCGCCGGACTCAGAAGGACGAGCATCGGCCAGGCGTCTGCTGCACCCGTGCCAGCCACGGCGAACCCGGACTTGTGCGCAGTAGGACCCCTTTCCTTGGAGGGCTTCCTCGACGGGAGGCCGTCCAGCCTCAGGGGAAGGGCATGCTGTCTGCACCACCCCGGAGTACTCGTGTGGTCAGCAGACCAGGGTCCGAGCGCTTGATTGACGACACAGGTCCCTGGGCCCCCCCGCGCCTCTGTATCCGGGGGAGTCCTTGGGAGGAGGACCTTTGGGGGAGCCAACCTCAGCCTGGGGAAACTGAGGAAGGTTGCCCCTGGGGGTTTAACCAGGAATGCGATCGCTCTCGTGACCAGCACCTCTGTAGTGTCGCCACCCTCTGGCCCTGGCGCCGTCAGGAAGTTCAGGATGCCACTGGGGTCTGCCCCACCGGGGTGCTTGGATGGGTGGTTGACGGACAGCATGCATTCAACGGATAGCTTAGCAGCAAGCGACAAATGCGCAGCGTCCTGTCCACGTGAGCGGGACGTCCGGGACTGAACGCCGCGTCTGGGGAAGCATCGGTGGTGTGCTTGTCAGTGGTACCTGGAGAGAGGTTTCCGGGTTTCTGTTTCTTTAATGCGGCTGAAACACCACCTGGTTAACCTCTTTTCCAGTATCAGTTCCCACCTTGAAGGCCCTCGGTCCAGATCCCGACTTCAGCGAGCGCGTCACTGTCGGCTCCCATCTAGTCGACCGAAATAAGTGGCTGAGCAAAGCCTATGCCTTGTATTTATGACAAATGTCACCTGTTCTGCTAATAGCAGTGTCCGGTCCATGTTGATGGGACCGAACATGTAGTCTGGGGACGCATGCGTGGGATGCGCGTCAGTGTTCGTTGGTGGCATCTAGAGACAGGCGTTGTGGGTTTGTGTGTCTTTCGTGAGGGTGGCCCACAGCTGGGCGACCTCTGGTGCAATATCAGGAGGCCCTCTGGTCCAGATCCCAGTGTCAGGGAGCGGGCGCTATGGACGTGGTTAAATGTTTCGCCACCAAACCTGTCCCATGTTTCTGACTTTTGTCACCTATTCCACTAACTCGGTATCTGATTCGTTCTTAGGGCGACCCCCCAAGACGGCGCCTGCCTGGAGGACGATGGTGGTCGCATGGTAGCTCCGTACCCAGAACACGCAGGTAGGTTCCCTGGGGGTACGTCTACCTTATCGATTAATGCGTAGCCTGCCTCGTCCCGTATCTGGCCCCACTCTGGAGTGATGGCTGGTCTTTGCCACCTTCAGTGGTGGGCGAGGCGTTTCACCCAGCCCGTGTTGGAGCAATGGACAGACAGTGTAGGTGGCCTGTGCCACCCCCCCCTCCTCTGGCCTGTCCTGAGAGTGTTCTGGACATAAGGACCGCTCTGGGAGGCACTGATGATTCTGAGATCACGATGAGACCTCGGGGGTCCTTACAGTTGGTTTGGGGTGGGACCTGCTTGTTTCTAACAGGAATTCTGGAGTTGGTTTATTTTCCTAAGCCTGGAGGCCTGCTTGATGGTGTCTTGCCAATGTGGGGTGAAAGGCTGGTCCTTCACCCTGGTCCAGGAGAACTAAGCAGATAGCTGACGATGGGCTGGTCATGGGCTTTACCAGGACGGTGGTCTGCTGACCACTGCGTCCAGCCCACCCTTAGTAGGTGATGCTGACGCCAGGGAGGAGGCTGTTTCCTGTGGGTGGCATTTCTCTGTGTTCTTCGAGGCAAGCTTTCCTTTGAGGTATTCATTTCTTTTGTGGCAAAGCTGTCCTGCCGACCCCTCTTCAGTCAAAAGCCAGCGGGGAAGACTTCCTGGACACAATAGGAGTTGTCAGCCCAGGTCCAAGGTGAGTGAGCCAAGATGTGGTCCTACCTCGCTCTGCACATCATGTCTCACACTAATGCTCCTGCCATCCTTCTCAGGAGGACTTCCAGGAGGCGGTGCCAACCTTCGGGGAAGGAAGAGCTTCCTGGCTGGCTTCAGCAGCAACGCACAGGGGTAAGTGGTTGGCTCTACATTTCTTTTGGTGGCACGACTCTGGGTCCTGGCCTCTTGCGTGGTATTTGGGGAGGGGGCATCAGGCTCTCGAGGAGGGGCCATCTTTCCACTTCAACCCCTTTGTCGGATGAGAGCCCTCCAGTTCCACGCAGGGCTGGGTGCAGCCCACGCAGACCACATCGCCTGCCTCCGGACCGTCGAATGCGGGGACTCATTTGCAAACTCTCACCCGATGCTCCCACCTTGTTACGTAAACCGTTGCTGTGGGCACTCCCTGAAGGAGACCGGGAAAGCTCCCGGAGAGAGGTTGTACATGAGATGTTCTCTTATTGCTGGAAAATATTTCGTGGGCAACCTCTTTTTAGCATCTAATCTTCAAGGGGTTGTTGATGGACCTCCAGAAAGACTCATGCCATCTGGTCTTCCCGGTGCAGTGTAGCCTCGGGACGCCTTGGGGGTGACCGAACACCCGTGAAGATTCTGCAGTTCGGTTTTTGTTTCGTTTTCTTTCGTTTTTGACCAGTGCTAATCCTTGATACTCGAAGGAGAGGTGGTCCGTGTTGTCTTCTCTTTATTTATGATGAAACATACACGGGAAACCTCTTTTTTAGTATCAGATCCCACCCTGGAGGCACTTCCTGTTGCCGATGCGGCCTTCAGGGAGGGGACTCTGCCAGCTCTGAGGGGTGCGAGGAAGGTGCACCTGGGGCTGGGGGGTGGGGCAGGCGGGGGTGGGTGGTCCTCAGGATCAGCCCTCCCTGGGGCAGCTCCTCGGAAGGGAAGCCTTGTTCGGGAGGGATGCGGGTCGCCGAGGCGAGGGAGTCTCGTTGTGTTTGCCGCCGAGTGACGACGCCTGGCGGGCGGAGGGTCTTCAGGGTGAGCTCCTGCCCAGGTGGCTTTCCAGACACACCAGCAGCGTCACTGAGGGGACAGTAGTGCCACCCGCACTCCAGGGTAGCTGAGGGGATGGTAGACTGGTGACATGCACTTCATTTACGATGTAGGTCACCCGTTTGGCTATCCATCAGCACCCGGTCCATCTGTGGGGTGACAGTTGGGTGCACATGGCGGCTTTGGAGAAGATGTGGGGGTGGGGACCAGTGGAAACCTCCAGCATTTAATGAGGGGTTGCCATTGCTGAGCTCCCCCTGTTCCTACCTTTTTATAACACATATGAGCGATTGCCAGTGAATAATTTCTCTTCCAGTGTCAAATCATGCCCAGAAGGACTGTCAGCCTGGCCACAGGAAATGTCAGGGGGGGCCTTGGAGTCAGAGTCCCCCTCCTCCCCCCGGAAAGGCCTGCCCCAAAGCACGTGCTGAGTGCGAGTCGAGTGTTTCACCTGGCTCAGTGTGTCCTCGGGGGGGTGTGCGTGTGCGTGTGCGGGCGTGTGCAGTCGTGCTGATGCAGGGAGCGTCCGTGGTTGCGATGTCAGCGCTAGTCTGTGGGACCTGAACCGAGGCTGGGGGATGAGCTCGCCATGTGTGTGGCGAATGGTCCGTGGCCTTCTCTTTCAGGAGTTAACGCCGCCCCGGGGGTCCGGGATGGGAGACGGGCCGTTGGGGACTGCAGCATGGCTGGTGAGTGAATGGACCGGGACTGGGACCTCCCCGTGTGGCTGCGATGTGCCTCTTCGGAGTCATTACCACTTAGAACCCAGCCTCTCCCTGGGCCGATGTCAAGTCCATGGTCATTTCTCGGGGAGAGGTGCTCTGTCATCTCGCTGTGACTGTTTCCCGGCTTTACTTGACTGTGAGGACCCTGACAGACCGATGCTTTTCAGGGCCAGCTCCTGCCTCAGGTGCAGTCCGGCCGTGGCACGGACCTCAGGAGGGACGTGGGCGCCGCCGTCGGTGAAGGTCTCCGTGTGATGTTCTCCGAGGGCACCGGCTCCGTCTGGCACGCGCGTCTCCTGCCCGGTAACCCAGGTAGCGCTCCATCCCTAGGATGGCTTCTGGAGCCAGGCCCCCGCGGGGCAGTTTCTGTCTCCCCTCCCCCCGAGGGCGTGTCCCCGTTTGTCCTCAGGAAGTCGCCCGAAGTGACCAGCCTGGAGAAGCGGCGTCCCTGCGCTCGACCTGCGGTGCTTAGTGAGAAGTTGCGCGCGTCTTTTTCGCTGTACTTGTGACGAAACATTCGCGGTGCACTTCTCTTTCAGCGCCCACTGCCGCCCTGAAGACGCCGCCCCGCCCCGCCCCGGGGGCGCCCTGTGCCTGCGGGCTGCGGCCCAGGTCCCCCCGCACCCCTTGCCCTGCCCCCCTGCTCCCCGGCTCCTCTCCTGAAAGCTGCCCTCTCCGCTCGCGTGGCTTGGGTTGGAAGGACACCGCCCCACACACACACGTCACATAAACACACATATACATAGAAACACACATACACACCACATAAACACACAAACACATAAATCACACACAAAAACACTTCAACACACAGAAACACACACACAAAACAGTTAGATACACACAAACCACATTAGCACACGCACATCAAACACACAAACACACAAAACACGCACACACATACTCAAGCACACACATGTGCCCAGGGTTAAGGGAGCCGCTTTATCCCTCCCCATCTGCTGCTGTTATTGGTTCAAAGCAGGGCCCCCAACTCCATGAGCCTGGGGCGCCCAGGGCGATGGTCCCTGAGGCGGCCGGGAGGGGACGTGCCTCTCGCCCCGCAGAGGGAGCTGCCCGCAGGGCCTCTGCCCCCTCAGCCGTGCGGCCTGATGCCGTGAGCCCTGAGGCTCCCACAGCCACGTAGAGGCCACGAGGAAGGAGCCTGGGGCTTTGCGTGGGCAGACTGTGCAGACCGAGGGGGGAGGCCTGCGCCACAGAAGGGGTATTGGGGCGTTAGAGAGGAATCAGGACCTGGGGGATGTCATTTGAACCCCTGGCCCAAACCCTGCCTGAAGCTCGCCCGGCCTCCACATTTTCCATTGGATAAGCCCAAACATCCCTTCAGTGTTTAAGCCCCTTCGAGTCGGGTTTTCTGTTTCTTGGGATATAAACAGATGCCACCAAACCCTGTGCGCCTGGAGAACCTGCGTTCTTTCAGGGATGTGTGTCTGTTGGTCCATCTGTCCTCGGTATCCTAACTAAGGCGGGTGCGTGGTGAAAGGAGGCTTTTTCTTGCGGGTTTACTTTGCATTGACCTGCTGCTTTAGTTCATTCATTACAAGTAAGACACGACTAATGTGTTTTGAGTCCAGGGACGGGCCCTCGGGCCCCACTCCGGGAGACCTGAAGGACGGTGGCTCCAGAGCTTGTCCCCTGACCCATCTGACCCCAGAGAGCCTGTCTCCCTGGGAGGACCTCCTGGGAGTAATGGGGACCTGGGTGAAGACGGCATCGCCTCCTTCCTGGTGTTCTTTGGCGCTTGGTCATGGGTTTGCTGTATTTGTTACAGGTCAACTGAACTTGCTGGTGTTGAGAACAAAAGTGTGCCTGGGAGGAACCAGGAGTGCCGCGAAAGAGGGACACGGGTGTCAGGACCACGCGAGGCACACGATGGATGGTCCCCAGGGAGCTGTGCCGCCTCGGTGCTCTTTTCCCTTAATTCCACAGCCTCAGTTTCCTGTATCCCACCAGGAACCTCACTGACTCAGTTTTCTTTCAGGGTCCGGGACCATGCGTTTTACTGTGAAATGACGCCTTTGTGGAGCTGATACTACACATTCTGGAACCTGCTGGCCCTGATTGTTGAATTCTGCCCAAGAAGACTTCTGGGGACCCCGAAGCTCAGGCAGGCTGGGATTGGTTGGTTTTATCCATGGTGAGGACCCCGCTTCCCCCTGGCTCAGGGACCTGCCCCGTCAGCAAGGGCTTCCCAGACTCGCCTTGTCGTCTGCCTCCTCCGGGCGGCTGGTGCCCCTGGCTGTCCAGGCCTCGCCACCACGCCCTAACCGCAGTGTCCCTTCACCCCCAGGTGGCTGCTGGAGGTGAGCCAGTGCAGACGGTGCCCAGCGTGCTCATCGCTGGTACCTGAAAAGAAGTTGCCCATGTTCTTTTCGCTTTAATACGTGACGAAACAAACATGGTGCACTTCTTTTCCGGTGCCAACTCTCACCTTGAAGAGCCTCCGCCCTGATGGACCGTCGGGGAGGGGCCTTGGTGTTGCTGCCCCTCTTGGTATGTACGTGGAGGATTCGGCCTCGTACACTGCCCGTTGGCAGATTCGGGGACACTCGATGTCCAGCCGTCCTCTGTCCAGCCGCAGGCTGTGCCACCTCTAAGAACAGGCACAGTTGGCGAGACCCCGGTCACACGCCGGCTCCCCCGCTGCAAGGGAGGCTGGTCGACCTGTTTCCACGTCCTATGGTGACGGAGTTCAGATGAGAGCAGCCAAAAACCCGATATAACTGGGCAGCTGCAGTAACAACAGACATGCAGGAGGCAAGGAAAGCGCCCACCCGTCTCTCCAGGTGCGGCGTGACGGGTGCCAGCGGTGCATTTTAAAGATGACGGCTCACCCGGCGGACTGTCACCCGCGCATTCCCAGTAGAAGTGACTGGGGACAATGACGCTGGTGGAAGGCCGAGTCCCTGTGGTCCTGGGAGAGGGGTTTTCCCCCAGGGGTCATGCTCCTGGGGCTAATCCCCCAGCCGACTCTTCCAGGTTCTGGTCCTGCCCCAGGGGATGTGCTCCTCAGTGCCCTCGGCATCGGTGTCGGCCCCGAGTCAGGACAGCGAGTGGACATGACTGCAGAACGTGTCCCTCAGGAAGGACGCCAGCACCGTGTCTCCTGGCCTCCACGCTGCTCCATCCTCTGGCCACCTTCCTGGAGGAGGTGCCACAGGCCTCCGCGGACGCTTCTGTGCTGTGGTACTTGGAGAGAGGTTTTCCCAGGTGGATTCGTTTTATTTGTGACGAATCATTCTTGGCCAACCTCTCTTCAGTATCAAATCCAACTCCAAGGAGAGGCTGTTGGAGCCGGGACTTGGTGGCTTCGGCACTGCGGTAAGTGGTAGGTCGCTGTCTCGAGGGTGTGGGTAGCAGTTGTGGTTGCCTGGAGGGTGGTCCCCTGACCTCAGCATCCGCCTTCCTAGGAGGAGTTCCTGGAGCTCCACAGGCAGGGCAAGGGACCGTGGGGTGGCTCCGGGTGCCTGTGTTTCTTGGCTTCCTTTATGGCGGGACATACGGGTGCAATTTTCTTTGAGGGTGATTTGCCACCAGTGAGGCCCAGCGCGACTTCTGGGCAGAGATGCTGAGGGCGCCTCTCCCCCGCACTTGGGCCACGCTGGCCTCAGCATGTGGTTGGCTTCTGTCCCCCATCAGAGGCCTTCCTGGAGGTGAGGACATCCTCGGGGGAGCAGCGGCTGTCCCAGAGGTCTGGCTGAGTCACCTGCGCCCTGTGAAGACCAGTTGTCCCTTGGTTCTCTGCCGGACACATGAAAGGTACAGTTGCTCACAGCCCAGGTGGATGGCTCCTGACCCCTGCTGCTTCCGCGGGGTGCCAAGACTTCCCACTCCCGCCGCCCCCCAAGGTGTAGCGCGTTTCGATGGCGTCTCGTCTCCGCGCACTGACCCCCCCCAATCCTTTGCAGGCTCTCGCCCGGCCGCCGGAGGAGGAGCGGGTCCCAGACGCTGGTCTGAGATGTTCGAGAGGAGGTTGTCCGTGATGTATTTGCTTTGCTTACGGCAGATATTGCACGGTTGATCTCTTTTCTTCATCAAATGCCTTCTGAAGGACGCGCCGCACGCGCCGGTCGGAAGCGGGGTGTGAGCGTGGCCCCTCCGAGGGCCTGGGAGCGGATGAGTGACCAGATGGCAGGTGTTTTCTTGTAGTATTTAGTCTGATAGTTGAGAATTTATTTAATAATCACATAATGTTGTTTCTCTTAAGGCAAATCTATAAATGTGAAAAACTTGGTTCTGCGACACCCATTTCTTTTTAAAAGTCGTCGAAGAATGGTAAACCCACGTTTAACACGGTTTTCAGATTTCTAGAACATTCCGGAAATGTACACGATGCAGGCCCTTGGTTTTCGAAGCTTAACCGCTAAAAGAATAATTAAGACACAGATAAACATTGAGAAAATCAAAATGACAAATAAGAGATGATACTGGGAATTTTTATGAGTATGTGGCGGGTGCACCTTTGTTTTCATACATAACTGATTTCAGTGTAACTTTATTTTATTAGCTCTTTTAAAGGCACAATACCGGTTTGCTTGGGAAAGTTACTACAATTTCCAGATGCCTAACAGAGAGACTAAAGGCCTTTGCATGCTCAGGCTCTTCAGGTGCCCCTCCATCCCACGTAACCTAACCGTGAGCAGTACCCAGCTCCTGGGACCCAGTCTGGAACATCTCTTCCTGTGGTCCCCCCAGAACCCATGCTGTGGTTACTAATTTGTGCTTTTGTCTTAAACTTGGAGAGGATTTGTGGACAAGTGATTTATTCAAGATGTGGTCTCAGGAAAGGCCGTTCCAGGGGAGGGGGAAGCAGGCAGGGGAGGGGCTGGTGACAGCGAGGTGAACCGGCAGGTCATCAGCTTTGTGGCTCTGCCGATTTCTTGGCAGAGACAATAGCTGGGTTGACTCTGTTCTCTTAGGACACCAGAAGAGGAGTCTTGTGACTAGTCACTACATCTAGCCCAGATCTTGCCTGGCCACCTGCATTTCAGATTAAAAAAAATAAAAACCCCACCAGGAATTATTCCTGGATGGCTCACCATCCTGGTGCATGGCCCTGCTAATAAAAACCCCTCCTGGGGGCAGGAATGATGCTGGCCCCAGAGGGTACTTATGTTATTTATGCCTTCGACCATCTGATCCCCTAACCAGCCTGTCTCATTTCTCCTTGACAGGGCTTCATGGAGGAGGCGCCAGCCTGGGATGCGTGGCATTGCCCCCGGTGGTATGTGAGGGATACCTGGCCATGTGCGTTTGTTTTATTTATGATGAATTGTGTTTGGGGGACTTGGGGAATGAGCATTGCTTCCTAAACATGCTGAGAGTGCTGGAAGTGACTCTGGCTCTTTTAGGTGATGGGCGTTACATGGTCCACTTACCCTCAGGGTCCATTTCTCCTTAGGAGAAATGCCTAATCCCACCCTTGTGACCAGCAGTGCTTTTTAAGTCTGAGACTTTGAGGAACCAATTTCAACTTTAGAAAAGCAGTATCGGTGTTGGTGTCCCTTTGTGGGCTGTGAATGGAGGGTCAACCATAGAACACATGCTTCATTGATGGCCTATTTGTCATCTTTATCGAATTTATGTTTAGGAGGACTTCCTGGAGGCGGTTGCAACCTTGCAGAACAGGGACTGAGCCTGCGATTGTTGGTGCTGTACTTTTTCCTTTTGGAAGCATGCTTTACCAAGGGTTCACAGCACCTATGTTGGTAAGTCTCTGCATCCAACCCACCTGAGAAATGACTTTTCTGGAAGCCTTGCAGTTTTGAGGGTGGGGGTAGCTGGGGGAACCGGTGCTTTGCTACCATTGAGCTGTGTCTGAAGAGCTACAGTTGGTGATCAGTCTGTCTAACATACTCCTAACAGTCTACCACACCAGCTTATCAAATCCTGCCTGTGGGACCTCTGGATCTAAGTCTCCCTTTTTGGAAGGTTCCATGATGTCTTCATCCCTCCCAGGTCTGTGAAAGGACGTCCACCTGTCCAGCGCACACTTGATGTGACCTTTGTCTTCAGGTGCCGGAGAAGGGCTTCGTGGAATTGATCGGACTTTAGGGTTTTTGTAGAGTGTTTGTCTTTCTGTGCTGTTTCTGGAAATTACTGGATGGCCATGCCCGCTGTCCTTGCTGTATTTATGGTGAATTTTAGAAGTTCATCCACTTTTCTAAGATAATACACTGCTTTGGAAATATTGCTCCTGGCAAAATCCCTGCTGTGGCAGAGACCCTAGGGCTCCCCCGGGCAGGGCGGGTGACCGCAGGGCAGACCCCAGGTCCTGTGCCTTTTCATCAGGCCGGCCCCTGGACAGGAGGAGGCTGGGCTCTGATGTCCTGGGGCGTAAAATGGGCTCAGCCCCCCGGGTTGCGTTTACTCTTTATGAACTGTGTTCGGGTCGCTGTTTTCCAGGGCTGAGCCGTGCTTGGTATTGAAAAGGTGGGTTTTCCTTCTATGTTTACGGGGTTTGTGGTTAACCATGGAGGAAAACCCACGTTTTCAGTATCTAAAGTTGCTCTAAAAACAGTCCTGAACACAAAGCCCCCCTCGGGGAAGAGAGAAGAAGGTTATGGAGGGCGGATCCCAGGTCTGTTTCGGAGGAGAGGGGACAGGTCCTCCTTAGCGCGCCATCCCCTCATCTCCCCAGGAGGCCCACACCCACGTGCCTGTCCCGCGGGCCCTTCATTTTCGACGACTTACGCTTGGGTTCGTGTTTGCCGGGACCAAATCCTCTTTGGTATTTAAAAGGCGGATATTCCTTCTATGTTTGTGTTGGTTACGGTTAAACGTAGAGGAAATTCCACCTTTTCAGTATCAAACTCTTCTCAGAGACGTCCGTGCGCGAACCCACGTCAGGGGGGCTGGGTGGGGCAGCCCCGAAGGGCGAGCAGACAGACAGCGGGTCCCCAAAACTTGTGTGCCCCATCCTGCCGCATCTGAAGACCACCTGCCCACCTAGAGGAGAGGCTGGGGTCTGTGGTCACGGCCTCTCCATGGCCACTGAACAGTCTATCCCACGTGACGTTGCTTTCATTTCGGACGGATGGTGCCTAGGTTCACGCTTCCCGGGACTCACCTTTCTTGGTATTTAAAAGGTAGATTTTCCTTTTATGATTACGTGGTTGATGGTTAGTCATAGAGGAAAATCCACGTTTTCAGTATCAAATGCTGCTCTGGGAATGTTTCCTGGACGGAAGGCAGGGCCGGGGGCGAGGTGAGCAGGGCCGGCCCCTCTGGGGTCAGTGAAAGATGTTGGACGGCGGAACATGTGCTTCCTTCAAGCCATATGTCTGCCGACCATCACCTTTAGAAGTCCCCTGTCACTGAGGGAGCCCACTGGGTCATGGCCTGGCCATGGCACCCAACATGACTTGGCTCCCACTTTTGAGGAGCTGGGTACGGATTTGTCCTTTCCGGAACTCGTTCTCTCTTTGGTATTTAAAAGGTGGATATTCCTTCTATGTTTACGTCATTCATAGATAATCATAGAGGAAAATCCATGTTTTCAGTATCAAATGCTGCTTTGGAAATATTTCCGGAAGGGACTGTGGGGCACGCCCTGCTCTCAGCCCCCTCGGCCCGGGCGGGTGGGAAAGGCCACGGTGCACGCCGGGTCCTTCGGGACTGCGCCTGAGCATCGCCGGCCTTCTGAGCCATTTCTTGCCAAGGAGCCAGCTGGGGCAAGGTTGCGCCGTGGGTCTGTGGTCCCGGTTACCTGGAAGCCTGTCTCCCCCGTGTCCCTGTCATGTCTCATGCAAGCACAGGTTCGCGTTCTCCGGGACAGAGTCCTTCCTTGGTATTTAAAAGGTAGATTCTCCTTCTATGAGTACATTACTTACGATTAATCATAGAGGAAAATCCACGTTTTCAGTATCAAATGCTGCTGGGAGACCTCCGAGGACGTGAAGTCACCATCAAAGAAATGTGGTCCCCAGGGCCCTCCCGGGACCGTGGCCCAGCTCTGTACGAGATGGTCCACGTGGCCGTCCGCCCTCAGCGGGCCGTGTTGTTCAGAGGCTACACTCTGTATTGCTTCATTGACCTGAAATGAGCTTTGTTCTCTGTGTGCTACCAAGTTTATAATGTGATTTTTGGAATCAACCTCTTCTGCTGTAACCCTAGAGAATGCCTAGGTAGCCTGTCAAGTTTAGGAAGGGGTGGGGTGGTGGGGGTGCCACTCCCGGGGACATGGAAGGAATGGAGCTGTGACCCAGCCTGTTTATCTTAGGCTCACCGCTGGAGCTGATGATAATTTTGGGGGGGGGGGGGGGGGGATGTCAAAAGGATTTATTATTATTTTAATTTTATTTTTTCCATCACCATTTATCTCTTCTATGCCTTCTTCCATCTCTACCCACTCTTCTCCCCCTGATGTGAACTTTGTCCCATGATAGTGACTTACCAACAAGGCTGTCACTGGCTCCTTAAAGGGAGGCTGTCCTCCCTGTGTTTGCATTGTTTGTAATGAATGTACAAGGCAAGCTCTCTCTGGAGAGTGACACCTGCCTGGGGGGCTTCTTGGAGGCAAGGCTCGTGCTGCTCTTGCGTGTGCCAGTGCCAGTGCATGGCTGACCACGGGCATGCGCCTCTCTCATGGGCCGTCTGTGGCTCGGTCCTCTCTCCCATCTCATCCCATGCATCCTACACAGAACTCTCCGGAAGAAATGATGGAGATGGTGCAGGGGGTTTCTTTTTGTACCTGCTGTTTGTTTAGAAGGTGGTACCTTCCTTTGTGGGCCTTCTTAGTGGCACCCATGTCTTACCAGACATGATGCCAGGCCCTGGGAGGCGACCTCAGGGTCAATGCCTCCCAGGCATGCCACCGAATGGTCAACCGCAAAGTTAGCATCTAATTTAAATTTGGGTCGTCTGGTTTACCACCCTCCACACCCAGCCCATCCCTGGGCCAACTTCTGGGCCTTAATGTCCATTCGAAGTCAAGGGATGGGTACAGGTGCCCAAAGCGCCATGTTTTTATAGGACTTGGCACCGGGACCTGGAATCCCGTTCCCTCTAGTCCATAGGCATTTTCCATCATTGGCAATCGTGATGGAAAGACTGTGGCATGACTGAGGCCACCGTCTGTTTCATTAGAGCGGCCCGTGGGCATTTCCTCTCCCCTTGGTGAGTCTCGCACTAGATGACCGCCCTTAACCGCTCAGGCGGCTTCTGCTCACGGTGCCGAGTCCGGGAGAAGGGACTCTTGTCTTCGAGCCGCTGCACGATTTGTGGATGCATGGGCGGTCGTGACGTGTTGGGTTTCCTCTTTTCTTTTTCTCTTTAATGATGCATGCTCTTGTGGCTTCTAACCCCCAGCAGCCTTGTGTCATCAGGTGCGCTTCCTAGAGGCAGTGGCTTCGGGCAGGGGCTTTCGTTCTTTCCCCAGGGTGGTTTTGCAGGCTCTGATGGGATGTCGTACAGGATTCCTTCCCCTCCACTCTGTCTGTGGGGAGATAAGCCTATCTTAGAGAGACACTGGCGAGTACAGCCCATTCCAGGGCTGGGTCACAGCACGTAGGGTGGAGGGTTGTCGCCGGCCCCACCCCTTTGGTCTCAGGCCCCCCAGGAACGCCCTCTGTGGACGGCACATGTGGTCCTCACCGGAGCTGCTCTTTGGTACTTGAAAAGAGAATACCCTTTGTATGTTCACTTTATTAATGGTGAATGTACAGGGGAGACTCTTATTTGCGTATCAAACTGCCCGGGAAGGCGCCCGGACCCAGAAGCATCTTCAGGACACAGTCGCCGTAATCAGCCCCATCAGGTATGTCCCGCTTCCCGGCCTGCACGCGGTGTCCTCTGTGAGCCTGGTCCCCAGGTCCCCCTCAGGGACTCCTCCCGGAGGCCACGCCCTCTGTGCAGGCTTTCTATTGTCTGCACTGAGTTGAAGGGTGGTTTGCTTTTTAAAAGATGAACCATGTTTGGACCTACCTTTTGTCAGTGCCCAGTCACATCCAGGAGGCTTCCTCACATCCAGCTCAGGAGAGAGGCCTCGATGTCAGACGTGTGAATGACAGTGGACCACAGAGCACCGGCTCTATTTATGATGGTTTCAAGCCTGACTGACTTCTGTGAATCCATCCTGGAGGACTTCCTGGAGGTGGCGTCCGCCTTTGGGAAGAGGTGGAGGTTTACTCATCAGTAGTCCTCATTGGTGTTTGGTGGATATTCTCCTTGTATGTGGCCCATGAGATGAATCTGTAAGAGCTATTTCTGTTTGTGATTTGTGGTTCAAGTCCCACTTGGAGATAGTGTCCTCCACAGGAACTGCATGGCTTTGGGGAGAAGCCAGGCAGCCATCTCCCTGGGCCAGGTACGTGGATGTTGGAAGGTCAGAGGGAAGGGCTTCTGTCTCGATGTTTGTCCTCTGGCCCTCTGACCTCCTGTATCTGCTCACTCCTAGGATGCTGGCCGGGACAAGGGGGCTCTGGAGCTGTGTTGCTGGAGACATTTCTTGGGCCACGTGACTGTCTGCTTTGCTCGCCCTGACAGCCATGGGGGTCACCTGGCCCTGAGGCCAGCATCGGAGGAGGCGTGTGGCAATGTCTCTCTTGTCAAGGGGAGTGAACGTCTTCCTCTGGAGGGTGAGCACCTCGTGGGGGTGGGCGAGTTGGGAGGGCAATGAGCCAGGCCACCCGCTCACCTGTAGCCTTCTATAGGGTAGGGGCCCTCCTGGGGAGAGGCCACCGAGGGCAATTGGCTTTGAATCTGCTCTCTCCGGGGCACAGCCTCCATGAGGTCTGACTCCTTTTCAGTATCAGCTCTTTCCCAGCATGGCTGCAAGAGGGTGGTGAGGAGGGGGTGGGCGCGGGGGAGCCACCCTGATGGCCACACCTCTGTAGGGGGTATGGCCGGACATCGAATACAGGGCCTTTGCTTCTATACTATGTAAACCCTCCCTGTCCCTGTCCTCTGTGCCCATACATTGTCAGGAGAACTTCCTGGAGGAGGTGCCATGCCGGCTCCACCCCAGCGCTGTCTGGGGGAAGTTGAGAAGCTGAGCTCTGTGTGTGCTCTCGGGCCATAGGGTTGAACTCCTTTTCGGGAACAAGTCCTGCTTTGGACAGATTCCTGGAAATGATGCCAACTTCAGTGAAGGGCACTGGCATCGGCCCCGCCCCAGGCTCTGAGGGATGGAGAGCGGACCCGCGGGCACACACCTGGCAGGAGGCGTGTGCCCCTGGCCTGGATCCTGCATCTCCCTCCCCCTCCCCAGGACCAGCTGTGGGAGCCGAGGCCAGCCCACGAACCATAGCGGCGGACCTGCCCAAAGCTATTGTTTGGTACTTACAGCGAGGTTGCCCTTTGTATATTCGGGTTTTGACATAGAATATACAAGGGCAAGCTCTCTGTGAATATCAAACCTTGGACCCAGTGCACACTCAGCAAGGGATCGGTATGTGTGCATGACAGTGTGTATTCGTTTGGTGTGTGGCACATCGCTCGTGGGTCGCCGGTCTGCAGAGATGACTTCACGGGCACACGGTCGACTTGAGAGACGGCAGTGGCCCGGGGAATGTTGCCAGGCCTGGTTCTGCGTGGCCCTGGTGGGGGTGGGGCGAGCAGGCATGCGCTGTGTGTGGCCTGGTCCAAGCCGGCCAGGTTGGCATTGGTGTGGCGTGGCGTGGCGTGGCGTGGCGTGGCGTGGTGTCGTGTCCTCTCTGTGGTGTTCGGTACTTAAGCCTGCATGCTGTGCTCTGTGGTGTGTGTGACCTGGTCCACTAACCCTCAGCGTCTAATTCGTCCCCAGGACTGCGCCTTGAAGACATGCCAAGTGCTCCCAGGGCAGTGGCTTTCTTTTCCGTGCTAACCTTTGGTACTTGGAGAGTGGTTATCCCTGTCCTGTTCGTTTTACTCATGTCGAATCGTACAGGGTCATCCACTTTTTCAGTATCAAGAGCGCAGACTGTAGAGTTCGATTTCCCGTGCTTGGATCCCGCCTCTGACACTTACTAACCGTGCAACCTTGGGCAAGGATTTCATCGCTATGTCTGCTGTCCCACGTGTCACATGGGCTTTGGGCGGGGCGACGGGAGGTGCTGCTGGGGCTGAATGAGTTAGGATTCACGCGAGTCTTAGGGCAGAGCCTGGAGCACGCGTGGTAGCCGTGACTCTGTGTCCCCTGAGATGGTGGTGGTGGTGGTGGTGAATTCTCTCCTTGGTGTTTGGGGCAATGTCCATACGTGGACGTCAACCCCCCCCCCCCAAGTATGTGGATGGATTTTTGAGCCCAGGGTTTATGCCGTATTTACAATGGGGGCAACCTAGGCTCTTGATGTGCGGCAGCTAAGCCCTGGCAAATTGAGAGCTTTGGCTCCGTGTAAGAAAGGGGCAGTCCTTGGACTCTTGGCCTCAGCCACCATCCACTCTCCGAAGGACTCTTGGGGCGCAGAAGCCAAGCAGAGTGAGGAGTGTGCTCTGGAGCATGCACTGTGCGTGTGTGGTGTGTGCATGTGTGTGAGCCTGCAGTTGCTGAGTTTTGTCACTGTCCACCCATGAGCCACAGACCTGGAGGTGCCAGTGTTCCCGTCCGTGCTCCTGTTTTATACTTGAGGAGAAATTATCCTTGGTGTGTTCGAGTTCCCTTTGATGAATCATACAAGGACAATTTCTTTTCGAGCATCAAATCCTGCCTCGGCGGACTTCCTGGGCTCCACGATAGTCCTGTAAAGCGATGAGACTGGCCGCCACTCCCCTGGGCGGGGCCCATGCCAGGCTGGAGAGGAGAGAGCATGCAGCTGGCCTTTGAGGGGGCGCACTTGTGCTCTTAACTTTCAGGGCCCTGCAGGAGAGGCCGGGCTGGCGGAGGGCCAGTGGGGGGCCAGTGGGACCCTTAGAACTGCCAATGGTCATGGGTGTGTGTTACGGATGACATGGCATTCACAGTCCATCTGTCCTGCTTCTTGAAGGCACTTCTTGGACCCGATGCCAACTTTTGGGACAGGGCATTGGTGTCAGTGCCCCTCCCCCTTCCTAGGGATTTGACTGACCCCCAAGCACATGCCTTCTATCAGTGCGTGAAGGGGACCTGCTAACCCTGATTGCCTGAGGATCACTTGAGAAGACCTTTCTGGAAGGGACGCGGACTTTGGAGAAGATGCCAAGCTCTCCTGGATGCTCAGATCTTTGGTGCTTAAAGAATGGCTGTCCGTAGTATGGTCTCTCTATTTATGGTGATTAATATCGGACAACCATTGTCTTAGTATCCAAATTTGCTTCAGAAGTTCTTTCAAGCCCAGTGCTGACCCCCAGGAGCTTCTTGATGATCTAGCAACTAAGTCAAGAGCCCGGAGGCAAGCCACCCTCGGGTGTGCTGTCCCGCACTGATGCCGGCTTCGGGGTGGAGACAGTGTGGGAGGCTGGGGCCATTGGGAAGATGTTGCTAATTATTCATCTGTCTTTCTCTTCTTGCATTAAATCTTAGCCACAAGGGATTCCGTGAAGAGATGCTGGTGTCAGGCATCTCTCTAGGCAGTTAGTTGGTGGACCGGGGCCTCTAGTCCTCACCTCCTGACCTTTGGCATAGAGTCAGAGCATGGAAGGCCTCCTGGAGGAGGGGGCAATCATTAAGGAAGCACATTCCCTGCCTCTCCTACTGCTCAGGGTTCTGAGCAGCCTTCTGTTGAGGGCTTGGTTTATTCCTGAGGGGGGGGTGGCATGGCCAATGCCTTCTTTCTGACCCACTTTATCTTAGAGACTCTTGACCCCATGGGACACAAACTTTAGTAATAAGACACTGGTCCACGGCACCTCTGGGGCGTGTTCGTGTGTACGTGTGTATGTGCGTGTGTGTGTGTTGGCTAGAGTTGTATTTCTCAAACTCTAAACTGCCTCTAAGATTTTCATCACCTAGGGATCTTGTTAAAAGGCAGATTCTGATTCAGGGACCAAGATTCTGCATTTTTAGCAAGTTTCCAAGTGATGCTAATGCTACCGGTCGGTGATGCCACTCGGAACAGTGCGGGGCTGGAGACGTTGGAGGGGGATGTGTTTTATTGAGATGTGTGTCCCCTGAGCGCCACCTTCCCTCTGCCCTCTGTGGTGGGAGGGCCTCCCAGAGTCCACACGCCGCCCTGTGGTTTGCGAGCCGTGGTTGCCTATGACGGGCTCGCTCTCTGTGTGAGTGCCACGCGGTTACTCCTCTCCGGAATTAAGTCATGATGCCCCCAAGGGCTTCCCAGATAGAAGACCCACGCTTGGGAGAGGCCGCAGGTGTCAGCCCAGTGCCAGGGTGGGCAGGGGCTGGGTCAAAGGAGTTATCGATGGCTGGGCCCTCTAATTCTGTGATTCTCCATTTCCAGTCAGCCCCAAGGAGGCATTCCTGGAACCCAGGCCGTCTTGCCCTTGAGACCCTGACTCGTGAACCCGAGACGCTCTGCTTCATCAGAAGAGGTATTTATTACCTGTGATGGCTTGGCTTACACCACACGCGTGGATCTGCTGGCTTCTGATTCTTTCTTTCTTTATTTTGGGACCCGTTTTTAAAAAGTTAAATGTATTGGGGTGATACTGGTTAATAAGATTACATAGGTTTCCACTGCACAATTCTTATCAGATCCATCCATGGAGAAGGCTTTTATTTTATTTAATTTTTTTGTTTTAGGGTTTGAACCTGCTTTGGAAGTCTTTCCAAACACGGTTCTAATTTGGGAGTGTGGACCTCGGTATCTGGGTCACATCTAGGCCCCGGGACCAGGGCGCAGGACCGGGTGACGTGTGCCCACACCTGTACTCATTACAGGACTTGACCACCTGGCTCGCTGGCCCTCGGGACTCAGCGCACCCTGAGAGGAATGTTCCAGAGGAACGCCGATGGTGGGGAGCGGCCGCGGTTTGCCTTTAGCTTATTCGGGGATGTTTGAGGAGAGGTTATCCGTGCTATGTTCGCTCCATTCGTTATGAATAATACATGGTTAACTTCTTCTTGAACATCAAACTCTGCCTCGGAGGGCCACCCGCACAGGAGACGTGAGAGCGTGTGCCTTGCGTGTGCGCGTGCCGGGCTGGTCCCGAGAGTAGAGGGGTGCTTCCCGGCGGGGGGCCAGCATGGGACACGTGGGGTTGGTGTGCTGTGTTTTTTGCAGTGAATTTGATGTGTTTTTACGATTTGTCCAGTCACCCCCTGCCAGTGCTGACCTGCCTGGGAGTGCGGGGCCCGGGGATGCGGTGGGTCCGTGGGCGCCTGACCAGGGAGGCTGCCCCCCGGCGTCGCGCTCTCCCCAGCACTGACCTCCGTACTGTCCTTTGCAGGGTGGCTCCTGCGCCCTCGGCTGCCCCGCTGGACAGGATGTGGCTGCCGCTCCACGGGGACACCTGAGAGCCTCCTTCCTTCACCGAGGTTTCTCTGCAGGCGGTCTGTGCTCAGGGTCGGGATGTCCCCAGGATGCCCCCAGGTATGTGAAAGACAGGCCAGCTTCTACTACCCAGCGGGTTCTCTCCGAGGTCACTGCCCTGGTGTCCCTGTCCTCCTCAGGTGGACTTCCTGGAGGCGCCGCCGCAGAGCCCGGGGGCTTTCCTGTCCTTCCACTTGGTACCAGAGAGGCCTGATCTGAGCTGCGGTCCCCCCGCTCCTCCGTGGTGAAGAGGACAGGGCCGGCGCCTCTGCCTCCACAGCTCTGCAGTGTCCCCTCTGGTGCTGCGACACCGGCTTCCGAATCCCCTTGCTTCTGGGGCAGGGAGGCCAGCCCAGCGCCCGGGTTTGGTGGGGGGTGGGTGTCACCTGTGCCCATCACCTGCAGGCTCTCGTCTGTGTGGAGGACGACATCCTGCAGCTGCCACCAAGCCCGGCTGCTTCTTGTCCTCCTGACTTGACCCGATTTGCGGTGGCCCTCACGGTGAGTGCTTCCCTGCAGCCGGGTCAGGATGGGCGCTTGCTGGGGACGCCAGCTTCACAGTAAGAGGCCCACCAGCCTCGCCCTGAGGTATGTGGATACACAGTCGACCCCAGTCCCTGCCTGTCACTGACGAATATGCTTCCCATCCACTAACGCAGACAATTCGTTCCGCCTGCAGGAGGAGACCGGAGAGACGCCTGCTTGGCACAGGCGCCGACGTTCTCATCAGTGTCAGCACGTGGGGCTCAACCCAGGACCATCTGGGAGCTGTTTCACTGTTGGTGACAGATATCACCCCGTGGAAGGTGGTGTGGAGGTGTCCCAGCTTCGGGGAAGGGATGGGTGTCTGCCCTGTCCCACAGTACCTGGGGGAGGGTCCATGGGGTGAAGGACACTGTCCATCTTTAGGGGACCCGTGCGGATCAGGCCTTCTCATGCTCAGCTCCACCCTAGCTCCCTCGGAGAGAGAACTGTGGTCGGTATCTGTCGCATACATGAAATGGTTTTCCAGCTCCCAGTGTCCATCCTGCCCACCGGACCCCGTGGAAGAAAGGACACCTCCTTTCAGGGCAAGGTTTTGCCGCCAGTGTCAATCCAAGGTTTAGGGAGGACTGGCATGACCCCTGACCTCCCCCAGCAGCCAATCTACCCATGAGAGGAGGCAGGGGGGCTCCTACTCTGCCACATCCAAGTGGGTGCTGCCCGCTGTCCGCTGCAGGGTCAGCCTAGCACGCTTCCTCTGTCATAAACGGGATGCTGGGTTAGTCCTTCCTGGGTGTAACTTGGCTTCGGGAAGGATCACCTGCCCCACAGCTTGAAAGAACGGTCATTGCAGAGCCTGTGCCTTGAGCAGGATTAAGTCGCGTAGCCCCCGGGCCGCAGCATGGAGGCCTGGACGCTCCGCCCCGGGCTGAGCAGTGTCTCGTGGACTCTTGGGACTTCACTGTGTTTGTGGCTAATCACATCGGAGCTGCTGTTTTTCAGGACAGACCCCCGCCTGGAGATGTGCCCCACAGGACCCCAGCAGGGCGTTGTCCATGATAGGGGAATGGATGGTTGATCAGAGAACATACATTTTATCAATGATGTATGTCAACTGATCCACAGTCCCTACCTATCCAGTGACTTCGGGACAGATTCCGGAAGAAGAGGTGTCGTTTCCTTCTCTGTGCTCATACCTGGCCCCCGAAAAGACCTCCTCCTTGCTGGGTTGGCGCTGTTTACGCTGAGTTGTACGAGGGAAATAGTTACAGTCCTGATCTTGCCTGGGAAGCTTCCTGGGAAGAGCTGTTGGCCTCGGCTGCTTCCCGAGGACAGGAATGCATGGTCGTCCAGAGAGCATGAGCCTTATATAGGACGGGCGCCACCCGGTTCTCCTAACCCTCAGTCCCCAATTCGTCCTTAGGGGGACTAGCTGGAGGCAAGGCCCACTCCGTTGAAGACGGCTCATCGGCGTAGCCTTCGGTACTTGAAGAGTGGTTATCCCTGCTGTGTTCGCTGTATTTATGACGAATCATACAGGGACATCCAGTTTTTCAGTATCAAATACTGCTTTGGAGGGCTTCCCAGACAGCGTTGCACCTTCAGAGAGGAGGTCTGGGCTTCTGTGCCTGCCCAAGGTATGTACGTGGACGGTGGAGCTCGGCGCACATGCTGCCTCGTGCTGCGTGGCCTTCGGCGCACCCGCGACCGGAATCGAACCTCTGCAGAGGTGGCCACCCAGGTGGGCTGCGCTCTTCCAGAAGGGGTGTTGGTTTCAGCACCAAAGCATCCTGGGAAGCTGACCAGTGAGAATCCTATTCCCACAAAACACCTGGCACCTGCTCCGAAGGAACCCAATCCTTTCGTAGGCTGGATTCCTGGAGACGGTGCGAGCATGAGGTGTGGCAGTGATCTTGTCCGATACCTAAGTGCATTTGCTCCAGGGAGGGCTCTCTTTGAGGGTCATCTCTTGCCCAGGAAAGCTTTCTGAAAGGAGTGCCAACGTGTTGTCATCACACCCTCCCGGCGCACGTTGAGAGTTAGTTGAGCTGAGTTCCTCTTTGCTCCTCCTGACGGGTCTCAGTCGATTCGCTGTCCTGCAGAACCCGCCTGTGTTTATAATCGCTCGGGGTGGGATGAATACCTGTTTGGGGCTTGATGCCTTTTCAGTAGGCGCCTGGTGTTTCAATGGTTGCCCTTTTTTTCATGATCAGATTCTCTTGTAATTCACATAACTACATGGTCCTTGAATTTGGTCCATCAACGAGGAATGATTCAGTCATTCCACAAATAACGACTGGGTACATGCTGAATTCTAGATGACCCAGGCTTTAGCCGTTTTTCTCTAAAGTTGGGGGTAGAGCTGTGAACAAGACCAAACCCTTGCTCACGTGCATTTCACAATCTGGTGAGAAAAATGGATAATAAAACGCAAACTATGAAACAAAATTTTGTCCACAGTAAGTGTTATGGAGGAAAGGAAAGCAGGGTAAGGTACCAGAAAGAGGCAAACGTGGAGTGGACATTTATGTTAAATATAGGGGTCTGGAAAGGTCTCTGGGGAGAGGATGGGCCAGAAGTTCTACAGGTGGGATCGTTGCTGAGTTAGGGTTCTAGAGCAAGTCAGTGGGTAACCACGGGACTCATGGAGAAGGTGCTGTGACCAGCATTGCCAAGATCCAAGCTGAGGCAGTGACCCTGGCACAGAAGGGCCAGGTGGGATGGAGGCAAAGGTAGTTAGAAATGAGGAACTCACCAGGCCAAGGCTGGGGAACTGTGGGCTGCATCGATGGCCATGAGCACTGGGCTCTTAGGGTGGTGAATTCAGGAAACGGGACCTGGTCCTACCGGTCCAAGCTTGTTTGAGAGATGGTGGGTCAGTGGCTTTTCATGGCATCCTTCTTGGAATTGCTTTCTTGGATGGTTCATTGGGATGAGATGAGTGGTGGAGCAGAGGGGATGGGAAGGGACTCGGGGTTCCCTGGGATGGTGAAGAGCTTGGTGATCCTCCCTCAGATCTTCCTGAGGGTGCGTCAAGGCCCCAGCTGAGCCAACTCTCCAGGAGCACCCTGCAGTGGCCACAGGGCTCTCTCTGGAGCTGCCCCCAGTTCAGTGGATCCCGTAAGTCACGAGGGGGCTTGGCTAGTGCCTCTATGTGCTTGATGGATAACTGAGTGTGCTCTGTTGAGAAGTCCAAGGTCCCTGTTCAGAAACCCTTGCGTCCACATACATGAAGAACTCCTGTGACAAGTTCACACTGTGAAGGACAACAGTGGCCTCCCTCTTCTCATTTCTGAACCCTGCCCCTGATGACTCAGGAACAGTTTCAACCCCAGGGCAGGGGGCTGTGTCGGCACCCCTCCAGAAGAGGTGAGTAGATGACCCCCGGACTCCTGTGTGTTCTCAGGACATACATCAGCCGCCTCACTAACACCTTCCAATTTGCCCACAGGACCACGCCGGAGGCCACGCCCCTCAGAGAAGTAGAAGGGGACCCATGTCTGTCTGGTCTCTGCTTTTCTGTGGTACTTGAGGAGAAGTTGTTCGTGGTGGATTCGCTTTACTTATGACGAATCATTCACGGACAACACTTTTTTCAGTACCAAATGCTACCTCTAAGGGCTTCCTGGACACAGCGGGACTCCAGGAAGACGTCTTCACGTTGTCAACCATGTGGAGAAGACAAGAACAGATGCTTGGCCAGGGACACCATGCTTGACCTAGCTGTAAGTCCTCTGGTCCGCTAACCTGAGCATCCAACCCACTTGTAGGAGGCTTTCCCCTGGGCCATGCCAACTCAGGGGAAATGGCTCTGGTTCTGTCAACAGAGTCACCCTCCAAGACTTTGAAGAGCAGCTTCCCCGGCCCAAAGCCAACTTCTGGAAGAGATGCTGGTGTGAGCACCATCCAGGGTGTGTGACTGGTTTGACCAGAGGGGCAAGCACTGTTCACCCTGTGGGCCACCTAGTCACCAACCCTCAGCACCCCACCCACCCAGGAAGACTTTGTGGAGGTCCTGCCAACTTGGGGCAAGCAGAAATGGACTTGTGGCAGTGGCTGTTTGTTGGACCTGGACAGCCGTGGTTGGGAGGGTGTGTGTTCACTTAGAATGTGATGAATCATCCTTTGGTTGCCACTTCATCACTGTCACTGTCACAGCCTCCTCGAAGCATTCCTGGGATTCGACATTGCCTTCTACCGAGAGACCTGAAGCTCGCGGGCCACCTCCTCTCCATGGTGTGTGACTGTTCACCCAGCACCTGCTTTATTTATTAAGTGTGCCACCCAGTCTTCTAACCCCTTACCACTTGTGTCTCCACAGGAGTTGGTCATGGTTCATCTTAAGAGCCAAAGGGCTACCGTGACGTGCTGACTTTATGGCAGCCGCCAAACGGTGCCCCTGTTGGCCAGGAGGACGAACTGCACCCACCCACTTAGGGTAAGTGCGTCTCGGGTGAGCATGCGATTAAATGTGGTAGTATGTCACTCGGCCCACTACCCAATATTGTTCCACCCCTTCTTTACAGGGCTCCCGGGAGGGGCGGCGCCTTGCAGGAGGGACGATGGATGGCTCACCAGCATTCATTTATGGTACTTGGAGAGAGGCTGGCCGTGATGAATTCGATTCATCAAAGCGAGTCATACACGGCTCTCCTCTCTTTTAGTATCAAATTCTGCCTCGGAGGGCTGCCTGAGCTAGTGCTGATGGCGAGGTATGTGCCCTGCTGGCTGAGCCCTCGGCAAGTGCTTTCCTGAGGATGCACGCTACCTACGCACTAACCCAGTGTCCGCACTGACCCTAAGGCGACTTTCTGGGGCACTACCAACTTTAGGAGAAGCTAGAGAGGTTGTGGGGATGCTTAACTTGTAAAGAAATTAACATTGAAATGCACATGGCTAACTTTCTTTGCTATCAAATGCAACCTTGAAGGGGCATGTAGAAGCATCTTTTCTTAGTCAGCTCTCGGGATATAGAAGAGAACAGGACATAGGACCTGCATGACCCCTCATTTACTAGCCTGCAGCAGCCCTACCTCCTCCAGGGAACTCCTGGGTGACCCCAGGTTTACCAAGGAGGCAGCGGTTAACCTGTTCTTGCAAACCTGTGGTCTTTCAAGAGCTCTTTGCTTCGTTTAGAATGACTCCTAAGTGGCTGACTTCTTTGCATTACTGAGTGTTGCTTGCATGCTAGCCAAGTACAGGAAGTGGCCTTCCTGTTCACACTAATCCCGGATTGGTGAACCAGGGCTTGGCCGGAGAGCATGGGTTTGATTTAGGAATTGAACCAGTTGGTCCACTCATCCTCAGTGTCCCATCCACCCTCAGAGCCACTCCCAAGCTGCCCAGACTTCGTGGATGCAGGGATGCTGTGAGCAGTGCCACCTCATGGTACTTGGAGGGAGGTTGTCCGTGGTGAGTTCGCATTATTTAATGATGCCCAATACACGGTCGATCTCTTTTCGGTATCACATCTCGCCAGGTATCTTAGGAGCTGATGCCAATTTCAGGGAAGCCACACTCATGTTGGTTCCATGCCAATGTACTTGAACTTCTGGTTGGTGCTGGAACTAATGGATAGGTGTCACTAGTGCCCCTTATCGTCATTCAGTCTGTTTATGGAAGATATTACCCATTAGGGGAAAGAAGCATAGGGTCTAGGTTTAAGACCCTAAGTGATTAGGGAAATAAGGGTGACCGTGATGCTTCTGAGATGTTTTTTTAAAAAAAACACGATAGTCCCCTTCCCTATTAGTATTAAATCTTATCTTGGAGAGAGGACTTCTTAGATATGTTAGCAGAGTCAGGGAAGGGGCAAGGTTTCAGCAATTTTTCTGGATGGATTGAATAAAGAGATTCACACCTGTTGACCTGGAAGCCATACCAAATTTGAGGATGGAGGTCAGTTCTGTTTTCAATTTCTTGGTTCTCTTTTCAAAAAGAATAATTATTTTACCGTATCATAATTATAAAAATGAAACATGCTTAGAATAAAAATTCAAGCAATGTGGAAAAAGGGAGAAAATTACCCAATTCTTTGTGTATCCAGAAATAATTGGGGTTTTAGAAATGTCAAATACCTGTCTGAACAAATATGCAAATAGAAAGATAGATAAAGAAAAATATTTTACAAATATGAGATACACTGTACCTACTATTTTTATTGAAAATGTTTACTATAGTTTTGCTTAATTGACATAAAGATAATCTGAAGAAGATTGGGAGAACTGATAAATGTTCTGCTTTACCATAAAAAGTACTAATTCCTAAAATGTCCTTATAAAATTGAGAAAATTTATTGTGTATAATACCCAATGATGGGATCATTGTGTTTTTTTAACTGTTCAGTTTCACTTCTAGCTCTGAAATATAACGATATCAGCATCCTTACACTTTATCCCACCTCCTGCTTGAGTTTTACTACAATGATTACATTTTTTTAAATTAAATTAAATTTAAAATATTTGCATTTTGTTCTCTAACCACAATTCTTGCAGGCATTTCATCACAGCTCTATATGTAAATGAAGTCATTACTAAACCCCCATTTTCTTAAATGAAGCCTATTCCTGAGTTTTAAATTTTAATTAATCTCCCAGGAGAATGGATATTTTATGATTGTCTCTTCTAGAATGGCACATAGACACTTCTCAGGCCTTGCACACTTGAGAATATCTGTCTCTTGCTTTTGATACATAAGGGACAACTTAGCTAGGTATAAAATTCTCAGCTTGCTTTTTTTCCCCCTTTGGAATTGCTCAGATACTGCTCCACTGTCTTCTGCATGAGCTGGTATTTCACCAGCTCTTTCATGTGGTTTCTCCACATAGCTCCTAATTATCTGGACTGTATTATCTGGTAGATCATTATATTCTTTTTTTGAAAAACTTTTGGGCACTATAGTCTCTGAGGTCTTTATTTGCTGAGGATGTCTAACCCTTGATCATACACCTTTACTCGCCTGCCTATTTCCCCCCACACTATTCTACTCAACTCTATGATTTCCAGTTCTTTTTCATTGTTTTAGCCACTTTAAAGATACTTAATTTCTCTCAGCTTTGGGGTACAAGTCCTTCTCTTTGAGTCTTGTGACTCAAGATAGTGCTTTTCTCCGTGGATTTTGTAACTTTTCAGTGTGGGTTATCATCAGGGTTATTAAGGTGTTTCTGTTCTATTTTGTTCCCTGTGCAAAAGAGATGTGACATTATGGTTCTACATTTGATTCTGTCTAGCACCCATGACTTTCACCGTTAGAAGCAGCTTTCTTAGTTGTTGGCTCGAGGACTCCCACACCTTATGGCTGTTATAAATCTTCACCCATCTCTCTCCTGTAGCTTTGTTTCTCACAGGAGAACTCATTCTACCCACAGCTCAGGCAGGCACAAACTCTTCTTATCATTACTCTGGGCCTGTATAGAGTTTTCTACCTCCCCTTTCCATTCCAGGTGCCCACTTCTCGGGCCCTAGGTCACATCTCCAGTTCCTGCTTGGACCTTGTGACTACAGACTCTTTGAGCCTCTGGTCCCTTAGGTCTCTTGGTAGCAAGTTGTCAACTTGCCGCTCTGAATTAAATTCTTTCTTAATTAGCAGCTGAGAATTTTCCTTTCATTCCTTTCAGTTATTTATTTATTTACCAGTTGACTTCGGCTTTTTTTTTTTTTTTTTTTTTAATATATCTTTGATTTCAGAGAGAGGAAAGGAGAGAGGGAGAGAGATAGAACTTCGGCTTTTGTCCATCAAACCTCTGTGTTCATGGAGGAGAGGGTTCTCTGTTAGCTCTTCCAGGATCTGCCTCGGTCACTAATTTTTTTTTTAATCAGTTTTTCTGAATCATATTAGTTCGTTGTTCCTTCATTTCAAGGATGTCTTCTGTTATTTGTATGAGTACTTTTCTGTTTATGTGTTGCTCTTTTCTTGAGTTAAGTGGTCATTTATTAGTTCATTATACCCTAAAAGAGGGGAAAAAATCTGTGGTCTTGCCCCACGTGACCATCTTTATCTGGATGTCTCTATTATCATTCACGATCTGCATCTGTCTATTTAAAAGGATTCATCCCCAGGCACCCTCCTCTCAGTACCATCTTCCACATTGGCAGGATCCTTTTTGCCACGTTCTAGGATGGAAATGGAATCAGTACCATTTGCTAGGTATGTGAATTTACTTTTAACAATGGAAGATTTATTTTTTTGACCATATGTCTACTGGACTATTAACACCAGGTATGCCATTTATCCTTAGGAGGGAGACTTCTTGGGAGAGTCATGCACACCTTTGGAGATGAGGCCACAGTTCCAAGGTCAGTACCACACCACGGGATAACATTTGCATTTAATGCCGTCATTTCCTATCTGATCAGTATTGCAAAGTCAGCCTCTATGGAACCAGCTCCACCTTTGGAGGGTCTGCTGTCCCCTTTTGTTCCAATGTGACAGCAAGAAATGTCCCCTACTCTGATCATATTAACGAATTTGTATACACCTGACCGCTCCACCTTAAAAGCCCCTGGAAGTGCTTCTTAGATACCCTGCCAAGCACAGCGCCGGTGCTGATGTCTGGGCTACTGCAAGGTCTGAGTTGGGACAGTTGAACACAACCCTCTGTTAGTCCACTAAACCTCAGTGTTCACGCCCTCCTTAGTGGGACTTCCTGGAGGAGATTGGCTTTGGAGAACAGGGATTGGCACCTGGTTGTGGCTAATTGGCAGTATGGGAAGATGGGTTATCTGGTCGCCTTCACTTTTATTTGTCACAAATCACACATGGTTCCACCTATATTTTAGTACCAGATCTTGCCTTGGAGGCTTCCCGGGGTGGGATCCAACTTGAGGGCGGGTCCTTGGTGTCAGCTTCTCTCTGGGGTAAGCAGAGGGACCGTTGACCACATCTGACTGCAGAGCATGTGCAGCGTGCCGTCCCATCGGCGGGAAGATTCCTGGACGTGGTGCCACGTGTGGGGAAGAAGTGGCGTTTCGCCTACCAGAGCGACTTGGTGGTCCTTGAGGAGAGGTCTTCCATGATGCATTCACTGTATTAGTTGATGAATCATACATGGTAGACCTGTTTTCAAGTATCAGATCTAGCCTTACGGTATCCGGGGCGACGCCAACTTCAGGAGCTAGAGTTGCGTTTCCACGTGGGAATGGATGGTCAATCTGAGTGTGTGCGTGTCCTCTGTTGATGTCCCCTGTCTGTTGTCCACTGCTAGGGGGATCATTTGTCACTGGTGCCAGCCTCCCTGAGGAGGCACTGTAGACCCACTACATGATTGACAAGCGGTCATCCCTCCCCCTTTCCCCATGTGTCATAGATGATGCTCTGCACACGTTGGTTGCAGCGTGTCGCTCCCTGAATGGCTTCCTGGATGGGGAACTCAATTCGAGGGACCCTGGGTCGCACCTCATGGGGGGGGACTTGACGGAATGGGGCCGGGCCGCAGAGCTCGTGTCTTCCCGCCGGCGTGTCACCGCATCCTCACTCAGTATCCGGTCCGTCTCAGGCCTGTCGCAGGGGCTGTGCCGAAGCCTGCGCCCTAGCCCGGTGCTTGAATGGAGGTTGTCCATGGTGTGTTCATTTTATTCATGATGAGTATTACATGGCCAATCTCCTTTCGGTACCAAATTCTTCTTGGGAAAACTTCGGGGAAATTTCCGCTGGCGCCCGCCCCGGGTAAGGACGTGGTCGTTTCACCCCACGATGAATGCTCTGTGTGGGACACGCGCCGCCCCAGAATTCTCAGAAAGGGCACTGACGCCTTAGGTGAGACCATGGTTCTTTGGTCATGGTTGCCCTCCGGCCCTTGGAGACTCGCAAGTGAACTGAGCGTATTTGTAACCCTCCTTTCAGGGTGAAATCGTCTGGGACGGGAGGCTCACGTTAGGGAGAGAGACTCTGCCGTCCCGACAGCCGGGGCGATGAAAGATGTGCGGTGTTTAGGCAGCGAGTTGCTGCCCCGCCGCCTCCTCCGCAGGGTGACCTCTGGGACTCGCTCCAAGGAGGTGGGGGGAGGGGTCCTCGGCAGTGAGAGTCAAAGGTGTTTGACGGCCACGGCATGATTCAGTTATTCCTGCTGCAAGGCAGGGCTCCTCGATGGCATTTATTATCACCATCTGCTTGCTAGCTGCATGGCCCACAGTTTATTCATCTGCAAAATGGGGTTAAAGCTGCTAATGAGATATATATGCAGAGTGTTTAGACAGCCGCGGGCACAGAGTGCAGTTGAATGAGTGTTGGCCGTTGCGATGACGTTACTGCTGTGTTGTTACCCTGTCCCAGGCCTCCCTCTGTTCCCTCTCTCCCCTTCAAACGCAAGCTCCCTGAGGGAGAGCCTGTTTTGCTTCCTGTGTGTCCCTCCTTGTGCACAGTAGCTGCGATGTGGCATGAATGAGTTAACAGCTGGTTGACATTTTCTTTATTGAATGCCCTCCCAGAGGCCTCCTGGAAGGACGGTCCACTCCCCCTCGAAGTACTGCCCACCTCGAGGAGACGTCGTTGGTCTTCCGGTCGAGAACCCTGAAGGTTTCCAGCTGGATGGACCCCCTGTGGTTGCAACATGTATGGAGGATGTTAAATGGCTGGTCCCTCTCTGTGTTAAGTCCCCACTCAGGGCCTTTTCAGAGGAGAACCCCTCTTTGGGACAGGACCTCGGTGTCTGTGCTCTTCTAGGGTAAGTGACCAGACTCTGCCCAAGCATGGATCTGACTTGTGGTGCATGTGCCCATGGCCTCACCCACTGCCCACGCCTGGCTGAAGCTGGCTCGAGGGACACGCCCGCTGCCATTTGGGCTGGGACCCTCTTTACGTCTCCATTCTGACCATTGATCCCAAAGACATCCTGACTCTACTGCTTTTCCTTGGAAGGTAGTTTGACCTTGTGGATAAGTAAAGAGTTTGCGCTCCACCTTTTTAAAGACTATAGCTTCTCAATTCTGTTTCTTCCCCTCCCCGGCCCCCCTTCTCTCTCAAAACTCCTCTTGTATTCCTTCTGTCTGTCTCTGATTTTCCCCATGCCTCTCCCTCTCCCTCTCCCTCCCCCTCCCCCTCTCCCTCTCCCTCCCTCTCTCCCCCTCTCTCTCTCTGTCTTTCTACCCCCGCCCAACAGCATTCTCAGTTTTCTCACAGGCTATGAAATGAAAGATGCTATCAGTATTTCATACCATTTGTAGTATTAAATTATAGTGATAAAAATCATCAACACAAAATAAAACTAAAAACAAGTGGAATGGCACAGAGTTAAAAAAAAATGTTCAATTGACTACAAATTGGCAGAAGAATCCAATTTTCTCAACATTTCAGCTGCCACATCCGACCTGGGGAAAGGACGCTGTAGACATGGCGGCCGGTGGGAAATTGACGACCGCGGTGGCTTCGGATGGCACTATTTGATGTAGACAAGAGCACATGGAGGAACAAAATCTGCATTCAGATATTTAAATGGAAAAGAATTGATCCTAATGAAAATGACTTGGGGGAAATAACAAGGGAAATAAAAGAAATGAAAACACCTCGACAGCACAGTCAAAAGAACAGAATAGGAAACTGGGTTAGTTTAATGGAATTCACTCTGAAAAATGCATGTTTATGGGAATCAATGTTGGCACAATTCTCGTTAAGATGATTAAATGCACAGGTGTTCAGAGTGGAGTAGGTGGGTAAGTAGAAACGGGGTCTGAATATGGTGTCCTTTATGCCACTGACCTTTCCTTTCTGTCCCAAATCTTCCCAGAGAACCTCCCGGACGGACGTGCTGACTTTGGGATGACATACTGGTAACGTGGGTGCGCATGGAACCAGAGTAGCTACCATCCTGGTGACGTGCTTCACTTGGTCTGCTCCCTCTCAGTATCCCTCCGTCCCCTGTGGGGCTTAGGGTGACCTGCTGACCGCCTACAGGATGTAGGGGTCTGGGCCTACAGGATAGCTCTCTCGCGCTGTGCTGGGCACCCAGGGAGGCTGGGGCATCCCCAGGTGTTTCCTTCCTGGAGCCCAGTGTTGGCACCTCTTGGGAATCATGCTGACCCCAGTACATGTTCTGTGTTGATGCTGAATGTCACTGGGTCTTAGAGGCTGAGCCTTTTTTGGGGGGTGGCCCTGGAGTGGGTGCTTCTGGGATCAAAGCCGCTGCCTGGGATGAGGGGAGAGCTTGCCCTTGGCTGGCATGAACATCACACGATGGATCTCTTTGCAGATCAGCCCCCACTCTGGAGGACTTCCAGGGCCCTGCCACCCTCAGGAGGTGGCCAGCAGGCGAACCCTCCCCAGGGTAGGTGCAGGGGTGCGGCCCCAGGACACACCCTGAGCACTGATGCTGTGTCACCTGGTCTGCCAGCTGGCCCTGCCCAGCCGTTCTTGCCAGTCCTCCAGAGACTACGCCAATTAGGGGAGACAGTCGGAGCTTCAGGTCAGTGTCCGCGCTTCTCGGTGGGCAGCTGTCCATATGGTCCTTCTTTAGGACAGACCTCAGGCAGGTGGCCTCTTGCTGCCATCGTCGTGAGACCGCGGGGCTCTCTCAACTCACACCAGCGTCAGGGAGAGGCTTCCACACGGGCGGTGGGCACAGAATCTAGACCCCGCTCGCGGCCCGCGCCGTCTGCTCCAGCCCTCGCCGGCCAGCCCATTCATTACTTACCTGGTGTACTTTCCGGGTGTGGTGTCAACTCAGAGAGGCTAGGGTGCTGATGTCGGGGCGCTTTGCCGTGTTTTGAGGAGATCATCTGCAGCTTGTGTGTTTTCCCCCTTCTTTCCTACCCTTTGTTTTTGGTATTCGGCCTGCTTTGTTTATGAAGCTGACCGGTAGTCAGCCATTTCTCTAGTGTGTGGAATCACCCTCATGGCCATTCTGGGGTGGCGACGCCGCTGTGGGTGGGACCAGGGTGAGTGCAGCTCTGGGTTAGCGTCACAGGCCCTGCTGAGCTCCTTCCATAGGTGGCACCTTCCAGAGGGAGGCTCAAAGCTGGGGGGGGGCTGGAGTCACCCCTCTCTGGGATCTCAGATGGAGAGCTGAGCACAAGCAGGGTTTCTTCTCTGTCGACCCGCTTCAGGGTCTGATCTGAGATCAGATGGCCCTTGGGGAGGACAGCTGGGCAGAAAGGGCATCTCAGGCGTCCATGGGCTCCACAGGGTTCCTCTGGGCACCCTCCTTAAGTACACGGTCCCACCTGGGTGTCCCGCCTAACTCCTGGGAAGGGTGTCAGGATGCAGCTCATTCGGGGAGATGGTGGCTTTGGCGCCTGCGGGTGGGGGGTCCCTGTAGCGCGTGAAGTTCAGCACCCGATGCCCAGAGCTCGAGCGCCCTGGAGCACGGCCACCTTGAAGCATCGCCTTAGTCCGAGCGTCCGCGCCCCTCCATGGTACATGGGGAGAGGTTACCCGAGCAACTTTGCATCTGGACGACGAATGTTGCTCGGTGAACCCCTTTCCGGTATCAGAGTCCACCGGAGAGGCCGTCCGGGAGGCCGAGGCTCCTCAGGGAAGACCGTCGGTTTCAGCACCGCTCTGGGGTACAGGACGGGTGGTCGACCAGTTGGAAAGTAATTGTTTCTAATGTACTTCACCTGGTCCACTAGCCGTCCGTATCCACCGCCGCCGCGGCCGGCCCGGCGAGGCCCCGCTCCTCGCTCCGCGTCGCCGCTGGTACTTGAAGGGAGATCGACCGTGTTATATTCGCTTTCTTGTCTTCGAATAATACATGGTTGATCTTTTCTCGGTATCAACTCTCACCTCGCAGGACCTCTCAGAGATGGAGCCCGTGGGGGCGGGCGGAGCGGGGCGGGGGGCCCTGTCACAGCCCCGAGGGTGGGGGGCCCTGCCTCCAGGTGGGGCGGGGCGGGGCGTCCTCTCACCTGTGCTATCTGATCTCCCCGCAGGGCGGCCCCCGGAGGTGACAGCGTTGCAGCGGCGCCGTGGCCCCTGCATCTCGTCGCTTGGGTACCTGAGGAGAGGCTGTCTGTGATGAGTTCGCTTTATTAGTGCCGAATATAACACAGATGGCCTGTTTTCAGTACCGCCTGCTCCGCGCAGGGCCACGCCTGGGGTATGTGGATGCATGGCTCCAGGGACAGCCTCTCGCCCACGTGCGGAAGCCCCACGCCGGATCCATCCTGAGAGCTACCTGGAGGGGCCTCGGCCGGGGGAGGGCAGGAGGGGCCCATCGGGCAGTGTGGTCATGCGGCATCTGCTTTATGTGTGAGGAATGACGCATGTTCCGTCTGTTGGCCGTACCCTGTGCCACTAGTTCGAGGGCTCCCTGGAGAGCCCTCCGTTGCAGCGGGCATGTGCCCCTCTGCGGGGCGTCCCTCCCCGGGGACCGTGTGCATGGCCTGCACCCGGGAGGTGTGTCCGAGCCGCTTTCCCCCCGATTCCCACGTCTTGGAGACCCTGAGGCAGAGCCCGGGGGCTGCTTGCTGTGTGTGCTGCTCCATGTGGTACCTGGGGAGAGGTCGCCCGTGAGCGTTCGCATGCATTCTGACGCACAATACACGGTCGACCTCTCTTCAGCATCCATCCCGCCTCGCATGCCTCCTGCACGCCCCCGGCCCAGGAGGGCCCAGCATGTGCGACTGCATCCCACGGAACGGGGCGGGCGGGGGCTGGTGGCAGGGCCGTCCACAAGGAAGGAGCCTCTGTTTGGAGTGCGCCCTGATCTGTGGTACCTGACGTAGGTTGCCTGTGAGGTGTTCACTTTCTACATGATGAATATTATGCAGTCAACCTCTCTCTGGTATCGAATTCCGCCGGGGATGGCCGGCATTCACGTCGGGTGCCGACCCCAGGCGGTAGAAGCCTCTGTGTCAGGTGACCCAAGGGCCTAGTGCAGGCCCTCGGGCCACCTGGCCTATTAATTTTCCAGCTCTATCTAGTCCAGGGACTTCTAAAGCACCACAGAGCGGCCCTGTCATCCCGGAGTCCGTGGTTCCAGCCATCTGCGCTCCTGGCCATTTCCCTGCGCTGGGCAGCCCCACCCTCCCCCGGCCCTGCCCTGCCCATACCACGTCAAGGTCACCTGGTGGTAGGAAGGGTTGGGGAAAGGTGAACTGCAAGAGCACCTCTAAAGGATGAGCAAGGCCATCTGGTATTCGTTCATGGTCCCCCGGGCCTCAGGGAGCCCTTTCTGAGCGGGGCGGGGGTGGGAGGGCTGGCCGCCTTTTCCCTGGGGGCTTCCTCCTCAGCCTGGGGTCCCTCGGGCCCTGCACAGCCCTTTCTCCGGACGCTCAGCAACACCTCTTACTCCCTCCCCACAACTGGCTACCCCTTTCTCAGAGCAGGGGTTCTGGGTTCTGGAGGGGATGCATTGTCCTTTGCTCAGCAAGGCTGTCCCTGATCCCCCCAGCCTCGCCTCCCCTCCCCTCCCCTCCCCTCCCCTCCCCAGCCGCCTCTGTCAGTCACCCCATTACCGTTTTGTTCCCAGCTCCTGTTACCCCAGATTATCTGGTGTTAATGTTTACTTTCTCTCTCCCCCCGCAGACTGTAAGGTGTCTCAGGGCAGGAAGTTGTTCTGTCCTGTTCCCTGCTATGTCCCCTGCCGTGGGACGCTGCCGGGCCCACAGTAGAGGCACTGTGAGTGTTTGCTGACTGACTAATGAACTCGGGGACCTATCAAGTTCCTCCCCAGGAAGTGCCCGGCACAGAGGAGGCACTGGAATGCGGTGAGGGGCACATGAATATGTTAATCAGCTGTTAGAAATCCCTCACACTGCTTCAGAGCTGTTTGCTTTTCCACTTTTTCGGCCTCTTTCAGGGTATCATTTGAGAGCCTGAAGTTTGGTGCAACAGGGACCAGTCACCTGGGGCTGGGCTTTCTCTCCACTTTCCAGGGGATCCCCAAAAGGAGTGAGGAGCTCCAGTGTTACCCTGCAGGTACCGGCGGAGCCCCTAAGCTCCCAGCAAGTTCTACGGCGTTCAGAACCCGGTACTCTAGGGAACTCCATCCGCAACAGGCGGGAGCAGGTGTCAGCTAATATTTTATGCATGGAACTCACTAAATGGGGACATTTGGAGTCGAAAATTGCTGTTAATGCATCCACACATCTTTGAAATATGTTAAATGTGTGTGTGGGGGGGGTGGGAGGCAACATTAGCCTTATTTAATAGCTACAATGTAACCGTCCCCACACGGCAGCATTAACAAGTGCTGCGCCCCCCGGGTCCCCGGGCCGCCACCTGGGAGGAACGCTGGGTACATCAGCCCCCACCTGAGAATTATGCATGAGACAAATGTCAGCCCAGGGGACCAGGCACTCGGCAGCATGCATGTCCCAAACTCATTTCAGACCCAAAGACGGTGACCCCATACTGCTTGGTGCAGAATTTTATTAAAAGTCAAATTACTGGTTTATCTATTGTTTGAGGAGGAAAGAAAATAAACACAGGGCCTGTCTCGTCTGCAGGCTGAAAGGAAATGTCTCCGCACAGTGGCCGGGACGTAGGTGACTGGGCCCACCTCTGGTCCGCACACCCCCTCCCAGTGCCTGCCTGAGTAAGGGTCCCGTCTCTCCCTATCTCCTCTCTCCCCCTTGCGTCTCCCAGAGATGGTGCCACAAGAACCACTTTCAAAATCAGAAAAATTTTTGGACAAACTGGACCTATATTTCTGTTCCCTTACCGTTTTCAAGGGGAGGTAAGAAAAAAGTAATAGCTGCCAAGAGGGCTTTTGCCTTGGCCCTGGGCCTCCCTCCGCTCTTGGGGGTTTACTCACTGCTCCCTATCAGCCCCGGGGTGCAGGTTTGATTTACAGATGAGCAAATGGGTCAGAGAGAGGTTGAGTGACTCATCCAAGGTCACCCAGCTAGGAGACAGGGGTTGTCTGGCTCAGGCTGTTCTGAATCCCTCTGCCCATGGCGAGCCACATCACGTGGCTTTAGAAGCAGCCCTTGTGTCCTAGAAGAAGGTGGGCCACTGACTAGGCCCCAAATTCTCTTTGCATGAGGAGGGCGACTTGATTTGCCCAACGCTGACAGCTTGCCATACCTTTCACAGTTTTTTCCCTGTGCTCACCTGGGGTCTCCAGTTTGGTGCCGTCACCCCAACCTTACACGTACACCTCCTTGCATGGGGCCAGGGGCTGGTGCAGTCCTAATGGGTCCCTGAGGATGCAAAGAACCCCCATATGTCAGGGCTCAGTGGGACCCTGAGTTTACTCCCCACTTGTCCCACCCCTCTGCTCACACCTTCTTATGGGTAAGAAAACAGAGGTCCAAGAGGGTAGCGCTCTTTGCTGTGGCTTTTTTCCTGAGTGTTCTCTCAAACTTAGAGTTTGAGACCTACCTCTGGCAAATAGGTATTTTCCTTCCTTATAAAAACCAGGGTGACCTGGCACCTCAGGGCTATAAAACAGCAAGTGGGATACAATATCTGAATTTTCACTACTACCCTGCCACAGAACTGTGACTGCAGTGCCAGCTCATAGTAGGTGCTCAGCTAATGCCTGGCTCAAGCCAGAGCAAAGCAGGAGTTCAGAGCGTGAGGGTGTAGTGAACCAGATTTCCTAATTCGCCGGCGGGAAGCTCAGGAGGCCCCAGGAGGACGTTTGTGGGATGAACAAATAAAAGTGTGAGCCTGGAGGGAATAAAGAAGCAGAGAAACGAAGGATTCGGGGAAGATGGACATAAATCTCCACCAAGCACCACCCAGGCTCTGAGTCCAGAAGAGACCCTGTGGAGGAAGAGCAGCCACTTGTCACCTGCGGCGGGCTCGAGGGCCAGGAAGGAAACAAGGGTGGGTGTGATGGAGGCTCGTTCCTCATTTTTTTATTATCCGGCAATCGAGGTGGAGAGAGCCCGAGCATGCGCACCCACACTGCGCACCCCGCCACGCACCTCACGTCATGGAGACAGGGCAGGGCTGGGGGTGGGGAAGGACCCTGGGGACCGGCTGGGTGATCCAGCAGCTCCCTCTGTCCTGAAGCCCTGGTGTGGGTGGCACAGGGGACAGGAGCCATACAGGCCATAGGACCAGCCTGGGCAGGACGTTGGTGCCATGATGGCGACCAGACCCAAATGGGACCGTGCATTCTCCTGGCATGACCCTGAGGCAGTGGGACACCTGAAAGCCCACCTCGTGTCCTTGATGCTACAGTTGTTCTCATGCCTATTGCCATGCCTTTGCGCAAGCTGCGTCCCTGCCTGGACAGCCCATTCCTCGTCCTCCTCCCACACTTGCTCCAGTGCCACCTCCTACAGGAAGCCTTCCTGGTCCATCCCAATACACAAACAGCCTCAATCTGCAGTCAGTTATCAGCCCTTTGATCAGCAGGTGTCTACCTCTCTAGCAGCCTGCAGGCCCCACGGGGTTAGGGGCTATTCCTGGCTTGGTCACCATGGGGCCCTGCGCCTGGTACAGAAACTAGCCCAGGGAAGTCACCGTGCCATGCTTGCTGGCCTTGTCTTCTCTTTGCAGGCACACTGGACTGGACACTTGGCAGGAGCCCGGTACAGGGACATCCCGTGGGTGGAGCCTTCGGTGGATCCCAGCCATGAGCCAAAAGCTGGACCTAACCACTTCTGCCTCGAGAGCCGTGGGCTGGGAGCCCAGCCTGACCCCAGAGTCATCCTCGGGTCTGGTAAGTGACTGAACAGGGCCTCCTGACCCATCCCAGAGCTCCCTGCCCCCCACCTGGGCAGTGCTGCAGTGGGGGGAGGCCTGAGTGGGTCCCCTGGCCTTCCTGAGGGCAGGACGCCGTTGAGAAGGGGCACAGAGCCTAAGGGGCGGGAAGCGGCCCAGGATGCCGTGTTCACCATCTGTGATAGCTTCATTTTCTCTAACGCTCAAAAATAGATGTTTCTGTTCGCTCCGCTGTTGGCAGGGGAGCGGCGGGGCCTGCCAAGGCCCGGGGGAGCCCGCCAGCCTGCTGAGTTTTACTGTACTAACAGTTGAGGCGGGGGGAGTCTCTGTTAACTTGAAATCCCCGATCAGTAAACATGCCAATTTAAAGTGTAATTAACTCAGGCCGGAAAAATTTCAGATTTGGACTGCTTTTCACAGTTGAGGTTGTGTTTCTTTTATTTATTTATCTCTTTCCGGGTGTGGTGGTGTCTGTAGCAGGTTTTAGCCAGGAAAAATAGAGGGGGGGTTCTGAGTGGGGAAGGGGGGGCTCCTTGGAAGAGGAAAGAGAGGAAGGGAAGGAAGTAAAAGGGGAGGTCGGCCAGCACCCCGAGGGCCCAGCGTCTCCATCTACTCTCTGTCCAGGATGGGGGGTTCTGGGTGAGGAAACTGAGGCAGGGGGAAGTACAGGGCTCGCCCATGTCCCTCTGATCCCTGTGCCGGCTGGGCCCTGTGATGAGTGGTGGGTGTGGTCGCAGGACCCCCGGGAAGCACTGGGCTCTGGTCCTTCCTCCTGACAGTCGTCTTGCTCCCTCTCAGGGGCCCGCCTGCTCTTCCTCCTCTGAGGACCCTGCTTCCTCCAAGCCCTCGCCTCCTGTCTCCTGCTCCATTCGACTCCAAAATGGTCCCTGCTCTCAGAGATGGCCGAGGGCACTCATGCCCCAGCGGACAACGCATCTGCCAGACCAGCGCCCCCTCCCGCCTCGCCCAGGAAGACAGGGGCCCCCACATCACCACTGGTTAAAGGACCCTGGCCGAGTACCCAGGGTGGCCCCTCCGCAGGACAGGCTGGACTTCTCTGTGGACTGGGGAAGACTGAGGGCACAGGGGGGACTGTGGGCATCTGAGGGCACCCGGAGGAGTCCTGAGTGATAAACTCCAATAAAAGAGCAAACAGCTCGTCCTCACTGGTGAAAGACAAAGGAGCCCCTACCCCTCTTCAGACACCTTGAATATTGTCAGGCCATTTGAATAATAAATCCACCTGATAAAAACTAAATCTTTGTGTGTCTCTATGTTCAGAGGTGACATTAGTGGGAGGGGTTCTGTCATTGGCCTTTGCCCGAGGAGCACTTTGCAGGGAGCATCTTCCAATGTCCCGGCTCCCTGCGGTGTCCCCCCGCCTGTGAGCCCACTTCCAGGTGGGAGCCAGGACCATAAAAAGACACTCCCTGCGGGTCTGAAGTCTGATGGCTCCCCCAGCCCCGCTGGCATCACTCCGCCCAGCCCAGGCCAGGGCCCAAGGTTCAGGCCGATGCCCACGCTGGGCTCTGCCAGCCTCCGCTGGTCACGACGCAGCCGCTGCACAGCCCTGACTCAGGCCCCGAACGAGCCCGTAAATTACATAATTACCTATGAAACCTGCCACCGGCCGCGGTGACTCACTGCTTTCCCCAGAGCCGCCCGCCCCCGTCTGGGCTGCTGGCAGGGGAGGGGGTGCAGCTTGGACGCCCCCCAGCTCTGCAGCAAACGCAGAGGCAGGCAGCCACCATCTCGCCCAGGGCTCTGGTGGGGGCACCTTCCCCTGCGGTCCCTCTGCCGGACTGTCCCCACTGGGCAGAGGAGGAAGCAGGCCCAGAGAGGCCTCTTCCTGGGCCGTCTATCCATGGCCCGTGGCCCCCTCACAGACCCTGGGGTGAGCCCAGCTGCCCGGCTGACCCTCAAGCCTCTGGCCACTCCTGCCTCATCCCCGCCTCTTCTCCAGGGTCCCTGGGCTGAGCCAACTCGACCTTTGGAAAACACTTCTCGTGAAGGTGACCGAGTTTGGGAAAGGCACAAGGTTGCTTTTCCAACCCAAGGCCGGAGGGGGACGCTGTCGGGGGTGCTTTTTAAAAAGTAAAGGCCAGCCAGACAGGGTTTGGTGGGTGTGGGCTCCAGGTGAGGTCTTGGGTTCCAGTCCAGCCCTACAAAATGGACACACTACCACCCACCTGGTGGGGGAATGAATGAACTGGGCTGGTTCTCATTAAACTGGGGGCTCCCTCATGATGGTCCAAGGATGGGGAGGGACCCCCACAGGTCCCGAAGTCAGGACACATCTGCAGCCTGGCTCAGCCTGGCCCAGGGACCACCCCCTCGCCGCTAGCCCCAGCGTCCGGGGGCTGTGCCCTCCCTGTCTGCTCCCTCACTTCTGGATGCACCCCAAAACAGCCTGGAGGAAGAGCCTGTTATGCTCAGAGCTGTATCCAGATCCCAAGCAAAGCCCTTGTAGCAGGTCACAGAGGGTGCTGAGGGTCCGCTGACCTGGGCGGGCCTCCTGGGAGCTCTGTGTCACCTGTCCCCTCTTTGGCTCCATGTCTGGGGAGAAAGCTGCACGTGCGAGCAGTTCTGTTGGTGTGGGGGTCTGTGGCCCGCTCAAGTCACCTCTTGGGGAGGTTGCAGAGGTGTGGACAGGGCAGTTCCCCAGGCTTAGCCACCTTCGCAGTCCCACAAGCCATCTTGGCTCACCCAAAAGCCTACCACTCAGTCTCACTCCCAAACTTCGTGCTGAGGGGGTGGATTCCTGGGGGAGCCTTGGGGTGGGGGCAGGTCCTTTTCTTACCGGGGTCCCAGCCTGTCCCTCCTTTCTTATCACAGTCCCCCTGGAGCTGGTCTACGTTCTAATATTGACACAACAGCCACCCTCTCTCACTGCTCCTACTGTGTGCCAGGCAGGAGCTGGGTGCTGTGTTCAAACCAACCAGAGAGGGTCCTGGTGAACAGCACAGATCTGGACACAGACTTTGTCAGGATCCTGGCTCCGAGTTAGCCCTGGGAAGTCACTTGCCTGCACTGGAACTCAGGGTTCTCATCTGTGAAATGGGTGTGATTGAATCAGATTATATGACACTGAAGTCCCAAGTCCTTTCCTGTACCCCAGCCTCTCCCCCACAGAGGGAGCCCTCGGAGGGGCTGTGGGCAATCACGGGGCACAGAGGCTTCTTGGGCCCCAGGAAATGCGGCCGGGCCCCTTCCCTGCAGAATCCTGGCTGAGTCGGTGGGGCTGCTGTTTGTCTCCTGTCTGCTGTCATCTTCCATTTGGCGTCTCCCTCCCGGCACTGACATTTTCTTGAGGCCAGTCCAGGAGGAAGGGGGCTGGCGACTGCACAGTATGTGAGAGGGGTGGGGATTGGAGTGGGGGTGCGCCTGGGCTGTACTGAGGCTGCCTCTTCCCGAGGCTGGGGGCAGAGATGGTGCAGACCCCCTCCCCGCTGGGGGTTACTTCTTCAGTGCCCCCAATGCCCAGCAGCCATGGTTTCAGCGTCCCCACCTCACGTGTGCACACTAGGGTCCCCAGGGAGCACCCCAGCCTGAAACAGGGCAGCTGTGAGGCCCCATCACCTGGCTCTGGGATTCTCTGAGCCCTCATGGTGGCCACAGCGGATCCCAGCCAGGGGCTCGCTCCCTGGCACTTTGTTGCCTATAACAGGACAGTGGTCACTGGTGTGGACTGATAGTCACGCATTCAGCTGCCACTTACCTAGCGGTCTGTGTGTGCCCCACGCTCGGGACAGAGACCCAGCGTGCCCAGTCCCTCCCGAGCAGCGCGCAGGGCCCGGGCGTGAAGAAGCGAGACCCCATGAGGTCTGGGTCAGTTCATGGCACCTGGGCGCCCACCCTCACCTCCAGGGCCCGGGAGGGCGCCGGTCACAGTGCCCTTCTGTGCTTTCTCTCCCACAGCCCTTCGGGGCAGCTGCTAATGCCGCCTTTCCCAACCTCAGCTGAAAAAAGTCAGGTGCTGCGGCCAGCAGGTGGAGGGGTGCTGCTACTCCAAACTTGGGGTCTCCATTGGGGAGGTGGGAGGAGGCTGCGGCGGGCACAGTGCCCCGTGGCAAACCCTCTAGAAAGGAAGGTGCTGCTGCTCTTATTGTTACAACTGACCGGGGGACCCTGTGGCCAGGCCTGTGGGAGCCCTTGGAGGGGATCCACCTTGGGGCCCAGGGAGGTGGGTTTCTGGGCGGAGCTGGGAGAGGGCAGAGAGGCGAAGCCACTGAGGGCAGAGCAGAGGAGGAGCAGGCCCGAGGGCAGCGGGAGGCCTGGGCGCGGGGGTCCGTGCGCCCGGCTTCGTAAAAGGGAACGTCGTGCTTTCGGGGGGCAGGTGGAGGGCGGCTGAACGAGCCCGGGCCCCGCCGGCGCGGGGCGCTGAGCGGAGTTCCCGGGGACGCGGCGGCCGGTTGCTGATGGGCTCGGGAAACGGGAGGCGATTTGGGGGCTGTTCTGCGGGCCCCGAGCTATTGAATAAATGAAGTGCGATCGGCCCCAGCGGCCCACGCACCTGCCGGGCCGGGGGCGCGGACCTGGGGGGACAGCGCAGGCCCGCGGGGTGGGGCCTGCAGAGCGGACCCCGGGGCGCGCAGGCGGGACAGGAGGCGGGAGGGGGCCGGGGGACCCTCGGAGCCGCCTCGCCCAGCCCAGGGCGCAGCGGGGCGGGACCGGGAGGGAAGGGGGCAGGCGGAGGCTCGCAGGGCTTGACTTCGCCCTCGGCGGGGCAGCTGCTGGGGACCGTGCGTGCGCCACCGTCACTCTCACCTGGGGGGCCTGGCCCAGGCGTGGGACTTAGGGACACGTGGGCAGCCGGCCGGCCAGACTGCGCGGGCGGGGGGTGGACCAGCCGTGCGCGCCCCGTGCGTCCCGCGGAGGCCCCCACGCTCGCCGTGCGGAGAGGAGGGGTCTGCGGGGGGGCGCGGGGCGTGTCCAGGAGCCGGGGCTGCGCTGGGGGCTGGGGGGGCTGGAGGGGCTGGGGGGGCTGGGGGGCGGGGCTGCGCTGGGGGCTGGGGGGCTGGGGGGGCTGGGGGGCGGGGCTGCGCTGGGGGCTGGGGGGGCTGGGGGGCGGGGCTGCGCTGGGGGCTGGGGGGGCTGGGGGGGCTGGGGGGCGGGGCTGCGCTGGGGGCTGGGGGGGCTGGGGGGGCTGCGGGGGCTGGGGGCAGGGCTGCGGGGGCTGGGGGAGCTGGGGGCTGATGGCTGAGGGCTGGGGGCTGGGGGCTGGGGGGGTTGGGGGGGCTGGGGGCTGAGGGCTGGGGCTGGGGGCTGGGGGCTGGGGGGGTTGGGGGGGCTGGGGGGCGGGGCTGCGCTGGGGGCTGATGGCTGGGGGCTGGGGGGGCAGGGCTGCGCTGGGGCTGGGGGGGCTGGGGGAGCTGGGGGCTGGGGGCTGGGGCTGGGGGCTGGGGGGCGGGGCTGCGGCGGGCGGACCCCTGCTCCGCGGGCGCGAGACGAACCCCGCCTGGCACTGGTTTGCGTAGGAGTGGAGCCCGCCCCGGCGCCCCGCTCGCGCGCTCCAGGCCTGGGGCCTGGGAGGGGCTGGCGGGGGGGGGGGTGAGAGGCCCCCCCATCTGCAGAAAGCCCCTGGAGGGGGGCGGAAGACCCTGCCTCCCTGCTTCCTCCCAGGAGCTGCGTGCGACTCGGGCAGACCCAGGGCTTCACGCTCCAGATGGCGAAATGCAAGATGCCCACAGTGCTAGTTCCTGAGGGGTCCTCGCACCCACGCTCATCCCGGGCAGACACCACTGTGTTCACTGCCCCCCCATTCCAAAGCCCCCAGGACTGGGTTTAGACTCCCACCCCCAGCTGCTGGATCCCCTCACACCTCCTAGGACGTGCAGCCAAGCCAAGGAGACAGGTGCCCCCCTCGGAGCCCCAGCCTCAGTGAGGTTCTCCGTGGGGTCCTTCCTTTCCCCGGCCTGCTACCCCCTTCTTCTCCCCCATGCCACCCAGGGAACCCTCCCTCCTTCCGAAGCCCTGCAAACAGCCCCCTCCAGTGCCTGCACCAGGGCACCTGTGGGCTGTGCCCCCAGATGAAAAGAAGGAGAGTTGCTGCAAAATTCAGACCTCCAGGTGCAGGGGTCTGCAGCGAAACCTCTACAAAACATGCTGTGGAATGACAGTGGCAGCTTGGCACAGGACACCCTAGGATGGAGGGCTGTCCCAAGAGCCACCAAGCCACCTACTTACCTTAAGCTCCTAAATATCTCTGGGGGGCCCTCTCCTCCCCCACCCGGTACCACCAAACTCAGTTTCCCCATCTACAAAATCAGGATAAAGGTGGGCAAAGGGCCTGTGCTTCGGGCTCCCTGTTCCTGAGAGCCTGTGAGAGCCCTAGGAGACATCCTGCCCGAGACCCTTCCCCTGGGAGAGAAGGCCAGGGACAGTGAAGGGGGACCCTGCTGGTGACGGAGAGCCAGGGAGGGAGGGTGGCTTCTGCCTGCCAGGCGCTCCACAGGCATCACTTAACGTCCTCTAACTTCCAGGTGAGCCCAGAGGGGGCTAGCACGCGCCCAGAGCCACACAGCTGGTCTGTTAGTGCCCTCGGCAGAAGGCCTCCGAGGACACACTCGCAATCGACAGGTTGGGCTTACAGTGCCCTGCATGCCATGGAAACCTAGACAGGGGGTCTCGGTCAGAGGGTGTTAGAAAGAACATGTATGACCCGACAATAGGCTTCTGGGGGGCTTGGGTAGGTGAAAGGAAGGTGGGGTTCACTCCGGATCCGATGCTGTCAGAAAGCATCTCAGTAAATCTTACCTTCGGACAAGAATGAAAAGATGAAGGTGAAGCTTTGGCGAGGAGCGAGCTGTCCCTCATTTCAGCCGAGAGAGGGGCTGGTTCGGACTCTGTGGGTGGCACAGGGGCCTTGTGTTTTGTCTGTGCTCAGACAGTTATGAAGGGCCTTGTGTGCCTCCCCTCGCGGTCTCGGAGCAGCCTTGCCTGAGCTCCGTGTCCCGAGACGGTTCATGTCCAGCGGGAGAGGACACGGCGCCGGGAGCGCGGCAGCCTCTGGCGCAGGGCCCGCTCTCTGCCTTCCCGCCCGGGAGTGAGGCAGGGCCACCTACCTGCCCGCGTGGGTCCAAGTGCGTCTTCTTCTTAGGTTAGAATTTCTTTCTTTTCATTCCCTGGCTTTATTCACAGACACAGTTGTACATATTAAAGCTGGACGGTGGGATTGACGACTGATAGACCGGTGCGCCGTGAAATGATTGCTGCAATCAAGTGAACTAACACCGCCATCACCTCACGATGCGCCTGTGCCGGGTGTGCGACAAGAATGCTGAAGATCTACTCTCTTAGCAGCGTTCAGGCACACAGAACGGTACCGTTAACTGTCGCCCCGGGGCCATACATGAGATCCACAGAACTTACTCATCTTATAGCTGAAGTTTCTACTGTTTAATCAACATCTCCCCCTTCCCTGCACCCGCAAGCCCTTGGCGGCCACCTCGCTCCTCCCTGTTTCCATGAGCTTGGCTTTTTAAAAACATTTCCCACATAAGCGATGCCATACAGTTATTGTCTTTCTTTGTCCAAATTCTTTCACTTTTTAGTTTGATGGAGTCCCACTTGTTTCTTTTTGCTTTTATTGACTGTGCTTTTGCTGTCAAGAAATCCCTCCCATGACCAATGTCAAGGAGCTTTCCGCCTATGTTCTTTTCTAGGAGTTTTGTGGTGTCAGGTCTTACATTTAAGTATTTGATCCATTTTGAATTACTTTTTGTGAGTAGCGTAAGGTCAGGATCCAGTTTCATTCTTCGACATGCAGATATCCCGTTTTCTCAGTGCAATTTATTGAAGAGACTGTCCTTTCCCCACCACGTGTTTCTGGTGTCTTTGTCAAAGCTTAGTTGATTGTATACGCATGGGTTTATTCCTGGGCTCTCGATTCTGTTCCATTGGTCGATGTGTCTGTTTTTATGCCAGTACTGTACTGTTTTGATCACTGGAGCTTTGTAATATAGTGTGCAACCAGGACGTGGGAGCTTCCAGCTTTGCCCTTTCTTCTCAAGATTGCTTTGGCTGTTTGGGGTCTTTTGAGTTCAAACAAATATTAGAACATTTTTTTTCTATTTCTGTGAAAAATGCCTTTGGAGTATTGGCAGGGATTGCATTGAATTTATAGATGGCTTTGGGTAGTATGGACATTTAACAGTATTAATTCTTCCAATCCAAGACCTCAGGATATCTTTCCATTTATTTGTGTCTTCTTTAATTCCAAATAAATCATTTTTAAAAATCAAGATACATTAAACTCATACCCAGAACCCCCATAAGGCTATTAGTGGATTTCTTAACAGAAACCTTTCAGGCCAGGAAAGACTGGGATGATGTATTCAAAGTGATGGAAGAAAAATATCTGCCAACCAAGAGTACCTGGCCTGGCAAAGCTGTCCTTCAAAAATGACCACCTCAGAAAAACAAAAATTGAGGGAGTTTATCACCACTAGACCTTCCTTATAAGAAATTCTAAAGGGAGATTTTCAAGCTGAAATGAAAGGACTAATTAGTAACATGAAAACATACAAGAGTATAAACTCACTGGTAAAGGTAAGTGTGTTGTCAAATTCAGAATATTTTAATACTATAATGATGACATAAGTCAACTCTAGAATAAGGGCTAAAAGACGAAACTATTAAAAATAACTATAGCTACAAAAATTTATTAATGTATACAGAATATAAAAAGGTGTAAATTGTGACATCAAAAACAAAATGTGGGGAATGAATAAAAGGGGAGAGCTTTTGTATGCAATCAAAGTTATCAGCTTAGCAAAGACTGTTATTACTATAAGATGTTTTATGAAAGCCTTGTTGTAATCACAAAGAAAAAAAAAAACTATAGTAAATACACAAAAGAAAAAGAGCCCGGCCGGGCGTGGCTCAGCGGTTGAGCATTGACCTAGGATCCAGGCGATTGGGGTTCGATTCCCGGTCAGGCACATGCCCGGTTGCGGGTTCGATCAATGACTCTCTCATCATTGATGTTTCTATCTCTCTCTCTCCCTCTCCTTTCCTCTCTCTGAAATCAATAAAGATATATAAAAAAAATAAAAATAAAAAATTATGATTCTGGGATTCTCAGACCAAGACATTATTCTAAAAAAGAAAAAAAAAAAAGAAAGGAATCAAAGGATACCAATATAGAATATCATTAAATCACAAAAGAAGACAGAAAGAGAAGAAGGAAGGAACTATAAAACAGTCAGAAAACAAGATAGCACTAGTTAGTTCTTTCTTATATATAATTACTTTAAATGTAAATAGATTAAATTCTCAAAAATACAGAGTGAGTGAATGAATGGAAAAAAAAAAGTAAACATCAACTATATGCTGCCTACATGAGACTCACTTAAGTTTTAAGTGCACACATATGCTGAAAGTAAAGGGATGGAAAAATATTTCATGCAAATGGAAACCAAAAGACACCAAAGGTAGCTATACTTACGTCACACAAAATAGACCTCAAGTCAAAAGCTGTAACAGGAGACAAAGAAGGTCATTATATTATAACAAAGGGATTAATCCATCACGGGGACATAACAATTGTAAATATATATGTACCTGACATCATAGTGCATAAATATATTAAGGAAATATTAACTGTCCTGAAAGTAAAAATATAGGGCAATGCAAAAATAGTAAAAGACTTCAATATTCCACTTTCAACAATGGGTAGATCATCCAGATGGAAAATCAGTAAGAAAATATTGAACTTGAACTACATTTTATAACAAATGAATCTAACAGACATATATAGAACATTCCATCTGACAGCAGCAGAATATATGTTCTTCTCAAGCACACACACAACTTCTCCAGGAAGTATCATACGTTAGGTCACAAAACAAGTCTTAACAAATTTAAGAAGATTAAAATTATATCAAGTGTCTTTTCTGACCACAGTGGTATAAAACAGAAATCAGTAACAGGAGGAAAATTGGAAATTTCACAAATATGTGGAAATTCAACAACACATTCCTGAGCAATCAATGGGTCAAAGAGAAAATCAAAAGAAAAATTTTAAAATATTTTGAGAAAAATGAAAATGGAAACACAACATACCAAAATTTATGGATGCAACAAAAGCAGTTCTAAAATGGGAAGTTTATAGAGAGAAATGCCTAAGTTAAGAAAAAAGATGAATCTCAAATAAACAGCCTAAACTTACACCTTAAGTAACTAGAAAAAGAAAACAAACTAAGCCCAAAGTTAACTGAAAGAAGGAAATAATCAAGATCAGGGCAGACATAAATAAATAGAAACTTAAAAACAATAGAAAGGATTAACAAAACTAAGGGCTGTTTTTTTAAAAATAAACAAAATTGAAAAACCTTTAGCAAGACTAAGAAAAAAGAGAGAAGACAAATAAATAAAATCAGAAATGTCAGACGACATTATAGTCAACACCAGAGAAATAGAAAGGGTCATAAGAGACTCTTATGAAAAACTATACATCAACAAATTGTATAACCTAGAAGAAATGGATAAATTCCTGGAAACATACAACCTACCAAGTCTGAATGAAAAGAAATGGAAAATTGGAGACCTATAACTAGTACAGAGATTGAATCAGTAATAAAAAACCTCCCAACAAGTAAAGCCCAGGACCGGATGATTTCCCTGGTGACTTCTACCAAACATTTAAAGAGGGATTAATGCCAATTCTTCTCAAACTTTCCCAAAAATCAAAAAGGAGGGAATACTCCCAAACTAATTTTAACAGGCCAGTATTACCCTAATACCAAAGCCAGATAAGGATACTATAAGAAAAGTGCAGGCCAACATCCATGATGAACATAGATGCAAAAGTCCTCAATGAAATACTAGCAAACTGAATTCAACAGCATGTTGAAAATATCATAGACCATGATCAAGTCAGATTTGTCCCTAGGATGCAAGGATGGTTCAACAAAGGCAAATCAATAAATGTGATATGTCACGTTAAAATAATAAAGGATGAAACAATAGAATCATCTCAATAGATGCAGAAAAAGCATGTGACAAAATTCAACCTCATTTCATGATAGGAACTCTCAATAAATTAGGTTGAGAAGGAATATACTTCAACATAATAAAAGCCAAATATGGCAAGCCCACAGGTAACATCAAACTCAATGGTGAAAAGTTAAAAGCTTTTCCTCCAAGATCAGGAACAAGAGAGTGATGCCCACTGTCACCATTTCTAGTCAATACAGCACTAGAAATCCTAACCAGAGCAATTAGGCAAGAAAAAAGAAATAAAAAGGGTTTGAATAGGAAAGGAAGAAGTAAAATCGTCTCTGTTTGAAGATGATACTTTAAAGCTTCCACCAAAAACTGTTAGAACCCATAAATGAATTCAATAAGGTTACAGAATATGATATTGACTTAAAAAGTCAGTTGTGTTCCTATATAAAAAAGAAAGTATCTGAAAGAAAAATTAAATCAATCCATTTACAATACCATCAAAAACAAAAAATACTTAAGAACAAATTTAACCAAGGAGGTGAAAGACCTGTACACTAAAAACTATAAGACATTGATGAAAGAAACTGAAGAAGACACAAATAAATGGAAAGGTATCCTGAGGTCTTGGATTGGAAGAATTAATACTGTTAAATGTCCATACTACCCAAAGCCATCTATAAATTCAATGCAATTCTTGTCAATATTCTAAAGGCATTTTTCACAGAAAAAGAAAAAAAAAAGTTCTAATATTTGTTTGAACTCACAAAAGACCCCAAATAGCCAAAGCAATCTTGAGAAGAAAGGGCAAAGCTGGAAGCTCCCACGTCCTGGTTGCATACTATATTACAAAGCTCCAGTGATCAAAACAGTACAGTACTGGCATAAAAACAGACACATCGACCAATGGAACAGAATCGAGAGCCCAGGAATAAACCCATGCGTATACAATCAACTAAGCTTTGACAAGGACACCAGAAACACGTGGTGGGGAAAGGACAGTCTCTTCAATAAATTGCACTGGGAAAACGGGGTATCTGCATGTCGAGGAATGAAACTGGAAAAAGTAATTCAAAATGGATCAAATACTTAAATGTAAGACCCGACACCATAAAACTCCTAGGAAAGAACATAGGGGGAAAGCTCCTTGACATTGGTCACGGCAGGGATTCTTTGGCTATGATGCCAAAAACACAGTCAGTCAATAAAAGCAAAAAGAAACAAGCGGGACTGCATAAAACTAAAAAGTTTCTGCCCAGCAAAGGAAACAATCAACAAAATGAAAAGGCAACCTGTGGAATGGGAGAACATATTTGCAAAGCATATATCTGAAAAGGGGTTAATATCCAAAATATGTAAGGAACTCACACAACTTAACAGCTAAAATACAAATAACCTGATTAAAAAATGGGCAAAGGACCTGAATAGACACTTTTCCAAAGTCGATATACAAATGGACAATAAATAAATGAAAAGATGCCCAACATCACTAATTATCAGGGCAATGGAAATTGAAACCACAATGAGATATCACCTTATACTTGTTAGAATGGCTATTATCAAAAAGACAAGAGATAACAAGTGCTGGTCAGGATGTGGAGAAAGGGAGCCCCTGTGCACTGTTGGTGGGAATGTAAATTGGTGCAGCCACTATGGAAGACACTATAGAGGTTTCTAAAGAAATTGAAAAATAGAACTGCCTTACAGTGCCACAACCTCACTTCTGGGTATCTATCCAAAAGAAATGAAAGCAGGATCTTGAAGAAATATCTGTGCATTCATGTTCATTGCAGGATTATTCACAATAGCCAAGACATGGGAACAACCTGTGTGTTGATGGATGAATAGATAGAGAAAATATGTTATATACCCCAAAGGGAATATTATTCAGCCATAAAAAGAAGGAAATCCTGCCATTTGGGAAAACATGGAAAAACCTGGAGAACATCATGTTAAGATAGCAAGCATTTTATGAATATGGCTTCACCGAATCCTGACCATAGCAACACTGGATGGGTATTATTGTTAATCCCTCTTTAGTGATGAACAAACTGAGCCCAGAGTTTAAGTAAGTTGCCCAGGCCACACAGCTGCTAATTGGCAGGCTGGGATTTGAACTCAGGCCCTTAACCTCCAGAGTCTATGCTCACTCTTGGGGATGCTGCCTCCAAGCCCACTGAGAGAATGAGAGAGACCTGGGTGAGTAACAGGGGCACCAGTGTCCCAACTCAGTCCAGCCCTTGGGTTGCTTGGGTGGAGTGTTGTAGGCTGTGGTCATAGCACAAGTCAGGACCTGAGAACCTAGGTGTGGTTGGAAAAATAATGACCCCCAAAGATGTTCATGTTAATCCCCAGAACATGTGACTATGTTACCTTACCTAGCAAAAAATGTTTTGCAAATGTGATTAAATTAAGGATCTTGAGATAGGAGATGATCCTGGATCATCGGCATGAGTGCAATGTCATCACGAAGATCCTTATAAGATGGAGGTAGGAGGGTCAGAGTCAGCAAAGTGGAAGGAGATGAGACAAGGGAAGCAGAACTCAAAGAGAGAGAAAGAGATTAGGACATGCCACACTGCTGTCTTTGAAGATGCAGGAAGGGACCATGAGCCAAGGAGTGCAGGTGGCCTCTACAAGCTGGAAAAGGAGTCATAGCAGAGCTACTTAATACACAAAGACAAAATGGGAGACAAAGATATATGTCCCAAATGAAAGAATAAGGGAAATCCCCAGAAAAAGAATAAAATGAAATGGAAGCAACCAAAATACCAGATGCAGAGTTTAAAACAATACTTATAAGGTTGCTCAAAGACCTTAGGTGAAGGATGCATGATCTCAGAGAATTAAACAAGAGATAGTAAGCATTAAAAAGGACATAGAAATCATAAAAAAGAACCAGTCAGAAATTAAGAATACCCTAGAAGGAGTCAGCAGCAGGCTAGATGAAGCAGAGGATTTAATCAGCAATTTAGAGGACAAGATCACAGTAAGCACCCAAGCAGAGCTTCAGAAAGAAAGGAGAATTAAGGAAAATGAGGAAAGTTTAAGGAACTTCTGGGACAACATCAAGTGTAACAACATCTGCATTATAGGGCACCATAAGGAGAAGAGAGTGAGCAAAGGATAGAGAATATGTTTGAAGAAATAATGGCTGTAAGCTTTCCTAACGTGGTGAAGGAAAAAAATCACACCAGTTCAGGAAGCACAGAGAGTTATAATCAAGATGAACCCAAAAGGCCCCCACCAAGACACATCACAAAATGCCAAAGATTAAAGACAAAGAGAATCTTAAAAGCAGCAAGAGAAAAGCAATTAGTTATATACAAAGGAGCTCCCATAAGGCTGTTAGCTGATTTCTCAACTGAAACATTTCAGGCCAGAAGGGATTGGCATGAAATATTCAAAGTGATGAAAAGCAAGAACCTACAACCCAAACTTCTCTATCCAACAAGGGTATCATATAAAATTGAAGGCAAAATAAAGAACTTCCCAGACTAACTAACTAACTAAATAAGTCCAAAACAGTACTGCAAGAAATGTTAAAAGGTCTGCTTCAAGAAGAAGAAAGAAAAAAAGAAACAGAGAGAGAAAGGAACATAGGTAAAAGAATAAAATGGCAATAAATAAGTACCTATTGATAATAACCAATAATCAATAATTAATGAAAACAGATTAAATTCTCCATACAAAAGACATAGGATAGCTGAATGGATAAGAAAACATGAGCCATATATATGTCTACAAGAGAGTCGCTTCAGAACAAAAGATACACACAGACCAAAAGTGAAGGAATGGAAAAAAATATTCCATGCAAATGGAAACAAACAAACAAAGCTGGGGTAGCAATACTTGTAACTGAAAAAATAGACTTTAAAACAGAGGCCAGATCAAGATGGCAGTGTAGGTAACAGCTGCACCCACCGCCTCCCACAACCACATCAAAATTACAACTAAAATACAGAACCACCATCACTCAGATCCTTCTGAAATCTAGCTGAACAGAAGCCCTACAACCAGGGAACTGAAGAAGCACCGAGACGGGTAGGAGGGGGAGACATGGCGGATCCGGGCTGAATCACGGAGACTCAGTCTCGGGCCCACACCTGGTGCTGCGGTTTAAACCCGGGAGGACATCTCGGCGGTGGAGGTTTCCCGGAGGAGCAAGGGGTCCTAGCCCCACACAGGCCCCCAGCCCGGGGCTCCAGGGCCGGGAAGAGACGTCCCCACAACTTCAGGCTGTGAAACCAGCCGGGACTGTTGCTGAGGGTCTCGAGGCTGTGGGAGTCCCAGGCTTTCCTCTTAAAGGGCCTGCACACGGACTCACTCAGATGCGCTCCCTCTGAGCCCAGTGCTGGGGAGCAGCTGGAAAGGAGCCTGGGACTCTTGGGGAGGAACTAACCTCCCTGAAATTGGGGCGAGAGCTGGAGGGGCAGCTTCCTCCCAGGCAGAAGAGCTGGCAGAGGCCATTGCTCCTTTGGTGAGCCGTCCCAGCTCAGCCTCAGGCAGGCGCCACATTTGAATCGCCAGCACCTGACTCACACCTTTGGCCCCGCCCCGTGATTCCTTGAGGCCCCGCCCCTCCCCACCTGCAGCTCATCCAGGCCTTTTCCAGGGCCTTTTCTGTGCAAGTGGCCCCTCGAGCCTCATGCTTAGGACTTTCCTAAAATCTCTCAAACAAGCAGCAGCTGCCCCATGCGGCTTGATAAACAGCCCCAGGCCTGGCACTAGCAGCAGCTGCACTAGCTCATAGCTTGGCCTCTCCTGGACAGCACCAAGCCCAGCACAAGTAGCAGCCAACTACGGTTTGCTGAGTAGCTCATGCTGGGGGGCCCTGGGCAAGGCACTGGCACAGGCTGACTTTGCACCTCCCGGGAGGCCCCAGAGACAGTGCACCTGGTGGTCAGACTCGACCACGCTGGATTACAACCCTACCACATCCATGAGTGACACTCAAGGGGCACACTTGGTGAACACCAAAGCCCCACTGAAGTAAATCCTGCTCTGTAGGGGTGTCTCCAGCACAGCAACTCTCTGCCTGTAGCTACAGCTGGTCCTCACAGCTGATTGGCCTGGGAGTCAGCTCCTCCCAGTGATGCCAACAGCAACCAAGGCTCAACTACAACAGGACAGTGCATGCAGCCCACACAGGGGAGCACCTAGAAGACCCAGCTCAGGTGACTGGGGAGGCTGAGCCACTGGACCCCACAGGACACCTACTACACAAAGCCATTCTACAAATTCCAGATGCAGCAGCTCTACCTAATACATAGAAACAAACACCTGGAAGCAGCCAAAATGTGGAGGCAAAGAAACATATCACAAAGGAAAGAACAGAAGAAATCTCTAGAAGAGGAACTAAATGAAATAGCTCCAAGCAAGCTAACAGAGAGGTCAGAATTTTGGTTATAAGGACGTTTAAGCATACTATTAGGGAAATAATTGAGAAAATTGATAACACAATAAACTACCAATTTGAAATGAAGATTACAGGAACTGAAATGAAGAATAATTTACAGGGAATCAACAGTAGAGTAGAGGACGATGAGAATCCAATCAGCAATTTGGAACATGAGGAAACAAAAAACACCCAACCAGAAGAGCAAAAAGAAAAAAAGAATCCAGAAATATGAAGATAGTATAAGGAGCCTCTGGGACAACTTTAAGGGGCCCAACATTTGTATTATTGAGGTGCCAGAAGGGGAAGAAAGAGACCAAGAAATTGAAAACCTATTTGAAAAAATAATAACAGAAAACTTCCCCTACCTGGGAAAAGAAATCGACTTACAAGTCCAGGAAGCACAGAGGGTCCCAAACAAGAGGAACCCAAAGAGGCCCACACCAAGACACATCATAATTAAAATGCCAAAGGTTAAACACAAAGAGAGAATCTTAAAAGCAGCAGTAGAAAAGCACTTAGTTACCTACAAGGGAGCACCCATAGGACTGTCAGCTGATTTCTCAACAGAAACCTTGCAGGCCAGAAGGGGGTGGCAAGAAATATTCAAAGTGATGAAAAACATGGAACTACAACCAAGACTGCTCTACCCAGCAAAGCTATCATTTAGAACTGAAGGTCAGATAAAGAGCTTCACAGATAAGAAAAAGCTAAAGGAATTCATCACCACCAGACCAGCACTACAGGAAAAGTTGAAGGGTCTTCTTTAAGAAGAAGCTAATGAACAAAAGAATCTGACGAACTAAATAGACCCAGAGTCATCGACACACGCAACAGAAGATCATATTTCAGAGGGAAGAGGGAAGGGGGGTGGAGGGTGGGAAGAGATTAACCATAGAAGTTATATATGCACAACCCATGGACAGTCAATAATGGGGTGAAGGCCTGGGGAAGGGGTGGGAGCTAAGTGGAGGAGGTCAATTGGGCGGGGGGGAATGGGACACCTGTAATACTCTCAACAATAAAGATAAATTTTAAAAAAACAAACAAACAGAGGCCATAACAAGAGACAACAAAGGACACTACCAAAGGGATCAATCCAAAAAGGGGATAAAACCCTTATAAACCTATATGCAGGCAACGTAGGAGCACCTAAATATATAAAGAAAATCTTGATGGACATTAAGGGAGAGATAGACAGCAATACAGTCATAGCAGGGATTTTAACACCCCACTGACATCACTGGATAGATCTTCCAGACAAAAAAAATCAACCAGGCAACAGCAACCTTAAATGACACCCCGAATCAAATGGATTTAATTGATATTTACAGACCATCTCATCCCAAAGCTGAATATACATTCCTCGCGAGTGCACATGAAACATCCTCAAAGATAGACCACATGTTAGGACACAAAATAAGTCTTAACAAGTTGAAGAAGATTGAAATCATATCAAGCATCTTTTCTGACCACAACTGTATGAAACTAGAAATCAACCACAATAAAAAAAACCTGAAAAACATGCAAACACCTGGAGGAGGCTAAATAGCATGTTATCAAACAATGAATGGGTAGCCAATGAGATCAAGGAACAAATAAAAAATTACCTGGAAACCAATGACAATGAGCACACAACAACCCATCTGGACGTCTGGACACTGGCCCGTGCAGGCCGCTGGGGACCTAGAGGAGAGGAGACAGGTTCTGCAGAGGGACATACACAACAGGTATTAGACGCCCATGTGGCTGGTGACCACACGCTGAGGGGCTGCCTGCATCCCCTCCTGGGCACCCCCAGAAGCCCTGTTACTGATTCAGACCATTTTACAGGTGGAAAAACTGAGACACAGACTGGGCAAGGCCCTGGCCTGCAAGGAGGCACAGCCAGGACCTGGACGCTGCTTTCCTTGCCTCCGAGCCCTTTTTCTACACGAGGGGCATCAGTGCGGCTCCGGAAGAGCAGCAGTATCTGAGCAGGGCCTCGGGCCGGGGCAGAAGCTCCCTGGGGCCTGAGGCTGGTGTGAGGAGTGCTGGATCCCATTGAGTTTTGCAGGTTCCAGGCACCCCGATGGGCCTCAGGCTGCAAGCAGGCACAGCATCTCGGCCTGTGGTCCAGACACACTAGAACGTGGGGGGTGGGACATTGGGCCATCGCCACGTGGTACAAATGACCTCAGGTGGGCTACTCGTGCCAGCTCTAAAATCCCTACAACTGCCCCCACCCACAGTGTCCTGGGCTTCAGGCCTGATGCCCCCACATGGCTCCATCCTGCTGTCCAGAGACTATCCTCAGAGTCCCAGCTGCCAGGGGGACCTGCTGCAGGTCATGCAGGGCTACTTCCCCTGGACACAGGGACATGGATGGACTGTGGCAGGGACGGAGTGAGGGACTCTGAGGTCCGAGCGCCGCTGGGCAAGCTGAGCCAGGGCGGGTGGGGGACACTGGGGAACACCCCCACTGCTGTCCAGGCTAGCCGAGCCCCCTGCAGGACGTGGCACCAGCCGCCGTTTCTGAGCCCCACGCCGCGGCTCCCTGATCACGCCAGGCTTGTCCACACCTGGGCGCCCGCCCTGCTTTTCTTGCCTCACTGCAGCGGCTGAGCTCAAGGCCCCCGCACAGAGCCTGCCCAGCCCGGCGCGGGCTCCGGGCCTCCTGGCCCCGCTCCGGCTGAGCCTGTGCGCGGCGCACGCCGAGATCATTTCCCCGCTGGTTCTGGATGACACCGCGCCCCCTCCCCATCGGGCCGCAGATTGAGACCAGCTGGGCCTCTGCCCCCTCTCACCCCCACACAGCAGAACCCGCAGCCACTAGAAACGACGTTGCACATGCCCCCTCTCCCTCAGGGGCAGCAGGGCAGCCTGGGGAGGGCGGTGGTGGTCTGTGGCCTGGCATCCTCGCTGTCTGTGCCGTCTCTGGCAAGCCCGAGTCCCCGAGGCCCCCACACCCGGGACAGTGAGGGACAGACCCGCAGAGCTGGCTGACTGAGAGGTGCCTAAGAGGGCATCTGGGGAGCGGTGGTGGTGAGGAGCCCCTGGACGGGATGGCGCCTCGCCTCAAGTCCACCCTCTGGCCCTGGGCGGCAGGCGGTGCTGTCCGTGATGTACAGCCCAGAACCCGCTTCCCTGCCCGGGGTGGGGGAGGGCGGCCAGATCCGGGGATGAAATCCCCGATTCTCACGGGACTCCACTCCCTGCCTTCAGTTTCCTCATCTGTGCAATGGGCCGACGCCCGGTTCAGAGCTGCGGTGAGCACTGAATGTGAGCACAGCCAGCTGGCCCCTCAAGGTCGTTCGGCCTGTCCTCGCCCCGGTCAGGGTGAGCCAGGCCGACCGAGGGGAACGGGGCTGGGGCGCCGGCCCCGCCGCTCCCATGGCCGCGGCCCAGGTGGGCGCCGCCCCCGCACCGTCCGTCTGGGGCGTCTGAGTCCTGTGCAGTTTCAGTGCTTTATGCTCCCCGAGCCAGCTCTCGGAGGGGCTGGCTCCTGCCCGTGGCCATACGTGTGTCCAGAACCCCGTTTCCTGAGAAAGCAGAGAGGACGGTCTCCGTGGCCACGGGCCCGAGGAGGCCCGGAATCCGCAGCCTCTTGCGGGCCCCGCCCGCTCTCAGGCCCCAGGCCCGCGGGCTCAGCTGGCCTCGGGAGCGTAGAGGGGTTTGCCCTGGGACGCGCCTGCGCTCGGGGAACTGAAGACCTAGTCACCCGCCCATGGGAGGGCAGGGGCGGGCCCGGCCGGCTCTGGGTGGCTCCGGCCAGTCCCAGCACCGGGCATCTCACTGCGGCCCGCCTGCGCGTCTGCCCAGGGCCAGGGGCAAGGCAGTGCCCTTGGTGTCAGCCCCGGGCTGCCCAGGTTTTCCAGACCGTCTCGGTCGGGTCAGGTACAGCTGAGGACAGGCCTTTCTGAGGGGCCCTCTGGGCATCTCTGGGCATGCTGAGGGCGCTGCTTTGGGAACCACTGACATGAGAGAGAGAGAGACAGAGAGACAGAGAGAGAGAGACAGAGACAGAGAGACAGAGAGACAGAGAGAGAGACAGAGAGAGAGAGACAGAGACAGAGAGACAGAGAGAGAGACAGAGAGACAGAGAGAGAGACAGAGAGAGAGAGACAGAGACAGAGAGACAGAGAGAGAGACAGAGAGACAGAGAGACAGACAGGAGACAGGCAGAGAGAGAAGCAGAGGCAGAGAGTGACAAAGGAGCCTCAGTTAGCAGTGACTTGGCTCATGCTCTGTGTGGGTCTGGGAAGGAGTGACCAGGCACAGCCGGGAGGCCGGGGACACCAGGGGGCAGCCGTGTCAGGGCCTGGGACCGCATGTGGGAGCAGGCACCCCCATGCCACCTCCAAAGCCTCCTTCCCTGGCCCAGGACAGTCGGTGCAGGTGCCGGTGCCCAGACCTGCTGTGGCTGCAGGTTACCAGCCAGCCGGGCACCGGCGGTGACATTTGTGCCACCTGCAGTCCTCAGGCCAGCTGCTGGGTGGGCAAGGACGTGCTCTTGGCGGACCCAGAAAGGGCCCTTGTGGCGGCCGTTCGCTCTGCCTTCATCGGAGGCAGTGGGCTTAGCAGCTGCAGGACCACCAGCCACGGTGGCCTGTCTGGAGTGGCCAACTGCCCCAGGCCAGCGGGGTCACCGTGGATGTGTCCCCAAGCACAGCAGGGCAAGTGTGCCCGTTTTCTGGGTGGTGGGGCTTTGGGCTTCAGCCGGGAGCCACTTTCCCAGGCTGACCCTGGCGCCCCGGCCTGTGGGAGGGCACAGTGACCCCAGCTCACCCCGGCGGGAGGCTGGCACATCTCCCGTCTGGCCCGGCGGCCCCCCTCAGTGCCGATAATTGGCAGGGCCACAAGGAGGGTTTTGTTGACCCCTCAGCCAGGACAGGCCCAAGGGGGGGCTGGTCCCTTTCATCTCCCAGGCCCCCAATTACCCCTTTCTCTGGCCTGGATGGAGATATTTTTAAATAGCAGCAGTCAAGGGGCCGGGGGCGCGGGCGGGGCGCGGGGCCTCTGCGGCTCACAAAGCAGCGGACTCCGCTCCTGGAGACCGAAGAAAGGCCGCTCGGGTTTAAAAATAGACGCCGGTCCGCGGTGTTCTGGCCCCGTGGCCCGGCCTGGCCTCGGACCACCGTGACCCTCCCCGGGGTGAGGCCCCCTCCTCTCCGCCACCCCACAGGCCGGTGTCTGCCTGAGCAAATTCTGGGACAGCTGGCCCAGCCTGGGGCCAGAGGGGCTGGCGGGCGAAGGCCCCTCCCTGCCCTCCTGGGCCCCCCTCCGGCACCTGGGAGCCGGGGTTCTCTGTCCCGAGGTAGTCCAGCTGCCACCGCCAGCACACCTTCCTCTCCAGGCACAGCCCCGCCCGCGGCTGTCTCCCCTGATGGCCCCCTCCCGGGGGCAGGACTGTCAGCGTGGAGCCCTTGGCCCTGACACAGGGCCCAGCCCTCAGGGAGGCAGGAAGGAGCCAGCGAAGGGCTGGACAAAGTCCCTGACTCGACTGAACCCTCCTCGGCTCTCCCGGCCTCCTCGCTGTCTTCTCCCTCCTGCTGACCCTCCCCTGGCCTGTCCCCTTGTCCTCTGGCCCTGCCGGCACCCCTCCGGGTGTGCTCTGCCTTCCCGCCCCTTTGGGATGGGGGCGCTTTTCCATGGCACCTGGGGGCCCATCAGGAGCTGGGCATTGTGTAGGAACCCACCCCTGCAGCCCTGTCCCCACCCGCAATGCTCCAGCAGAGACCTCTTGTGCTGGGTCAGTGGCTGAGCGGTCCCCAGGGTGTCAGGCCCCCATATGGGGGCAGGCCAGGCTGGGGTGCATGTGTCCACCTCCCGTGGCCTCTGTGGCCCAGAGATAGACTGGAGCTGAGGACCGATGGGTCTGCTACAGAAACCCAGGACTCAGGGGACCCACCACCCCGGAAGCTGACAGGACAGAGGCCACCAGCTCGCAAAGTTGTCGGTCCCCAAATATGCCACATCCCAACCCCTGGAACCTGTGAATATGTCACCTCACATGCTCAGTGGGCTTGGCAGATGGGATTAACATGAAGGGCGCTGAGGTGGGAGATGGCCCTGGAGGAGCCGGGTGGGCCCAGCGTCACCTCAGGGGTCCTTGTAAGAGGGACGCAGGAGGGCCCGAGTCAGAGAGAAGGCAATGTGACAGAGGTTGGAGTGATGAGGGACGTGGAAGCTTATAGAAGGTCGAAAGGCAGGGAAATGGCTGCTCCTGGAGCCTCCAGAGGAACCAGCTCCGATGACACCTTGATTCCAGCCCAGCGAGGCCGGTTCAGACGTCTGATCCCCGCGTCTGTGAGGTCACATTCATGTTGTTTGAGCCACAACTGTGTGTCTTCACTCCAGGTCCTTCTAGAGCTCTGTCCCAGGGTGGAGCCTGAGGGGTGATGGATGAGTCACCTGGGGCTGTGGTAAGAGATCCCCAGGGTGGCAGGTGATCAGGGAGGGGTGGGGGAATGGAGGAGTATGGAGGTACAGTGGGCTAGAGACCCCCCAAAACACCTCTGAGGGGTGTCACAGCCTGGCCTCAGCTGGCAGGCAACCTGGGCCTTTGCACAAACTGAAATAATTTACCAAATTAGCTAAAAGCAGGGCCTGAGCTACGGAGAACCAGAGATTTGGATAATTTTGTATGAATATGGAAAAATTAAGGCTGACCCTGCTTCCCGGCATTCACTCTGCCCGGGCTCTGAGGAGGAGACTGTGGAAGTGCTGTCCCTTGGGGTCCCCACCCCCAGTAGTTTGTTAACTGTGGCGTAGCTGGTGGGCTCAGAGGTGTGCAGAAGGGATTTCCGAGTGGCCTCCTCTGATCACGGAGGTTGTGGAGTTCAAGGGCACGGAGGCTCTGACGGGTGGGAACTGAGGCTTTCAAAGAGTCAGATTCTGATGCCAAGGACTCTGACTCGACGTTCACGCTGCCGCCACCTTCCTGTGCCAACCTCGGAGCCGGCTGACTCTCAGAGGCTGGCCCGCCGAGTCCGTGAGACTGACAATGACCTGCACCCGGTGGACTCACCCCCTGGGCCCAGGGGTAAATGCACCAGCCTCGTAATGCCCTGAGCTCACCGTCTCAGGAGGGCTCTGGCCACCTCCCCATCCTCCAGTTCTACCTTCTTCCCACAAAACTGCAGAAGCTAAAGCTGAGTGAATGTTCCACCTCCACCTGGACCCCCAGCAAGCGGCGCTGCCTGAGGGCGGACAAGACTTCCTGGGGGAAGTCAAGGTCTGGCTGGCTGTCACTTACTGTGTGACCTCGGGCAAGCCCCTTCCTCTCTAAACCTCAGTTTCCCTGTCTGTAAAATGGGGACTATGCTCACACCTCTTCTTCATTTTTCTAAGAATTAAATGAGGTCATGAATATGTTTGCATTTGGGGACGGGATATGAAAATGATTATTATGGTTGTCCTTCTCATAGGTGACTGGTTCTCAGTAGCACATGAAGGCCACTTGGAGCTATTTATTTTCCACCCCTTTCATTTTTGCTCATGACATTGGAGCTGGAACTGGAAAGGTTTTCAGAGGATGTTAAGGCCCTAAAAGGTCGTGATCCTAAAGCTGCCAGCCAGTGAGAAGTTTCACTTTCCATCTCTCCCTTTCTCTTCATCCATCCATCATCCATCCATCATCCATCCATCATCCATCCATCTCCGTTCACCCATCCATCTCTCTACCTATCCATCTGTCTATCCATCCATCTCTCCATCCATCCATCCATCCATCCACCATCCATATTTCTGTTTATTCATCCACTCTTCTATCCATCTATCTTGTCCTTCATTACTGCATTTATTTCTCTCTTTTCCCATCCATCCACCCATCCATCTACCTCTCCTTTCCTCCATCCATCCACCTCTCCATCCATCTCTCCATCCATCCATCCATCCATCCATCCATCCATCCATCCACCCACCCACCATCTATCCACCCATCATCTACCTCTCCTTCAAGTGTCCACAAACACTTCCTCTATGTTGGGCACAGGGAACCCAGACTGAGTCAGACCCCCATACTGGGAGGATCACCTGGACTGCAATGGAGGCCTCAACTCCATTGCTAAAAATCAAAACATTGATAAAAATCAAAACAACATAAGAAAAAGAGAAAAGTTGGACATTTATAGGTGTCGTGTATTACTCTAGTATTAAAAAGAAATCAGGATGGAGCATGGGCATGGGGGGACCCATGGCTGGGGGATTACACGGGGGCCCAAAGGAGAGTTTCAGAACCAGCCAGGGGAGGGTTGGGGCGCTGGTGAAAAAGGTGAAGGGATTAAGCAAAACAAACAAAAAACTCATAGACACAGACAACAGGATGGTGATCACCAGAGGGAAAGGGGGTGGGGAGGAAGAAGAGGGTAAATGGGGGATAAATGGTGACTTTGGGTGGTGAACCCACAATACAATATACTGATGATGTATTATAGAACTGTACCCCTGAAACCTACATAATTTTATTAACCAATGTCACCCCAATAAATTCAATAATTTTTTTTAAAAAAAGAAAGAAGCAGCCAGGAGAGGAGCATGGTCCTGGAGGCGCCTTCCTGGAGGAGGCAGCACCTCATTTGTCCTGCAGCTGCCCAAAGGGCTAGGGAATCCAAGCAGGTCGTCCTCCTGGCTGACCCCGGCCCTTCCTGCTCGCCCAGCCCAAAGCCTCTCTCGCTCTGCAATTTCATCCCGGTCCCCCGGTGCCCCGAGTCTCCTCGACTGGAGCCGATAAACACATCACAACGACCACAGCGAGCCAAGGATCATAACAACCCCACCCCACCGCGGAAAACAAATGAGACACTGTCGCCTACATCTCAATAAATTGTAAAATTTATCTTCCTGTGCCGATCCTCCCCTTCCCTATTTCATTTACAGTGGATTTTTAATAAAAAAAATGTTGATAAAAATCAAAACAACATAATCAAAAGAGAAAAGTTTGACATTTATAGATGTTGTGTATTACTCGAGTGTTTTAAAGTATTAAAAAGAAACACCAAAATTAGTTTCTTATCAAACGTCAACTCTTCATCAAGTTCTCGCCCACAAACTATTTAAACTTTGTTCCCTGGAACGAAGCCAAGTGTCTCCATGAGAACGTGGGGAGGGTCCCCAAAGCCTCGCGGTGCTGTCTCCGCATCCTCGCGCCGCTAGAACAATTACCGTGTCACGTTGTCTTTCCAATGGGCTTTGAGAAGGAGCCGGCTCCTTCGTTTGTTTCCTCTCACAGAAAACCTGCTGCTGTTTTCCTGTATCTGGTAAAACTCGTACTAGGCGGAAACTGCAGTGGGGACAGGTCTTCTGACCGTGGCCCAGTCCAGGCTTTTTCAGATGGATCCCAGCTTGGCCCCGAACTAGCCGGTCAGAGATGTTTTCTCGGCGGAGGCCACAGCCAGGGAGGGTTGGAAAGGCAAGGTCTCGGGCTGAGAGTTTGACTTGGACACGGAGACCAAGTTAAACCTCCAAGAAGGGAGAACACATTGAGAGGAGAGCAGGTTCCTGGGGCACGGTGACCACCGAGCATCCGGAGCCCAGAGACAGGCAGGCGTGGCCAGGGCCTCATGGGGCTGGTTTCCCATCTTAGAGATGGAGGCCAGGGTCCCAGCTTCTGGGGCCCCATGAGCATATTTGTCAAGGGAAGAGGCAGGGGAATCGGGAGGAGGCGGGATCTGCATCCACTGTGCACCTGATACGTGTCCCGGGCCAGGCTGCTTCTCCCCAAGTCTTTCCCAATGACTGGATGTCCCTCAGCCTCGGTTTTTCCATCTGTAAAATGAACAGAATGATCCCCCAGCCCAAAGGGGTACAGGCACCAAACACTCACTCTTCTCCATTCTGAGGTCTCCCCCATTTGCGGATTCTGCAAATCTATGGTCGAGCGGGGACGTGAGCCCGGGACCGGCCTCTGGGGTGTCTTCTCTCCTCACCCACATGCCCACCCTGCTCCCCATCTTGCCCTGCTGGACACACGCTGTGGGTCCTGCTTCTCCCTCTGCCCCCTGCACTCCCCCCAGCACAGCTCCGAGGAAAGACAGCCTTCTAAATTCCAGAACCTTCCGAGGGGGTTGCATCCTATTCCACACCCAGATCTCTCCAGGAAGCTCTGAGCTGGATGGCTGGAGGGTGACAGACAGGGAGGACTGCGTCGCCAAGACTTGGTGTTTCCAGATGATTAGAGAAGGGGGACTGAATGATGCCTCCTGTCTCAGAAAAGCCTGTGCCCACAGCTGTCAGGGAAATTGCCTCCCGCGAAAGTCACAAGAATAGGTAAAAGAGGGAGAGAGGAGTCCACGCCCTGCAGGCTGGACCGGAGAAACAGCAGAGACAAGGATGGAAGCATTAGAGGAGGCAGAGACCCGGGCGCAGCTGGGCCCCAGGACTCCTCCGTGGCTCTGGGGGACCCCTCCCCCTAGTGTGGTCAGGGAAACCAGCGCACAAACACCAGGGTCTAGAAAGGTGCATGTCCCTGGGGGCTGAGTCACATCCTGGGGAGAGTCGGAGGAGGCAGGGTTTAGAAGATATACGGTATTCAAAAGCAGCTCGAGATGAATTAATTACACTATGCCACAGGAGGGAAATTATAATAGATGATAACAAACAAAACCTGCAAATTTCAGTGGCTTAATAGCACGCTGTCAGATCCTGCTTCCTGAATGATTCAATGTGAGTGCTTCTTCCACAGGTGACTCAGGGTCCCAGGCCCCTTCCATCTTGTGGCTCTTCCATGCCCTGGGATGTCAGAGTCCTCCATGAGCAGCAGTGGGGAGGGTGCAGCTGTGTCTTAGGGACCCTAGCCTGGAACTCTCCCAGGTTACTTCATTTGTATTCCTTTGAGAACAAGCAGGTGTCCATGCCTCGAAGAGAGTGGGGCTGGAAGAGGGGGGTGAGCAGCAGATTCTCCCAGGAGGACAGAGCAGAGGTACCCAGAGATGCAGGGCCATGCAGAAGATGGGGCAGTGACAGGGTGTAGCATGGTGTCTGGGGAAGGGGTGGGGCTCCAGCAGTGTCCCAGGGGTCCCAAGACTGGGTCCTGCATTTGTCTCTCCTGGTTCTCCCTTCTCTGAAGACTCTGGGCTATGCCAGCTGTGCTGGGGCGCTGAGAAAGCAATGGGCCCCAGGGGGCCGTGAGTCTGAGAGCTGGACAATGGTGAAAGACCCCCCACCTCCTGCCACTGACAAGGAGCACCTTGACCATACTTCACTCAGGCATCGAGCCCAGCCCAGTCTTAGCAAAGGATCCCACTAAGTCAGCTGAGCAAGAATCCCCCCACCTTCCACATGTGATCAAAGTTCTTTCAGTAATTTCCCAGCCACTGACCCCCTCACTCTGCTCCTTGGCTGGAAACCCCCAACCGTCTTGGCTGCATTCGGAGCTCACTCTCTTGCCCCGTTACCATAATCTGGAATAAAGTCTTCATTGCCATTTTTAACTCATCTAGTGCAAACATTTCTCTTTAATGCCACCAGGAGTCTAAGACTATCTCTTTATCTAGAACACTCCTTCCAGAACCAGACTTGCCCGCTCAGGGTTCGGGGCTATGGAGGGGGGCTAAGCCCACATGGGTAGCGGTGTGTGGGGGGGGTGGGAGGTCACGAGAGGCCAGGTGGAAGGAAGGACTGTCCTAACTCTACTGTGCCCTGCTGCTGGGAGGGCAGGAGTCTCCCTGGGGAACCGGTCCCCAGGCCAGGGCATGAGAGTGCTTCAGGCAGGGACCTGGGCATCCTCTTTGAAGGCCGTTTTTATTTTTAAACCTCTCTGCCCAAGTGCCAGCTGAGGCTATTTTTTGAGATCAGCCATTCACCCCAGGGCCGTCTGGCCCTTCTGCGAACCCTCATTAAATTGTTCGTGGGCAGAAACCAAATAGTTGGCCCCGGGGTATCCAGGTTCCTTGAGAGCCCCGGTGCCCCCGATTGTGTGGTCTCCTTGTTCAGGGCCTCTGAGAGGCGGCGAGGGGACTTGGCCAGCCACCGGGATCTTGTTAGTGTCCTTTCCCTCAGAAATCAGATCTGTCGTCCAAAACCTCGTTCCCCAGACTTCATGGATATTCTCTCTGCTGACACACAGCCGGGCGTGCACATGTCCTCGTGCCCCGAAGTCCCCCCACCACCCAGGGAGGGCACCCCCTCTAGTGAGTAATTCATCAGCACAATGACCCAAGGGCATGACCTTGGACAGGGCTTTGTTGTGGGTGAGCAGGGAGGGGTGGGTGCTCCAAGGGCAGGGTCTCAGGTGGCCCCCAGCCCTCTGCCGGGTCCCTCAGGGGAAGAGGCCAGTCTTAGCTCCTGGGAGTGGAGGGGAATCGGAGTGGAGGGAAGCACTGAATTTGAGCTCAGAATTCTTTTTATTTACTGTGCAGTCACTGGGTCAGTTATTTAAACTTTCCCTAGAATGGGGGAGAGGGGAGGTAGAGAGCAAAATATTGCTAGGGAGGTTCTTTAGAGGAAAGAATAGAATCTGCTGAGCAAAATGCAGAAAGGACCACATAGGAAGCTCTCACCAAGCACTGCACCAGGCCCTGCACCAAGCACTTTCCATTGGCATCTTGTATGATTTAATTGTCACCATAACCAGACCCATTGTCCAGGCTGGGAAAGTAAGATTCAGGGAGTAAAGATTCAGTCTGAGGGGCTAACAGTGTCACATACCCCACGGGCCCTAAACACCAGCTCCTAAGTGGGATGCTCTGCCGTGACCATTGAGTCCCATTCATGGAGCAGGGGCCTGGTCATCAAGCAACCCCCTCCCTCTCCAGTGACAAGTACTGTCCAGGAACCTGACCTTCTGCAATGGGATGGGATGGGGTTTGAGACCCTGGAGGAGCCTGTGGGAGGCTGTCCTGGGGCTGGGCTTCAGGTGCAGGCCCAGCTCAGAGGGAGAGATGACCCCTTGACTCCAGCAGCCAGCACCCTGGCTTGTCCCTGTGGCTCTCACACCCCGATGTGCCAGGTGGGGGCTCCGCAGTCTGGGTGGGGAGCCAGCGGGTGAGCTCAGTACTCCTCCACCCTTGGCCATGAGTCTCCCTGCCTGTGACCATCTGCTCTCCTCTGATGCTGGGCGGATGGGCCACGCTGCTGGAGCTGGGGAAGGAGCACCCTGGGTTATAGCCCGAGGGGTGTGGCATGCTCAGGAGAGCCCTGGCCACATGGCCACCAACTGTAGCGTAGGCCAAAAAAAAAAATCATATTAGAGTCACTAAAGGATCCCTCGCAGCAAGGAAAAAGAGCGAACTATCGACCGTCAACACCACAGATGAATCTCCTAGTCCTGCCGTTGAACTCAACAGCCATTTATATTTGCTCAGAACCAGGTGGAGCCCGTCTTTGGTGACAGCTTCATTGTTACCTAGTGACTGAGAGGGGCAGGGCCTTCTCGGGCACTGGGGATGTTCTGTGATTGGATGGAGGTTTCCTGAGTGTCTGTGGAGGTAAAATTCGTCCGATGGCAGGTGTCCTTATAAGTACAGAGGAGGAGGCCCTATGAAGAGTGATCCGCCAGAGTGATGCGGCCACAAACCCAAGGAACATTGGAGCCGCCAGAAACTGGAAGAGAGGAAGAAGGACCCTCCCCTAGAGCCTCTGGAGGGACAGTGGCCCTGCTGACACCCTGAGTCACAATTTCTGGCCTCCAGAACCACGAGAGAGTACCTGTCTGTTGTTTCAAGCGCTCCAGTGTGTGATGATTCCTTGCAACAACCACAGGACACTAACAGAGGAGGCAAGCAGATCTTGGTTCAGGCCCAGGGTTTGACAGTGAATCCTGTGTGACCTTGGGGAGGTCACTTTGCCTCTCTGAGTCTCTGTCTCCTCAACTGAAGGCTTCCCTCCTCATCTTCCCATGTTGTGAGGAAGAGACGAGACGTGGTCCCTGCTGGTCCTCAGGGGCCTCCAGGAGTGACCTGAGAAGAGGCGGCGATTCCTGGGGGAAGGGGAGGCCATGCTGGTGATGGGGAGCCCTGGATCGAGACCTTCCTGCGGCACGTGGCCAGTGGCCACGGGGCGATGGACAGCTCAGCGGGAGGGGAGCCGGACGGCTGGAGTCAGGCTACTGCATTCTCACCACAGACACTGTCCTGTGGTCAACCAGCCGCCGGTGCTGCGAGAATGTGAGGGGACAAGGGCCTCCTCGGACTCCAGCTTGGCCCCGAGCCCCAAGAGTTTTGCTCTGGGAAGCAGAGGCTGGTGTGGGCTCCTGACCGAGCCCACGGTTCCCGCATGTGCACCACCGGGTTTGCAGGTGTGGCCAGAGCACCCACGGGCCCCATGCTGCTCAGTCTGAGGGGCTAAAAACATCCCAAACTCTCCCCCAAACACTGTGGACGTAGGAAGCACATTATTCTGTGGAGTTTGAGCAAAGGAGCGTGAAGGGCCCTCAGGGATCACGTAGTTTCCTCTTCATAATTTTTCAGACAGGGAAACTGAGGCTCAGCAAGGGTAAAGCCAGAACAGAGCCCCCCACCTATGGAATTCACAGAGTCACATACTCCACGGGCCCTAAACACTAGGACTCAAGACCCTCATGCGAGGCCAGGGCCCCAAAGCATATGATCTTGCTGCAGGTTCTGAGATGGGGAGCTCATCACCTGCAAAGCTGCCCTGAGTCCACTTCTTAGAGAACAGTACCAGGTGCCAGGAAGTCCTTCGCTGGACCAGCCAAGGTCCCTGTCCTTGGGACCCTGCTTCCTGACCCGCAAATACTTTTGTGTTTTCCACCCCGACCGCTGGAAGAGCCCCTGGAGACAGTGGTCTCGGCCCCTGTGGCCCAGCTCAGCCAGCACCCCTCTCTGGGCCGCAGCCCCTGGACACCCCGGCACCTCAGTGGGCTGCTGGATGCGGACCCTCCACAAACCCCAGGGCGGGAGGAAAACCCACCTACACGGTGCCGTTTACAGTAAGCAGGGTTCTCGTAAGCTGAGGTCATTCGCCAAGCAAACGAGAGAACAGACAGGGAGCAATTCATGGGCTTTAAAGAAATTATGATTCTTATCAGATTATGTCCGTCCTGCCAGATGTCCACAGGAACACTCGCTGTCATGTCCCATGTAGCTCGTGTCAGTAGCCATGTCCAGGCTCACGCCCGCTCTACCAGCCTCACGTGTCGGATGTATGCACGTGGGTGGAGAGCGAACAGGCCGGAGCCCATCCCGTCCATGGCCAGTGTTAACTCAGTCCCCACGGCGCCCCAGGAAGCCATTGTGGGGGTTCCCTGTTCTGTGACGGTGAACACTGAGGCCAGAGACTCGAGGTCATTTTCTGCACATGTGTGCACACGCACACGCACAAAATCACATTGGACAGACTGCTGACAGGAGATCCAAAGGCTCAGAGCTGTTGAACATAGATGCACCTGTGTGTGATTTATTCAGTACAGAGAAGGGTCTCAGGAAGGTGGGAACTAGGCTGCCTGAAATACACGGGCGCGGCAAAGCGGGCAGGGTCCCCGCTGGCGCCCTGCCCTCTGCCCCCGCCGGCTCCTGCCGCACAGCCCTCCTTGCTGTTCCCAGGCTTTGCCGTTGCCCCTGTGCCCCTGGCTGCCCCGGCTGCTTAATCAGCGCTCCGCGTGAATGCCGCCTCCTAGCAGAGGTCTCCGCCGTCCATGCTTCCTCCCCCGCAAAGCAGCTCCGCCAGGGCCAGCCACTGCTGCGCAGTCCTGTTGCATTCTATCCCCGCCCTCATCACCAATGTGAGGCTGTCCTGGTTGTTTACCTGTTGTCCTTCAGCGTCACTAGATCACAAACCTCCCTGGGCACCAGCTCGCTTGGCCATTGCTATGATCCTGGCCCCTTGCAAAGGGGCTTGAATGAGGCTGTGCTCAGTAAGGGGATGAATGAATGAATGAATGAATGAATGAATGAATGAATGAATGAACGATCAGAGTGAGGAATTGCAGAAGGAGAGGCGAGGAGCGGACGTGGTCAGGGACGGCACACGGAGCCAGACCAGAGTTTTGGCTCACCCAATGCCTGCCTTAAAGTCCTATTTACTGAGCTTCCTAGGGGCCAAGAGGACAAGGGAAACAGGATCAGTTTATGAGTGAGATGCCTGGGAGACGGGCCCGATCAACGGGTCAGAAGGCATTCGGCTGCTTTTGGTTCTGAGACCAGACGGACATTCTCCCTGGGAATCCTTCTAAAGGGACCACCTTGTGAGGCCGCCCCCATGAGCTCACTGACCTCTCCGTGGGGACCTCCAGGATGCTTTTGGTGCACCTGATTTTCAACGCAGGCAGATGGCTCATCTCGCAAAACGGTTGAGACGCAGGCAGGCCAAGGGACGCTGCTCTCACGCCTGGCCCGTCAGGGGTGACTGTGAGAGCGTGGGGAAGGCCTGGGGGCTGCGGGGGTCCCTGCTCTCTCCTGGCATTAAGAGGCATACCACGGAGGGCTGGCAAGGGCTGGGCTCTCTCTTTCTCAGCGGCCTCCTAGGGCTCAGGAACACACCTAACAGGGGCAGAACACACTCCAAGCCCCCCACGGTAGGAACGAGTCATCTGGACGACGGTTCCCACGCACCCGCCCCCCCACCCCGCATCCAGGTAGGATCGTGGGGCAGGTCGTGTGTGGGTCCGCCTTCCTGGCCGCGCACCCGGTTTAGCTGGTAACTAATCCCTCTCCTGAGAGGCAGGGGCGGGGGGTCGCTGCCAGCGGATTGCCATCTGGAACGTTTTTTGACGGATTTCTCCTCTAGGCGGTAAGAGGTGGAACAGGGCTCTGCAGGGTCTCGGACGCGTCTAAAACCATTGCTGAGAGCGAGACAACAGGTGCCGGTGCTGGCTGCAGCCGACCCCAGCTCCCCAGGACCTGGGATGCCCGCCGCGCTCGGTCGCCTCCAGCCGCCGCTGTCCCTGACTTCTGCCGCCTCCTACGCAAAGTCCACATGCTGGCCCTGATCTTGGAGGGGGAAGCGGCCGTAACGAAGGTGTTGCCCAAGCAGGAGCACCGTGGGAGCTGGGAAAAATCCTACCGATGTAAATAAAACCACCCCGGGTGGCACAGGCTCACGGCAGGTTGTAGAGCGGGAGAGTGTGAGCCGGGGCGTAAAATCCCCCAATGTTAAAATAACATTTGAAAGGAGACACATGTGTTAATTTACACTTTTAACCCACAGGACTGAAGCCAGGGGAGCCAATAAGACTGAGAATAATTACCAGGGAGAACAGAAAGTCCCGAAGATGGTCTTGGCTCAGCGAAACGGGCCAGGGGAAAATTGACACGGGGAGATAATGAGAGCTCATCTCGTCTAATCCAGCACTCACCTCTGAGCGGATCACGAGGTACGGAAAATAGACATTGACAGCGGCTCTGAAATTGCCTATTGATGAAGCCATGGAATTATGTGATAGCAGAAATCAATTAAGTACCCAGAGGTGAGGCCCCTGCTAAAAGCAGAGGTAGGGAAATTAACAAAGGAAATTGACATGGGCGGTGAGAAAAGGGCTGGAAATTATCTCGCCAAAGGAAAAGTAAAAATAGAAGGCTACTTTGAAAGACCAGATCATTAAAAAGAGAAAAGTATAATGGCCGGGAGAAACTCGAAAATTGCATTCGCCAGAGAAAGAAGGCTTTTCAGAAACAGAAAGCACATCGGCCACCATTTGCTGACGGGGCTCCAAAGCAAAGCGAATAAAATGCACGCAGAATGGGGGCCCGGGGGAGGGCGTCGGGTTTACACCGGTGCCTCTCGGGTGGGGAAACTGAGGCGTGGAGAGGAGCAGGTCCTGTGGAGAAGATCCTCCTCTGCCACCCCCACCCCCTCCTTCCATTCAGGGAGGGAGAGGGTTCGAGTCCATGGTGTCCGCTGCTGCTCGCCTAGGAAGCTTGGTACATAGCAGGGACTTAATAAGTGTTTGTTGAATGAATAAGTGACAGCCTCTGGCCTGGGCCAGATGCCCTTTCTGGAGCCCCCATTGCAGCCTGCACTTCCCCACCCTGGTGCCACCCTTATTATTCAGTGTGGCCAGCCCCGGTCACACCTAACTTTCCTCAAGGCCAGCCTCACGCCTGAGGCCCAGCCCCCAGCGTCGCTGCCCCAAGACCCAAGAGCGGCCGAACGTTCTAAGCTCAGAGCAGGCTGCTGCGTGGGGGCGAGGGGCCGTCTCAGAGAAAGATTCCAGGGTTTGCAAGGTCCGCACAGCCCTTTATTTCACAGCCCCGGGACGTCAGGGGCCAGCTGAGCCAGCTCAGGCAGGCTCCCGATGCTCAGAGGCCGCACCCCTGCTGCTCAGCTGGCCCGAGGGGTGGGCGGCCTCTGGATGCAACTGGGATGGGGGTGCTTGGCACCTCCAGAGGCAGCACCCCGCCTCCTCCCACGTTTTCCCAGGTGAAAATTGGATCTTCCCACCAGGAGGCTCAACCAATTTCGAGCCCCTGCAGGGGCTGCTCTGCTAATCGCATTCAGCCGGACGGTCAGCCACAGGCCTGGCTGTTGTCCCTTTGGGCCTGACGCCCACCCCGTCACCATGCCCCTGAGGCCTGCCCGTGGGGCGAGGGTCTCCTAGGTCGCCCCCAGTCCCTGTCACAGACTGCTGGTGCCACCATCCACTAAAGGGAGCCCAGCGGGTTGGGGTGGACCAAGTCGGGTGGGATGGATAAAATACGTAGATAAAGCGAAGGGAGAGGGGGGCGCACAGCAGAGCAGGGACTCGGGGGCGGGAACATACAGCTGAAGCGGTCATTTTATGCCCTAGGAGTGATCATATTTTATGTGATTGATAAGAGTGCCACACAGCCAGGCGGCCCTTGGGCGTTTACAAGCCACGAGTTGATTCTTCTTTGCCAGTTAGTGAAAAACATCTGGGGAGGTGTATTTTCTCCACTTTATCGGAAAGGAAACCAAAGCTCTGAGGAGCAGAGCGATGGATTTCGCGAGTCCCCAGCCCTCCTGGTGGGACCCGGCTGTCTTCCAGGCTTCAGCCCAGGTCTGGCTGGCTGGGTCTCACCATGGCCCCAGGGTGGCCGCACCGGGCAGTCTCTAGAGCCCGTAGCCGACCAGCAGGCTCCGGGGGCCCTGGGAGGAGAGCCCTGGGTGGAGGGCGTGACGCTTTATTTCCGATGGACCTGTGGACACACAGAGTCACTCTGCCCGGACAGTCCCCTGAGACATACGAGCCTCTGGCCCCGTCCGCAGACCAGCTAGTTCCTCCCGGGCACAAAGTCATCCCTTTTCTAGAGAGATTTTTCTCTTGGTGGCACTTTGCTTTTAATGCTGAAGAATCACACAATCAAATTCATTTTACAAAGCTCACTGTAGCCAGAGGGCGGAAAATTGATTCAAAGGACACATCGAAGGGCAATTTGGTAGAAGCTAACTCACTTTAGAAACTCACACTCCTTACGGGAGCCCCAGGCTTCGGAGAAGCTGCCCAATGGAAACAGTCACAGAAACCTATGGGTGGGGGTGACAGTCACAGAAACCTATGGGTGGGGGTGACAGTCACAGAAACCTATGGGTGAGGGTGACAGTCACAGAAACCTATGGGTGGGGGTGACAGTCACAGAAACCTATGGGTGGGGGTGACAGTCACAGAAACCTATGGGTGAGGGTGACAGTCACAGAAACCTATGGGTGGGGGTGACGGTCACAGAAACCTATGGGTGGGGGTGACAGTCACAGAAACCTATGGGTGAGGGTGACAGTCACAGAAACCTATGGGTGGGGGTGACAGTCACAGAAACCTATGGGTGGGAGTGACAGTCACAGAAACCTATGGGTGAGGGTGCACTTACAAGAACGTTTGCCGGAAGGCGATCTGTTCTGAGCAAAACAAGTTCTTCAACCATTCAACACAATAATACTTGTATTCATGGAATATTATACAGTCGATTAAAAAGGCGGTAGATCTACGTGTGCCGACGTGAAAATGTGTCCATGAGCCACTGCAGGACAAGACTGAGTGATCTCTTTGGTAAAATATCTATCTAGACATTTGTATATGTTAAAAAACGGGTCGAAAACAAAGCCCAGTATTGCCCTGGCTGGGTGGCCTAGTAGGTGGTAGCCCCGTCCAGTGCACCAAAAGGTGGTGGGTTCGATTGCCAGTCAGGACAGATACCTAGGTTGGTGCTTATGGGAGGCAAGCAATTGATGTTTTCCTCTCACGTCGATGTTTCTCTCTCTCTAATAAATCAATAAACATATCCTCAGGTTGGTTTCCCAGGAGAGGGATTTCCAAGGCAACAAAGGGAGCAGAATGAAGCAGGGTCCCCTTCAACTCCTGGGCTCCTTGACGTCTACGATGGGGCCTGGAGCCGAGGGGGGACCAGGGATGGGGCCTGGAGCTGAGGGGGGGACAGGGATGGGGCCTGGAGCCGAGGGGGGGACAGGGATGGGGCCTGGAGCCGAGGGGGGACCAGGGATGGGACCTGGAGCTGAGGGGGGGACGGGGATGGGGCCTGGAGCCGAGAGGGGGACAGGGATTGCTTGCCACGGTGGAACTTGGGCTCCCTGCGTGTGTGTGCATTCGAGTGTGCTTCCCAATTATTTAATGAAATTACGGAGGCGGGGAAGGCACAGAGCGGGTGGTAAGAGATCAGGCTGCCGGGGAAGAAGGGTCTCCACGAGGAAGCGTCGAGATGCGGGTGAAGCCCCGGCCCCTCCGCACCCCACTGCAGATCAGACCCGGCTTTGCAGCCACGAGGCGGCGGGCAGGCTGGCGGCGCAGGAGCGCCGGCTGCTGACACCCAGGCGCCTCGGAACAGCGGCCCGTCAGAGCCGGAGCCGGCAGCCAGCGCGTGAAAGGCAGGCCTCGCTTTCCTGCAGTTGCTGACTTCAAAAAATATAAAAGCCCGACCACAAACCATGAGCTCCCGTGGGCACTTGCGGGAGAGGCTCGAGCGGCCCCGGGGGAGGTGGCTCATGGAATAGATGTTTCCACGGCACTGTCACCACGGAGGCCACGTGCCCTTGTGCGGGGAGGCTTCCTGCAGGAGGGGAAATGGGGCGCACGGGGGCGGGGTGGCCCAGGTGGGATGGAGCGGGGAAGATAAATGCCGGGCATGGGGGGGGTGCTCCAGAGCGCAGGCTGCGGGGCAGGAGGGAACACACAGCAGATTCCACGCAGCTGGCCGAGGGCGAGAGCGCAGAGCGGGCACTAAGGAGAAGTGAGAGGGACGGGCACAGCGAGGCCGGACGGGGCACACCGAGGCCCGACGGGGCACACCGAGGCCCGACGGGGCACAGCGAGGCCCGACGGGGCACACCGAGGCCGGACGGGGCACAGCGAGGCCCGACGGGGCACAGCGAGGCCCGACGGGGCACACCGAGGCCCGACGGGGCACAGCGAGGCCGGACGGGGCACACCGAGGCCCGACGGGGCACAGCGAGGCCGGACGGGGCACACCGAGGCCCGACGGGGCACACCGAGGCCGGACGGGGCACACCGAGGCCCAACGGGGCACAGCGAGGCCCGACGGGGCACACCGAGGCCGGACGGGGCACAGCGAGGCCCGACGGGGCACAGCGAGGCCGGACGGGGCACAGCGAGGCCCGACGGGGCACACCGAGGCCCGACGGGGCACAGCGAGGCCGGACGGGGCACACCGAGGCCTGATGGGGCACACCGAGGCCCGACGCTGCTTGTTTGAGAGATTTTAGGAAAGTCTGAAGCACAAACCAAGACAAGCCGCTCATACGGAAAAGCCCCTGAAAACAGCTTGGGCAGGGTCCCAGGGAATCCCCAGGGCGGGGTGAACAGTGTGAGCCAGGTTGATGGGGACCCAGGGCACCCCCTCTGCGTGGGGAGGGCTCTGCAAAGGAGCAGCGGCCAAGGCCAGCGCCCCTGTCCGGGAGGAAGCTGCCCCTCTAGCCCTCGCCCTGATGCCAGACGCTTCAGGTCCTCCCCGTGTGTCCCCAGGGCCTTTGAGCTGCTGCCCGGCGCTGGAGCGCAGAGGGGTGACTCCGAGTAAGCCGGCGGTGGGCCCTTTCTGCCATGTGCTTTTTGTGCGTATATTGACAAGATCACGTAGTGGGGTTTTTTTAATTCCTCACCCGAGGACTTTTTTTTCCATTCTGAGGATATTTTTTCCCTTTGCTTTTCAGAGAGGGTGGAAGGGGGAGAGAGAGAGAGAGAGATAAACATCGGTGTGCGAGAGACGCGTCGATCGGCTGCCTCCCACACGCGCCCCCCGGGATGGAGCCCGCCAGCCAGGCACGTGCCCTGGGCCGGATTCGAACCCGGGGCCCTTCGATCTGCGGCCGAGGCTCTGACCACTGAGCTGAGCGGGCCAGGGCCAGGAGGGCGTGTTTTTCATTCTATTGATGTGCAGACCATTCATTGATTTGGATGTTAATTAGATTTTGCATCGGTGGGATAAATCCCACTTGGTCGTAGTGTACATTTTTAAAAATATATTGCTGGATTTGGTTTGCTAATATACTGTTGTAGATTTTTGCACATTTATTTATAAGATATATTGATCTGTAGTTTTCTTTCCTTGCGACGCCTTTTTTTTTTTTCTGATTTCGGCGTCAGGGTAATGCTGGCCCCTTGGAGTGGTTTGGGGCATGTTTCCTCCTCTTATATTTTTGGGAAGAGTTTGTGAAGAACTGGTATTACCTCTTTTTTAAATTTTTTATTTTATTGATTCTTTTTTATCTTTTAGAGAGAGAGAGGAAGGGGAGGGAAGGAGAAAGAGAGAGAAACGCTGATGTCAGAGAGAAACGTCGATCGGTTGCCGCCCATTCCCGCCCCAACTGGGGATCAAACCCGAAAGCTTTCCGTGTACCGGACGGCGCCCCAGCCAACCGAGCCACCCCGCCAGGGCGGCATCATTTCTTTTTAAATGTCTGGTTCCCCGGATCTTTCTTAAGCGAGGTCAGATTTGGTGTTGAGCTTCTCCAGGGAACTTTTTCATTTCAGGTATTGTACTTTCAGACTCCAGGATTTCTGCTTGTGTGCGCGTGTGCGTTTGTTTTCCTTTCAAGTTTTGTTTATCTCCTTACGGTGTTCCCTGCTTGGTAAGACATAGCTGTCACGGTTTTCTTCCATTCTTTAAACGTGGGTTTAAGAGTTCTCCGAATAGATCGACTTTAGCTGATTTGAACGGTTTGTCTCCTAAATCCAGCATCTGAGTCACCTCAGGGACAGCTTCTGTCGGCTGCGTTCCCCCGCGTGCGGGAATTACATTTTCCCGTTCACTGCACCTGTCTTAATTTTTGTTAAAACGGGACATTTTTAAGAACATAGTGTAACAACTCTGCCATCAGCTCCCCTGCCCGCAGGGATCGGTGCCGTGGCCGGGCTTTACCTTCTCGCTTCTGATTTCTGCTCGTGGTTCCTTTGGCTGCCTGTGGGCTGGGCGGCCCTCCTGGGCTAACCAGTTCCCAGCAGCGTCTCCGTGGGGTGCTGCTCGTTTCTCCCTAAGCTCCCCTTTATTGTTGCAGGCCCGGCTTCCCAGGGCTCGGCCCTGCGCCAGCGCAGCCCAGTGCCGAGCCGCCGACCGAGCCCGAGATTCCCTTAGTCTCCTCGAACGCACGTTTCCCGTCCTTTGCAGAGAGTCTGCATGGAGTAAGTGACGCCTGCAAACTTCAGGTGGCTTAAAAATTCTCCCCGGTTTTCCCCTCCCGCGTGTATAAGGGGCTTCAAGCCACAGAAGGAGCGCCAGGGTCCCCTCCTCTGAGTCTTTCCTGGGCGTGCACAGAGCCTCAGGTCCTCAGGACTACGTCAGAGCCCTTCGAAGTCCCCTTCGGTTTTCCGGTTTTCCGCATCTGCCCTTGAAGCCCGCGGCGGGGACCCCGTTTGCCCCGGCAGAAATCACAGCCCCAGGCAACGCGGCGGCTACCAGCAGATTCCTATTATTTTATTTTTTCCCCCCAGTAATGTCCTGGGCATAGGGCTTTTTTCACAGAGCCAAGCTCACAGTCATATCAAAGAGCAACAGAGCGCAGGGAACAGAGATTTTCCTGCAGATTCAGCTCAAGGTCAAACTCCTGACCGCGCTCTGGGTACGAGCCTCTCAACGGAACTGCGCTGCCGAGCTGGGGAGGGAGGAGGGACGAGCGGAAACAGCCTGGGTGTAAAATGCCGCTGTCCCCGCTGCGGTTCGGTGGTTTTTCCTGAATAGACGCTTTTCAGTTTGTTCGTATTAATAACAGCCTTTGAAAGACTAGGACTGTTCATTTTGATGCCACCCAGTCTATTAATTTTAATCTCTTATGAATTGTGCTTTTGGTATCATTTAGAAGAAATCTTTAACTAACTCGAGGAAGGCCACGAAGCTTTCCTCCTCTGGTTTCTCTTAGGAGTTCTGCGGTTTTAGGTTTTGCATTGAGATCCATGAGCCACTTTGAGTGAATTTTGGTGAGAGGCATGAGGTGGGAGGCAAAGGCCCGCCGACTGCGTCCGGACGCCTATTCCATCGCCGCCGGTCGAAAAGGCAGTTCTTTCTCCACCGAGTTGCCTTCACCCCAGGATCAAAATCGGCCACGTGTGTGGGTTTATTTCTGGACTCTCCGTGCTTCTCCGCGGGTTTGTATCTCTCTTCTGGCACCGGAACGAGCCCGTCTCCATCACTGTCGCTTTACAGTAAAACTCAGGATCCGGTCCTGTCGATTCCCCCAAGTTCGTCCTTCCTCGAAGTGATTTTGGCTCGTCTAGTTTCTTTGCCTTTCCGTATAAATTTTAGAATAAGCCCGTGAATGTCTATCAGATTTACTTCTGGGACCTGTCGATCGATGTGGGGAGATTTCAAGTCTTAACAATAACTGATCTTTTAATCAATGGACATTATTTCATTTATGAGGTCTTTAGTTCTTTCATCGGTGTTGTGGAATTTCTGCACACAGCTCTTTCACGTGTTTTCTGAGATTTTTTTATATGTATTTTATTTTGGGGTGCCATTGTTAATTGTGCTGGTTTAAAATGTTCTCGGCCTCTCTATACTAGTATATAGCAATGCTATTGATTTTCGTATGTTGACCTTGTAACTTGCAACCTCAGGAACCCCTTTGTCCTGGGAGATGGGTTGTAGGGTCTTTGTCCTGGGAGATGGCTTGTAGGGTCTTTGTCCTGGGAGATGGGTTGTAGGGTCTTTGTCCTGGGAGATGGCTTGTAGGGTCTTTGTCCTGGGAGATGGCTTGTAGGGCCTTTGTCCTGGGAGATGGGTTGTAGGGTCTTTGTCCTGGGAGATGGCTTGTAGGGCCTTTGGCCTGGGAGATGGGTTGTAGGGTCTTTGCCCTGGGAGATGGGTTGTAGGGTCTTTGCCCTGGGAGATGGGTTGTAGGGTCTTTGCCCTGGGAGATGGGTTGTAGGGTCTTTGTCCTGGGAGATGGGTTGTAGGGTCTTTGCCCTGGGAGATGGGTTGTAGGGTCCTTGTCCTGGGAGATGGGTTGTAGGGTCTTTGGGATTCTCGAGGCCCCTCGTTGATCTCCAGCCGGAGCGCCTCCCCTCCAGAGGCAGTGGCCGGCCTGATTTCTGTCACTGGTTGGTTTGGCCGGCTCCAGAGCTGCGTAGGAAATGCCCTGTCATCGGTTTGGCTCTGACTGCTCACACGTGGCAAACTGTCCTGAGCTTCCTTCGGGTCACGTGTGTGCAACTCTTTCTGTCCTTGCTTGGTGATGTCTCGTTGCATGAGTAAAGCAGTCGGTCCTCTGTCACTGGGCACCCACACTGTTTCTGCTTTGGTAGGTTGGGGCTACAGCGAATAAATATGCAGCAGCAGGCATCTGCCTACAAATTGTTTTGCAGCTGTGTGGGTTTTTCTTCTCTTGGATAAATACTCAACGCAGGAACCCCCGGGGCCCAGGGCCGCTGTGCGGTTAGCTTCATCGGGGACCGCGCCACTTGTTCCCACGGCTCCCAGGGCCGCTGTGCGGTTAGCTTCATCGGGGACCGCGCCACTCGTTCCCACGGCTCCCAGGGCCGCTGTGCGGTTAGCTTCATCGGGGACCGCGCCACTTGTTTCCACGGTGGCTCGCGTAGGGCGGTCCCGGGGCTCCCGCCTCGCAGGCGTTTGACCCTGTCTTGGTCCTGCCCCTGTTTACGGTCCCGTAGGGTGTGTCCTGGCATCTCGTCCCGGTTTTAACTTGTGTTTCCCTGATGAACGGTCTAGCGCGCCTTTTTACGCACTAGCTGGCCACCCGAACACCTTCTTTTGTGAAGAACCTGTTCGACTCCTGCTCACTCACACGTTTCCTCTCATTGCTGAGCTGTGGAAGCTGCTCACATATTCTGGATACAAGTCCTTTTCCAGGCACCGGCATCGCACGTATTTCCGCCCTGTCGGTGGCTCTCTTTTTCAGCACCGTTTTCTTTTTTTGTAACTTTTTAATTCTGGTGCGAGGCTGGGAGGCTCGCGGCCGGGCCTGCTGGGCGCCCTCCACTCGGGTTCCCGGGTCCGAGGAAGCGCACTGGGCGCACCTGCTTGGTTCTTCCCCTCCCCGCCCTGGGGCGCGCCGTGTGCACGCACCTGGGCCTGTGCTTACATGTGCATACACACGTGTTTCTGTGTGCATACGTAAGTGCATACGGGTATATAAACATGTATGGCCTGTACACATATAAACATGCACACGCAGGGATGTGTGTGCCCTGCAGGGTACTTCATCCCGAAAGCCGAGCTCCTCCATCTTTCTGTTCCCTGAACTCACCGCCTCTGCCTTTTATTGGGGGGGGGGGCTCCATTTGCACACAGTGAGGTTACTGGCACGGTGAAGTTATTGTACTCTATTCCTGTCCTTTCTCCCTGCCTTCTTTTGGGTTAATTTTTATTTATTTTTGTATCCCATTTAGTTCCTTTAGTGGGTTTTCAGCTGTGCTTCTCTGTGTTATTTTTGCTTCCCCAAGATCACACGATGCATCCTTAACTCAGAGAGTCCAGCTTGAACGAATGGCCCCTCGTATCATCTGTAACGTAAGATGCTCACAGGAACACAGCTCCGTTTATCCCCTGCAACCCTTTGGACTATTACTGTCATATATTTAACTTCTATATAAATTATAAGTCCTATTATTTATCCATTAAGCAATTTAATTGTCTTTTAAGATATTAGGAAAATACAAGTTTATATTTACTCACATAGTAACCATTTCCAGTGCTCTCCAGGCCTCTCCGAATATCAGATTTCCCATCCACTCTCCTTTGCCTCCGGCCTGAAGAACATCCTTTATCATTTCTTGTAGAACGTGTCTCTTGGCAAGGAATTCTCTTGGATTTCATTTGCCAAGAATGTCATTATTTCTCCCTATTTTTTAAAAGATATGTTTGCTGGATTCAGAATTCCAGAATGACACTTTTTTCTTTCGGCATCTTAGAGATTTTGTTACCTATTATTTTTGATGAGAAGTCAGTTAACATTATCATTTTCTCCATGTATGTAATGTGTCTTTTTTTTAACTACCTTTAGGATTTTTCTTTTTACCTCTTATTTTCACAAGTTTTGCTCTGGTACACCCAGGTGCAGGTTACTTTATAGTTACTCTCTGTTGGCCCACTGACACTGTAGGTTAATGTTGTCAATTAAATGTTTAGATGTTTTCACTACTATAATTTTAAATACTTTTTTTCCTGCCCCCATTTTTCTAGGACTCCAACCACATATGCATTAGGTTGCTTGAACTTGTGCCCCAGTTCAGTGAGGCTCTGTTCAATGTTTTAAAAATGTTTTTTTTCTCTCTGGGTTTCAGTTTGGTTAATTTTTATTGACCTATTTTCAAGTCTGCCGATGCTTTCCTCTGCAGCATTCAGACTGCCAATCAATACATTTTCCCCGTCAGATTTCACATTTTCCAGTCCTAGGATTTTCATTCTAGTCTTCCCCCAAATTTCCATCTCTCTCTTGGTATATGCACACTCTATCCATATTTTTCTGTAAAAATGTAAAAGCATATCTATAATACTTGTTTTAAAGTTCTTGTTAAGTAATTCTAACATCTGTCTTCTCTAAGTTCAGTTCCTCAGACTGATTTTCTTCTTTTATGATGGGTCACATTTTCTTGTTTCTTTGCATGACTAGCAATTTTAGATTAAGTCATGGACACTGCAGACGCTCTGGATTCTGTTACTCTCCTCTGAATAGTGTCACCTTTTGTTCTAACCGGCACCTAAGTTACAGGCAATTACTTTGATCTCATGGTGGTTTGGGTTTAGGATTTGAAAGAGCTAGTTTATCTCAGTTTTCCCCAGCCCTACCTTCACCCTGAGTCCTGGGATAGGACCTTACACCTAAGGCATAGCCCTTCTTGAGCATCCGTTGAAGGACTAGCATTGCAGAAGCTGAACTTCCAATTCTACCTTCCCTGTCCTGAGCAGCTGATGAAATCTCTGCTCTCGTCTTCCAGGCTTCTTGGGATGTTTTCAGTGAAAACTTTGGAGTCTTATCTGTATAATTTAGGGGTCAGCCAAGGTTTGAAGAGGCATTTGTGTGCAGGTTTCAGGAGACACCCTTCCACCCCTGTGCCCTCTCCTTTCTGAGATTTCTTCCCTCACGTCCAAGCTACTCTGGCTTCTCTGATCTCAGCCGTTGACTTTTCAGCCTCTGCACAGTTTCTTTTGCTTTTTTTTGGTTGTTGTTAACCCTCACCTGAGGATATGTTCTCCATGGAAAGGAGGAAGGAGGGGGAGAAAGAGAGAAACATCAATGTGAGAGAGACACATCGATCGGTTGCTTCCTACACGTGCCCTGACTGGGGCTGGGGATCAAACCTGCAACCCAGGTACGTGCCCGGGACCAGGAATTGAACCCGCTGCCCTTTGGTGCGGGGGCAGATGCTCCACCCACCGAGCCGCACTGGCCAGGGCCTCACGCCTTCTCTTGGAGCCCCGTTCCCGCGCCACACAGCCCGGAGAGGGCCTCTAGGGGAAAAGCCGGTGACACCTGTGTCTCATCTAGTGTTTCCCGTCATTTAAGTGTCAGGTCCTCTCGAGTTTTAGCCCACGTTGGGTTGCTCTTAAGTGTCCTCGAATAGCTGTTTTCGGATTTTGTCCGGAGTGTAATTATTGTGGGGAGAGAGCGTACTCTGTCACAGGCTATTTCAACATTATGGGAGTATGCAGACTTTTAATTCTACTTTAACTAAAAAAATGATCATGGACTCACTGGAAGCTGCATAAATCGTACATAGAGTCCAAAGATCTTTCTCCCAGCTTCCGCTGATGGTGACACCCCTAGCGCCACATCACCAAAAGGAAATCAGCCTCAGCGCAATACTGTTCGTTACTACAGGCCTTATCTGGTTTTGCTTTGCAACTGCACCTATTCGTGTGTGTGCGTGTTCAGCGCGATCCCATATACAACGTGTGTACCTATGTGTCACACGAAGGAGATCTTCTGTGCTGTGCTTTTACACTCGCGCACCCAGTCCGTTCCTGCCCCACGGAAACCGCAAGCGCGCTCCCCATTTCTGTGCTTCTGTCACTTACGACTCTGAGATGGAGCCTCTGCAGCGAGCACGATGCCCTTGAGGTCCGTCCAGGTTGTTGGATGTGCCAACAATCTGTTCCTCTCTTTTCTTCTACAAATGTTGACTTCTTTATTATTTATTTAATTACTTTTTGCCGGCTTGATTGGGGGGACACTGGCGAACAGAATTCTTCAGGTTTCAGGTGCACACTTCCACAGCACATCGTCTGTGCACTGTTTTGTGGGTTCGCCCCCCAGGCAAGCCTCCGTTCATCACCATTTATGCCCCCGATGCCCCCCTTCCCCTCCCCCTCTCTGGCAATCACCACACTGTGTCTGTGTCCGTGAGTTTTTTCCTATTTTTTTCTTTTATGCTCAATCCTTCCACCCAGACATCTGTCAGCCTGTCTCTGTCTACAAGTCTGTCTCTATTTTGCTTGTTAATTCAGTTTGTTCATTAAATTCCACCTATGAGAGAAATCACATGGCACTTGTCTTTCTCTGACTGGCTTATTTCACGCAGCATAATGCTCGCCGGGTCCCCCCGTGCTGTGGCAAAGGGCAAGGTTTCCTTCTTGTTTATGGCCGAGTAGTGTTCCATTGTATAAACGCACCACGGCTTTTTATCCACTCGTCTGCTGCTGGGCACTTGGGCTGCTTCCAAATCCTCGCTATTGTAAATAGCAATGTATGAACATGAGGGAGCATATATTCTTTCAAATTAGTGTTTCGGGTTTCTTTGGATAAATTCCCAGAAGTGGGGTCGCTGGGTCTCCATGTTTACTTTTTTGCGGACCCTCCCCACTGCGTCCCACCGCGGCCGCCCCAGGCGGCATCCCACCAGCCCTGCGCGCGGGTCCCCTTCTCCACACCCTCCCGGCACCTGTCGTCTGTTGCTTTATTGATGGAGCCATTCTGACAGGTGGGAGGTGATATTTCATTGTGGCTTCAATTTGCATCTTTCTGATGCTTAGTGACTTCAAGCATCTTTTCATGTGTCCATTGGCATCTGTGTGTCCTCTTTGGAGAATTGTCTGTTCAGGTCCTCTGCCCATTTTTAAATTGGATTGTTTGTCTTTTTGGTGTTGAGTTTTATAAGTTCTTTATAAATTTTGGATATTAACCCCTCGTCAGTTGTATTGGCGAATACGTTCTCCCATTCAGTGGGCTGTCTTTTCATTTTGTTGATGGTTCCCTTTGCTGCGCAAAAACTTTTTTGATGTGGTCCCATGAGTTTCTTTTTTCTCCCCCCCCGCCCTTGCCCAAGGAGATACGTCCGAGATTTTACTGCCTATGTTTTCTTCTAAGATTTTTATGGCTTTAAGTTTAACATTGAAGTCTTTAATCCATTTTGAGCTTATTCTTGTGGATGGTGTAAGAAGGTGGTCTCGTTTCACTTTCTTTTTTGCATGTATCTGTCCAATTTTCCAAACACCGCTTATTGAATAGACTGTCTTTACCCCATTGCATGGTTTTGCCTCCTTTGTCAAATATTAATTGCCTGTAAAGGCGCGGGTTTATTTCTGGACCGTCTCTTTTGTTCCATTGGTCCCTCCGTCTGTTTTCACGCCAGCGCCACGCTGTTTTGATGACTGCAGCCTTGTGGCATAGTTTGATATCAGGTAGCACGATTCTTCCGTTTTTCTTCTTTCTCAAGATTGCTGTGGCTATTGAGGGTCTTTCGTGGTTCCATATAAATTTTTGAATTGTTTGTCCTAGTTCTGTGGAATACACCCTTTGGTTTCTTCATAGGACTTGTACTGAATCTATAGCTTGCTTTGAGTAGTAGGGACATTTTAACAGTGCTAATGCTTCCGATTCGTGAACACGGAATATGCTTCCAATTACGTGCGCCTTCTTCAATTTCTGTCTTCAGTGTCTTATCATTTTCCAAGTACAGGTCTTTCACATCCTTGATTAAGTTCACTCTTAGGTATTTTATTCTTTTTGAAGCAATTGTAAATGGGATTGTTTTCTTAGTTTCCCTTTCTGACAGTTCATTATTGTGTATAAAAATGCAACTGATGACTGGATTTTATTTTGTATCCTGCTACTTTCATGATTTTTTTTTTTTTTTATCAGTTCTAGTAGTTTTGTGGTGGAATCTTTTGGGTTCTCTATAGACAGTTTCATGATATCTGCACATAATGACAGTTTTACTTTTTCCTTTCCAATTCAAATGCCTTTTATTCCTTCCTCTTGTCCGATCGCTGTGGCCAGGGCTTCCAGCACTGTGTCGAGTGAGAGTGGGGAGAGTGGACACCCCTGTCTGGTTCCTGACCTTGAGGGAAAGGCTTGTAGCTTTTGCATATTGAATATGATGCTGGCTGTGGGTTTGACATAGACGGCCTTTATTATGTTGAGGGATATTTCCTCTCTTCTCACTTTGCTGAGTGTTTTAACCATAAATAGGTGCTGGATTTTATCAAATGCTTTTTCTGCATCTGTTGGTGGGATTGTATGGTTTTCAGCCTTCATTTTGGTCGTGTGGTGTATCACGTTCATTGATTTGCAGATATTGTACCAAACTTGCATCCCCAGAAGAAATCCCACTTGATCATGGTGTATGATCTTTTTAATCTAGTGCTGGGTTTGGTTTGCTAATATTGTGTTGAGAATTTTAACATCTATGTTCATCAGGGACACTGGCTTGTAATTTTCTTTCTTTGTAGTTCCTTTATCTGGCTTTGGAATTAGGATAATGCTGTCCTTGTAAATGAGCTTGGGAGTCTTCCCTCCTCTTGAATGTTTCGGAATAGTTTGAGAAGGGCAGGTGTTAGTACTTCTTTGAATGTTTGGTAAAATTCACCTGTGAGGCCATCTAGTCCAGTCCAGGGCTTCTGTTTGTTGAGAGGTGGGTTTTTTTGAAATTATTGCTTCAGTTTCATGAGTTGTAATCTATCTGTTCAGATTCTCTAATTCTCCCTGATTCATATAGTTGTTTGTAACATTTCCTTACAATCCTTTGTATTTATTTGGTGTCATTGTTCCTTCCCCTGTTTCACTTCTGATGTTATTTATTGGGGTCCTTTCTCTTTTTTCTTGATGAGTCTGGTTAAAGGCTTGTCAATCTTGTTTATCTTTCCAAAGAACCAGCTCTTGGTTCCATTGATCTTTTATGTGGTTTTTTAGGCTCTAATTTGTTTATTTCTGCTCTGATCTTTATTATTTCCTTCCTTCTACTGATTTTGGGCTTTGTTTGTTGCTCTTTTTCAAGTTCCTTTAAGTGTAAAGTTAGATCGTTTGAGATTTTTCCTGTTTTTTTGAGATAGGCCTGCAATGCTATGAATTTCTGTCGTGGGACTGCTTTCACTGTGTCCCATAGATTTTGGGTTATTTTGTGCTCATTTTCATTTCAAGGTATCATTTTATTTCTTCCTTGATTTCATTGTTAACCCATTCACTGTTTAGTAAATTTATTTTAGCCTCCATGTCTTTGTGTGTTTTTCAGGTTTTTCCCCCCTTGTGTTTAATTTCTAGTTTCATATCATTGTGGCCAGAGAACATGCTTGATATGATTTCACTCTTCTTAAACTTATTGACACTTGTTCTGTGTCCGAATATGCAGTCTATCCTAGAAAATGTCCCATGTGCACTTAAAACGAATGTATGTTCTCCTGCTTTGGGATGAAATGTTCTGTAAACATCAGTTCGATAATCTGATCTGTGTGCCATTCAAAGCTGCCATTTCTTTGTTGATTTTCTGTCTGGAAGACCTATTGATGTCAGTGGGGTGTTAAAATCCCCTATTACAACCGCATTACTGTTAACCTCTCCCTTTATGTCCATCAAGATTTGCTTTACAGCCCAGCCTGGCGTGGCTCAGTGGTTGAGCGTCAACCTAGGATCCAGGAGATCGGGGTTCGATTCCCGGTCAGGGCACATGCCCGGGTTGCAGGCTCGATCAATGACTCTCTCATCATTGATGTTTCTCTCTCTCTCCCTTTCCCTTCATCTCTCTGAAGTCAATAAAGATATATTAAAAAAAAGAAGAAAAAAAGATTTGCTTTACATGCTTAGGTGCTCCTCTGTTGGGTGCATAAATGTTTATAAAGGTTATGTCCTCTTGTTGGACTGATCCCTTTATCATTATATAGTGTCCTTCTTTGTCCCTTATTTTAGCCTTGGTTTTAAAGTCTATTTTGTCGGATATAAGTATTGCTACTCCAGCTTATTTTTTTTCCTTTCCATTTGCATGAATTATTTTTTCTATCCCTTTACTTTTAGTCTGTCTATATCTTTCACTCTGAGGTGAGTCTCTTATGGACGGCAGATATATGGGCCTTGTTTTCTTGTCCATTCAGCTGCCCTATGTCTTTTAAATGGAGCATTCAAGCCATTTACATTTTAAGTGATTATTGATAGGTATGCAGTTATTGCCATTTTATTCTTCCGTGTTTCTCTCTCCTCCTCTTTCTCCTCCCCTCCCCCCTTTCTTCTTCCAGCGGGCCCTTTAGCATTTCTGGTAATTCTGGTTTGGTGGTAACAAACTCCTTTAGCTTTGTATTGTCTGGGAAGCTCTTTATTTTCCCTTCAGTTTTAAATGGTAGCCTTGCTGGGTCAAGTAGCCTTGGTTGTAGTCTCTCGCTTTTCATCGCTTTGAATATCTCGTGCCAATCTCTTCCGTCCTGAAATGTTTCTGTTGAGAAATCAGCTGACAGTCTTATGGGAGCTCCCCTGTAGAGGACCCTCTTTCTCTTGCAGCTTAGTTTATAGAGAGTCTCTTTGTCTTTAATCTTTGCCATTTTAATTCTATTGTTTCTTGGTGTGGGCCTCTTTGGGTGCATCTTGTTTGGGACTCTGCATTTCTTGGACTTGTGTGTCTTTTTCCTTCCTCAGGTTAGGGATGTTTTTAGTCAAGAGGTTCTCGATTCCTTGCTCTGTCTCTTCTTTTTTGGGTCCCTTACGCTGCAGATGTCATTATGCTTCATGTTGCCCCAAAGGACCCTTACACTATCCTCATTTAAAAAAATTTTTTTCTTTCTGTTCTTACTGGGTGTTTTTTTTACCTTGTCTCCAAATCGCCGACTTGCCCCTCTGCTTCATCCAACCTACTGTTTATTTCTTTCATTGTATTTATTTCAGATACCTTATTCTTCATTTCTGACTGGTCCTTTTTCATGCTGTTGAGCATCCTCATAACCATTACATCAAACTCTATATCTGATAAATGGCTTGCCTCTATTAGCTATTTTTCTGAAGATTCCTCCTGTTCTTTCATTTGGGGTATGTTTCTTTATCTCCCCATTTTGGCTGCCTCTTTGTGTTTGTTCATATATATTAGGTAGATCTGCTATGTCTCCCAGTCTTTGTGGGGTGGCCTTATGTAGTAAGTGTCCTGTGGGATCCAATGGTGCAGTCTCCTTGCCACCTGAGCTGGGTGCTCCAGGAATGTCCCTGGTGTGGACTTTGTGGGCCCTCTCGTTATAATTGAGTCTTGATTGCCTGTTTGTGTGATCAACCTTGAGATTTGTTGACCATGAGGCTCAACTCTGACCATGGCATGCCAGTTGCTGTGCAGGTGCTGACCACACAAAGTGGAATTTGCTTCAGCAGGGCTTGGTGCCTGCCGAGATCTCCCTTTGGATATGCTGCTTGTGAAGCTTACTGGATCCTGCTCTGTTGCTGTCTGAAGCTGGCCACTGGGTGTGTTGTTTCTAGGCCTCTTGCGAGGGACTCTGCTGCAGGCCAATGTCAGATGCTGCCTGTGACTGGCCTTGGACAACCTGTCTGGAGCAAGCTACAGGGCTTCTCTTCAACTAGTCTTCAGTTGGTCACCCAGGACAATTTTCTATAATTTAGTTGTAATTCCAGTTTGGTCTTGGGAGAAGGTGAGTGTTGCTTCCACCTACTCCATTGTCACCTTGGGTCCCGAGGAGGAGAGTTGTTCTCTGAAGACCACCTTGAAGATCGGTCATTTTGGTTTATCTACTAAAATATTCCTAAGAAGTAAGGATTTGAACCCAAGGAAATCTGATTCCAAAGCCAACATTCTTAATCACCACAATACACAGCCTCAGAATTATTCCACTTCTTGGAACTTAACTCAGGAAGGTAGGTGGAGGAGTAGGAGCTTCCCTTGCGTAGCGCATGGGGCAGAAGCTGGCATTCCAATTTTTGAATTTTTAAAAGTAACCTTTTAATTGTAGAACAGTTTTAGATTTACAGAAGTATTCCAAAGCCTGTACAAAGTGTTCCTGTGTGCCTTACACCCAGTGTGCCCCATTATTGACATCTTACATTAGTGTGGTAATTTGCCACAATTAACAAACCAATTTTAATATATTTTTATTAACTAGAGTCTATGTATTATTTGGATTTCCTCACTTTTCCCCTGACCTCCTTTCTATGATCCAGGGTCCCATCCAGGACATCCTATTACATTTAGTTGTCATGTCTCCTTAGGTTCCCCTTGGTTATGACTATTATGACTATTTATTTTATTTTTATTTTCTGATGAGCTTGGAAGTTTTGAGAGGTACTCATCGGGTATTTTGTAGAATGTCCCCAAACTGGGGTTTGTCTGATGCTTTTCTCATGCTCATAACAGAGCAGCGCCCTTGGGGGAGGAAGACCACCCAGGTAGAGTGACATTGTCACCATATCCCATCAAGGGCACGCCCTGTCAATGTACTCGATCACTGTCGATGTCACCCTTGATCACCGGGCGTGAGGCGATGTTGCTCGGGTTTCTCGTGCATGAAGTTACGCGTTTTATTTTCCTCTCGCGCCCTCTTCATTGGGGGAAAGCCACCAAGTGCAGGCTACACTGGCGCAGCGGGAAGCGCGCTCCGTCGGGACTGAACATCCGCGTAATTACTTGGAATAATCCTGCTCAGAAGATTGTATTTATTTATTTATTTAACCCTTTACTTATATTAATACGCCCTTGTGGGTATTTATTTTATACGTTAGGCTATCATCCAACACTAGAGTATTTATTTTGCCACTCAGATTGTTTTCGTTTTGCCCGTCGGGAGCTGTTTCCATTGGCCACCTTATCCCACTGACATAATCCCCATCATCGTGAGTTTTCTGGTTTGGTCAGGTTTTTTTTAAGCACTTTCTTACTTTCTGGCACCATGCGACGCCCCAGGCTGGTCTTGAAATCGCCCCTCCCAGTCCTACAGTCCGTCGTTTTCCAAGCAGCCTGGCTCCCTCTGTCGGATCGCGGTGCTGGACGCTCACATCTGGGTGCAAGATGTGCTGGCGGCTCCTGGGGTGGCCTGTCCCTACGCCTGTAGCTGGCAGAGCAGGGGGGTGTTTGCTTCTCGGGACCGTGCGTTTACATGCCTACACGTACATATCTCTACGGGAAGCCTCCTGTATCCCCATCACGCTAGACGCGAGTTCATGCCGATGTCTCCGACGCCAGTGCACCGCCATGTGGATCTTTCCAGACTTCTCCCTTGCCTACCTGCAGCCTCCTGCCCTAACAGGGAGAGCCTGGCCCCGCCAGCTGCCCTCTGTGAGCTGAGCTGTTCAATCCCGGTGTACGCGTCCAGTGCTTTCAGAACTGTTGGCGGTACCCCCCCCACTGCGATCAGCAGCGCCTGACCTGGAACACAGGGCTGTGTGCGGTCCTTTGGGCCTTTAGCCAAATAGACCACACTGCGCTGAAAGTCTCTCGGGGCGGCCCCTGATCCCACGCCCCATTCTCATCGGTGACGCGATGCCATCCGTTTGTGACACATTCGGATTCTCTTGTCACATCCGCCTTCTGCTGTGGGCTGCCCAAGCTCCTCAACGACTTTGCAAATTTGCACGTGTTGCAGTTTACCTTTCGTGTTATAAAGTTTTAAGGGTTTTTGCTAGTGTGCTGTGTCATATACGCACCAACACAAAATGATTTCACCGCCCTAAAACATTCCTTGCGCTTTACCTGCTCCAGCCTCCCCCCCAGTCTCCTGGCAACCGCGGATTTTGTGTTTTTTTTATTGTCTCTGTGGCTTTGCCTTTCCCGCAGTATCACATCACGGGAGCCTCAGGGCGCGCAGGCTTTTCAGGCCAGCGTCTTTCTCTCAGCCATATACCAAAGAGCCCAGCAGATCATTCCTTGTCACCGTGAACGGTACTGCACTGTGTGGATGGACCCCAGCTAGTTGCATCCGGTCTCCCGTGAAGGACATCTTGGTTGTTTCCAGTTTGGGGCAATTATGAAGAAAGTTGCTATCAACATTCATCTGCAAGTTTCCATGTGGGCATAAGTTTTCAGCTCAAGCTGGGGAAATGCCGAGGAGCTTGCGGATCATATGGGAGGACTATGTTTAACTCGCAGGAAGCCGGCAGGCTGCCTGGGGAAGTGGCCGCCCCGGCAGAGTGAGTCCCCGCCGCTCCCCTCCCTCAGCGGGCGCCCGTCGGCGTCCCTGTTGTTTTATTTTGAAAGTCGCTAACGACACACGACATGTGCGTATCTTCTTTGACAAGGAGTCTGTTTAGCTCCTTGTCTTATTTTTTAATTAAGTTGTTTGTTTTCTTACTGCTGAATTTTAAGAATTCTTTGTTGATTTGGGGCACAAGTTCTTTAGCAGATATATGTGGGGCAGATATTTCTCCCTAATATGTAGACTGTATTTTAATTCTCTTAACATTGTCTTCTGCAAACCATAAGTTTTTAGTTTTAATACTGTCCAATTAATCTTTTTTTTTTAATGGAGCATGCTGTTGGCGTTGTGTTTAAAAACTCATCGCTTTTTTGCTATTGAGTTGTATGAGTTCTTTATTAAAAAATGGGCAGAGGACTCGAATAGATGTTTTTACAAGGAGGACGTATGGATGCCCAGCAGGTGCTTTAAAAGATGCTGAACATCACTGACCATGAGGGAAACGCAAGTCAGAGCCACAGTGAGACACGCCTCACCCCTGCTCTAATTGGCTATTATTTAAAAAAACCAAGAAGTAACAACCGCTGGCGAGGATTCGGGGAAAAGGGAACCCTCGTGCCCTGTTGGTGGGATTGTAAATTGGTGCAGCCACTATAGCAAACGGTACGGAGTTTCTTCAAAAAAATTAAAGAGAGCTATCACCTGATCCAGCAATCTGACTCCTGGGTATTTGTCCAAAGAAAACGGAAACACTTGTTTAGAAAACGCTATGCACCATTATTTACAATAGCCAAGATACAGAAACAACCGAAGTGTCCACCAAAGGATAAATGGACAATGAAGAGGCATTACCTATACACAAAGGAATACTATTCAGCCATAAAAAAGAATGAAGTCTTTTAAAAAAAAAGTTTGTATTGATTTTAGAGAGAGGGGAAGAGGGAGGGGGAGAGAATCATTGACGAGAGAGGAACGTTGATCGGCTGCCCCGTTTACGCCCCCTACTGAGGACAGAGCCTGCAACCAGGCTTGTGCCCTGACTGGGACTGGCACAGGGCGTCGCTCAACCCCTGAGCCACACGGGCCAGGGCCAAGATGAACTGTTGCCGTTTACGACAACTGGAGGGTATTCTGCTAAGTGAAGGAAAGTCAGACAAAGGCAAATACTGTATGATCTCACTTATTGGTGAAATCTAAAGAGCAAAACAATGAATAAACAAGACACAGACACGGAGAAGAGATCCGTGGTCACCAGAAAGGGGTGGGGTTGCGGGTTGAGCGAAACGGGTGAAGGGGTCGGGAGGTACAAGCTTGCAAAATAAAATAAATAAGTCACGAGGATGTAATACCCAGCATGCGCGCCCACCCAAACCAGCAGGAGCCAGCTGGGACCCAAGAGCCACACCCCTGGGCTGTAGATCACCCTTCTCTCGCTCTGACTTCTTGTCTGGGTACCCATGGCCTTGAGGGGAACATCGGAGAGCCTCCAGAAAGTCACAAAATCTTTTGGTTATTTTTAATGCAAACGACTTTGGCCTCAGAAGCTAAACATGCCCCAGAGGGGATGTGCTTGTGTCCTGTCCCCCGTCTCAGTGTTTCTGGGATCACCTTCCAAATAAACCCTTGTGCTGCCACCTCTGTTATCTCAGGGTCTGCTCCTGAGGAGCCCAAACCGAGACGGGAGGAAATGGCCCTGCCCTCAGAAAGGTCACCAGCTGGTAGAAGCGGCGGACAGTTCCTAGGGGCCGCCAGGGCAGGTGCCGAGCCGGTGGCCGCACAGGAGGCCGGGCACCCCCGCGCCCAGCGTCCCGTCTGCGCCCTGCACCCCGCCTGCTGCCCGGGCCTCCGAGGCGGCCGGGCTGCCCTGAGGATGGGCAGAGTGGCGTTTCCTGGAAAACAGGCCCGTCTGCCAGCGCTCTCATCACAGGAAAAATGACAACCATCCCGGCCAGCCTTCAGTTGCTGATTGGGGTAAACACAGTGGGATTAAAAGAAACCACCAGAATTCCTGCTCGTTAGAGCTGAAACGTTACTGAGCTTGGAACGGCATCTCGTCAGGCCCCTCCAGACCCGCCAGCCGGTGGAAAATCTGGCTAATTCAGAGTGTGGGAGTCGGTGCAGTCCCAGGCCCTGCAGGTCATGGTTCTGGCTGGAGGGACGGCGGGCCCCAGGTGGCCCTGCACAGCCCGTGACACCCATGATCTCACCGAGCCCCCCTGGCTCCCTGGGAGAGAGGGGCCACCACTCACTGACCAACATCTGGGATTGCCCAGAGAGGGTCAGGGTGTTGCCCTGGTCACACAGCAGTGAGCTCCTTTCTCCCTGTGTCAATCAGCTCCATCTCGCCCTCCCCACCCTCTCCGGCTGGCAACACAGGGACAGTCCTATGTGCAGCTGTCCCCGTGCAGAAAGTACTCCGCATACCTTCCTGTGACACCCGGCAGTGTGGCTGACTGCACAGCCCTGACACCGGACCCAGAGGGGCGGCGATGCCCAGCACCTCCTGGCCCAGTGCTCCCAGGCGGCACAGGCTAATGCATGTGGCACAGTGGCCGCCAGCCACAAAGGGTTGTGAGGTCGCGCCCAGCTGGACAGGGAGACAGGGCAACGTGGCACCACCCCCACCAGAGTCCTAAAAATGCAGCCGCCTCTGTCAGATCCCGGGCCTCAGAGATGTTGTGTGGATGGCCCTGGACTCTGCTCCCCACCCAGGGCCCGCGTGGAAAGCCCATGCGTAGCTCAGCGCAGGAGAGCCTGCCAGGCCCGGCCCCGGGGACCGCCGCTGAAATGGCCGTTCCGGGCACCCTTGGCCAGCTGTGAGGGCACCAGGCGCAGACACACAACTGAGGGGGGAGGGTCCCAGAGCCTCTGAGCCCATCATCCGCTGGTGGCTCTGCATGCACTCTGCGTGGGAATGACACGGGCCTTGGGCAGCGGGGCCCTAGGGCCAGGAGTGCCTGTGGGAGCAAGGGCAGGGCCTGCAGTGCTAGACGGGTGGGGCCGAGGGCCCGAGAGGCCAGCAGGAGGGGACAGCATGAGCAGGGGCCTGGAGGCTGGCTCCGCAAGCCCGGCCCTGCCCTGGGCTCCGCTCCTCTTCACGTGGGGGGGGGCGTTACTTCATTTTTATGGGGTCCAAGGTGACTGCCTTAGGGATGGACAGGAGTGAAAACTCCCTTGCAAGCGACGCTCGTGTCCCACAGGTGGCCTTGCTGTGGCGAGGGTCTGCGCATTTTTCGTCCTGGACCGTTTCCCATCATTCGGCCAGAGCCCCTCCCTGAGACGTGCCCGGTGCCCGGTGCCCGGTGCCCAGTGCCCTGGCCAGGTCGCCCGCCCAGGCGCCTGCTCCGCTCCCCCATGAGCACAGGCCGAAGCCCTCCGAGGCCCGCTTCACTCTGTAATTTGAATTTCCTGGTGGAGAAGCTCTTTTCACACTTGCTGCTGTTTTCACGCCTCTTCTGTGAATTGCTTATTTAGAGCCTCTGTCTGTTTTGTACTGAGAGAGGTTTCTAATTAATTTTAGGTGCCTTTTGCTTATTAAGGGTATATTGCTCCTGTGTCCATTGGAAATGCGGTAAATGCCTCCTCGGTCTGCCGCTTACTGGCGATTTGATCTTAGCCTCCGCGCGAGACTCCCCCCGCCCCCCGCTCCTCCGATTCTCCTTCATGGCATCTGGGGTTTGGGTCTTGCTGGGCAGGTCCCTGCTCCCGGCATGTCCCTCTTTTCTGATGCTCCGGTGATTTGTAACATCTTCAGTGCCTCCGGGACACCTGTTTGGTGCGAAGGAAGGAAGTGACTCCGTGGGTGCTGCCCGGGGTGGCCGCTGGCCCCGGTCCTGTCCACTGACCCGAGTGCTGGGCCCTCCTGGGGCGGCGAGGCCCTGCGCTCCGAGAAGGGGCTGGTGCGCGAGGGGAAGGTGGGCTCTGGGCGGTTTCAGCCACTGACACCTCGGTGAGGGTCTGTGTGGGGACAAAAGACTCCCTGGGACCCCTGCACCCCAGCCCACCCGTCCAGGTCTGAGCACCGGCCGCACCCCCGTCTGCGCCATGAACAGTCTTAAAGCTCTAGGGGCTTCAGAGCAGCTTCCAGGGCGTCCCCTCCCCACAGTCACCGGCTCTCTGGGTGGACGTCCAGAACCACGTGGCCCCCTCCTCCCCGACCCTGGGCAGAGCCCTCATCTTTACACGGCTGGAAGAAAATGAGTTGCCCCACTCAGTTGTGGGGGCTTCTGGAGAGTCCCCGCTGGTCCCACCCACAGGGCCCAAGAGGTAAGAAAGAGACTCCCCAGGCACCTGGGGGACACTGGGGCCGAGGGAACGCAGCCAGCCTCTTCCCGAGCCTCTTCCAAGGGTGGAAAGAGCTCCTCGAACCTGCTTCTGTCCTCTGTGGCCACAAGCAGGCTGGACATAAAGATCGTAATCGGGGGGGGGAGGGGTTTGCAACTGTTTCTATGGGCCAGGTCCCAGGCCGGCTCTTTGCCTTCCTGTTGCCAGTGCACCCGACAGCCCCGCAAGGTGGACCCCACGATCCCTACTTTAGAGGCATGTAGCAGGCACTCAAACAAGGGAACTACCCTCACCTCTCCCTCCCTCCCTCCCTTCTCCATGTTTCTTCCTCTCTTTCCCAGCAGACGCCCTCCCCACCTGAAATCCATGATGACAACGGCGGGCAAACTCCCGCCTTGAGCCAGGCACTCAGCCACTGAGTGGCAAACGCTGCGTGGCAGGACCTCAGCCGGGCGCCCGCTGTAGCCCCACCCGGGGCAGCTCCCTTTCTAACTGGACGTTCGCATCCCCGTGGGGCGGCTCTCGGGAGGCAGGACACCTGGAGGACGTCCCCGGGGAGGGTCTGGGTCTGATCGTCAAGGACCTGAGCTCTTGGTGACGCACCGGGCAGGGGCGGGGAGTTGACCTGTCCCCAGTGTGCGGAGCACAGAACGAAACATTTTCAAAGAGGGTTGAACAGAACACAAGAAAGTGCACAACATGATGTACGATTTCATGTATAAAATGCAATAACCAGTAACAAGAAAAGTGTAGAGTGAGGGTATTGGCCACCCCCGGGGCCGGGGGGCGCTGGCCTGAGGGAGGCGCCCCGGGAGGTTTCGGGGCGCTGGCAAGATTGCGTTTCTTTATTTGGAGGAGGCTGGCGAAGGTGGGCCTCTCACTTCCTGAAAATCTAATATCATCCCTGTGATCTGTGGACTTTCCTGCCCGTGTATTATACTCCAATAAAAAGTTGAAATTTGTTGAAACTTGAGCTCAGGGGATGGAAGGGTTTGAACAATATTCTGGAGGCGGTGGGCCGGCCCCGGAGGCCTCCGAGCGGTGGCGGTTCGTGACCAGAGCTGTGTTTTCGATGACGGATCTGACGGTGGGCACAGGATGGATTAGCGGGCGGAGCGGGGGACGCCTGGCGACTGCTCGGAGCCTGTCGTCAGTGCAGGTGAGAGTAATTCACAGCCACCCCAGGGAGGGGGTGCCGTGCGCAGGCTGCCTGAGGCCTCATTAAACACCAGAAAGAGAAATGAACCAATTTCGCAGCCCCGGTCATGCCTTCTCCCAGGATGTGAGGTCAAAGGGGAGGTGGGCGACGGCCGGCGGCAGTGCGATTAATTCCCCTGGATAAAGCCTTAATCTAACACATAACAGCGAATTCTTGTTTTTCCATTAAAAACAATCCCTCAGCCCCCACGTCGGCTGCCAGGGCCTTAATGAGATCCCTTCCCCACCCGGGAGGCTGAATGGACTCTGCTCCTCACAGCACGGGGGCGGGAGATTGCTAGCTTGGCGGTGGGGCGGTGGGGCTGTTTGCCTTGATGGGGAGCGAGGGCTGGATGTGACACAAGTGGCGTGGCGCTCCCCAGCCTTGGCTGAACCACGAGTTGGCTTAACTTCTTGGAAGAAAGTGTGGGGAGGTCAGCTGGGGCCAGGCCTGGGCACAGGCTGGGCTGGGAGAGTCCCTGGGCTGGAAGGTCAGAGGCCTGGGGACTGCCTGGTCCTCACGGTGTCACTAACTTGCTGAGTGACCCTGGGTGAGGCTGGCCCTTCTCTGACTCTGGATCTTCCCGTGTCAGGTGAGACAGCTGACCTCTTGGGAAGGCCACTGCCCATGGAATCAGGTCCCTGGGTGTGGCAGGCCGAGTGTGACCATGACAGGAACATGCTGGCCTCCCTACCTCTGGAGGAGGGGAGGTGGGAGGGCATCCTGGCCCTTGGAAGCAGCTGGGGACACTTAATGGTGTTGCACAGAAAGTGCTCTGGTGGCCTTGCTCCTGCAATATGATGGAGGAGTGACCTGTTTGACTTGGACTCCAACAGAGAGTGACTTGCCACCAAGGGAGGTGACATGAACACTGCCTGCCTCCCAGGATAGGGTGACTGGCTCATCCTAGACTGCTGGGAATGTTCCTGGTGTCAGCTATGAGGGCCCTGCCTCCAGGACACCCCTCATTCCCAGGCAACTGGGGTGGTGGTCGCCCTACCTGCAGCCCTCGATCAAAGCTTGGCATCCACAGGAACTGAGAGCATCGCACCTGCAGGCGGAGGTCTTCGTGCAGGACCCTTCCCAGCGCAGTGGCACCTGGGGACTGACCCAGAGCAGAGCTGGCCTCCTGATGGTCCTGGTCACAGTGTCCTTCCTGTCGAGTCCTCGGAGAAGGGACCAGAAACTGCTGTTAGAATCCAGTCAAAGCTTGACTGTTGGACAGAAAAATGTCCTGTCATTGGGGTGTTTGCTGTGGATCAGTTGGACCAGGGCCCTTTCCATGCCATGGGCTCCAACAGCCCCATCAGATCCACATCTCATTTCCAGAGATCCAGACTTAACACCATGTCCCCCCAGAGCCGAGGAAGGGTTGCCTGGACGCACGGCCCCACCTGATTTCTGCAGCCAGCCTTCGGAAAGCAGAGAGGCCAAACCAGGTGAGCAACCCCCCTACTCCCTTTCCAGGACCTTGGCTCAACCAGGCTTAATTCCCACCAGACGTGTGCCAGTCACATCCTTGCCAGCTGAGGCCTTGGGGCCTGGCCCACCTCACAGGGCTTCCCAAGCTCCAGCTGCCTCTGCTTCCAACAGGGACCAAGGCCACGGTCACCGGGCGGCCACCCAGCCAGGTCAGAGGATCTAGGGTCTGAGAAATCCCTTTTCAGGGAGTGTTACGGTAGCTTCTGGCCCAGTCCCACTATCTGGGACTGGAAGTCTCACCTCCGTTAACGAGGTGTCACTGGAGAGGTGTCCAGGACAGGCCTGGACGCTGGACGGGCAGGCACAGCTCCCAAGCAGGTTCCACACTGGGCGGTGCACTGCACCCCAAGAGGGACACCGCCCGGCCAACCCCAGCTGCCCAGGAGGCGCCTGTGGAACCGCAACCAGCAAGCAGTGACCTGGGAAATCAGGAGCAGGGGGATGAAAAGCTTTGTCACTGAGAAAATATGTGTATGCTTATTAGAGCAACATTTCTCGGGCTCTTGTAAAATAAACACATCGGGTCGAATGTTGCTACAAGTACTACATTTACAAAGAGGCAAGGAAGGTATGAAGTTGTGGTTGGAGTTGGCGAGGATGAGAAATTACAGCGGGATTAGCTTCTTGTGCTGTAAATTGGAAAATTCCGAGATGTGCGGCACCGCTGCGGAGGCCCAAACTTCTAAATGAGATTTATTATTTCTGTAAAATCTGGAAACAACATCTTCGGGGATGACAAATGCAGAGAAAACATGATTTCCGCCTTGATATTTGGTCTCCTCGCAGACGGTTTTCATTAAAAGGGGCTTTATAAAATGATAAAAATGTTACAGTTTGCTAAATTAAGTCTGAAACAGCGTTATGTAATAATCTGGTGCATTTTAATCATTTTTTTGAAGGCCTGACATATTGAAAAGAACCTCGGTCTTGGGCACCACCAAAATAGAGGAAAGAAAAAAGCAACACTCAGCCCGTCTTGGGTTGTTTTGTACATTTCTTAACTGAAGTTTGTCCTCAGGAAGGGTTATTGCCAAGTGAGTAAGCATCTAAGACCCAGCTCTCCAGACCTCCAAGAGCTTTTGAGCCGCGATGGGGCCAAGGGACAATGGGTTTCCTTTGTTCAGTTTTCTCTAGGGAACTGAAGTAGAAAAGGGTAATCACTCTGTTTCGACCTCTTGGCCCCATAATGCAACACACTCAGGGGTGTGGGAGGGCCGAGGAGGAGGCAGAAGGGACAAACCCTAGTCTAAAGCCTAGAATAAAGCTCTCATGGAAAGGCTTTTGAAAAAGAGCAATGGAAAGGGCCTTCCAAAGGGTCCTTAGAAAGGGTCTTGGTTTTGGAGGAGGAAGTTGAATTTCAGAGGCAGCTGTGGGGAATTGTAAAAGCACTGGGCTCAGATGACAGAAATCCAGAGCTAGGACACCATCAGGGTGAAGGACTGACTGGATGGATGGATGGATGGATGGATGGATGGATGGATGGATGGATGGATGGATGGATGGATAGGTGGATAGGTGGATAGGTGGATGGATGGATGGATGGATGGATGGATGGATGGATGGATGGATGGATGGATGGATGGATAGGTGGATAGGTGGGTGGATGGATGGATAAGTAGATCAACAGATGAATGACAGGAAGCATGCAGACCCCAGATTTGGCAAGATTGGATGAGTAGACTCTGTAATAGTGTCAACCAGAGATGCTTTGGAAGTACCTGGAGCCCTAGTGGGTGTCGTTGCAAAACCCGGAAGGGATGCTCTCATCCCCGGCCAGCCCTTCCCTGAAAACAACATGGCCATGTGGTTGCCCAATTTTCTGTTTTTCTTTTTTTAAAAAACTGAACTTATTAAAGACTACTTAACCTCAAAGTGAAACCATCCCCAAGAAAACTAAGTAGGATGTGACTCAACCCCCAAAAGCAGGGTGGCCTGTGGGTGGGCAGCTTCTCTAGGACTGTCCATCCTGGTGCTCGGTCAGAGCCAGTCACCCAGAAGAGAAACCCTCCTTCCATACTGACTTTCCCTTCATCTTGTTCAGGGTCAGAGCAATATGTTCACCTCAGCTCATCAGGATGGAGGTTCCAGTCTAACCCACGTAGATGTAGACCTGCTGTACACAGCTGGCCAATTGCCCACGGGATGGGGTTCCATCCTGGTTCTGGGTGCTGTCTTCCTTCTTCCCCCAAGTGACTGAGGAAAGTGCCAGCCAGAGCAGGGCAAGGTGGGCCTGGAGGTCAAACCTTGGTCCAGGGTCTGTGCTATATCCTTGAAGACAGTCACAGATCTGCAATTCCTTTCTGTGATTTTATAGAAAGAGCTTCTGCCTCAGTCTTGTTCCCACGGCTGCCCAAGGGACTCTGACCCTGAAGCCCCCATCAAAAGCCAGAGGTGATCTGTGCTCACCTGTCCACTGGCCACAGCTGAGCAACCAAATCAAAGCAGAAAACAGGCCCCAATTCTCAGTGAACCTGTGAGACACCTGGCCCGTCCTGAAGGACTCCTGTGCTCAGTGCCATGGGGGTGGAGCAATGGCCAGCTTCTGCCCAGGCATTGACTCACCTGAGAGAAGCTAACAGGAGGCCCTAGGGGCCTGGAAAAGGGAACAGCCATTTCTGGCAGGGTTGAGGTAAGCCAAGAAGGTGTGGGGACCAGTTCCTGGAGGAGATGGTCTTTGAGCTGGGTCTTCAGGGGATGGGAGGTGCCACTGGCCATTCTGTGCTCACCAGCTGAACACACCTAGTCAGCCCTGCGGTCACTGAGGGGCACTGGCCGGGCCATGGGAGCAGCTTCCTGGAGCTGTGGGGCGGTGTTCACCCAGGCCTCCCAGCTCACCCTCTCTTGGAGCTACAGGAACCATGGCAAAGAACACAATTTCCAGTAAACAGCAGAGTGGTCTGGATTTTTTCCCCAAGAAAAAGGCTCCAGAGAGTCAGTGAGACAAAGCAACCTCAGGGGTCTGGACACAACTTCACTAGAATGTCAGCTAAAAACAACTCGCACTAGTTTGTCATCTGTTGTTACAAGTCACTCAGCTTTCTTCTGCCACAAATATCCCTGTGTCTAGATTTAGTGAACTGTGATGAAAGGGTGATGCCCTCCTCCCTCAAGAGGCACTTCTCCTGAAGCCAGACCCATAGCCAGGAAGGCTCTGTCTCTGAGTTAACGGGCAGGCAGAGCCCTGAAGGCGGCTAAGGAGTGAGACATGAGCGTGCGTCCCCAATCCCCAATAATGCGTGCTTGACCTAGGTCAGACGACACCTGGGGTCCTGGGGGAGCTGAGTCTTGTTATTGCTCCCATGCAGAGCTGTACAGGACTGCTGATCACTGGCAACTGGTCTGAAGTAGCAAGCACCGGGGACGAGAGACAAAGGGCCGTGCTGCGCTGGAGCCCCTCCATGCACCGGGGTCTTCCCCTTCATGCCTGGTGTACTCCCACACTGGAGCCCCTTACCCAGCTCTTGGAGGTGGAGCAGACAGGTGGCCTGGGAAGCATGGCCTGCAGTGAGCCTGGGTGTATGATCCCTGGGCAACCCTGGCCTCTGGCCCACAGAGAGCAGCTGATATCCTGCAGCTCCCAGCTGCAGGCTGCCATTTATAAACTCAGCACACCAAGATGGATGGATTGGTAGATGAGTGGATGGATGGATGGATGGATGGATGGATGGATGGATGGATGGATGGATGGATGGATGGATAAGTGGAAAGATGGTTTGGTAGATAAGTGGGTGGATGGATGGATGGATGGATGGATGGATGGATGGATGGATGGATGGACAGGTGGACAGATGGAAGGCTGGATATGTAGATGGATGGGAGTCTCCAGAAGACTCAAGAATGAGAGGCTCTTATCCGAGAAGCTTCTCCCAATCTGGTTATGGTGGGTCCCTTCCTCCCTCAGTCCCTCCCTCCAGTTTTCTGGTCCAAAGTCCAGGTGCTGACAGAGTCACCTGCAAAGTGCAGAGAAGATCATGCATCATTTCTCTAAAACCACATGGCTCCTTGTGACCTAGAGAGGGAAGTCCGAAGTCCTCAGTAGGACCTGTAGGCCTTCCATGACCAGCCCACAGCCGGTTTCCATCCCCATCACCAGCTTGCCCCCATGTCCCACTCTGCATGGTGACTCCCTGTCATCCTATCTATGGGAACTTCCACCTCCTTCGGGTCTGTGCTCAAACATTCCCTTCTTTGAGGCCTCGTGTGTCTTCTGAAGCTGAGGGATATGCTCCTACCCTAGCTTCTGGAAGGTCTGTGCTCACTCATTTGAGAGCACAGGGCCCCTCTGACTTATGCAAGGGTCCCACAGGCCAGGTTCAGGGTGGGTCCAGACTGGGGACTGAACAGCCCAGGTGTCTGGGTCCTGCCTAGTGCCTGTCCCTGCTGTTCTCAAAGACCTGGTGTGGCACTCCCCACCAGGAGTGTTTTGGAAAAGGCCCTAAGGGGAGCACCCAGCATGGTAGTCAGCTGGGCCTGCTCAGCACCGTGGGCCCTGGTTAGTCTGGGAACAAGAGCTGCCGTTAAAAGGATGGTACAAGGTCACGGGTTTCTGTGAGACGTGGGGAGCCCTGAGAGGTTCCTGCTGGGTAGGGGATGGTGCAAAACTCATGTTGGGGTGAGGCAGGGCTGGGCCCCTGGGCAGGACCCTGCTGTGGGGATCTGTGGGGCCCAGAGCAGCTTGTATCTAGAGCCCAAGGCTACACCAGCTGTGGAACCCCAAGCCCCTGCCAGAGCCAGGCTGCACCTCTGGAATCTCTAAATAGAAATATAGGTTCCGGGAGGCCCACAGTGAGCCTCTGAGAAGCAGAGGAATGGACGCCGCCCGCCTGTTGCCCGAGCCCGAAACTCTCCCTGAGGTTCTGGTCTGCAGCGGGCGTGTTTGGCATCTCTGGTCGCACAGGCAAAGAGTCCGGTTGGCCTGAACTCTGTTCATCGTGCACCAGACAGGTCCCGGTTTCTCTTATCCCGTGTCTGCTGCAGCAGAGGACAGCCCTGGGCTCACGCAGGCCGCGGCCCCCAGAGGCTCGTTAGGAGGATCCTGGGCGGGTGCGGCACAGCCGTGGGCCTGCGGGGTGCCCGTTCCATAAGCAGCACCTTCAGCAGCCACCGCGTTGCTGCGCCCACCACACCGCCCCCTGCCTAGGAGCTGTGACAGCCAGCGTGGCACCTGCCACTGCAGCGCCCCGGGTGTCCGGAGCAGGCAGGAAAAATCGCATCTGCGCAAGAAGGGCGTGCCCGGAGTGCCAATCCGTGGGCCAGCCGCCACCGCAGGGGTCGGGCGAGCCCAGCAGGAGCGCGAGAGCCCAGGCCCGAAGCCTGAGACGGGCGCCTGCACCCTCACAAACCCCAGGGGAGGGGCACCTCTAAAGCCCGAGACTCTGCAGGCCCGAGAGGTCCCGCTGGAGTCTGCCCAGGTGGACAGTGGCTGAGCTGCACGGCCCCCCCCGGGCCCAACATTGCAGATAAAGTCAGCCCCGCCTGAGACTCTCCAAAGAGTCCCTGTAAGATGGGAAAGCCTCCCTCCGGGGACAGGGAGCTCACTCCCAGCCCTCCTGGCACAGAAACTTCTGCACATGAAGTGAAAACTGACCCCCTAGCCCTAAGCTCAAGCTCTGCTGCCCAGGGCCACACAGGGGAACCTCCGTAGGTGGTGGGCACAGGCCCGTGCGTAGCTGGCTCAGTGGCAGCCTGCTCACATCCAGGCCAAGAGAAAGTACAGGAACCACAGAGGAGCCTTCAAGGAGATGGCACTGAGCACTCCCAGGAGCCTGTCCCCCCTGCTCGCTCCCAAGCCCAGGACCCCAGGAGCTGCATGGGGACCTGCTGCTGCTTGTGGAGGCAGGTGGCCGGTGGCTGCTCCGGGGAGATGGCAGGGCGCAGGGAAAAGCCACCGAGTAAACTCGCTCATGGGACCCTGTTTCCTCGCAGGAAAGTGGGAGATTCGAATGAGTTTAGTGCTGGGCACAATGGAGGCAGCCCCCGATTCCAGAACCTTCCTTGGCTCCTGCCCCTAGAGCTTTGCAGACACGGGAGGGCCGTCTTCCTCTCTGAACCCGCCCCTCACACACCCTGGTCTCCTGTTTCAGGGTAAACACCCCAGTCCTTCAACAGATCCCTTGTCTGGGCCAGCGGGGTGCCCTGGGGTGGCCCGCCGGTGTCACTGCCCATCAGGGGGCCCTCTCCCCGCTGATGGGAGCCCTGCCGGCCCCCAGGCTGTCATCGCCCTTCCTCAGTTCCCTCCAAGCAGGCGCTGGTTTCAGGGCCTGGAACATCTGACGTGATTTCCCAACAGTTGCCTCTCATTTCAAAGGGCAAACCTGGCAAGGCGGGGAAGGTTCCGTGTTTTCCTCCTCGGGCTCCCCTCGGGCGCTGCCCTGTCCCAGCAGGGAGAAGTGTCTGTAAAGTTGATCTTGGGTGGTTGGTCTCAAATAGCTGGGCTGGGCCCCTGAAAAGCAGCGAGCGGGACCGGCCCGCGCCACTGGCGGCTTCGGTTTCCCCGTCGACGTTTCCAGAGAGGTTTTGGGGCGAAGGATGTTTCTTGATCTCGTCTCATCGGGTTTCTTTCAGCCATGCTGACGGCCGTCCCCAAACCACCACATTAATCATGGGAAGGGTGGGGCCCCACCCAGCTCTCCACGGGTCACAGCCCAGCCACCCGAGCACCCACAACCTGCCCGCCCCCGCTGCCAGCCGCAGGCAGCGCTGGGCCCGCATCCACACCGCCGCCCTAAGCATCCGGCGCACACAGGACTCTGGGCTGTGAGTCCGAGCTCCCCCGTCCTTGTCCCCTGAGAGGTCGGCTTCCAGCAAAGGTGGCAGAAAATGTGAAGGGGGGGGCGTGGCACCAGGTCCAAAGCCCAGCCCCACCGAAGGTCACCCAGGAGGTCTCGGGGTGGTTCATGCCCCTGAGCCTCGGTGGTGCCATCCCTACAAGGGAAATGAAACAGTGCGCACTTCTGCACGTAAGCGGTGTGTGGGCCCCGCGAGCCCCCTGGGGCCACCAGGCCGCTCTGCGCGCTGCCAGGCGTCCCGTCTGTAACGCTGCTCCCAGTAAACGGCTCCCCATTTCTCTAACTTCTGCTCAGCTGAGGCGCCATAGCCTCGGGCTGGGGCGTATTAGGGGGGAAGGGTTATGAGCTCATCTTGGGTGAGCTACGATCTCTATCTCTCTCCGTAAAGGGGTCCCCTCTGCTGACTGCCTCCCAGGGGCCCAAAGCGGGGCGAAGGCTTCGCGGCCAGGTGGCATGAGTTTGGGGCGAGGGGCATAGAGCCCTGCCCATCTTTTGCCAGGAGGCTTCTCTGGCCAGGCTGAGCCTTCATTCACACTTCCGAGAGCCCAAAACGCCCCCCCCCCGCCCCCACTCACTGGGTCCAACTAAACTCATTGCAGAGATGGGGAAACTGATTGTCCCCGAGGCAATCAAGGAGCCCAGGGCTGCAGCTGAAGGGCCAAGCCACATGCGGGGCCCCCTTGCCAGCTGCTGGAGGCAGCGGGGGCCTCACTACCGACTAAAGGTCAGACCCAATCGCCCAGGCGACGCAGGAGGCGCAGCCCGCTGACCTTTCTGGGCCAATAAGGAGGGATATTTGACCATAAAACATTTCATTATTAAAGCAAACGGGAAAACCTTTAGGGAGGCACCACCAACAGGCTCACTCAAGTAGCATGAACATGGGGCCCCCTCCTCTCCGGGCCGCCCGCCCCTGCTTCTAGAGCGCAGAGGCCTGGCCCAAACCTCAGCCTGGGGCCCAGGGCTGAGAGCCGGGCTCTGCTGGGCCTCCCACGGCTCCACCTACTTCTGTGGGTAGTCTTCTGTGCCGAAAACCCTGTGCCGGGCCCTGGGTCAGGGAGGACTGGGAGCAGATCTGCCCGGGGTGGGTGGGGCAGGGGCGGGGCAAGCCAGGGCAGTGAGGAGCCACAGCAGGCCAGAGAGCCCGAGCCCGGCTGGGGTCTCCAGGAAGGCTTCCTGGAGGAAGGACCCCATGGGAGCTGAGTGTCGGGGTGGACAGAGTAGAGGTAGCTCAGTAGAGGGGTTGTCAGAACCTGCTGGAAGCCAGGGCGGGGCTCACGGCCTAGCTCAGCCCCTCACTTTGGGCAGCTCCTGAATCCTGTTGCTGCTGGAGGCAGCAGAGGCGGCTCCTGGTGCTTGGGGCCCGGAGACTTACGGCGCAGCCCAGGTCCCCGCCGCTGCCCTGGGGCCCCACCCGGCAGCCCTTCTCTTGCCCTTGGCCCCTGTCTCCTTCCCCAGAGGTGCCCCACTTCCTCCCGGCTTTCTCCCCATCTGTAGAAACGGGCTGGCTTCCTACACCCTCTCCCTTCATGGGAAACTCCAAGACCCTGATCCACATCACCTCTGAGCTGAGCCGACCTGTGCTCGCCTCTGCCCACCTGTGCCTCCCTGTGCCCACCTGTGCCCACCTGCGCCCACCTGAGGCCACCTGCTCCCCGTGTGAGCCAGAGCCACTCATCCCCGCGTACTGGCTGCACACGGTGGTAAGCAAAGTGTCTGTTACAAGGCCAAGTTTCTTTCATGTAAGCTTACTTCCTCGGAAGGGGACTGCAAACACATTTGTTGTATCTTATCTGCATAGAAAGGGCCCAGCTGCTGCTTTCAGGTGCCCTGCGTTGTTGGTTACGCTTCTGCTGGTATCCCAAACACAGGCCTTATGTCCCCCAGCAAGCCCCACGGTGGACCACGAGCCAGGGCTGAGACCAGGGCGGCGTGGGGAAGGCCTCGTCCTGCCTCATCCCACGGGACACACCAGGCCTGGTGTCCAGCGCCCACCCTCGTCGGCCTGGCCCAGAATCCTCACCTCGTGTCTCTTCACTCCCCTCTCAGCGGCACCACCAAACTGGACAAGCAAACACGCCTACCCTTTCCCACCTCCGAGCACTGCGGCCCCCACCTGCTTGCAGGCCCTTCCCTCCCCTCCCCAGCTCTTCCCTCTCCTGAGAGTGGATTTGGGAGAGGCTGTGTGGCAGCTGCGGGCAGAGGGGTCCTGAAGCCCCGGCACAGCACCCCTGCCGCCAGAACTCTGCCCTGGGCGTCACCGTGTGCGCCCTTTCCTAATCCTCTGGGCGGTGGGACCTGAGCTCCCGGGGAGAGGAGGGGCCCTGTCTCCAACAGCCTGCTGTGGGGGGATGGGTCTCGTCACATCTCATCGGCGACTCTACCACATCAAGTTATTACCTTCCTTGAAGAGACGGAAGGCACTGGAGCGCAGAGAGGGCAAGCACCCCTCCCCAGGTCACCCAGCACGTGGCAGGGCCGGGACTCAGCCTCCATCCTCAAGGCTCCTGCGGGTGTTCCAGCTCTACCCCCAGCCGCCTCTTCCCCTTGCGGGGGGCCAGGAAGGCTCCCTCTGTGTTCATGGTGTGATCCCGGCCCCCGCGCCCCCAGATCTGGAGGGGAGATCTGTCGCTCCAAACCTGCAGAGGGCCTCCCGGGGCGCAGCACAGCCCGGCAACCTGTGATTAATTTTCCCGTCCTCATTAATTCCCGGATTTCGCCCTCTCATTACAAGGCGGTGGGCGGCTCGGCGGGGCCGCCGCCTGCCCGCTCCGAGCGGCTTACGGGAAGGCCTGGCTCCCCTAATTGCCTGGCCTGGCCTCCGACGGGCTCATTAGAGGTAATGAAATCTGCGCGCCCAGCGCCCAGGGAGGAGCGGCGCCCCTCCAGGAAGACGTGCCGTCAGGGGCTCTTCAGAGGAAGACACCCCAGCAAGCGAGGGGTGCAGAGGCCCAGCTGGGCTGGCCCGGGGCTCGATCTAGAGGGGCAGCAGGAAGGAGTGGCCGGGCGCCAGGCCTGCAGGACCTGGCACAGAGAAGGGTCTGGCCCCTTCTCCAAAGCTCACCTTCAGCTACCTTTTCTGGGAAGAGCAGGTCCCAGCACCCACCCCCAGCCACCCACCCCACGCAGGGGACCCGCCTGCCCCTCCTCCATCCCGCTGCCCAGCCCCCTCTTGGGCGGGCAGGCTCGGCCTCCTCCCTGGCCAGAGTCTTCATCTCGCCCCCGCCCTTTCCTTGTCTACTCGGAGGGAACCCTCTAGAACCCACCTGGCATCCAGGGCCCCTGAGACAAGCCCACGGCCCTCGGCGGTACCCTCAGTCCACGGCCGGCCGACGCTCCACGGGCTCAGCCTCGGCCGGCGGCGTCCCTCCCGCCCTCCACCTGCGTCCCCTGCTCAGGCCAGGTGGGCCCCCCTCCGGCTGGGGAGGAGCGTGACCGCCGCCCACGCCCGGGCTCACCTGCCCCTGACTGGGGCCTTTCTCGCGCCCACCCACCTGTCCCCCACTGTTCCTTTCTGCACCCCCAGCTGCAGAGTTTCTCTCTGGAGCCCCACTGACAGCCGGCCCAGGCTGCGTTCAGGGCAGGGGCTGGGATGCGCTGGCCACGCCTTCCCTCCGCTGTCCCCTCTCGTTGTTCCAGGGCTCTGCCCGCTGCACCCCAGAGCTGGCCCCACCCAGTGGGGCTTTCCCGGGGACTCGGGCAGCTCCTGTCCTCCTGGCAAGGAGCGCACCCCGGCCTTTCCTGAGACAGTAAAGCCACTCGTGGACTGCGGCCCCGCCCGCCCCGCACAGGGCCTGGACCCGAGAGCTGGCAGGCTGCCTGCCAACTGCCCACGTGGCAGCTCCGGCGCTGGTGATGGTGACGATGCCGCTTCCCCCAGGGCGCTCATGGGAGCTGGGAGGGGGAGCGAGACTGATTTCTCCGGTCTTCGGGGGCCCTCCTGGGCACTCCCAACTCCACCCATTATCTAATTCTAGGTCAGGATGCCCATGTTTTCTTCTAAGAGTTTTATAATTTTGGATCATCTTAAGTTTAGGTCTTTGATCTCTTTGAGTTAATATTGCACGTGGTGGGAGGTGGGGTCCCAGCTTCATGTTTTGCATGCGGATGCCCAGTTCTACCAGCATCATTACTGAAAGATTTCTCTCTGGCCGTGGACTTTTCATGGCCCCCTTCTCAAAAGTCACAAATGTACCTGTAACGGTTAATTCTCTGGATTCTCAGATCTATTTTATTGATCTATATACCTAGTCACATATCAGTACCACACTCTTGATTACTACAAAGCTCATAACCTTGTAGGAAGTTTTAAAATCAGGCAGTGTGAGTCCTCCAATTGATTGTTTTAAATTTGTCTTTATTGTTGAAAGTATTACAGATGTCCCCTTTTTCTCCCCATTGATCCCCTCCACCCCACACCTGCCCCCCCAGGCCTCCTGCACTATTTCTGTGTCCAAGGATTATGCATATATGCATATAGGTTCTTTGGTTAATCTCTTCCCGTCCCCCCTCAACCCCCACCTTCCCTCGGAGATCCCTCAGTCTGTTCCATGCATCCACGCCTCTGGACCTAGTTTGTTCGTAAGTTTATTTTGTTTGTTATAGTCCACATACGAGTGAGATCAAGTGACATTTGCCTTTCTCTGCCTGGCTCATTTCGCTGAGCAAAATACTCTCCAGGTCCCTCCATGCCGTCCCAAGGGTATGAGCTCCTTCTTTTTCAAAGCTGCGTAGTATTCCATTTAAAAGATTATTTTGGTCATGCTGGGCTCTTGCATTTCCATATGAATTTTAAGGTCAGTTTGTCCATGTCAGAAAAGCCAGGATTTTTACAGAGATTCCACTGACTGTATAATTTGGGGCGTATTGCCATCTTAACAATTATTAACCCTTCTAGTCTATGAAAATGGGGTGTTTCTCCATTTATTTAAGACTTTCAAATTTCTTTCAAAGGTGTTTTGTACTTTTCAGTGTACAAGCCTTACACTTCTTCTGCTAAATTTATTCCTAAATATCTTATCCTTTTTGGTACTATTGCAAATGAAATTGTTTTCTGAATTTCGTTTTTTGGTTTGTTCAATGATAGAAATACAATTGAGTTTTGTAGATTGATTTTGTGTCCTGCAACCTTGCTGAACTCATTAGGTCTGCGTGTGTGTGTGTGTGTGCTCTAAGGGTTTTCTCTGTACAGGTTCACGTCATCTGTGGCCACTGAAGTCTCTTCTCACTTACCTGAGTACTCAGCTAATGATTGGACAGAGTTTTCCTTGAGACCCTGGAACTTCTAACTCAGTCTTTGCCAAGGGGCTCTCTCGTGAGTGTTGGGGGCCCCTCAGGCACTCGGCCAGGCGGTGGACACCCCTGTCCTAGTCCTTACTTCCTAACCTCAAAATTGGCCAGGGGTGAGAGCTTGGGCCCTTCTCGGGCTGTTCCAGAGCGAGCACACAGCGTGCATGTGGCCGTCTATGTCCCAGGAATACGTGGGGGCTCTAAAAGCCCCACGGACATCTCGGTTTCCAGCTTTTCCTTTCCAGCTCTCCGGTTAGTTTGCTCACCCGTTACCCACTGCCTCGGGTTGCCACAGGTTGCCACGGAAGCTAAACATTTGCCTGTGAGTGTTTTCAACAAATGCTCTGGGAGAAAGGCTTTCTGTGGTAGGAGAACTCCAGGCCCAGTCAATAATGACAGCTCCGCAAATTGGATCTTTTAACAAACCCTCAGACTGTCAGGTAACGGCAACTCTCCAGTAGGTCCCACCCCTCCATCCAAGGTTGAAAATAGGGTAAGTTAAAAAGCTGCAAAGCCTGTTCTTTTTACAAGATACAGGCATTTTTTATCTTAAATAAATGCTCCTAGAGTTGTTGCAAGCTTTTGGCCCATTTTTGGACCCTGGAAAAGTCGGTCCTGCTCGTTGCTGCCAGTTTGCTCCTTTCTCCATGGAGGAGAGAATTTTCCGAGGTCCATTTTCACGGACATTACCCCGTCCGCCTCTTACGTGGAGGCGTCCTGACCCCAGGAGGAAGCCTGGGGGAGGCCCGAGGCCGAGCCCCCTGATGCCCAGGGAAGCCTCTCAGCTCCTCTCCTCTCCGCCTCCCCTCCCACGGCCGGAGGGTCCCAGGGGGCCTTCCTACCTCGGCAGCCGGCCTCTGTGCCTTGCCTGGAGGCATCTTGAAACCAGAGGGGGAATCTCTTTCTTCTGGGCATCATGTACATGTAGTCTAGGGCTAATTTTACCCCGCTCCTGCACCAACACCCCCTGAGTTCTGTACCCCACGCCCATGGGCTGGGAGGCTTTCGGTTGGGTGTGTGGGAACAGGCACCCCTTCCAGCCCACGTGAGCACAGGTGCTGTTATCTCTCACTCTCTCGGGGGGCTCTTTCCCCACCTGGAGCAGTGCTGACCCCACATGTGCAGACCATTCCTCCACGAACACTCAAGGGGGACGCCCTGCAGACCTCCCAAGGGCCCCTCCGTGCGTCGCTCTTCCACTGCTCTGTCTGTGGATTCATCTGCCTCAGCCCCTCAAGCTCCAGGTCCATCTCCTCTCCTCGGGAAGCCCCTGGCTCTGTCCGGGCCCCCGCCCCACGCTGTGGTCTGGAAACTCTCTCCAGGCCGTCAGCTGGAGCAGACGCAGGCTCACGGTGTTTGTTTCCCATCTCTCAGGGGTTCCTGTCTCGAACTGCTTCATATCCAATGTCCGAAAACTGTTGATTGCACATGTTTTGTCCAGACTTTTAATTGTTTCAGGCAGGAGGGTAAATCTAGTTCCTGTTATTCCATCTTGGTCAGAGGCAAAAATTCACCAAATATTTGTCGAATGTCAAATATTTACTAAGTGCCAGAGATTATCGCACGTCAGGAAGTCTTCTGCGCATTCAGGATGCATCAGAGGGCAAAATCCAACACCTCTGACCTCAGCGGGAAGGGGGGTGGTCAGAGAATCAAAAACCAACCCTAAGAGATCAATGAAGTCACATATAGTTCTGCATCTGCTTGCTCAGGCAGCCCTAAGAAGGACACAGAATGGGGATTTTGAACAACAGAAATTCATTTTCTCATAACTCTGGAGGCTACGGTCTGAAATCAAGGTGTCGGCCGGGCTGGGTCCCCTCTTGGGCTTGGAGGGGGCCCGTCCTGGAATGGCCTCTCCTCTGTGAGCGGCTGCCTCCTCCTGTAGGATGCCAGGCATGTGGATCAGGGGCCACCTGTATCATCTCAGTTCACCTTAATCGCCTCTTTAAAGGCCCTGTTTCCAAAAAGCCACATTTTAAGGGACTGGGGCTCGGCACCTCAATACATGGATTAGTGAGGAATATAACTCAGCCCATAACAAGCCTGTTAGAAAGCAGTAAATCCTGCAGGGAAGGGAGAGAGCAGAGTAGCTCTAGGGGGTGAGAGTGTGGAGGGTGCATTTTAAATGGGGCCGCTGGACCGGTCTCCCCGAGAGGCGGCGTTTCTCCCTTCCCTCGGCTCCCACCCAAACCCTGATGCGATCGGGAGGATTTTAGGGGCCCTGGAAGCCAGCACGGCTTCCCCGGAGCGGCCTCCCTCCGAGTCTTGGCTTCCCCAGAGCCGCCCCCTGTGTTGGCCGCGCTGGCCGGCCCCCCGAGGCCGAGGAACACTGACCGCGAGCGGGGCCACGGGCTGCGGGCTGCCCCACGCCTCGGCCCCCACGCCTCGGCCCAGCCGTGATTAGCTGGTGCGCACGCTCTCGGAGTTTACAAGTGTTTATTCTACAAAGTCCAGGACTCGGACCCCAAGAAAATGCACTCTCCCCGAGAGCGTCTGGGTCCGATCAGCCTCATGTGCCTGGGGCTGCTGAGCTGAGCGGCGCCCGCGGGTCCTTGCCGGGAGGCCAGCGTGGAGGCTTGAAATGCGCAGCACCCACAGCCGGGTCCACGGGGGGCAGGCCCCCACTCTGGACACGGGCATGGCCCTGCAGATGCGAGCGGCAGGGGCCTTCGTTGTTGTTTTTCGTTTGTTTATTTTTTTCCCTCACCCGAGGATATATTTTCCATTGATTTTTAGAGAGCGTGGAAGGGGGGGATAGAGAGGGAGGGAAACATCAATGCGAGAGACAGGTCAATTGGTGGCCTCCCGTGCGAGACCCAACTGGGTCAGGGATGAAACCTGCAACCCAGGCACAGGCCCTTGACCAGGAATCGAACCCGACACCTTCAGCCCGCGGGCCGACACTCTAACCACTGAGCCGCACCAGCCAAAGCAGTGCAGGGACCCCAGTCACAGCCCATCTCCCACGGGTGCGGATTCCCGGCTCTCCCGCCACACTTGGGCTTCAGGGGGCAGGGGGCCCGGTTCCTGCCCCAGCTCCACCCTGCAGTCACCACTGACCCACGCCCCGCTGACCCCGGCTCTCTGACCTCCTCCATGCGCTGACGCCCTGAGCCCCACGTCCCCACCCTGTCCTCACCCAACACTGCCCTCCAGCGCCCACTGTCCACCCCTGCCGGAACCTTCCACGCCCGCCTGCCATCTGATGGGACACCTAGAGGCTGGGGCCATCTGAGGGGACAGCGCTTAGGAACGGTAACAACCTCCATCTGAGTCTTGGGAGCCAGCTGAGGGCCCCTCACAAAGACGGGCTGAGGCCCCAATGTCACCGTGGGTTTTGCCATCTCCTACCCGCCTCCCACCACCTCAGAAACCCAGAGCACAGGGCGTGGGGAACCCAAGGGCTCGGGGTCCCCGCTGCCAGAGGCCAGGGTGTCCCCAAGCCCCCTGAGGACATGGCCACAGCCAAGGGGGTGGTTGGCAGGGAGCAAGAAGGTTGCTCTTTATTTTGGGGATTTTTGACCCCAGTTGGTGGATTTCTTCCGAATCTTTCAGCCTGTAGTTACACAGGAGCAATTTTCTAAAACTTCCCTAAAACTTCAAAAAACGTTGCCCTTCTCTCCTCCCCCCAACCCACAAACTCTGAAGGAGGCACAGAAACAAACAAACTTCATCCTTGAAACAGGCAGCCTGGGCCTCACAGGCGTCCAGCCCCAGCCGAGGCCCCCCAGCCTCCCTGAGCCCGGCCCTGTCCCCCGCCCTCCCCGGGAGGAGCCACCCTTGCCCTCTGCTCCCCGGCTCTGCCTGAACATCTTAGAAGCTTCTGGAATGTGCCGGAGCCAAATCTCCTCCAAGTCAATTCTACTCCACGAGCTTAGGCTTAACTTTTCTAAGCAGTTCGATTAATCGATATCAGGCCCAACATTGTGTGTGCAAAGCCTGGAGGGAAATAGCGTAAAACCTGCTTAAGGGAGGAAACCAGGACGGTCCAGAGATGCCCCGTGGGCCCCCAAGCAGCTCTTCTTCATCCTGAACCACAGTCCACAGGATGCGGGGTCAGGTCCAGCTTTTGTCCCTGGGAGTAGGGAGGCGGGAAAGAATGTGGGGTTTACCACCCCTCCGACACACACACGCACACACACACACACGCACACACACGCACGCACACCTCAGTTTCTTTATTTGCGGAGTTGTTCCTGGGAAAATTGTGAAAAGGCTTCATTGATTCGCGACGGGAATATGATTTATTAACATGTGAATGTCCCTGCGCCGCCGGAATAAAGGCAACTTTGACCCTGCTGGCTCCGTGTCACCCCTTCTCTGCCCCCGCCCCCCAGGGAGAGCCCTCTGTTTGCCAGCTGGGCGTCCAGCTTTTTTATGATGCAGATTTGGGCAAAAAGGGCACAAAGAGAGAGGTCTCCGGAGCAGAAGGGGGCATTCTCGCTGTCTGGGCGAGTTCCAGGGCTCCCCTTTGTTGGGGAGGAATACGGAGAATGGGCCATGCAGAAAGGAAACAAAAGGGAGGGGTCTGAGAGCCGGGCCGGGGGAGACTGTCAGAGAGAGCGGGGGCCTGGGGGGTCGTCGCGGCGCTGCTGAGGCCGTGAACTGTGGCTCCCAACGTGGTTCCGAAGACGCCAGCAGAGACGGGTCCCTCCTCAGTTCGCCAGCCGCTGGACTGCTGCTTCTGCGTGCGACTCGGGGCCCCGGCTTCACCCCGGTTACTAATCCAGCAGAGAGCCTTTCCACTCGGTACGTGCCGGGTGTCACGTCAGCACCAGGGGCTGTGAGCGCCGGGAGGGCAACCTCCCCCCTCAGAAAAGCCGCGTCGGGAGGTGGCCGCAGCTGCGCCAGATGGACAGGGATGTGCTGTGGGCCTGCAAGGGAATGAGGGTGGCGGCGGGAATGTGCAGAAGGACTGGCATGTGCAAAGGCCCCGGGGTCAGAATCTGAGCAAGAAGGCGTGTAGACCCCACGTGAAAGCGCTGTGTGCGAGGCAGGGCTTTGTATTCCCTCCCGCAGGCAAAGGAGCCGACGGGGGGGGGGGGGGGGGGGGGGGGGGCTTAAGCCTGAGGCCGGCGGGTGGTGGGTTTTCACTTAGAAAGTTTGCTTTGGCAGCTGCCAAAAGAAGAGCAACCCGCGGAGCTGCGCAGAGGAGGGCTCTTTACTTGCAGCTCCCTCCTCCGGGTGAGCAGAGGTGTGCGAGTGTTGGTGTGCGTGAGCCTGTGAGGGTGTGCGCTGTGTTTGTGCCTGTGTGTGTGTGAGACGCACATGCGTATGTATGCCTGGGTGTGTGTGAGTGCGTGTGCATATATGTGCCCATGTGAGAGTGTGTAAGTGCATGTGTGTGTGTCAGCTCTGGGACCTCATGCCGCGGAGGGGACACTGGAGCAGAACCCCTCCTTCCCCAGTGTCCCCAAGAAGCAGAGGAGCTGCGAGGGGCCTGTGACTGAGGACATGCTGCCACTCGGCACTGTGATCTGCTGAGGGCTGCAGGGAACATGGGACCATGGACGGGAATCTCCTACCCAAGGCTTGCACACAGTAGGTGCTCAGCAAAGGCCCCAGAGTCCGGCTGCACCCTGCGTGGCGTTGCACCCAGCCAGTTTCACAGCCCGGCACCCGGAGCCCGTGGTCCTCTGGCAGGCTCTGTGGTTTGGACACGTGCTCTCAGCTGTCATTCGGGGCAGTTACAAGGAGCGGTTTCATGAGACCCGGCACTGCATTTGCTGTCCAGATGCTGCTGATGACATTACCCACTTTTCATTTCAGGGCCACCTAGATGGAGCCTCAGGGAGAAAGGATCTTTCAGAGCCAAGGCTGGAAAAATCTGCACTTTCCAGAGCACTGAATGGCCACCTCCTCAGATGGAGCCTTTTTCTAAGGGAGGTGCTCAGAGACGCTGCTCCTGTCAGCCCCGGGGACAGTCACCTCCAGACTGATGGGACCACATGGCCTTGTCAGCCTTCCCCAAGGGTCTCACACGGCTCCATGTATTTTGATGAGAAGAGAGCTGGGAAGCCCTATCCTAAGGGATATTGAGGACGACTGAACTGGTCCTTTTCACTTTGGCTGCCAGGAGTCTCGCAGCCAAAGTCTAGGCTCCAATTCAAGCCCCTGGGAAGGGCCTACTGGCTACCGTGTTCCACTTTCCTCCTTGTTGTTCTGTTCCTATTGCCACCTACATTTGCTCCAGCCTCAGAGCTTCTGGGGGTTTGCATTTCACTCATTCTTGCCTTATCTTGCCTGCAGGCTGAAGTAATCTTTTGTGAAATAAAGCAGGGTTTGAAACAGACCTCACTGCCGCCCCAAAGCCCTCACGGCCCATCGGCGCCAGGAACAGACCCTGCCCTGCTCCCCCCCCCCCCCCGGGAGGTCACGGCCCATCCGTGCCTGGAGCAGACCCTGCCCTCCCCCCCGCCAGAGGTCACGGCCCATCATTGCTGGGAGCAGACCCTGCCCTCCCCCCACCCCCCCGGAGGTCAGGCCCATCCGGAGCCCGGGCTGGATGCTGTCTTTAGATGGCAACACCATCCCAGGGAGGACCCGGGTACACACAGTCTGCAGGGAATTTCTGACTCAAGGAACCTCAGAGCCCAAAGGGACACTTGGCCTGGTCCTTCATTTTAGGTGACCTGGAAGCCAGGAGAGGGTGGGTGGCGGGTCCCAGGACCCACAGCATGCTGCTGGCTCTCCGGGCGTCACCCACACAGGGCACGCACCAGCTCACCCACCCCCAGCGCCCGGGAGCAAGTCTCCGGGTGGAGCTTCCACGTAAACACCAGGCTAATTCATTGTTATTGAGACTGTCAGTGCCTTGGCGAGAGGTTTCGGGGCCACGATGCAAACTGCAGACAACTGGATGTTTCTGCCCACGGAGCCTTCCAGCAACGTGGGAAACCCCACCCGAAGCAGCCACCGGCCGCACCGCGGGAACAGCCGCCAGGCCACCGGCAGAGTCGCGGAGAGCAGCCTTGGCTCGGGAGGGGAAGCGAAACCTTTCAAAACACTGCCCGAGCCACGAGCCCCCCTCCAGCAGGCGCTGCGGCTGCCGGGACACGCGGCCGGCGCGAGGACACACGCACACGCGGCACCCACGCACCCATCACACACGAGCGTGCGCACGCAGAGCAATTCACACGCACATGCGCACACACTCAGGCATCCACTCATACACATGTGCGCACACAAAGCAATTAACACGTGCACACACGTGCACGAACACACCTGCACATGCACATGCTCACATGCATGAGCACTATACACACGTGTCCACAAGTACACAGGCACATATGTACACATACCCACACTCACGCATGCACACACTCTCACATGCACACACAAAGCACACACCTGCATACATGCACACACTCTCACACACATACAGGTACATATGCACACGCTCACGTGTGCACACACTCACATGCCCGCACATGCATAGCGCTGGCCTTCAGCAGCCTCGGCCCTCCGGGCTGTCAGAGTGTGGCCCACGGTCTGCAGGAAGGGCCTCTGCGGCCCCAGCCCCTCGCCCCCCAGGGGCAGGCTCTCCCAGGTCCCTGGGAGGGAGCAGCCTCCCCACCTTGGGCTCAGGCGGGGACTTGCTGTGGGACCCTGGACGCTGGGCATGTCACCCCCATTTGTAAAGCAGGAGGAGGAAGCTGTGAGAGGATGGCCGAGGGGGAGGAGGGACAGGAGACAGAGGTGGGAAGGGGCTGGCAGGCAGGCGCCCACGTCCACACAGCTGCAGCGCGTGTGCGAGGGACCCCCGGCCCGTCCAGTGAGGGGTCTGACATGCGCAGAGGAAACGGAATCGGTCCCCCCAAGGCAGGGCCGCGTGGGCCGGCGCCGCGGGGAGCCCAGGGACTGCCCCTCGGCGTGGGCTGTGGGGAGGCGCTGCCGTCAGGGCAGGGCCCCGGGGGGGACAGGGTGCCCAGAAACCCAGAGGGGCCAGCAGGCTAAAGCCCGCCTCGGTGGGACAGCAGGGTCCTGGGCTGACCACCAAGCAGGGCCTCTCGCCCTCCCCGCGTCTCCCTGGCGGGCAGGGCTGGCCGAAGGCGCCTGGGTGGGTCCCTGCCAGGTGTCCTGGCTCGCACTGCCCCCTGGTGGCCATCCCAGCACCCAGGGACGTGGTGGGGGATGGAGTGGCCGGAGCTGGTCCCGAGGCCCCAGAGTGGCCAGGGCCATAGGCCCCCTCTGGGCAGGGCGCTCCAGCCCTACGGTCCCCTCCAGGAAAATGGCAGGTCCCCTGGCCTGAGAGCGCTGGGCCGACCAAGACGGTGCCCACTGCTGCCACCAGCCTCCCGCGGGGGGGCAGCCCCTCGCTGCCTCCAGCTGGGCACCGACCCGCCTCTCAGGGCACCCACCCAGGGCCGCCTCCTGTCCGCCAGGCTCCCGGGGGCCTTGCCCAGGTCGCACCCCTGCCCCAGCCCCGGGGTGTCCCTCTGGGTTACATTAGCTGGGGCGTCGCCACTCAGACGCCTTGTGAGTGTGGGGCCCCTGGGTCTGATCTCGGTGGCCTGGGGCAGCCGGGCGGCCTAGCCCTCAGAGGCCCCACGGGGAGGCCCCTCGAGGCCCCTCCAGGGCTGGGCTGGGCCTCCACCCCCCAGCTGCAGTGGGGGGACCCCAGCCCAGCCCACTGGAGCCTTCCATTTGGAAAAACAAAAGTCAAGGGGAGAGGGGGCCCCTCCCTGGGCCGACAGGGACTCAGAGCCCGGAAGGTGGGGCCGAGCCCTGGGTCCCCCGTGTGCCCATTTTCCAGAGCCGCTCTTTCAGGGAGAGTTGCACCCGGGAGAGAAGGGTGCCTGTGAAGGACAGGCCCGCGCTGCTCTGGCCAAGGGACAGGTGGGAGTGGCCGCAGGCGGGTGGGCCACGTCCTTCCACCGGGGCTCCCCACGTGGCAGCCCCAGGCTGCGGTGAGCGCAGACGTGCTGGAGAACTGCACCCCTGAAACCTGTGTCATTCTGTCAACCAGTGTCACCGCCTGCCGTGCTCAGCACGTGCCCGGCACTGAGGAGGGGCTCGGGACACACGGTGATGACGCGGCCGCCCCCGGTCCGCTCATGCCTGGGGCTCGTCGCTGACAGCTCCGCCCATACGCTGGCTCCTCCGGGCCGCCACCCTGGACACACCCCTCCCGCGGCGGCGCTTGGGAATGTGAAAAAGATAGATCTCTATATGTCCACACGATGTGGCTGAGTATATAGTTATTTATGTATTTTATTTATAATACACTTTATTATATTTTATATTATGCATATATAATTATTATATTATATATTATCATAATTATAGCATTATATTATAATTATAACATCTATTATAGTTAATCAATTATATCACACTAAATTTTATATAAATAATGTATTTTTTATATGCACTCAATATAAGAGCACCTAAATATATAAAAAAACTTCTGGAGGACTTTGAGGGATCATCAGCAATACAGTCACAGTTGGGGACTTTAACACCCCACTGACTTCACTGGATAGGTCTTCCAGACAAAAAGCCAACAAGGAAACAGTGACCCTAAATGACACACTAGATCAGATGGATTTAATTGACATTTATAGAACATTTCATCCTAAAGGTGCAGAATATACATTTCTCTCAAGTGCACACGGGATGTTCTCAAAGATAGACCACATGTTAGGGCACAAAACAACTCTCTACAAGTTCAAGAAGATTGAAACCATATCAAGCATCTTCTCGGATCACCATGGCATGAAATTAGAAATCAACACCAGTAAAAACACTCAAAAGCATTCAGACACATGGACGCTAAATAGCATGTTATTAAACAATGAATGGGTTACCAAAGAGATCAAGGAAGAAATGAAAAACTTCCAGGAAAAAAAACAAAAATGAACACACAACAACCTCAAATCTATGGGACACAATGAAAACAGTCCTGAGAGGGACGGTCATAGCACCACAGGTCTCCCTCAACAGGCAAGAAAAACGTCTAATAGGCTCTCTAGCCCTACAACTTAAAGACTTAGACAGAGAACAACAAGAAAAGCCCAGAGTAAGTAGAAGGAAGGAAATAATAAAGATCAGAGCAGAAATAAATGACACAGAGACTAAAAAAACAATTCAAAAGATCAATGAAACCGAGAGCTGGTTCTTTGAAGGATAAACAAGATTGATGAACCTTCAGCCAGACTCATCAAGAAACAAAGAGAGAGGCCCCAATAAACAGAACCAGAAACGAAAGAGGCGAAATAACAACTGACTCAATGAAAATACAAAGGATTGTAAGAAAATACTATGAGCAACTATATGCCACCAAACTGGACAACCTGGGGGAAAGGGACAAATTCCTAGGAAGACACAACCTTCCAAGGCTGAGTCAGGGAGAGGCAGAAACCCGAAGAGGCCGGTGACAACTAGTGAAATTGCAGCAGGAACAGAAAAACTCCCAGCACACAAAAGCCCTGGTCTGGCCGGCCTCACGGGAGTTTTACCAAACATTCAAAGAAGAATTAACACCTGTCCCCCTCAAACTATTCCAAAAAACCCAAGAGCAGGGAACACTCCCAAGCTCTTTTTATGAGGCCAGCAGCGTCCTAATCCCAAAACCAAATGAAGACACTACAAAGAAAGAGAATTACAGGCCAATATCCCTGATGAACACAGATGCTAAAATCCTCAACAAAATATCGGCAAATCAGCCCGGCTAGCGTGGCTCAGCGGTTGAGCATCGACTTATGATCCAGGCGATCGAGGTTCGATTCCTGGTCAGGGCACATGCCCGGGTTTGTGGGCTCAATCCCCAGTTGGGGGTGTGCAGGAGGCAGCCGATCAATGACTTTCTCATCACTAATATTTCATCTCTCTCTCTCTCTCTGAAATCAATAAAGGTACATTTAAATATATATATATTAGCAAATCGGATCCAGCAATATATTAAAAAGATCATACATCATGACCAAGTGGGATTTATTCCAAGGATGCAAGGCTGATACAATATTTGCAAATCAATTAACGTAACACACACATAAACAAAATGAAAGACAGAAATCACATGATCATATCAATAGACACCGAAAAAGTACTCGACAAAATCCAACACCCATTTCTGATAAAAATTCTCAGCAGAGTGGGAATAGAGGGATCACACCTCAACATAATAAAGGCCATAGATGACAGACCCACAGCCAACATCATACTCAATGGGCAAAAACCAAAACCATTTCCCCTAAGAACAGGAACAAGACAGGGGTGTCCGCTTTCACCCTCTTACTCAACACAGTGCTGGAAGTCCCTGCCACAGCCATCAGACAGGAAGAAAACATAAAAGGCATCCAAATGGGAAAGGAGGAAGTAATTGTCACCATTTGCAGATGACATAATATTGTACATAGAAAATCTTAACGACTCCACCAAAAAACTACTAGATTTAATAAATGAATTTGGCAAGGCAGCAAGATACAAAATTAACACCCAGAAATTGATGGCATTTGCATACACAAATAGTGAACTCTCAGAAAGAGAAACTAAAAAAAAAAAAATCCCATTTACCATTGCAACTAAAAAAGTTAAGATATTTAGGAATAGACTTTACCAAGGAGGTAAAAGAATTGTACCCGGAAAACTACAGGACGTTGTAAAAAGAGACAGAGAAAGATATAAACACGTGTAAGAATATGCCATGTTCATGGATTGGAAGAATTAACATCATTAAAACATCCATAAAGCAGTCTATAAATTCAATGCAATCCCTATTAAAATACCAACAGCATATCTCACGGATCTAGAACAAATACTCCAAAAATTTATATGGAACCAAAAAACACCCCGAATAGCCACGGCAAGCTTGAGAAAGAAGAACAAAGTTGGAGGGATCCCAATACCAGATACCAAGTTATACTGCAAAGCCACTGTCGTCAGAACCGCCTGGCGCTGGCACAGGAACAGGCACATAGGTCAGCGGAACAGAACAGGGACCCCAGCAATCGGCCCACGCAATTAGGGTCAGTTAGTATTCACAAAGGAGGCAGGAGCACCCAATGGAGTGAGACAGTCTCTCCAATAAATGGTGCTGGGAAAACTGGACAGGTCCGTGCGAAAAAGTGAAACTAGACCAGCTTACACCCAACACAAGAATAAACTCAAAATGGATACAAGACTTACATGTAAGTCATAAAACCATAAAAATCCTATAAGAAAACGCAGGCAGCAAAATCTGACATCTCTCGTAGCAATATGTTTGCCAATACATCTCCTCCGGCAAGAGAAACAAAGGAGAAAATAAACACATGGGACGACATCAAACTAAAACGCTTCTTCACAGCAAAGGAACCATCAACAAAACGGAAAGGGGCCCGCTGCGCGGGAGAACGCATTTGCCAAGGACACATCCGATGAAGGGTTAGTATCCGAAATACATAAGGAACTCATACAGCTTAACAAAAGGAAGACAAAGGATCCAATTAAAAAATGGGCAAAGGACTTGAACAGACACATCTCCAAAGAGGACACGCAGATGCCAAGAGACACATGAGAAAATGCTCAACGTCGATAATCATCAGAGATGCAGATTAAAACCACGGTGAGGTGTCACCTCACACCTGTCGGAATGGCTCCATCAACAAGTCAACGAATGACAAGTGCTGGCGAGGGTGCGGGGAAAGGGGAGCCTGGTGCGCTGCTGGTGGGAGTCAGACTGGGGCAGCCACTGTAGGAAACAGTGTGGAGGGTCCTCAAAAAATGAAATATGAAGCTGCCTTTTGACCCAGGGATCCCACTCCTAGGAATATGTCCTAAGAAACCCAAAACACCAATCAGAAAGAACTTATGCACCCCTGTGTTCATAGCAGCACAATTTACAGTAGCTAAGATCTGGAAACAGCCCAAGTGCCCATCAGGAGATGAGTGGGTAAAAAAGCTGTGGGACATTCACACCATGGAATACTACGCAGCTGTGAAGAAGGGTCTCGTAGCCTTTGAGACAGCAGGGAGGGACCTGGAGAGTACTATGCTGAGTGAAATAAGCCAGGAGGAGAAAGACAAACATCACACGATCTCAGTCATATGTGGAAACTAATGAACAAAATAAACCGATGAACAAAATGGATCCAGAGACATAGAAGCATGGAACAGACTCAGGGATCTCAGAGGGAAGGGGGTGGGGGAGGGGGTGGGGAGATTAACCGAAGAACTTATATGCTTAACCCAAGGACACAGACGATAGTGTGGGGAAGTCCTGGGGGAACAAAAAGAGGCCATTTGTAATACTTTCAACAATAAAGATAAATTTTTTTAAAAAGAAAAAAAAAGAATTTAGAACATTCTACAGGAAAATTGATCGGGCTTTGTAATCAAGTCAATAGCATTAAAAAAAAAAAGCGGTGGGCTATGATACATTAAAAGGCCTGTGGGAAACTGAACGTAATCTCACCTTGCTCAGGAGTGTTCGCTAATGTGACCGTATTTACTGCCACGTAAATACACTGCCAGGAGCAACTGTAGGAAGCACTGACAAGGAATTATAAAACAGGACACCAAAGTCAAGTACATGCAACTAATGTAAATTAAGTAACTACCGACTGTTCACCAACAGTAGGATGACATATAAAGGCTAATTAGCTTTAATTCCATATAAACACAGCTGAAAATCCACCATAGGTTTGCAATCGCTTGTGGACCTGAATGTGTGAAAAATTGCTTTTGATCAATAATAAACTTAGCTAATTCTAAAAAATAAATAAATAGATAATATAGTTTATATAATCAATCACATTATGTTAATATAATCATGTTATAGCATATGTAACATAGGTTGCAAGTATCATATATAATATATTTAATATTTAAATTTTAACTAATACTATAATATAATTTACTATATTATAAAGTAACATCTGCATATGATAATATGGTATATATAAATATAATGTATTTTATGTAAATATGTTAAATAAATGTAAAGGGGATTTGGAGGACTGCTGTGTGGTGAACGTAGGCTGTGCGTTAATGAAAACTGCTCCATCAGGGTTGGATTCGAATTGCGACTCTCAGCGCAGGGATCGGTGTTGTGCTGGGCGGTCTTTGCCCCTTGGGGGGCAGTGAGGACCCTGGGGAAGGACCCCGGGGTCTGCGCGGGAACTCCAGCGGCCTGAGGCTGGGATGTCGCCCAGCCCTGTGCCCAGGACTGCAGGAGGCAGCCGCCACCAGGCCGGGCAGCCAGTCCCCTAAACAGGGAAAGAGGCGACAGGCGCGCCTCTGGAAGTGGGCGGGCGCCCGTTGGCCTCCGGCAGAATTGGGAGGCAGGCCCCTGAGGCGAGGCTTCGGCCAGGAAGGGGAGGCGGCGCGGGGCAGCGGGGGGCTCAGGGCCGTGCCAGGAAGGCGGGAGGACGGAGCCAGGCGGAGGGGCGCGGGCTGAGGGCCTGGGAGCAGCTCGGGCCCTTCTTTGGGAGCCGAGAGGAGAGAGCCGTATGCTGGGGGTGCAGGTGAGCGGGGCCTCGCCCTCGGGTGTAAAGCGAGAGGAAACCCACATGAGCAGCAGTCGGGGCCACCGGGTCCCCCCAGGCCCCTGAAGGCGGCCGGGGCCGGAGGGGCCGCTGACCTCCCAGGGGGATACGCCGGCCGTCCTGCATCTCAGGAGTCACTACCTGCCGGGCCCTGCGTGTGCGGCTTGGGGAGGGGGCTGGACACTGGGTACAGATGCCGCCCCCCGGGGAGCTGCCAGCGGGGCCTCCTCCTCGGTTTCTTTCTGCAGCTCGCTCCCCTCCTCCCTAGAAAGGACTTAAGCAACTAACTGAACCATTAAAATCACATCAACAGATCCTCCCCCACACACTCCACTTTTTTCTAACTGAGAAAGTCAGTTTCAAAAACTTTAAAATTAATGACTGAATTAATTGCATGTTTCAGCTTCCTAAAAGGACCAATTTAAAATATGCAAAATTCACTGGATTTTTTTAAATGCCCTGAAACGTTTGCACGTCCGTCACCCAACTCAGCTGCGCAAACAGTGGAGGCTCCAGCAGCTCCAGAGCTGGGCAGGCCCGACGGGCTCGAGCCCGCGTTTCGAGACACGTGGCTCGGGACCGCCACCCGGCCTCCCTGAAGCTTGCAGCCCTCACCTGTCCTAAGAGGAAGGTTAATGCTCCCAGGGGCCAACAGCAGGGGCAGAAAGCAGGTGGACAGGTCCAAGAGCACCTGGCCTGACGGGTGCGCTCAGGGCACCCAGCTCCAACGGTGACACAAATGGTCATTAAGTCAGAGGCCACCGTTCTCTCCCACGTCCACCACCTGGCTCCAAGAGCTGGGGAAGACCTTGGGAACTGTCCTGCCCATCTTCTCACATGGGGAAACTGAGTCTCAGGCAGGCCAAGGGGCTACTGTGGTCAACAGAACAATCCTCCTGAAATGTCACACCTAGTCCCAGGTCCCTGTGACTGTGTCACCTCACATGGAAAAGGGACTTTGCAGAGGTGGTGAAGTAAAACATCTTGAGATGGGACATAATCCTGGGCTATCCAGGTGGTCCCGACCTAATCCCATGAGCCCTGAGAGGGGAAAGGCTTTCTTGGCCATGATCAGAAAGGCATGTGCCGAAGGCAGGAGGGTCCGAGAGGTGCTAGGTTGCTGGCCTGGAAGATGCAGAAGGGGGCCGCAAGCCAAGGCATGCGGGCGACCTATCGAAGCTGGAAAAGGCCAGGAGACAGGCTCCTCCCAGAGCCTCCGAAGGGCCCAGCCCTGCTCACACGCTGGTTTCGGCCCAGGAGACCCATAGCAGACTCTGACCTCCAGACCTGCAAGGTGATGAGCAGGTGCTGTTTCAAGCCCGAGTGTGTGGACATTGGTTGCAGCAGCAACAGGAAACAAATTCAGCTCCTAACTGACAAAGCCACCTGCCAGCAGAGCCAGGGCTGCACCGCCAGGCTCCTGGCTCCCAGCCCAGTGCTCACCTCCAGAGCTCTGCAATTTTTTCCTCCCAAAAGGCAGCCGGCTACAGACAGTGGTCTCGGCAACTGACATGTCCCCTCTTCCCTCCAGGAGCTCAGAGCACAGATGCTCTCACTGTTATTCCCAGCAACCGCTCTCATTCATTCATTCATTCATTCATTCACTCAGAAACTATTTACTGAGCACCGACTCTGCACCAGGCACTGCCCTAGCACTGGGGACACAGCTGTGAGGGTCACACAAAGCCACTGCCCTTCTGAAGGCCTCTCGGGATGCAGCCAAGCCCTAGAGCCCCCCAGATGTTCCAGGCAGCCTTGAAGGATGAATGCATGAGCAAAATGTGGTCTATCCAGACAACGGAATATTATGCAGCCACGAAAAGGAGTGAAGCACCGATACTCGTTGCAATGTGGATAAGCTGACAGCAGGATGCTGTGGGAAAGGAGACGGGCACAAAGGACCACATGCGGTGTGATTCCAGTTGTACAAAACGTCCAGAACAGGCACGTCCACAGAGACAGGAGACAGCTTAGTGGTTACCATGGGGAGGAGCGATGCTTAATAGGTTTGGGGCTCTATTAGTCAGGGTTCTCCAGGGAAACAGAACCAATAGAACATCTATAGAGACAGCGAAAGGGACTTACTACCAGGCACTGTCCCTCACTCACGTTGCTTGTCTTTTAATTCAGTGCATGAGAATACGTCTTATAGCCGACCCGACGCCTGTGGAGGAGCCAGAGCGCAGCTGGAGACACGTAGCGGACCCGGGAGGAGAACTGAGAGAGAGAGAGGAGCGCGTGTCTGCGCACACGCGTGGCCGCCGGTCACGGGCCGGGGGGACCCAGGGAGGCATGTCTGAGGGCGACTCGGCAAACACAGGACACAAGGTGAACCCCATTCTCTAGGCTACACCCTGAGACACTAAGACACGAAGACGACATATATTTCACAATTTATCTAACATCGGGGCGGTGCTTCCAGAACTTTCATTCACCAATTTAAACAACTGTCTGGAAGAGAGACCAAGTGTTCAAATGAGGAGCTGGCCGTACGGACCGGGGAGAAAACATCCCACCCACGGTCTGCAGGGAATGCCCCCGTGTCGGGCGTGTTTGCCGCCAAGCGGCTCCATGTCCGTCGCCAGCCCGGCCAGGCCAGGGGCAGACTGTCCCTTGGCTCTGCGACGGGCAGGGTGGCCTGAAGCCTGGGCAGTCGGGACGCGCCCTGGACACCCTGTCCAGCCTCTCCGAGCACGCTGATTGCTTTAAATAAAGGCAGCCGTTCCTCCCGCTGACGCGAGGACGGTGGGATCAGTTGGGTACACGGAGACAGCTTACCAAGCAGGTGGCTTCGGCTAAAGATAAATTGTGTCCTCATGTAACTCGAGAGTGGGATGCACAGAGCTCCTAACGTGCAAGCGAGACTGTTCAGCTCCTTACTTCTGCCGGCAGCCGGGGCTGCAGCTCGGGGCCCCGGAAGACCCCCCCGCCCCCCATGGCGATGTTATCGTGGAGAGTGCCACCCCGTGCTCCACCTGGGCGTGTGGGGTGCAGACACAGTCCCTGCCTGTGCCCCTGTTCTCCTGCCCCCCCACGGCGGAGGGCAGAGCAGAACAGGGGACACACTCTGCTAGGGCTCCTCGCTGGGGGCCTGCCCCGTCCTCCTCACCGGAGTTCACCTTCCCCAGCGCTCTGACCTGGTGCTCAGCCGGGACTGTGGAAACAAACCTGCTGGCCGCCATCTCTCCAGCTCCCCACACCTCTGCTGCGTTTGGCCTTTGCCCATAAGGTTAGCTCTCCAGGCATCAGTCCATCCGTCCTCTCCCTAATTTCTTTTTTTTCTTCTTCTTTGGAAATAATGACAGATGCACAGGAAACTGCAAAAAGAGTGCAGCGATGTCTCACACCCCCTCCCCCGGGTTTCCCCCAATGACATCAGAATCGGGAAACTGGCCCCGGCGTGACCCACGGACTGTATTCAGATGTCACCCGTTTTAGATGCTGTCCCATCAGCTCAGCTGCTGTGGCCAAATACCACAGATGGGGGGGCTTTCACACAGTCTGGGGGCCGGGAGTCCAAGACCGAGGTGCCGGCCGATTCGGTTCCCCCTGCAGGCTCTCTTGCGGGCCTACAGACGGCCGTCTCCTTGCCCTGTCCTCACCGGAGAGAGAGCCCATCTCCCTGGGGGTGTTTTCTATAAGGGCACGAATCCCATCATCAGGGCTCCACCTCCGAATATCACCACATTGAGGGCTGGGGCTTCAACACATAAATGGGGGGCCATAGTCTATAGCACGTGCATTCAGTGTGTGTGCGCGTCCGGGTCTGTGCAATGCTAGCACACGGGCTCCTGTAACCACCAGCACAATCATGGGGATCCCTTCACTCACCTTCATTGCCCCAGGGCCCCTCCTGGCCCTCTCCCGTCTCTAACCCCTGGCAACCTCTAACCTGCTCCCTAGTCCGTCCTTCTGGGAATGGTCCCGGTAACCACTGGAGCAGCAGGACGGCCTTGAGGTTCACCCACCTTGCTGTCTGGGTTGGTGGCTTTTGCCCTTTGGCTGCCTGGGAGCGCCTTGGCCCGGTCCTCCCACCCTCCTGGCCCTCGCGCCGAATCCCGCGTCACTCTCCTCGCGCGGCGTTCTTAACAAGGATCCGCGTACTTGGACCAAACCCGGCTGTTACCCTGGAGGCCGCCAATAAATTTCGTAGGCAAATAAAATTGACTGAAAATTAGCATAAGAAGCCTTAAATTAACAGGATGTAATTTTATGAGTATCTCACAAACTAGTCGAAGATGTATGTCAGCCCGGGGTGAGTCAACCGTTCTGAGCTCCTTCATTATATAACGCTGCTAATTTCTCTCCAATGTAAGCACTGTGTTTTCCTCCTAAACATTGTGTTCTTTGTTCTGCAATTTGGAAAAATAAATTCCCTTTAAAGCACTGCTTTGCTCAACCACAAAACAAGGCAGGGAGGCAGGATCAGAGGTGCCCGGGCCGCCCCTCCGCCTGGGAAGCCCCCAGCCGCACGCTGGAGGAGCCTCCAAGGCCAGGGTCACGGGGCTGCGAGTGAGACGGAGGTGCCGGTGGCAGTGCCATCGCCGACGCCGAGGGCCCGTGGGGCTCGCTGGGGAAGGCTGGCCTCCCTCGCCTGCAGTGAAAGGCTGCCCGGGGCCCTTTGCTGAGCGCACACCCTGCGCCAGGGGCCGGCACCGTCAGGTGGACCTGCCCACTCCCACGATGCTCCGTGTAGAGGGACCAAGGCTGCCTGGGAGCACCTGCCAGAGGCTTGGCACCCACCCAAGTCTGAGAAGGCTGTGGGGGGTTTGGGGAGTGGGTGCAGGAAGCCTCAAGGAGCCAGCCTGCTCCGGCTGGAGCTGGGGGAGGCGTTGCAGGGGTGAGAGGAGGCAAAGGGCCGTCAGAGCTTCACCGAGCAGAGTGCGGGAGGGTAGGGGCCCCCGAGGCCCTTCCCACAGCCGTAGGTTCTGGAGAGACAAGCGACCTGGGAAGCAGAGCTTAAAGTCCTTCAAATCCACGTCCACCCACATCGTCCCCCCTGTGTCAAGGTGACGGGCACTGGTGAGGCTGGGCTGAGGCTGTCCCAGGTGCCCTGGTTACAGAGGGACACTCCCAGGAGCCTTCTGGGGGTCCCGACTCAGGCCTGGAGGGCCGGGTTTGGTGGCTGAAGGGACAGTGGGCGTGAAGTATTTAAAGGGCAGGCAGTCTGGGCCGAGGTCCTCGTGGGACCAGGTGAGACTACCTGGGGTGCAGAGGTGCAGGGGGAGGACCCAGGGGAGCCCAAGGGACCCTCCCGTCAGAGGGAGGAACGGTGTGGCCACCCAGGAGGAAAAGGCTGGAATCCAGGCATCATACCCAGAAGACAGGAGCAGCTGTGCAATAACAGAAAACACGTTGCAGGCCTGGCCTCTGGCTCCCAGGGCTGAGCTCCTAAAGCCCGTGGAATGTCCTAGGAGATAAGAGCACCAGGAGCCTCTCCTGTTCTCGTGTTTGTTTCTGCGCCTGTTCCTGACACCAGGCTCCCAAACCCCGTGGAATTTCCTGGGTGATAGGAGCGGCTCTGCCCCGACGAGGTGCCTCAGAGCAGGCTCAGGGAGGGGCTGGTCACCAGAAAGACTGACCCATGATTAGAACCTTGGAATTGTCAGCACCCCCCACCCCTGCACCTCCAGAGAGGGGTGCTCCCCAATTCCACGGGGACAGAGATCCTGCACTGCGGGCCCTCCCGGGCCTCTCCACCTCGCTGTCCCCTGTGTCGTCCATCACATTCTTTTAATAAACCGGTAAATGCAGATAAGTGTTTCCTAACTCCTGTGAGCTGTTCTAGCAAATTAATTTTACCCAAGGAGGGCATCACGGGACCCTCTGATTTGCAGCCGGTCAGACAGAAGCGGTGGGGGACCCGGGGACCTACTTCATGACGCCGGCCTCCGAAGTGGGGGGAGGGGGCAGTCTCATGGGGCTGAGCCTTAACCTGTGGGATCTGGGTGCAGCCCCACCTGGGCATCGGGGTACAGCCCTGAGCTGCTTCACAGCAAGCCCCCATCAGGTCTGCGCCCCCTGCCCCCCGTTCCTGCCCCGGGGAGCTCCGAAGCAGCCCCCTGGCTCTCAGCCCTCTCCGTGGAGGGGACCCTGAGCAAAGGAGTGTGGAGGAAGGAGCTGCCCATGTTTTCGGACCTGCGATTAGAGAACGAACAGCTACTGGGAGGAGACGCCGGAGTTGGGGGCAAGGACGAGAGGAGACAGAACGTGCTCCCGAAGGCCAGCGCTGGCAGGTTGGAGGGCGCGGGGTTACCAGGCCGCTCGGCTGCCGAAACGCAGGACCACGGGCCGGGCTGCTGAAACAACGCAATCGCTCTGGCCAGGGTGGCTCGCTGGTTAGAGCTTCAGCCCGAGGACCAAGGTGTCTCGGGTTCGATTCCCTGTCAAGGGCATATACCTGGGTTGTAGGTTTGATCCCTGGCCCCGTAGGATGCGTGTGGGACGCAACCCATCGATGTGTCTCTCTCACATCGATGTTTCTCTCTCTCTCCTCCCTCCCCTCCACTCTCTCTAAAAACCAAAGGAAAAAAAATATCCTCGGGTGGCGATTAATAAAAAACATAAACAAACAAAAAACAGCAGGAGACACTGTCGTCTGGCCGGGCGGGCGGCTGGCGGCGGCCGCCCGAGGCCTCCCTGGCTTGCGGTGGCCTCAGTCCTCACAGGTCTACCCTCTGTGCTTGCCTGTGCCCCGTCCCCTCCCGTCGAGGACACCAGCCGGGCTGGACTGGGGCCCACCCTCGGGACTTCATTTTCACCTGTCAGCTCTTAGAGGCCCCGTCTCCAAGTGCAGTCACATTCCCGGTCCTGGGGGCTGGCTCCAAAGCACACATTTCGCAGGGACACGTTCGGCCCCGAGCAGGGAGGAGAGCGGCGCCTGAAGAATTTGAAAGGGAGCGTGGGGCACGGGGTTGGATCACCCCCAGGCTCCTCTGGCCTGCGGGGGCGTGATCAGCGCGAGCTTCCAGCAGGACCCGCGGGGGACACACAGGAATGGCCTTCGCATCGAGGGCACTGATCGCCCTGAAATTAGCTCACTATTCATCACGCCGGTGCCGCTTTGCCAGGAAAATTGGGTAATTGCAGCCCGGGGGAGGGGACCCTAATCAGCGCCTCATTTTCCCACCCTCATGTCACCCTGAGGGCCCAGCTCAGCTCCGCGCCGCCAGGGTGACAGGGCCCATTACCGTGGACACTCGGGAGGGCCCTTGTGCCTGTCCAGGGCCCTGACAGCTGCTCCCGGGCTCCCTTGAGTGGCCGAGGTAATGACGCTCCATCGGGACGCGCGGCGGCCGAGGGTCGCGTCCCCCCATCTCTCCGGCCCCCAGCACCTCTCGGAACCTAGATCCCGAGGAGGAGGAGGGGCCGCGGCCCCGCAGAGGCCCAGGGTCAGCCGGGTTGGGGGGCTTACGCTCTGGAAACGAGCAGCCCCCCGCTCCAGCGGCTTCCAAACACACACGTCCATGCCGCCCCCGCCCCACACTCATCTCTTCCGTCTTGGTGACCCCCACTGTCTTTGCTCCGGGACCTGGGCAGACAGGGCCGACCCCATCCCGGGCATCCCCGCCTTGGGGGTCATCAAGGAATGAACGCCCACCGGCTCTTACATCTCCCCGAAAGCTCGTGGGACAGCCCCTGCATTCCCACTGGACAGGTGAGTCGAGTCTGCGCCCCCTTGGCATTAATGGGGGAAGATGGGATCCTGGGGCTAGAGGGACAGCAGACCGTGGGAACCATGGGACAACCTGCCACCCGCTATATGCTCACCCCACCCGCCTCCCTCACAGCCCCCGAGGTCCCCTCGGCAGGGGAAGGCAGGGACAGAGGGCAGCTCCGACACAGGAGACCCCCAGGGGACATGGTGGCCTTGCCCAGGGAGAGGTGGCTTCACCAGGGCCTCTGGAGCCGGGAGCATCTTTGGAGACCAACTCCACGTCCCACTTACGTACTTTATTAAAATGTGCATCTTGCCCGGCCGGGCGTAGCTCAGCCGTTGAGCATCGACCTAGGACCCAGGCGATCGGGGTTCGATTCCCGGTCAGGGCACATGCCCGGGTTGCGGGCTCCATCCCCGGTCGGGGGCGTGCAGGAGGCAGCCGATCACGGACTCTCATCATGGATGTTTCTCTTTCTCCCTCTCCCTTCCTCTCTCTGAAATCAGTAAAGATGTATTTTACAAAATAAATAAATAAATAAGATAAAAAATAAAATAAAATGCGCACCTTGGGTTCGGGCACCTGGGTTCATCACGGTCCTTGCCTCCCGGCACAGGATTACGGGCGGTCCACTCTGTCCACGTCACAGTCGTCACTTCTGTCCCCGGTGCTCACCCTTAGCGCCCCCCCCCCAGGCGCTCACCCGGACGCGCTGCTTGTGTGTCCTGGTACATGCTGACCTCTGAAAGCTGCTGGTTTTCGAAGCGCTGTGTCAGTTGTACGTATACTCTGTTGTGCCGTAAAGCTCCTGTTCCTCCCTTCCTTCAGTCAACAACATGCCTTGAAACTCTGTCGGCTGCCTGTGGCTGGGTGTGCGGGGACTGCGACGGTTCTGACGGCATCCCAGGGTCCCGCGCCCGTGGTGGGCACGAGTGCCACCCCTTTACCTGTCCCTTTACCGGTCGCCTGCTCCCGTGTGTTCCGGGGAGGGCGCTGTCCAGTCACGGGTGACACAGCGCATTGTGAACCCTGTCCCCCAGGACGGCCGGCTGTGCCCTGCCCTCCGGACTGCACGAGGGCCGGATTCCGCCCCTCTCCTCCAACATCTGTGTTACCCAACTAATCCTTCCACAAAATTGGCCTCTTATTATTACTTGTGCATCTCCCCCCAAAATTACAGGTGAAATTGAGTATCTCTTTGCCGACTTGTTAGCTTTTTGGGTTTTTTCTCAGTCCTCACCCAAGGACACGTTTTTATGGATTTTAGAGAGAGGGCTGTGGTCCCGCCTCTATTAAGTACTGTGTTTCTACATGTAGAAGGCGAGGTTGGAAGCTCTCCATTCTGTTTCCTAAGACAGCTCCACAAGCCCATGCTGGGTATGGTCCCCTTCCCACTGGCCTATGGTGGGACTGCTCCTCTATTTCAGTTACTGATCAAAAGCCTTTAGTTCATCAAAAGGAGACTAACCATGCGGGTTTGACAGAATCAGGGAAGCCCTTAAGGATGGCCTGTGCCCCTCTTGAAAGATGGGTTCCAAGTATAAGTGGGGTCAGACTTAAGGGGGGGCCCATCTGGCGAGAGGCACAGGTGGCCTTAGGAGCTGAGAGCAGCCCAGCCGACAGTCCACAAGGAAATGGGGTCCGCAGTCCGACAGCCATAAGGAATTTGCTGGCATCATGCATGAGCGTGACAGTGTCTTCCTCCCCCGGCTCCTGCACAGGAACAAAGCAGCCCTGCGCTCTGCGGGGCCCCCACCTTCACCCCCAGCAGAGAACCAGCCGAGCCAGGACAGACTGCCGACCTAAGGAGCGTTCAGGTGACAAGTCACCTAGTTGGTGGCAATTTGTGACACAGCCATAAAAGCGAATCCTCTGTCTTTGTAGGACAAGCCTCCACCACCCCGACCCCGAGCTCCTTTTCAAAACGGGCTTAGCAATGTGTGGACGTGACGGCTTGTCGATGTTCTAGCATGAGCTGGGCAGTTTCAAGCATCCATAAACATGGTCTGTCTCTCCATTTTAATCATGGTTTGTCTTTAATTCTGTCATGCACTGAATATTTGTCCCCCCCCCAAAAAAATTGATCTGAAGCCTTAACCCCCCAGTGTGATGTGATGGTGTTTGGAGGTGGGGCTTTGGGGAGGTAATTAGGGTTGGATGAGGTCATGGGGGCAGGTCCTTATGATGGGATTAGTGTCCTGAAAAAGACAGCAGGGAGCTGTCTGTGTCTCTCTTCTGCCCCCAGAAAACCAGGAAGAGAGGTCCCCCCAGAACCCCGATCTCAGACGTCCAGCCTCCAGAACCGTGAGAAAATACCTTTCTGTTCTTTAAGCCCCCACCCCCAGCCTATGGAATTTTTAAAAAATATGTTTTTATTGATTTCAGAGAGAGGAAGGGAGAGGGAGAGAGAGAGAAACATCAGTGATGAGAGAGTAATTGATCGGCTGCCTCCTGCACGCTTCTTACTGGGGATCGAGCCTGCAGCCCGGGCATGTGCTGTGACCGGGAATCGAACCGCGATCTCCTGGATCCTAGGTCAGTGCCCAACCACGGAGCCAAGCTGGCCGCGCCCAGTCTATGGTATTTTGTTACGGCAGCCTGAGCAGACCGAGGCAGTGCTCTTTCAATATTTTCATGTTATAAAGCACAGCAGAGGGAACATAGTCAGTAATATTGTAATAACCATGTACAGTGCCAGGTGGGTACTGGGCTTTTCGGGGGTCACTTCATATGTTATATAAATATCTAACCCCTAGGTTGTACATCTGAAACTAATATAACGTTGAATCTCAACTGTAATAAAATAAAAATAATAGATTTTTTTGTTTGTTTTTTTTTTTTTAAATGTGTCTTTATTGATTTCAGAGAGAGGAAAGGAGAGGGAGAGAGAGACAGAAACATCAATGATGAGAGAGTCATTGATCGAGCCCGCAACCCGAGCATGTGCCCTGACCGGGAATCAAACCCTGATCGCCTGGATCCCAGGTCAATGCTCAGCCGCTGAGCCACGCCCGGCCAGGCTCCTTCACATTTCTTAAGCTTTCGTTTTCCCTCTACAAAGGGTTTCTGCACTAATTTCTGGCTTCCCGTCTCGGCAGGTGGCGGGGTTTGTTCCCCTTGGGAATGTACCTTTCTCGATCCCGTTTCTAACTGGCTGCCACCGGCCTACAGGGAGGCCACTGATTCAGTAAGTGGGCTTATAGTCAGCCGCCTCGCTACATTCCATCAGTTCCCATCGCTTCTCTGTTCATTCGGGCGGCTTTCCACGTAGACGACGGGTCTCTGCACGTGGTGACAGCCGTGTCCCTTCCCTCTGTTCTTCCCGTCCTAGCATCTTCTCATCTGGCGGCAGCAGCCAGGGCCTCCTCGGAGGAGTGTGAGTGACTGTGTCCGGACATTACAGGAAACAAACCTAGAGTTTACGTACCGAGCGGTAGGTTTTCTGTGATTTCATAATACACAAAGTCCTCTGCTGCATTAAGAGCATTCATTTCCGCCCGGCTGGCGTGGCTCAGCGGTCGAGTGTCCGCCCGTGAACCGGGAGGTCTCAGTTCGATTCCCGGTCAGCGCACGTGCCCGGGTTCGGCTCGATCCCAGCAGGGGCCTGCAGGAGGCGGCCGATCCATGCCTCTCATCATCTATGTTTCTCTGTCTCTCCCTCTCCCTTCCTCTCTCTGAAATCAATAAAAACGTACTTTTAAAAAACAACATTCATTTCCATTTAGAGTTTCCAGAGAATTTATAAAATCATAAAGTGATGTTGAATTTTATCAGATGCGCTGCTCCGTCTGTTGAGCGCCGCTTGCTCCTGACGGGCGATCACACGGTGAATCACACGGGCGCTCTGACGTCCGGCCCGTCTTGCACCTTCGCTCGACCTCCGTCAGGTCCATTTTCAAAACACACTGTAGGGCTCATTAGCAGCTTATTTGGAATTTTGCCTGTATTTATATAACTGAAATTGACCTATTTTTTTCTTATACTGGCCCTATCTGAATTTGGAATAAATGTTATTTTAGCCTCATAAACTGAGCTGGGCAGATTTCCCTTATTTCTGGAACAAGTTCTCTGCGAGTGTTTATCGGATCCTTAACTGCTTCTCAGAACTCTCACCTCGAGCTTCCACGCCGGAGAGGTTTTTAAGGGGAACGTCTTTGTTTGCCATCTCAGTTTCCTAAGAGCTTAAGTTTATGTTATTTTAATCTTCTATGTCTTTATTGTTTTGACTGTTTACTCTATTAATCAGTTTCTAAGAGGGATATTTTCAGTGACAGTTACAATGGTTGATTTATCCAGTTCTCGCCACAGTTTCATTGCTTGTGGTTTCACATAGTTCAATGGTTTTATTTAGTTAGGTTTTTTTTGTTTTTGTTTTTAAATATATCTTTATTGATTTCAGAGAGAGGAAGGGAGAGAGAGAGAGAGATACAAACGTCAATGATGAGAGAGTCATGGATCGGCTGCCTCCTGCACCCCCCGCTGGGGATCGAGCCGAAACCTGGGCACGTGCCCTGACCGGGAATCGAACCATGATCTCCTAGATCATAGGTCGATGCTCAACTGCTGAGCCACACCAGCTAGGCGATTTAGTTAGTTTTTTAATCCTTACTTGAGGATATTTTTTATTGACTTTAGAGAGAGAAGAAGGGAGAGGCAGAGAAGGAGGGAAACATGGATGTGAGAGAGAACCATCGATTGGTTGCCTCCCGTATGTGCCTGGACCAGGGATCGAACCTACAACCTTTCTGGTGTATGGGATGACACTCCCACCTACTAAGCCAGCCAGGACTCCAATGGTTTCTTTTTAACAAACACATGCACATGGTTTTTTTTTACAATCCATGGTAATTTTTTACAATCCTGTTTTCACTGAGGCATGACTTACATAAAATTAAACGCACAGATTTGAAGTCCACAGGTTGATGGATTTTGGCCTATGCATGCAACACATGCCCAGCTCTCAGGTCAAGATACAGAGTACTTTGTAAAGTATATGACTGTCTAACCACTATGTCATACACCCAAAACGAACACAAAATAATATTGGATGTAAGTTGTAATTGGGGAAAAAAATTAATAAAATGGGGGAAAAAAGACATAGACCTTTTTTGTCACTCCAGGTCGTTGCCGCCACATGCCCTCCTCCAGCTATGTTCTAGCATGGCCAGTCACCAGCTTGCCCGTTGTGGAACGTCTGGCGAATGGTCGGTACTCATGTTCTAGGCACATTCACTCACCACAGTGCTTTGGCTCGTGATTCACGTTGTCGCTCATAGTGGTGACCTTTTTACCGCAGAGTAGTTTTTCACTGTGCAAATAAACCACAATTCATTTATCTACCTCCTGTCGATGGACATTTGGGTCATTTCCAGTGTTTAGCTATTATGAAAAAAATTGCGAGGAATCATTTTGTACAAGTATTTTATGGTTTTATGTTTTCATATCTCTTAGGGGAGTTACCTAAGAGTAGAATTGCTTAATCGATGGGTAAGCGTATATTACTTTTATAAGAAATTATCAAAGAATTTTCCAAAGTGGTTGTAGTGTTTTACACTTTCATAGTGATTTATGAGAAGCCCAATTGTCCCATAGTCTCAGCAACACTTGATATTGTCGGTTTTTAATTTTAGTCACTCTGTGGGTATGAAATGGAGTAAACTCATTGTGGTATTAAATTACATGTCTCGGATCACTAATAATGCTAAGTACCTTTTTACAAATACATTGGCCATTTGTATATCTTTTTCATGAAATAACCTATGCAAACCTTTTGCTCACATTTTATAGAGCTATCTTTTTAGTTTTATTTTGTAGGAGTTCTGTATATATTCTGAATATAAGTCCTTTCCTAAATATATATGCTGTAAATGTTTTCTACCAACCTGTTGCTTGCATTTTCACTCTACTAAAGAAGTCTTTTAATGAGCAGAGCAGGAATCTTTAATTTTCATGAAATACAGTATATCATTTTTTTTCTTGTATGGTTATCACTTTTGGAAATTCTCTAAGAATTTGTTTGAGACCAAGGTCTCAAAGGTATTTTCCAATGATTTATTTTTTAAATTTAGGTCTATGGTCTACATCAAAATAACTTTTGTACGATATGACATTAGAGTCAAAATTCATTTTTTCCCATATGGATACCAAGTTGTTCCAGTATCATTTGTTGGAAAGAGTTTTCTTTCCCCGTGGAATTACATTGGAGCTTTCCTCAAATTTCAATTGGTCATATATGTGTGAATCTATGTCTAGACTCTATATTCTGTTACGCTGACCTATTTGTCTAACCACATGCCAATACCATGCTGAAATAATTACAAGAAATTCAAAATGAAAATTATAGAATAGACAAATACAATAACCAAAATAAAAATATCAATGGATGTGCTCAACAGTAGAAGGGAGAAAATATAGAAAAGCATCACTAGACTTGAAACAGAACAAGAGAGAAAAAATAGGCTAAAAAATGAAGAGCATTTCAGGGGCCTGTGAGACTCGAACAAGAGATGTAACATTCATGTTATAGGAATCCCAGAAGAGAGGGAAAGGGGATGGGCTGGGAAAAAAAATATTTGAAGAAAGAATAGCTGAAATTTCCCCAAATTTGGCAAAAGTCATAAATCTACATATATATAAGAAGCTAAGTGAGCCCCAAGCACATATAAACCCCCCAAAATCCATGCCAAGACATGTCATAGTCAAACCCATGAACACTAAAGACACACACACACACACACACACACACACACAAAACCATTAAAGGTAGTGAGGGAGAAACAACATCTTACCTACGTGGGGGGAAAAAACCAAAATGTTGGTGAAGTCCTCATTAGAAATCATAGAGACCAGAAGGAAGAGGCAGAACCTTTTTCAAGGACTGAGGAAAAGAATTGTCAATGCAGAATTCTATATCCAGAGAAAAGATCCTTCAGTCATTAAGAGGAAATCAGATCATTCTGAGATGAAGAAAAGCTATGAGAATTTGTCACCAGCTGGCCTACCTCAAAGAATGGCTGAAGGAGGTTCTCAAAACATCAAGAAGCTGATTGAAATCAAGGAATCCTGGAATCATCAGAAAGGGAGGAGCAGCAACGAAAAGAGCAAAAATACGGGTAAATATGACAGACTTTCCTCCTCGTGAGTTTTCTAAATTATGTTTGACAGTTGAAGCAAAAAATTATAACACCATCTGATGCAGTTTCCAATGTATGTAGAAGAAATATTTAAGACAATTATATTATAAGAGAGGAAGAGTAAAGGGATGTAGAAAGAGGTAATTTTCAAAACTTCACTTGAAATAGTCAAATGATGACACCTGTAGACTGTGATGTTATATGTATATAACTAGAGACCTAGATCGACACTAAAAATCTATAGCAAGGTCCGAGGTACACTCAAAAACACTCTAAAATAAATGTGTGTGATATATTTTAGAATAATAGCACAAGAGAGAGGTGAGGAAATAAACCAGTATTGCAATACGCTTGCTGTATTTTCTCAGAATTAAGTTATTACTTATCTGAAGTACATTGTGACGAACTAAAAGTGCATATTGTAATCCACAGAATAGCCACTGAGAAAAACAAGCACAGCTAAAAAAATCAAAGGGGAATTAAATGGCACCTTGAAAATTTGCTTAAAACAATACGGAAGGCAGGAAAAGAGCAATAGAATAACATACGTGAGTCATACAGAATACAAATTGCACAATAGCAGAAATAACCCAACCATATCAATAATTATATTAAGTGTGAACGGATTAAATGCTCCAGTTGAAAGATGTCGATTGTAAAACTGCATAAAAAGCAAAACCTAACTAAATGGCAACTATGAAAGACACATTTTAGATTCAAAGACACAAGTGGGTTGAAAGTAAGAAAATAGAAAAAGACACATGATGCAAGGATAATCTTAAAAGAGCTGGAGTAGCTATACTAATTTCAGACAAAAATAGACTTTAAGAAACATTACTGAAGCCAAAGAGGGACATTTCCTAACAATAAAATAATCTATCCATCAGAGAGAAATAGTTATGAATTTATATGCATCTAAAAATAGAGCCCTAAAGTAATGAAGCAAAGATGGACAGACCTGAGAAAAGTAATAGGTACGTCAACAGCTATACTTGAATTTATATAGTTGATTTAAATAATATTTTCCTGGTGGTAAATCACACAACAAACAGAAAGTCTGGAAAGATATGTGAGACTTGAAAAACACCATCAGACAACTAATTTCTAAGCAATTAAGTTAGTAATTTAAAACCTTCCTCCAAATAAGCCCCCCCAGGGCAGCTTCAAACACAGGTAGAAAGATGCACCCTCCGCAGGAAAGCGCAGTGTGTTCCAGCACACCTGCAGCCTTCTCCAGGCCAGAGCATACGCCAGGCATGAAAAGTTCTTAATGAATGTAAAATAATTGAAATAACCTAAAATATCTTCTCTTTCTTGCCTGACCAGGCGTGGCTCAGCGGTTGAGCACTGACCTAGGATCCAGGGGATTGCAGTTCGATTCCCGGTCAGGGCACAGGCCCGGGTTGCGGGCTCGGTCCCCAGTCGGGGGCGTGCAGGAGGCAGCCGATCAGTGCCTCTCTCGTCATTGATGTTTCTCTATCTTTCCCTCTTTCTTCCTCTCTCTGAAATCAATAAAGATATGTTTTTAAAAAATAAAATAAAATATCTTCTCTGACCACACCAGGGTTAAATGAGAAATCAGCACCAGGAAAAATCATGGAAATGCTCATACACCTGGGAATCAAATACCACACTTCTAAACACCGCACGAGTCAAAGGAAAAACAAAAAGGGAATTGAAAAAGGGTAAGCCAAAATGAAAACCTGACATTTATGTGATGTGATTAAAGTGATGTTTAGAGGAAGACTTGAGATTTAAAATCTTAGAGACGAAATTTTAAAAAGATCAAGAATTAGAGAGGGGACACCACTACAGAACGGCAGGAATTAAATGGATTATAAAAGATGATTACGAACAATTTTATGTCAAAAACTTAAACAACCCAGATGAAAAGAAAAAAAAAAAAAATTGCTGGAAAAACATAAACTATCAAAACTAAAGTAAAGAATAAAAGGAAAGGAAATGTTCTAAGCAATTAAATTAGTCATTTAAAACGTCCCTGAAAATAAACCCCAGGCCAGGATGGCTTCTCCCGTGAGTTCTACCAAACGTTTACGGAAAAAATAACGCCAGCCTTTTACCAAATCCTCCAAAAAGGAGAGGAGCGTAAACTACATCCCAGTTAAAGCTCTGCGGCCACTTCCCCCCGATTCCGAGGACTGGCAAAGGCATCAGGAGAAAATAAAACTCCGGAGCACCGTGTCCCTCATAAAAGCGGGTGCCGCATCCCTTAGTGAAACGCCAGCGCGGGCCCAGCCGCGGACGGGTGACTGCGTGAGAAGCGCGGGGGCCACCCCAGGGGCACAGGCGGGTGGCCTCCAGGGCCGCGGGGTTGGCACGCGACTGCTCTCTTTCGCTGTTAGCGTGGGCGTCACACCCCGATTCGTGACGCGGAGCCTCCTGCACCCCAGGACCAGCCCTCTCTGTCATCGTCGGTGACCTCAGGGCGCCGTCGAGCTTGGTCTGCGGGCTCTCCCTCGGACCTTCGCGTCCCTGGTCACCGGGAACAGTGGCCTACTGCTGCTTTCCCCGCCGTGTCCGCGGGCGCTGGCCTTGGGCAGTGCGTCTGTGAGTGTTCTCGCCTCTGGACATTTTTGAGAAGCGTTGGCACGAATTCGTCTCTGTTTGGTGGCATCGACCCATGGAGCCACCTGGCCCTGGGTGTTACTCGGATGGGAAGTTTTTGTTCACTGTTTAAATTTCTTTTACTCAATTGTTATTGTCAGTGGCCTGTTCCAATTTTGTATTTCTTCCTGATTCATTTTTGGTGGGTTTGATGTTTCTAGGAATTTATCCATTTCTTCGTTTGTTTTTTTTAAAAAAAAAAAAGGATTTTATTGATTTCGGAGAGAGGAAGGGAGAGGGAGAGAGAGAACCATTGACCGGTTGCCTCCTGCACGCCCCCTGCGGGGACGGAGCCCGCAACCCGGGCCTGCGCCCTGACCGGGACTCAAACTGCGACCTCCTGGCGCAGGGGACGACCCCCGACCAACCGAGCCACCCTGGCCGGGCATATACATTTCTTGATTATCTCATTTGTTGGCAAATTGTTCAGAGGAGTCTCTTATGGTCCTTAGTATTTCTGTGACATCAGTTCTAATATCTCCTCTTTCATTTATAATTTTATCTATTTTTCCTTGGTCAGTCTAGCTAAACAACCCTACAACTCATATGGAACCACAAGAGGCCCGCCGGTAGTCAAAGCAGCCTTGAGACAGGAGAACAAGCCTGGAGGCTCCCACCTCCCGACTTCACACTAAATTACGAAGCTCCAGTAATGGACACAGCAAGGGACTGGCATAAAAACAGGTACACTGAGCCGTGGAGCAGCACAGGGACCCCAGGAATAAATCCGCACACACACAGCAACTCACCTTTGGTAGGGGCACCGAGGACACACGCTTGGGAGGGGACAGTCTCTTCAATAAATGGCACCGGGGAAACCGAACATTCAGGTGCGAAGTAATGAGATCGGACCCGAATCTTACACCACACACAAAGCTAACCCAGAATGGATTCAAGATTTAAATGCAAGACCCGAAACCATAAAACTCCTAGGAGAAAACAAAGGGGGAAGAAACCCTTTGACGTTGGTCTTGGCGATGGTTTTTTTGGACGTGGCACCAAACGTGCAGGCAATAAAAGCAAAAATAAACAAGCGGGGCTCCGTCAACCCAAAAGCTTCTGCCAAGGAAGCAACCAAATGAAAAGGCGCCTGTGCAATGGCAGAAAATACCCCTGACGAGGGATTAATACCCAGAACATACAAGGAACTCACACAACCGAATAGCAAAAATACAAAACAAAACAAAAAACCCACCCAAATAATATGATTTAAAAAATGGGCCAAGGGCCTGAATAGGCATTTTTGCCAAGAAGACACACAGACGGTCAGCGGGCGCACAGGGCGTCCTTACCACCACGAATCCCGGGAAACGCCCGTCGGGCCGCGGATGCGCCACCTCGCCCCGCCCCGACGGCAGTTATCAGGGGCGAAGGGGGGCGGTGCTGGGAGGCCGAGGGGACCTGGGGCCCTCGCGCTGCTGGAGGGACTGTGACCCGGGGCGGCCACTGAGCAAAAGCAAGTGGAGCTTCCCCCAAAAGGTAAAAATCAAACTACCGCGTGATGCGGCAACTCCGCGTGTGCGTGTTTATGTACATACATAAAATGAAATATTATTCAGCCATAAAAAACCAAGGAACTCCTGCCATTTGGGACTCGGATGAACCTGGAAGACTTATGCCAAGTGAAATAAGCCAGACATAGAAAGACAAATACTGTATAATGGGGAAGACGTGTGGGGTTTTTTAAAGTTGAGCAGAACCAGAGAGTAGCTGCTGGGCGAGTCCCGGGGAGCCGACGCCCAGCGCGGCCGGCACAGGGGACGATGCTGGGCTGTGACCTTGGCATCCGCCCAGAGAGCAGATCTTAAGTGTTCTCGCTTCAAAAAGACAAAAGTGACACCCACAGTGAGCGGACGGACGTGCTCACTAAGTCGTGGGACTCGCTACACGATTTATGCATTTATGAAATCGTCCCGATGTACACTTTAAATATAGGTGATTTTTGTCAATGCTACGTCAATAAAGCTGGGAAAAATAAAAGCCAAAAAAAGTCCAAATAATATGACCAAAAGAATGACAGTAATAACTGAATGTGACAGGACTGTCATGGGGGCAAAGGCAAGGACAGAAAGGGTCATGACACAGGGAGTGGGGGACACGCAGAGTGGGGTGAGGTGGTAGCTCAGCCGAGTTCTAAAGGAGGGAGGGACCCAAGGGAGGGACGAGGGGCCGTTCTGGGCAGGGTGACATCCCGTGAGACGTGGGGGGCTGTGTATGGCGGCCAGACCCACCCCTTTGCTGGAGCACCAGGAGTAATCCCAGGGCAGGGTTGGGGGGGATGAGTCCGGCCGGGGGGCGAGGGGCCGGCCGGGGGAAGGTTTTGACCTGCAGGCAGCGTGCTCAGGGCAGGGGCGTGTTTCCGAAAGTGGACCCTTGCCCGCGACAGGTGGGGGCGTGGGCTTGACCCCTGCCACGCTGGCTCAGGGTGGGCATCAGCGGATGCTCACAGGGTGGCATGAATGAACCAGCTCCTTGTCTGAGTCTCGCTCCCCCCGCCTGAGAAGGGAAGCGATGGAGCCACCTCTGGCTTCTGCAAGACGGTGGCAGGATGGTGGTCACGGGTTGCTGGGTGTGTCCCCTGAGCCAACCCCCGAGATGCCACATTAGGGAGACGGTGGCTGATGGACCTGCCACACTCAGAGCAGCCAAGGTGGGCCCGGGGCTGTGACCTGCGGCCCTGGCCCCCGGGGGGGGGGGGGCCCAGCCGGGCCTGGCCCCAGGCCTCCTGCCTGCATCCCGGGCCCTCCCCTCTCCCCTCGCTGCCCCCCAGGGCTGGCATCCTCAGTGCCAACAGGGATGCGGTCGCTTGGCTGCCGACAGCCTGGGACAGGGGCACAGCAGGGTGGTGGCCAGGCCGCAGAAGACGGGCTCACATTCTCGCAGGGAGCTGGCTCCCCCGTGGAAGCCCAAGAGCCAAACCGGTGGCGGCGGCGGGTCAGAGGCCGGGAGACACGGGGAAGGGAGCGCGGCAGAGGCCGGCTGCAGACCGCGGCGCCTGCCCAGCGGGGAAGCGGGCTTCGGGTCCGAGACGCCCGCAAGTAAACAGAAGCACAAGGTCCCGGCCCGGGTACCGGGAGAGATGGAAAACACATTATGTGACGCAACCGATTTCAGAGGCGCGAGTCCAAACAAATAAGTGAGCCGCGCGTTATGAAACAGCCCCCCGGCCACGCCCGCCCCGCGGCCAGGGGCTCCTTTCTGGCTCAAACCCCGGGCTTTTGTCGAAATTGAAAACGGCTGCAGGGTACAGTGCGTGTCTTTGGCCCCGGCCCACGGGCTCTGTCCGCAGGGACGCCATCGGCAGGGCGGCTGGTGGTGTCCCCGCCCAGCACCTCCTCTCCGTCGGAGACACAGGCCAGGGTCAGCGCTCTCCGCTCTGCAGGCCGCGGCCCCCAAGCCTGTCTGCGGGCAGGGGACTTACTGGTGCCGTGGCTGCTATGCCCCTGTCGGCTCTGCCCTTCCTACCCCCCGACTGATCTCTGCCAGGTCTTCTCTCTTTTTCAAAAATTTTTTTTTTTTAAATATATCTTTATTGATTTCAGAGAGAGGAAAGGAGAGGGAGAGAGAGACAGAAACGTCAATGATGAGAGTCATTGATCGAGCCCGCAACCCGGGCATGTGCCCTGACCGGGAATCGAACTCCGATCGCCTGGATCCTAGGCCGACGCTCAACCTCTGAGCCACGCCCGGCCGGGCTCTTTTCTCTTTGTCAAAACACTGTCCCATCTCCAACCTCCTGTCCCCTCTGCCCAGCCTTTCCCGACCTTGCATGGAGACGCCCGGGAGATCTGTCCTGTCGGCCCTGATTTGGCCCCACCGGTGCCCACGAGCTCTGCCAGTCCCAATGCCGCCCGTGGGACAAAACAAGCAGCATCCCCTCTGCGCTCCAGTCCTAGGACCTGCGGACATGCTCCCTGTCGGGCGGGACTGAGGCTGCAGATGATTAATTGACGGTAATTAGGGAGATGGCCTGGCTTCAGGGGGGCTGGGTGTCATCCCGGTGGTCCTTACATGTGACAGGGAGGCAGGAGAGCAGGTGGGCAGGATGTGGCTCCACGCTGCTGGCTCTGGAGATGGAGGAAGGGGCCACAAACCAGGGGTGCATGTGGGCTGCAGACCCTGGGCGCTGGGACCGGCCAGGGAGCCCGCAGTCCCACACCTGCTCTTAGCCCGGAGGCTCTCAGGCCTCTGACCTCTAGACCTGCAAGGTGACACATTCGTGTTGTTCCCGCCTCTAAGTCGCTGGTGACTTGTCAGAGCAGCAATAGGAAACGCCCAAGGAAGCCCTTTCCCTGACCCCACAACCCAGGGAGAGGCAGGCGGCCCCTCCGTGTTTCTCGATGCTGCTGTGAAAGCGTGTCCGGGACAGTCTCTGCTTCCTTGACCCCCACGCATCTCGGGGGCCACGCTAACAGTGGACGGGCCAGCTCGCTCCCCGCCATCTAAAACCGACGTTGAAGACGGGCATGATGGGGCCTGAAAGGCTGAGGCTGCCCGATCCCTGCAGGCAGAAGCCCACCTGGACTTGGGCTGGGCTGGGGGGGGGGTCCCAGAAGGAGACGCGTGCACCATATGGTGACAAACCAGGTGACGAATCAGCTGTGACCAGTGTCCTGCTTGGTGCCCAGCTCTGTGGCTGGCTATGTCACCATCTCCCTGGCTGATTGATCACCGTGTCCGCAGTGGGGAGGGGCTCTGCGTTGAATGACGAATGAAGAAATGGATCCATTAGAAACTAGCAAAAACCAATCATGGCTTCAGAAGGCACCTTGCAGTCACGCAGCCCAGTGTCCGGGAGCCGTGACCACCGCGTACCCGCTGCCCCTCGCCCGGCGGGCGTCTGCGCCTGCCTTCCCTGCCCCCACCTGGCCCAGGCGCCCTCACCTGCTCCCTCGCACCCGGGGCACCTCCGCAGCAAGCCTGCTCCCGGGGCCGCGGCCCCCTAGGCCCAGTCCTTCACGTCCCCAGGACCCAGCTCCAGGAGAGAAGCCCCGTCAAGGTGTGTGGCAAGGGGGTCCCCAAGGCAGGGAGGATGCCAGGCGCAGGCAAGGGCACTAGAAAGGTGACTATTCGGATGCTGTTATATTTGCATTCTCTGTCTTCGTTTCCTCTTAGCTTTCCCCGAGTTTGTTTTTTGTTGGATTAAGGAAAAGAGCGTGTGCCCTGTGCTGACGACTCTCGTGGGAGATTCTACGAGTGTGGCTCTGTCCGTGGAGCCAGGCTGGGGCTGGGAGGGGACACTGTGCCCCCTGGAGTCAGGGGCAGGGACAGGAAGCAGAGCTCAGGGGGCCCTGACCCACTGGGCCCTGGCGTTGGAGGAGGGTGGATGTCTGAGGGAGGGGGGGAATGACCAGGCACCACCACGCTCCCCCACGTGGCAAGACACAGTGTTCGGGGCCGGAGACGGCGGGAGAAGTCTCCGAAATGGGTGTGATGAGCTTCTGAGGACCCCGCTGCCTGAGATCAAAGTCGGTCAATAATTTAAAAATTGAAGCACGGCCTGTGGGGCCCCTTCCCCAGGCCTCTCGGCTGCCCTGGAGTCACCAGCAGCACCCTAAAGCCGACGGCCACCCTCAGGAGCAGGGAGGGGTGTCGGCGATCACCCAGCTCTGACCACATCCAGCCTCACATCCACTCTGGCCGCAGACGGCCCTCAGCCTCCCCGCCTCTCCCTCCGTAAGGGGGAGCCAGGCTGGACTCAGGGTCATTCATGTCCACACCCAAGTGGCAGTGAAATCAGACAGAGACGTCATCCCCCTATGGTCATCCCTGCCCCCAGCCCCTGCAGTGGACAGAGCCTCGGAGGAATCTCAGGGAGGCCGGAGGGACTGAGCAGGTGAAGGCTGGGATGCAGGAATCCCTGCGGAGGAGCCAAAGAACTCTCTGGAACTTTCTGGAAGGACAATCAGAACAGACAGGCCACAAGGTGACCCGACATGTCTCCAACGGGGTGTGAGCAGACTGCCTGCCCAGGACACCTTCTGCGTGGAGGGCAGGCACTGTGACAGAGAGGGGGCAGTGACCCCGAAATGCTTCAAGAATGGCCGGCGTCTTTTATCCAGAAGCTTCTACAGAAAGCCGCACACAGTGGGTCCTACAGTGAAGCCGGGGAGGGGGGCCCAGCTAGCTGCAGGCAAAATAAACCCCAAACCCACATCGAGTCTTGCTTTTCATTTGCCTGCGCGATTCCCAGGCTGAAGGCTTCACGACCAGCTCGCGCGGACAGACAGCGAGACCGGCTCCCCTGCAGCAGCCTCGGCGCGAGGCCGGGCGCCGCTCAGCGGTTGAGCGTCGACCTTGGATCCAGGCGATCGGGGTTCGATTCCCGGGCAGGGCGCATGCCCGGGTTGCGGGCTTGATCAGTGACTCTCTCATCATTGATGTTTCTCTCTCTCCCTCCCCCTCCTTTCCTCTCTGAAATCAATAAATAAAGATATATATTAAAAAAAAAAAAGAAGCACCCGGCCAGGCGTGGCTCAGCGGTTAAGCGTCAACCTAGGATCCGGGCGATCAGGGTTTGATTCCTGATCAGGGCACATGCCCGGGCTGCGGGCTGCAGCTGATCAATGACTCTCATCATGGATGTTTCTCTCCCTCTCTCCCCCTCCTTTCCTCTCTCTGAAATCAATAAAGATATATATTAAAAAAAAAAGAAGCCTCGGCGGGAGCGAGGCTGCCTTCGCCCTCTCGGCCCCGCCTGAGCTCACGGCAGAGCGGGAAGCGACCCTGGCCGCCGCGGTTCATTTTCACCCCGCCGCTGTGGGGACACGGGGGGCCCAGCTGACTTTTCGGCTTCCTTCCAAACCAGCAGCCTCAGGATGGTTGCGGTGCAACAGATAAAAGCATTTTCTTAAAACCCCCAGTAAATTAGTGGCTCATTTTTCCTGGCCGGCCGATGTGAGGGCGCTCAATTACCTTGCGCTGATTAAAGACAAGCGCTCCCGCCTCTAGGCGGGGAGGAAGGAAGAGGTGAACCCCGTTATTAAAGGGGGTTGTGATGTGAGCGATGGAGATGAGTTGGATCTGATTTTCTACCCAAGTGTGGTTTCCAGAGGCCACAGAACGGGATCCGCTGGGGCTCAGAGCACATCTGCCGGGCGCCTGCCTTCACCGGGTTCTTACCGGGAGACAAAAAGGGATCGGCGCTCACTGGGGGCCACGGTGCCTCGGACCCTTCGCTCTGGTTTCCCATTTCAAACGTGCCCTGCAAGGCAGGGGGCACGGGCCTCCTCCTGCAGCCTCAGGCACCAGCCAGGGCAGTGGCTGTGCCCCCGGCTGTGGTGGTGGAGCGAGAGGGCGCTTGGCTCTGCCCGGGTGGGACCCCGGCTCTCAGGGACAGCTCGGCATCCCCCGGGCAGGGATCCACGTAGGTCGGGGCACCTCCAAGGGGTGAGGGTGTCTGCGGGATCACCAGCCACTGATTTCCTGCTCACACCACTGACAGACACACACACCCCCATTCGCACAGCTGGAAATGCGGTGGGCGACCCCGCACCCACCCTGAGAACAGAGGAGGGAGGCCGGCTGGTCTCCGTGACACGCAGGCCCGGTGGGGGTGGCGGGGCAGGTCCGACTTCAAAGCCCCCCTGTGCCTCTCCACAGCCCTGCCACATGGAATCAATCTCCCGTCCCCGGACCGCTGCTGAGGTCCCCTCGGCTTTCCATTCGATGATTCTATTAACACCGAGAGTGTATTTGAAATGCTAAATGGAGTCCGCGAAGGCTGAATATTTCCTGAGATGTAAAATGTCTCTCTACTAATTGAAACTAATTCTCCCAACTGTGCATTAAAAGCCCCAGGCGGGTTTCTGTGTTTGATGGACGCTGACAAAGTGGCTCGGGAGCCGGTGGGGCACGTGTGGCGTGCGTGTGTGTGTGTGCGTGTGCGTGTGTGCGCAGGAGAGCTCTCGCCCCGGCACTCTGCCGCCTCGCCCGCGGGCTCCGCTCATTTGCACTAATGCATCCTCGCTTTCCCCGGCAAGCCCCGGCCCCCGGCCCCACAGCCTGTGCCACTTAACTCGCTTAATGCACGGCCGCCTCTCCCCGCTCCCGCCTCCCCTCTCCCGCTTCAGCCTGGCAGCCTAATGGCCCTAATCACGGCGATGAGCATTTAACAAGGACGGGCCTGCTCTCGCCCACCTGCCTGGGCGGGTGGGGCCGCGGGGGGCGGCGGGAGGGGCTGCCCGAGCTGGAAGCAGCCATCGAGGAAAAGCGGCGGCTAAAAAGGGCAGAGAGCCTGGCCGGTGTGGCTCAGCGGTTGAGCATTGACCCATGAACCAGGACGGTTGGCACATGCCCAGGCTGTGGGCTCGCTCCCCGGCGGGGGGCGTGCAGGAGGCAGCCGATCGATGCCTCTCCCATCATCGATGTTTCTCTCTCTCTCTCTCCCTCTCCCTTCCATATTTATATGTCAATAAAAGACATATTTTTTTTATTTTTATTTTTTTAAAAAGGGCAGAGAGGCAAAAGTTCAGCGGCTCTGCGGCCGCCTTCCCTGAGCGTGGCACCTGCCACCCCAGATGGTGCTGGTTTCCAGTCATTTAAAAACATGGAAAAGCAAATTTTTAAAATTATACTGAAATAGACATAACATAAAATTACCATCATCACCGTTTGTAAGCGTGCAATGCGATGGCGTTAAGCACATCCACACTGTTGTGCACCATCCCACGGTCCCTCTCTAGAACTTTCTCATCGAACCAGTAAGCCCTGTAGCCGTTGAACAGTGAGGCCGCCTCCCGCTCGCCGCGGCCCTGGGATGTGACGCCCTCTTGCATTTTCTCACCTGGTCTGGCCGCTGCATTGCACAGACGCCGGGCAGACTCAGGAGCACTCTTCACTTTGAAAAACTGTACACCCCCCATGCTGGTGGGGAAACTGAGGCACGCAGAGGGACGCGGCCTACCCCCACTGAACAGAGAGCCAGCGGCCCTCGGGCGGCGAGGCAGGTCAGGGGCACCAGGCCCCGCGCTTTATACACAGCCGAGGCTGGCTGGGCCGTGCTTTCTTTCACAGACAGTTAAGAAGAAGCACAGGGATGGAGAGAATGACCCGCGCGTACTGGGGTGGCCACCAGCTACAACTGACGGGCGTTCATATTTTGGGGCAAGTGCTTGACATTTTTATAAAAGAAATGGAATATTAGCCCCGGCTGGTGCGGCTCCGTTGGTGGCATACGGGAGGCAACCTACCCATGTTTCTCCCTCACGCCCATGTTTCTTTTTCTCTCTCTCTCCACCCGCTTCCCCTCTCTCTCAGATCAATAAACATATCCTCGGGTGAGGATTTTTTAAAAAAAGTTTTAAAATAAAAGAAATGGATCATTAGACAATGCTGCCCTCTGGGACCCACTCCCAGGACATTCCTCCCCCCCACAGGTAACCTGAAGATCACCCTCCTGAATTTGGTGTTTTTTCCAGTCCACTGTTCTCTTGTTTACACCTCCAGAAAGAGATAGCCATGAATAATTCATAATGCGGTTTGCAGTGTGTTTTTAAACATTTTCGTAAATATATTACACAGTAAGCCTGCGTTTTCGCTCAACATTATGTTTTTAGATGTAATTGTGCTGGTAGGAGTGCGTGTGTGTACTTAGGCTGTTTCCAATTTATTTTTCTATTACAGACAGCACCGTAATTATGCACAACTCTCTCCAGGTAATAGACCTAGAACCGGGACGGCTGAGTCTCCGCGAACACGCATTTCCAATTCCAATTTTGCTTTGCATAGTGACAAATTGCTTTCCAAAGTGGCTGAATTAATCGACGCTCCTGCCAGCGCTCTGTGAGAATTACTTTTATGCCATATCTTTTAAAATGTTTACCAATCTGATTAGTGCGAAATGTCCTCCGGTTCGTTTTCAGTCACATTTCTCTGATTATTAGGGAGGCTAAGCATCTCATATGTGCATTAATAATTTCCATTTTATTCTTCTGTGAACTGTTGTGAGGACTGGCAAACGGCAGCCCGTGGGCCGGGTCTGGCCCCTGGACTTCTACACCGCCGGTCAGCTCAGCAGGGTCTTCACTTTGTTGTTGTTGTTAATTCACACCCAAGGATATTTTTCCCATTGATTTTTAGAGAGAGTGGAAGAGAGGGAAGGAGGGAGGGAAACACCGACGTGAGAGAGACACATCGATCGGTTGCCTCCCACATGCGCCCTGACCAGAGCCAGGGACTGGACCTGCTACCCAGGTATGTGCCCTTGACAGGGAATCAAACCCGTGATCCTTTGGTGCTCGGGCTGACACTCTAACCACTGAGCCACACCGGCCAGGGCCATGGTTTTTAAATTTTTAAAAGGTCATAAAAGAAAATGGAAGTGACAGGTTATATGGGTCTTGTGAAGTCTAAAACATTTACTGTTTGGTTCTTTTCAGAAAAAGTTTATTAACTCCTATCCTGTTGGATTGTTTTTTCTTTTTGTTATTAATTTATGGAATTAATTAATCCTGGAAGTGAATAATTTATCTGACTAGCTCCTCCCCTCCCCCACCAGCTACCCCTGTCACTTGGGTAGGCCGCGTGTCTACTTTCCCAGGGTCCAGGTTTATGTTTTACGTAGAAGCACAATGTTTTCCCCGACATCCTGTCGAGTTTTTATTGTGTTCGGAATGGATCGTCTCACTCTGTCTCCCTCTCAGGTTTTCTGAGTGAAATCAGCCTGATTCTCTTACTCTGTGAAATGCCTAAATTTATATTTTTTTAAATCCTCACCCGAGGATATGTTTATTGATCTGAGAGAGAGGGGAAGCGGGTGGAGAGAGAGAGAAAAAGAAACATGGGCGTGAGAGAGAAACATGGGTAGGTTGCCTCCCGTATGCCACCAACGGAGCCGCACCAGCCGGGGCTAATATTCCATTTCTTTTATAAAAATGTCAAGCACTTGCCCCAAAATATGAACGCCCGTCAGTTGTAGCTGGTGGCCACCCCAGTACCCGCGGGTCATTCTCTCCATCCCTGTGCTTCTTCTTAACTGTCTGTGAAAGAAAGCACGGCCCAGCCAGCCTCGGCTGTGTATAAAGCGCGGGGCCTGGTGCCCCTGACCTGCCTCGCCGCCCGAGGGCCGCTGGCTCTCTGTTCAGTGGGGGTAGGCCGCTTCCCTCTGCGTGCCTCAGTTTCCCCACCAGAATGGGAGGTGTACAGTTTTTCAAAGTGAAGAGTCTCCTGAGTCTGCCCGGCGTCTGTTCAATGGAACCGGCCAGACCAGGTGAGAAAATGCAAGAGGGCGTCACATCCCAGGGCCATTCTGGACACGGCACAAGGCAGGGGACCCGAGCACGGGACAGAGGTGCAGCAGAGGCAAGACGACAGAGGCTGGAGTTTGGGGAAGGTGAGGCAGTGAGTACCTGAGACGGGGTACGGGAAAGGAGGCAGCGACACACAGAGAAGGTCCCAGAAGCCACACAGGGGTCCCCTCTAGACACCGACAAGCACCAAGCAGCTGAGGCACATGCAGTGTGAAACTCCACGAGGCCACAAAACAACCAACCGCGTGAGCCGAACGATTCCCAGGGCCCGTCCAGGACTGGATACACTCTTATGCGGACCAGCCAAGGGCGGACAGGCCCAGGGGACACCTGGGTCACTCGCGAGGCCGCAGGACGGGCGTGACTAAGGGGTAAGCCAAACGAGCTCCACAGAAAGCCTTAGACACACCGTCAGAAGATTACAGACCAACTGCAGAAGGACCAGACTGATCTGCAGGCAACTCAGCTGCTGGCTAGACTTAATTTCACCATTCTTTGGGAAAGAAGGAAATCTAGAAACTCAATAACATAGCGTGCCTAAGGCTTAGCGTCCAATCAAAAATTACTAGACACAGTAACGGTCAGGAAAAGGTGACCCGCGACCCACAGAAAAATCCATCGAGTGGAAGGGACCCAGAAATGACAGAGGCAGTGGGATTAGCAGATAATCACTTTAGAAAATAGCCATATAAATAAATATGTGGAAGGATTTAAAGGGAAACACGGACACAACAAGGAAAGATGCGGAAAGTATAGAAATGAATCGGAGTGACTTAGAGAGATAAAAAATACCTGAAATGAAAAATTCACTGGAAGAATTGAGAGCAGATTTGACATTGAAGAAATGATCAGTGAACTTGAAAAGACAAGTGAAACACAGAGAGAAGACAGGCTGGAAACAGACGAAGGAGCGTCAGTGACCTGTGAGAATATAGGAAGTGCCTGACATGCGTGTTATTTGGAAAGTAGGAGATAGGTGGGGACAAAAAAAATATTCAGAAAAATGGGTCAAAGTTTTTCTGAATTTTATGTCAACCATTGTCCCAGAAATCCAAGAAATTTGACAAGCCACAAAGGATAAACATACACACACAGTCATGCAGGATATATCATAATCAAACTGCTAAAGTCCAATAATAAAGGGGAAATCTTAAAAGGATCCTGAAAAGAAAAAAAAAGCAACAACACATACAGGGTAACAAAAATAAAATTGCTGCTTATTTCCGATCAGAAATACATCAAGCCAAGAGACAACGAAAAACATCTTTAGAATAAGCAATAAAAAAGATATCCACATAGAATTCTACATCAGTAAAAACGCTTTCAAAAATCAAGGTGAGTCCTGGCCGGTGTGGCCCAGTTGGTCAGAGCGCGTACGGGAGGCAGCCGATGGATGTTTCTCTTTCACATCAGTGTCCCCCTTCCCCCTTCCTCTCTCTCTTCCCCCTTCCTCTCTCTCTAAAATCAATTTAAAAAATATCCTCAGGTGAGAATTAAAAAAAAATCAACAAGGTAAAACAGAAACATTTTCAAATAGACAAAAAGAAATTTACCACCTGCAAATCTACATTATAAGAAATGATAAAGGAAGTTCTTTAAGCTGAAAGAAAATGATATAAGATGAAAACTCAGATCCACACAAAGGAAACAAAAGCAATAAAGAGATACCATGAACAATTCTATTTCCACAAATTTGATCATCTGTATAAAACTGACCATTCCTTGAGAGACACAATTTATCCGAGTTCACAAGGACCAATGGATACTTTAAATAGGCCTCGATCTACTAAAATTTTTCATCAATAATTAATAACCTTCCAAGAGAGAAAAGACAAGATAGGTTCCCTGGTGAATTCTACCAAATATTTAAGGAAGAAAGTATGCCAATTCTCTACAATCTCTTTAAGAGAATAGAGGCAGAGGGGATACTTCTAACCTATCACACGAGGCCAGCATCATCCTAATTCCAAAACCAGACAAAGACATTACAAAAAAAGAAGACTACAGAGCACTACAAACCATGCATATAGATGCAAATATCCTCGACAAAAATCAGCAAGTCAAATCCAACAATGTATCAAAAGAATTACACACCATGACCAGCTGAATTCTATCCCAGGTACGCAAGGTTGGCTGGTTCACTGCTCAAAAATCAATTAACATAACCCGTCGCATCAACAGGCGAGGTAAAAAAAGAACCATGTGGTCTTATCAATAGCAGAAAAAGCATTTTACAAGCCCAACACCCATTCACGATAAAATCTCTCTGTGAACTAGGACTAGAGAGGAACTTTCTCAACTTGAAGCATATGTATAAAGAACCTACAGCTCACACCATACTTAACGGTCAGAAACTCAAAGCTTTCCTACCAAGATCAGGAACGAGGCAAGGATGTCCCCTCTTGCCACTCTTTGTCAACACTGTACTGGAAGTACTAGCTAATGCAATAAGAAAAGAAAAGGAAATAAATGCATACAGATTGGGAAGGAAGAAATAAAACTATCTTTTACACAGGTGACATGATCATGTATGTAGATAACCTGAAAGAATCAACAACAAAACTCCTGGAACTAACAGGTGATTATGGAAAGATTACAGGATACAAGGTTAATGTAGAAAAGTCTGTTACTGTCCTATATACTAGCATTGGACAAGTAGAATTTATCATTAAAAATCCAGTACAATTTATATTAGCAGACCCCCAAAGGAAATAGGAATTAATCTGACAAAATATGCATAAGATCCATATAAGGATAACTACAAAACTCTGATGAATAAAATAAAATTAAATAAATGGAGTGATATTTCATGTTCATGGATAGAAAGACTCAATATTGTCAAGATATCAGTTATTATCTGCTTGATCTATGGGTTCTATGCAATCCCAATCAAAATCCTAGAAATTTATTTTATGGATATCAACAAACTAGTCCTAAAGTTTATGTAGAGAGGCTAAAGACCCAGAACAGCTAATATGATTTTGAAGGTGAAGAACAAAGTAAATCTACAGAGACTGAGCCAGTGTGGTATTGGCAGAACAGTAAACAAATAGATCAATGGAACAGAATGGAGAGCCCAGAAACAGACCCACAGAAATGCTGTCAAACGAGCTTTGACAAAGAAGCAAACGCAACAGAACAGACCAAAGATAGTTTTGTTGTTTTTGTTTGTTTATTTTTTGTCTTTTTAAAATATGTTTCTATTGATTTCAGAGAGAGGAAGGGAGAGGAAGAGAGAGATAGAAACATCAATAAGAGCGAAACATCAATAAGAGCGAAACATTGATCGGCTGCCTCCCGCACGTCCCATACTGGGGATCAAGCCCAAAACCCAGGCATGTGTCCTGACCGGGAATCAAACTAGCGACCTGCTGGTGCATGAGACAATGCTCAACCAGCTGAGCCACACAGGCAGGGCCAAAGATAGATTTTTCAGCAAATTGTGCCAGAACAACTAAACATCCACATGCAAAAAATAAAAAATAAAAATAAATCCCTCTAAACACAGACCTTACACCCTTCACAAAAATTAACTCAAAATGGATCACAGACCCAAATGCAAACACACAACTGTAAAACTCTTAGGAGATAACACAGAATAAAACCTGGATAGTCTTGGGTATAGTGATGACTTTTTTGATACAACACCAAAAGCACAATTCTTGAAAAAAAATAACCAATAAGTTGGACTCCATTGAAATTTTTTTTAAAAGCCTTCTCTGCTGAAGACACTGTCAAGAGAATGAGAAAACAAGCCACTAACTGGGAGAAAATATTTGCAAAACACAGATCTTATCAAGGGCTTGTATCCAGAATAAAAAAGAACCCTGGAAACTCAACAATAAGAAAACAAACAATGCAATTAAAAAATGGGTCAAAGACCTTAACAGACACCTCCCTGTAGAAAACACGCGGAAGGCAAATAAACATGTGAAAAGATGCTCCACACCAAAGCCATCAGGAAAATGCAAATCAAAACAACAGTGAGACACTCTGACACTTATTAGAATGACCTAAATCCAGAGCCCTGACAACACCCATTGCTGGGAGGATGGGGAACATTCATTCATTGCCGGCGGGATGCAAACTTGTCCTCTGGCAGCCAACTGGAGGTTCCTTACAAAACTGAACACACTTCTCCTGTACGGTAAATCATGCATCTTGGTTCTTGCCCAGAGGAGTTAAAAACCTACATCTACACAAAAACGTACACACAGATGTTTACAGCAGCTTTGTCAGTCATTCCAACACTGTGAAGGAGCCGAGATGTCCTCCAGTCGGTGCATGGGTACGTGAACTGGGCATATCCAGACAACGGGACCTTATTCAGCGCTATAAAGAAATGAGCTATCAGGCCACAAATGGATACGAGGAACCCTGAGTGCATATCGCCAAGTGAAAGAAGCCCGTCTGAAAGGCTGCATACTGTGTGAGCCCAACTATGTGACATCCTGGAAAAGGCACAACTATGGGAATAGTGGAAAGATCAGTGTTTGCCAGGGGTTAGAGTAAGAGGGAGGGATGGTATAGGTGGAGCACAGAGAGCTTTTAAGGCACTGAAAATACTCTGTATGATACCACGGTGATGGACACATGGCATTATACACGTGTCCCGACCCAGAGCGTGTATGACACCAAGAGTGGACCCTACGGTACGCTATGGGCTTGGAGAGACCATGATGTGTCCACGTGGGTTCATCAGCTGTAGCAAATGTCCCGCCTGTGCGGATGCTGATAGTGGGGGAGGCTGTGCCTGGGAGGGAGCAGGGGACAGATGAGAAATCTCTGTACCTTCCTCTTAGTTTTGCTGTGAACCTAAATCAGCTCTAAAAGAAATAAAGTATAAAAAAAGACAAGGGACTCTTTAAAGCAGAAATAGTGACAGGAGGGGAAATGGTGACATGCCGTTTGTAACTCTACTGGATCGGTGCATGTTCTAAGATGGACTGCAATGAACTGAGTGTGCATATCGCAGATAAATCCTCTATCAGCCTTTAAAGAAGAGACACGGGTATAGTTAAGAAGCCGACAGAAAAGATCAAATAAAACTATTAGAAGTACTCAGTCCAAAAGAACTCACAAAAAAAGGAAAAATGAACAAAGTATGTATGGCAGGGCAACCAATCGCAAGATTATAGAATTTAATTTAAAACATAAATGTCTAAATGCGCCAATTAAAAGCAAATTGTCAGACTGGAGAAAGAAGCAGGCCTCGCTACTCCCGGTTCCAGCTTCGATGTGTAAAGTTCTTGCAAGTGATCACCCTCCTTCGGATTCGTAACAGACCCTGAGCAAAGTGAAAGGTCAATGCCTGTTGTCAGACGCGTCGGAGAATCGAGGCCACAGGACAAACCGCCACCCGAAAGCGGACACGGGAATATGGCCACCTTGGGAAGCTGCTCACCTGGAGCAAAAGCCGCTGGAGCCAGGACCTGGCAGAAATGCTCGAATGGTCATTGCGACAACTGTCAGAGACCGAGCGTGGGCAGGCGAGACAGTGAGCAAGCCCCGGGGGTTGTGCGGGGTGGGGGACAACTGAGCGGTTTGTGTCTCTAATTCCCCAAAGACCTCACCTTGAAGAGCCAAGAAAAATCTCTTCAGGCCTCAGGAAGGAAGCGGGGGGAAAATGAAGCATTTGAAATGCTTAAACAAGGGCATCTTCGCAGCACAGGCCTGGGATTAGACTTCTGGAAAAGCGAAATGAACGGCAGAAATAGTCCGAGGGGTGGTGAGAAGCAATCGAGAGAACCCTGTTGTGAGGCACCTGTACTCCCATGAGCTGGTATCATGTTATCTGAAAAATGAACTTGGATTAGCTGCAAATGCATATCGTAAAGTCTGGGGCCGTCGCTAAGAAAGTAGAAAGAAAGAAAGAAATATAACGAGTGTCCTGAGAGAGGAGAGAACATGGAATAAAGAAACGCTTGGGGAAAACCGTAGAATGCAGGGAAAACAAAACACAAGGCAGTGAGTAGAAAATAGTAGCAAATGTGACGGATACTCACCTAACTGCTATGGCCTGATTGTGTGTGTTCCCCTAAAGTTCATATGTTGAAACCCTTCCTACTCCCTGAAGATGAGAGCATTAAAAGATGGGCCTCTGGGAGGCGCTGAGATGACGAGGGTGGGGCCCTCATGGATGGGATTAGTGCCCTTACAGAAGAGGCTCCAGAGAGACCCCTTCCACCACGTAAGGGGCCAGCTGTGAACCAAAAGAGGACCCTCAGCAGAAGGCCGCCGAGCTGGTGCCTTGGTCCCGGACTTCCGGCCGCCAGAAGTGTGGGCAGTAAACCTCTATCACTCATAAGCCACCCGGTCTGCGGTGTTTTGTTAGAGCAGCCTTGTGCAGATTAAGACTCTAACTGTGTCAATAATCCCTTTAAACGTCAACGGTGCGAACACCACAATTAAAAGAGCGAGATGGTCGGAGTGGAGAAAAACTAGACCCACTATAAACTGTCCACGAGAAACCCGCTTTAAACATAAAGCCTCGGATAGATGAACAGCTATCCGGCTACAAGGCGCTCACGGGTCAAAAGGAGAGCTGGGGGGCTGTGTTCATTTTGGACAAACAGACTTCAGAGCGGGGGAATGACCAGGGATTTTTAAAAGGACGTGACATGATGCTTAAAGGACCAATTCCCCGAGAAGACGTAACAATCCTCGATGTGCGTGGCCCTTGAAAGCAAAGTGTTAAATCTGCAGGAACTACAAGGAGGGACAGATTTACCCGCCGTTGACACTGGGGACTCCAACGCCCTTCCGTCGGCAACGGACAGGCCGGCAGGCAGCAGGTCCGTGGGGACGCAGGTGAACAGGATGGGCCATCCATCAGCGGGTGCAAATTGACATCTATGGGACACGTCCTCCGACGACAGCAGAATATACATTCTTCTCGGGCGCCGCTCACCCAGGCAGATCAAATTCCAAGTCATAAAACATACCTCAACAGGTCTAAAAGAATAGAAATAATAGCGTCTGCTCTCAGACCACAATGGGATTAAACCAGAAATCCATAACAGAGAGACACTGGAAAACCCCCAAATGCCTGGAGATTAAACAACACACTTCTGACTAACACACGGATCAGAGAAGAAGTCCCGGGAGATATTAATGCACATCTTTGACTAATAGAAAGTGAAAATGTAACTTATCAGAATGTGTGGGATGCGGCAAGAGCGGCGACGGGAAGGAACTTTTTAGCACCGAATCCGTGTGTTCGAAAAGAGCATCTAAAATCAGTCATCTCAGTTTCCACCTGAGGAAACTAGAGAAAGGAAAGTAAATTAAACCCAAAGCAAGCAGCAGCAAATAGGTGATACATACAGACAGGGGCAGAAATCAGCGAGATTGAAAACAGGACATCGGCAGAGGAAATCAAGAAACCCGAAGCTGCTTCTTGGAAAAGATCAATCCTATCGATTAATCTCCGGCTGGGCTAATTAAGAAAGAAAGGTGACACAGATTACTAACATCGGAAATGAAAGAGAGGCCGTGACTATTGATTTCGGGGACATTAAAAGGATATGATGAAAAACTCTGTTCCCACCAATATGACAAGTTAGATGGAAGAGACCGATTCCTTGAAAATGCAACCAGTTTGGAGACCAGTTTGGTAATTTCTTAATAGTTACGCCAACACTTAGCCTAGGGCCCGGGGATTTCATGCACAGATGTTTACCCAGGAGACATGGAGGAGCATGTCCACAAAATAGCGGACGCACCAATCTTTAAACCGCGGCATTCACGCCCGGCCGGGCGTGGCTCAGGGGTTGAGCATCGACCTGGGATCCAGGAGATGGGGTTCGATTCCCGGTCAGGGCACAGGCCCGGGTTGCGGGCTGGGCAGCTGATTAATGACTCTCTCATCATTGATGTTTCTATCTCTCTCCCCCCGTTCCTTTCTTCTCTCTGAAATCAATAAAGATATGTCTAAAAATTAAAAAAAAAAAATTTTTAAAAACACCACGCGCATTCACAATAGCCCCAAACAGGAAACAGCCCCAACGTCCGCGAGCAGCGAGTGGACGGGCAAAGCCTCGCACAGCAGGGGATGGAGCTCGCCTGACACTAAGATGGAGAACGGCTGACACCCACAGCGACACGGACACATGTCAGAAGGACGCTGCTGCGTGTCCTACGCCAGACCTGGACGACAGCCTGACACGGGCTCCACCCGTCCCCAGGCGGCGGGCCAGGGCGCGCCTGCAGGGGCGCGGGGGGCCTCCGGGGGGAGATGTTCTATCTCGGCTGCGGGCACGGTTCCCGCTGCTCTCGTCTGTCACGCCTCGCGGAAGGGCACCTTGGAAAATTAACGGAGAGGCATCCGGGCACACACAGCACCGGGGGTCGGCTTGTGGGAGGAGCGTGCCCGCGACGCGCGCGAGTGAGCGGCTCCTCGCTGTTTACGGGGGGTTTGCAATTACCCCTTCCCGAGGGAACGGCTGCAATAAAGGCCAATTAGAGGCCCGATGGACAGAAATGGAGCATAAAAGCTTCAAGTGGTCATAAAATGTGATCAACGGATGATAAATGCCCGGCTGAAAACAGTGAGAACCTGGACCGATGTCGCACTTTCGCGGCCGTGCCCCTGGCCGGCTCACTGCCATAAATCACCCTCACGGCCCGAGTGGGTTTGTTTCTCCGGGTCCCCACCTGCCTCTCGCACCAGCCGGGGGCAGCCTCGGGCTACTCAGTTAAAGTGGCTCGTCAGCTCCTAAGAGCCCCAGGCTTCTGGGTCCGAAAGATGTCCCGCTATTTCTAAGGACAAGCAACCCCCGTGACGCGGGCATCGGTTGTTGACGATCTAATCTGTGCGGCTCCGGCAGGTACAGAAATCAGATCAGCAAGCGCGAGTGCCTCCTAGCGCCCCGCCGCCCGAGGACGCCTTTGTTTTCCCTTCCTTCCTACAGGACGTTCCCAGGGGACGTAGACTCTGTGCTGACAGTCCCCGTTGTTGAAAATGTCCCCTTCCTGCCCCTTGCGGTTCCCGTGAGGGACGTCTGTGGTCCTGGAGTCACAGTGCCCGTGGGGGCAAGACAAACGAGCAAACAGGAGGGGAGGCTATCCCTTACTCCCTCTGGCCCCGCTGGCCCCAGGCCAGAACCAGAGGACTTTTCCCATCACGCGCAGTGTGTAGCTCCGGGCGGTCGGTTGCCTTGAGTCCAAACTAGGAGCCGTCGGAAGGCCAAGGGAAAAGGAGGGGTGAGGGGCACCCACCGAATGGGGGGGCCTCCCTCAATCGGCCCGCTGCCATTTACTTTCGGGGCCCTCAGAGAGCTGCTCCCCGCAGCCCGGGGGTCCAGGGTTTTCGTTCGGCTCCTGGGAGACACGGTGGGTGGGGTGTGCTCACCCCGAGTGGGCCCCAATCGCGTTTCCCCGTCTTTCTTCCCGGGCACACTCCACGTTCGCAGCTAACTAACCTCCGCCTCCCCGACTTAGCTCAGGGCTCCCACACGGTCGCCCCTCCGCTAAGGTTCACTCGCTGAATCAACGCCCAGCGCGAGGGAATCAGATGACGCTTGTAAAGCAACCGGCGCACCGTCTGCCACGAGGACGCTGGGCATCAGTAAGGGTGGCGGGGTTGCCACCTGCAGACACCCAAGCCCACTGCATCTATCTCCCTCTTTTGTTTTCCAACTTAATTAACACGAACACTCAGGCGGAGCTAGATGCGCCTGCCCGTCACTAACGTGATTAAGTAAAGGAGGCACGTCTCCAAAACCGTTCCGAAAGGCCCAGGACAACCTGAGTTTATCGTACCAACGGCTGCAGGGAAAACCCCGGGGGCTGTTTTGCACGTGCTGACCCCCCCCCGCAAAAATACGAACAGGATCTAGATCCGAATTCTTCAGAAGGGCTCCTGCGCTTCGGTCTCAGCGCTTCGGCTGAGGGAGGCTACCCGCCGGGCAGCTCTGGGCACCTGACGCTGTGCCCGGTGAGCGCCCCCTCCGGCTGCAGAGGGGAGGCTGCAGCGGCTGGGGGGGGGGGTCCGTACCACATCCACTCCCTGCTCGCTCGCTCCCACGAATGGTGCCCGCGGATGCTCACGGTCGGCAGGCGGTGGCCTGCCCGCCACTCAGCGGCCCTGCCCGCGTCTCCCCGCCAGTCCTCTTCTGTTTAGCAACCTCGTGAGCGCCCCTCACTGGAGAAATTCAACGGGGCCCTGGTGCCTGCCCAGCTGGGAAACGCAGCTCCCAGACTTCCAGCCCCCGCACACGGGGAAGGACTCAGGCCGGGTCAAGGCACGGCTACATCATTTCCTCGTTTCACTGTTGTACAGAATCGCATAGTAGGTTCTGTTCTTTCTGAAGACAAACGTGGTCTTTTTATTTTATTTTAATATATTTTTGTTGATTTCAGATAGAGGAAGGGAGAGGGAGAGAGAGAGAGAAACATCAATGATGATAGAGAGGCATTAATCGGCTGTCTCCTGTGCGCCCCCTGCTGGGGATGGAGCCCCCAACCCGGGCCTGTGCCCTGACCGGGAATCGAACCCCGATCTCCTGGATTCTAGGTCGATGCTCAACCGCTGAGCCACGCCGGCCGGGCAAAGGTGGTCTTCTGAAACACCGCTGAATTTTCGTGAAGGTTTTACTTGGGGTTTTCTGCACCGTGTTCACCAGTGGGGTGGCCTGTGCATTTTTTGCACCAGCCTTGTCTGGATTTAGGATCAGAGTCGCGCTCGCGGCACTGAGGGGGCTGAAAGCCGTCTGTGTCTCTTCCGCAGAATAGCTGACGTCAGTCTACCACAGGTGTCCCCTGTTCCTCACATTTTGAAAGCGCGCCTGCTGAGGTCGGGCCGTCTCCAGCGCTGATCTGATGTGTACCCCTCAGATCACCTCCATTCCGTCCGTGGGCTGTTTTTCTCTGTAGATCTCTCCTCTTTGGGGGTCCACTGGAGTTCAGCCATTCTCAATTATTTCTAAATAGTTTTTAATTTTGTTTTCAATTTTCTTCTTAACCCACGTTATTTCGAAAATTGCCTTTTAATTTGCAAGCGAATGGATCCCTTTCTAACGCGGCGGGAATGTTGCTTGTCGACGCCGCTGCGAGTCCCCACTTCTTTCTTGCTTCAGGGACCGCATTCTGTCCCGGCGGCCACATGCCCAGCTCTGAGGCATGAATCACAGTGTCACCAAAGCTGCCCTCGTCCCACTGCCAGTCAGTCCCTTCCCCAGGCTGCTCTGCGACCAGGGCGGCCGTGTGACCCCACCTGCCCCCTCGTCCCGCCTTGACCGTGAAAATGAGATACCAGGACTTACGCGGAGACGGCGAGCGCAGGTGACGGGCCGGGCCTGGGTTCAGCTCCTGCATCCATCAGCTATTAGTTACTGCATCTCTCTGCCTCAGTTTCCCCATCTTGAGTGAGGAATAACAGTGCCTGTGTACTGATTGACGGAAGCACGGGGGAATGAAAATACGCAAGGCGCCGAGAACAATGGTCGATACAAAGCAAGTCAGACACAGTGTCACTTCCATCATTGTAATGAGCATTAACGCTGTCCTTACAGACCTCATCATGGGACCATGGGGACAGACAGACGACTGAAGGGCCCTACAGACGGAACGAAGGAGGGGGCTGGGCCTTGCTGAGGATGTGGAGCTGGGAACGCCCAGCGGGAGACGTTCGGAGAACATAGCGGTGCCCCCTGGGCCCTTGCTGACTCTCAGGCTGCTTCTCACCCCTCGGCCTGACTGCAGTTTCCATTAAGTCAGAGCCTGGTGGCCGGCACTGGTCCAGGCCCCGGGGGGGGGGGGGGCGGCAGCTGTGAAGAGCAGTAGAGAAGCCCTGGCCCTGGCCCTGGCCCTGACGGTCTTTTCATACCAATTTCTAACTATTCCACTGAAGTCAGAGAGGGTGGCCTCTGTGTTCTGCTTTGGGGACGATGCTGAGATTTCATTCCTAACAAAATTTTGGTGAATATCCCACATGTGTTTGCAAACAACATGCAGGAGGGGTAAAGTTCAGGTCAAGGTTCATTTTTTGCACATTGAAGACCATTAAACACCATTCGTTGGACAGACTTCTCTCTCTCCGTTGAATTGCTTTTGCATCTTTGTCAAAAACCAAATGGTCATATTTCTAGAGGTGAAGCGAGAGGAGGAGAGGGGAGGAAAAGAAAAGGCAAACGAGATGGAAGTGGAAGTGTTGAACACGAAAACACCAAGTGCTGGCGGAGGCGTGGCCCCGCCGGAGCTCCGGTTTCCTGCGGGCGAGGCGACAACGACGGGACCCACCTTTCAAGCTGAACCGATCCTCCAACAAAGCGCTGCCGCCCGAGCGTGCGCGCAGCGGGAGACGCTCACGGACGGGCAACAGGGAGCACGGCCGGGATGTCCCCCAGTTCCCTTTAAATGAGGAACAACAGCGCCCCAAACTGGAACGGGCTCCGGGGCTCGCCGTCAGGACAGACAGACGGGCGTCCGGATGGCAACAGGAGAGTGAACCGTCTGAGGTGACACGTGACAACATGGCCAAGCCTCCAGACACGAGTGTGGGAACAAAAGGAGCCAGACCTGGCCCTGGCCAGGTGGCTCAGTCGGTTATATCACCCCAATACGCCACGGTTGCGGGTTCGAGCCCTAGTCAGGGCACATGTTACAAGAAGCAACCAATGAATGTATAAATAAATAGAAAACAAGTCAGTGTTTCTCTCTCTCCTTCCTCTTCCTCTCTCTAAAATCAACAAATAAAAATTTAAAAGAAAATACTAAAGGAGGGAGAGAAAGACTGTGCCCCTGGGGAAGGAAATAAGTCTTTTGTATTTTTAAAATTGATCTCAGAGAGAGGAAGGGAAAGGGAGAGAGACAGAAACATCAATGATGAGAGTCATTGATCGGCTGCCTCCTGCACGCCCCCCACTGGGGACCAAACCCGAAACCCGGGCCTGTGCCCTGACCGGGAATCGAACCTCCGTCTCCTGGATCCTGGCCGATGCTCAGGCGCTGAGCCACACCGGCCGGGCACTCAAGTCTTTATCTAAGGCTAACATCACCCCCATTTTCAAGTCGGGGTGCCCTCTGGCTGCCTGGCCCAGGACCATGCCCCTCACAGCCCTGCCCACGAGCTGAGCCTCCCCAGGCGTCCTCAGTGTCAGGGCCCAGGGGATGTGGAAGATGCTGACAGGACAGCCCCCCATGGCTTAAAAATGCTAAGGGAAGACGACCCCCCACCGCCTTCGCACCCGACTCGGAGGCTCGACAGGACGAGGGAGAGTAATTGTGCCCACGCGGTGAACCTCCGCTCAGGCAGTCACGGGCACCTGCCTACCATCCCGTCGCCTCCCGCCTGAAGCGCCCTCAGGGGCACGCGGCTCCTTGAGGCCGGTCCTGGCGCCCTGCTAATGCGCCCGTGCTGCGGCGGCCGCGAGGAGGGGCCTGTCGGCAGCCTGGGTGCCGCCCCTGCCAGCGGCACGGAGCCCCCGGAGCTCCTGCCAGCAGTGGGGAGAAACCTTTGCTCTTTCTGAGATGGAAGATTGCCCCGTCCTCTCGGGGGAACACAGGGAGTGATGCCCTCAGAGGCACCCGAGTGTCCTGTGGCCAGAAGCTCTTTCCTTCATGTTGGGGTCAGAGAGGGGACGTGGCAAAGCCAGGCCTGTGCCTTCAATGTTATCAGCAGAGATTGGGGAGAGAGAAATCTCCACTCCCCACCCCAAAACCTCTCCTCTCCCCCCACCATAGGTCCCAGGAACACTTTTGCTCAGCCACGGACAGCGTGAATTATATACCGATGTGAGACTCAGGCCACAGTGGGCTGGAGTCGTCGAGAATCAGTAACCTGTCAAGGTCACCTGGATACAAGCTTTCTCTCGAAGCCGTGTCCATGTCGTTGTCTGTCGTGAATCCCACATTAAATAATCCCTAGTCGTTTTAATACTGATTCCCGCTTGGCTACGGAGGAAAAGATCTAACATCACCACTGGATACACCACAGATATAACATGCACCTGCCACTCAAGGCAAAGGACAGGGGTCTAGGCACCTCTGCATCGCCTGGCGCCATGCCCTGTCTGCAGTGAACAGTTCTGCAGAGTTGAAAGAGCCTTAAATACCAAAATCATCAAAGCACGCCTACAAAATGTTGACAGCACCCTGACATCCTGGCCACGTCACAACCTGAGAGTGAGACCATCGTCTTCATCGGCTCAGGGGAGTGTGCACATGTATGCACATGTGTGCATGCACACGCACACACACACGCACACACACACACACCTCATGCCAGCTGCGGAGCTGGTGTCTCCTTCCAGGGGGGGCATTATACCCACGAGGGAGCAGAGATTCAGTTCAAAGCCCGAGGCGCCCAGACCCGACTTCCTGGAGCCAGGGGACACCTCTGTAACTTCTCAGGTAACCTACTTAAGCCAGAAGAACATGCCATTTACTGGGGGAGGTGAGAAATAGGGACCAGAGAGACAAGGGGCTTGTCCACCTTAGAGAAAAACCCAACAGGGCAAAGACAGACCCAGCACCTGCCTCCCAATCCAGGGGGCACCTGGGGAGATAGAGGGAAAGGAAGTTACAACATTCACCACAGGGTCCAGGCCCTGCAGCTCTCTACCGACCCCCACGGGGACCCTGAGGTGGGCACCATCACCTCCTTTCACTTGTGGGGTGGCTCCAAAAAGGGAAGGGATCAGAGCTGGGTGAGTGGCCGAGGAAAGGCCAAAGGTTGGGCCTCTGATCCTGAAGCCAGTGGTCCTGCAATCCCACCCCACCTATCAACCCTCTCCTGGGAAAGTCAGTTCCTCGCTGAACATCCATCATTGTTGGAGATGCCCTCCTGCAATCCAGGTGGCTCGGGGCCACTGTGACACACAGGGTCACGTCCCAAAGCATCACTACAGGGCGGCTCTGTGTGGATGCCTGCGGCGCCCAGACCCACCGCCTCCGGGCACACCCGCTCATACAGGATGGTGCGACCACACCTCCACGCTGGGCACATCACAGGGGAGTCACATCCCCGGCCTGTAATTTAACAAGAGGCTCCCTTCACCCTAGGCCAGCCCTGTCTGTTCTTGTGCTTCTAGGTGGACATATTTTTTAAAAGTTAAAACGGTCCCTTCCCCAGACCTGTAGAGGTAACCCCCTGTGCCCGGGCGGGACAGCCCCGGCATCCTCACCGCTCTCCCTCTCCCACGCGCCTTTGCAAATGGTGGGCGTTAGATGTAAACTATGCTGCACCCATGAGTGGACACAAAACACACGTCTCTCCATTTCCTCTCTATCTGCCTCCTTAACCTACGACCAATAGATCCTCTCACATACCCCCCATACCTCGCCCTTTGAAATTAATGTATAGAAAGAACTGCAGCCCTGGCCGGAGCATCGGCCAAAGCACCAGGTCTCGGGTTCGATTCCCAGTCAAGGGCATGTACCTGGGTTGCAGGTTTGATCCCATGGGGGCCGAGTGCGGGAGGCAACCAATCGATGCATCTCTCTCACATCGATGCTTTTTTCTCTCTCTCTCCCTCCCTCCCTTCCACTCTCTCTAAAAAAATAAATAACAAATAAATAAACTTAAAAATCAATGATTAAAAATATCCTCTGATGAGTATTAACAACAACACAAAATTAAAATAAAGCCAACCGCAAACAGCCATCCCTCCTTTTCTTAGCCCTTTGAGATTTTACTTTGGGTCCGGCCCTCAGGCTTGGCTCAGATTAAATGAACTCTCCCGCCTGCCTTTCGGGTTGGACTTTTTTTTCCACAACAGATGCAGGCTGCGAAGGCACCAGCCCACGACAGGCTCCCCTCACCCGCAGAACGCGAGGACGCTGACCCCCCGGCGCACCTGCGCGGGTTCCGAGGAGGCTGCCAACACTGGCGGGCGGCGTGGGCAGCATCTGCTGGTTGCCAGGCAGCGCTTCCGGTGGCTGCGAGGCTGGGAGGTGGCATCTCGCCCCCGCAGGTGCAGGCGTCCCTCCGCGCTCCCTGCGGGCGGCGGTGGCCTTCAGAAAGCCATTAAGAGGGGACGTGAGAAGAGCAGCGGTTTGAGGGGCTCCATTGTCTGTCCCTCCAGCCGTTTCCGAAGCCCGCACTCCTGTGCGACGGGTCCCTGACGGAGCTGCGCCTGCGGGAGAAGCGTCCTTTGCAGGCTGTCCAGGTTCAAGTGCCTTTGTGGGGAACGTATTGACTGCGTTTATTGTTACATTGCACCTTGTTCCAGAAAGGATTTTAGGGGTGCACCGTGAGTAGCACCCATGCCCGTGTGATGGATACACACCCCACAGTGAGCAGGATGGGCCTGAATAACCCTTAAATACAAATAATCCCCAAACTCGGGTTTGATCCCAAAGCCAGTGTCTTAGACCAGAGGCCCCTCTTTGCAAAGGCGTATTGTTTTTAAACAGTAAAGCGCAGCCCTTCAAGGGGTGCAGGTGACGGTGATGATGGTGGGACGATGGATGACAGAAGCGATAACAGAACATAAAATTGCATCTCACAGACTTGAGCGTTGTAAAAGGTCAGGGAGAGGAGGGGAGAGCAGGAGCCGGAGGGGATGGGTAGGGAGGTGGGAAAAGACAGACTATTGGACACCCTCAGTGCCCAAAGCAGAGCTTTTCCTATTGAACCAAATTAAACCTCAGGAGACTTTCATCTCTCTCTTCAAAACTGAATTTTCTTCTGAGATCTGTCTGGGGGTCAGAGTCGGTCACATTAGCCATCCGCCTCCAGAAAGCCGGGTCGGAGGCTGGCTCCCTGCCACCTGCAGTATCTCATCTGGAAAGCTGGCCTCTGGTGACGCCTGCCTTTGTCACATTAAACACAGCCTCACCCACAGCGGGCAAGCTGTCAGTCTCCACTCCCCGTCATCCCGGGATGCTCAGCTGCCCGGACCACAGGCGGCAGATACCCGGAGAAATGCTTCAGGAGAGAGAGGGTAGAGCCACTGCCTGCCCAGCGCCCTGTTCTCCATGCCCCCCCCAGCCCCCCTCCACACCAGCCTTCTGCTCCTACGTGGCCACTGCATCACATCCGGAACTAGTCACGCTTAAGCCCCCTGGTGACCCAGAGCAAAGGGAGCAAGGTGTGCGGAATTTATGCCCCGTGAAGAGTTGCAGTGATTGTGCCCATTGCCACAGGTGGGGTAGGGGAATGGGCGGTGGGGGGCTCTGTGACATGCCCGTCTGGTCTAATGGATATTTGTCTACTGCCAGGAGGATGCCCTTGTAGGGTGCACCCTCCCTGAGTGGGTCCCAGCATTGCAGCTTTTTTGGGTCACCCCACAGAGGTAGCCACTGTCCCTGCTGAGTCCCACCCCCACCAGTCCAGCACACATTGCCAGGATGGACCCCCCACAGCCCCAGGTATCACCCCTGAGCTCTCTCATAGTGAGGGGAACTCAAAAGGATGCGGCCAGAGTGGCAGGAAAAGACAAGAAACACCTGCTACAAGGTGACTGTCCATGTAAAGGACACAGAATCAACGGGTGGCTTTCCTCCATGAGCAATCCTAGCCTCTGTCCCTCTGTCAAGGTTACAGCCCTGCTGGGAGATGCGCCCCAAGCCCCAACTGCATATTCCCAGATCATCCTGCCCTTGGCCTGGGTAAACTGAGGCACGGGGAATGGAAGGGCCCCCCACACATGGGGAAGGGGAGACAAAACCAGGCCCAGGACCACCTGAGACCCCTCTTCCCTTTGACCTTTGCAGGGAAATAAAACAAGACCCTTGAGAGAGGAAGCAGTTTGCAACGATCTGGTGGTAAAGGAGGGGCTTTGGGTCACACTCCCAGCTCGGTGGGGACTTGCCATCAAGCCTTCCAGGTGCTATGATGCTAGCCAGCAAAGGAGCCGGGAAAATGGGGGCCAGCCTCCCCCAGGGCGCCAACCGCGTGTATGAGGCTGCTTGATGCATCGGTCCCAGTAACGCCCCCTAATTAAGGCCCGGGCATGGAGAAAGGCCAGGTGCTTCGTGGAAACCCAGCCACAGGCGGCTCAGCTCAGCTTGGGGCTCACGCGCCCTCCCCACCCTCCTAATGCGCGGCTCTCCCGGAGAAAGGACAGTCGGCCCACAGAGCAGGTCCTGAGCAATCACAGGGACCCGTGCCGACAGGCTGACCTGCGACCCATGAAACAAGGTGAAGATTTTCCAACGTCGCCAGGAGGCCGGGAGGCCGTCCTCCAGCTCCGGGCAGAAAAGCAACAGGACCCGTGGCCCCAGGAGGAAACGTGGCCGACTCAGGACAGCCATGTGCGACCTGTGGGTGGTGGGTTTCTTTTGGGAAAGGGGCGGCTAAGGCTCATCGCTTTCCTCCGATATCCAGACACACATCACAAAACAGCAGCATCTCCAACAGCCATAGGACATGGGAATTCCTTTCTCCAGAATATGAAGGAGGATATATCTGGGCGGGCTCGGGAGGCACTGGTGTCTCCGTGGACGGCACTCCCTATGCATGGGGCCAGTCCCCAGGCTTGTGGAACCTGCTGGACACATCACACCTCCGCTTAGTCAGCTCTCAGGGACCCCCAGGAGCAGAGGTCAAGGTAGGGGGCAGGGTTCCCCGCGGGAAGTCCGCAGGAACGCTCTTTGCCTCTGGGAACCTGCAGTTGGTGTGAGTCCCCCCCTCCCCATTAAAATCAACACCCGTCCCCTGATTTGCTTTTGGCAAATGCGGCTCAACTCCCGCTGTTTTCCCTGAAGCCACCGCGGAGAGAGTTAGGTAATGAGCTGGCAAGCTCTTCCGAAATGTTTACTGTGTTCCTTAGAGCGGGGACACGCTGGTTCCGAGACTAATTTGGGGTTGCTAGATCTCCTCTGCTCTCTTCGGAGCTCTCCGAGTAAACACACGGACTCAGGATCATTAAGGCGTATCTGGGAGTCGGATCAACAGCCGTGGGGCTGCTCCCTGGAGGAGGGGACGCTGCAGGCCCGGGGGCAGAAAACTTCCTCAGTTCTCCCAGCAAAAGAAGAGAGAAACGCGTGAGCCCCAAGCTAATTCCTCCCCGCAGCCCTGAAGACCCGGGGGTCAGGACTGGGTGGTCTAGGCTGTAGTTCAAGGAAAACAAAAAACGTATAGAACGGACCCGGGCGCTCATGAAACGCCTCCTAAACCCAACCGGTCTTTGTCATGGGGCTTAATTATATTTGAAAGATTTCTGAGCCTCCACCTGGCATATTTCACAGCCTTGTTTTTTTAAAAAATTAAAACCCAGGGCACCCAGTCGTGCGTAATTTCTGTGGGAACTATAATAAGTGCATCGGCATGAGCCCTGAATTCCCACTTTCGAAACGAAGACCTGGGGTTAGAGTGACATTTGTATAAACCTCGCCCCGTGTTCTGGTCGCATGTTTTCCCAGGGTTCAAAGGCATTTATAGACGTTCTGATTAGTGCCTGTGATATCCCGGTGGGGCAGCAAATTCTATTAGCTCGGGCCTGCAGTCGGGAATAGAAAACCTTGCAGCAGCCAAGTGGTTTGGCAAAAACCATATGGCGTGTCACTGATAACGCTTCGAGAAGAAAACTTTTTTTTTTCCCAGCATCTCTGCCCGCATTAGTCCTCTGGCCAATTTGCCTGCAGGGTGTTTTTTAGAGAGAACATTAGCTAATGGGGAGGGGGGATTCCTGGGGCTCTAAAATCGCACCTGCACTTGCAGCTGCAGGTCGGGTCCACCTGAGGCCTGCAGTCCACCTCCCGGCCTGTCCCAGCCGCCTGGAGAGCCCACTCGGGAAGCAGAGAGGGGCAGCCTGGCAAAGGCGCTGCAGGAAGAGGTCCGAGCGCCCAGAGGGTCCCCGAGCCCCCTTTGCTCTGCGGTGCTGCCCCCATCCCCTAGTCCAGACAAGGGGGACCGAGAAGGAAGACAGGAGCTGCTGTCTGGGGCAGATGGTGTATTGGGGACAGATGCCAGGGACGAAGCGGCTGCCATCGTCTCCTCGAGAAGCAGGACCTGCAGGGTGCGGAGAACTCAGCGAGCAGCGACCAGAGGGAGCGGTGCCATCGGGCGGCCCCTGGCGGGACGAGGGTCTGAGCTCCCTTCCGAGGCGTCTCAAGACCCTGCAGACAAAATCGCCCAAGTGGCCCCGTAATAACATGGGAGGAGTGGTGGCGACACCATGGCCAGAAAAAGGTGTCAAAATATGCTGCAGGGAGGCAATGGCCATGGGGGGCCGGAAGTGCCCAGCTCCGCAGCTGGCTCCAGGCACTGCCCTCCTTCCCCAGCTCACAGCGACACCTGCCGCCCCAACCTGCTTCTTCCTGCACCCGGGTCCCCGCGGGCCAGCCGTATGCCAGGGACCCTCCCTCCCCACCTTGAGCACAGCATCCACCCTGTTGTTTTTTGTTAAGATTTTTAATTGATTTTTAGAGAGAGGAAGAGAGAAACATTGATGTGAGAGCTCGACGCGGATCGGCCGCCCCCTGCAGGCCCCCTGCTGAGGACGGAACCCGCAGCTCCAGCCCGGGCCCTGACCGGGAACGGAGCCAGCGCTCTTTCGGTTCACGGGCGACGCCCAACCATCTGAGCTACTGGACAGGGCGGCACCCGTCCTGTCCACACACGAACTCCTCAGGGAAGGCTGCCTTCCTTGACCCCCAGTCTGGGTTCTAGTCCACCTGTCCCAGACCTCCCCAGCCCTCTCCTATGGGTGACTGGTGACAACCAAAATGACATCCTTGATGTCCCTTAGTTGTAGGCTGGGTGCTTCCACTTGGGGGGAGGCTGCCCCCCCCCCCCCAGCAGCAGGTTCACCTGCTCCCGCTCACCGGCGCCTGCCCAGTGCTAACACGACGCCACAAATACCTAATAAATTAACAAAACCAACAGCTCACCAGTCTGCTCCAAAGACACGATGACACACTAGGTGGCTGGGGGGCGGGGGGAGTTGGAGAGGAATCAATTAAGGATTTATATTTTAGCCCTACTTTGAAACACACAGGAGATTCCAAATCGGAGCTCCTAATGGCTGAGTTTTATAAAATTAGGGCCGCTCATTCAATTATGAGTAAGGGCTCCATCAACATGATTAGCATTGTTTTAAGCCTTTCTTCCCCTCAACAGAATTTCACGTCTCCCGGTGGGAACCCTATAGCAATATCATTAGACACAAAGGTATCAGCCTCTCTTCCCAGCCCCCCAACTGCTTGCTTTTTTCTTTTTAAATATCCAGAGGCACTTTTCAAAAGCAGAGAAATTCTCCAAGGGAGACACTGCTTGGAGATCTGTCACTGCTGCGAGAACACAGACACCAATTTTCATAAACGGTGAAAGTAATTTCAGGAGAATAGCTATAGGTAAGTGGGCTTGTGAGAGAGACGCGGGGGGGGGAGGGAAGGACAGGAGGCAGGGGCTGGGGACAGAAGGGACAGAGAGAGCAGGGCCGGGCCTGTGTCACTGAGGGGCCAATCCGGGTCCCCGGGCAGAGAAGCCACCAGAGTTTAGAAACGTCAGTCTTGGGGGTATTGGTTGTGCAACTCATCACAGAGTCCCTTTCTAATAAATAAAATGTCCTGAAACCCTGCGACCAGCGGGTAGGGACAGCACATTTTTCCGCGGATGAATCGTCTCTCTCCCAGGTCCCCTTCTTGAACTGTCCTCTGAAAACGTCCACGAACCTAAAACTGGACGTGGCGTGCATCGCCAGTGGGCCCAAAGGATCAGCTCCTGAAATCTGAGGGCTTATTTCATTTAAATAAGAACGTGTTTGATTTTTGGTGACCAACGGCACGTGCCTCTGTGCCAGTTACCCAGAGGCAGCCTGGAACCTGAGAACAGAAGCAGCCACTGGCACCGCGGTGAGAAGCGCACAGCCTTCTGTTTCTTGAGCGTTTCCCACAGTGTCCAGTAGTCAGGCGGCCCGGCAGCAAGGCCAAGGGGCCGAGGGAGCCCGAAACTCGGGGAGCGCGGCTCTGCCAGCCCGCAGCCCAGCTCACGCTTTGCTTGCAGCTCTACCTGCCTCGGAAATGCCTTTGTCACCTTCGCAGGGGCTAGAAACTGAGCGGATGTGGCCAGATTGAGACAGGCTCCTCTCCCTTCTCCTCTCTCCCCACTCCCCTCTCCCGCATTCTTCTATTTCCCTATGACCCGTGAGTTTCCAAATGTGCAGCGAAGCCCCCGCACCTGTTACGCCCGAGGCGGCTGCTGCCCTGGGCCAGGCCCGCGTCACCATCATCACCCCGGGAGGGGCAGGTGGCTAACAGACCCCTCCTCCCCCAGCTCATCGCCACTGGGCCAGCTGGCTCTCCTCTCCCGCGTCCTCACTGTCACCGGAGTATCTTCTCAGATGCCCCCCAGCTGCTCTCGTCTGTGATTTCGAACCGCAGAAGCCTAGCCAGACTCACCCCTACTTCAGTTCTTCCCTCGGCCCCTGGGAGAGAGATCAGATTCCTGAGTTTCACGCTGAAGGCACCGGGGAGTGTGACCCTGGGAGACGGTCCAGCATCCCCTGCCGCCCCCTTCCCCACCCACGTCCTCGGCAGCCACACGCTGACCCACACCGAGCAGCTGCTGTGCCTCCAGCCACGCAACCCTTGGGGAGTGCTGCGGGTGTCGGGCCCTGTGATGGGGGCCAGGTACGGAGTAAATTAAAATTCAAAGTAATGTTGCAGGGCGCCGGGCCCAGCTCCAGCCGCCCTGACCCTGCGAGAGCCCCCGGCCACCATCCCTGCCCTGCTGGGCTCAGAGGTCCTGTCCTTTCACGCCGCAGAGAAGCTTGAACACTGCCCCTGTGCGATGCCCCCACTCGCATCACAATCTTACTATCATAAAACAAATGACGGGTGCTGGCGAGGACGGGCTTGGAACTGGCATCGGTGGGCGTCGCTGGCGGGAATGTGAAATGCACAGCTGCCGTGGCAGAGGGGCCTGATTGATGGGTCCTCAAAAGCTAAGCGCAGACTCACCGCGTGGCCCAGCAAGTCCATGTCTAGGGCTGCACCCCGCAGGACGGAAGGCAGGACTTGGAGGGGGCGTTGCGCACCACGTCCGCAGCTCGTCAGCCGATCGCGGGGCCAGGGTGGAAGCACCCAGCGCCCCCCCGTAGGGGGGATAGACCACCTGCGGCGGGGTCCTGCAACGAGCATTAGCCCGCTCTCGCTGAAAAGGGAAGGACATGTTGACGCCTGCTACGACAGGGATACACCTTGGAGACATTGAAAGCTAGTGAAATAAGCCAGACACCGAAGGAAAAACATCTTATGATTCCACTTATATGAGGTCTGTAGAGCAGTCAAATTCACAGACACAGAAAACAGAAGGGTGGGGGCCCGAGCTGGGAGAGGGGAGGGGGAGCTGGTGCCTCATGGGGGCACAGTTTCAGGTGGGAGGATAAATAGTTCTGGGGGTGGATGGTGGGGATGGTTGCATCACAGTGCAAATGTACTTAATGCCACTGAATTGTACACTTAAAATGGTTAAAAAGGTAAATTTTATGTGTATTTTACCACAATAAAAAATTGCAGGTGCAGGATTTCTGCTTCTGAGCACGATGCTATCACAGGGACTAGATTTACCCTCCCACATTCAACAACAGCCCGATGAAACAACTGAAAAGAAAAGATAAAACAGTAGTTTTCAGATGTAAAACAACAGGCAGTGCAGGGCAATGATCTTGAGAGAAGGGGAACAGACCAGGCGAGCCCTCTGGCTGCTTTAGCTTACCACCGAGAAGGCGTCCCCAGGCCACACTGAGGAGGGCCACCCAGGCAGAGCTTGGGGCTCTCCCTCAAATGAGGAAACAGAGCTGAGCGTCCAGCAAAGCCAAGGAGAGGGGCGGGTGCGGGAGAGGAGGGGACTGCGTGGGGAGGGAGCTCCGGAGTGCTGCAGAGGGTTCCCCGGGGACTTCTGCTGAGGCCCATCAGCACGTGTGTGTGAGGCCGGGAACAACGCACCAGAAAGGAACAGGTAAAACAATGTCCGAAGCTCACAGCAGGTAGGATTAGTTAATGTTCTCACTAAAGCAGAGAAACCTCGTAACACAGAGCACCGGGAAGAGCACTCGGCAGGATACTGCCTCAGGACTGGGGCAAAGTTAGCCCTACGCTCACGGCCACTCTGGTCTTGCCTAACAAAGCTTAAGAGGAAGCCTCAAAAGGATCTAGCTGTTTCCAAGCAACATAATGGCTCCTAAGAACACAGCTCAGGAATGTGTAAAGAAATATAAAAATATCCAGCACTCAACAAAACAAAATTTACAATGCTGGCATCCAATAAAAAATTATTAAAACTACAAAGTAACAGAAAAAATATGACCCATAATCAGGAAAAAAAACAAAAAACAAACAAAAACAAAACGTTCAATAGAAATGACACAGAAGATTGAGTAGAAAAGGTGTTAAACAGTTATTAAAACTAGATTTTTGTATGTTTAGGAGGGTAGAGGAGAGCATAAGAATGCTGAAAAGAGATGTGGAAGATATATTTTTAAAAAGACATGAAATTGGTGGAGATTAAAAAAAAAGATGTCTAGGATTAGTAGCAGATTACACACCACAGAACAAAAACTTAGTCCATTTGAAGACTAAACAGCAATAGAAACCGTCCGAAATAAAAGAGAAAGTAAAAAGACAAGAGAAAACCCTGAACAGAGCATTAGTGAGCCGTGGGGCAAATTCAGACAGCCTAATACACGTGTAATTGGAGTCCCTGAAGGAGAGCAAGTGGGGAGAAATATATTTGAAAAATTAATGGTTGAAAATTTTTTTAATTTGGTGAAAACTATAAACCCGCAAATGCAAGAAGCCAAATGAACCTCCGATACAAAAAATACACATAAAATTACAGCAAAGTGCATCATAATAAAATTGCCCAAAACCGGTGATAAAGAGGACATTTTAAAAGCAGCAGGCGTGTGGAAGGGAGGGACACACTCTGTGCAGAGAAACGGGTGTAGCAACGACAGCCAACTTCTCATCAGCGACAGCGCCTGCAGACAGCACAGCAACGCCTGAAAGCTTAAACGCTGCCAATCTGGAATGAGTTACCCAGCCAGAAACACAATACCTTTCAGAAATAAATGTGAAAAGAGGACTTTTTCAGGCATATAAAAGCTGCCGAAATTCAGCAGAAGCAGACCTCCGCTGAAAGAAACGATAAAGTAAGTCCTTCGAGCAGAAAGCAAGTAACAGAAATCTGGATGCGCACAAAGGAATGAAGAGCTCCAGAAATGGTAAATGTTGGATAAATATAAAAGAAATTTTCCCTTATTTTTTAAAAAAAACAAAACTCTTAAGAGTTAATTGACTGTTTTAAGCAAACATAGTAACATATTATTGTGGGATTTAAATATAAGTAGAAAAAAAGTCAATGACAACAATATCAAAGGGCCCGAGAAGGGAACAACAGAAGTAAGGCTGTTATACTATAAGTGAAGCAGCCTAATGTTACTTAAAGATAGACTTTGATGAGCTTGAAACTGTAACTTTAATACTATAAGCCCTAAAACAATCTATATTTTTTAAAAAAGAGGTATAGTAAATAAGCCAACAGAGGACACAAACCAAAAAATTAAAATTACTCAATTTATCCAAAGGAAGTCAGGAAAAAGGAAACAACATATGGGACAAATAGAGAACAAATAGCAATATAACAGTTTTAAATTTAATTATATCAATAATCATATTAAGTATAAATGCTCTAAACACCTCAAATAAAAAGCAAAGATGGTGGGATTAAATAAAAAGGCAAGAACAAATGACATATTGCCAAACATAAACCCACCTTATTAAAAGGAACTAGATAAATTAAGAGTAAAATGATGGAAATAATATCACGCTGGGAATAATCAGAAGGGAGCTGGAGAGGCTACATTAGTATCAGACAAAGTAGGTTTCTGAATAAAGAGTCTTAACAAGGATTAAGAAAATCATTTAATAACTATAAAGGATTCCATGCATCCAGAAGACATACTGATGCTAAATGTTTATGCCCCTAATAAAAGAGCCTCAAAATATCTGGAACAAAAAGTGACAGAACTAAAAAAAAAGAAAAGAAAAGAAATAGGTGAATCCACAATTATAGTTGGATACTTTAGGAACCTCTCTTAATAATTTATAAAACAAGTACACAGAAAATCAGTAAGGATGTAGAGTGTTGAGCAACACTGTGAGCCAATTTGACCTTTTTGAGGTTTATAGTATATGCTACCTAACTACAGAAGAAATCACATTCTTCAAATAAATGCACACAAGTATTTCCCAAAAAGGATCTAATTCTGGGACAATAATAATAATAATAATAACAATAATACATTTATAAGAATTCAAGTCAGGTATGTTCTCTGGCCACAATGAAATTAAATTAGAAATCCTGAGAGATATATGAAAACTCCCCAGATATCTAGAAACCAAATAATATACTTCAAAATAACTAACGGGTCATTAAAGAAACCACAAGGAATATCAGAATGTATTTTTAAATGAATGAAAATAAAAACATGACGTAAAATGTGTGAGTTGCAGCTAAAAACACTGCTGACGATGAAATGAATAGCACTTAAACATCTAATTAGAAAATTCGTTTTGAAATCATGATCTTAGCTTCCAGGTTAAGAAATAAGAAAAAAAGATAAAATTGATTTCACATGAAACAAAAGACAAGAAATAATAAAGACAATAATAAATCAATGAATTGGGGAAAAGAAAGATGATAGAGGAGATTGATGAAACCTAGTGCCAAGTACCTGGAAACATGAACCAAATCGATAAACCTCTGGCCAGACAGATCCAGAAAAAGAGCAAAAGGAAAGAAATTACCAACATTAGAAATAAGAGACGGGAGAGACATCACTACAGATCCTACAAGCAAAACATAATAGTAATAATGAGGAATATTATAAACAACTTCAGAGAGATAAATTCAATTACTTAATGAAATTGGGAAATTACCTGGAAGACACAAACTCTCCGACATCACTCAGGAAGAAACAATTTAAGCTAAATAGATCAGCTTTATATCTGTTAAAGAAATTACGTTTGTAGTTAAAAACCTTCTTGCAGCAAAAAGCCCGGGCCCATACGGCTTAACTGGAAAGTTCTACCCAGCGTTTAAGAAAAAAGCAAAATCAATTCTACACAAATTCTTTCAAAAAATTGAAAAGGGAACATTTTCCTAACTCATTCTGTGTGGTCATAGCATTATCCTGACACCAAAACCAGAAAAGGCTATTTCAAGAAAACTGCAGAGTAACATCCCTAATGAACATAGACACAAATTTTCTGAACAAAATTTGAGCATATCTAACCCAACGACATCGAAGACGGAGAATACCTTCTGGCCAAATGGGCGCTCTAAAGGAATATGAGGTGGATGCGACATTTGAAAATCAAATGATATAATTCACCGCATCGACAGAAAGAAAAACGACACGATCGTGTCAATCACGGCAGGAGACTCGTTCAACAAAATGTAACGACTTATTCCTTGTTAATGTCCCCAGCAAATTAAAATTAGAGGAATTGCCTGGCCAGTGTGGCTCGGTGGGCTGAGCATCGCCCCGCGCACCACGGGCCGTTGGTTCGATCCCCGGTCAGGGCACGCGCCTGGGTTTGGGGCTCGATGCCCAGCAGGGAGGCAGGCGACCGATGTGTCTCTCTCATCCATGTTTCTTTCTCTCTCTCTCTGCTTTCCTCTCTGTCTCAAATCAATAAAAACATTTTTTTTTTTTTAATTAGAGGACATTTCTCAAACTGATAAAGGGCATCTATAAAAAAAGCTACAACCAGCATCACTAAGGGGAGACGACTGAGCGCTTTCCCCCCAGTCCCAAGACCGAGGTGGGGATTTCCGCTCGCACCACTTTCACTCAGCCTATTGCGGGCGCAGCACACGCAGTGTGGCAAAGAGAAGGGACGAAAGGCGCACATGCGTGGAAAGTAGCAGGAAAACTGTCACATTTGCTCCCGATGCGGCCACCGGCACAGAAAACCCGAGGCGCCTACGAAAAAGCCGCTGGAACTAATAAGCGAGTTTGCCAAGTTTGCAAGGTACGGGTCAGCAGAAACTATTGTGTTTCTATATATTAGCAAGCGAACAAAAAGAAATTTAAAATGAAATCATTTACAATATTATCAACCAGATAAAATGCTTGGGTTAAATTGGACAGAACACATGCCAGCAACACCGCAAACAACGAAACGGAGCCCAGAGGGGATTTATATAAATGGAGGACCCGTTCATGGAGTAGAGGACCCTGTGTTGTTAAGATGCCAGTTCTCCCCCAAATTAATGTACAGATTCAATATCTTCCTGATCGAAATCTCTACAGGTTTACTGTGGAAATTGATTAGCGAATTAAAAATTTTATATTAAAATATAAAGCACCTAGACTAGCCCCCCCACACACACACACAACTTTGAAAAAAAGGGACAGAGTCAGAAGACTTGAACTAAATTTAAAATTTCATGATTTATTACAAAACTACAGTAATGAAGACAGTGCTATAGTAATGTATATATGGACACACAGGTCAGTGGCGCCAAATGAAGTGGTGAGAAGTGGACCCGGACGTATGTGGCCAACGGATTGTCAACAAACGTTCCGAGGAAAGCCAATGAAGAAATGACAAGCTTCTTGATAAATGATACTGGAAAATTAGGTAATGATACACAAAGCAAAAACAAGGAAAGAGCTTTGACATTTCCTACCCTATGAAAAATTACTCAAAATGAATCACAGCCCTAAATGTAAGAGCCAAAACTATAAAACTGCTCTAAGAAAACATAAGAGGAAATCCTAGTGATACCGTGTTTGGCAAGGATTTCTTAAATGCCATACAAAGTCCAAAATGTAAATAAATAAATAGATAAATAAATCGGACTATAGACAAATACATTTATTTTATTTTATTTTTTTTGCTCTTCAATAGGAAGTGCTATAAAATAAAAAGCTGTGCCACCGACTGGGAGAAAATACCTGGAAAATATAACCCCAACAGCGGGCTTGACTAGAGTGTAGAAAGAACTCTCGTAGTTCAACAATAAGATCAATGACCCAATAAAAACGAGCAAAAGCGTTGATGACACGCTCTATCAGGGAAGACGTACAGATGGCAAGTAGGCACATGAAATGACGCTCTCCGTTACTGGTTATTAGGGGAGCAAAATCAGCCACAGTGAGACCCGCGCCACACCCACTAGGATGGGGCAGCTGAACAGACTGACTGCGGCAAGCGTGGGGAGGCTGCGGGGCCCCTGAAACGCCCCCTCTGCCGGTGGGGCCGGAACATGAATGAGCCACTTTGGACAGCAGTTTGACAGTTTCTTAAAAAGTTAAACATGCGCCTACCATAATGCCGCCATTCCGCTCCCAGGTATCGATCCAACAGGACGCAAGCATATGTCCATTTAAACATGTGGACACAAATGTTCACAGCATCATTATTTGTAACCTTAAAAACCTGGAAACAACCCAAATATCTGTCACCAGATGACTGGATAAACAGACTGTGGTATAGCCATACAATGGAGTACTACTCAGCCACAAAAAGGAATGAACCGTCGAGACACGCAGTGACACGGGTGAAGCTCAAAATAATTACGCTGCGGGAAAGAAGTCAGACAAAAAACACATACTGCATGATTCCATTTACACGAAAATCTGAAAAACGCAAACGAATTCACCATGACCGGGAGTAGGCCAGTGGTTATCTGAGGGCGGGGAGGGTGGAGGGATGGATCACAAAGGGACTCAGGGAAGCGTTAGGAGGTGGCAGTTGTATGTTCATCACTTGATCGTGGTGATGGTAACACACGGACATGTTAAAACTCGTCCAATGGTACACTTTAAACACATACAGTTTATTGAAACTCAATTATTTTTCAATAGATCTGCAAAATACAACTTAAAAGTCACATCTATATCTCTGTTAACTAGGCGATGTTGTGCCCATTTTAAAGATTAAGAAATAGTCTCTGAGCAGGAAACCAGGGTTTTAGAGGCTGTTCGGGGGGCAGGCTTGGCATATGTGTGGACCCAGTCTTGCCTACTCAACAGGACTCAGATTAGTACAAGCTCTTCTCTCCCTGCGCAGCCACCCCTGTTTGCCCAGCTGACGGCTACTGGTTTGAGGGAGCTCAGCTCAAAAGTTAGCTCCTCCTGGACTCAGGTTAGGGGCTGGGACACCACCTATCCTCCGATAGGCGCATAGCCTGGTCTCAGCCATCATCTGTGGGTCACTCCAGGGACACTCAGGCCGACAGCCTCAGTTCACAGCACAGTGCCCAGCCCCAGACATGTGCCTGGTGGATAAATGACACGCACAGTGATAGGTCTCAAAGGAGAGAAGGAACCTGGCTTCCTTCTGATGGTGCAGGAGCAGCTGAAGTTAAAGGTCTCAGAGCCAGCAAGTGTGACCTGGGCCTATTCCAGATGCCACCCTCCTGCTACAGGGGACAGAGGAGTGACCCATTGGTGTCTCCAAATGAGCCCTGAGGCATCTCCCTCCTTCCCGCCCAGGAGTGCCTGTGGCTCCGGGCAGGGGCCTCCTCAGATGGCCCCGGTTACCTCTGGCTTCCTGGGACCCACAGGAGAGGCCATGGAAAGGCAAGGTCAGTGACAGCGAGGAAGGCCAAGGGGCGGTGGACACAACTGCAGCCATCCCTTGTCTGTTCTCTCAGATGCCAAAAAGATGCAAGTTCACGTCCACGGCCTCCAGCTCCTGACCAGAACTGAGCTGACTCACGCAGCCTCGGAGGGCTCCGGAAGGGCCGAGGCAGCTCCGTGTGACCCCCCCGGTAACCGCAGCCATTCCTGAGCGAGCATTCCTCCCTCCCCCACATTCCCAGCAGCCTCCCGGCCGGCCAGCATCGCCAAAGGCGCCCCCGTGGGAATCTGGCTCGCTCCACCTGCCAACGCCCGTCCCCATGCCAGGAACTCGGGCTCCCCGGGCCAGGCCAGGCCCAGGCCCACGCCTCTCCCATTCTGTGCTCCACTTCTGTAGGCAGTTGTCTCACAAACGCCAAAATGTATCTGAGATGGGCTGAGATGGGCAAAACAGAGGAGCCGGACGCCCTCTGGAGACCCCCAAATCTTTCATCCCAACAGACAGACGCCCATGTGCCCTTTGCCGGGTCCTGCACTACGTGGAGAAGACGGAGGAGAGGAAGCCCCGCCGGCCTCCGGGAGCTGCCAGGCGGTGGAGGAACCGGAGGAGCAGAGAGGAGAGCGGGTCACGGGGCAGGGAGGGCGCAGGCTGGAGGGGCTCAGGAAAAGCTCCCCGAGGAGTGAGCTAAGCAGAGGCTTTAAGAAATGGGCTACGTTCTAGACGGCATGGGTGTGAGTGGAGGCACAGACCAGAGGAGAAGGGCCAGTGGGGAGGGGCCAGAGGACCACCCCCACCACCACCCAGGGCTGCTCAGAGCAGGGGCCCAAAGGTAGGACTTGGTGCCCCGTTCACTGACTAACGGGCACACTGCCATAATTTGCCTTTTTGAATAGCTTATTCTGTTTATCTTGGTAGGTACAGGTTTCAAAGGCTGTAAAAGTACAAGCTAAGTTTCCTTCCACTCCTGTGTGCTGGGAAGCAACCAGATCCTGGATCGACAAGAAGAAAAGAGGCAGAAACACACTTTCTGATGCTGGACTCCCAGGAAGGGCAGGAAATCTCTCAAGACCAGCACCCCCGCCCTCCCCCTGCACATGCACAGCAAGGAAAAGGAACTGGCAAGAGATGGGACCAAACGGGCCTGGAGCTCAAGGCAAGAGGGGGGGTGAGGGCCCCATGAAGACAAGTGCCACCAGCCGCCCTGCCTCAGGACGTCAGGCCCGCAGCAAGGGAGGAGCACCCTGGGGTCCAGCAGGATCCTGAACTCCTAGGATGGTGAAGGCCTCTTAGAGGAAGAACCAGCCCGGTCTGGGCACCATCAGAATTCCCCAAACCACAAAGAAGCAGATACGGGTTTATAAAGACCACCAAGCAGAGAGCAGGTGGCCCCAAGCGCAGGAGAAAGAACAAAAAGATTCAGACCCTGAGGAGCCCAGACACTAGAATTAGCAGAAACAGAATATAGGGTTGGCGTGTAGAACACGGTTGCAGAGGACAGGGGTGGCCCACTGAAGATGCGCAGGCAAGGCCTGGGTGAGGAATCACCATGCAGATCTTCAAATGAACCGAAAGGAACTTCTGGAGAGGAAAGATGTGATTTTGGAAATAATTAACTCAGTGGATGGATCAAACAATAAACGAGAGGCCACTACCCAAAATGGCTGTTTCAAGTCTTGTCCTTTCTCCTCGGATCCCCAACGCCTCTTCTGTCATCCACACTCAGCTGATGCCTCATCAAGCAACCAGAAGAGGTCCCCACAAACATCTGTGCTCCCACCTACCTTCCTATGGGCCAGCAGCTGAGCCCACATTCTCAACCTCATTCCTATTTCTAGAGATGAACTCTGCATGCCCCAACCAGAAGGTAATCCCACCTGCGTTCCAGAACCATCTCTCCACACTCCCAAAGGGCGTTGCTCAGACAGCCTCTCCTCTCTCCCACGCTGTTCACTTTCTCTCTCTTCTGGGATATTTTCATCACCTTCTTATGATCTAACTCAGGAGTGAAATGGATTCGAGGCTCAGAGCCTATTTTTTTTTCATTCCTTGGTAAGCTGAGATTGCACCTCCAAGCTTCTTCAGGCTCAAGTGAACCCTGCTTCCTGAGTTCTTGCATATCCACCCATACCCGCTGCCTCCAGGTTGACAGTTTGGTTAGGTATAAAACGCTTTCTTGGCTATGTCACAGGCACGGCTCCTCTGTCCTCTGGCAGCAGAGAAGACTGAAGCCAGACTGATGTTCTTCCCCTAATAGGTGACCTGATCACTTTCCTTTGGTTCCCTTTTTATCTTTGAAATTTAGTAACGTGAATCAGGTATGTTTTAAGGTTGATCACTGTGTGCCTTTCCCTGAGGACACAACATTCCCTTTCAATCTGTAGATTCAAGTCTTTTCATTTCTAGAAACGAGTCTTAAATTATAAATTTAATTTTTAATATTTTTTTTTCTTTCATGATCTTAGCTCTTTTATTCTTACGACTCATTGAGTGCAAACATTGGGGATCCCTTTTACCACCTCCCCATACTCAAATCCATTTTAAATGCTTTGTGTAAATGCCATTTGCTTTTGTTCACTTTCTCCTCAATCCTGTCCTCCACATACCTTGCTATGTGTTCGGCAGTGTCTGCTCTTTGTGTTTTTTCTGCGTCCAGTGTGCCCTTTATATCCACAAATGGTTGTCTCCTTCTCTCCACATTTTCCTGCATTCTGCAAACTCATGTCTCATTTCCTTTTCGCCCACCATACCTTCCCCCCGGTCCATCTCTGCTTTAAGCTCCTGTTTTACAGAGGCAATTGTTCTATAGTTTCTTTTTTCATATGTTTGGCCCTAAATTCTATCTGCTCCACGACAATATATTTTTTATTTAAAAGGAAAAGAGGGATTAAAATGTGCATGTACATCATCCAATTGCAAAGAAACCCGGTGGGTCCACATCCGATCAGCTCACAAAGCCGTGGGTCCTCCTGGGGGCTCCCTCTGGGCCTTCCGTCCATACCTCTCTCCGTCCCCACAGAAAGGGCCCTTCTCCACTGCCACCTCGGAGATCCTCCCTATGCCTTGGTGCCCTGCGAACTGCTCTGTCTTTGCAGAGAACTCTGGCTATTTCCTGTGATGTGGAGCAGGCATTTAGGGACCCCCCTCCCCACCTCTACATCCATCTGTGGGCCCTTCAGCTAAGCGGCTGCCAGGATTGCCGATAAGACAGTGGAACCGTGACCAGGTGGACCTGGAAACCCTCCAGCCCTCCCGGCCACTGGCTGAGAGGCGACACCTCAGTGCCCAGGGCGAAAGGCCAGGGGAAGCTCCTCGGCCATCCTGTGAATGAGTGCCCTCTCGCCTCCCTGCTTTGGGTGGTAAGAACCCAGCCCAGTGGCTGTAAGAACCGGGCAGCACTTTCCTCTGACCAGTGACAATGTAGCCTTGCCTCCGGGGCTTGCCTTCTTTATCTGCTCCTGGTGTGCGCGTATAAATAAGTCAGCAGCACTCCGAGAGCAGCGCTTGTCAAGAGAGACACGTCACGGAAGAGCGGACGTCACTTCCAAGCCATTGAAGTAGGACAGTGACAACGACATGCCGATGCTCACTGAAGATCAAGCCAAGCTGATGCTGGGAACACCGTGAGCGGGACGTGGTCTCTGAGCCGCGTTTTGACTCCTCGTGAGCCATGAGGACTGATCCGCACGCAGCCTCGGGCCTGGGTGAGCCGGGACCGTGAGGGGTTCTCATGGTTCACCTGAGGAGGACACTGCAAAGATGTAGAAAGAGCACAAGACGGGAGCGGCAGGACAGCGGGTGCAACGCCAGCCTCGGGGACACCACGCAGGGCCTCTTGCCGCTGAGCCTCATTCACGCGCTGCAGCTGGAAACACCGACCCAGAGGGTGGAGGGAAGGCTTCCTGGGGTGTTCCCTGCAAAAGCTGTGCGCAAGGTGCCCGCAGCCCAGGAACCTGGAGACACCTCTGGCTCTGTTTCCTTGGCCGAGCCCTGCAGAAGCTGGAGGGCAGCTCCCACAGCTGTCATCGCCCCGTCCCTGGCGCGGGCCATCGACACGTCCCTTTCAGCCCTGCAACCCTTCCAAGGCTGTTTGGATGCTGGGGAGTCTGGGACGCACTCACACCAAGGCGGACTTGTCAGTTTATTAAAGCCACTGTCCTTCCTTCGAGCGACGTCCACGCAGATCTGCACGCTCGCTCCAGCCCACGGCCCCTCCAGTTTTCTCTGGGCAGACTCTCCCGGACACTTCCCACACCTTTCATCGTCCAAGACCGTCTTTTCTCTCTTTTTTATCAGGAGCTCTCGTTTGCTTTATGTTGGATTTGTCTGAATTGTTTTAAGTCAGAATTATTTTTATAATCAGAAAAATTACCAAACATCTTGAAATAAATAACACGATCGTGTTCCTGTTCCAAAACACAACAGTTTCCTGGGCCACGTGACGCTGAGAATGGGGTCATCCTGCCCCTGACGTCCTCCCAACCCGACTCCTCACCCCAGGACAGCCCGGTGCCAGGATGAAACTCTCAGTTAGCATCTCCGAGCCACCTTCTGCCAGCTGTGATTTAGGCCGAATAGTTAACCTCTGTGTCCCTCGGGCCCCTCACCTGTGAAACGCAGAGAAGGACAGCTCCAAGCTCCCCCGGTGACCGTGAGGAGCAACCGAACAGAGGTGGACGCGTGGATGGTTCCCCGCACAGGCCATCCAGTGAGGGCCCGAGCCACGCAGCCTGGACAGGGACGGGGTCCTTCGGCCACAAAGAGGAACAGGCACTGGGTTTTGCTACAACAGGGATGAACCCTGGAAACACTGTGTTAAGTAAAAGAAGCCAGTCACCTAGGACCACGGGTTGTATGATTCCATTCGTATGAAATATCGAGGCAAACAGGTAGAGGTAGGAAGCCGGTTTGTAGTTGCCTAGGGCTGAGGGGGGGAAGGGCAGCAAACAATGGGCCAAGGGGGCTTCCTGAGCGCGGAGTTTCCTTTGGGGGTGATGGAGAAGCTCTGGAACTAAGTGAGGGTTGTACGACACCGTGAATGTGGTCAATGCCACTGAATTATACATTTTAAAACAGTTAAAATGACAATTTTATGTTATTTGTACTTTACCATTGAAAAAAATGCACAAGCATCCATCCTCTGAATTTTTCTTTTTTTTTTTTTTAAAAAAAAATATCTTTATTGATTTCAGAGAAAAGAAAGGAGAGGGAGAGAGAGAGACAGAAACATCAATGATGGGAGAGTCATTGATCGAGCCCGCAATCCAGGCATGTGCCCTGACTGGGAATCGAACCCCCGTCGCCTGGATCCCAGGTCGACGCTCAACCACTGAGCCACACCCGGCCGGGCATCCTCTGAATTTTTCAATGGAAACTAGAATAAGTTCCCCCATTAAGCAGCTGATTCTAGATCTTAATTGAAGATCAATGAGCAAAATCTCCGAAACGCTACCGGAGAGACCAGACCGTTCACAATGCAGATCCGAGCACACGCTCGGCTCTGAATGACCAGTGGCCCCTGGAGCCTCAGCTCTGCTGCTTAAACACATCAACATTCGGTGGCTTGAGGCAGCGTCTGCTTTATTAAGCTCACAGTCACGTAGGTCAGCTGGCTGTTCCCGTGTCTGCAGGCCCGCTGTCCTCCGCTGGTCCCTCTGACGTGTCTGTGATCAGCGAGCGGGTCGGCCAGTGGCTAGAGGATCTGATAAGGCCTCCCCCTCATGCTTGGCTGTGGGGGGCCTGGCTGGTTGGGGAGCCGTAGCCGGGAGGTCTCTGCTCCACGTAGCCTCTCGTCCCCCAGGGGCTGGGCCGCCTTCGCAGAGCAGCTGGAGGGAGAAGCCACACGCCTCTGGAGGCCTCACTTCTGCCACATTCTATTGATCAGAAGTCACGAGCCCACCCAGGTTCCATCGGTCAAGGAAACAGAGCGCAGTTCCTGGGGGAAAGAGATGCGGGAAGTCACGGCTGCTCCCCTACCGCGAACTCCTGAACTACAGTGTTCAAGACCCGGGGTCCAGCTTTCTGCGGTGTGTCTCCTAGACGGTGCCCAGCTCCCATGCCGTCCCCTGAAGTTCTCACCTCCAGGTGGGCTGGGACGGGCGAGGCTCAGGCCCGAGGTCAGCACGTCCGCTTTGCACACCACGTGGGAAAGCAACACAGCTGCAAATGTAACGGCTCACAGGTCACAGCTGTCAGAGTGTCCCCTACGCTGGGACAGCGGCATTCGAGGGGACACGTCGCAATGTCTTCCGTGGTTTTTCTGGCACTCTCTCTCTCTGTTTCGGAACTAAAGAGGCTTCTCACCCACCTCCTCTGACCCACGTCCAGTGCTTCCTCCCGGCTGTTGAGGCCCCTGGACCTTTCATGCTGTCAGAAAGGGGTTCCTTCCAGGTGGAAGGAGCAGAGTGAGCAAAGCCAGGGATGGGGACCCGAGCTTCCGTCCAGTGCGGCCAGAATCCAGGGCACCTGAAGCCGAGTTCCTGTCCAGAGAGGGGAGTTAAGGTGCGTGGCGAAGAGCCTGAGACAGGAAAGGAAAGCGAATGGACGTTGCTTCCCTGGTGATAGGGAGCCATTGAGGAATGCGGAGGGCTGCAGTCAGGGCCAAGCTTGGGAAAAGCCACCAGCTGCACGTGCAGAGAGGGGTCGTTCAGAGAGCTCAGAGGCAGCGAGGGGATGGAGACTGGGACAGGACGGTGACAGGTGTCACGGAGAACCGACACCGTGTGACAACCACTCAGATAGGGAGGAGGGGAGCAGTGGACAGTGAATGATGACGGGGATGACGGGATGGCAGCAGGCACAGGGAGGCTGGGTTTCAGAGAGAAGGGGACAGCGAGGGTGAGTTGTGCTGAAAGTTCTCAGGAGACCAGGGCCGCTGTCCATCCAGAATCTGCCCACGGCCAGCCCTGGGGCCTGATGTGCCACCAGGGCCTGAAACCCGGCTTTGGAGATTGAGCAACAGCACTCTCCTCTCGCTGATGGAAACCTGTCCAACATGCAGGCCAGGAGTGCTCCCCGCTCCCTCCAGCGCTTGGATGCGCCCCAGCTGGCGGCTGCTGTATCTCTCACTCCCGTTTTACAGGCCTGTCCCGCTGCCAGGGTCCTGGTAGGAGTCATAGCGGAAACGAGCCCGCTCTCCCGGAATCGTGACGACGTTGCCCAGACCGCACTTTGACCAACCGCTGTGTCATCCTGGAGCCCAGCACCCGTCCTCTGAGGCCAGCCGCGGGCCCCAGAGAGGCCACTCCAAGCGCCCACTCTGCATGTGCTTCCACTCAGGGCACAGCTCCCCGCGGGGCACCCTGCAGAGACAGAGGCCACGTCCGTCTCAGGCGCCACGGGGATGCACCGAGTCACGCAAGCCACGCCGTTCATGGGAAAGAAATGTTTCCCATTCTCAATTCTCCACGGCGCCCTCCTGGGCGCTCCATGCCTGGCCTTCCCGTTCGGGGCGTGAGTCACCCTCCTCGGACTAGGGTCCTGAACTTGGGCTCTGTGCTCTTAGATCGGCCACACAAATATCTCTCAGATTTTTCAGCTAATGGTGCATTTGCGAGGTCATTCGAGGCTAAGGCCAGAGGATTAAAAGATCTGATTCCCTTCTGAGGCCCTTCCTTGTAAAGCACCAAAGAAGCCGTAAAACAAAGATTTATTCAGTTTCGGCGGACAGCTCAGTGGCGCAGCCCCGTAAGAACCAGGAAAAAAGAAACATCTGGCCAGAAAAGTGCACTTGTTTACAAAAAAAAAAAAAAAAAAAAAGTTTAAGACTCTTCTCCAGCTTCACCAAGTTCTTGGACTAAAATTAGGCTGAAAATTAAAAACAATGTAGAATCCTGAGCGCGGCGGAGAAAGAACATGTTGTTTCTTGCTCATCCAGCCGCCTCTGCTCCGGGTCCCCTCCCGAGCACCCCGGGGAGAGGCCCTGCCCCCTAGGTAGCCCCATCACACAGCTGTGGCGCCGGCTCGCACAGGTGGCCCGGGCCTCGCCCCAGCCAGAGCCTCTGGTGGGGGAGGGTGTGTTCCCGGCGCGGGGCTGACGTGGGCCCCCGACCAGGACCATCCAGCGCCCGTCCGGGGCCGGGCCGGCGGCCCCGCGCTGCTGGCGCGGGTACTTGGACGGTCGCGGCCGCCCATTCCGGGCGATGAGCGGGCGCTTCCTTGCAGACGAGGACAATGGCTGTTTTGTGAGCAGCTGAGCCTGCGTTGGCAGCTCGGCCGCGGCCTGACTCAGGAAACTCAGCTCTGTTCCAGGCCTGGGTTGACTCAGCGAGGACGCTGGGGCCAAGCCCGCCCGGCCCCCGCCCGACCTGCCCTCGGGAGTCACCCGAGGTGGGCGTCCCAAGGCTTGGACGGTGCCTCAGCTCTCCTCGGGGTGCTGATGGGATTGACGGGTTAAGGTTGGGAGACGCTTTGAGCTTTTTGGCGCAGAGCCAGCTGGACTCGGTAATTAACCCATCTTACCAAAGAGGTGGCCTGAGGTCAGAAGTCACCAGCGGGCCGGGGAAGGGTTGGCTCAGCCTGGAGCCGGGGCTCCGGGGCTGGTGGGGAAAGACAAGGATCTGCCACTTGCTGCCCTGGGCGATGGAGGGATGGCGAGAGCTGGCCTCCCTGGGCCGTGCAGGGGAGCTACCCGGACCCACACTCTTTTTTAGTTTTTAATTCATTAATTAATTTTATTATTATTATTTTTAGAGAAGGGGGGGTAGAGAAACATCCATGTGAGAGAGACACATCAACTGGTTGCCTCCTGCATCCACCCTGACCCGGGCAGGGGATCGAGCCTGCAACCAAGGTTTGTGCCCTTGACCGGGCATTGAACCCACAATCCTCCAATCCACAGGCCAAGGCTCTAACCACTGAGACAAACAGGCCAGGTCTGGACCCACTCTTACAGAAGCAGCCAGTCCTGGGAAAGCTCACGGCACCCGAGAAACACGAAGGTACCTGGTCAGCACGGAATCAGAGGCCGGGGAAGAAATGGGATCCCACCGCCGAAGCAGAAGGGAGCTGGCCAGCCTGGCTGCCCCTTGTTGACAGCGAAGCACCGTTTTGTGGGAACTGGATGGAACTTCTAACCTCAGCCAGGAAGGAAACTGCTGACCAGACACCTAGCCAGGCGGGAGGTGGCCCCACTGCTGTCTTCAACGGTGGCCTGCAAACCTTTGACAAGGACCTGAGCATTCCCACAGCCCACCTGAAGGCGACGCTCCTGGGAATCTTGCACCAACAAATGCCAAGTCGAGAAGACCACTGAGTAAGCCGAGACTTTAGTTACAGCAGCTCATTCTCTCTGAAGTGGGAGGATCGGACCAGTGTGGCCTCAGAGCTCCCGAGTCACCTGGGCTTCCAGTCCTTCCGGCCTCTCGTGGGTGGATGGATGGTCTGTGCACAGTCATGCATCTGCTTCCTCCAGGGCCCTGGTGAGACGCAGGGGACTTGTGAATCCCTGAGAACATTGACTGCCACCAACAATCAGAGCCAGGTCACGCCAAGCTCCATACTGTTCCTTCCCACCCATCAGCCTTTCCAAGTGTCCCCCGACACCTCGAAACCCCCCTCTTGTGCCATAAATTGCTGGCCCAGGGACACGGCGGTGGTGGCCCAGCTCCTGAGCTCCCCACACTGTGGCAGACCCCGTGAGCTGGCCCGGCGACCAGCACATGGCGCCCATGCTGGCTGCATGCCGTGTCTGCACCAAGTCTCATCTTCAGTGAGTCTCTGGGTCTGAGTTCCTCGGGGAGTCGTCCCAGGTCAACTCAGCTAGCTCTCCACCAGCTAACGACTCCCTAAACCTGTTGAGCATTCAAAACACATCCCCACACAGGGGGCCCAGCCTTTGGCCAAACAAAGTCCATGCCCACCAGGAGGGCCCCCCGACCCCTCCCCATGGCTCTGAGCCTCCAGCCTTCCCACCCCTCAAACCTCCCGGCGCCAACACCAAAGCAGTGCTCCCCAACACTTCCTCAGTGTCCCCCACACAGAGCAGCACCTGGGTCCAGGAGTGCAGTCGACGGTCAGTCCCAATGAGCCCCACTCCACCCCCAGCACAGCTGCTGAATGGATCCCAGCATTTTCTCTTCTTAAAACCCAAGCACTCATCCTTTGCCCTGGGGACAAGGCCTGGAGCTTCAGTGTGGTGGCCTGGCACCTCCTCCCTACCACTCCTGACACTGACCTTGAGTTTCAGGGCCACCCCGGACTCTACCTCCAACGCCACTCTGCATCCACGCTTCGAGCACACAGCTCCTTCTGCCCACACACCCTCCCTGCCTCCACCGTCACTGTCCCACCGCCCTTCGCCCCCCAGAGCCTTCCCCTGTGGCAGCCATGCTGACGTCCCTGGAAGGACGACCCCTCCCCTGCCCCTATGGGCTGCACCAGCTGGGCCAGGCCACCTCCATACCTGCAGGGGCGTGCCAGCCTCTCATTCACTGCGCTGCTGAGTGTCGGTCACGCCTGGACGCGTCAGCGTCCTGCCCACAGAATGAACAAACAATGGAGGCCCCTCTGGAACCTGGGCTTGGCCCGTCCCAGCCTCGAACGGAGCCTGCTGCCTCGGCCGACTCCAGAGCCAGGAGGGCCTTTCCTCTGAAATTGCCTTGTTTACGTGAATGGAGGTCAGTGTTTTCGGGCCATCTCGGAGCAGTTTCCATCTTCCCCGTGAGTTACTGCCCTGAAGCGGAAAGGCCAGCGGGCCTGTCAGCGCGGCCCGCACACGAGCCAACTGCTCTGCCCCCTGAACCGCTAATGTTTCAGGGCGGCTGGGCGGCCGCGTTCCTGGGCCCGGGTGTCCCAGAGTTCATCCCAAATGCTTCAGTGTTTTGGAAAATTGCAGAAAGCCCGTTGGTCCAGCTCCTACCCTGGCTCCAGCTCAGGCAAGCGGGCCCAGGATGACCTCCTCGGAGCCCTCCTCTGTACGGTCCCCTGTCCTCTCCAGACACATGGGCCACGCCGTGTGCCAAGGAGAGGGACAGCCATAAATCACCTGCCCACAGTCCCTACGAAATACTGCCGGTGCTCAGAATGGGGCGGGAGGGCACCTGAGATCCCGCAGCATCGGAGCAGGAGTTCGAAAGTGCCCTTATCAGTGGGATCGCCCGAGGCTCCACCCTCCATAAATCAGTCCCAGCCTTGGCCGCCTCACGCAGCGCTTCCCGCTTGGTTCACACGGGGGTGACGGGGTGCCGCTGGCCAAGGATCCCATCGGGCGCGCAGGCGTGGGCTTAACCTGGCCTGACCCCCGCGGAGGCCCACACGTGTGCTCAGCGTCCCACACACCATGCACGGCCCCGATTACACAACAGCTTCTCCTGCAGGGAACAGCGTGTGCAGGCAGAGCCCAACCCTCGGCCCACGGCGGACAAATAGCGCACAGGCAGGGACCTGCGGGCTGCCCACGCAGGAGGGTCGATTTCAGTCTGAGCCCCGCCACTCGCCCGCCGGCCCACCTCGGGCAAAAGTCACCCCCTCTCTCGGCACCCGCGGCTGCCTCCCTAGAATGGGCATCAGTGGTGCGGGGGGTTCTGCCCGGCATGTGGGGCGCATGGCACAAACTCTGCGTCCTCTGTCTCAGGATGAGGCGGCGGGTGGGGCCGGATGAGAGGGAAGGCTTTGCCGTGGGGATTTTTGCCGGATTCCCACGTAGTGGGGGTGAGCCTGCCTGGGGAAAAGGGGCTGCTCTAATCTCGCCTTTCATGTCCGGCCAGGACTGTTGCTTCTCAGAGCACAAGGCTGCATCCAGGCTCCTAAGCCATCTCAGGAGAGCCCAGGGGTCAGGTGTCCCAGGATGACTCTGGCCACGGCCGGGGAAAGTCTTTGCCAGGAGAAATGGTAAAAGTGGAATAAACAAGGCGACTTCCTGCAAAAACAGGCCTGAGCTGCAGGAGCCTCAAGGAGCTCTGTCTGCATCCCTTGTGTCTGAAGCCACCGGGAAGGAGGGCCGGGACTCAGGACAACGGCGGCCTGTTCTTCCCATTTGGAGAGGCACTGAGTCACAGGTGACCAGCAGGACAGAGCTGCCACCCACGGCACGTCCCAGCAGCCACGTGTCTCTTTATAAGATGGGTATTTCCCAAAGAGCTGCCCATCTCTTAAGTCCCTGCCCTGATCATGCCAAGATCACCACAGACAGAGGAAATGCGGAGGCTTTTTGGAGCCGGAACGCCCGGCCACTGACCCCTGGCACTGCAGCTCAGTAGCTGTGTGACACTGGGCACCTGACCGACACCCTAGTCCCGTGCAGTAGGCACTGCACTAAAGGGCACATATCGTATGGTCGCTCTTGTGTGAGGTCTCAAGAAACCAAGAAGGAAGCATAGTGCCTGGCGGCCTCTCTGGGTTTCTGGGCAACACAGTCCTCATTTGGATGTGTTACTCTAGCCCATTTACCTCGTCACCCCAAAAAGCTGCTAGTTTTGAGGAGGGCCGAGAACAAGAGGGGCCAGGGGGAGTCCGTGTTTAAAGGGGAGTTTCAGGTGGGGAAGGTGGAAAGTTCTGGAGCTGGATGGTGGGGATGAATGGTCGCACCCCACACGCCACTGAACTGTGTGCTTAAAAATAGTTAAAATGGTAAATTTTATGTTTGTATGCTTTACTCTAATTTTTTAAACCTAGAATAAAGGGTGGACTATACTTTTAAGTACTATATATGGGAAAATATGATATTGTCAGTATCATTTAACTCATGATGTCTATGAACTGTGCAGAAAATGCATAAACGTAAAGTTTTATAAGTAACAATACCTAGAGATGGGAAGGGGGCCTGAGCCAAGTCTCATCTTTTGTTTGTTTGTTTTTTGTGGGGTGTTTTTGGTTAATTCTCACCTGAGGATATTTTTCCCATTAATTTTTTAGAGAGAGTAGAAGAGGGGCAGGGAGAGAGAGAAAGAGAGAAACATCGATGTGAGAGAAACACATCGATTGGTTGCCTCCTGCACGCACCCCGACCGGGGTCAGGGATCAAGCCTGCAACCCAGGTATGTGCCCTTGACCAGGAATCGAACCCGAGACCCTTTCGCTCCGGGCTGACACTCTAACCACTGAGCCACACCGGCCAGGGCCAAGTCTCATCTTTACAGCTGGGGTGGGGCTCAGCAATGAGTGCTGCTCGTGGGCCTTTGGGCACCTCCGAGTTTGCTTCCAATGGGTGTGGCCTAAGAACACTTGCCGAGTGGCCCTCTGGCCAAAGAACCCACAAGGCGGCCAGGAAGGTCCAGGAACAGACGCGCGTGGGCTCCCCAAGGGCCGAGCGCGGCCGAGGCTTCCTCTGCCCCGGGGGCTCGCCAGCTCCACCGGCCGTTTCACGCTGTTCCCTGGCTGTGGCTGGGCTGTGGCATTTTTCCCTTCTCAGCACTTAATAATGAATTAAATTCTTTTCATTTTTCTCCTGATGCAAAATAACAACGGAGAAAGAAATGAAAAAAATATACCAGCTGATGAAAACTCCCAGTGTGTCCAGTAAAACATTTCAAAGCAACGAGACGCGGCAAGGCGGCGGGGCAGAGGGAAGGGCGGCCCGCGGCCCAGCCGCCGCGAGCCTGCGAGGGACCAGGCGGCCCGCCGGCCTTTGCGATCAAGACCGGAAACCTCTAACAGGGAAACCGCCCCCCAGTCCCGGGCCGGCGTGACGACGGGGGGCAGTGCCCGGCACCTTACGCTCTGAGCGACGGTCCCGCCTTTGCTCACGGCACAGTCCCGGTTGACGAGGCCACGCAGAGCATCCTCGGGGCACAGCGCCCGGCCCGGCGGCCGGAGCCCTCGGCGAGAGCCCCATGGTAAACGGTACCCGGCGTGTATCCTCCCCCCATTTTTAAAAATAAAGGTAGAATCAAAAACAACGTGTCAGAGAATCTTCCCAGCTCGTTCTAGCTCCGCTGGAGCCTTATCAAGTTCTGGTTATCAGGGAAAAGGCCACTTCTCTGAAGGCCGGGGGGGGCAGGGGTGACAGCAGCAGTGACCCCAGCTCCCACCACTCTGTGGCGTCCTGCGACAACCCCGCAGGGCAGGTGTTTATGTCCCCGAGTCTCAAAGGCGTGACGTAAGGACCCAAGGCCACGGTCAGTGAGCGTGGGGGGCAGGCGTCCTGGCTTGTCCCTGCCCTGTCACACCAGGGCAAATAGAGTCACAGCTTCCTCGGCAGGAGCTGTTTCATTTCCAGAAAGGACAGGCTATGGGGCCGCTGCAGCTCAGACACGGCAGCCTGGGGAAGAGAAGGGTCACCATTGATGGCCCCAAGGAGGCCGCCCCTCAGTCCGCAAGCCCAGCCTGGTCACTGCACACGCACCACACACCGGTCCGGTGGCCCTTCCAGAAGACACGTCATCGGTGAAGAGTCCTCCCAAGTCCGGGAGCTGTGTGGTCCTGGTGACTTAGCCCGATGACCAAAATCTCATAATCAAACCCCTCCAGTCTACAGCCCAGGGGCCAAATCCACCCTCCGCCTGGTGTTGTTGATAAAGTGTTAGTGGCGCACACGGCCACGCAGAAGGAAGGAAACAGAGAGGTGGAAATGGATTCAGAGGATGTGCAGGGAGGGCAGACAGGGTATTCAAATCAAGGGGAAATACTTGCCCCTAAAGTAGACAACCCATTCAGCGGCAGAGAAGAAATTATTACAAGACGTAATACAAGACATTTCCCCTGACGTGAAGGAAAAAGCGGATGAAAGAGCCCACATACACCAGGAAAACGTAATCCAAAGAGGTTATGATCTACACCCTGGTAGCTACTAAACATCCATGGTAAAGAAGTAATTCTTTAAACACACAACCAGAAAAAAAGCAAATAGCCTACAAGAGGGGAAAACCCATCACCCTCCGACTGCACGGAACCAATCCTGCAACGAGAGGAGACCACGGAGCCACCTCGGAAACAGCCCGAGGGTGGGGCGTCTGGCTCGGCCACACGGTCCTGCAAGAAGCGAGCGAGAGGCAGATATTTTCAAATGCAAAAGAATTCAGAAAACTGGAGGCCGGGATCCTTCTTGAAAGAAATATTGGACAAGAAACTCAGGCAGACAAACAAGGAGCCAAAATAAAGAAACTAGCCCAGGCAGGCCGCGGATACAGAGCTGGTGGTCAGCGGAGCAAACACCTCCAACGGCGAGGGAAATGAGACGACGGGGGGGGGGTGCTCTCACATCGGTCACTAAGATAGTCGGGGCGGGCGATGCTCCCTGCGTCTCCTGCGGATCCAGCTGTGAGGGCTTAGAGGATACCCTCCAGCTGTTTATTCTTTCCGCTTGGGAGCAGAGGTCACCCTCTCCTCGGGGTGGCCACAGCCAGTGACTGAGCAGGGCGGTGACGGAGGGTCTGGCCAGTCCCTCCCAGGGCGGGCCTCCTCGAAGGGGCAGCCTGCGCCCCGGATCCTCATCGGACCCGCCTGCGGAGGGTTTGCCGGGTCTGCACCGGAGGCCGACAGGTGTCACTGCCCGGTAAACCTTATGCACCTGCACGTATTTTCTAAAGAACCAACCAGCACATCTAGCAAAGCAAAAATAGTGGAAGATGCGTGGAAGACGCGGGAAGGAGGAATGGAGAGGGTGAGAGAGCTGTACAGACGGGAGTCAAGACCTGCAGCCGAAACTCACACGGTGCGGCTGCAAAACAACCAATGACTCAACTGCTTAATGAGTTTTAAAGTCTTTTTTCGTAACCTAAGCAGGGTCTTTAAATACTGGTATCTCTTGTGGTGACTAAACTAATCTAAAATACAGCACCGGGAACATAGTCAATAATATTGTAATAACTATGTGTGGTGCCAGGCGGGTGCTTGAATTATCAGGGGGAACACTTTGTAAATTATACAGTTGTCTAACCACTACGCTGTACACCTGGAACTAATATAAAATAGGATCGCATGTCAACTGCAATTGAAAAATAAAATTTTTAAATCAAGTTCAGCTATCCCATCAGATTTCTTTTCCTTTTTTTAACTCAAATAAAATTAAAATGTGCAAAATATGATTCTATTTTTGTTTCATTTTGTCTTACAATATGTTCACCTATTTTTCTATCTGTTCATATGGAGAAATCTGGCATGATGGTCACCAAATGTTAACCCTACTTGTTTCTGGGCAGTGGGTGATTTGTTGGTTTCCTATTTGCAGTTCTCTTGTATTGCTTTTGTATATATATATAAAATGTGGGTGTAAAACTTTTATAGAAGCAATAAAGCCATAACTTTAAAAGCATAGTAGTGGGCCCTGGCCAGGTGGCTCAGTTGTTTGGAGCAACATCCTGTATACTGAAAGTTTGTGGGTTCAATTCCTGGTCAGGGCACATGCCTAGATTGGGGGTTCAGTTCCATGTCAGGGCACATAAGGGAGGCAACCAATCCATGTTTCTTTCTCACAACGATGTTTCTCTCTCTCTCACCCTTCTCTCTCTGTAATCAATAAAAACATATCTTTGGGTGAGGATTTTTAAAATATATAATAATAGAATAATAACCATGGCAACAATATGCATAGGTCACATTCTAAGCACTTTACCTGGATAACTCTTTTAGGACCCATAAGCAGGTGAATCATTATTATTATATCTAATTAAAATAAAAAACAGCACAACTATTTACAGGAGATTTCAAAAGTATCTGCATAAAATACCATTAGAACAGTAAATTAAGCAAGGTGCTGGCTTATCTAAATATAAATTGCATTACTATACACCATCAGCAAACACTTGGAGTCGACTCATAAAAAGAAAGAGTTTTTGTCATAGCAACCAAAATTGAAAGGTATGCAGAATGCATCTCATTAGAAATAGGTAAGGTCTGTAGGCTTTAAAGAACTGTGGAACCCTAGAGTTACTGGACTCTGTGGAAGTACATGGAAGAGCCCCAAGTAAGTGGAGATGTACCAGGTTCATGGATAGGACCGCTCAGCGTCATGGAGACGTCACTCTTTCCTGAAAGGAGGGTCAATGCCAATCAAAACTGCAACTGCGTTGCCCTGGCTGGTGTGGCTCAGTTGGCTGGAAGGTCATCCTGTAGGCCCGAAGTTCGCAGTTTCGATTTCCAGTCCTGGCACACGCCCAGGTTATGGGTTTGATCCCGGGTCAAGGTGTGTACAGAGGCAACGGATCAATGTTTCTCTTTCACATCAGTGTTTCTCTCTCTCTCCTTTTCTCTTTCTCTGAAAATCAATAAAAACATATCCTCAGGTGAGGACTGAAAAAAAAGTTTCAGCTGGGATTTTCATGGAATCGACAAGCTCATGCTAAAATGTTTATGGAAAAGCAAAGGGTCACGACCGCATAAAGCACTCTTAAATAAGTTAAAAACGTATCCTAATATGAAGACTTATTCACAAAATTAGAGCAAATAAGACAATAGGATATTGGTGCTGAGATGAACGAAAGTGACCGTTGGAATGGAACCCAGGGCCTCTAAATAGATCCAGGCGTACACGGGGCTTCGCTACGTGGCGGAGGCTGCTCTGCAGACCAGGGAGGAGAGGAAAAGTACGCAGCAGATGATGCTGGTACCAACCACTCAGACGGGGGACGTGAAATTACGTCTCCACCTCAGACCATTAACAAGGTCAACGCCAAATAATTAAAGACTTAAAACGAGAAAAACAAAACAAAAACTTTTAGAAGAAAATATAAGATAATATGTTTTATCTCAGTGTAAAAATTATTTATTGAGACACAAAAACTATTAACCATAAAATAAAAGATTAATAAGTTTTAAGTTATCACAATTAATAACATGTTCATCAAAAGCCACCAGGAAACAGTGAAGAGAAAAGCCACAAGCTGTAATCTAGTGTTTGAAACACATACAGGGGACAGACAATTAGTATCCAAAATATATAAGGAATTCCTTCAAATCAAAAGAAAAAAACACACCCAACCTCCAAGTTAGAAATGAGTAAAACACGTAAGTAGGCATTTTGCAGAAGAATCACAAAGTCCAATACATTTGTGAAAAGGGGCTTAATCTCATCCGTAATAAAAAATACAAATTAAGATCACTGATTAGCTATCAGTTCATAATTTGCCGGCAAAAATCTTAAAGTCTGACTACACCAATGCATAAACAGACGCCCTTAGGCGTTGCCAGTGGGAGTCTGACTTGATACGGATGTTCCGGAAAACACTTTGGTATTATTTTGTTAAGCCGAACATTCTCGTAACAACACAACCACCCCGCTCCCAGGTGCATGCGTCAGCGAAACTAGCCCAAACATCCCTCGCAACGATTACGTAGCAACGAAGAAAAATAAACCACAGCGACCTGCAGCAACATCACATTTTTATAGAGCTCGAAAGCAAATAAGATTAAACAAGATACACTCGGCCTGAGTACAGGGGGGGAGTTTTCAAGGCAAGGGCAGGCTCCTGGCCGCCCCGGGGGACGCGGGGAGCACACAGGTAGACGCAAGTGTGGTGCACGGGTTATTTCTCATTCTTCTAAATATATGCGATATATAATCTTTTGTACACTCGCGTGTTTTAAAAGATCATTTAAAAGGGTGAATAGCTAAGAAGCCAAGGCGTAGAGACGCTCTGTGGCTGCTCAGGGCCGTGGAGGGGAGAGGAGGCGGCTCGGGGCGAGGACCGTCCCTCCCGCGCTGTTCTGTCCCCTCCGAGTCGCCTCCCAGCCCTAACGAGCTCCGCGAAGGAGAAAGCACCGGGGGTGAAAGGCAGGACGGCATCAGATCAGTGCCAACCGCCTTCTAAATCGCCGGTCACGGGTCCAAATCGCAGAAGTAAAGAGGAAAGTGAACAGAGAATGCGAAAGTGACTGCGGCCACAGCCCGGCCCCGGGGACGGCCCGCCGGCCTGGGTGGGCAGAAAGCGCCCACCGGGCTGTAACCAGCGCTTCAGCTCCCAGAGGGAAGTCCTAAACCCTCCACACGTTTGTCACCGACCCCCGCAGAGTCCTTGGGGAGGACCCTGAGCGCATCGCAGCCGTAAACAAGGGGACGCGTCGGAAACCCCATGAGACGGGCTCCAGGGGTTGGTCCGGCACGATCGCTGGAAGGACTGCTGCAGGCCCCCCACCCCACCCCACCGCGCCCCACGCCCCACGCCCGAGCCCTCGGTCTACTCGAGCCCCATATCGAGGACTGGACCCCGTACCCCTTCATTCTTTCATCTTAAGAACACTTCTCGTTTCTTAAACGTCAGTGTTCTGCCGCTTACACAGGTCGCACGTGCTCCCTGCAGAAAACATAAAGAAAAAACTGTCTAAAGCACCCACAACCCCAGCTCGCAAAAAGAATGGCTTTCTCGCCGGGCGCACTTTCCCCAGCTCTCTTTCCGGTGTCCACGTGTCTGCTTCCATCTGCGTGTGCACTTGGGTTTTTCTACTTAACTGAGGCCTTACGGTCGATGCGGCCCCCGAGTACTTCTTGGCCGATTCAAGAAAACACGGATCCTGCCCTCATTTCAAAGGTAACACTTTGCCTTTCTTCTCTTAGCCTAGGGAGAGATGGGGGACGCCTTCTGCTTGGATCCAGGTAGAACCGACTTCACGAAGGTCCTAGCGACTGTCCTGGTTTCTCTCTCACAGTTCGGGCGAGAGGCCCTCCCGAGCTGAGCACAGAGCAGACGGGCTCTCCCCGGGCCTGGTCTCAACATGGTGAGAATAACATCTGTCTTGGTTCAGTGGTTTGAGCTACGGGACCCTCTTTCACGTAAAAATATACCTGTCTTCCCCATGGCAAGGGGCCTAGATGCACGGCTGGCTCTTGAACCCGACCGCTGGAAACTCAGCCCCCGCCGCGGGCTCCCGCGAGCCCGTGCCTCCGCCCCCGTAAGCTGGCGGCGACCAAGGCACCTCACTCGCCCGGTTGTGAGGCGACGATTAAAAACCCAACACCGGGCGGCGCTTCACATAGTCCCTGACATAGAAGGGGCACCGAAGAACGGTCACTGCGATTGGCGCCGGTGGTGGTGGTGGTGGTGATGACCGCGGCGGTGACAATGACAAGGTAAGAAATATTTTTAACCTGCTCTGGCATTAAAGGCATCATTTATAGTCAATAAAACAGACTCACTCGAGGTCTCCAGATGAGCTCGGACAGATGTAGACACTCGAGTAACCAGGTAGAGACTATTTCCGTCACCCCCAAAAAGTCCCCTTAGGCCCATTTCCAGCCAAGGGCTCTCTTCCCCTCGCAAAGGCAGCCCCAGGACGGTGTGCCTCAGACACGCGTGTGTGTGCGTGTGCGCGTGGGCCCACGCGTGCGCTTCCAGAGGTTCAGACACAGAGCTCACCCGTCCCCGCGGCTGGCCTGTTCGGGGTACGCCTTTGTTACGCCGTGGGTGCTTCAGGGCACGAGGCCCACGTCTCCTTCGCGCTATAGTATCGTCGCCGAGGGATATTATACGACTCCACGTGCAAGAAGCTATTCCAGGGCTCCCAGCCCAACCTGTGCGCCCCGGCTTCACGCCTCCCCCCCACGCCCGCCGTGGGCCCGTTTCTCAGGGGTCGGATGCTTTGGCGTCCGACGTCCGCGCCTTGACCACTGCTGTTGCATATCTCGTGTCTGGCTCTTATCTTTTCGTTTTTTGGTTGTTTCGGGCATGAGGATAAATCCAGTCCCGAGGCTCCATCCTATAAGGCAGAAATAGCAGGAGAAATATTTGTATCCCTTTTGGGGATTAAAGGTATAATCTACATGCAACACCACAAACCCCTCTGAAGGTTCGTGATAGGTGTCCCCAATACGAATGGCGTTTGTCTCCATAGCACCCACGTTTGGGTTCGTTATATTCTAGACACGGGGCTTTGTAAGCTCCGTATGGTAACTCCTTTCTCCCATTCTTCATCCTGCCTTTTCCGTTTCTTAACAGTGTACCCTGAAAAGCAAGTGTGTGCCTCTGAGGAGCTCAAAATCAATCTTTATAATTTTTTGATTTGTGCCTCCAGGTGTGGGGGCTCAGCAGCCTCGGCCGCCTACCCCAAGGCCACCGGATTTTCCCACTGTTTTCTCCCAGGACTGTTTTCCCTCAGAGCCGAGCTGTCAGCCTGGGCCCCACGCGGAGCTGACTTGCTGTGCGTGTCATGAGACGAGAGGAAGTTTACATCCTCCCCCGTGGATATCTGGTTGTTCCAGCACCGGTCTGTCGCAAAGCTTTTCCTTCCCCCATGGAAATGTGGCGCTTTTATCAGAGCCCAGCCGACGGCGTGCGCCCGGGCTCCTTCCCGGCTCTGCTCCGGCCCCGACCTACGTGCGCGTCCTCAGGCCACTGCGCTATCTCGGCTCCGGTGACTTATCCTCGGTCTTGACGTCAGGCCGCTCAGGCCCCACGACGTCGTTATTACCGAAAGGGCTCCAGTTAATCCAGGTCCTTAGTGTCTCCATATGAGTTTTAGAATCAGCTGAAAATTTCTACCAAAAAAACAACACCACCACACACACTGGGGTTTAACTATAAATGAATCCGGCGACAGTGGACATCTGAGCAGGACTGAGTCTCCCGGTCCGCAAACACGGCATCTCTCTTCAGGTGTTAAGTCTACTTTAAAGCTGCTCTGAACTGTATTATCATTTTGAGGGTTCAGATCTTTGTTGACTCTGTCGGGTTTATCCTCGACTATTTCAAGTTCTGCTTAGGCAACTCTAGTTTACTCACCGTGACAGAGTGACTGTAACGGCGTCCTCAATTCCTAGGCTCCCCTATTCATTCCAGTAACTTTTGAAAATAGGTTCCTTAGGATTTTCTTCTCACACAGTCGGTCGCCTGTGAATAAAGATGGTTTTATTTCATCTTTTTTCTTTTTTTTTTTTTTACCGGCACGCCTTTCGTTTCCTTCCATCGCCCTTACTGCCCTGGCCACGAGGTCCAAGAAGATGCCGAGCAGGGAGTAATGAGAGGGGACACCTTTGCTCCGCGCCTCATTTACAGAGAAAAGCGCTGTCTCTGACCATTAAGTGTGATGTCAGCCGTGGGGGTTTCGGAGAAGCTCTTTAGCAGACGGGGGGAATTCTAGTTTACCAAGAGCCTTGAGCATGAGCGAGCATCGGCATTTGCCAAATACTTTCCCTGAGACTATGGAGACCATCATATGGTTTTTCTTTTTGTTCTGTGAAGACAGTAAATGACATTAATTTTTTTCAGTTTTTTTTGTTTTTTAAATATATCTTTATTGATTTCAGAGAGAGGGAAGGAGAAGGACAGAGAGAGATGGAAACATCAATGATGAGAGAGTCATTGATCGAGCCCGCAACCTGGGCATGTGCCCTGACCGGGAATCGAACCCTGATCGCCTGGGTCCTAGGTCGACGCTCAATAGCTGAGCCATGCCTGGCAGGGCAATTTTTTTCCATGTTAAGCCAACCTTATATTTCTGGGGAAATCCCACTTGATCGCAGTACATTATTCCTGTATCATATTGCCAGGTTGGATTTCATCCGATTTTATTCAGGATTTTTGCTTCTAAGTTCACGAGGGATACGGGCCTGTAGCTTTCCTGCAGGGACGCCACCTGGGTTTGGTGTTGGCTGACGCTGGCCTTATAAATTAAGTTGGGATGTTTTTCCATCTTCCTCTATTTTTCTGAAAGAGTTTGTATAGGCTTGATATTGATTATTACTTAAATATCTGCTATAATTCACCCAGGAGGCCAACCAAACCGGAATTATTGTGGGAAAGTGTGTTACAAAACATTCACTGAAAGTAACAGGTAGAGAGCTCTTCGGCTGTTTTATTTCCCCATAAATCAGTTTTGTTTTGTTTTCGTTCGTATTTCAAGAAGCGTTTCACCGAGGTGGCAGAGCACGGCCCCAAGCTGCCCGCTGCGGGCCTGGCTGCGCTTTCGCCAGACGTCTGTGGGATTTGCAGCGACTCCCCCTCTTTAACTCCTAATGTTACTAATTTGTGTGTCTTTTCTTTATTAGTCTTGCTAAACCCTGATCAATCAACCTTTTCAAAGAACCAGCTTTTGGATTTTTTTTTTTTAAATTCCTATTTCATTTATTTCCGTTCTTACTTTTCTTGTCTTTCTACTTACTTTGGCTCAGATTTGTCCTCTGTGCTTTCGCCATCATAAATTTCACTCCTGCAGATGTAATAAACCCCATAACTCACGGCTGTTTCTCTGTTTCAGACAGTCCATTATCTATAAAGAAATTGAAAAACAAGAAAACAACTTCCGTGCCCTCCCATAGCTGCTCTCCCCCTCGCCGTGCGCGGCTCCGAGCTCCCGGCCGGGACCCTCCTCCTCCTGCGCCAAGAGCTGCCTTCAGCGTTTCCCACGGCGCCGCTCCCCCGCCACGCGCCCGCGTGGGTCTTGTTTGTCTGGAAAAGCGCCTGTTTCGACCTCACTTCTGAGATCTGTTTCCTTCGGTTATGCAATTCTGGCTCGGCAGTGTTTTGTTTGTGTCTCTCTCAGCCTCTCGCAGTGTCCCTCCAGCCCCAGCCCGCGTGGCGTGGTGGTTGGAGCGTCAGCCTGCCAACCAGAGGGTCTCAGGTTCGATTCCCGGTCAAGGGCACGGGCGGACCTGGGTTGCAGGTTCGATCCCCGCCCCAGTCGGGGCGTATGTGGGAGGCAGCCAGTCGACGCGTCTCGCTCACATCTCTCTCTCTCTCTCTCTCCTCTCCCTTCTCTCTCCCCGACCCTTCCACTCTCCCTAAAAGTCAACGGAGAAAAAAATCTCCTCCTCACTCTTCGGATGAAGAAAATAAAAAATAAATAAATTGCGGTTCCATTGCCTCTAACTCGCATCATTTCTGGTAAGATGTCTTTGTCATTGTGACCTTAGTCCTTCATGCGAAAAGTGTCTTCATTCTTTGCCTGGTTTTACGTAGCATGACACGTGTGTGAGCATCGGCATCCCTGGGCCTTTGAAGTACATTAAAGTCGCTCACTGAACAGAAGAGGCCAGAACACGTTTAAAAAGCCACCAGCAACACTTGCGCTGGGGGCACAGAGACAAAGAGCACATGTCTTCTGAGAAGCTGGTCCGATGGATACGGACCTTTCCCCATGGGGCGGGGGGTGCACCGAGCACGCCCCGCTCTCCTCGGTCAGTTCCGCGTGAATCTCTTTGCCAAGCGCCAACCAGTCTCTTCCTTCAGCAGCCGAGCAAGCGCGTCACTCCTATACTTACAAAACAAAACAAGAAAGAAAGAAAAAAACCCAGCAAGCTGCCCCCTTGCCTACCAGATAAAACCGAAACCCCTTAGTTCAGCATCCGATGTCCGCCACGACCAAGCCCCCTCTAATCTGTCCCAGCTCGTCTGCTGCCACTTCTCCGTAAACCCAACACAGGTCAATCTGGTTTATCTAAAAGAAAACCACGCACTTAAAGGCTGCTACGGTTTTGCTGAGGCCCCTTTTTGATTTCTCTGCTTTCTAGAGAACTCAAGAGCCTGTCCCATGTCACCCAGAAGGAGCACAAACAGTCAGCACACGCCTCCCCCTCTTCCCTGGCCGCGCTGATTCAGGCCGGTTGACTGTCTATCTCCCTGAGAATGTGTGTTTTAGGAGGACAGGAGCCATATCTCCTTAACTTGTGGGGCCTCAGCCGCCAACCAGGCATAAAATAGATGCTCGGTGAATGTGGGAGGAAGAGAGGAAAGAAAGAGAAGTGTTATGGACTAAATGTGTCCCCCTCAAATCCATGCATTGAAGCCCTAACTCCCAATGGTGATTAGGTTCGATGAGGTCATGAGGGTGGAGGCCCATGGCGGGCCTGGTGCCCTTATAAAGGGATGAAGGGACCAGAGCTCTCTCTCCCCCACTCAAGGACACAGCAAGAAGGTGGCCGTCTATAAGCCAGGAAGAGAGCCCTCACCTGACCATGCTGGCACCTTGATCTTGGACTTCCGGCCTCCAGAACTGTGAGAAAGAAATGTTTGTGTTTAAGTCCCCCGAGGTCTGAGGTATTTTGTTATAGCAGCTTGAACCAACTAAGACGGGGGCCGGGGGAACGCCATTCAGTCTGTGAAGCTGCCATAAACATCAGTGAGGAGACGGGTGGGGCACGTCTAGTGTGCGATTCCACAGGTTCTCAGGAACAACGTTACAGCCTATTGGCTCATCCTTTATTACGCCCGCGTCCATCAGATGCTAATTGGATCCCATTAAACACAAGACTGGTTTCACGGAGACAGTTCGTCTCCAGTCCCTACTGGCTTGGCTCTCACTCTACATTACCTGTGTAGAAATCCCCAGCCTCAGAAATTCCTGCTCTCAGCAACTTGAAATGAATCCAAGAATGGAACAAGCAACCGCTGGCAGACTCGGAGACCAAGCTCTGAATCTAGACATGGCACCAAACAAGCATATCCAGAAAAAAAATTATACAATACATGGAAACGAGTCCAAGAAGCAGGCTACGGTCTTGGCGCCAGGGGCTCTTGAGTCCAGCACAGCCTGGGAACTAGCAAATCCATCCACTGTCCACTGTGGGTGTTGAGATTTAGCTAAATGGCCAAACGCTACTTAGAAGGGACTTCTGTTGTCACTTTAAACAAACAGCTCCTAGTAAAAGGGATCTTCATCTCCCTTTCACTCCATCTTTTTTGCTCAAAGCTCCCAGCCTTATCTTTAAATAATTTTAAATACTGAAATAATGTAAATGCTGGTGAGACAAGACTGATAAAATAGTCAAAGTCTCCGGGAGCCAGCCCTTCCCCTCAGGGCCTCTGCTGTCAGTTCTGGACAGGGCTTCGGACACAGGAAGAGATCTGGTTTGTGGGAGGAAAGTGGAAGATCCACGACCACAGAGCGCCTGAATGAAAGGCACATCTTCCTTTCCATGTGAGGGAGGCACATCCATTGGTTGCCTCCCACTCACACCCTAATCAGAGCCAGGAAATTGAGCCTGTAACCCAGGTACATGCCCTTGACTGGGACTCGAACCTGTGACCCCTCGGTGCGCAAGCTGACGCTCTAACCACTGAGCCACTCCAGCCAGGGCTCCCAACATTTTTAAAGGGTGAGGACTCGAAGATGGACAGAATCATGACAAATGTGTGATGACAGAGAGACGCTCTTGGACGGGGGTCCAGTGAAGCTCTGAGCTGTGACATCAGCCTCCGGAGCTCACCTGTCCCTGGAACCCGCACTGGCCGGGGCCCTGCTGAACTGTCCCTACCTTCATGGCTCCTCTAGAAAGAAGAGAGTCAGCAAGTCTCACTTGACCAGAACGTGGCGGAGAGGACCTGCCATCGGACAGCCCCGGAGCAGGACAGGAGTTCCTGAGAGGATGTGGCCAAAGCCCTCGCCCGCGGGGACGCGTCAGGAGTGGGCTCCCCCTGCTTTTCGAGTGCACACGTGGGTTGCGTGGACTTTCTGCATGTTTTTTTGAATGTGTGTAAGAAAGAAAACTTACATAACTCCTTGGACCGGTTCCCTAAGGAAAGGAGAAACCTCCAATGTCAACTTGCAGCTAATAAAGAGCAGACCCTTCTGCGGGGGGCGGCCCTGTGCCGGCCGGACACCGCGGCTCCACTGAGCCTGCCCGGCCCTCGGTACCGGTACCAATACCGGTACCGGGCGAGCTTCCCGACCATCCTCAGCCAACCGCTCCGAGTATCCACTGACCACCGGGAGGAGTGAGGCCTCCGGCCACCGAACCAGCCTTGTCCACAAACTACAGCAGATGCCCTTTACTGAAGCGCAGCCTAAACTGTGCCATTTCTGCAACTTCCTGTGAGTCATAAACCGTTTCCAAATAAAGAATTCGTATACGAACAGATGGGTCATGTCACCCCTATCTTTGCAAATATGGACGCCAAGCACCATGGAAACTATGGGGCTTCCCAAGTGCACGGACACGGTGTACAGTCAGGATAAGCTTGGTTACGCTGCGGAGAAAACAACCCCCAGTCGCGGCAACTCACAGCACTGCGGCTGCCCGGGAGCACTGCCCTGAGTCGGCGTCATCTTTCCTGCAGAGGACTGACCGGGGACCGAGGGGCACTGCAGGTCCCCGAGAAAGAGGGTCAGCAGAGCCAGTGATGCCCAGATTCTTAGTGCCACCACCAGGAAATGGCCGGTGTCACCCCCGCTCACATACCACTGGGCACAGCCACCTGACTCACTGGGCAGAGAAAGGCCGTCCCGCCAGGCGCCGGGAGAGAGCCAGGACGGCCACACTGCACAGCAGGCTCCTTCCGGAGTCCACCTGATCGCACAGCCTGTGTCCTTTCCATGCACTGCACTATTGTTTTCAACAAAACCTTTAAATATTATGTATTTCTTTTAAAAGTTAAAAAAGGGAGGCACAAAACCGAAGTATCTCTTGATGTACACGGGGCTTTAGTTCATGTCTGCGGAGTCCCCCGGCCCCTGAGAGAAGGGCGGCCCGATCACACACCCCGTGCTCGGTTATATTGGAATATAGAAAGCAACAACCATGTACCGCGTAGGAAGAGCGTGTCCTAAATATTTCGTGGGGCCTACTTACAGTAACAGAGTATTCACGGGTTATCTAAAATGCAAATTTAACCAAGTACCCTAGGGGGAGGGGTGCATCGTTTTTATTTCGTTTTGTTTTTCTTGCTAAATCTGTCAACCCTTCCTCAGAGGTGGAGCCATCACCCTAACACACAATGCACCTAGGACTCAGGGCCAACCTTCTCATTCTGGGGGTGACACACTGAGGCCCAGAGAGAGCAGAGGCCAAGACCCCACGGGACACCCTTCCCGCTGACGCAGGCACCAGAGAGAGCTTGTCTCCCAGGAGAAGGGGAGAAAAGTCCAGTCCCTGGGCTGGGGCTGCAGAGCCGGCTGTGTCGTGGGGAAGGGCTGTGACGGGAATGGGAGGACTGACTGGGAATTCCCGCCGCCGTGGGTTCAGGTCTCTCCTGCCAGGAGCACAGGAGAGAACATTTAATGATGCTGGAAATCAGAGGGCAGGGGAACGAAACAGGACAGTGGGCTCAGCTCCACTCTCTTCCCAACATGTTGTATTTAAACTACCCAACATTGGAGCCAAGCTGCAGAAGACAGATCCTTTGCAAAGGGTGAGTTTGGGCTCTTTCCCAGCAGAAGGCCTCTCTCTAGGGTCCACCGTGGCTCCCTCGGCAAGTGTGGGGCAGCGCCCTGCCCCTCGCCCCGGATCTGGAATTTACATAACCAGCAAATAGCACGATACCAGCATACTCCTTCATAACGGGCACAGTGTTACTATTATTATTCTTAAAGCAAATTAGTTCTGATGACAGACATTAGTCAAAACCATGGTCTGCTCATTGCTAGGAGGGACTGATTTTTTTTTTTTTAGCCAGAAGAGCTGTTGTTTCAATGTTGGAAAATTGCATAAAATGACACTCTGAGGGAAACAGTTTCTGAAAGTCATTTAATGGTTAGTTCTCGGGAGAGTTTGGGCATTGCAGCCATCCAATGTCTGTCTAGTCCCCCAGTCCCCAGGTGCGCATGCAAACCTCTCACCTGGAGGCAGCATCCTCACTGCTTCCCCGGGGCTAATTCTGCGGTTCCCAATGAAGGGTGCATTGGCCCCCAGGGAACATGTGGCAATGTCTGGGACAATCTGGGTTGTCGTGATGGTGGAAGTGGGAAAGGTAGTGCTTGCTACTGACATCTAGTGGGTGGAGGCCAGGGCTGCTGCTGAGCATCCTACAAGGCGCAGGACAGCCCCACCCCCACCCCAACGAGGAATGATCTGGCCCCAAACACCCGTAGTGCCTGCAGTTGAGAAGCTGGGGTCTAACTGACCGGGAATCAGCTGAGATTTTCACTAGAGAACCACAGGGTGTAGAGGGGCTACGCTTGAATCCCCTCCCATCCTCAATGCCCAGTAGGAGCTAAGTTCGCTCCTTGTGATGCTCCAAATTCCTGATGTCATTTTGGGTAGAATTACACGAGAACTGCATAATTGATTATACCTATATGTCAGAATTTTGGAAGAATTTCCAAACAAAAAGACATCCCCCCCCCCCCAATGTATACATATAAACTTTTAGGGACCCAGATAAAACCGCCGAAAGTCTTTGGCTGTGATTACTGCACATCCTGGCCTCCATCCCAGCAGGTGGGTCAGGAGAAAGCTGATGGACTGTTTCACCCCTTTTCGACCCTCCCTTAGATCTCACTGCTATGCTGATTGATGCTCATCAAAGGCTATCATTCCTCCGTGAGACAATGTTTCAGGACTCTTACAGAGCACGTTATATAAATACGTCTTCCTTCTTTTAGCATATTGGAGCGCAAGAGGAATCTAATGACGTGCCCCTCAAAGAATTAAACATTTCAGCATTTCTTGCGACAGGGTGCTGGCCAAGTCCTCTGTGAAGGGTCAGATAGTAAATATTTTTGGCTTTGTGGGTCACATGCCTCTGTTGCAACGGCTGGTCCCGTCCCCCACTGCTCCCAGCAGCCTGGAAATGAATGAGTTTGGCCGTGTGCCAATAAAACTTTATTTACAAGAACAAGCCGTGGGATGGACTTGGCCCCAGGACCGTAGCTTGCTGACTCCTGTCCTACAACATAGATTTCCTGAAAATAATGCATTTAGGCAAAAAGAAGAGGGGAGAGTTTGGAGTAAGCCATTGTAAAATGTCAACAAGGGTGTCACTGTCTTCCAAAGAGCAGCCCGTGTACAACTGCCTGCCAATCCCGGGGACCAGGGCTGTGCTGGGGCAGAATTAGAGGGGACACAGACATCCGGAGAAAAACGAATCGAAACTACCCTGGTCAACAGTCTAGAGTTACTTTCATTTCTTTGCTAGGTTTCCCTTTCAATTTAAAACATTGCTTTTCATTCAGAAACTGCCCTTCCATCCCCACGGGCCATACACAGGGGACAGCACCCTGGGTGACGGCCGGTGGCTGTGCAGGGCTGAGGGCCGGGTCCCTCCTTGGAACAGCCGGGGTTGCAGGACGGAGGGGGTGTGACTGAGAGATGCACTTGGGGTCATTCCCACAGAGATGGAGCCGGAGCGTCAGAAACCCTGCTGAGCACAGACGCACGCTCTCCAAGCCTAGCAGGTGCCTCGCGCTAGCCCAGCTCTTTAGGGTGACCAGTCAGGCGTTTACTTCCGACGGCAGCTCCACGAGGCAGGTGCTCAGAGCCCTCTCACGGTGAGAAAACAGAGCGGTTTGCTGGCGGTCAGTCCGTGAGGATGCGGCTCGGCTGTGGGCTGGGGGCAGTGCTCCTTGTGTCTTCCAAGAGGGCGCAGGCTGTCATTCAGGCTTTTTTTAAATTAGGGCAACATATACAAATTTACCATTTTAAACACTTTTAAGAATTGTCCCATCAACTCCCAGCCTTCCGTGGTGGAGAGTCCCTGCTGGGGGCTGTTAGCTCCCATGACCAGGAAAAATCCTGAGGCAGAAGGACCCAGGAGGCCATGGCTCTGCCCAGCAGGTGACGATGGCTGGGGTGGATCAGAGGGATGGGACAAAGAGCTGGTGGCAGCCACAGTGACCAGCTACTCCGTGGGGTTGAGGTTCATCTCCCACAGGGCTCTGAGCTCCTGCAAGGCCAGCCCCCCCATCGAGTTATCTCCATACCCCCATCTCTGGTGGGTGAGAGGTGCCTGGAGAATGGGCTGAATGAGTGGGTGGGTGGGTGGCTCTGTGGGAATGAGACCCAGGCTAGGCCCCTGAGGGACTCTGGAAGGACAGAAGGTGGCAGCCAGGGTGGGGCGGGGAGTGGCCTCTTCACGTGGCCCGTCCCCTCCAACACCCCTGCCCTCTGCCAGGAGACCTGCCATCCTCTCCTGGGCTGGCCTCGGCGGGATCGCGCCTTACCCCGCGGCAGCGGCTACGGGAGCCGCTTTCTGAAGTTCCAACAATGGAGCCAGGCTCCCACCACGACCCTCAGCCGGGGTGGGGAGGGGAGGAAAGGCAGGTCTACGTCAAGGCCAGGCTGGGAGACGGTCTGGGCGCTCAGATCGGGGGCTGCGGAGGGAGGGAGCGTGGACCCGCCAGCCTGCGGGCGCCGAGCAGCCACGCCCGTGGTGCCGTCCAGAAGTGGGGGGGTCTCATACTCCCTGGGCTGCCGTGGGCCCTGCTCAGGAGGCCCACCCTGATGCCGCCTGGTTCCCTGTCAGCTGGGTCAGCCTGTGCCTGTAAGCTCCTCCCGAAAGAGAATCAGAACAGAATCAGCAGCCCCAGAAATTACAAACAACTCAAGCACCGAGCGGCAGCTGCCAAGTATTCAAAGTGCTCGTATTGCACCAGGAAAAATCAGATAAGAAAAATAAACCTGGCTGTGTGCATAGTTCCTCAAATATGTATCCCGTTCTGCGGTCCCCTCCAGCCTTCGGTGTAATGAATACGTCTACTTGTCAGGGGTCAGGGACCGTGGGCCCTACTACGACGCTGGCCGGGATTGGTGAGTGGCCCTCCCGGTTCCCTCCCCTCTCCGCAGCCCGGAGAGGAGCAGAAAGTTCAGGACAGAGAGCCGCGGACATTCATTTTCCCAGTGGCCTAGTTGCTAAATCACTCCAAGGCTGTGGCCAACCCATTTGCCTGTGTCTCCATCTCCCCATTGCGTCGGAGTTGCCAACACATATTTGCAAAACGCTTTGTCATCCTCTGGTGGAAGGCCCTGGGGTGACTTGCACGCAGCCCGAAGGTCCAGAGCTGGAGGGTGTCACAGTCACCTCTTCCCCTCGGCTGACACGACTCAGCTCCACGGGGAAGTGGCCATGGAGTCGGAAGACGGGGCCGGTGAGGGGAAGCCGTGGGCTGAGACCCCCGGCGCGGGTGGCGCTCAGAGGCTGAGAGGTGCTTGGCCTGGGCACCAGGGCCTCGGCCAGACTTGGGCGGCCACTCTTGGCATGGCCATGAAAGCCGCGGCCACAAACACTGACGAGGCAAGAAGGGAATATGTGAGAAACCAGCTCACTTTTGCTTCTCAGACTCCCGGGAAGGTTCTAGAAAAGCATTTTTCTTTTCCCCTGAAATGAGAGGCCAGATCCCTTTATCGTTCGGTCAGGATCTACGACCGAGCATCTACTCAGGGCCTGGGCCTGTGCCTGAAGCCTGGCCCTGTCTACAAGACGCTCACCTGCCCTAACTTAACCCAGAGGCGATGGCAGGCGGCCCACGCAGGACCGCTCCCAGTCAAGGCGGCCTCGGCAAGGGCGACGGGACCGGGAGGAAGGGGGTCTGGAGCCGAGAACAATGGGGCCTCGCCGAAGAGAAAGCCATCTGCTCTCACTGACGCCTTTCCTCCTCCTATAATTTGTGTTTATAGGCTCTCGTGGGTCCCTAAGCATCGGGACAAGACAGCCCCCACCCGCCCTGGCAGGGACCCAAGTCATTAATGTGCTGTGAACCTTCAGGAGGCAAAAACAACGTCCCTGCTACTGAGGGCAGGGTCACGGACCCTTTCCGCTTCAGTCTGAAGCTCCACAATTATTGTGGCTTTACTAGGTATTTGTGGTTACTCTTAATAATGCTCATTAAACTTGTGGACACAAACAGCAGCGAGGTGGTTGCCAGAGGGAAGGGGGTGGAGGGGGGTGGGGGCCGAAGGGGCCTAATATGTGGGGACGGAAGACGATCTGACTTTGGGTGGGGGGCACGCAGTGCGACATACAGATCTCGTAACATAGAAACCCACACCTGAAACCGGTATGATCCTATTAACCAATGTTACCCCAATAAAGTTAACTTTTATAAACAAGAAGGAACATTCGTTAAATAAGAGAGCTGGACAGTCTCAAGAGGAGGCATCTAGTCCGTGACGACAGCGACCCCAGCCTCCCGGCGCAGAGAGCCAGCGGACTCCTGGCCAGCAGGCCCTGACCCCGCCACGGGCCCCGGGCACGGCACGGCCAGCGCGCCCTGGTTCGTTGTTTGCAACAATGTTGCCTCTGAGGCTCTCCCTGAACAATGAACTCTGGGCCGCCCCTGAACCTCTGCCTGAGATCTCTGCCGGCTCGGGGTAGATCCAGCGTAATCTTTTGAAGGCTAAACAGGTGGAAATGCCTGGGTTCTTCCCCCGCGCGGACATGGAGGTTTATTACTTAAGAAATCGCCTAGCCCGGCTGGGCGTGGCTCAGCGGTTGAGAGTCGATCTAGGATCCAGGCGATTGGGGTTCGATTCCCGGTCAGGGCACATGCCCGGGTTGCGGGCTCGATCGGTGACTCTCTCATCATTGATGTTTCTCTCTCTCCCTCTCCTGTCCTCTCTCTGAAGTCAATAAAGATATATTAAAAAAAAAAATCACCTAAATGTTGCTCCTGAGGTTGTATAAAGACTCATAGGCGGTTGTTTCTGAGCTGGTCCGCGGGCCCTGTACCCATTATGATGTTTGTCTGGGGAGGTTGCCCGCCTGTGAGGCTGCTCCGCCCGCCCAGGTGGAGGGAAGCATCGCGCCTGAGCGGGACCTGGGAAGGGCTTCTGGTGACGGTCATGATGCTGGGGGGGGGGGGGGGGGTGCTGGGGTAATCTCAGAGGGAGAGTCACCACGTCTTACAAACAAATCCTGTCATTTCCACAATAAAAATTATGATTTCTGTCAAGCGTTCAAGAGCCCGACTAGCAAGGTCAGCCTGAGATGGGGATAATCGGGAAGCTGGTCTTATCGACAGAAACCGAGACTCTGAGGAAATAAGGGCTATGGGCCGGGGTGGGAGGAAAAACATACAATTTGACCTATAAATGCCCTTTAAGGAATTAGATGGTCATGTTCTCAATGACTGTATTTTCTAAGTATTATGCAGGTTTCATTTACAGAAAAAGAAAGGAAATGTTTGAATAAAATAATGGTCTCCAAACAAAAGCTCCCAGTGTTGGTTGCTTCCGTGCAGGACATGTCACAAGCCGTATTTGGGAAGGTGGCAGGGGGCTCTTTGGGGCCTCACCGGGTGCTGCGTGTACACCCACAGACTTCTGTGCACGTCACCCACAACGGGGACACGGGCTGAGCCCCAGGCCCCGTGTCCCTGACGTGCCACGGGGGGCCCCAGGCAAGAAGGGCGCTTCGTAGGCAGATCTTTCTGTAAGTTAGTGACACACCTTCTGAGACTTGGTGGCTTGGGAGAGGGGAGCTCTTAAGGCATTTAAAACTATCTATAAAAAATAAATCCAGGGGCCATAGGGTTTCATTTCTCCCTTGCCTGGAGACTCATGCCTTCTTTAAAATGTAATGTTATTTATTTTCTCTGTACAGGGTTGAGTAGTGTGTCTCCCCCCGCCCCCCGAATCCGTGTCTATCTGGCCCCTCAGAATGTGACCTTACGTGGCAGTAGGGTCTCTGCCGATGGGACTGTTCACACGAGAGCATGTTAGGTCCGATTGGGTCCTTCTCGTTAATGTGCCCTCGTTCCTACTGTGTGGGCAAGAAACACTCACTTCTCCTCCTGGGTGTTTCTCTTGCACTCTCGCACGACTCCACGCTCGCAGCACCAGGCGTGGGGCTTTTCTTCCCACACCAGGCAGCTCTCCCGGACGCCGGCTGGGCGTCTGCGAAGCGGTTTCACTCTGACACTCACAGAAGGCAGCAGACCCCACGGGTCAAGGGCCCAGGCCCACGAGGGTGCCCCCACTTCAGACGCCAGGCCCGGCGGCCCACCACTCCTGCGTCGCTTGACTTCCATCAGAGGGACTCCCACCCCCTCCCTGGAGTCCATGATTTGCTGGAACAGCTCAGCTCCTTGCATTTTATTACATCATGAAGGACACAGATGAACAGCCGAGATGAGGCGGCCCGGGCGAGGTCCGGGACCGTCCGGAGCACAGGAGCCCCGTTCCCACGGACCGGGGCGCGCCACCTTCCTGGTGCGTGGATGTGCCGATGCCTACGTGAGGGAGCTTCCATAAAAATTCCAACACAAGGGGGTTGGAGAGCTTCCAGGGTGGTAAATCAGCCCCATCAGGGTCCCACCCGGAGTCACCCCGTTAAAACAAACACTCTCCTATCACTCAGGAAATGCCAAGGGTTTTAGGAGCCCTGTGTCAGGGCCAAGGTCAAAGACCAGCTATTACAACAAAAGATGCTTCTGAGGCTTTTTATCTCTTAGGAAATTCCAACGGTTTTAGGAGCTCCGTGCCGGGAACCAGGGGCCCCACCAACATACTTATGTCTTATGACTTCACCAGGAGACAGGCCCAGAAATGTACACAAAGGAAAGGAGGCCACGTGACGAGGGAGGCCGAGGCCGGAGCACCAGGACTGCAAGCCCAGGACGCGGGCACTGCTGCCACCACCCGGAGCTGGAGGAGGCAGGACAGACCTCCAGAGGGATGTGGTCCTGCGGACCCGTCTCAGACTCACAGCCCCCATACCGCGGGAGGATCCATTTCTGCTGTTTGAAGCCACCCGGGTTGTGGTCATTTGTCACCGCAGCCCTGGGACACGAGTACGTGGTTGAAACATGCCACTCACGGCGTGATTTACCCCAATTCCCATGTTTGGACAAAGAAATGAAATAGATAGTAGGACCCAAAGCTTGCGAATCCTGGGCAGTGGGGGGCTCCCTTGGTTACGTATTGGATTCCGCTGGGAGCTTTTAACTGCCCCACTGCCCGAGCCGCACCCTGGCCCAGAAGCCCTGGAGCTGGGACTGGAAGGTCAGTGTTTAAAACGCTCCGTGGGCAATGCCCGCGCCCAGCTAAGGCCACGGGAGCCACGGGTCGCTGTGGTGCAGCAGTGTGGCCTTCTGACAGAACCCCGGCCCCGCAGTCACTCGCGTCTGGGTTTGCTTCCTGGCTTCGCTACCTACTAGGGGTGCCCTTCGGCGGGTCACATAAGTCACCCGACATTTACTTCTCCAACGGGATTGTGAAGATCAATCTTCCTAAGTGTGTAAAATGTCTCCAAATGCCAGGCTCAGAGCAGACATCCAATAGGTGCCCCCTTCCTTGCGCTGAGAGGTAATCTAGCAAGGCTGCCGGCAAGCCGCACCCCGGCGCTCACCAGCTGTACGACCCCGGGCGCGTCTCCCCGCTCAGCTTCCTTATCCGTCCTGTGGGGCCTCGGAGAGTCATTAGAAAGTTTACGTGGGACAAGATAATCTGATCCGGCTCAGGCACTTAAAACAGTACCCGACCCATTTACGCAGTCAGTAAGCGTTAGCTCACATTACCGGCCTTATGGACAGCCCGCACGCCTCCCCCGTGGTGACACGCGGCTCCGCGGGCCAGTTTTCTCATCAGGAGTGACGTGGCGCATTTCAAAGACCTGGATTAGGCCCGAGTCCGACCCTTGAGCTCTCAGCTCAGCCCAGATACCACTAAGCTCCAGGACCTAAGTCAAGTAAGTCACTGCTCCCCATTCCTGGGCTCCATTTGTCAAAGGAAGGGTTTAGTAAGTCCTGGCCCCTGTGGTCGCTTAGAGCATAAAAAGCTGGGGCCGCCTAAATATTATCAAGAGATAGATGGGATTTGGTGTGCGTTTGGCAAACAACCCCAGTGCCTTCGTGACGTTTTGAGGGCAGGATTCGCAAAAATCCAGCATTCAGAGGAAACAATCCCATTTTGTTGTAGCAGAGGACACTCCTGGGAGGTTTCTCAAGACACCTCAGGCCACAGGCCCTCAAGTCCACCAGGAGGCTGCTGATCCAGGGACAGAAGACAGCAGCCTCGCTGCTCACGTTTAAAACGCAAGAAATAGCCCCATGTGGGAATATAAATCGATACCGCCTCCCTAGTGGGTGACACGTTTCAATAATCCAGAAAGTACACAGTTATTACATTTGCAGGAAGCCGCCTTGAGGAAACACAGTCAACGTTCACTTTTCTCCTGCTCTGGGGATCAGCATGTGGACAATCGGGCCCAACCGTTGAAAAGTGCTTTCAATACAGGAACCATAAACAAGGGCAAAAACATATGACGAAGATTTCGTTACAAGCTGCAACACGGAGCGCGGGCTCCCAGTCCGAGCCCGGATGGGAAGTCGGCGACGTTTCTCGTGCAGACCACACGTGTGACTCTGTGTGGCTCGGGTTTGGCTCTGACGTGCAGCACAAGCGTGAAGGCATTTGGGCGCCTGTATGAAAACAGACCTTTTCTATAGTTGAGCATTTTTCTCTTAAGTTGTTAGAAGTTGCCTCGCCCTTATTTTACGGTCATCGTTCAAGTTTGTTTTTGTAGTTTTTATGGAAACAACCACCCCTTGTGTTTTTTCACTCCTGTTTTATGGGTTGATATTCCAGGCAGCTCCAGCACAACAACAACGGGCGTAAACGGGCTTGGGGTGGACAGGATCAGCCCCTGGTAGGGGTGCGTCCCAAACGGGGGGGGGCAGGCGCCCCATGCGGCCCGCACCGCGGAAGGCGGGGAGACGCGGTCTCAGCGGCAGATCGGTGAAGTGGGGAGAAGGGGAGACATTCCCGCTGCGCCCAGGGCCTCCATCAAAGGTTTACGCGCGAACAGTGGTCGGGCTAGCCGCTCCCACCGACAAAGAAATACGGAAACAGAAAAGATACCCGTGTACGAATATATATATGTATAGATACAAAATATATACTATGTAGACAGAAATGGCATCTAGATATTAAAAATTATACTTTTAAACTATCTTAACTGTGAAGTGCTGTAACATTATAATAATGCATATTTGCTAAGCAATAAAGCATCTTATAAGTTTTGAAACAAAATTTGTATAGAGTATCTTCCTTTTTAATTATTTTTTAAATTAATTTAATTTTTTCCCATCCCCACTTATCCTTCCCTACCCTCTTCCACCTCCACCCACCCCACGCCCCTCCCGCCCCTGTCCGTGCCCATGAGGCCTCTCTCTCTCGGATTTTTCTTTTTTGCTCAACCCCTCCACCCCCTCGCTGCCCCCCAGCGCCCTCCCACCAGAGCTGCCTGCCTGCTTTCTATCCATGAGTCAGTCTTTATTTTGTTGGTAGTTCAGTCTGTTCATTCAGTTCCCTTCTCCCAGGGCCAAACTGCACTTAGTATCTTTCTTATAAAATTAAAAGTGGGCCAGGACTTAACAAATGAGATTGGTGTCATCTCGAGCTTTTTATTTATTTTGACCTTGATGTATTTGGAGCTTAAGAATTGCTTTTAAGAAAAAACATATGTCGCCCTGGCCGGAGCAGCTCAGTTGGTGGAGCCTCGCCCCAGGCCAGTTCACGTCCCGGTCAGAGCACAGGCCCCCGTTGCCCCCAGTAGGGGGCGTGCAGGAGGCAGCCGATCCGGGTTTCTTTCTCATCGATGTTTCTATCTCTCTCTCTCCTTTCCTCTCTCTTGAAAATCAATAAAAACATATTTTAAATTAAAAAAAAAAAAATTTTAAGAAAAATCATATGCCACATAGATTGTCTAAAAATAAAATGCAATAAACCTCAATAAAAGGGGTATGGGGCATTTTCCCTCCCAGTAGGGCCAAGTAAGCTTCCTCTAGACTCAGCCCTCCGGCAGACAACTATCGAGTCTGAATAAAAATATAAAACAAAGCTTTTGTTTTCCAGATGAAAACGGCAGGCTGGCTCTAGAGGAAGTCAACATTTAGAAGGAAGAAGAAATGTCGTAACATAAAACTCCCATTTTAATAGCTTTTAGCCTGAGGGCAATTCAAAATTGTCACCACAGAAGTGGCTAAATCTCGGAAAGAACAGCCACCATTTCTCTAACCTGAAGAACCAAAGTACGGGGTTCAGGGCAACCAGGGTCCAGGGAGAGAGGAGGGAGTAATTCTGAGAAAGATGGAGCCAGGGAAGGGCACCCGAGGGCTCCAGGTGACTCCCGAACCAAACGTGTGGGGGGCGGACTCACGGCAGCCAAGCTAAGGATACAGAACGGAGCCAAGGTTTTAGTTATTTCAGTATGAAAAGTTTTTAGTTCGAGTCCTATCAAGTTAATAACCTGCTTTTTAAAAAATAAAATAAAATAAACATTCTTCAGAGAAATATAACGGAATCCAGATGGCATCCACGGCGTCCAGGACACAATCCAAAATTACGCAACACGTAAGAAACAAAAAAATGTGACCACTCGTTAAGAGAAAAAATAATAGATGGAGACTGATTCCAAAATGATCTAGAAATAAGAAGACACATTTAAAAGCAAGGGCAAAAAATAAATAAATAAATAAATAAATAAATAAATAAATAAATAAATAAATAAATAAAATAAATTCTCTATGCATGTAAAGATAAGAAATGCCAGCAGATGAATAGAAACTATAAAAAAGAGTCAAAAGGAAATTCTAGAGCATCAGATACAATATTTGAAATTTAAAAATTCCTTGTATATGCGTAACCGCATAATGGATATGACAGAGGAAAGGCTCCGTGAGCTGAAGATGGGCCCACAGGAATCATCCAATCTAACAAATAGAAAGAGAAAAGATTAAAAAAAATTAACAGAGCCTCAGGGACCTGTGAGACGATACCAACAAACCTACCACAAGCGTAACCGGGGAGCACAGGATAAATAGCATTTGAAAAAGTAATGGCCAAAAATTCCCCAAACTTGAAGAAGTACATACGTTTACGGATAAGAAAATCAGAGAACCTCAAGGGGAGAAACTGCAAAGAAACTCGCTCCCTGGCGCTCGTCACACAGGCAGTTCCAAAGCCAGGGAAAGGGGAACCTTCAAAGCGGCCGGAGAAAAGTGAAACATTATATACAAAAGAACAGTTTAAATGACCTGCAGGCTACTGTGCCACAGGGCAGGAGTACATTAGAACAACATCATTCACGTTCTAAATAAAAAACATATAGATCTCTTTTTAATTTCTTTTTTTTAATCTTCACCTGAGGATATTTTTTCCATTGCTTTTCAGAGAGAGAGAGAGAGAGAGAGAGAGAGAGAGAGAGAGACATCGATGGGTTGCCTCCCGCATGCGCCCCGACCAGGCCTGGCTGTCAAACCTGCAACCCAGGTACGTGCCCTTGACCCAAAATCGAACCCAAGACCCTTCCGTGTGCAGGCTGACACTCTAACCACGGAGCCACGCCAGCCAGGGCGGAACAACTTAATTTTTTTTTTTTAAATATGTTTTTATTGATTTTTATTTTTATTTCTTTTTTAAATATATCTTTAATGATTTCAGAAAGAGGGAAGGAGAGGGAGAGAGAGATAGAAACATCCATGATGAGAGTCATTGATCGGCTGCCTCCTGCACGCCCCCGACTGGGGATCGAGCCCGCAACCCGGGCATGGAATCGAACCCCGATCGCCTGGATCCTAGGTCGACGCTCAACCGCTGAGGCACGCCGGGCCGCCAGAACAACTTAATTTTTAAAATCGGTAAAGATACAGGTGATTTGAACAGCACCACCTCGACCTAACCGACATCTGTACAATACTAAATTGAAAGCCGGGTGATATAGTTTCTTTTCAGATGGTATGTTCCTCGAGACATAAAACAGGTCGCGCTAGCATCAGATAGTGTCATCTGTGACGGCGACGGAATTAGATCATCTAAAACAGTAACATAGCTGGAAAGTCCCAAGTAAAAGAACACATTTCTCGATCACGCAGGGGTCAGAGAGCAAGTCATAAAAGCAATTAGAACCGTTCTAATCATGAAAGGTAACGGGCACCTCTCAGCATGTGTGGAGCTGGCCTAGAACAGGGCTTAGTGGGAAGTTAATAGCGGCTGTCAATGCTAACATTCGAAAAGAAGAAAAATCTAAAACCAATGGTCCAAGATTCCAACTTAAGGCGCAAACAAAACCCCAAGAAAAAGAGAGACAAGGGGGGAAAAATAAGAAATCTATTCAATATAAACAAAAAGCACAGAAAAGTCGATGGAACCAAAACCTGTTCTCTGGGAGATAAATGAAATTAACACACCTCTCTCTATTCTGATCAAGAAAATAAAAAGTCACAAATTAACAAAGCGAGAATGAGAGAGGGACGTGATTGCAGCCCCTACAGATACCAGAGACTATGCCAACTTTATTTTCATGTGTTTTATTTCTTTATTTACTTACTTATCTGTTTATTTACTTATTTGAGTAAAACTGGATTCAGCCTAGTCCTTGGTTGATAAAAATCCTACTGTCCTTGGCTCATGAATGGCTCACTTATTTGTTTATTTTTGCTTTTAATAGTATAACAGACAATGAATCTGCTATCTGCTCAACTAATATATTACCAATAAAATACCTACCTGTGTATTTCTTTTCTGTTTATTTTTATTAAAATTTAGTTAACAGACAATATCCTATTAGCTGCAGGTGTACTACATGGTTATTCAACATTTATAAACACAGAGACAATGCTAACTTGACAGATTTGACACTTTGGACGAAATGGATCAATCCTTTGGAACAGGCCGTCGCGAGGTCATATGTCCGTAAACGAAATTCGTCCCCTTACCAAACACCTGCCCACGAAGAGAGCCGCGGACCCAGAGAGGTTCACCAGGTAATTCCGTCGCCATTTAGGAAAATAACAGCAACCTCCTTCTAAACACAGAGAAGGAGGAGACCTTCCCCGTTTGTTTTATGGGGGCCCCTGAAACCCTAAAAGCAAAGCCTGGCAGACACCACGAAATAAAATCACGGGCCACTCATCCCTCATCAATATAGATGCAAAAGCCCTGAACAAACATCAGCAAACGGGACACAGCGCGATGCAGGAGGGGACGGGCCTCGCGAGCAGTGGGCATCTTCCCGGACACTCAAGGCCGGATGGACGCTCAGAAGCCACCCGCGCCCTTCACGGGGGGGGGGCGACAGGCCAAAGGAGGAAGGCCGGGCGATCGTTGCCATAAACACGTCAGGAGCATCTAACAAAACTCAGAGCCGTTCGTCACAAGAGCTAAAAATAACACCACACGCGTGCAGCTAAAACCACAATTAATCCTGAAAGAGTGAACTTTCCCCCGGGGTGGGGGCGAGGCGAGGGCGCCCGTTCCCGCCGTTCTCGCTCCGCTTTGCGCGGAAGGTTTAGCCAATATGCCGATAAGGTTAACTCTTAATTAATCAGACGTGATCCGGATCGGAAAGGAAGCAACGCGACCGTCTCTATGTTCAGGTGACATCATTCTTTACGCAGAAAATGCAAAGGAATCGACAGCAGCTGCTGGAGCCGATGAGTGGGCGCAGCGAGGGGAACAAACAAGTAGCAGGTGAGCCCCCGAGGTCAAGGGCGGCGGAACCGCGATGTGAAATCGGAAGCAATCCCGCCGGCGCTGTCGCCGCCAAACAGGAACCGCTTGGGGATAAATGGAACAGAGCAGGCGAGCCGCCAGCACCCGGACAGCACAGCGCGTCCTGAGGGAGATCACGGAGAGCGGGGTGCCCAGGGTGCGGGACACAGCCGGCCGGGGGGGGCTGGCCGCTTCCGAGACGGACCTGGGCCCAGATCAACCTCCGGGGTCCGGTGGGCCCGTGGGTGACACGAGGGCCGTTTCTGTGGAGGCTGCAACTTATCCTAACAAGGCCCGCGGAGCTGCAAGGGACAGACGGTCGCCCCCGCGAGAAGGCAGCCACACCGCCCGCGGCTGCCGAAGTTCACGTGCGGGTCGGTCAGAACACTAAGGGAGGAAGCTCTGCTGCTCAGCGGCGAGAACCCCGGCTCGCGGACAAATGCTCAGCGTGGCGGGCGGCTCCCGTTTTCAAACAGCGAAGATACGTAACGTTTTTATCACCGCAGAAAATTCCCCTCGACGGCAGGGACCTCAGCGTATGAAGCCTCCTTGAAAATTACAACAAACTTAGAGAATTTATCCTCCCTGAGTTCCAAACACAGCACAAAGCCACGGGAACGGAGGCCGCGGGGTTTGCTAGGAAAGCAGAAGAAAACGTTTGTAACCTGAGGACATGCAAAGGTTTCTTCAACGGCGGCCGTAGGGTAATAGCCACAGCACTAGCGGGTCTGCCCAGTGGTTAGAGCTCCGCCCACAGGCAGAAGGGCCGCGGGTTCGATTTTGGTCAAGGGCACGTACCTGGGGTGCAGGCTTGGGCCCCGGCCCCGGCCCTGGCCCCGGTTGTGTCTCTCTCACGTCGATGTTTCTCTCTCTCCCTCCCCCCCTTCCCACTCTCTCTGAAAAGCAAAGGAAAAAATATCCTCAGGTGAGAATTTAAAAAAATTAAAAAGCAATAACCATAAAAGAAAAATTGGAAAATTGAACTTCATGAAAATATCACGTCTCTGCTCATCAGAAGATGTCATAAGAAAGAGGAATCGGCAGGCGCCGAACAGGAGGAAATATTTTCAAAGCAAACGTCAGATGCAGAACTGGAACCCCGGCAACTCGGCATCATAATACAGCACAAACAAGCCCTCTCCTCACAAAAAAAAGGGGGGGGGAAGCAAAGATTTTACAAAGAGACTTTCCAAAAAGATATACAGAGGCCCAATGAGCACAGGGGAAAGTGCTCCACCGTCAGAAACTAGGGAACCGCACGTTGAAACCACGGTAATGCGCCGGGACACGTCTATAAAGCAGCTAAAACGGAGCCGCGTGGGACCCCGGATGCGGGTGAGGGTGCGGGGCGCTCGGGGCTCCCGGCCGGCGGCGAGAACGGGGGCGATGCAGCCCCTTTGAAAGGCACCGGGTGTCCTTGAACGCGATCACCCAGCTGCCCTGCGGCCCAGCGACTCCTCACCCAGGATCCGCCTGAGGGAGCTGAAAGCACCTTCACTCGCACAGGACTTAGGCACAGAGTGCTCAGCGCAGGTTTATCTGTAACGGTCAGAAACGAGGACGGTCTCTCTGTTAATCCACCGAAAAAAAAAAGATAAACAAATGGTGACATGTTCACGTCACAGAACAACGATTAACAAAGGACTGAGTGGCCAGGTGCCCGGCCAGGTGCCCGGCCAGGGGGCTCGGTTGGCTGGAGCGTGGTCCTGGCCCCACAAAGGTCGCCGGTTCGATCCCCAGTCGGGTCACGTAGGGGAGGCAAGTGGTCGGTGTTTCTCTTTCTCTCTCTCCCCACCTTCCTCTCTCTCTAAAGTCAATAAACACATCCTTGGGTGAAGATTTAAAAAATAAAATAAGCCCGGCCGGGCGTGGCTCAGCAGCTGAGCGTGGACCTAGGATCCAGGCGATCGGGGTTCGATTCCCGGTCAGGGCACATGCCTGGGTTGGGGGCTCGATCAATGACTCTCATCATTGATGTTTCTCTCTCTCTCCCTCTCCTTTCCTCTCTCTGAAATCAATAAAGATATATTTTTAAAATAAATAAGTAAATAATAAAAAAATTTAAAAATTAAAAATAAAATAAAAGAGTCAACTACTAATACGCACAGCAACATGAAATAAACTATAAAAATATTGCGGCTGCCCAGCTGGGCGTGGCTCAGCGGTTGAGCATCGACCTGGGATCCAGGCGATCGTGGTTCGATTCCCGGGCAGGGCACATGCCCGGGTTGCGGGTTCAACCCGCAGTCGGGGGCGAGCAGGAGGCTGCTGATCAATGACTCTCATCACTGATGTTTCTCTCTCTCCCTCTCCCTTCCTCTCTCTGAAATCAATAAAGACATTAAAAAACAATAGGAATAATGATAAAGTGGAGCTGTTATTATTAAAATATATATCTATTGTGGCTGAGTGAAAGCCAGACCAAAAAAAAAAACTAGAGAGTGCACAGGGCATGTTCCGCTTATAGGCAGCTGCTGCAGGCCGGGGCGATTGCTCTCTGGAGTAAAAGACGTCAGAAGAGCTGGGGTTCCACTGCGCCGTCGGGAGGCACACCCTCTGGAAGGGTCCCTGTCTGCCCCAATGACCTGACCCCTCGGCCTTCCGGATTTCAGCACAAGGCCGTAGGTCGCGCCCTCGGAGTCTTCTCTAGGCCTCGGCGTCTTGCCCTGAGCACCGGCGTCACCGGGAAAGGCCCGGAGCTCTGGAAAGCGCCCGCCCGCCCCTGCCCGGGCGCCGGGCCAGCACCGGGTCCGCGCTCTCCTCTCACCTTCCCCCAGAAACGGCGGGAAGAGCCGGGAGGACGCTTCCCGAACTGCGTTTCCAGCTTCCGGGGCCATGGAACCAAGTTCGTGGCCTGCAAGGTCCGCTTTCTGGTCCCCACGGGGGACGTCATCTGACCTTCCGCCGCCCCTTCCTCCCGTCTCCAAACACACGCCTCCCCTGCGCCCTCAGCACAGAGACCTGAAGGCCCAGGCCCCGAGAGGACGCGGGCTTTCTCTGCCCTGCTCCTCTGCCCCCGGGTGGGGTGGGGGGTGGGGGGGCTCCCGCGCCGCTCCACATTTCCAGGTACTGGCCCCGCCCCACCCACCTCCAGGCGCCGGCCCCTGCGCTTTCCATTGCTGCCTAACCCGTTCCCACAGGCTGAGCCCCTTCGCCCCTCGGAGCACCTGCGGGGCGGGGTCTGGGCAGGACAGCAGGGCCCCAGGTCAGGGCCCCGGGAAGCCCTGTCCAGCGAGAGGCCCCCTGGGGAAGAACCCACTGCTCAGTCCGCTCTCCAGTCGATCTGAGGATTACGGCCCTGCTGTACGGCTGGGGCCCAAGCCTCTCGCCGGGCGTTGGCTGGAGGCCTCGCGCCGATCCCGGATGCCCTCCTTCCACGCGCGGCCTCTCCAACGCGGTCGCAGCGAGCAAGCTCCGGGGAAGCACGCTCGGTGTGAGCACCAGGTGAGTTCCCACCACAGTCAAGGTATAAACACTTCAGACCCGGGCGTCGCCCATCAAAGGGACTGGCAGGCTGAGCTCCGATACGCCCGCTGAATTGCCGAAAGGCCTCGGCAGAGCGACACGCGCTGAGGGAGGGACAGAGGGACGCGTCGATGGGTCAACAGGTGACGCAGCAACGGGAGCAAAATATTAAAGGTAAATGCTAGGCGTGAGCAGGCGAGTGGTCAGTGAAAAATTCTGCTATACGCTTGAAATTTTTCATAATAAAATATTAGAAAAATGAATGCACGCCCATTTCTTAAAAAAGCATAAGCATTGAGGTTATCACTGAGGAACGCGAACGAGCCTCACCTATTCCTTTAGACTTTTCAGCGTGTGCTCACTCTCCTCCAACAAGCATGAATTTTGTGTATAAATCATCGGGAGTTGGGAACATTTATTTAACATGTGAAGCCCCCAAGGTATGGAGCCGACGGTCCCTCCAGCCCAGCCCAGCCCAGCCCCGGGCGTCTGACGGCCCGGCCGCCTCCCGGGGCATCAGGCCCCGAGGGGTCAGGACGTGACCCCAGACATTCCGGAACGTCCCCGGGAGCCAGCTGTGGGTTAATCATTCACGCGCTCATTGAAACCCTCTGAAATCGCGTGTTTTCAGGATGCCTCATCTCTGGGGCATGAGCCTTGCGTAACAGCCGCAGAGGACAGGGACAACTGTTCTTTTCGCTTGTCCCAAAACCATCTCAGCTCTCCTCTCTGGTGTGCTAATCGTCCCGAATTTGGCAAAGGAATCCGGATCCAGCTAATCTCGGTGATTCAGGCTCCACCGTAAAAACAAACGCCGCGTAAAACTGCAGCGCTCGGGGCTAAACAAACAGCGTACCTGGGGGTACCTATTAGTGCCCTGTTGTGTAGGTAAGTGAATTAGTCAGCGCTGCTTAAGCCGTGTCTCAGCGCGGCCAAGGAAAACAACAGACGCCTGGGGAGTGAAGTAATTAACTGATGGAAGCAGGCCTGGACATTACCATCCCGCTTTCTTTTTTTTTTTTACAAGAGGAAATGGTTCTGTCCAGCCACGCACATTACGAAGGCATCAGCATCCCAACACGCGGAAGAAGGTTCTGGGGCTACTTGTTGGCTGCCGATGGATTATCTGTGCTCCCCCGAAAAGCGTCTGACCCCTAAGCATTAGTCACTTCCTCTGGGTTGAGCCTGTGCTAGAGGCAAGAATGTAGCCAAAAAAAAAAAAAAAAGAGAGAGAAGAAAACACATAAAATCATTAGCAAATTATACAATATGGCAAATAAGATGCTAAAATTACTCACAATGTAACTCGGCACAAAAGTAAGACGTGACTCACGCCACGCAGAGCTCCCGGTGCCAAGCCCAACGGAGCTGACACATCGGCCCTCAAAACTATTTGCTAAACTAAGTCAGACCCAGGAAAGCCAACGGGTTTAAAGAGATGGTAAGAGAATTGGGGGGAAAGAGAGCCAGGCCCTTAAGGGCCGGGCTGGGCCTGGACCGGCATGAGTAAGACAAAGGACGGCCTTCAGTATCATCTTTAATTTAGGGGCTAAACAGCAGCGACAACGGTGACACCGTCTGGGCGTCAACCACAAGGCAGCTGCCCGGGGTGGACGGCGAGCTCACACCACGGCGGGGGCTTGGGGGGCCACGTCTCTACAGCAAACACGAGGGGGTAAGGGGCCAAGACGCCAACGGTGGCTTCTAGATCCTTAACCAGCGCCCCGTGGACGTCTCAGGGGCACTCTGGGAAACTGCAGGGCGGGAAGGGGGGGGCAGACAATTTTGTCTGGGAGGCGCTGTTTGAATTTTTAACAACCCTATTGACATAAAACGGACACGCGACACACTGCATGCATTTAACGTAGATCATTTGATATGGGTTGTTGTTTTTTTAAATATATCTTTATTGATTTCAGAGAGAGGAAAGGAGAGGGAGAGAGAGAGAGAGAGATGGAAACATCCATGATGAGAGAGTCACTGATCGAGCCCGCAACCCGGGCCTGTGCCCCGACCGGGAATCGAACCCCGATCGCCTGGATCCTAGGCCGACGCTCAGCCGCTGAGCCACGCCCGGCCGGGCCGCTATGTTTTTTTCATAGATGTGTGTGTGAAACTATCACCGCGATGAAGCTAATAAAAGCATTCATCACGTCCCCGCCCTCACCGTCCCCCGCGTCCCTCCGCAGGGCCTCGGGGCCACTACCCCGCTCCCCATCCCCAGGCCACCACTGACCCGCTCGCTGTGACTACGGGGTGGTTTGCGTTTTCCAGAACTTTCATCCACACCCACTCGCGCCGCGCCTCCTAGTTTCCCGGCTTCTTTCGCTCGGGGTAATTGACCTGGAGTCCATTCGCCTTGTGGCGTGTGAGCGGCTCCTTTCTCCGCATTGATGAGTGATGTTCTGTCGTGGGGATGGCTGTCCTGCCGCCCAGCCATTCCCCTGCGTCCGCCCGGGTTCTTCTCAGGTCCCGGCCACTACGCTGAGGCTGCTGTGGGCCTTATCTTTCCATTGATTTTCTGTTTGTTCGTTAATCCTTACCTGAGGATAGTTTTCCCATTTTTAGAGAGTGGAAGGGAGGAGGGAGGGAGAGAGAGACACAGATGTGAGGGAGACGCATCCGCTCGTTGCCCCCCACACGTGCCCCGACCGGGGCCAGGGACCCGATCCTGCAGCCGAGGAACCTGCCCTGGACCCGGGGCTGAGCTCGCGACCTCCGGTGCCCAGACAGCCTCTCGCCGCTGAGCGACGCCGCCCAGAGCTGCGCGCGAGGCTTTGCACGGACGCGTCTCCCCACCCACGGCCTTTCTCCTGGCTGCGGCGAAAGGCCCCCAAGCTGTTTCCTTCCCAGGGCGGCCTCCTGGGTCTACAGCCCCGGCCGCGGCGCAAGGGGCTCCAGGTCCCGCACCCCGGCCGACACTGGCCGTGGTGCGTGTTTAACGTGCCCGCGCGTGTGTGGCCGGAGCCCGTGGTGGTTTCACCCGCAGCTCCCCATGACTCGGCCCAGCGTCCCTCACGCCCACTGGCCATCCACACGTGTTTCCCTCGGGGAAGCGTCGGCTCACAGTGTTTGCCAGTTTCCTAAATTGGATTGTTTCCTTCTCACAGAGTTTTTAAAGTTCTTCGTCTATCCCGGGTCCATCTTTGATCAGATACGTGACTTAGGAAGATTTTTTTTCATTCTCTTAAGAATGTCCTTTGGGAAGCGGACGTTTCTCATTCTGACGGAGTCCAGATTTTTTCTTTCGTGCGTCGGGCTCTCGCTGTATCTGGGAGGAGCCTGGCCTAACACCGGGAAACGTTCATCTTCGTCGGCAAAGTCCTCTTGGTGCTCCTGGGTCCTTGACGCGTCCGCGGGAATGGTAGAGGCGGGCGCTTCGCCTCTCCAGGCTTCCCTAGATTTCAGGGCTACAACAGGACCTGCTGAGAGTTTTAACCAGAATGGCATTGAGCCCTGGCCGGTGTGGCTCAGGGGTTAGAGCGTCGGCCCCTGCGCTGAAGGGTCCCGGGTTCGATTCCCGGTCCAGGGCACGTGCCTGGGCTGCAGGTTGAACCCCTGGGCCTGGTCGGGGCGTGTTCACTCGGCAGCCGACGGACGCGACTCTCTCACATGGATGTTTCTCTCTCTCCTTCCCTCCCTCTCTCCCACTCTCTCTAAAAATCAATGGAAAAAAGATCCTGGGGCGAATATTAACAGAACAGCAACTACAAAGGACGGCGTTGTAGCCACAGTCCGGGAGCCTTCGCGGTGAACCGCCCGCCTCTCCGGACCCGCGGGCCGGGCGCTCCGCCTCTCCAGGCTTCCCTAGGTTTCTCGGCGACGCTCGTAGTTTCCAGCGTCCAGGACCCGCGCGTCTTTCGTCGGGTTTATCCTTCACGTATCGCGTATTTGCACGCCACTAATAGAGATGTTTCTAATGGCTGGCGTGTGGTTTCTTTAATGCTGATGTACAGAAATAGAATTGATCTCCACGTATTGATTTTGTATCCGACAACCTTGCTAAAATAAGCTGCTCATCCTGGTAGCTTTTTTTTGGCGTGGATTCTCTCCGATTTTTAACATCGACGGTCACATCATTCGTGGATAAAGCGGGTCTTTAGCTCTGTGCCAAACCAGCTGCCTCTTATTTCCTGCCCTTGCCTGACTGGCCCGACTGGACCCCCGACGGCACTGACTGGGGGGGGGACAGGCCACCTTGCTCGGGGTCCTGGGGTGAAAGCGCCCGCCTGCGCCTTGGCCGAAGGCTTTCCACAGCCGCCTCCAGGACGCGAGGAGGCCCCTGCGCCTCCTAGTTCGCCGAGAGCCCGTCTCAGGGACAGACCCTGGATCTCGTTAACGCTTCGGGGGGGGGGGGGGCTCTGTGGAAACGGCCCTTGTGGTTTCCTTTCTCGGCTCGTTAATAGAATGACTTTCTGATATTAAATCAACAGCGCGTTCCCGGGATAACCCAGCGCGGCCCTGACGTAGGATCCTCGTTTCGTGTTATGTGAACCATTGGCTGCAATGCTCAGGATTTTTGCGTCTGTTTTCACGAAGGACGCCGGGCCGGTTCCCCTTCGGCGCAGCGTCTCCTTTGGCACCAGGGTGGCGCTGGCCTCGCACGGTGAGTTGGGAAGGATCCCCTGTTCAGTTTTTTTTTTAAATGTTTGTGTAGAACTGGTATCATTTTCTCTCCTGTAAATGTTGGGTAGACTTTACCAGTAAAGCCATTTGTCCTGATTTTCTTTCCCGGGAGGTACTGAGCTGCAGACCCCGCTTCCGCAGGAGCACGGGCCCTCCGGCCTGCGGTTGGCGGTGAGCGCGGGGAACGCGCGTCGCTGGGGCGGCCCTTCGCCTCGCCTGCGCCGTGGGCTCATCGTTGTGAAGCTTTCACGGGTCACCCCGGCGGTGTTTTAAACGGGGCGGTCGGTAGCGACGGGGCCTTGCCCGGTCCCGCCTCGGCCATTGGGCTTCTTACTTTCCCGGTCGGTCAGTCTGTGCAGAGGGGTCTCCGGTCTCCTGCCAGATTCGAAGGCCAGCTGACGGTTTCGTTCCGTTTCCTCTATTGTCTCTTTGGGTTTTTTTCATTGCTTTTCACTCTGATCCTTTTACGTTCCTTTCTCCTACTTAACGCGAGTTCACCTTGGCCCCCGTCTCTTGTTTACTGAGGTGGAAACGGAGGCCGATGGTTTAAGGTCCCTTTTCTTTTCTGATACAGGAGTTTCGTGCAAAATATCCCCCCCGAAGCACCCCAGCAGCAGCCCGCAGATCCTGGGCCGCAGTGTTTCCACTTTCATTCCGTTTTAAATACTTTCCCAGGTCCCCGTAGGTTTCTTCTTTGCCCCGCAGGATAGTCACAAGTGTGGGGTTTGGTTTCCAAGTGTTGGGCCGGATGGCTTTCCGCGGCTGATCTCCGGCGGGATTTCATCGCGGTCAGAGAACGCTCTTCGGATGACCCGAAACCTCCATTTATGGGGACTCATTTTGTGGCCCAGAATGTGACCTATTTTGGCAAATAGGTCGTGTTTCAAGCGAAGTGAATTCTTATATTGCTGGGTGGAGCGTCCCATACACACCAACCGGTGTGCAGGTGATGTGCTGTGGAACCGAGACCTGAAACATGTATAATTTTGTTAACCAGCGTTGCCCCAGTAAATCCTATAAAAAGGGAAAAATTAAAATAAAATAAAATAAAATAAAATAAAATAAAATAAAATAAAATAAAATAAAATAAAATAAATAAAATACAGAGAGATAGACAGACAGCTACTTCCAGAGCTTATTAAGAAAATGGCATTTGGATCAGAACCAAGCACGTGCTTGAAATTCTCCTCAGATGAGTGACGACCCTAACTTCCCAGACAGTGGGAGGTGCCATCCGCGTCTCGGACAAGGTCCTCCTTAGGACTCGCAGCCCGAGTCCCGGGAACGCCGTCGCTGAGGGCACTGCCAGCCCCACAGAGAAAACGGACGTTCGCTAAACGCCCTTCCTTGCTTTGGAAAGAGAGGAGCCGGGACATTGACAGCCTGCAGCGAATTCTCACGTGGGGTCTTCATGATGGGGGGTGTCAGGTGACTGACAGTCAGTAGGTGAAAGACACACTGCTGCTCGGGGTGCTACACAAACCTGACTGTGACAGTCAACCTGCGGTCCCCCCAGTCCTTCCTCCTGCATCAGAGATGGCGAGAGACGGGCCCCCGGACACCGAAGAGCCCGGTCAGCGAGCACGACCCGTGACCCGAGCGCTGGACCGGCCGGGCTGCCCGGGGAGGTGCGGACGGGGAGGGCTGTGCTGGGAGCAGCTGCAGACTTTGAACTCCTGCAAAGGGACAAACTGTCCAGACCCGGGCTCTCCTCGCCTGACCTGGCCGTTCCTGACACTCTCTCCTCACAGCCACGCCCGGGGCACAGCAAGGACGGGGACAGGCCACAGGGAGCCCGCGGATGTTTGTGCCCAGAGTCAGGAGCCCGGCGGCGTCCACTGTGCCCAGGATGGGCAGGGCCACCGGGAACCAAGCTGTTTCCATTCGGGAAAGCGCCTCTCCAGCCGCGCGAACGTCCACACCGCTCCCGCCACGGTCCCCGTTCAGTGGGGGCCTTCCCCGAGTGCCACCGCTTCGCTGTCGGTCCCAGAGAGGCCAAACGGCGTCCGCTGCACGGGGCCTGCAAAATATTTAACCAGAGCTGCAGCACCGTCGATCCGTAGTCACCTCGAGGTCCCTGACAGCACCTGCTGGCCAGGGAAGCGTGGCAGCCAAGCAGGGCCTGGGGACAGCCTCGCGGCGCGGCTCGGAGGTGCCAGGAGACAGCCACCCCACTTGGCTGAGCCAGGGCACAGCCTGGCCGAGGAAATCAGTCCGCAGTCAGGCGATGGACACTAGGCTCTCCCGCCAGACGCCACGTCAAGGGGACATTGGTGGGACACTTGCGTCACATATGGCCTATTAGGAGCGGAAATGGTGGCGACCCCCTGCCGGGCCAGCGAGGCTCAGCGGTTGAGCGTGGACCTAGGATCCAGGCGATCCGGGTTCGATTCCCGGTCAGGGCACATGCCCGGGCTGTGGGCTGCAGCCGATCAATGACTCTCTCATCGTTGATGTTTCTCTCTCTCTCCCTCTCCTTTCCTCTCTCTGAAATCAATAAGGATATATTAAAAAATAATAATAATAAAAAAAAATTTTAAAAAAGCACAGGAGGGCCCCGCGGACATGCCCGTCTCCACGTGGGCGTCGGGAGCTCGGCAGCCACTGCCCCTTGTCCCGCTCGGCCGGCTGACCAGCCCCCTGCTTCAGGGCTCACTCAGGGCGTCCCCGGGCCTGCCCCCCACGACCCCTTCCCCACGAAGCCTTGATTTCATACCGACCGCGTCCCCCAAAAACGTATACGCACACGCTGAGCGATCATAAAGGCAGCCTTTACGAAAATACATCTCACTTTCAAAGCCGGGCCATCGGCTGTTGAAGCGCGTGCACATTTTGGGGGGACACGTTGTATCCCCAACTAGTGTTCCCAAAACAAAGCAACCTCGACTGGGACTTATTTGTAGCTACCCCTTGACTGCAAAGGGGGGAAATAAGAGCTTGAACGGGAAGACAATGTTACACCTGTTTTCAGGCCTCTGCCAGGCGCGGAGCGCTCCCGCAGCCGTGAGCTCGGGCGCCGGCCCTCAGCGCCCCGCGGCGGCCCTCCCGCCACCCGGTCGCCGCCGGGAACCACAGGCGCTTTCTCATCACGCCGATGATGCCGGAGGCGTCTGGAAACGTCGCTCACGCGCGTGTTGAGCTGGGTGCACCAGTAGATCTTACTTGAATCGTTCACAGAGAAGCCTACGCACGACTACATCACAAGTTGGGCTTTTACTAGGTTGTAATTCCCCTTCTCCGGGACAGGTTTCCTCTCTAAGGCTCCGTATCTGAGCGTATTCGTTGAAAAACACGAGCCCGAGAGAGGACCTGTGGGCACAGGAGGGAACCTTGGACGAGCGCCTCTGTCTGCCGGGCGCTGAGCCACACCCGTCCTCCAGCTCTCAGCTGATTTATTTTTTAACTGTTAAAAATATTTACGTATAGTCTCAAATTATAATAGTAATTTAACCTATTATAACAATGGATACAAAGCAGGAGAAGGTGACACAGGGGCAGACACGCTCACCCCCCCGGGACCCCCGACGGGGACCCTGAAGAACCCGCCACGCGCCCGGCCGGCGCGGCTCAGCCTTTGGGCGCCGACCCGGGAACCAGGAGGTCACCCGTTCGATTCCCGGTCAGGGCACGTGCCCGGGTTGGGGGCGCGACCCTCAGCAGGAGCCAGTCGATGTTTCCTCTCCCGTCATTGATGCTTCTATATCTCTATCCCTCTCCTTTCCTCTCTTAAAAACATATTTTTTAAAAGAAAAAAAAAAAAAGAGCCCAGCACACCCTCCCCCTGCTTCCAGACACACACCAGAGGCCTGTTGCCTGTTTACACCAAAAAAAAAAAGAGCCGTCATACCCCGTTCTTCTGTATTTTGACCACTTCTTTTTTTTTTTTTTTAATATATCTTTATTGATTTCAGAGAGAGGAAAGGAGAGGAAGAGAGAGAGAGAAACATCAATGACGAGAGAGTCACTGATCGAGCCCGCACCCCGGGCACGTGCCCTGACCAGGAATCGAGCCCCGATCGCCTGGATCCCAGGTCGACGCTCAGCCGCTGAGCCATGCTGGCCTCTTCTGTATTTTGTATCTGTCACCTGGCACCTGACTCTGTGACACAGACGCTCCCACAGGCCCGCGACTGTGCGTTTCTGTTTCTTGGCGCCCCGGGAGGTAAGCGCGCAGGAGGTCAGATCAGCGCGCCCAGCCGCGTGGGCAGCCGCCTCCCCGCGCCCTTCGCACTCCCCGGCTCGAATCATCGCTACATCGGGAAGAAACTGTTGCTACAGGAAAAGTCACCTGTTGCTACAGGACAAAGTAACTCAGAATGTAGCAGCTTAAAGCAACAATACACTTCTATTGGCCTAGCGCTCCCGGCCGGGTCAGCCGCAGGCCCCGGGACACAGGCTGCGGGAAGGCGGAAACGGGGGGCCGGGCCACCCCTCGGCACGGCCGCCCTCCCGGGTCGCCCATGTTAACAGCCTGGCGCGCGCACGTCGGTCCTTCCTTCCATACTACATGCTACATACAGGTTCCTGCACAGACTACAGTTGCCTCATGAGATCGGTATTATTAAATTTTAATTTTTTTTTTTTTTTTTAATCTTCACTCAAGCATATTTTTTCCCATTGCGTTTTCAGAGAGAATGGAAGGTGAGGAGAGAGAAGCGCCAACGTGAGGGAGACACGTCGGTCGGTTACCTCTGCCACACGCCCGGGCTGGGGCCGGGATCGAGCCTGCAACCCACGTAGGTGCCCTTGGCCAGGACTGAACCCAGGACCCGTCAGTCCCCAGGCGGACGCTCTACCCACTGAGCCACACCAGCGAGGGCTAACATTTTAAATAGTTTGGAATACTTACTATAGGTCTTTATACAAATTTAATAAATTTTAAAATCATATTTAAAAATAAGAAACCAGAACTCTGGTCCAAGATCCTATGACTGAAAAGTGGAGCGGCTGGTCTTTGGAGCCAAGACCCTCAGACCCCAGAGCCCACGGTGCCCAGAAGGCCGGGCGGCGGTCACCAGGCCGTCTCGCCAGCCGGCCTCTCCCCCGGCGACGGCCCTGGGCCTCCTTACAGAGGACTGTCGCTCATTCTGCGGCTCACGGGGCTGCAGGGCTCGCGGCCACGTCCTCTGTGCCCGGCCCTGTGCCCTCAGCCCAGCGCCCTCCGTGAACGCGAGAAGTTTCCTCTCGACCTGACCGTTCACGTGTCTCCCGAGCCTCGGTCCATCAGATGATTTCTCTTCCTATTTTACAATGAAAGTTTTCCTTTACGTTTTTTTTCTTGTGCAAAGAAAGACAGAGAGCGTCCCCCAAAAGTGTCTGCTCCCCCCAGGGAACGGAGTGAACGCAGCAGAGAGGGCGGGGACGGGCCAGCTCTGCGGGCCACCTCCTCCGTCCCCCTGCTTCCCGAACTGTTCCTAACCTTCCTCGCGGTGGGCAGGTCCTCAGGGCCTCGCCTGCGCCACCGGGACAGATACTTCGGGGATCCAGTGGGACAGGAGAAGCGTCCGTCCTTGGGAGAGCGCAGGCTGGCCTGAAGGGACACACGTCACCGCAGGCAGGACGGAACCAGGCGCGGGCGGAGTGCCGTGGGGCACGCGGCGGACAGAGAGGCCGCCTGATGGAGCCTCGCCAGGGGCGCGCCCGGGGGCAGGGCGCAGGTTTCCCACGGGATGTGGGCCGGCGGAGAGGGGTCTGTGGGCACCGGGATGGGACGGTGCTGGGCTGAACAGGGCAGTCGGCGCCCTCTTAACCCAGCGACCGTCAACCTTCTTCATCTCGTGGCACAAAAACTCGTCACTAAAACGCTGCGGCACACCAAAAACTGTATTTTTCACCAATTTGATTTTTTTTAAAAAGGCGTAATGTTTTTTAATCCTATGTTAGAAACAGCGATTGGTTGCCTCCCACACGCACCCCAACGAGGGCCGGGAATCAAACCCACAACCGAGGTACATGCCCTTGACCCGGATTCGAACCCACGGCCTTTTGGTGCCTGGGAGGACACTCCTACCACCCGAGCCACACCGGCCAGGACAAAATAAGGTGTAATTGAGACTCACCCGCAGCGAACGGCTATGGTCGTGCGGGCGGGTGTCCGTTTGCATTGGGCAGTCTAAGGGAAAGGCCCTGAGTAGCCGGCAGGGTGCGGCCGGCTGTGAAAATTCCTGTCGCACAGTGGCCGGGCCGCCGTCCTAACGCCCCGAGCGCCCCGAGTCTCCCGGGGGGGGGGGAATGACAGGCGAGGTCCTGAAACCGCGAGGGCCGTGAGCCCCCCGCCCAGAAGCACCCTCTGTTCCCCGGGACACGGTTTGGCGTTGCCAAAACGGGGAATCCAAGCTCTGTTCTGCCCTCGGTGATTTAAAACACGCGGCGGGGACGGCGGAATCGGCGTTTTCTCCTCGGGCCAGGAGACGGTGATGTCTCTGCCCCGCCAGGATTCTTCGTTTGCCTTAAACAAGAAACAACAATACCACCACCAACAGAGGGCTCACTTTTTTTTGGGGGGGGGGGGGCACCATATCCTTTGGACTCAGCTGTTACCTTGCTAGAGGAGGAACTTAATTACTTACAGGTTTTTCTAGAACAGTCCTCAGTTCAACCCACCACAGTTTACACGACAGAATCGCACTGGCGTCCGGCTCCCCGGGCCCTGCTGAGCCGGGAACGCTGAGCTCTCCGCGGTGCACACGGGACGAGGCAACGCCAGCCTCCCGAGAACCGCAGGCCCGGGACCGGCCTCCCGCCAGCACCCCCGGGGGCGCCACCCCAGACATGTCGGGTGAACGGGCCCCACTGGCCACTCAGATGAATCCCGTGTCTGCTCAGCTGGAAACCAGAGGCCACCAGCTGAGCACCTGGGAGCGAGTTCCTGCGAAGCCCGCGGCCTCGGGAGAGGCCTGCGGCCGAGGGAACCAGGGAAGACGACAGCCCCTCCCGCTCCCGTAAGCAAACTTCGGAGACAGGACGCTCCCTTCCCAAATTGCTTTGAAAATGATCAGCCTGCAAATTCCTGTTTGTTCCTGGTGTGTCAAGGATCCCGTAGAGGGGCGCAAAGACGGACTCCCTAAGCCACCTTTCCGTGGGCACAAACGGCGGGACCCGAGGCCTCCCGCCCGCCTCAGGGCGGCTCTGCCACCGGCATGCGCCTTGGAAAGCACAGGGGTCCCCAGGGCAACGCTTTTGATGGAGCTGATCTGCTTAAAGATGGGGGGCATCCTGCCTCCCCCCCCTTCTCCCTTCCTCCCGACAGGGAATCGGGAGGGTCTGAGCCCCGCTGACTCGCCAGCCCCGCAGGCAGCGCCCTTGGAGGCCAGGCCCTCGCTTCCTGAACGGGCCCGAAACCCGCGTTGCTAAAGAACAGCAGGGCTGGGGCGGCCGCCCCCGCTCGGAACGCTTTTATGGACGACGAACCAGCAGTAACGCCGCAAATGACCGTCTGCGGAAACCTTCCGCGCCTGGAGATCTAAATGACTCTAATTTTTGTGCCCCAGAATTAGGTATAATATTATAATTTCAAGCAAAGCACAAGAGCAATTTCTCCCTTCAGTGGGCACCAAGCTCAAGATGCTACAGGAAAAATAAATCGCTTTCTCCACTGATCGGAGAAATTTAAAAGAGAGACAAGTGTGAGCAAACAAAAGCTGTCACATCAAATACTGCGGGGGAAAAATCCAGAAAAAATGCCAGAAACGCTCGAGTCTAAATAAAGTCATTTATTTGCTATTTAACCCCTTCGCCGCCGGGCCTGCAGCAGAGGGTGGCACCCCCGCCCCGGGGGGGCTGACAGAGGGCAGGCCTCCCGTGCTCCTCTCCACGGTTGCGTTGCCCAAGCTTCTCTCGGTTCCCTGGGCTCTCAGAGGCTTTCCACGCACGGAGCTGCCGGTGTCCCTCCGGCCGCGCTCCTCTGCAGCGTCACTTCTCCGGAGAATTCTGTCCCGTCCAATGTCCAGCGCCTTCGGCAAAGAAACCGGGCCTCGCGGTCACAAAGGGCAGTGGCCACGCGGCCCCTGAGTTTCTGCTGGCCGCGGGGGTTCGGCGGGACGCGGCGGCGACCGATCAATCGGTTCTTCAATCCGGTGCCCCAAGGGCGACCACGCACCTCCAAGGTTAGGCTCCTGGGGGCAGGGGAGGGCTCTGAAGACAGCCCGGAAAGTGGCGAAAACGCAGATGGGACAGGGCGGGGGCTCGCCCCTGGCTCCTCCGGAGTCAAGTTCACAAACCTGTTTCCTGGGTCAAAGTCCCCTCATCTCTGCTCAGCCACTTCCTGCAGCCCGGGGCCCACATCCACGCCACGCGCCAGGCCTCAGCGCCACTGCCGGGAGTCCCCCGCCCAGCGGCTAGTCCTCTCCTGGCTCCCGGCTCCAGCTCCATGCTCCGTACTCACCAGGTGCCCGCACCTGCCCGCCGGCTATGATGGGCACCTGGCGGGCAGGACCCCACCGCTCCGCTCCGGATGCGGGGCCTCAGCAGGGCGTAAGCTGAGGCAGGGTCTTAAAATAGGCCTGAGTGATTGGCGCCCAATCTGTCCCCCAGAGGAAATGCACCAGGTTTGCAACAGGCGAGCTTAGCGCCCGCGGTGGGCCTGGTTAAATCAGGCGCCATGGTCTTCGCAGTTATGCACAAACAGGATGACCGTGCGCGGCCCCGCCCAGAATTACAGACCCCCGGGCCCATTGGGGCATCTCTGCAAACTCCCACCTCCCTCCCTCCCTCCCACCTGCAGGTTAGGACTTGGCGGTCGCCTCACCTCCTGCAGACTTGCCGTCCCTGGGAGACAAGGTCCCTCTGTGGTCCCGGTGCCCGTGATGGCACCTGCTCCTCCCGCGTGCCCCACGCCCAGCGCGGCCGTGACCCCGGCGCCTCCGAGTCAGGGCGGGAGGGGGGCTCCGGGCCAGAGGGCCCTGCAGCCGGTGCTGGGAGTCCAAACGCAGCCTCCCTCCCGGCTGGAACCTGGGCCGTCCGCTCACAACCCCACGTTTGCAAGAGGGACTTTCATTTCGTATGAGTTGTGGGTAATTATGTAATTCTACCACCTTCTCAAAACAGGGAGGTTGCAAAGCGTCCCCCGCAGTCAGGCCGACATCTGTAAGGGGACAGGCTTTTCTGCTTCGGGTTTTGAGGCACGTGCGTGTGTGTGCGTGTGCGTGTGCGTGTGTGCGTGCACGCGTGTGCGGGTGCCAAATTCTTCAGTTGAAACAGTTCGTGATGGAAAACAGCCTTCCCTCTCGCAATCAGTTCTCAAGAGTCCCTTCTGAAGCAGACGTGCGGCGTTTGTATTTTCAAAGAGGCGCCTGTTTCTCGAATGCCTTCCATCCTGGATCCGACCCGGTCCCTCTAAGCCACCCCGTCATCAGCATCCCAGACCCGGCTCGGAGCCCTGGGGGTGCGGAGCGAACGGGCAGAGGGAGTCACGGGGTCTCAGGGGCCCTACGGAGTCGGCACCCTGATGTCACCCGTGGCTGACCCCACGACGTCCACGCCGGAAGGCAATCGCTTCGCAAAACGCGGACAGGAGGTTGTCAGCAGTTAGGATGGGCTTATATTTTTTCCAGGGCATGTTTTTCTCCTCATATGTATTTCATATTCTTAGCTGGAAGAATATCAAAGGAAGCTGAATATCACCATCTGGAAGTTATGCCACGGACTCCAGTGGGCAGGAGCAGCGCCGGGTTTCTTGTCTTCCTGGGAGAGCGTGTTTCTCCCGCTTTGCGATGGGCACGCACATGGCCGATGCCCTGACAAGACTCGCCCAGCGTCTCAGAGCCACCCCACATCACCTCGGGCAGGGGTCCCTTCACGGTACTGGGCCACCAGTGACTTCACCTCGCCAACCAGCCAAACATGCGGACACGCAGATGTCAGAGATGCCGAGCGCGGCCGCTCGCTAAGCGCCGACGGCCTGTGTGGGCCCCGAGTCCTGTGAGGAGCCCGGGGGAGCCGCCCCCGCTTCAGGACAGTGCGACCACCAGTCGGGGCAAGGGCGTCTCCCCTTTCCCGCGGTTCTGCTTTCCAGAGCTTCAGTTACCCACGGTCAACGGTGGCCCGAAAAGATTAAATTGAAAATTGCGGAAATTAACAATTTCGTTATGAACGGTGCTCTGTTCTAAGGAGTGGGGGAGGGAGTCCCATGGTGTCCCCCTGGGACGTGAATCGGCCCTGTGCCCGGCGTCCCCCAGCGGCAGACGTTCCCCGCCCCTTAGTCGCTCAGCGGGATCGACCGTCATGGAATCGCAGAGCTCGTGTTCAAGTCACCCTCGTGTTCCTTACGTGGCCCCAGAGCACAAGGGCAGCCAGCTGACGGTTCTGATACAGCCGAGGGAAGCCCGAAAGTGCTGCCTTTAAGTGAAAAAAATGCGAGTGCAACGCAGTCAGATGTTCCCGGAGAGACCGCATTCAGGTAACTGTTGTTACAACGTATTGTTACACTTGCTCTGTTCTATTCCTTATTGTTCCTCTCTTGTTGGGCCTAATTGATAAGTGAAACCCGATCGCAGGTGTGTATGCCGAGGAAGGTTCGGGCATCCACGGGGGTCCCCGAACTGGGCCCCGTGGATAAAGGGGGGCAACTGTGTCCCCCACGTTGATGGTCAACTGGTTACTTTAAAGCTGCCAGTGTTCTTAAGAAGCAGAGGATGGTTACAGTGTCTGGAAACTTTCACTTTCCACATCCCGCTCCATCACTTTTGCGTTTCCACGGCCTTCCTGCCCACCCGGGGTTTCTTTTTCTTTTTTTTTTTTTTTTTAAATATATCTTTATTGATTTCAGAGAGAGGAAAGGAGAGGGAGAGAGAGACAGACAGAAACATCAATAATGAGAGAGTCATTGATCGAGCCCGCAACCCAGGCATGTGCCCTGACCGGGAACCGAACCCCGATCGCCTGGATCCTAGGTCGACGCTCAACCGCTGAGCCACGCCCGGCCCGGCAACCCGGGGTTTCTTCTTCGTGACGTGGTTCTCTCTCCGCCCGCCCAGCCTGCGAGCCCCAAAGGAAACTCCCGCACCCGGCCGGAGACGAGCTCAGTCATCAGAATGGCTTTTTAATGACAGTTGTAAACTATCCGTTACTATTGGATTGTGTGGGGGGCCCATCGTTATAACATTAGTTCTTTAAATTTTCACAGGACAGTTTCAACTTGGAAACGCCCTCGGAGGAGCACGTGCCCACGTCCCACGACCACAGGCTGCCACTCACAGGCGGGCGTTCGAGCAGAAGCTCACGGCGCCGGCCGCGTAGCCTGCCCGGCGGTTCTCACTCACACCACCCCTGCCTGTTACTAACACACTTTGTAGCATCACAAGCTGGGGCTGGACGTGAGGGATCCCGGGGCCCCTGACACTGAGGGGCAGGACGGCAGGGTCCCGAAGCCCACAGGCGTGACCCTGGACGGTGGAGATGACAGAGCACCCGTCCCTCCGGACCGATCCCGGGCAAACACGGTGAGCAACGGGCAAAGCCCCAGAGCAGGACTGGACACGGCCAGAGGGATTTACCACTAACTCTTTTCAAACCCCGTCAGCCACCAGACGGAGTAACTGAAGACGTCTGTAGAACTACGGAGAATTTAGCACGGGGTTCTCTTTGGGGGAAGTTATAAGCAGCTTTAATATAATTTATATCCATGTATTTCAAAAGCCCTACTCAGAACTTCAACTGAGACTCACACGTAGACTCAGTCCACACACAAGAGCCAGTTTTTATTCTTACCCGGAGGGAGTCAAGCTGCTGATCATTAACAGTGTTTTACACAAACTGGTTTACGTTTGGGGGGCCCGGTCCTCCGTATTTTTACCCAGTTACCTTAACTATGTCATCAGCAAGGTCTTAGTGCAGAGGATGACACTTCATTTCATAGCCTGAAAGGAAACGAATGGGGCAGATGGTACCCACGTCCTAACGCACCAGCTGTGGGAGACGCCTCACCGCTGGGCCCACCCAGAGCCGACGGAGACCCCCCCCCCACCCCGTTTACAACGTGCTCCGGCTCAGTTATCCGGAGCGAACCAGCAGGGAGACGTCTGGGTTTAATTTCGTTGCATTTCTCAGGCCCCGACTCCATGAGAGACGTCGGAGGGGCCTTTGTGGGGGGGAGCAATTCTCTGACACGGAGACCCCGCGGGGTAGGAAAAGCACTTTGAGGAAACGGCGTCCTCCGCAGAGCAGACCCGTAGCGGCCGCGCCCGGACAAACGCCCACCGCCGACTTACAGCCGGCGTCCTGCTGTTTTCTCTGCCTCCCGCGCCTGTAAGAGTGAACCGCTGCGGAAAGCAACGGTCCCTTCTTCATCCGAGGCCGAGTCATTACCCTGAGCGCCGTCTATTACCCACGTCCGTGGAGACGGCGGCTTCTGCGGATTGTCGTGGGGACATTGGCTCTTCTCCGCGCTGCGGAGGAACGGGAGGCTCCGGGAGGTTCTGAGGCTGGCCAAGGCCCAAGGCCGAGCCCGGCCTGTCTGAGGCCACCTCTTGGCCCCGTCGCTTCCCTCCCTCTGCAAGGGAGCCTGGCACCAGAGCCCCACCCGAGGGTGCACCGGGCGCTGGCTGCCCCGTTCCCCTGGGAGGAAGCAGAGGAAAGCCTTCCTCCCGCATCCCCAGCGGCTGGAGGGGGGAGCGCCCAGGCCCTGTCTGCCGAGCCCGCCCTCCCTCCAGGCGCCCTGCAGGCCTGCGGCACAGAGCTGCCCACGCACACGCCCAGGGCTTCAGGCTGCGCCGTGGAGGTCAGGGAAGCTTCCCGGCCGAGCAGGGATGGGGCCGACACCAGCCCGGCCTGTTATTTCACAGCTTGTGAAATGTGCAAAATGTGCAGACATGGAACCGGGGCACACGCACACACGCGCGCACACACACGCACACACGCTAATAACCTAATAACTTTCGCAGCCAGCAGATCCTCAAATCTCTTTCGCGCCCAGATATTGGGAATGTGCCCTCGCAGATGATCAGCTAATACTCGGAATACGCGATCAGAAAACAGACACGTGTCACTCAGGAGACAAATACTCGGCCGCCTTAATTCTCCTAATTCTGTCGTCACAAGCTCCCGTTTCCCCTTAACGACCGACGCATCACCGCCGCTGTGCTGAGAGTCGGTGGCGCCCAGGGGCTCCTCCAGCGGCCGCCGTCTGGCAAGGACGAGGCTGCCACACCCCCGGCGGCCACGAGGAGACGGGTGGGGAGACCCCGGGCAAGAGCGGAGGGCCCCGCAGCACCCGGCGGCCCCCTGTGGCGCGGGCCCGGGCCCACGCTCCGCGGCCTTCTCCCGGGCGCAGTCCCTCACTCACCTGGCCCACGCGCCAGGGGCGGAGACGAGCTGGCGCCTCCGCTTCGGGAAGGTGCTTCCCCATCCAGCCTGATCTGCAGGGGAAAAGACACAAGCGGGTCACTTAAAAATGATGCAAGACCGTCGGGTAGCTAGCTACTCGCCGCCCTTTGCAAAACCGGCCGCCTCGCGACTGTGGTTTGCTACCGGTCGACGCTGGCCTCGGGCTCTGCGAGGGGCAGGGAGAGGGTGGGCCCCCTCTTGTCCCCGGAGATGCTAAGCTGCACCGTCCAGAAAGTTCTGCTTCTCAAGAAGATAAACCAGCTCAGCGCTAGAAACTCACTTATCAGCAGTAAAGGAAGGACAAGAGTGTTTCTTGGGGGCGGGGGGACGGGAGAGCCTTTAGGGGCTCTGACAGGGTCCCTGAAGGTGGACCCAGTCCTCGGGGCCAGAGAAGGCTCTGTGGAAACACCTGACGCTCAGCAACGCCCCCGGCTCCCAGGGGTGCACACGGACCTGGCTGTGAATACACTGAACCCCGGTGAACGGCGCACAGTAAGCGAGTGCCCCGCGTGGAATATGAATTATACGATAACGCTGTTAAAAAAAAAAAAATACACGGGAGCCTGACTGAGCCAGAGAGCGGCTGCGACTTTGCGTGAAGCCCGCGACGTGGCTCACGCTCTGCCATTCACGGTCGGCTCTAAAACCGCTCTGTCCTTTCACAACGGCCTACAGGTCCAGCCAGGCGGCTTCAGCCTAAAGCCAGCGGGTCCCCGTCGCTCCTTTACGTTGGGGGGGGGGAATCGTTTTAGAATTGAAGCCTGGTTCTCAGACGCGGTGGCTGCTGACTTGGGTGTTTGTTCCCAGCGTGACGAGCCCCCCTCTGAATACTGATGTTCGGCAGGTTCGCCGCCGCGGCGGGGACTTCAATTGTCCTTCCCACAACTCTATCTGAGGAGCCTGACAATGGTGACAATCAAAGGACCGGTTTTACGGGGTAAAACTCTTCCATCTGCAATTTACTCTGACAGGCTCCACGATTTTTAAGTGCAATTAAATGCTAAGAATTTACCCAGAAAAAAATTTAAAAAGAAATCCTACCACATTTTAAAAATATATTTTTTTTAAGAGAAGGTGAAAAAAAACAGTTGAACAACTAATTACTAATGGGTTGCTCTTTTTAGAAAAAGAAAAAGAAAGGAAAGAAGAAAAAAAAAAAGGATTTGGCTGAGCCCAGAAATCCATGTCTTTGTGCAGACGGACAGGCGGCTCTCCCCGCGGCCCGGGGTCAGGGGCACTCAGACCAGCTGCCCGGAGGGAGGGAAAATACGACGTCGCAGACAGCAGCCCTCAGAGACCGCTGTCACCTGGCTCCCCCAGCACGAGCAGGCCAGCCGGCTCCCAAACGGGGGGCCGCTGCCCCCCGGCGACGGCCACGCCTCACTCCTCCCTCCGAATCCCAGGAACGGAATCAAAGACAGCGCCCGGCCGTGGGGCCCCTCCGACCGGACGCGGGGCCGGCGAGGGCCGCTGTTGTCCGGGAAAGCGACCTGTGTCCCTACCCCCTCTTGGCGCTCGGCCCTTGAAATCTTTATTCAACAGGAAGCAAACCGGACACCCAAACAGCTCTCCCGGCTACATTTGGATACATGTCAGGTCCCACCTAACGTTTCGAAACATTTTATATAAAATGTGCACCTGATACAGTAGAAATCTTCAACAGGACAGCTTCCACCTCCGCAATGCTTTCACCAGGGAGGTGCAACTCAACAACTGCAGACAGGCCCGGGAGACGCGGGCCCCAGGCGCCGGGCCCTGCCCCTCCCGCCAACCCCCGCCCCGAGCCCCAGTTAGGGCTCACTGCCCCCCCGAGACACTCCGCTGTTTGGTGGTCTTCCCTCCTCCCTCACAGCCCATGCATGGCACTGACCGCCCCCTGGGTGGCCCTACCCCCGGTAACACTCTAATGACCTTGTGCGCCCTTCACGGCCAGGCCTGGAACTCGCTGCAAGCAGGGCCCCCCTGGCACAGTCCCTGGCACAGTCCCTGGCACATCACGGGCTCCCGGAGATGTTCGCAGAAGGTTCCTTTCCTCCTGAGCTGCTAAAACAGCAGGCGTTACAAGTCCCCTGAGCCCAGGGCTGTGGGCTCAGTGGATGGAGCCTCAGCCCGTGAACCGAAGGGTTTCAGGTCTGATTCTCGGTCAAGGGCATGTACCTGGGCTATCGGCTCCATCCCGGCCCTGGTCGGGGCGAGTGCGGGAGGCACCAGTCCATGCGTCTCTCTCACATCCATGTTTCTCTCTCTCTCTCTGCCTCTCTCTCTCCTCCCTCCCTCCCTTCCACTCTCTCTAAATATCAATGGAAAAAATACCCTCAGGTGAAGATTAACAAAATAAAAAGAATTCTGTCCTTTCTGGACTGTACGCAGCCCACTTAATACGCTCACGTGGGCCCTAGAAAAAAACTCGGTGAAATTCCCAAACAACTCCTGACCTTTCTTACAAAATAAAAACGTGCTAATGAAAATATATATCTCATGCAGACTTAAGTCGGAATGCTCACTATTCTGTGCAAAATGTTCCTACGTCTTGAAACACGGGTTCCACGGACGCCCCGCGCCCAGGCTGGGTGGGCCGGTGGAGGTTATGTAACCCACCCTCTGCCCCCCGTGGGAATCCTGCCTGAGGGCCGGTGGCTAACTTTCATCACGTCCAGGGCTTCTGAGTATCTTAGGATCTATTATCATGTGCAGTTTATTTTTGTTCCAAAGGTCAGGGGCAAATGAAGCCACTTGCAGCTTTTTTAAGCATGGGAGACTTTCCTAGCAGGGGAGGGGTGAAGTGTGGCCACCAGAGGTCAACTGCCGTCCTTGGCGCTGTGTCCAGCCCACAGGATGCCTCCTTACCGAGCGCGGGACGTGTGGAAATAAGCCTCGGAAACGTTAGTACCTCGAGCTTTTAATCTGCTAAAGCTTCCTGTGAATTACCTGAAAGCAGGTGAGCACTCTTTAAACAGATAACACGAAACCACCGGGCAGCAATGTAAACTGACCCATAGGGAGAGATCCTAACGGACCCCGGATCCACGTGCCTTTTTAAAAAAAAAAGGTTTTTTAAAGAACGAGAGAAAGGGGCCTGTAATCCAGGCCCACAATCCCTTCCGTGCAGGTTGGAACTCCAAAAAACTGAAAACCGAGACTTGTTTCATAAGCTTAGCCCTGGACCCTGCCGGGAGGCTACGGACAGCCTCCATGCACCCCCCGGAGGGTCCGCGTGTTCACTGTAAAAACATTGGGGCCTGGGCCCACGTTTGGCAAGGGCAAGCTCCCAGGTGCGGGTCCTGTAAGGCAGCCTCTACACAGGATCCCTTTCCAAAATCGGGGAGGGGGGGATCTAAATTTTGAAAAACCTCTCGCCCCAAAGGTTTGTGGGCCGGTGTCGTTCAAGTCTGACGTCAGGGGCCTGGCATCAAATTCACTGAAACTGTCGGAAATAAGGAGGGGACCGGAGGAATGAAACGGAAAGCCCGGCCTTGACCCAGAGCTGCCGTAACCCCCCCACCCAATACACGGCACCTGCTGGCTGGCAGTGGGCCTGGCCCCCAGTGTTAATTCTGTGTTGACCCCTAAATCTGAAGTGGGTTTTTTTTTTAATTCGTGTCTCTCTTTTTGTTCCCGTAAGGACACGGGATGAATCCCTTTAAACTAAACCTAAATCTACTTTTTTTAAATCCTCACCTCAGGATGTGTTTTCTTACTGATTGTTAGAGAGAGAGGGGCAGGGAGAGAGGGAGAGAAAAACACCGATCGGTTGCCTCCCGCACGTGCCCCGGCCTGATGCTCCAACCAGCTGAGCCGCCCAGCCAGAGCTAATCATACACTTTTTTTTTTTTAATTAAACTATTGAATCGGAGCAAAGTCAGAACATCAAAATTATTCCCCAAAAATGCGTAAACCAATCAGCGTTTCGCCCGGTCTAAGCGCCTGGTTGAAGGGACCCAGTGGAAAGAAAGGCAGTGAGCCCATGGGTGCCAGAGGCTTAAACCAGCCAGGCCTTTGCTAAGCCTTTTGCTCGGGGAGGAGAGGGCGCTTGTCAGGTTTTTAAAACAGCTTGAAAGTAACACCACGAGCTCGTGTTCGCCCGGCCGTCCCCGCCCGGCTCTGCGGCCAGCACACCTGCCTTTTCTCTCCGCGACCCCACTGTCCCTGCAAGTTCGAGCCGTCAACCTGGCTCCCGGGGAAGTTCAGCTTCTCAGCCGCAGATGGAGGCGCTCGGGACGGGGCCCTTCACGCCCACAATGGTCTCTAAATGCTAATAGCTCTGATGTGGTTAATTTGATTAAGTGGAGAGAAATAATACCTGCTCCGGGATGGACAGGGACCCATTTTCCCTGCAATCCAAGCGCTCGACGTCCCTCCTTCAGTTTCCTGCGGGCTGTCATCATTTCCATTTCTTCCGGACCGCAGCAATTGCTAATCTCCTTGTCCCCAGAGGGGTAGTTAAAGTGGCTCGTTCACTTCATTTTTATCTCGTTGCTTTAATCACACGCTCTTGACCAGAGTGGACCTGTCACGCTCTTCAGAGCAAGGCCTGTCGCCAGATTTCCAGCGGGATCCCGGGTCTCCAGCGCCGCCAGGTGTGCGGGGACCGTACCAGACGCTTTTCCTTCCACCCGGTCCCTCGGTGGTGAGGGGACACCTCCCGGGTGAGGGTCCCGAGCTGCGCGGCCCCCGGGCATCGTTTTCCGGAGGCTTCTCCCGTTCAGAGCGTCTGCTGCTCTCGGGAGCCTGCTCCTCGCCTTGGGCAGGCGGAGAACACCCGAAGCAGGCCGGACTGTCCGGATTTCGGGGTTCCCTTTTGATGGTTTTCCCTCCGCCTTCCATCGCAGGCCAACCGAGTCATATTCGTGTGTTTTTTATTAAACAATTTAAGATTCCGTTTAACTTAAATAGTTGTTTGGAAAAGCCCAGGGACGGGTCCTGTGAGTCCCACGGAGAAGCAGGCCGGCCGTGGGCCTTGCAGGAGCCGGAGTTTGCTGGGCCGGCTCCTCCTTCAGCTGCTGAAAGGCGGGTCTGGTTTAGACGTCACCGCGCCGGACACTGGCCCGGCCTACTTTCCAGGCGTCGGGTGCTGACAGAGCCCCGGGGGTGGGTAAAACAAGGCCTGCCCTCCAGGAGCCTCCATCATCTTCTCTTCAACCAGAAGCCTCCCAAAGTCACGCCCAAGGCTGAGGAAGGGCCCTGGGCAACGACGGACGTGTGGTGGAACCAGGCCCCGGCGACCGCCAAGTGGTCCAGGGAGACGCTTCCCTGGAACCCATGTGGCCAGGTCACTGTGGGCCTGAGTGGCGGAGGTGGACCTGGGTCTGGGAGGCACAGTGGGGGCAGGTGGGGGCAGGGGAGGCCGGCGTGGGGCAGTCTGGAGAGGTCAGCTGTGAGGAGCCGCGAGGAGGCCACCGGGGCGAGGCAGAGGGTCCCGAAGGCCTGGGAAGCGCCTGAGGTCACAGTGGGGCCTGGGTGCCTGCTGTCCTTTCCTCCCAGGCCGCCGAGGCCCGGACACATCCAAGCAAAGCAGTCGCACAAGGACAGTGGTCGGCCGAGGCTGCAGTGTGCACGCAAAGCTGAGGGCAAGGCCGAGGGGCTGCCCCTGGCGGCGGCGGGGCCCGGAGGGGCCGTGAGATGAGGGAAAAGACGTCAAAATAACTAATAACTAATGCAAACTATTTGACAATTAAACATTCAACTTTGCACACGTGTTTTTAATGCTCCTCTTATAGATGAGCAGCCGTTTCCCCATCGGGGGCGCTCCCTTCACCGCCATCTAAATTATAATCCCCAGCTGCGAGCCTATCCCCGTCCGCCCTTCCTAAAATCAATCTAGAAACTTCCAGATCCAAACTTCTACTTAAGAAAGTCCAACACCTGGGGTGACACACCAGAAGCAAAATCCTAATTGTTCCAAACCTGGCGCTTTGCTCTGACCACCAAGTACCTATTTTATTTTATTTTTAATATTTCTTTAAAACACCTGCTTTCTTTCCATAATGACTTCTAAAAAAAGGAGATTAATTTTTTGGCAAGAGCAGAAGTTACTCTCTCAAAAAAACAACTCTTTTACATTCTACAAAGAGTTGGCTGTGACGTTACAGAAATAACACAGAAGAAAATTAACCAAAACCCACAAATCAAACAGGGGCCAGGCCCCAGCTTTCCCACATAAAGGCCACAGGCGGACGCCCTCCCTGCGGCTGGGGAGGCTGCAGCTCCGGCAGCAGCCCTGGGAGGCCCCTGATTTCCATAGAACTGCCTGGCGGTCCTGCCTTCTCTGCCCTCATCCCCCCCTTCTCCCTTCCCCCAAGCCCAGTTATTCAGCGAGTTATAATTTGGCACTAAAATTCAATTAGGCTGAAGCTTTGGTCATACGTGGTCTTCCTCTTGGCCAAGCGTGATTTCTCTGACCCACTTTCCAAACGCGAGCCGATCGATTCTAACGCGGAGAGGGGTTAAAGTTTAATTCAATCAAGCTCACATTTCTAGCAACTGGCCAGAAATGTTTTTTGAAAAACTCACATAAACAGGACGTGGGGTTGCTGGGCTGGAGCGCGGGCCGCTCGACGGTTTCCGAGCCCTTTAGAGACCTGCGAGGCCCCGGGGGCCTTAATGAATGTTCGCTCCCTCCGGCCCAGAGCGTTTTTTTTTGTTTTTGTTTTTTTGTTTTTTGTTTTTTTATTTTTTTAACAAAGGAAATTCCGATGAGAAAGGAAGGGCCGGGGGTTCAGGCCGCGCTGTTGTGAGTCAGCTGCGGAACTGGGGTGGGAGCCCCGCGGTTCCCACCGAGCGGGCGACGGTCTGTGGAAGCGCCGGGCGCCCCGTCGAGCCGCCTAATGGGATTGTGCGCGGCGCTCAGACGCGCTCGGAACGGTGCCGGGCACCGACGCAGCCCCAATCACGGGGCCCTCTAATTGCTCTCTGACTTTCTATGAAACTTTCTAAGCCACACTGACATCCTCGACTACAACTGCGCCGCTAAAGAAAAGCCAGACAAAGTGGGCGCGCAGGGGGCGCGCGGTTCTCAGCGCGGCCCGGCTGCGGTGGGGGGTCCCCGGGGGAGGGAGACGGGGCGGGTGCGAGGCCAGCGCCGCCCGGGAAAGAAAAATATGAGTGTTCGCCTTTGTGTGCAGACAAAACGGCCCAGCGCGGGAGGTCGGGGACGGGGTCACGCGGTTGCGCTGCAGCTGCTGCCCTGGGGCGGGGGGTCCGGGGCGGCCCCCGGGAGCGCGGGCCCGCGGAGGCCTCTGCGTTCCGGCGGCTGCACCGGCGGCCGCGGTCCTCGCGCGACCCGGGCCCGGCCAGAGCGCGCCCCGCTCCCACCCTCGGGCCCCCCGCGTGCGCGCGGGGCGAGGGCGCGGGGTCCGGGTTCCCCAGCCAGGTAAGCCCCTCAGGAGGCGGCGCGCAGGCGACCCCTCCCCGCCGCCCCTGGGCCCGTGGTCCCCGCGAGCCTCGGCCCGACGCCCCGGTCGGGAGCCCCGGGAGCCCCGCCACCGCGGCGCCAGGTCCGGGCCCGGGCTGCTTCCCTCCGGGCCCAGGAGGACAGGGCCCGATTCGGGCGCACGGGCCGTCTCCGGAGCTCAGGTGACCTGCCCAGGCGGCCCGTGGCGGGCATCACCCTCCCCCCGTGGGCAGTGGGCTTACCAAGGTCCCGGCCGGGCGCTCGGCGGTGGCGGGGCAGGCGGCGCATCCCGGGGACCCTCCGAGAGTCCCCAGCGCCCCTCGAGCGCGCCTGCTGCGCGCGCGGGCCCGATGGGACAGGCCTCTGCCAAGTTTGGGGTCCTCAGATGCCGCCCCCGGTGCCACCCGGTCACTCAAGGACGACGATGGCACATCGGGGGTCCAGGGGCGCAGGGATGGCGGCGTTGGCGAGGCCCCGCGCGGGCCATCAAAGGCCGGGGGCGGCGGCCCGCCGGGTCCCCCGTGGCCAGGCCCCGGGCATGAAAGAAGCGTTATCCTCGGGTGACACGGCGGCGGCTTCCCCCGGCCCCCCTCCCGCGGCCCTAATTGGGGCCGGCTGCTAATGTGATTAAAGGCCAGTTAAATGTTTCTGGGGCAGACGGTGGGAAGAGGCCGAGACCCCTGCCCCCTCCCCGGGTCACGCCAGGCCCTCGGCCCGGGTCGGCGGCGGTGCCAGCCCCAGGACGGCCTGGCCGGGCGCCCGCGACCGCTCACCCCGGGGCAGGGAGGCCGCGGGGGCGGGGGGGCCCTGCGCTTTATGTAAGCCGGTGGGCTTCGGGCCCGGCCGGATTTGGGGATTCTTTTTCGCACAGTTTCCATTTTCTGGCCTTTGGAACAGCGCCCTGGGCACGGGGGGCCCTCCCCCTCCGGTGCCCGGCGCCCGCGGCACCCAGGGCAGAGGCAGGCCCGGGGCGCGGGGCCCCCGCGGGGGGTCTGGAGGTCTCGGAGCGGGTCAGGTCGGGGTCTTTTCACGGAGGACAGTGACTCGGGATGTGGTGCCGGGGTGGGGGCGGGGGCCAGGCCGAGCCCCCCGACCCCGCGGCGCCCGCGCGCCTCGGCGACCCCGGTTCCCACGTCCGCGCCCTCGTGGGTGGTCTGGGCTCCGCGGCCCCCGCGCCCGCTCCCCGTGCCCCCCCCGTGCCCTGCGCCCGGAGGCCCTGGGGTCGCCTCCCCGACCCGCCTGACCGAGTCCCTGCGGCCCCGACAGCGCCTGCGGGCGCGCGCGGGGCAGGCCGAGCCCGTCCTGGGGAAGCGGGTCCCAGCCGGGAGCCGGCCCGTGACCGCCGCGCTCCCCGCCCGTGGCCCTGTCCCTTGAGGCCCGACCATACGCTCGCTCGCGGGGTCCCCAAGGGGCTGAACCCCCGCGCCTTTGAACTTGCAGATCCGGAGCCCGCGAGGACGGTGGGGGGGCCCCTCGAAGACGAGCGGGAGCCGGGCTGCGGGGCGAGCCCAGGACGCCCGTCGGGGGGCTCTGGGCGCCCGGGGCGCGCGGACGGGGGGCACTCGCGGCCTCCGCCGGCCCCACGGGGTCTCCCCACCGCCTCCCACGCCGCCGAATAGGAAAAGGCGAGCGAACCCGCAGGCCGCGCGCGAGGACCGAGCCCGGGGCCCGCCGCCGCCCCGCCGCCCGCGCGGGTCCCGCCGCTCCCTCCGCGGCCCCGGAGCTGCCTCCCCGCAGCCGGCGGACCCCGCGAGCGCAGCTGCGGGGCGCGGGCCTGGGGCTCCCACCCAAGGGGCGCCGGGGCAGGCGGCACTTTCCTGCAATATATATATAATAATATTTTTTTTGGTCAAAATGTATCGTGGACCTAAAATTTTGTCATGTTCAAAATCTAAAATTTATTGCTATCTGAAATACACAATTTGTACGTTTTTTTCCAAGCAAAAATAAAATAATAATATAAAAAGCAAAAGCTGGAAACCAAGAAAAGCCTGGAGAAAACAAAATGGGTGGTGAAGCTGTCTTTCGCCTGCTGTCTTTTTTTTTTTTTCCTAATAGCCTGAAGGAAGATAACAGTGAAAATAAAAATAATTTCATATTAAGCCAACACATCGCTGCCATTGATTTCTTTCCAGATGGGTCTGAGGGACCTGGCTGTTTTCGTGGGCTCAGAAAATGCGAGATTCAAAGTGATTTTCTCTCCTTCGACTGCTCAGAGAATTAACAGGGGGAGGTAAACAGCTCCAGCCTCGCAGTTGTTGTTTTTTTAAAAAAACCTGCTTACTGAACAGAGACGAAATTAGAATCCCTTCCACTTGAGATAAAAGTTGCACAGGAAAAGTCACCCATTTTTTTACCCAAAGAAGTACCTGGTTTGTGTTTTGTTTACAGCAGTAATATTTAACTAATATGCAACAAACCGGCTGACCTTGGGTTTGTTTAAACTACAACTTCCCTAACGTCAGTAGCCCCGATGGTTGTAAAAAAAATAATAATAATAAATCAGGTTTAAACCAATGTCCCATTTGTCCTGAGGTGGTTTTTTCCCGTGATCTCATGTCAACAAGTGAGTTGTATAGAGGAAAACAAATAATGTGTGTGTTCCTGGTAAATAATTTTCTCAGTCTCAAAAAAATAAAAAACACACCGACTGCTGCTTTTTAGGAATAACCTTGACCTTGCCTGGGAGAAGGGGAAGTACATTTTTATGGGCGCTTGGAAACGCAGGAGGAGAGTGGAGGTGCAATGACTCACCCTAGGTTAGGGGACTCGCAGCTGGACAGGGCGGTGTATTGGATGTGGGGGGGCTGTGTGTTTCCATCGGGGCAGACACAGCCGGGGGCCCCTGCACTTCTGGTGTGTTGGTGCAACGGAGGAAGCCCGGACGGGCGGGTGTGCAGTGGGAGGGCAGGTGCCCAGGGCAGGCAGGCAGGACAGGGCGGGGGCCCCTGGAGGACTCCCCTCCCCTCTGCGATGTTTTCCTCTCCTGTATAACTCCCCCGGTGGCCCACTCAGCAGCATTGGTGGGGTCCCTTGGTCATTTTCACACACCAAAAAAGTGAAGGGTGGACCAAAACCTGGGACCAGAGGAGTCCTTGTCACGTCAAGAGTCCACAGTCTGAAGAGCGAGCGAACCATGGGGCATCTTTGCTCACAGAGGCCGGGCGACAGCATCCAGCCTCAGTCCTGGTTATGGAGCCAGTGGCATTTATGTGTGTGAGTGTATTTGAGGTTCTTTTTGTTGTTGTTTCTGGTTTGGTTGTTTTTCTGGGGAAACAAAGGTCCCTTTCGCGGCCCCTGGGCAGGCCGGCAGGGCAAACACAAAAGCCCGAGGGGACAGTGGCCCCGCGTTAGAACGCTGGTTTGCTTTGTGCTTGGCTGTTACAATAGAAGGCTTCAAGGTGCCTAGAGTTGCCCAAACCAGAGGCCCAGGCCCAGGAAAGGAATGAACACCCCACTGCCTCCAAGAGGCCCTGCAAGAGTTGTGTCTGAGATCTTTCCACCAACATCGGCCCCCAGAACCCTCCAAGGAACAAAACAGTTATGAACATGCAGAAGGTCTAACGATATTTAGAAAACTAGCGGCCGGCCCCCAGCTGTGGGGACCATAAAACAGGTGGCAATAAAAACAAAAGAAGTGACAGTGAATGCCCACCGAAGGGGAGGGGGGGATGATCCGGCCAAAGGTAAGAAGGCTACACCTGACAATGCACATGGGGGGCGTTGCGCCCCACATCTGCGTCTCCCAGCACAAGCCCAGGCTTTCTGTGGTAGGAGCAGGACCCCTGGGAGAAAGCCAAGCAGGTGCATGGGGCCAGCCCCGCACGCTGGCCGGAGGTGGTTCCCTGATTGAGACTCGTATCTGACCGCCCCAAAGCCCCCTAGGTGCCTGCTGCAGGCAGGAGGAGCTCAGTCTCCTTCCCCTGCAGCCTCCCGGCCCAGCCTGGCCCTTCTCGGCTCCTGCCCTCCCATCACCCTGACATCCTCTTGCTCCCCAAGACACTGGCCCAGGGTTAGAAGAAGCTCTCGCTCTGACTGCTCCCCAGGACCACATGGGGCTCAGCACCTCCTAGACCAAGCTAGCCTGGTGGAGCAGCTTTGGGGTGTAGCTTGAAGATTTGGGGAGCACCCTGGCCCACACCAAGATAGGGGAGGAAAGCATTGCCCTTCAGGCCCCGGGCCAGGGCCTTGGGACGCCCCATTAAGTCTCCCCGGTGCTGCAGTCAAACGTGGACGCCCCGAGTTCTCAGACCCCACACGGTGTGCCGCCACCTTGCCGAGCCAGCGGCATTGTCATGCGGGCGGGGGCGCTTGCGGAAGTCCCCCAGCACATCCTGGCTCCTGTCCTGGGCCCAGCACTGGCCTGTTGTTTAGAGAACAAAGGCCCGGAGGCCCCTGCAGAACCAAGAAAAGCTGAAAGCAGCGGCTTCCAAAGCTTGCTGACCCGGGCCAGGGTGACAAACACATGCACATCTCAGCCCAGTGCCGGCGCAGTGGCCACACGTAAACTCTAAGTGCTGAGGTGTTTCCACGGGGCACTGAAACAACCTTTTCATGAAAGAAAACTTAGCTCACTAGCATCGTGATCTCTGACGCGCGTTATCTTATTTCTTTCCAATGGATGGCGGTCTCCTCAAATAATCCCGGGACCCTGATGGGTCGCAGCTTGGAGTTCACAGACCAGTGTTTACAGAGCTGAGGGAATGGGGTGAGGAGCGCGGGGCTCAGGCCAGGGCTGGGTGTCCACAGTCCCCACCTGCTGCTCCTGCTTCTCCCATTCCAGCCCTGGAATCAGGCCACCGCTGGGATGCTGGCCGCCACTTCCTGAGGCCAGGACGCTGGAGAAGCCACCTCCCCTCACTGAGCTTCTTCCTCTTAGATTGGGGATGAAAACTCCCACCCCCTAGGGTCACAGTGAGGGTCCAAGGAAACCATGCACGAGGTGAGGGCTTCACTCAAAGTGCCCACCCTCTGTCACTTCTGTTCCTCTGCCTCCCTCCCACCCGCTGGTCCTGCCCAGGTCACCTGTCAGCTTAGCCCTAGGTCCCCCTTCAGACCACCTCTTCCTCAGCTCCCACGGCAGATCTCGGGGCTCACAGACCTGTGTGGTCCAGCTCAGCACCTGCAGGGCCCAGACAGAGCCACGCTGCCCTGGTGGAACACCAAGCACCCAGGGACAGTGGCTGTCGGATGTGGATGCCCTTTTGCTCCCCGTGTTCCAGGGGCCCGAGGGGTACAGTCGCATGACTGTGGGTCACACAGTAAGTGTCAGAGCTGGAGTTGGGCTGGTGGCTCTCCTGGCCTTGGGAGACCATCACACTGTCTGATGAACAGCCACTGGGGTCCGTAGCCAGTGTCGTCCCCTGGGGCCAGGCAGAGGGGATCTGACCACGTGGAAAGTAGGTGCCACAGACTCAGGTTTCTTGCCCCCTTTACCAAAAGCAGGAGCGAGCCAGGTGCCAGCATCTGCCACCACTCTAAAGGCCTGAGATCATCTAGGCCACTCCCATTGCTTTACAGATGGGGAAACTGAGGCAGGGTGGGGGGCTCTGATAAGACCACGGAGCTAGTTGGGGCAGAGCTGGATGCCTGCCACACTGAGGTTCTGCCGTCCCCGTGGAAACCTGGCCCTCATTAGAGCCTGAGTGGCCTTCCTGCACCCGGCTGCCAGGATACCTGTGGTCACCAATGGCAACGTCACTCTCTCAGCAGCCTCGCCAGTTACAGAACAGCCACCGTGAGCTCAAGGGCTCGCTGGATTCAGAGCTGGGATGAGACAAGTGAGGCTATTGTTTGGGGGCCAAGCCTGCAAATGGGACGCATTTCTGCCCCAGGTGGTCTCGGGTCTCTGTGCTGGACTCAGTAGAGCTCCGTGAGAAATTTGATGTTGGTTATCAAGCAACCATGGTGCAGAAATAGGTGTTGCCTTCTCCAGCTGCCAGTTCAAGGCACAAGGGTGGGCCCTGGGTGCCAGGTGGACCCCAAGTAACACCTGGTGCAGGGTGGTCCCTGTCTCGGCCTCACTCTACCCACCTGTAAAATGGGGAATTGTTAGGAGGTCTTCCACCCTCCACATCCCGGCAATCATGGGCAGCAGGGCTGACTTCCCTAAGCCAGCGCCAAGGGCCCTGCCAGGATGGGGGTCACTCTCTGGAGTCCTGATTGTTTTCTTTAGCCCCCTTTCTGGAGACCAAATATTCTCTGTTGGGGGAGGGGAGAGTTTTTAAAACGGCATGAATGTTTTTCTTTTTAATACAGAAAAGCACCATAAGGAATTAAAGGCATCTTACCATTATCCAGGTAACCCTGTTGACGTTTCTGAAAATAAAGCAATAGATGCTCCTAGGAAGAAAATACAGAGGACACAGAAAGGCAAAAACGAAACCTGAAAGCCCGCCGCCCCTCTGCCCGCGGGCCCAGGGCAGAGCAGCCAGGGGCTCGGACCATGTCCTGCTCCTCCACACACTGCCCGCGGGATCTGCACGGTCCTCCACCTTCCCTGGGCCTCGGTTTCTTCATCTGCAAAGTGGGCCAAATGGTAATACCCACCTCCTTCTAGGGACTCGGTGAGTTAAGGGCTTGCAGGGCCAGCAAGAGAGCTGGGTACTCAGTATCCGAGACTCCTGTGTTCGCTGCCCCTGAACCCTTCCCAACACTCCTCCAGAGCACACAGCAACACGCTTTATATACATACACCCTTCAGTTCTAATATGAAGAGTTTTTCCTCTTGGTTTCAGTTGTTTTTTAATTCATCTTTATTTTTGAAAATATTACCCTTCTTTTTATCTTTTTTTTTACTCAAAAATGGATCATACTCTCCATGGCATCTTGCCCTCTTCCCCCGGCTTACCTTAGAGATCCACCCGTCCCAACATAAGCAGACGGACACACCCTGCACCTCTCTCCTTCTTAGGAGCCTCTAACCCAGGAGGGGGGAACGTCCGGCCCGCGGGCCCTATACGGCCTGAGAAATCATTTGGTCTGGCCCTGCCAAGACAACCACAGGCAGGACTCAAATTCATAGCTAATTTTTAAGTTGATAATTTTGTATGGCCCGCGAATTATGTTATAAATATCCAAATGGCTCTTGGCAGAAAAAAGGTTCCCCACCCCTGCAATCTATGTGTCCAGTTCTCTACCAACACCAGGAAGTTTGGTTCCCAAAAGTGCCAGCTCTGGCCCACACTGCAAGTGCATCTTCAGGGTGGCTGGATTTACACTGCCACTGCTGGGCCTCCACCACCCCTGCCAGCCCTGGGCATCCCCACGGTCAGCCTCGCAGGCAGTGCAGGGACCACAGAGGCTTAGTAATTCGGCAAAGACTCAGAGATGGGGAGTGGGCCCCAGGGCTCAGGGAGGCCTCAGGGTCCCTGGAAAGATGGGCCAGGGCCACAGGCTGCAGCCAGTCCTCAGTGCCTACCAGGCCCCGCTCCCGCCCTGCACTCGTCTCCCTGGATATTTTCTCCAATGAGGTGCCTGCCCTCGGGCGGGGAAGCCAGCTGGGTCGTTATCAACTAACTCTATCTGGGCCCTCCACGAGGCAACCCTCCACAGGCCGGGCTAGCAGGGATGCCCACTGTGATCCCGCAGGGCGGCCTGTGGCCACAGCCCACGAGTGACCTCCTCAGCAGTTCAGCTGTGACCTCAGAGAGCCAGCGACTTGTGGAAACAGCCAGATGCTGTCCTGAGCCAAGCCCAGTGGGGATGCTGCCGGGGCCAACCCAGGTCATCCATCCAAGTGGCCACAGAACAGTGACGCCCATCTGCTCCCCGCCTCCCCCCGGGCCATTACTTGCTTAGAGAAAGTTCCAGAAGAAAGGCTCCAAGCCTGTTTCCAGTGATGGTGACATCACTAGGTAAGGGGGCAACCTCCCAGGTGACAGGGGGACTCGTTGGGAGAGACTGAAGTTTAGCACCTTGGCTTAAATATTTTCATGCTGAGTCTGACCATCTGCTGAAAAGGGGCTGGGCAGTGACCGCAAGCTCAGCCCACCTCTGAGGCTTTGCAGGTGCTGTTCCCGTTGCTGGGACTGCTCTCTCCACCCCACCTGACCTTCCCTAGCTTCCTCCCATGGCCACTCTGTGTGGCCACTTTTGTCGACTTAGCCACCTTCCTCCCATCCCAACATTCAGAGTATGAGCTTCTAGAGGTCGAGGGTCATGTCTTTCCACATCTGTGTCTCCATTGCTCAAAGCAGTGGCTGGCACATGGTAGGGACTTAGTAAGTCCAGGCTGGAGGTAGAGAGAAATGTGGGAAAGGCCCTGGAAGAGGGCGTCTGAGGGCCTGGTGTGGGGTCCTGGGTTAGCCATTGGGACCTCTCGACTCTGTAAAAAGGACCATTGGAATGATAGGTCCTAAGAGTTCCTCGCAATTGTGTTATTTGTGGGTTTTCTCATGGCAGGAGCTAGGAGGTGGGAGGAGAGGCGGAGAAAGCCCCCAGCTGGGTGCGCATCGCTCCCAGGGCAGTTCCCAGACGCCGCGCTGTCCCAGATGGACAGGAGGGCATGAGAGGACACGCTCTCACTGACCATCCGGCCCAGCAATGCTAGAAACTGTCAAAAAGTAAAAATTCCATTTGTAAACAAGATCGAATTATTTGATTGTGAAACCAGGGTCCATGGAATTTAAAATAATTTAATGTGAAATAATATCATTTGAAACGCCAGCCAGCCAAGGACCCGGGGGCGAGGGCTCTAGCCTCCTGTGGACAGACACGTGGGGCCCAGCCTCGGGGAGTAATAACAAGTGGCTGTGCAACAGGCGCGGTGGGGCCTCGGGTCCATGGCCACCCGGCCCGGCACGGGGCCGCCCGCCCGCGGCCACATCCTCCCGGAGTTCACAGTCGATTGGGTGGCGTATAATCTGAACCAGAAGGGAGGCCCAGGTGGAGCTAGGGGGGCGCACAGTGGGTCCCAGCAGGCATTGCCAGGGAGGCTGTGGAGCGTGGGCACCGCGGGACCAGCTGAGGGCTGGGCATAGTCTAGAGGGCGGCCCCCTAAGAGGAGGGGCAGCAGGAATATTCAGAATAGAAATGGTGATTGTTTTGTACAAGCAAGTCATTCCCAAAACTCAGTTTTGACATCTGCAGAATGGGAACGGTCCCAGCCCCCACTCCCTGGCTGCAGGGTCGGAAACCCCTCGCAGGCACCCCCTGAGCTGACGTCCGGGTGGACGGGCGCTCCCAAGGGGGCACATGCCGATGCACTTGGCGACGTCAGCAGGCACCTGTGGGAGCTGCGCGGCGGGCAGGTGCCCGGGAGGCACCGCGGGGGCTCCACGCTCACTGGCTCCCGTCCACCGGCACCTGCTGGTGCTTCTGGGGAGACGGTGGAGGCAGGGCCGACGGATCCCGCACAGCAGCGCTTGGCTCCCACGTCTCCTGCCACAACATAAACACGTTTGGGAATATTTCAGGGCTGTAAGAGCAAGAAAAACAAACCCAGGGAACCCAGACAAAGAGCATGCAAAAGCTAACTTTCATGTCACATCCAGAAACCACATGTTCACCCAGCCACCTGCAGGCTTGCAGCGCGGCGGGGAGGTGCCACGCTGCTGGGTTTCGAAAACCAGGCTGGCCCGGTCCTGCAGCGGCGGGGGGCAGTCCAGCCGCACCTCCCTCCACCCTCCCAAACCTGGTGCAACCCTTGAGGCCGCCTGGGCTTCCTGGGGGCAGCAGTGCCTCTGAGTCTGAAATTACCTGGGAGGCAGTTGGAGGGGAAGTGACTTCTCATCACTGCAGTGCCACCCCGGGCACTGCCCAGTGGGGTCTAGGAAACTCCCAAGGTCACCCGGCCCGTGAGTGGCAGACCTAGAACTCAAGCCCTTGACTCCCAGCCTCTCTCTCCCTGCTGCCCCGAGCTGGTCGGCCCTGGCTGGCCACGTGGCCGGGTGAAGATCGGGGCCAGCACGGCCACCAGCCTGCACATGCCAACCAGCTACCTCTGGGCTCAGAGGGCTCCAGCCCTGCTCCCCTTCGAGACGGCCAGCCGAGCAGCGGTATTTTTATCCCTGCCTGAGCTCGCCAGATTACATTGTCGGGGCCAGCGCTTGAGAGATATTTCCTTGGTTTCGCAATTCACGCGGTGACTAACACATGTCACATTTTGAAAGCGTCTCTTGGTAAAAATTGAAGCTGAATTGTAAATACATAAAAGCCTCTATGTTAATGGGGGTGCCTGATTCCTTGGTGGCTGTTTTGTAATCCCGAGATCCCAAAAGGATGTGGAGTTCTATAAAAACGGGTACCGAGCCCACACCCCAAGCCGCCCTTTGAAACCGTCGCTGTGGGCATCTGTCCATCGTTACAGAAATTACAAGCCTGTCCCGCCCCGGGTGCTGGACATACCTCGCCTCCTGTCAGCACACTGGGTATTGGGTTACAGTGACAAAGCTGAGGCACAGAGATGTCACGGCTCACTCAGGGACAGTCCCTGACAAGGGAGGGTGCAGGACTAGGTTCCAGGATCGGTGCCCTCTGTAGCACGGGACCCCCACAGCTGTGCCCATCACGCCTACGCACATCCCGTGCCATCCACCCTACGCCCGCCTTAGCCGATGGCAGAGGGTGGTCCCCACCTGGGATGGCGAACGCACAGGCTGGACACCTGGGACCTCTGTGGGGCACCAGAACTAAGGACGGAAGCGGGTGGACAGCTGGCGGCAGGGCACCTCGTGTCCCCGAGCACGTCAGAACTACAGGGCGCATGGGAGCTGGCGCAGGAAGGTGACAGGGAGTCGAAGAAGGAGGGAGAGAAGCCGAGGGGTGGGGCAGGGAGAGACCTCTCCGTGGAGAGGCCCGGGGCTGCCCAGCCGGTGCCCGGTGCCGCGGATGAGGGGTGTTAACTCATTTTGGGAAGTGGCACATGATACCTGGGTGGGCACAATGTAGTCACGGCTCTCGGAACACACGCCTGGGGGGTGAAAGGGGCACGAGACAGCCCCAGAGTGATCACCGCACAGGGTGAGGAACACAGAGGTAGAAGCGTGTCCGGGGCCCACCAAGGAAGGGTTCATTCTAAACCGGGGTCAGCAAGGGCTCCCCAAAGACAAGGCGTTGCCATCGACTCTCGGGCTTTAATTTGGCGCCTCCAGAACGCCCGTCGTTTCAGAGCCGGCGGGCCCTTGCCGGAGCCCCCCGGCTCTCCGCGATAACGGGGTGCCCCGGGCCGCGGGGAGGGGTACTTTCAAGTCCGTTCTTTGTTTTTGATTATAGCAACAACTTACAATGCCTGGGAAGACATTTCCCTTAATTCAATTACCAAGCGAGCTAAATGCATTGGCTGGAGATAATTAAGAATCTTTATAAATATAAAATAATTATCCCATCCAATGAGGCGCTCGGTGCTCATACCCAGGTAGCTTTTCAGTCAGAACCTCCTTCGTCTAAGCCCTTCGGAGGCTGGTGCCACCTCACCCACCCGCGGCGCTCGCGGTGCCCGGGCGCGCTGCCAGCTTCCCCGAGAGGCGCGTGCCCGCCGGGCGCCCCTCACTCACCTCGGGCCGGCCTGGCCCCAGCAGGTGCTGCAAGCGGTGTGACCCGGAGCGGAGGACACTGGGGCGATGGCGCCACTGGTCTGGGGCCGGGGCCGAGATGACGGGCGCGGGAGTGCGGGACCCGCTGTGTGCCTCGGCAGCTTCTCCATGCGTCTGAAGGATTTTTAAGACCCAAAGTGTATAGGAACAGAAACCAAAACCAACAAGACTCTCCCCATTTTTTTTAGCCTCCCCACCGGAGGGTATTTTTCCGAAAGAGAGAGAGAGAAACATGGATGTGAGAGAGACACAGCTAGTGGCTGCCTCCTGCCTGGGCCCCAACCAGGGCCGGGAGTCGAGCCTGCAACCGAGGTGCGTGCCCTTGGCCGGAATCGAACCCAGGACCCTTCAGCCTGAGGGCTGACGCTCTAACCACTGAGCCAAACCGACCAGGACAACTCTCCCCATTTTTAGAAACTCGGCCCAGACCTTCCCACCACTCCCAGGGCGGGAGCAGCAGGAGGCTGTAGTGGGGGGCCTGGGAGAGGGGACACCCTCGGAATGGAATTGTGTTTGCATCTGTGTCCTGTAACGGCAAGGGTCATCCTCACGCCTCTCCTCGACCCCCCAGAGCCTGGTCTTTAGGATCCCTGGCTCTGCGCCGTGACTTTCATGGACCCCTCTCACCGCAATGATGTCTACATTTAAAAAAATTACGAACCTTCGAATACTTCAACATTGTTTTCTGCTTTAGGCAAAATTGACTGAATGTCTGTGGGCCCTAAAAGAATCCTATTGAGACAGACATTCTTCTGCTGAGCTAGCGCCTGACAGGGAAGCAGGGTCCCCGGGACACACTTAGGGGCTCAGTGCCCTGGGGCACCTCCCACCCCTCACTGCAAACCGGGGACAATGACACAGCTGTGCAGGCTCCCCCGAGGCTGCCCGAGGTCTTGGTGTGAAAGCCTTCACTCGAGCCTGGCCTCGGGAGGAGATCGGGGAGGAAGAGGCCCTCCTAACATCCCAGCAGACACCCGACTCCTGTCTTCTGGAATGTTCCCAAGAGTGCTTCAGCTTTCTTCTGCAGACGGGACCTCTTGATTTTATTCTGCAAACCTTATGCCTATCCAGCTTCCTCATGAGCTAAAACTCCATGTACTTAAGTAGCATCCGGGGCCCCTGAGTGCTCTGAGGATGCCCCTGATCCCCCAAGGCGCCCTCTGCCAGGCTGCCCGTTGGCATTGGCCTCGGTGGGCCTTTCTGGATCTACCCCTCCCTCCAGGGCGTGGGCTCAAGTTCCGTCATTGTAACAAACGAGAGAGGGGGCGCTTATGACTGCGAGGGGCCGAGACTGAGTTCGGGCCTCGCTTGGAATCTCCCGGTTCGATTTCTTTCCCTCTTGGGCACGCTGGTGGACGGCGAGCTGGCGGGGGCCCTCCTGAGCCAAGCCCACCGCCTCGAACAAGAGCTGGGGTTCCAGGTGAGGACTCTGGGTCTCCGGGTCAGGCTGCCCTCCCCCCGGGCTCCTCTCTGGGCCTCACTTCCCTGGGAGAGCAGCGGGCTTGTGACCTGAGGACGCCGCGGTAGCTGAGACTGGAATCGAGGCTCATTCCCGGCATCCCCGTGAGTGCTCCCGGTTTGTTTAGTTTGGGAAATGAGGCCAGAGCAGGTAGAAGGCTGCAGGTCAGACCCCAGCGCCTGCGAGGAACTGACTGGCCCTCCCCCCACAGCCCAGTCACCCTCTCCCTCCACCTGGCTGGCTGGCCATTTATTCAGCAAATATTTATTGAGCAGCTAGCACGGGCTTCTGCCTTTTCACACCGTCAGGCCTTTGCGTAGGCTGGGCCTGCACACCCTATCCTTCCAGACCGGGTCGAAGGCAGCCTCCTCCAGGAAGCCTGCACCAGAGCTCTGCGCCAGACGCAGCCCCCCTTCCCAAGGAAGGCCAGCAGAAGGGGCCCTGGCTGTGGTCAGACGGGCTTGACTGAGGAGCATGGGTCCAGGACATCGCTGTGTGTCCTCGGGCAGGTGACCCAAGCCAGCAACTCTAAAGGGTTCATGAGGCCTGGCTGGCGTGGCTCAGTGGTTGAGCGCCAACCCGGGCACCAGGAGGTCATGGTTTGATCCCCGGTCAGGGCACACGCCCAGGTTTCGAGCTCGATCCTCAGTAGGGGGCACGCAGGAGGCAGCTGATGGGTGATGTTTCTCTCGCATCGATGTATCTATCTCTCTACCCCGCTCCCTTGCTCTCTCTCTAAAAATCCATAAAACCATATTTAAAAAAATAAATAAATACAGGGTGCATGGTAATAACATCTGCCTTCTAAAGTGACACGCCCGGAGGTGCTACATAAAGAACACCTGCACCCATCACAGTGAGCAGCTGCGCCTGCAGGGAGTGCAGGAGTTACCCAGGCCTCGAAACTGGGAGGAGGGCGGAGGCTGACGGCCCTGTCTTAGACACTCAGGACCACCAGTGAGAAAATCGGCAGAATTCTCGCTCCTTCGCACGGGGGAGAGACAAGAAACACTAAACACAATAAGTAAAGTCTGCAGCGTGGTGGGAAGCGGCCGGTGCTTTTAGAAAAAGGAGACACCAGAATGGGGCCATTTGGAATCTGTGCAGCGGGGGAGGTGGGGCGCACGCAGCGGCTAGTCCAGCGTCAGGGAAGCCTCGCTGAAAAGGTGGAATCTGAGCCGATTGAAGTAAAGGAGGGAGGCAGTGAGACAGACATATGGGGGGAGCCCTTCCTGCAGAGGGACCGCTAAGGGACCGGTCACTTGCATATCTTCTGGGAAGTATCTGTTCAAGGCTTTTATCCAATATTTTAATTGCATTGTTTGTCCCTTATTGAGTCATAAGAATGTTTTTCTATATTATGGTCAAGTCTTTTACCAGGTGTCTATATTGCAAATCTGGTTTCCCACACTGTGGTTCATCTGTGCATTTTCTTAATAGACAGATGTTCATTTTGATGACCTCCATTTTTTACCAAGTTTACTTTCATGGTTTGTGGTTGTTTGGGTCTTATTAAGGAAACCTTTGCCTTCCCCAAGGTCACAAATATTTTCTTCATATTTTCTAGAAGTTTTATAGTTTCGGCTTTTATGCGTACGCCTGTGATCCACTTCAATTTTTGTGTATGATGTGAGGTAAGGGCTGAGGTTTATGTTATTGTAGATGGATATCTGGTTGTTTCACCAACATTTGTTTTAAAGGCTTTATTTACTTTCCCCAGTGATAAAAATAATTGGTCATACATACATGTACCCATATTTCTGGGTACTCTATTTCATTCCATTGACCTAGATGTCTATCCTTAGGCCAATACCATGCTATTGCTTTATAATAGGTCTTAAAATTCAGTAGTATAAATCTTCTCACTTTGTTCTTCCTCAGAATGGCTTTGGCTGTTCCAAGTACTTTGCATCTCCACTTAAATTTTAGAATAACCTTGTCAATTTCTACAAAAAGGCAGATATAATTATAATTGCAACTATGCTGAATCTATAGGTTATTGAAGGCAGAACTGACAATATTTTGTCTAACAATATTGAGTCTTTGAATCCATGAATATGGTATATCTCTTCATTTCTTTATGCCACCTTTAATTTCTCTCAGCAGCGTTTTATAGTTTTTTGTTTCGTTTTTTTATTTATCTTTATTGTTGAAAGTATTACAGGTGTCCCATTTTCCCCCACAATTGACCCCTTCCACTTCGCTACCACCCCCTCCCCAGGCCTTTACCCCATTATTGACTGTGTCCCTGGGTTATGCTTATATGCATATAACTTCTTTGGTTTATCTCTTCCCACCCTCCACCCCCCTTCCCTCTTTCTTCTGAAATATGATCATCTGTTGCATGTGTCATCAATCTCTCTGGGTCTATTTAGGTCATCAGATTCTTTTGCCCGTTAGCTTCTTCAACATTTCCTGTAGTGCTGGTCTGGTGGTGATGAACTCCTTTAGCTTTTTCTTATCTGTGAAGCTCTTTATCTGACCTTCAGTTCTAAATGATAGCTTTGCTGGGTAGAGTAATCTTGGTTATAGTTCCATGTTTTTCATCACTTTGAAAATTTCTTGCCAGTACCTTCTGGCCTGCAAGGTTTCTGTTGAGAAATCAGCTGACAGTCGTATGCGGGCTCCCTTGTAGGTAACCAGCTGCTTTTCTCTTGCCGCTTTTAAGATTCTTTCTTTGTCTTTAACCTTTGGCATTTTAATTATGATGTGTCTTGGTGTGGGCCTCTTTGGGTTCCCCTTCTTTGAGATCCTCTGTGCTTCCTGGACTTGTAAGTCTATTTCTTTCCCCGGGTAGGCAAAGTTTTCTGTAATTATTTTTTCAAAGACGTTTTCAATTTCTTGCTCTCTTTCTTCCCCTTCTGGCACCCCAATAATACGAATGTTGGGCCTCTTAAAGTTGTCCCAGAGGCTCCTTATACTATCTTCATATTGCTGGATTCTTTTTTCTTTTTGCTCTTCTGGTTGGGTGTTTTTTGTTTCCTCATGTTCCAAATTGCTGATTGGATTCTCAGCATCCTCTACTCTACTGTTGATTTCCTGTAAATTATTCTTCATTTCAGTTCGTGTAGCCTTCATTTCAAATTGGTACTTTATTATGTCACTGATTTTCTGAGTTGTTTTCTTAATAATATGCTTGGGCATCCTTGTAAACAAAATACTGAACTCTGTATCTGTTAGCTTGCTTGGATCTATTTCATTTAGTTCCTCTTCTAGAGATTTCTTCTGTTCTTTCCTTTGTGACATGTTTCTTTGCCTCCACATTTTGGCTGCTTCCAGGTGTTTGTTTCTATGTATTAGGTAGAGCTGCTATGTCTCCTGGAATTTGTAGAGTGGCTTTGTTTAGTAGGTGTCCTGTAGGGACCAGTGGCTCAGCCTCCCCAGTCCCCTGAGCTGGGCCTTCTAGGTGCTCCCCTGTGTGTGCTGTGTGCTCTGACCTGTTGGTCCTGTTGTAGTTGAGCCTTGGTTCCTGTTGGCATCACTGGGAGGAATTCACCCTCCAGCCAGTCAGCTGTGAGGACCAGCTGCAACTACAGCCAGAGAGCTGCTGTGCTGGAGACACCCCTACGGAGCAGGATTTACTTCAGTGGGGCTTTGGTGTTCACCAAGTGCGCCCCTTGAGTGTGTCTCTTGTGGATGTGGTAGGGTTGTAATCCCAGATGGTCGAGTCTGACCACCAGGTGCACTGTCTCTGGGGCCTCCTGGGAGGTACAAAGTCAGCCTGTGCCAGTGCCTTGCCCAGGGCCACCCAGCATGAGCTACTCAACAAACCGTAGTTGGTTACTGCTTGTGCTGGGCTTGGAGGTGCCCAGGAGAGGCCAAGCTATTAGCCAATGCAGCTGCCACTAGTGCCAGGCCTGGGGCCACTTGTCAAGACGTATGGGGCCCGCTGCTGCTTGTTTGAGAGATTCTAGGAAAGTCCTAAGCATGAGGCTCGAGGGGCCACTTGCAGAGAAAAGGCCCTGGAAATGGCCTGGATGAGCTGCAGGTGGGGAGGGGCAGGACCTCCATGAATCACCGGGTGGGGCCAAAGGTGTGAGTCAGGTGCTGGCGATGCAAATGTGGCACCTGCCTGTGGCTGTGTGTGGGGACGACTCACCAAAGGAGCAATGGCCTCTGCCAGCTCCTCTGCCTGGGAGAAAGGTGCCCCTCTGCCTCTTGCCCGATTTCAGGCAGGTTAGTTCCTCCCCGAGTGTCCCAGGTCCTTTCAAGCTGCTGCCCGGCGCTGGGCTCAGAGGGAGCGTGTCTAAGTGAGTCCTTGCTCGAGCCCTTTAAGAGGAGAGCCTGGGGCTCCGGCAGCCTCCGAGACCGTGAGCCACAGTCCCTGCCAGTTTCACAGCCCGAAGTTGTGGGGACGTCTCTTCCCGGCCCTGGAGCCCTGGCCTGGGGGCCTGCTGTGGGGCTGGGACCCCTCACTCCTCTGGGAAACCTCTGCCCCCGAGATTCCCTCCTGGGTTTACCCCGCGGCACCGGGTGTGGGCCCCCTTCGGGTCTCCGATTCAGCCCTGATCCGCCCGAGTCTCCCCCCCCTCCTACCCGTCTCGGTGCTTCTTCAGCTCCCTGGTTGTGGGGCTTCTGTGCAGCCAGATCTCAGGAGGCTCTGAGTGACGGTGGTTCTGCATTTTAGTTGTGATTTTGCTGTGGTTGCGGGAGGCGGCTGGTGCAGCTGTTACCTGCGCCGCCAGCTTGTTGAGAAGACCGATTGTATAGTTTTTGATGCACAGGTCTTGTATCTATTTTGTGAAATTTATCCCTAGGCATTCCACATATTTTATGCTGTTGTAAATGCTATTGTTTTTTAAGCTTTTTAAATTTGAGGTAATTTTAGAACATCAGAAGAGTTGCTAAAAGAGAATAGAGAGTGACCCTGTGCCGCTCACTCAGCTTCCCTTAATGTTCACACCTAACCTAAATCATGGCGCAATTCTGACAGCTAAGAAATGAACATTGGTACAATGCTATTAACTAAACCTCGACTTTTGTTGGGTATTTTACCAGTGTTTCCACCAGTGTTCTTGTCAACTTCCCGGCCCCCACCTTGTGTTACGCCGGCCTGTTTCCTTAGTCTCCGACAATCTGGGACAGTTGTTCAATATTACTGTCTTTCGTGACTCAACATTTTTGAATAGTAATGGCCAGATGTTGTGCAGCAGGTCCCTCCGTTTGGCTTTGTCTAATGTTTCCTCGTGGCTGTTTGAGGTTATGCATTATTGCGAAGGCTACCGCCAGGGTGATGTGTCAGGAAGCCCAGGCTGGTCCCCTGTCCTGTCACCGGTGATGTGAACTTTAATCACTTGGTAAAGACGGTAGTTGTCAGATTCTTTCATTGCACAATTACTATTTTTCTCTTCATGATTAGTAACTGTAGGGCAGAGAGATACTTTAAAACTACGCAAATGCTCTGTTTCTTCTGAAACTTTCCCCGATCATTTTAACACGCATTGGTGTATCTTGCCTCCATTATTTCTGTGGAATTCTAATGCTGATTTTTCTATTTCCCTCATTCCTTAGACATGTAATAATTGGAATCTTTCTGTAAGGAGGTGTTCTTCCCTTTCTCCCATTTACTTATTTACTTATTACATTGGTGTAAACTAACACATATGACTTTATTCCTTGGGTTATAATCCAGTGCTATCAATGCTTGTTCTGTTGCTCAGACTGTTCCAGTTTTGGCCATTGGGAGCCTTTTCAGATTGACTCCTACGCATTTGCAAAATTTCCCCATTCTTTTGATTTTTTTGATTATATGATTAATTTGTTATACGGCATTTTTATTTCAATTACCAACTGTTCTTTCCTGGGATATAAACATACAATTGACTTTGCAGATTTAAAATGGGTTTGTTATAGGCACCATGTAGCTGGGTCTTGCTTTGTTATGCAGTGTCCACATCTCTGCCTTTTAGGAGTATTTAGACCTTTATGCATCATTGCGTTTAAGTCTATGATATTTCTATTTGTTTTCCATTTGTCCCATTTATTTATTTATTTTCCTTTTTTCCTTCATTTTTTAGGATTGTGTGTGTGGGGGGGGTGTGTTTCACAAATAGCTAATAAACTAGATCTCTTTGCTCTAATTTTTAATAGTTGCTCCAGGATTTAAAATGTGCATATTCAACTTCTCACAGTCTACCCGCAAACGCATACCACTTCGCATAGGATGTAAGTACCCTACAATATACTTCTGTTTGCCTCTCCTATCCTTGTGCTGTGGTTGTCACAGATTATACTTTTCCATATATAATAAACCCCACAGTATGATGTTGATATATTTTTTAAATAGTCAATTGTTTTTTAAGGAAATGTAAAAATTTCTTTAAATTGATTTTAGAGACAGAGAAAGAAACATCGGTTTGTTGTTCCACTTATTTATGCGTCCACGGGGTGACTTTCGTATGTACCCTGACGGGGATGGAACCCTCAGCCTTGGCATATTGAGATGACGCTCTAACCAACTGAGCTACTCGGCCGGGACCTAAGGAAATTTAAGGTTGAGAAAAGAAAATTTGTTTTAATAAGTGTTTTTAAATGCATGTGTCAGAATAATGTAAAACATTTCATGTAAGATATCAATTTATACTCCATATATGCTTTATATTTTCATATTTAATATACAAAATGTGTAGTATTACATGTAAAACATCCTTTGTGGAACAGGTTGGGAGGGTTTATTATTATTAAGTTTCTATTTGTGTCTGAATAAAATAAGTACATATGACATCTATCATTTAAATATATTTAGTCATTTTTATTTTTTTAACAGCACTTATGAACCACCAGAATGTCATGAAAATCCTTGCAAATAGTCATTCTTAAAGTGGGGTTTTGTTTGTTTTTTTAAATTTTTTCCCCTTTATCCGAATATTTGCCATTTCTGGTACTCTGCACTCGTTTCTGTAGATCCAGCTTTCCCTCTGACATCTTTCCTTCCTGCTTGAAGGACTTCTTTTAACGTTTATTGCAGTGCCAGTCCGCTGGTGTCTTAAAACTTCATTTTTGGAAAGTTTTTTTTTTTTTTTAGGGTCCAGAATTCTAGATGAACAGTTTCTTCCTCCCGCTATAAAACATGTTGCCCCATTGACTTCTGGCCGGTGTTTCCAAGAAGCATACTAATGTCACGCCCTGGCCCGTGTGGCTCAGCGGTTAGAGCGTCGGCCAGCGCACCAAAGGGTCGCCAGTTGGATTCCGGGTCAAGGGCACGTACCTGGGTTGCAGGTTCAATCCCTGCCCGTGTCCGGGCCCATGCAGGAGGCAATGTGTCTCTCACATCGACGTTTCTCTCTCCCTCCCTCCCTTCCACTCTCTCTAAAAATGAATGGAAAAATATCCTCGGGCCAGGATCCTCAACTAAAAAGAATATTACTGTCACTGCTGTCACCGTATGTCTCAGTCATCGCTGCTCTCAGAATTTCGCCTTTCGCTCGGGTTCCGGGAAGTTGATCATGATGTGTCCTGCTGTGGTCTCTTGTGTTATCTCGCTTGGAACTTGCAGAGCTTGGGCTGGCAGATGTAGAGCTCTCATCAGGTCTGGAGGCGGTATTTCAGCCGGGCCCCCGGAGAGAGCACTGCCGTCTTTGAGGACAGGGGCTCCTCGCTGTGTTATTAACGACCCAAAAACCACACTTGTTAGGACGCCGTCCCAGAGCCCGAGCGAGCTGGGTAAGGCTTGGTGCTACTGGTACTATGGTTGGGTTGGAGTCTGGGGAGAACCCTTGAGGTTTTCTCAGTCCCTCCGAGAGCTGGGACAGCAGTCACTGCCTCTGGGCGTGGCCATGGGGACAGACAACCCCAAGCTGTCCCAGATGCCGGCAGGAGTCGGGCGGGAGCTGGGGGAACGGGCCTCTCGCGCAGATCCACTGCCTGGATGCTGTGGGCTCGCCATGGCCATGGCCACGCAGGCCTGCAAAAGCCCAGCAGGCAGGGCTGGGGGGGGTCCACGTTGTCTCTGGGGTCTCCCTCCCCGTACATGCCCAGGACTGCATTGCTGGGCAAACCCATGATGAAAAAAAAATCAAAATATTAAATACAGACAAGCCATAATGGGACCTGAGACAGAGAAAAACAGCTAAGACTGATCGTGCCTTGTTTAAAATTCGGATGTTGTTCATCATTGATTTTTTTGCATGACTTTGATTTTTTAAAAACATCACAATAAAATATGATTTATCTGGATTGTGAGATTGAATTTTGCACTTGTACACTTAAAATGTATTAAAATGGTAAATACTATGTTACGTGTATTTTACCACAATAATAAAAAGGTAAAAAACAAAGAAAGAAAAAACGGCGCCAGCTCTCCCTCGGGGCTCTCAGGTCATTTGCACAAGAGCTCTGGCGGCTCCCCCTCCCTCCTTAGCCTCCGTGCTCCGTGGAGCAGAGGCCCCCCATCATCTGGCCAGAGGCCACTGCTTGTAAAGCAGCAGAGATAAATATTTTCTACCTCGCCTTGGGTAGGGAATATAAACAGAAAAGATCCAGTTAGATTTCTAAAGTAATTACGTTTTGTTCCCCAAACACTGTTTCTAACCCTTCCCTATTAGCCTCCTTAATTCAGAAAGCACGCCGGGCCCCTGCTGGAGGCCCCTCGGGGTCCAGCTCCTTCCGGGCAGCAGACTGTCCCCACTGGAGCTGCCCGCGGCTACTTCGACGAAGAGCTTCCATGGTCATCATCCGGACAAGCGTTAGGTGCCGTGGTGGTGAGTGTGTGTGATTTACACATCTGAGGGGTGGTAACAGCCCAGAGTGTCCAAGTGACTTGCCCAGGGTCACACAGATGGCCGAACCTTCGGCTCTGGGCCCTGGCCCCTCCCTCTCCATCCCTCAGCCCACCAGACATGTCCCTCCCCCCTGAGGACCCCTCTCTGCTTGGCACGCACCAGGGTCACCTTCCCAGGCCATCAAAGTCACTCCAGCAAACCTCTTGGTGGTTACTCCCACCCTCTGCCATTAGCAGGGCCAATTTTTGTCCCCCCAGATGGGAAAGTGTCTCTTACTTTTCTCTTTTGACACCGATTATTTGGCCTAAAGCAGGGGCCGATTGAAAGAATCAATCCCCAGGAACTTTGCCGACGGAGACGCTAGGCCCTTACGCTTTGGGTCGCTCCAGAGGAGCAAGCTGATTCTCGGATCCCGTGCGGCTTCACCTTGAGGCTGGTCAGCAACCCTGACGCCCCGAGCTTCGGCGTGGCCCCGGCCGGGCCTCCGGAACGCGGGCCCCGAGTCTCCCCATCGCCCCCACCTGCCGCGTGGGGAGCGGGCATCGGGCCCTCCCGCCTCCACAGCCACCCCCGGACCCCAGCCAGGCTGCAGCTCTGAGGGGGACCGCTTCCCACCCCCATGCACAATTAGAGCTTTCCTTTAGAAGGGGAGTAAAGAACCCCCAAATCAGAGCGAACACAGGCAGCTGAAAGGAGGGTGCTCAGGGTGGAGTTCAGAGGCCCCTGGAGGCCCCGGAGGCCCCGGGAGGCCCCAGGCAGCGGCGTCAGTTCCGTGGGCAGCTCAGCGCCTAGTTAGGTCCCTCGTCAAACACATTTTCTTCCTGGACAACAGCAGAATTTCCTTGGCTCCGGCAGGGAGGAGCAGCTGTCCCCGCTGTTTATTCAGATACCATCCTGGCAATATTCAGAGTGTTGTTTTTCTGTCTTCCCGGCAGGATCTGAAGCTGGCTGCGGGGCGGTCGGAGGCACGTGTCCACACGTGGCTCCCAGGGTGGCCCCGCGGAGCTCAGACACCCTCTTCCAAGAGACCCTCGCCGGTTCCTGTGGGCCCCCCCACCCCCACCGCACCCCCCCCCCGTGCCCACCCCCTCCCCGCTAACGGGCACGGTGCCACGAGCACCAAAGACGAAAACACGCCGTTTCTAACGTGTCTCTCTCACCGCCGCGCATTTCTCTTCACTGTGCGTCTTGGCTGATCGACACTTTAAAATCCCAGCCACTGTTGGTCCCAGGTTTTCAAAGGGTTTTGCACATCTGATCCCCTCCCCCACACAAAAAATAACAAACCGGAGGCGCTGGACAGGGGCGGGTCGCGGGCTCCTGAAAGCGGCTTCTCAATCAAAGCTTCCTGCCTCTGCCTCTGGTGCCCCGGCTGCTGGGAGCTCTGGGCTCTGCAGCCTGAGAGGCGCCATGTGCCAGGCTCTCTCCACACTGTGACCACAGCTCCCAGGACGCCCGAGGCCGTGTCTCCCGCTGCCTCCTGACACCCAGTCACTTCCTAGCCCGGGAGCATCACTGCGGGTCTGAGCACCGCCCCCCCTGGGTCTCTCTCCCTCCAAATTAAGTACAAACCCCTCATCAGTGTTCAGGGCCCTCAGCGTGCCCCCTGCCTTCTCAGCAGCCTCACCCGCAGCCCCCCCATGTCCCACATGCAGGTCGAGAGGCCGGAATGTCCAGCGGAGCCCGCGCCCTCCTTCCGGGCGCTTCTGTGCGTCTCCTTCGGGCCCGAGGCCCTCCCTGCGCTCCCTGCGCTCCCTGCTCAGAACCTCGTGTGTGGTTCTCCTCTTGCCACCGCAGCGAACACCACACACTGCGTGGCTTAAACAGCACGTTCATAGTCACAGACGGGAGGCCAGGAGACCGAAACCGCCCCGCTACATCGAAATCAGGGCATTGGCTAGACTGGCTGCTTCTGGAGGCTCCAGGGGAGACTCGGGTTCCTGGCTGTGCAGCCTCTGGGGCCACCCACGCCCCTTGGCTCCTGTGCCCTTCATCTTCCAAGCGCATCACTAGGATGTCTGCTTCCCTCGCCGCGTCTTTCCTCTGATCTGAGCCCCTTCTCTCTTTCCGTTGAGAGGACCCTTGAGACTACAGTGGGCCCACTGGGGGAATCCAGGACATCTTCCCAGCTCAGGGTCCTCAGTGTGGCCACACCTGCCGAGTCCCTCTGGGGCCCCCCTTCAGCCAAGCATGGCACACGGCACCTGACCCGCTCCAGCTCACTCAGTCTGTTCATGACCATGGTCCCGTTTGACTTCCCAAAGCAACAGGGGAAGCGGCTGAACAGAATCATCAGCCCCATGTGACAGGACACACGTGAGGCATCAGCACCACAGGGCAGTCAGGGGGGGCTCGGGGACCTGCCAGGGCTGCCATGGGCACTGCTGCTGCGGCGACGGCGGCTTCCCCGGCCTCGAGGCAAATGATCACCAATGCACAGGGCCAGCCAGCGGCTCATCCTGTGCCCGGTTCACAGCTCTGAACTCAGGGATTTCACGTTGAAACAAGAGCCCCTCTTCTCTCCCCAGACCTTCTCTTTCCTGGGGTGGGGGACCCGCCTGAGGGAAGAGCCCTGGACGAAGGGAGACAGACCCAGCTGCAGCCCAGCTCAACCCCTCTCAGGCAGTGCAGTCTTGGCTCAAAGTAGGACATTGAAGGTCAATACACCAGCACGCACACACGTGCTCACACACACACACATGCTCACACACACGTGCTCACACACACACGCTCACACACATGTGCTCACACACACACGCTCACACACATGCTCACACACACACATGCTCACACATGTGCTCACACACGGGCTGTCACACACATGCTCACACACACGCTCACATACACGTGCTCACACACACATGCTCACACACGTGCTCACACACGTGCTGTCACACACGTGCTCACACACACACATGCTCACACACACATGCTCACACACACGTCCTCACACACACATGCTCACACACACGCACGTGCTCACACACACAAGCACACACATGTGAGGGGCTAGGCATCCTGAGCCTCAGATCCCTCCTCACCATAGGATATGAGGAGACCGACGTGCATGTCCTGGGCCCTGGGACTAAGGGGAGGGGTGCCCATGTGCTCTCCTTTCTCCTCTCTGTTTGGCCCTGGCCGGAATGCGGATGAGATGGTGGGAGCTGCAGCAGCCGCCTTAGACCATGAGCTCAAAGTTCCTTATTGAAGGCAGCAGAGCAGTGAGCTCCCGGCGCCTGGGCTCCTGGTGTCCTGGTGCTGTGTTCCCCTGAATCACTTGTTTTTGGACTGTAACTAAGAAAGAAATAAACGTTTGTGTTCAATCCACTCTCTGAGGGCAGCTTTGCTCCGGTATCCTGACTAGTACAGATTTGTGCACACAGAAGGGGGAGGTGCTACCACAACCAAACCAAAGCCCCACGCTCTCTGGCCTCCATGGTCCAGGAGGGAGATTCACGCACTAGCCTGTCCTGTGGGAATCCTGTCACAAACATGCTCCCTGTGATGCTTGGAGGGCAGACCACATCCTGACAGCCCCGGGGACAGACGCTGGAAGAACTGGTTTGAAAACTCAGAGTGTGGGTGTGTTTCGGCTGCTGCTCGCTGCCTGGAGCAAGTGATGCAGGAGGGCTGCAGCGGGTGCTTTGAGGGGACAGCCTTAGTGGAAGATACGAGACTGGCCGGGCCCCTCCAAGCCCCTGCCATGAACTGTCTGCAGCCAGACGAGAGGAGCCGGGCGGGCGCCGCCATCCGCGGGAGGCGCTGTGCTGTCTCCCTGCCCGAGCCCCTTGGCTGAGATGATGTCAAGGTAGCTGCTCTAGCACGAGTGGGAGGAGGGCAGGCCAAGAACTGAGGCCCGCAAACAAAAGACCAGCGTCCGTGAGAATGAAAAGCCAGGTCTGGACAAGATCTTTAAGTGGGGTTACGTGCAAAGTGGGGTAACCAGATGCAAATAGAAATAGACCGGAAACCCACTACGTTTTAGAGGGAATTGTATTTCCAAGTAAACCACAGCCTGGGTTTCAAATTCATGTTGTTGTTTTTGACATCCCCCCTAAAGAAAGCCCTGGACACCCCGGAGTATGAATGTGGCCGGAATTGGGTTCTGAAGGTGAGCGACTGCCAGGAAGGGTGTCCTCAGCAATGCCCACTTCCAGTGAGGGCTCAGGGAGGACCGTGGGGGCCAGAGGACAAGGCATTCCTCCCAGGGAGCAGGGGCAGGGTCGCCAAACAGGCCAGCTGAGGTGGGTTGTGGTGGCACCTGCTCAGCCATGGTGGGTCCTCGCCCTGGCCCCGCGGGTACTGCACTGCGTACCTCCCTCAGCCAAAGGCAGGCTTTCTGGCCGCTCCACTCTCCCTGTGCCACTACCGAGGGGGTTTCAGACCATCTATCTCCTTTGTTTATAATTTTAGGTTCCCTGCTCACAAGGGGCCCCGTCTGGCCTTGATGAGAGGACCTCACATCACCCACAGGTCCTGGACACGGTACCCAGAAGGGACATTCGGGCCATGTCCCAGTGAAGGGGCCGAGTGCACTCGTGTGCATGGGAATCAGGAGGCTCCCAAGGGGGGGACTGTGGTGTAGATTGTCCTTTGGACTCTTCTTTCCTTAGTAACAGAGCCTTTTGAGCTTGAGCTCACAGCACAGAGCCACCCACCCAGGAGGGTGTTCCTGCCTCCCTTGCAGCTAGATGTGGCCACGTGGCCAGCTTCCAGCTGTGAGCCAAAGTGGCACACGCAGCTTCTGGAGGCCGGGACCTCACACTCCTCTCTCTCTCCTCCTCACTTCCCGGCTGCACTATGGACCTGTTGGCAGGCACGGCCTCCTTGAGCTGCCAGGTGGACGGCAAGGAAGGGAGCAGAACTGTGATCGAAGGAACCTGTATCCCAGGCCCCAGGGAGCTGCAACGTCGGCCCTGTGTGGCTTATGTTGAAATAAAGAGAAATGTCCTCATTTTGCTCACTGTGCCGTCGAGATCTTTGTTACAGCCGCCAACCCTGTAATCTAACTACTACGGTCACAGCCTCCACATGCGGGCCCACAGGGCAGGCCGGGGAGGGAGAGCGGGACCTCGCGGCGGTTTTGTTTGTCTCTTTCTAACCAGAGCTATTCTGTGCCGTGGTTCTCGGTTACTCCCTGCATGTACCTCTCAGAGGGAAAGGCTGCATCGTCGGTCTCCATAGCAATGTGGCAAGTACTTGTAAACACGAAAACGCTCGTACACACGCACGGAATCGCTGTTGCTCCAGCCCCGCTCCCCCGGCTGTCATCGGGGTTAAGTGGGCGATTTGCTTCTTTGGGAAGCGCTGGGCTCGCTCCGCGTCCCCGGGTAATTTATTCACCCGCGTCTCCACTCTGTGGTCCCTGAAAAGGGAGATCGCAATCTCCGCTTCCTCCCAAGACTGCTGTTGGGATCCTGCAAAGCGACGCAGGTAGAGCCCTTGGCACCGTGCCTGGCGCCCGGCCGGCTCTCGGGGATGTCGCCTGCCTACCCTGTCCTGTTCCCTGCGCTCTGAGCCCCAGACCCCGAGCCAGAAGGCAGCCACAACGCTGACTGTCCAGGGGCAGCAGGGGCAGTGTCCGGGGGGCACTGCCGGGCCCAGGCAGCTGAGGGGGGCACATAAAACAGTCATGAGGTCAGACCCAGCGTGAGAGGCCTAGAGGTGGCAGAGGGGCCGCGGTTTGTGAAGACGTGGGCTGAGCGAGGTCAGCTAGCAGGCCGTGCGCATACTTGGGTGGAGAGAGGAGAGGTCTCAGGCCCAGCCCCGGGGAGGGGGGACCTTGGGAAGAGGGGGAGCCAGGCAGGTGGGGGGGGCAGCAATGAGGCCTGAGGCCAGCATGACATCCAGTCCCTGGTGCGCTCAGATCCCCCCCATTCGGGCGGCGCTTTGGCAGGGCCCCTCCAGGGCCACCAGCTTTAGAAGAGCAGGACTGCATCGAAGTCATCTTCCTAGGCCCTTCAGCAGCCTCCTCGCCTGTGTCCGGGCCACCAAGCATGGCAAGGTGACCTGTCACTCTGGTGCTGAGAGCCCTCCCGGGGCTCTGCTCCACACAGTAGGGGCTTAGCGTTGGGTGAGTGAGGCCCTGGCACGCAACAGGTGCTTTTACGTTGGCCACATCAGCCGTTGGGTCTCATGCCCTGAGTGGGTCCAGGGGCTCCCCTGCTGGACCCACTGTGCGCTCACCCCAGGGACAGCTTGGTGGCCCGACTTCTCGGCCACCTCAGCCAGGATCCGGGTGTCCTCAGGAAACCCCAAGAAGCGGGTGCCACAGAGCTGGGAGGCACTGTTCTTTCCCGTCTTCACATCGGGCTGAGACTCAAAACAAAACTGTCAGATTCCAGAACATTTCACAGCGGCAAAAATAACTGCGCTTGGGGAAAACATGCAGACACTTCTCAAAGTCATCGAGTCGCTTCAACCGTGTGCCAAGAGCTCCTGGAATTGACAGGTTCGGTTTGCCACGCACCAACTGCGCCTTCCCTGCCAGCCTCGCGTCCCGCGGCCCCACGGCTCCCGGCGCCAGGACCTCCGTGCAGAAGAGACGACAGGCGACGGCTGTGAAGCCGCCTTTGCTTGGCCCTGCCCAGGGCTGATTCAGAACCGTACCCGGAACTCGCAGGCACGAATGCCAGCCCGAGGCCGGGGGCACCGACAGTCGAGGCAACGCCGGCCGAGCCCCTGGTCGCGCTCCGGGCACCCACTGGTGACCGTCTCACTGGAGCCTCACAGGGAAGGTCTCCCAGTTCAGAGGTGGGCACTGAGGCTCCGAGAGGGACAGCCATCCTCCCCCAGTACATGCCCTCCCGGCCAAAAGCACTGTCTCCCAGACTCCGTGTCGGCCAGGCGTGGCCGTGGAGTATTGTCCAGGGATGTGAGCAGGACTGTCACCCTCCTGGTGGTGCTCTCCCCTCGCCCACGGGGATGGCAGGAGCTCAGACAGACAGCAGAGCCCCGGGTGGAAGGAGCCTGGGCTGCTGAGAGCCTCAGTGGTGACCTCTGAGTCATTCGGTGAAAGAGGAATTAACACACTCACCCCAATTAAGCATCTGACAACACAGGGTTGCTGTCACAACTGGTTTTGTGACAGGGAGACCCACCAGGGGATCCTCATAGATGCCGAGGGCCTGAGTCTTATCCCAGGAGATGGGGCCCTCGTGGGCAGGATGGGGCCCTCACGGGCAGGATGACTCGAAGAGGAGCAGTAGCTGGAACCCACTGTGTCTTTCAAAGGCCCTGCTGCCTGTGACACCCAGGTGGGTTCAAGTGGCAGCCTGGCCTCTGAACCAGGGAGATGATGGTGCCTAGTCGGGGTGGTGGCAGAGAGATGGGGGGAGGTGGGTCCATCCAGACACAGGAGGGTTTTGTTTTTAATCCTCACTGAGAATATGTTTATTGGTTTTAGAGACAGAGGGAGAGAGAGAGAGAGAGAGAGAGAGAGGGGGAGAGAGAGAGAGAAACATCGATTAATTGCCTCCCACATGCACCCTGACTGGGGATGGAACCTGCAACCTAGGTACATGCCCTGACCAGGAATTGAACCCACAATCTTTTGGTGCTCGGACAATTCTCCAAGCACCCGAACCACCCAGCCTGGGCCGGACACAGGAAGGAGGGCACACAAGTGAGGCGAGCCGGGGCGCGAGGCCCAGCGCCGGCCTGAGCGGGCCAGGCTCGGGCGGCTGGCGCGGGGCGGGGCGGGGCTGGCCCAGGGGCGGCTCGGCAGGGAGTCGGGTGCCTGCGAGGGGCCCAGGGCAAGACGACCTCGGCAGGTGGGTACGCAGGTGTGGACCTCAGAAGACAGCCTGCAGGAGCGGGGCCGGGGTTGCCAGCCTGTTAGTAGTAAATGCCAGGGAGGCAGTGAGAGCAGCCAAGAAGACAGAGGGCCTAAGGGTCACCAGTATTTCAAGGTTGGTGGAAGGGGGGTCCTCGGAGGAGCCTGGGGGAAAGTAAGCAGAGAGGAGAGGGGGAGCCATGTGGGTGTGGGGTCTAGAGGTCCTGAGGGAGCAGCCACCTGTCACTGTCACTGCAGATGAAGGACCATTCCAAAGGGGGCCACTGGACCTCGTTGGAGAGTGGCCGCTGGGCCCGTGAGATGGCAGCCGTTGGGGCAGGAGGAGGGGATGGATGCCAGGAGCCGGGACACGCAGTGGGGGTCGTTCCCTGAGCTGGAATAAGGGTCAGAGCTAGCCGGAGGCGGGGGTCCGGGGAGAGGGTTTCGAGGGGGAGGTGTCAGGGCAGGTGGGGAGGGGGCCGAGCCCGGGCGCAGGCGGGAGGGCGGGCCGACGGAGCTGGCTCGTGCGCGGCTCGGTTTCACTCCAAGCCCCTGATCTTTTCCATCCGCCAATCTAGACCATTTTTTTTACCTAATATTTTTCTTAAATCTTAAGTAGTCTTGCTTTTTAAAGCTTGTTTTCTCTTCTAGGCAGTATTCTCAGTGAAATCACAGATTTGATGGGTTAACTTTTTCTCTAATACACATGAAATCACATACACAATTATGTAACCGGTCCATCCACGCACCTCTAAAATGGTCTCGGGATCCAGCAGGCCTCCCGTACTTCTGGAACCCGGGTGGGAGGAGGCCCTCCCTGCCCTCTCTGGAGTAGGTGGCCTGGGGACCCCCACCTTACCGCTCACGGGCAGGACCCAGTCTCCACCTCCACGAACTGGAGACGACCCTCCTCTGTCTCAAGAGTGGGTGTGAATCCCCGGCCGGTGCTGCTCAGTGGTTGAGCATCGACCCGTGTACCAGGAGGTCACTGGTTCGATCCCCGGTCGGGGCACATGCCTGGGCTTTGGGTTCGATCCCCAGTGGGAGGCGTGCAGGAGGCAGCTGATCAATGACTCTCTTATCATTGGTGTTTCTATCCCTCTCTCCCTCTCCCTTCCTCTCTCTCTAAAAATCAATAAAAACATATTTTTTTAAAAAAAAAAGAGTGGGCGAGAAGACAGAGAGGAGTGATGCACACAGGGGTCTAGCACAAAGGGCGCTCGGACACAGCAAGGTGGTCGCCATTCCTGTTTATTGGCACCCAGGCGAGCCTCGACCCCTCAGCCCTCCTGGTGCCTGTGCCCGGCAGCCTCCCTCATGCCAGGCCCTGCAGGGCTCACAGAAAATTCCAGCAAAACTCGCGCGTCAGAGGAGGAGCCCATGTGTGTGCCAGCCCATGGAGCCCATGCCCCCGTGACATCGGTCCTTCCTGCGTGGCAGGGAGGCTGCCCTGGTTTCCTGCTCGAAAGCTGGAAATACCCATCCTGCCCGTTTTGCACCATTTCTAAACTCGGTTCTCTCCAAACTACCAGGGCCTGCAAGGGAAACCTCACACTTCTTAAACTATCTCCTTGTACAGGTGGGAAACTGAGGCAGAGGGAGTCCCCTGACAAAATCTTAGAGCAGGATGAAACTCTAAAGAACAAACAGCCCAATCTCCTCCCCCCACCGGACAGATGTGGAAACTGAGGCCCACAAGGGCAAGGGCCTCGCTGTCATCACCCAGCAAGGAAGAGGCCAGTGGCTCAGGAAACCACGCTGCTGGGGACTTTTCTTCCCAGGGCAACACCCTATCGCCAAGCAAAAGGGGCCACTGGAGGCCTCAGGTCTCTCTTTCCTCTGCAAAGTCACCAGCCCGGTCCATGGATGCCAGGCAACCCGGCTGGGTGGTGGCCATTGTCTGCAAAGAGCAGAAACCGGCTGAGTCGGGGTCAGAGCCAGGCCAGAGCAGGACAAACACATGTGGCCCGAGCACTTGGCAAAGGGCGAATGTCTGACCGACCACAGGGGAGGCGGGTGGGTCTCACCTACTCTGCTCTGCTCCGGGACCCAAGCCAAGCCAGTGGCACCGGAGGGACCGGCTCTCACTCAAATAAGAAGAGCCTATGATTAGCATGAGGTCATTTGCCCCAAGGCAGCTGGCTGTTCAGGGCAGGGATACCCCTCTGGGCTCCTGGGCAGGGACACCCTTCTCCCCTTCATGGGGCAAAGGTGAGCCCTGGCCCAGCCTTATTTAAATCATTCAAATTCTAAACCCAGCGGGTCCAAAGAGGAGAGGCGAACGTACTTCCATAAAAATGTGTCTGAAAAGAACATTCTCCGCTCACACTGGCCCTCTGCCTGCTTCCACTTTGGGTTCTGGGCAGACTTTTGGAAGCAGATTTCTCACCAATTACCCAGAGGAAAACAACTCCCAGAAGGCCCAGCCAGTGCCAGGTGGAGCAAGAACTGAGCCCCTCTGGCAAAATACCCGCTCCATCTCTGGAAATCCCAGGAGATGCCCATCAGGTTGGCACTGGCCGCGCCCACAGCTGCCCCTGACCCTGCTCCTCTCTGCCTGCCCACCCCCTGCCCCAGCCATCGCTCACTTCCCCCCAGCTCCTGGGCCAGAAGGAGCCACTCAGCTGCCAGCAGCCAACACTGAGCCCCCAACCCCTGACACAGGGGTCCAGAAATATCCGACAGACGGGGAGGGCAGCCAGCCCAGGTTCCTCTGCTATCCAATCGCCCCCACACACTGTCGTCACTGCAGGCCCTCGGGTCTCTGGGCAACACGGGCCACGACCCCTGCCCACCCTGCACAAGGATGCTGCATATTCCGGGCAAGGTCTTGGACGTGGCCAGAGGCTGCCAAGGAGAGGAGGGCTCCAGGAGTTCGTCTCTTGTCGCCCATCGCCGTGTTACCAACCAGCAAAGGAAAAGCAGGAGGCAGGACCTTCACACATGCTCTCCCCGTGACCAGGCCGGGGAAGTGGGCCTCGCCATGTCCTGGAATGACCCCACTCTGCTCAGAGCTGGGCCCTTCTAGAGAAGATTGGAAAAACCCCCAGATCGGGTGGGGGCCTTGCCAGCTGCTTGGGAAAATGTCTTTTCAGAGCTTAAGGGCGTCATCTCCTTGCTTCCCTCTCACTCAGGCCGTGGGCTGCAGAGCCCTGTGCTGCAGGCTGGAGGCTGGGGTCCCCAAGGAGGATACAGTGCAACCCCTGGCCTTGCTCCCAGGGCCTCTGCCCAGAGCAGGAGACATCCCTACAAGAGACGCAGCAGCAATCCTGAGGCTGTGCGTGGTGGGGGCGGGAGGGGGGCTTAGGGAAGGCTTCCTGGAGGAGGTGGCTTCTACAGACCAAGTAGAAGTTAACCAGAGAACAAATGGGGGAAGGGCATCCCAGGGAACAGGAACAGAAGTGTCCTGTGAGCAAAGGTACAACAGAGCATGGTGGGCAAGGGCAGGGGGAGCCTTGTGCGGACAACCCAGGGGCGAACCAGAGGGGGCATCTGTGCCACAGGAAGGACCGTGGGCTGTTTGAGGAGTGCAGTGGGGAGCCAGGGAGGGCTTTCAGCAGTGGTACCACAGCCTGGGTTAGGCTTGGACAGTTTACTCTGAAGGCTGCCAGGCAGAGGGCAATGAGAAGGGTGGCAAGTGTGGGGGCAGGGGGACTAGGGCTATCCTGCCTGGATCCAACGCAGTAAATCCCCAGCCCTCCCCACCTGGTCCCTTATCCAACCTCACAGCCCTTCAAATTCACCGTGACTTCTCTACCTCTGAGCCTTTGCATATGCTGTTCCCTCCGCCTGCTGTGCCTTGCCGTGCCTTACGCCTCAAGAGCGTGTGCTCAGGGACAGCCAGGACGCCCATCCTGAGTGTGTCCCTGTTCACCCCTCTTCTGGGAAGAATTTATTGCTCCTTCAGATGGTCCCAGCAGGGGTCTGGCCATGGCCCAGGTCTAACAATCCTCTGGTCAGGAGTCAATCTCTCCACCCGGTGAGGGGCCTGTTGAGGGGGGGACACGCCTGGTGCCCCTGTGGATCCTGAGCCCTGAGGCAGGCAAGGCACACACAGGCTGGGCTCTCAGGGAGGGCTGGCGGGCTGTCCCGGGACACCTGGGTCTGAGGTCACCGTGAGCCCTGTGACCTCAGCTCCAGCTCATCCCCGAGCAGTTCAGCTCCATGTGGCGAGCGAGTTGTTTACCTGCCCCCGGAGTGGACGGCAGGGCCCGGCTGGGCTGCGGTGAGCCCTTCCCCCGGGCCCTGCCGCCCGCAGCCCTGTGCTGAGCTCTGCCCGCGCAGAGTGAGACCCGCCGCGTCCAGCCAGGCCACGGCAGAGCGCGCCTGTCCTGCTCTCGCTGTGCCCAGCCTGCAGGACAATGGCGCTGGTCCAGCGGGAGGGCCAGGGCCCAGGGAAGGGGACGCAGCGAGCCTCCCAGCTTCCCGGGCAGGAGGGAAGCACTCCCCGCCGGGCTCTGGAGGTGCGCCAGCTGTCTGCTGTCCTCTGGAAGGTGACTCAGCCGACTCGGGCTCCCTTGCCCAGGATCATGCTCCCTCCGAGGGTGGCCCGTATCCAGAGCCTGGTGCACACAGGGGAATAAAGCGCCAAGCCTGGTACATTTCTGTGACTTCTGGCGGCACCTATTCCACACCTGAGGACTCTGCTCTGACCTGATGCCAGGTGACCCAGAGGATGCAAACCCCGAGCTGGGCCGGAGCAGGAAAGGGCTGTGCAGCCGGCGCAGGCTGTGGTGCGAGCAGCGGCCCTCGGGCCACATGCCCTGTCGCTCCCTAGGGTCCTAGAGGCATCAATGGTAGAAAATGATGCCAGGTGGATTTCCTGGCAGACTCCAATGAGAAGATCTCCAAACAGATGCCTCAGCGTCTGGAGCAAGCCCTTGACATCTGCAGTGAGACTCAAATGTCCTTCAATGCACAGCTCCCGCCGTGCGACCCTGCCAGAGACGGTGCCTGAGCACAGGACAGCAGTGACCCCGCGGCCAGAACTGCCCAGCGTGAAACGGGTCCCATCAGACCCACCAAGACGTAAGGTGAGTTAGACCCTGGCCTTCACTGCTCAGTGGTTGGAGCGTTGGCCTTCACACCAAAGGGTTGTGGGTTCAATTCCCAGTCAAGGGCATGTAGCTGGGTTGCAGGTTTGATCCCCAGCCCCGATCCCGGGCTCAGGTCAGGGTGCTTGCGGGAGGCAACTGACTGATGTGTCTCTCTCACATCAATGTTTCTCTCTTTCTCTCTCTCTTTCCCCCCCTCCCTCCCTCTCTTCCGTCCACTCTCTCTAAAATTCAATGGGGAAAAAAATCCTTAGCTGAGGATTAACCAAAAATAAATGAAAAAATTAAGGTGAGTGAGGCTCAGCAGCATTCCATCCTAAAACAGAAGGGGCACATCTGAGGTTCCTCACAAGCAGGACCTGACCCTCAGTTTCCCCCAGCGCCTGTCCCTGAGCTCGCACCTCTGGGCCCCTGCGACCTTCACAGCGAGGGGGAATCGGAGCCGGTTCACGGTGGCTCGCTCAGTATGTGGGTGCAAACTGTGAGTGCTGGTGGCTGCTCCCGGCCACTGGGGAGGCCTTGAAAACAGTGGGCAGGGAGAATCTTCCAGACGGGCAGGGCCTGGGGCAGTCATCCACTTTGTATGGAGAGAGGTGTGGCCGAAAGTTAGAGTTTATTTTGATGTGCCCTGTTTGTTCCTTTTTTCCTGTTTCTCTTGCCGTTTGCACTGTATCAGTGAAAATTCTGCTATGTGAGGGGTCAGAGTTTTTGCTGCCTGCGTTTTCTTATAGGATTTTTATGGTTTTATGACTTACATGTAAGTCTTGTATCCATTTTGAGTTTATTCTTGTGTTGGGTGTAAGTTGGTCTAGTTTCACTTTTTTGCACGGACCTGTCCAGTTTTCCCAGCACCATTTATTGAAGAGACTGTCTCACTCCATTGGGTGCTCCTGCCTCCTTTGTGAATACTAATTGACCCTAATTGCCTGGGCCGATTTCTGGGGTCTCTGTTCTGTTCCGCTGATCTATGTGCCTGTTCTTGTGCCAGCGCCAGGCTGTTCTGATGACAGTGGCTTTGCAGTATAACTTGGTATCTGGTATTGTGATCCCTCCAACTTTGTTCTTCTTTCTCAAGATTGCCGTGGCTATTCGGGGTCTTTTTGGCTCCACATAACAAAGTCAGAGTATAGAGGGACTCATGGGCCATGGCAAATAGCTTGGTCAGCTGGCCAGGGGCCTGGACGTAGAAATACGAGATCAGACCCAAGAAGGTCACCTGGAGGCACAGGGGTGGCGTCACACAGTGTGGAGGCCTTGGCATTGCTCGTTCGCACGCACCTGCTACAGGGATAGCCCTAAGACTAAGTGGTTTGGCCACCTGACCTCAGCCAAGCTCTCAGTGGCCATCCTGGGCTGGCACCACGGCACAGGGATGCACTGGCCACATGGCAGCGGTGACGGCGGCCCTGCAGATGGGCGCCAAGGCTGGTCTAGTTAAGGCTGCTGCTGAACTTCCAACCTGCCGGCAACCAGACCCTGCTGAGTCCCCGCATGGCCACTCCCAGAGGAAACCAACCAGCCTGGTAGCAGCAAGTTAACCTCACTGGACTCCTTCCATCCCGGGAACAGCAATGATGAAGTTTGACGGGAATCGAGAAATAATAAGGGTGCGGTCGCCTTTTCTCTCCATGTGGCCTCAGTCAGCACCACCCGAGAGCTCAGAGTCCACGAACTAAGGGGGCAGAAGCAGCCACATCACGGTCACCACCAGTGACCCACTGGGGGCATTGATGCTTCCCAGCCCTGCAGCCCAGGGCTCTGCTAGAGCTCTCACCAGGGGACATGAGAAGAGTGACACTGACCTACAGGCTGTGGCAACACCTGCCACTTTGGCTTTTCGTGTCCAGCAGATAAGAAGAGGCATCATTGTCCTGCAGGGGTGACTGGTCCTGGTCATCAGGAGGAAGCAGCCGCTCGGTCTCCGTGGAGATGCGGAGAACTCTGTGCGGCGCACGGGTGGCCCAGCTGGGCACCTCTCGGTACTCCTGTGCCCAAGGTTGATGGTGCAGCTCGGACGACTGGACGGAAGTGGCAGCTGAGGTTGAGGGGAACTGGGACACTGAGCAGAGGAGGGAGGGGACGGCCAACCCTGCGGCCTGAAGCCCCGATGCAGTGGCCCGGCTGGAGTTTGCCCACTGCCCTTCCTCTCTGAGCTTCTGTCAGAGACAGAGGCCACCGGAATCAAGGAGTGGCTCCCAGCAGTGTGGGGAGCTTGGCACCGTCCTGTCCTCCTCTCCCCCCCACAGGCATTGATCCTGAGCCCACCCCCTAAGCCCTCCTGCCACAAGCCTACCTGTCCGAGTTGAGGGGCCCGACCCCCGACCCTGGGCCACTGAATAACTACGTGAAGCACAGCTCTGTCCCGGCCCACCCGGCCCACCGGGCCGTGAGCCAGCCATACGCCCGGGCTGAGCCCAAGCGGGGCTGTTTGTTGTGGCGGTGAGCTTGCCCTGGCTCCTTGCTGGAAGGAGTGAGGGCTCAACAAGAGGATGGATGCCTTAGGAAAACGGCTGTCTGGGGTCAGCTCTGCCCCCGGGCGGCCCTGGCCAGCTACATCTGTCCCAGGCCATGAGTTCAGGGCTTCCTACCCCTGGGAACCCTTGTCTGGCAGCCTGGACCTGGCGGGAGCAGGTATTCGGGGGGCCAGTGGTGAGTGGACAGACTAGTGAGGGGACTCCAGCCTCTGTCCCTGCGTCTCCCTGGCCTGAGCTGGCCTCTGGCCCCTCCCCCAGGCACCTGCTGAGCGCACAGGGCTCCTCCCTCAGAGACGCGCCTCCCCTGGAGACACACCTGAGATCGTCCCCTCTGGGCGCCCAGCACACACCTGCCCCATGCAGGGACCTGGTCCAGGCCTCCACCCGAGTGCCCCACATCCATTCAAGAACAGTTTGGGGGCTCTGGGGATCTGGGGTCTGCCTCTCTCACCAGAGTGGGGACCCTGGGGGACATAGGTTGTGGCAGATCCACCTCTGGGCCCTCAGTGCCCAGAACAGGGCCAGGTGCTCAGGGAATACCTGTGGGAATATCCCGAAAGCCTGTCTCCCCGTCTGTGGACAGGCACCCTCAAGCAACACGACCTCTCAGGGACAGAGTCAGAGTCCGGGGCCCAACAGTGATGGGTGGAGTCTGGGGGTTCCTACTCTGGAGCCCCAAGGAATGCCTGCAGACTTGAGGAAGGCATATGTGCAGTGGGGGCCTCAGCCAGGCCCCGGAGCCAAGGCCCCATGCCCCCTGCCCACCTTGAGGCAGAAACCCTGGTCACCTCCCTGACCCAGGAATGCCCCCCTAAGTCTGTCACACAAGATGGCTCTCCCAAGCCCTGCCCAGACAACCTCCTACCCCACCCTCACCCAGCCACTGGATTTTCTTCCCCTGACTCACCGAGGTGTAAAGTAAACTGCGCGGTGGTGGTGAGCCGGGCAGCTCCCTGGCCAGTTTCGGAGGAGCCCACTGCATAAACACGGCCACCACTAATGAGGGCTTCGGAGAGGCTGCTCCCCTGGGACACAGCTTCCTGCTTCTCAGGCCTGGGTGTGGGAACCCGAGCATTCTGGAGACGTTCTCGGCAGGCTGGCAGACCAGGCAGTGGGCGCGGGCAAGGAGGGCCTCCCCGGATCCCAGGAGCAAGCCCTGATCGATGCCCGCAGTCTACCGAGCCCCGCGTGGCAGGTGTTACAAGCAAGAAGTGCAGGCTCAGAGTGGAGGGGGTGCCTGCCTGAACTCAGAGGTGGGGATAGAGGAAGCGGGGCTGGGACCCAGGCCGGGCTGGTGTCCACGACCCCTCCCTGCAGTTCTCTGCTGCCCAAGGGCCCTCATGCCCAGGGTGGGTACTATCCACATACATACAGTCCTGGAACCCAGAAAAGGCTGGTCTGAGGAGGTGGGGCCTCCGGAGTTTGGGGCGCTGCTGGGTAGGCGTGTCTGTGAGTGTGTGTCTGTGTGTGTGCGCACATGCATATGTGCACCTGGGTGTGGTACCTGCGATGGGGAGCCCTCACCTGGGGTCCCTGACTGCTCATCCTTTCGAACCCAGCTAGTACCTGCAGTCCCTCCAGCAAGGAGAGCTGGAGCCACGACCTTTTCATGAAAAAGGGGCTACTGCCCAGAATCTGTCCGCGGCTCTGATTCTGCCCGAAAAGGGCTCTAGGCCCAGAGTTTCCATTATCCGCCTGGGGAGCCCTGCCCAGTAGATGGTGCTGGGCCCCCAGCTCCGTCCCGCACTGGCGGTCCCATCGAGGGCCTCCTCTGAGAGCCTCAGTGTCCCGGTTCTCCAAGGGTCATCATGGCCGGTGCATCCGCTGACAGGCACCTGTTTGCCAGGTGTTTGCAGGTTCAACTCCTGGTCTCTTAGAATGGGCCCTGCAGGGCCAGAATCTTCTTCCAAACAGCACCTGTTTGCTGAGAGACTTGGATGGGCCTAGAGCGGAGGCGCAGGGCAAATCTCGGGTGGTCTCTGGGACCATCACTTGGAGGGAGGGGCCCTCGGGATCAGATACCACCCTTCTGAAAGGTGGTAAGTTCTCCTGCTCTGAGCTGGGGCTGCCCGCACCTGGTCCCAGGGGCAATGGGAAAAATTAGGACCAAATAAGGCGGAGGCCAGGCTTAGGGCTCGGCCGCCACCCCTCTGGCTCACTGGTGAGGCCTCCCTTTTCTTTGGGATGCCTCAGGCCATTTGTATTTCCAAATATGGCTTCTCCTGTGAAGTGATGGTGACAGTGGACAGTAGCTGGGGCTCTGTTTTTGTTTTCAATGCTCTCACTTGGCAAATACAAAGTTGGCACCTATGACAGGAACCAGAGTTAATGTTTGACATTTTTATTGTTTGCGAAATCCACCCGCCTGGGACTTTGTAGGAATCCTCTCGTTCAATTCTCACCACGTCCCCTCGGGAGGGGTTCATTGTGCCCCATTTAAAGATGAGGAAACTGGTGAGAGGGAAGGACTTGCCCAAGATCTCCGCCCGCCGGCTGGGTGGGGTTGGAACTGGGCCGCCCGCCCGCCGCCCTTCCCGACCCGGCCTGGCCCTCCCAGCCCAGGTCCCGGGATGGAAGCCCTGCTCCCACTCAGCCTGCACAGAAGCGGTCAGCTTGACACTGGCCACGATGTCAAGTCGGCCCACCCAGCCCAGGGATCCTGCCCCGGTGCCCTCCGCAGCCTGGGGCCACCCCAATAAACCCTCCCAGCCCCACCCGCCCGCCCGATGGCCAACTGAGCAACCAGAAGTCCCTGGCACAGACGCTGCCCAGACTCACCCGCCTGGCCCGCCAGCCCCTGGGACTCCCCTCCTGAGCCAGGCCCTGGTCTGGGATGATGCGCCTGGTGTCCTGGGCCACTCCCCACCCCCCGGGCTGCTGGCAGCCCACTGTCCTGAGATGGCCGTGCCAAAGGGCTCAACTGCAGTTACTCAATGACAATGAGGACAAGTTGTTTGCGGTGGCCACAGGCCAAGGGCTCCGACTGTGGTCTCGCCTCCAGAGACATCTGGGAAGCGGGGTGGCTGCACCAGCCCCGCCTGGGCAGTCCTGTCCTGGCACTGACTGCTCTGCATGGTGAGCTCTCGCTGGTCACTCCACCCCACTCTCCAGGCTTCTCCAGCGAATGCTGAGCTCGGACGCTGGCATTTGAGGTCCCAGTGGACCCCTCCCACCCGACCTCCAGCGCCCCCGCCCCCACACCCTGAAGTCCGGCCAGAGAATGTCCTTTCCTTTGCTCACTCTGTTCCCTGTGCCTGGAAGGCCTCTCCTCCCACCTGCTTATCGGGCCTGTGGACTCCTGCCCAGTCCCGGGAACATGCAGCAGCACCCCCTTCCCTGACGCGCCTGTGCCCCCATGAGGAGGTGTCTTCCTGCTCTGTGTCCCTGCGGCCCTTTCCTGGGGCCTCAGTGTTCCCGTCTGTAGAACGGGCGCAATAACGGTTCCCAGCTCCCCAGGTGGACGTGAGGACTGAATAAGTGAGACAGTCCATGCAGATCCCGGCCACTCACACTTGGCCACTGCTCAGTTCACGGCGGGTTTATAATTCTCATTGTCACTGTCCTATGGCTGGGGCAGCTCTTCCTCCCCGCCCCCAGGAACGCTGTCTTCCTCCATCTGCACCCACGGGCCTCTCCCACCCTCTCTAAGCAACCTCCCCCTCCCCCATGGCCTTGACCGCCACCCGCAGCTGTCCCCAGGGGCCTGGGCTGGCAGGGCCAGCTGCTCTGTGGGCGCATCCACCTGGAGTCTGCAGGGCGTTGGCTGCTGGCTTTGGTCCGGCAACTCTGGCCAGCCCCTGACAACTTCTCCTGACCCTGCCTCACTGTTGCCGGGTGACAGCCCCAGCTGCAGACACCAAACTCTCACACAATGTGCAAAGGCAGGAGGCGGGACGAGACGGACAAGGCTCCCCTCACACACCTGCTCTCAGGAAGGAACCAGCCTTTCCCAGAGGCCCCCCGTCAATGTCCCCTTTGCATCTCACCAGCCAGGTCTGGCTCATGTGGCCACACCTGGCTGCAAGGGGGTCTGGGACAGCTGTTTCCTGTCATGCACCTGCCACTTGTGCCAGAAACCTGGGCACCACCCACACCTGACCTCCAGCCAGCCCCCTGCCTCCTCTCCTCCCCCCTCCCCCCCGCCCATCCATCCCTCCCTGCTCTGCACCAGTTCCCTCAGCTCTCATCTCCTGTCCCCACCCCACCCCCTCCAGTCCACTGATCAGCAGCGATATCTTTCAAATCGGAACCTGTCCATGACCCCCGACTTCTCTGGGAAACGTTCAGACGCCTTCATCTGTTCCCCAAGACCTCCTGGTGCAGCCCAGCTCTTCCCAGCCTCACCTCCACTACTTCCCAATAACCCAAAGGCAGCAGGGATCCCCAGATCCAGGGTCTTGGTGGGAAGGGATCCCAGGACACCAGGGGGGAGGGGGGAAGTCAGCCACCACCCACCATGACTGCCGTGGGGAACCAGGGCACACTGTCACCAGGATGGGGTACTGATCCACCTGCCCCCAACGGTCATCACGGAGGGTGGGGGACAGGTCGGGCCTTAATTCTCTGGTATTTGGCCTGACCTGCTCCCTGGGAAAGTGATTGAGGTGCAGGGGTGGATTCTGCGGCCTGAACCCCACGGTGAGGCCTGCTCCCTCCAGACACCCCAGAGCGCCCACCTCCGCTCAGGAGTTCCTACCCGGCCCTTCCCTGCCGCGCCTCCCTGGAAGCTGTGGGAATGCGCCCCTCCCCGCGCCCACGGCCTTGGTGCCCAGCCCGCTGGCCTGTCTTCCCGGGGACGGAGAGCTCCCTCCTGTCCCGAGTGCAGCCCATTCCCTCCCAGCTGGGCTCAATTCTGGCTCCAAGGTCTCGGTTTTAAACCCCTACCCTGTGGGGCTCCAGGCCTTGGGCCCTTCACGGCTCCTAGGGGTGGGGGGAGCACGCAGAACCAGCTTTTGAAAGCTTCCCTGGGCCGTGGGAAGGAACCAGGAGCCTGGGGGCTGAGCCTCGAAGCCCTTCCCTTCCCTGAGCCTCAGTTTCCCCTTTAGGAAGTGGCCGCCTGGGGCACCTGGGAGACCTACAGCTTTCTCAGAGCACCCTGGGGAGGAGGGTCAGTCGGAAAGGGCACTTGTGGCCCGAGGTCCTCTATAGCAGGAGGCAAAACCCTCATGTCCCCGCAACCATGCTCCTCCCTCCCACCCTGCCTTCACCCCTGGCCCACTAACTGCCTCTGTCCTCGGGTGGGGCCAGCCCCCAGCCTTCGCCTGTCCCAGCAGCACGGAAAGGACAGAGGGAGAGGGCTCCCAGGCCCCCTCACCCCTGCCCAGGGCCCTCCCCATGCCTGCCCCCATCCCTGGGGTCCTCGGGCTGGCTGGGGTCCAGCCCCATGACATCTAAGCCGGGTGGTGCCCGACCACGGGTGCGGCGTGGCTGCCAGCCTCTCCGGGTGTCTCATGCTTGTACCTTGGGACGTGGGCCACTGTGGACACCCAGGCCTGGGAGGCAAATGGTGGGGGCAGCCGCTTGGGCGGAGGCGGGCTGGGAAAGCCCCAGGCGGGAGGCTGGGCCAGTGACAGGAGGCCCAGCGCCCAGGCCGAGGACAGGACACTGTGTTTTGATTATTTCCAGTTTCCTGACCCCCAAGTAGTGATTTAATGTTCCTGTTTACTCCAAGGGTTAGAACAGAAGGCGGGACAGCTAAGCTGGCCTCCCCGGCCTCCCCTGGCATCACCCCCAAACTCCTAGCAGGGAAGCAGTTAGCGAGAGCCAAGGGTCCCAGGGGACAGGAGCAGGTCCTCTGGGTGCATCGGGCACCTCAGATGGGCTCAGGGTGGGCCTCACACAGAGCAGGTCCCATCAGGGGTTGAAGGGCATGACCCTCCCACAGGACGCATGGCCAGGTGACCCTGAGCTGGCTGAAGGAGTGGTCCAGCTGTGGGGTCCCCCCGAGCTGGCAGAAACTGCCTGGCTGTGGGGTGGCTGCCCAGGCCCCCCATTCCTGGTTAAGGGCGCATATATCCACACTCCGGGGCCTGCCCACATTCTCTAGGGTTTGGACTTTGGCCGGGACACTGTCCCCTCTCAGAGTCTGAGTGCATGTCAGGGACGGCTGGCAGGCGGAACTGGGAGCCTGCAACTGGCTGGTAGGGATGCTGGGAGTCAGCAGTCCCGCTCCTTGCTCCCGAAATCCTGGTACATGCGGCTGGCTTGTAAAACCGCGAGAAATCTGGCCTCCCGTGGCTCCCCTGATGTGTGGCTACACTTGGCAAAGGGAGGGGATTCGTTTTTTAAATTATAATCCAGTTTTTTTTGTTTTGTTTTTTTTGTTTTTATGGTTTGTTTAAATTAACACAAGCTCATTCATTGTCAACAAAAAATTAAAATTCTGATATAGTTTCCGCACAGGGAGGTCCTACCCTACAGGATCCATTCCCTTATTCAAGAGCATCACTGCCCTGGCCAGTGCGGCTCAGTGGTCAGAGCGTCCACCCGTGGACCAAAGGGTCGCAGGTTCGATTCCCCGTCGAGGGTGCCTATCTGGGTTGCAGTTTCGAGCCTACCTCGGTTGGGGCAAGGAGGGGGGGCAACCTATTGATGTGTCTCTCACATCAATGTTTCTCTCCCCCTTCCACTCTCTCTGTAAATCAATGTAAAAAATATCCTCGGGTGAGAATTAAAACTAAAAAAATTTTAAATTAAGAAGCATCACCAGCCCTGGATGGGAAGAGGGAGGAGGCGGGCAGTGGGGGGCTGCCAGGGCAGGCAGAGAGCCAAGTGGGGGCCCCAAGGGAACCGCGGGCAGCCGGCAAAAGCGCCGCAGGGGGTGCGCACAGAGACAGAGGTGGCTCCCAAGGAGCCCACGGGCGCTGTCCGCAGCCAGGAGGCCTGGGCTCCCCAGATGTACACATCACCCGAGAGTGATGCACAGAGGACCCTGTGCACCCAGTGTCACCATGAGTCCTCTCCCCCCATAAGCTACAGGGGAACAACAAAGTCACAGAGGGTGGGATCCAGCAGTGCAGGATGACAGGGGACTACTTTCTGGTGCCACTTGCACTCTTCAGCTGACTGTGGGCAGAACCCGAGATGCCAGGAGGAAGGTCTGCCAGGTGCTATCTCCTCAAAGGGGAGCCCAGGGGGCCCTCCCCGCAGGGCCATATGTCACCAGGGTCTTGGGGTGGCAGAGCTGGGCAGGCGACCAGCCCCAGCCCTATCTCTACCTCCGATGCCTGTCTGACTCAATTTCCCCTCACGGAAACCAGAGCTGAGCCCAAGGACCTTCCAGGGCTCACCACTCAATGCTGTGGGGCAGAGGCGATGTAGGAGCTCATTTCAGGGGTCCAGGCCATTCGTGCACAGAGAGGTCACTCCTGAGCCCCGTCCACACACATGGACTGGAATGAGGTCCCTTTGGCCCCCCATCCCTCAGCATTCACTCAGCCCTGGGGTCACTCCTGCCCGCTGCTAACAGCTGGCTTCGGGCAAGTTTCCTGACCCCTCTGAGTCTGCGTCTGCGATGCCTGGACTAGGAGTGCGCGTCAGGACTGAGCAGACCCCAGAAATCTCGGTGGGCATCCAGGTGGTGTCAGCTCTGAGGACTCAGAGACAGTAAAGAACTGGGCACCCAGGAGAAGTCTGAACACCTGTGGGCAGGGCTCCCCTCTCCAGGGCTCAGCACAAGAGGGCAGATTTGGGGGACACATAGACCCAGCTTTGAAACCCAGTCCTGCCATTTGCCCACTGTGTCCCCCTCTGAGACCTTTGGGGGTTAAGGGGGGGACAATGAGACCAGTGGGGTGCCTTGCCTGTGCCAGCACATAGTAGGTGCTCAGGAAATGTCCCATGAGCCTGTACATGAGCAGTGAGGGCTCTAAATGTGGCCCCAAAGGTGGAGACACCGGGCCCCAGAGGTTGGAGGTCACCCCCGCCACCCTGCTGAGACCTGCCCTGGCTGGGGGCGTCTGTGGAGGGGGCTGTATGCGGAAAGAAGTGGAACAATGAAGCCAGTTCGTTCAGAGTTGCAGTGCCTTTTGCAGAGCGGCTATTTAGAGGGAAAAACACTGTCCAAATCACAGCCGGGAAAACCTGCAATTGCCAGAGCAGCGGGTAGGCGGCCAAGGATTGCGACACCTCGGCCCCAGGGAGCCAGCAGTGCCAAGCCCCGCAGAGTCAGGCCCAGGGCACCTTCCCGGGTGCCTGGCCTGGCCTCAGCCCTGGAATCCAGGCCCCTCACCCTGGACGTCGGAGCCCTGCCCAGGACAGAAAGTGACACAACCAGGGGCCCATATGATGCCTCTGTGAGACTTAGAGAACGGCGCCCCCTGCCCAGGTGGGCTACAGGCTGCAGCCCAGCACTCCTGCCCCTCAGCCAGGGCTCCCGCCGGCCACAACCACCAAGCAACACCAGTGCTCACGCTGCCACTTTCAGTGCTCACTGTGCATGGTAAGACCTTGACCCTGTCCCTGTAGAGCCCACCCATGTGTTTGAGTCTACCTTTTCAGGGGTGACAATTGGAGCAAAGTTTGTCTCCCCAGCCAAACAGGAAGCAACGGGGGGGGGGGGGGCAGGCCCTGTGTGTGCTCTGCCCCCCTGCACCAGGCCTGCTCTGTGTACATGCTCAGCAAATGTTGTCAAACAAAGGGTCTCTTTTAACCCTATAACAGATTTCTGACCCCATCCTATAAAGGAGGTTGGAGGGATGATGTGGCCTGCCCAAGGCCACACAGCTAGGAGCAGTGGGCTGGAGAGGAGCCGGGTCCCCTCACGCCTCTCTCTGCACCCCCTCTGCTCCAGGCTGCTGGGCCACTCCCCATACATCACATGCAGAGCCACCTCTCAGTGGCCCAGCCTGAGCTCCCTCTCCTGACCGGGCGGCTTCCAGCCAGCAGGAAAGGAGGCAGCATGGACCGGGGGAAGACCTGAGCGGCTGGGGCGAAAGCCTTGTTCTCCCATTGATCTGCGGGTCCTTGCTCTTCCCTGAGCCTCAGTTTCCCCTCCATAGCACAGGAGGTCCCACCCAGTGATGTCCAAGATCCCTTCCTGTCTGCTAGTCTGATCTGCAGTCTGGAGCAGGAATGCTCATCGGCAGCACGCAAGCCTCCACGGCTGCTTTCTTCACTGGCAGCAGACATCACTAATCAATCACCGACCAGTCTTTCCCACTGATTCGTATTGAACATCAGGGTCCTTCTCCAACAGTGCACAAGGCAACCATTTGATCAACATTGACAATTAAGATAAAATCTCTTTACTGCCCTGGCTGCTGTGGCTCAGTGGTTAGAGCAAAGGGTCATAGGTTCGGTTTCCAGTCAAGGACACTTACCTGGGTTGCCGTTTGCTCCCTGCCCCCGTCAGGGTGCGTGCAGGAGGCAACCAGTCAATGTGTCTCTCTCCTATCGATGTTTCTCTCTCTCCCTCCTCCCTCCCTCTCTTCCACTCTCTCTGAAAAGCAATGGAAAAAATATCCTCGGGTGAAGATGAACCAAAAAAAGGCAATAAATAGGAGACTGTGTAAGAAGGGGCCTGGCAGGGGGCTCCTCTGGGTGCCCAGGCATGCCCCCCAGAGGGTCTGGTGTGTTAATAGAGCCCTGGGAGGCAGGGGTGGCGGCTGGGCACAAAGATGGTGGGGCTGCTTTGCTGCCTCCTCTCATTAATCTTCCCAAGAGCCACTTTGTAGAGATGTGACTGGAGCCCCAGGGCAGGTGACCAGCCCCAGGAAGGAGAGGCAGATGCTGCTGCTCACCACCAAGCTCCCCCACAGCCCCCTGGAGGGGAAGCAGCCGGCCCCCGGCGGAGCCCTTCTCTTCTGCCTCCAGCAGCGTCGGGTCAGGAGGCCACCGCCGTGGAGAGCGGGCTGCCCCCGAGGTGGAGGCCGCTGGCCCCAGGCTGCCAGGACCCGTAGCCAGGCAGGTCCCCCGGTGCAGGGGTAACTGTAGCGCTGCTGGAGAGCACTGATGGGAGGAGGCCGGGGCCGGATGCGGTGCCCACTCCGGCCACATCTGGCCAGCATGTGGATGCAGGTCAGGAGACACCTGGCCCTTGCCACCTGGGCTGCTGGGGTTTGCTCTGCCTCGCTGACAGGCAGAGCCAGCAGGGCTGACAGCTCCCCACCCATCCCCCTGCCAAATTGTACTTAATTATAATGACAAATGATGGCAGGCATCCACAGCCACATCGCAGAACATGACAAACACCAGCGCCGAGCCAACAAGCCTGCTTCCCACACCACAGTGTTCCTACGGGGAGGCTGCGGGGGTATCTCAGGCCACTGCGTCCTACACGGCTGGCCCAGGCTGGACCCTGTGGGCCGGACCAGGGTGGGCACTTCGGGGTGAGGCCGGGGGCTCCACGGTCACCAGAGACATGGACCTGAGCCCCGCCCATCCCCTGGTGTCCCTCTGTCACCTGCTCATTCCAGCAAAGCAGGAAACAACTCACCCGCCGCAGGGAGGGGCTGCGCAGTGCTCGGCTGCCACCTTCCCTCACCTTCTCTAGGAGCAGCACCCAGAATCATGACTCCAGCCACACCACCCACAGGAGTGCCAGCGACCCCCAAGGGGAGTCTGTGAGGGCCTAGGGAGGCCCCCTAACCAGGAGACCGAAGGGTGGGCGAGGCCCTGGCCATGGACAGCCAGGGGCTCCTCCCTGGACCCCAGGAAGCCCTCCTCACTCTGTGGGACGTGGGCGCTCCTGGGACCACAGAAGAGGAAGGAGCTGTGTCCCCTGAAGGAAGCCCCTGCTCCCGCACTACATACAGGGCAGAGGAGGGAGGGGACCTGCATGCTTCTTAACCACGGTCCGAGGAAGGGCTTAAAATGAGCAGGGCACCCTGGCCGGGTGGCTCAGTTGGTTGAGCGATGTCCTATGCACCACAAGGTTGCAGGTTCCATTGCTGCTCAGGACACATGCTTAGGTTGTGGGATCAATCCCGGATCAGGGCACGTACGGGAGGCAATCGATCAATGTTTCTCTATCACATCAATGTTTCTCTCTCTCCCTCTCCACCTCCCTCTCTCCCTAAAAAATCAATAGAAACACATCCTCAGGAGAGGATTTAAAAAAAAAAAAAAAAAAAGGACAACAGGGCAAGTGCTCTGTGGGCTGTGCCACCTGAACTTGAATCCTGGAGTCTGTGCCAGGAAGCGTGTGCCAGGGAGAAAGGAAACGGGCGCTGAATGTGTGGAGACAGAGGGGGAGTGGAGGGCTAACCCAGGCACAGGGTGACCCATGTCTGGGGTGGGGTGTTCGGTCTGGGAGTAGATGCTTGGGGTGCAGGTTTTCAGAGGCTGAGGGAGCTAGGAGTTGATGGGTCCAGGCGGGCCCTGTGACGAGCTGAACGGAGGCTGGGGAGTTGTGGGAGCCACAAAGTCGAGGACTGAGAGTCAGGTTGGTGACTGGGCACCCATGGGGATGTGACAACTTGGATGACAACCAGCCAGTTGTATGGGAAGAATGATTCAGGCCAGGCCACCTGGGGTGGGAGAGGAGGGTCCAGGTCCGCCTCAGCAGAGGGATGACAGGAGGAGAGTGTGGACCCGTGCAGCGGGCACCCCCGGGCTCCTGGGCATCGTCAGCCTATAGCACAGATGGGGAGACAGAGGCCCAGAGAGGGTGCCCACCCCCACGGCCTGGACCTGCAGGATCCAGACATGTCTCTGAGGCTCTTTTTGTATCCCTATCTGGATCAATTCTGCTCCTTTTGGGGCGGTGGATGGAGCCCGTGGGGGCAGGCGGCCCACCGAGGGCCCATGGAAACCCAGGCCCATAGGGCCCCGCGGGGCTGGGAAGCGGGAGGTGTGTGCAGCGGGACACGTCTGTGTGGAGGCGAGTGGGTGTGCTCGCCCGCCGTGCAGGTAATGTGGCTGCCGGGTGACAGGTGCCCACAGGGAGGACAGGATGCAACTGTGTCTCCAGGCAGTGTGGCAACAGGGAGAAGGGTCAGGGGGACCCAGGGTGGGCTGCAGCGGCTGCCTGCTAAGGGAGCTTGGTGGGATGGGGTGCAGGGCGATACGGGGGTTGCACCGGCAGCTCTCATGTGAGCCTGTGAGTGGGAGGAGCGGAGGATGCGGGCGGGTGGGAGCTAATTAGCTGGAGCCTGGTCTCTGTGCAGCGCCTGGACCAGAGCCCATGTCTGCCAGCCTCATCTCAGCCCGCACCAGCCCCCCTCAGTCTTCCTGTGGCTCCCCATCTGCCCCAGAACCCCCAGCTGCCAACCAGGCCCTGCGACCAGGGTCCTCCCAGCACTGTCAGTGGGGTCGGGCGGGGAGCAGGGGGCATGCACAGAGGGCCACTGCAGAGGGGAGAGAGGCATCCGTTTTTTCTCTGGCTCCTGGGAGGTGGGGGGCAGTGCTTCTGACCCAGCCCAAGGAGGTCCCTACAAGCTGCCCAGTCCAGGGGCCGCTCACACCAGTTCCCCAGCCCACCCCTCCGCCCACCAGGACTGTGGCTCAGGCTGCTCTGGGTATCACAGCCCAGGGCTAGCCTGGAGCAGCAGCGGGCTCTGCCTCCCGGTGGTCCCAGCATCTCACAGGTTGTGCATCCCTCAGCCTCTCCCCTCGGCCCCACGGCCAGCCCCACAGGGGCGCCCAGCCTGCCATGCACACAGACCAGCAAACACAGAGTTTTAAGAAAAGCAGGGAGGGAAAGCCAAGAGGGAGGGAGACGAGACAGCCCCAGAGTCCAGGGCAATGGTAAGAAGGCCACTTTCAGGAGTGGGCTGGGGACCAAGCCGGGAACCAGGTCGAGCGATGGGCACAGACCTGAGAGGAGAGTCCCTCCCAAGGTCTGAGCCCAGCCAAGGAGCTAACCCCAAGGGATGCTCCAGCAGCATTCAACAGGCGCTTATGGGCGCTGGTTACCGCCCAGGCCGAGCTCCTCCAGGGCTACAGGCATCTGAAAGTTCTAACAATTAACTTTCTTCTGATTGTGAAAGTGAGGCAGGTCCATTGTTTAGGGAGCTGGGGAGAACCATGAATGGCCTTGAAGGACTGAGACTCCCACTGCGCAGTCTCCAGGGACTGCGGGGCCGGGGGGGGGGGGGGCCTGCCACGCAAGTGCACGGAGCGCTGGCGACCTGCCTACCCCATGGGGCTGTGCAGAGACCTGCTCAGAACAGGCCCCAGTGATCCCTGTTCACACCTTCCTTAGCAAACACTGAAGCACCCACTGTGTACCAGGCTCCAGGGTGCCAGGGCCAGAGAAGCCCATCGTGGCCGGGACAGTGGGAGGCCTGGGGTGGTACAGCCAGGTGCTGATCCCCAGAGCCTGTGACTGTTCCCTCACCTGGCAGTCTCTGTGGATGTCAAGGGCCTTGAGGGGAGGAGATGACCCTGGACCATTTGGGTGGACCCTAAATGCCATCACAAATGTCCTTATCAGAGAGAGGAAGAGCTGTGAAGACAGAGGCAGAGACAGAAGGGATGTAGCCACAAGCCAAGGTCACCAGCAGCCACCGGAAACTGCTAGAGGCCAGGAGCTGATCCTCCCCAGAGTCTCTGGAGGGAGCCCCGCCCCACCACACCTTGGTTTCAGTCCAGTGAGGTTGATGTGGGACTCTGGCCTCTGGAACCGCAAGAGTACACATTTCCGTTGCTTTAAGCCACTAAATCTGAGGTCATCTGTACAGCGGCCGTAAGAGTCAGGGTTCCTCAGAGAAACAGAACCAACAGGATGGAGAGAGAGAGACAGAGATTGGCTCACGTGATTACAGAAATGGGCAAGTCCCAAGATCTGCTGGGTGAGCCGACCAGCTGGAGGCCTTGGGGAGCGGATGGTTTAGTTCCCAGCTCTCTCAATCCGCTCGGGCTGCTGTAACAAAATATCACAGACTGGGTGGCTTATAAACAACAGACATTGATTTCTCACAGCTCTGAAGGCTGCAAGCCCAAGATCCGGGTGCCAGCATGGTCGAGTGAGGACTTCTCGCCGTGTCCTCACATGGCAGAAAGGGAAGATGAGCTCTTTGGTCTCTTTCACAAGGGCACTAATCTCATTCGTAAGGGATCCACCTTCAGGACATGATCACCTCCCAAAGGCCCCACCTCCTACTAGCATCACCTTGCAGGTTAGGTTTCAAAATGTGGATTTTTAGGGACACACATTCAGACCATAGCACTGTCCACATCTGAAGTCCCGAGACCCAAGAGAGCTCATAGGGTCGTTCCAGTCCAAAGGCTGGGAGCCCCAAGGCCCAGCAAGAGCTGATGTTTCTGTTCAAGTTCAAAGGCAGGGAAAAGCCAATGTCCCCTTCAAAGGCAGCCAGGCAGGAAGAATTCCCTTACTTAGGGGAGGGTCAGCCTTTCCCTTCTATTCAGGCCTTCAACTGATTGGATGAGGCCCACCCACCTGTGGAAGGGCAATCTGCTTTACTCAGTCTACTGATTTTAATGTTAACCTCCTCAAAACACACCCTCACAGACACACCGAGAATCATGTTTGACCAAACATCTGGGCTCCCCAAAGCCCAGTCAAGTTGACACATAAATTAACCACCACAGCAGCCATAGAAAGCTAGCACGGGCCTGACGTGCCAGGGTAAGGAACTCCGTCTTTGTTCTGAGAGCAATGGGGAACCACAGTAGACTATTGAGCACAGCAGCATCGGGGACTGATGTGAGGAAGACCTTGTGCTGTGACTGGAAGGGGAGACAGAGAGGAGGCCCAGAGCATGGCTACAGGGATGGAGAGTGAGGTATATTTAGGAGGGGGATGAGTATGTCCAGGTGGCGAAGGGCAGACAGAGTGGAGGGGGACATGCAGGTTCCTGGGGCAGACATGGGCAGATGGCAGTGGAATCACAGGTTCTGCTTAGCAAAGGGTGACCAGGGGTGTCACGGTGTTTGCCACCTCTGCCCCTCATCTGCACAGACACCCATAGCTGGGTGTCCTAACAGGGACAGGGTTGCCCTGGCTGCCGGGAGGGTGGCCACAAGGAGCCTGGGCCCTGCTGCACCCCAGGATTGCAAACCCTGTGGGAATGATCTTAGCTCCAACCCAGCTCCTGGCTCTGAGAGCCTTAGTGGGGAGGGGAGTGTGAAAAGCATCTTTTTTACCGAAGAAAAGAGAAAACCTCACCTCACCTCAGCTGCAGTAAGCTAATTTTCTCTTCTAAATGGGACGTAATCAAATTCAGCCCCATAGCCTCATTTCCAGGCAACTTTATTCATTGTTATTTTTATTCCAAGAATTCCTTGGCATTTTCTGGGAAACACTGAAGTGTTTTATAGCTGCCTAAGTACCGACAGACCCTGTTCCGAGTGAAACCCAGGAGCAAATAGTCCTAGGAGGACATCTGAGGTCAGTGGGCCCACGCAGGACTGAATGCAGGCTGGGCTGGGGATCTCAGGCTCCCCGGGTGGGGCGGCTCCTCTAAAAGGCTGGGTGCCTGGGTCAGTGGGGACAACATCGGGCAGAGTGTCATACCTAGAATGCTGAGGATAAAGGGTCAGCAAGCCAAGGGACTTGGCTCCCTCAGGGCTTCTCCCTCTGCTGTGACACAGGGCTCCAGGGAACTGGGGGATCTGTGTCTGTAGCCGTCTCCCCAGTAAGCCAGGATTTGTGGTCCATTCGGGAAGTCTTCCCAGGGTGGCCCCAGCACCCAGGAAGGACAAGAACCACCGGGCCTTTGCCGCATCTTCTTGGTGGCCAAACTAGAGATCGCCTCGTACCCAAGGGCACCCCTGAAAGCTGGGCAGGGTTTGCGTCTCCCCTGTATCCAGCATCAGGACCTAGGCAAGCCACCGGGGAGGCCAGAGCTGGGGACCGGGAACAGGGACAGACAGGTCAGATGATACATAGGTGGAGCTGAGGTTCAAGGCTGGCAGTGGGTGGCTCGGGTGGACTAGAGACTGGGTGTTAGGAGCTGTCAACCCAGAGGGAATTCGGTGGAAACTAGGGGCGTGTCCGAGGCCAAAGGGGGTTCAGGATGAAGGAGTCAGGAGAGAGTCTGGGGTATGAGGTCAGACTCTCCTGAGGGGGCTGCCCTAACCACTCCCAAGCTCAGCGTCCCCCACCAGCCCCTGTACCCCCTGTGTCCCACCAAGTGGCTGCCTCGCCCTATTTTTAGCTTCTCCAAGTATCCTCATTCCCATCCCACGTGGCCACCAAGTCCCTCCTGGGTTTTGTGAGAATGTGCGAACATTTCAGGAGGTATGTTTCCCATTCATGCTGCTTAAATCATTAAATGGCCCTTTTGTAAGTCCTTTGACATTCGGGAAGTCTTTTGATGCCTTTCAAAGGCTTTTTAATAAGTGTTTCTAATCCTTCGCTCTTAAAAACAGGAAGTTTACTTTGCCGATCGTAAACACCAGAAGGTCCGAGTTGGGTTGGCGCTGCAGAAGCCACAGGCTCCTGATGGCTATTAAACCCACTCAGGCTTGGCCAGGGCCCCCGGGCCAGAGAGCTCTGAGGACAGGGCTGGAACCTCCTGGGAAGTGCTAGGGCCCAGGCGGAAAGCGCTGGCCATAGACCAACACGTGGATGGCCCTCCCTGTGCCATACCAGGCCTCCCCCCCAGGGACCCTCCTCAGGGAATGCCTCCCCTCACCCTCACGGTCCAAGCCAGAAACCCAGGAGTCATCCTCAGCCCATCCCCACCTCTGCCTCTTCTACTCTCTAGATGGGACCCCATCCCCACCCTGCAGAGACCCTCCCTGGCTGCCCCCTGTGCTCCGGAATCTTCACTTTCCTGGGGGGTGGGGGGCACAGGACTGGGCTTGGCCCACCTGTCTCTCCTCTCTTCCTACCCATCACTCCCTGCTCCAACACCACCAAACAGCCTGTGATTCCATAATTACTCCATCCCTCCACACGTGCTGTCCCGCTGCCTGGAAAATATTTCCTCCACTTTGCCACATAGCAAACTCCTACCCATTCCTCAGTGCCCTTCCTCTCTGAAGTCCTTTCCCCTCAGATCCCAGAGCCTGTGTGTTCTGCTTCAAGCCTCCTTGATGCTCCCAGCACACACCGCGTGTTATTGCAAAAATATTGATATGTTTGTCATTCCACTAAACTGAGAGCCCTCTGAGGTGGGACTGTGTCTTTTTCCCTCTGCCTCGGGGCCAGGCACACAGCAGCCCTTCAGCCAGCAGCTTCTCCAAGGTTGGCGGGGTCTGGCCCCTCTTGAAGCTGACCTCCCGGGTAACCTGTGCCTTTCCTTGCCAGGCACAACCCTGAAGTGGTACATGTGGGTCTGCAGAGCCCACTGCCAGTCACGTGGCCACACTTAGCTGCAAGGGAAGCTGGGAAAGGCAGCCTCCCGGGCAGCCAGGTGCTGGCGGACAGCGGCTACTGGGGAGGGGCCGCGGGCTCGGCCAGCGACACTCACTAGGAAGCAGTTTGTGCTTCACCTCCGGAGACAAGGCATGAGGCCTGGCTGAGTGGTGGCCGTGGGATAAAAGGACCCCTGGGAGGAGCTGGGGAGGACAGGGGGTGAAGCCTGTCATGAGATAAGGGGCAGCAGGAGGGATTTTGGCAGAGGGAGATGTGGAGATAGGTTTGGCTGTGTGGAGTGTGACCTGCCTGGGGAATCTCCTCATGGACAAAGTCAGGGGACACAGTAGTGTGGGCCACACCTGCAGGGACAGGGCAGTGCTGAGTGGTGACTAGGCCAGGGGACTGCAGGAGGTGGAGGGACTGGGAGAGGGGGGCGCTCAGAAGGACGGTGGTGGGGGGCGGAATGCACTGGGAGGAGGGTGGGAACAGTCCAAGGACAAACAGCCCGAAGGAAGAGAAGACACACCTGAGGTGCGCCTCCAGATCCTGGGCGGGGACCATCTCACTGGAGACAGCTTTGTGGGGGTGGGAGGGGAGGGAGGACGGGGTGGTGGTCAGACTGGAGGGGGCTGAGGACTGAGCAGGCGGCTCTGCTCTGGAAGGCAGGAGACCATGAGAACGGGACAGACAAGGGGGAGGCGGGAGAAGGGGCCACCTGCCCAGCCAGCCCTGAGGACAGCCAGCCCCCAGCCTTCATGGGGCAGGGCAGGGTGCACAGCCCTTCACACCTGGGGACACTGAGGCTGCACCCCAAGTCTCCAGCCCTGGGCCCCTCCCAGAGGACCCCTGGGCTGGGGGAGGGGCTCCCGACCGCCTTCCATCTTAGCTCACGCGTTGGCGTTTGGGCACTAACTCCAAGCACCATCCTATACAAAAGGCTCTATCTCTGTGACCTTATTTGACCCCTGCGACAATCCACCCTGCGGAAGAGGAAACTGGAGCCCAGGGAGCTATAGGTCACTGCTTTGGGGCAGCAGGGAGCCTCTGTGGTGGGCAGTGCAGGGCCAGTGTTCCCATCCCCCCAGGAGACTGGGAAGCAGAGGCTCGGAGAAGCTGGCCTCACCCAAGGCCCCCTGGCAGCGGGTCAGTTCTGGGCCACGGTGGACCCACCTCCCAGGCCGCCATTTCCCCAGTGGGGCCCTGTCCTCCTGCTGCGTGGTTGCCCCTCAGTGACCAGGAGAACAGAGACACCTGGGTGGAAAGGGGGGAACCCAGGATGGCAGGAGCCCCCAGGGAGGCCAGCTGGTCTGGAAACCCTGTAGGGGGCTCATCCAGGAACAGGGGGCACCTTGCCCACCCTCTTTCCTCCCCTCCACCGCTGCCTGTAGAACTCTGGGGGCCCGGCCCAGCCACCAACTGGCCGCCAGTTCCTGGAAAGACTGCCGGGAATTAATGCCTCCCCAGCCCAGGTCACCAGCAGCATGTGGAGGTCAGACCGGCAGCCCTGGGCCCCTCCGGGATCACTCACATTTCCAGGAAAATTGCAAAACATTTGAAGAACAAATGGTGAATTCCTCGTAATCCTCCCCCCATTGTCCTAAAAGAGGTGTGGGATGGGGGGCCTGGTCTCCAGGCAGCCTGAGGGGGGGGCAGGAGTGGGGGGGGCGAGAGAGGCCCCAGGGGGAGGTGGGCAGCTCCAAGGGGGCCAGCTGCTGGACCATGAGGTTCTGGAACCCCTTAGCAGATGTCCCAGAGCCTCTTCCTGCTCTGCTTGTCACCCCTCCAAGTCACAGCCCAGCTACAGACCAGCCTCAAAGGACAGGAGCCAGGACAACCACTTCCATTTACCCCAGGGGCTAGGGGGCAGCTTTCAAGGATAGTCCCCATCGCGGGTGACCCCCTGTGGAATTCCCTCCCCTTGAGTGTAGGCTGGACCCTATGATCACTTCTCAGAGGGGATGAGATGTCATTTGCATGATTAGGTGATGAAAGACGGTGCCTCCGCCTCACCGGACCCTGCAGGCTCACCTGCTCTAATGGAGGACTCTGCCGCGACAAAGGGGCCCGTATGGCCAGGAACTAAGGGCCACCTCTAGCCACCAACCAGCAGGGAACCCAGCCAACCACCACCTGAGCAAGTGGGAAACTAATCCTTCCCCAGCTGGGCCTCAAGACCAATGCAGCCCAGACCGACGCCTCCACTGAGACCCCGAGCAGAGGACCCAGATAAGTCGGGCCCGAAATCCTGACCCACAGAAACTGACAGTGGAAACGCTGTTGCCTTAGGCCACTAGCTTCTGCAGTACATTTTTACACACAACACAGAACTAATACAGGCGGCATCAGATGAGGCATTCAAATGCTGGCTTTGCCTTGAAATCACCCAGCAATGGCCCCATCTTTGAAGTGGAGATGCCCACTCCCCACCTCCCACCCCACACATACAGGCACCATGTAGGATAAATCATGTGATGTAGCTCAAGCACCCAGCACAGTGCAGGGCACTTAATGGAGAGATGTGCTCCTCCAGGCAGCCCACCAGGATACTGCCTTCCCTCCGGTGGGCACCCCAATGAAGTGGCCTATGTCTCCATCCTAAATGCTTCTTTTCACTGAGCTTCCAGTCCTCCCAGTCCAGGTCTGGTGTCCCAACACCACCACACCTACCCTTGGAGCTAATATAGTTCTGTTCAGCAAGAATGCTGCCTGGGGGTCCCACAGCAGGTGCTCAACTGAAGCTTGCTCAGAAGCGAAGGAAGAGGCCCTACCAGGGATCCCTGTATGTAAGACTGGACCTGGGACAGTGACCAGGACAGGCTGAGGATGGGCTCCTGCTGCTCAATCATCCCTCTGGCCCTGAGCTCCTCCTCCAGGCCCAGTCTTATGGAGGTGCAGGGACCAGGTGGAAGGAGGTGAGGCCAGAGTCAGAGCAGACCAGCTGAAAACTCCAGACCCAGCAGCCCCCTAAGGCCACAGGAGCTACCAAAGGGCTCAGCAGAGCCTCAGAATGCAGAGCAGACTGGCCAGAGCAGTGGAGGCCAGAGACCAGTGAAACTAGATGTCACTTCCCAACACATCGCTCTCCCCCTAAAGTGCCCACCCAGGAGGCAACAATGCAACTCCTTGGAGGGCAGGCTGACGGCCTAGGCCACTGGTCAGCTGGAAAACGGATTCTCAGATCTTTAGTCACATCGTATCCCCTCACAGAGCCTCAATTTCCCCAGCAAACTAGTTCAGAATTTCTCAAAGGGAGGTAAACAAGTGGTTTTAAAGAGTATCCAGAAAAACTTCTTTCTATTCCAAGTTATTGTCTATGTCCCTATGTATCGAGAAAATATAACTAGCACATCAAACCCAGGTTTTCAGATTCTGTTGCTTAGATCATAAGCACTCAGGTTTAAAAAGTAAGTTGATTTAAATAAAAACATTAAGTAAATGATAAAACTGATCATATAAATACATAATATGAATCACGTGAGATTCTGAGGACACTTACCTGGCACAAGAGAGGTCTTCTTGATGGATGTAGCTAAATAAACAAAGGAAGAGCTTGGGGACCTGTGACCTCTGCATCCAGTCACCCAGTGGGCAGAGGGCACCAGAGGGCACCAGGCTGTCTACCCTTAGAGATGGAGGAGCAGGGGCTGCCATGGGGCAGGATGGGGAAGCTGAGGTCAGCACCAAGGGGTGGGGGCAGGAAAAGAAGGCAGTGAGGGGAAGGGCCCAGGGTGAGGCCAGGGCAAAGGTGTGCCCATTATCACTCCAGCAGGAGGAGCCGCCAGCCTCTGGCTGGGCCACCGTAAGATCTCCCCGCTGGTCCCTCCTCAGCTGCCAGGGCCTCTGGGGCCACAGGCAGGTTCAGCTCAGGGCAAATTCCACAGCTGGGCATGAATTCAGCAGCCTCCCTCTCAGCTGGTGAGCCTGGGCCCCAGCTCTCCTCGTGGGACCCCACTGCCCCACCCAGGCCACACTTTCTACTATTGACCCTGAGCAAATTGCCAAGCCCAGGTGGCACCCTGGGCCTCCCATCACCAAAGATTCAAGTCCAGACCTCTGGCTGAGGCCCCTGGGGCCCGCCCACTGGGCTGGCTGTCCCTGCCGCGCCCCTGCTCCTGCCCCTGCCCCCCACTGCACTCTGATGACCCCAAGCCATCAATAGATTCTCAGGGTTGCCTGAGGCCAGGCCCTACTGCCAGGAGCTCACACCACTGGGGACAGAGCCTCGTGCTTTACAGCTCATTGCATGCAGGTGGGAGGGCCCAGCCCCAGCCCTGAGCCGGGCCTTGTTAATTTTCCTGGAGAAGCGGGGAGCGGGGAAAGCAACCTGGAGACACGCTCCGCTCCACGAGGTGGGAAATTCCCGCGAGGGCGCTGGCAGCACAGCTGGCCCCTGAAGGCTGCAGGCGCCCAGGCAGGGAGGGTGGCACAGGCCGTCCCCGGCGCGCCGGCTCCCTGGGCTCCAGCCCCCGCCGGGCCTCCCTGCTCCGCTCCGCGTGCTCCGCTCCCGCGGCCGCACACCTGTGCCCGCGCCCATCACGCAGAGCCCTCTGATTGGTTAGCTCTATCTGAGGCCCTATTGGACAGCGCCCCTGTGGGCCCGCCCCCATGCAGCGATCCAGCCTATGGCTGTCCAGCTCTCGCGGCAGATGCCAGCTCTTATCCAATCAGAAGCCTCTCTAGTTCTGGGCTTAGCTCCAGACCCGCGCCCTGGAAAGGGCTGGGCACAGGTCAGGTGAGGGCACCGGGGACTGGGTGACAGGGGCATTCTCAGTGTGTGCTGCACCGGCAGTGGCTGGGACAGAGCTTAGGGGAGTCTGTGGGTCCCCTTTCAATCTCTGTTCAGTGGCAGAGCGTTCCTGGGTGTCAGCGAGCACAACCCCCAGTCCAGCCCTTGACTCCTCCCTGGCCCCGCCTCGCTCCAGACCCTTCCAGGCAGCTCCATTCTGCTTGTCATTCATTCCTCCTGCGTTTATGGAGCTCCTGTCAGATGCCAGGTGCTGCTGGGGGCTGGGGGTTCAGCCCTGAAAGAGACACGGCCACGCCCTGGTCCCAGGGACCCCTGGCTCCAGCAGCCTGGCCAGGGGATGTTTCCCCAGCCCACGTCTGACCATGGCCTTCCTCTGTCCAACACCTTCAGTGGGTCCCTGTCACCCTCCGGAAAAGGCTAGACCCTGCGGTCCACAGAATAGTGGCCCCAAAGATGGCCACATCCAGGTGCTGGGAACCCGTGGAGGTGTTATCTTCCCTCCAGGACAGAAGGTGAATCGGTCAGGGCTCTGGATAAGGTGGGGAGATGACCCTGGATGGTGTAGGTGGGCCCATATCCTCACAAGGGTCCTTTAAAGGTGGGAAGGGGAGGCCCGAGAGTCAGTGGTGTGACATGGAGCTGAAGGGGCCACGGGATGCGGGCACCTCTGAAAGCCCAGAGGGCATGGAAACAGATTCTCCCCAGAGCCTCCAGAAGGACCCAGCCCTACCGTGCATGCTGGACTTCTGACCTCCAGACTGCAGGGTAATAAATGAGTGGTTTTAAGCTGTTACAGCAGCCACAGGAAACTAATACAATCCTAGCCCCTTCCCTGGTGCCCACGGCCTGCCTCCCTTCCAGCCTCCAGGAACCCTCCCCCCTTCCCCCCACCCTCAGCTCCCAGCCCCTTGTCCTTCACTCAGCTGTCCCTTCTGCCTGACTTAGCCTACCTTCCCCAGGGCCTGGCCAACAACTCCTCCTGCACAGCCCTCACTGTCCCTTCTTCAGTGGAGCTTTCTAGATGCTCAGAATCTCCTGAGCAAAGGAGGAGTTTGTTGGAAGAGAATGGGGTAGCCCATGGCCTCCAGATCTTGGAAGAGACAGGCGTAGGGTTTTGAAAAGCCCTAAGCCTCGGGAATGAAAGGATGGTCCCCAGAGGACCCTGCCAGCAGGTGGCTTGGCAGTGACCAATGCCTGGCCTCGGATCCTACCACTTAAGACCCAAGTGCTGGCTTCTCATGGGCTGTACACCTGCCCAGGGTCAAGGTGGGATGAGGCTCCTTAATGGGTGGTCCTGACCTGAGGGCCATGGAAAGGGCTGGAATTTCAGGAATTAACAGGTGTCCCTGCCCCTCTGGGCCACCTGCCAGGGTTCAGTCACCCCATCACAGTACATCTTACACTGACCCTCATGACCCCCACCCAGCCAAGAGCCCTCACGAGCAGGCCTCTGAGCACTCACCCCTGCGTGGGACCCCTCACTGGGCAGTGTGCCCTGCACCTTTCTGGGCATCAGGGGGCGGGCACCAGAGGAGGAGGCCCACCTAGAACCACTGCCCACTGCTGCAGGAGCTCAGAGGCTGAGGGCTCTCAGAAAGGGCAAAGGTCTCCCCACAGGAGAACAGAGGAGCCTGAAGGCCCGGACTCCCCGAGTGTCCACACCACAGACCCACAAACAGCCTTGAGACCAGCCCCTCCCTCTCTGGGTCTCAGGTCAACATCTCACACCTGTTAGGATGACTCCTATAAATAAAATTTAAAAGGAAAGAACAGGCGTGGTGAGGATGTGGCGAATAGGAACCCTAAGCACGGCTGATGGGGATGCAGAACAGTGCAGCCAAGGAGAACGGGGTGGGAGTGCCTCAAAAAAATTAAACCTGGAGCTAGCGTCTGACCCAGCAATTCGACTCCTGGCTACAAACCCAAAAGACCTGAAAGCAGGATCTCAACGAGATAGGTGTGCGCCTGCGTCCACAGCAGCATTATTCATAACTGCCAAAAGCAGGGAGCAACCCAGGTGTCTGCTGACAGGTAAACGGATAAACCAAGTGTGGTCCATACAGTGGAATATCACTCAGCCTTACAAAGGAAGAAAAGTCTGACACCTGCTACAACCGGGGCGAACCTTGAGGACATTGCATTAAATGAAATAAGCCATTTGTCTCAAAAGGATAAATGTTTATGATTCCACTTCTGTGAGGTCCCTAGAGCAGTGAGACTCAGAGAGACAGAAAGCACATGGTGGGTGCCAGCGGCTAGCGGGGGAGAATGGGGAGTCAGTGTGTAACAGAGTTTCAGTTTTGCAAGAAGAAGGTTCTGGAGCTGGATGGTGGTGGTGGTTACACAACCATATGAATGTACTTGATGCCGCTGAGCTGTGCACTTAAAGATAGTTAAAGATAGCCCTGGCCGGGTGGCTCCGTTGGTTGGAGCATTGTCCCATGCACCAAAAGGTCACAGGTTCAATCCTTAGGGGACATACCTAAGTTGCAGGCTCAATCCCCAGTTAGGGCACATATGGGAGGCAACCAATCAATGTTTCTCCCACATCGATGTTTCTCTCTCTCCCCCCCTTCCCCTCTCTCTAAAAGTCAATAAAACATACCCTCCAGTGAAGATTTCTTTTAAAGCATGCTTAAAGGTGATAAATTTTATGTTATATGTATTTTACCACAATTAAAAACCCCCTATCAAACTGTTTTTTATTTTGTTTTGTTTTGTTACAGCCATGAAGCCCTTTGTATCAGGTTGCAGTTGAAAGCGAAACCCAGCTTCTAAATCAGGGAAGAGCACTTTGATGTGGGAACGGGACCCCAGACCCACTTTCTCAGCCCCCTACCCTCAGCACCACCCCTGGGGCGGCTCCTGCTGCTTGGCACTCCCAGCTCAGCGCCTCTGTGGCCCCTCCCAGGCTGGTGGGTCTGGGGGTCCAGGGCTCTGAAAGTGGGAGCACGACTGAGAGAAGCCTCCTCCTGACCTCGCTGGCTAGGGCTCCAGGGGCCCCGTGTTCTCACCTGGGGGTCCCTGCGGGAGGAGGGTGCCTGCCGGGCACTGGGCAGCCAGCAAGGAGGACAGGCCTCTTCTGGAGGGGTCAGGTCAGGACTGCTCCCTGTAGGGCAGCTGGGCTGAAAGGGCACATGGGCAACCACTGGGGGCCTACAATTCTGCAATATTGAAAACAGCTCTGGGAAGGAAACTCCACTTTCTTCTCTGCAGCCATTCCCAGAGGTTCCAAGATCATTAATTTTAGTGTAAGAACAGTCCTGGTAGGAAATATTTGTTGTTACAAGCTGAATGTTTTCGTGTGGGTTTATTAAATCCCCCAGCCCTGGGGGGTGGGGGGGTGGATGGGAGTATCTGGGAGAGCAGGGAGGAGGAAGGGTGGCCCCTTTGAACAGGAATATGGAAGGGACAGTACAAGGGCAGAGGAGAAGAGGGGGGGCCCTTCAGCTCTCGCTAAAGCTGGTTCAGCCCAGTGTACTTTCGGCATTTGTTACAGTAGCCAAAATGTATCCTAATTAGTACAGGTCCAGACAGAGAAGTCCATCAGCTGTTTGCAGAGTGACTAAGTGATTGGTGACTAGAGGGTTACGGGGTTATGGAAGGGATGTGTCCACGGGCTTGAGTGCTGGCTGTGCCACGTCGTAATTGTGGCTCCTCGAACAAGCTATAGAATAGCCCAGCAGCTCAGATGCCTCCAGTCTGAGGAGGCTTCCTGGTGGAGGCCACATCTGGGCCAAGCCTTGAAGGACAACTAGAGTTTGGGAAGAGGAGATGGAAACAGTTCCAGAGGGAGAAGGAGGAACTGGCTGATGGCGCTTGTGAACAGACACTGGTTCCGTGTGAAGAGCACGAACTGGGAGCGGGAAGACCTGTGTTCCAGTCCCCACACAGGTCAGCTGAGCCAGGCGCCCAGCCTCCCTGAGACTTGGGTGGCTGATGGTCACACCTTCTCACGAGCCTGGAATTTGGTGGTCGTGGCTGCCACGTTTTGTGGCTGGAGCACTGGGTCAGTGTTGGATGGGGCAGGAGATGGGGCTAAAAGGGAAGTGGAGGCCCCCCCACTGGATGTTACTCAGGAGCCATAGGCACTTGCGTGGCTGGGCAGCCTCCTGAGCAGAGAGAGGCTCCCCACACACGACTGGAACAAGGAGAGGAGATGCGACCTGAGGCGTGGAAACAACGGGAGGCAGCTGCAGATTCCCTGGAGGGGGTCCCATGGCATGGACCTGCTGAACCCTGGGAGCCCTGCAATCCTGACCAGGCATTTGGGAAGACTGCCGGGAGAAGGCAGCCCCAAAGCTGTGCCAGCCAAAGCAGGAGGAGGGGGAAGACTCGCCCTGGAGGGGACCAGAGAAGGAAGGAGGGATGAGCCAAAGCTGGGCCATGTTCCAGGCCTAGCAATGGCCCCACCCAACCACTCCGAGCCCCCGCCCCACCTGAGAGCAGGTGCTGTGCCTGGCACGCACCCACATCCCAGTGACCTTGACAGGTGCAAATCCTGCTCCCAGTTTCCAGAAGAGGAAGCTGGAGCTGAGAGGGCTGGTCACTTCATGGAGGCCACACAGCATTGCTTTGGCCCGGCCGCCAGACCAGCGCACCAAGCACTGCTGGGCCTTCCTGGGGCTTCACGGAGTCCTTCCGAAACTCTGACATCCTGTTCTGGCCTCAGAAAGGCTATTCCTCCTGAGCAGGGATCAAACTCGGGACCTGCTCCACCTACATCACACCCTCAAGGCATCCCTTATGAGGCAGGGAGCATTACCCCACTGCACAGAAAGACAAACTGAGGCCTGAGAGGTAAGGCTGCCTGTCCGGGTCACACAGCGGGTCCGTGGCCAGACGGGATTTGCCTCCAGGCCTCTACGACTCCAGCCCTGATTCCCACACTCCTCCTCCTCCTGCTCCTCCTTGCTGAGGCCTCTCTCCCCTCCCCCATCCCCCCCATTCCTGGCGCTCTCTCAACGAAGAGAACATGCTCCGAGTCTCTGTTTCCCTGGGAGAAATCCATTTTCAGAATCTGGAGGTGTTGAAATGTGTTCTGTTTTCCTCTCCAAAGAGCCCTTCTTGAGGACAGAGGTGCCCCGAGAATCCCTCTAAGGCCACCGCAGGCCAGACCGGAGCCCGGGGCTGCCCATCAGAGAGGGCATGGCCCCAGCAATGGGTCCCATGCTTGGTCTCAAGGAGGTGACTCTCCATCCTAGGACAGGGAGTGCTTGGGACATGTCCAGACGTCCAGTCTCGACCTCAGAAGATCTCACTGGCTGTCCCGCCTGGTCGCTGGCAGCAGGTTCCTGAGCCCACCTGCCAGAGGAGGTGCCCGGGGCAGGCTCCATGCTGTCTCCATCCCCCTCTGAGTGACAGGTGGGCCCTTGATGGTCACAGAAGTCTTTTACCTTGAAGGGCACTGGCACCATGGTGAGCATCCTCTAGCCCGCGGTGCCACCGGGGAGCTCGGCCCTGGGCACAGGGGCGGCCGGCCGAGTAAGGAGAAGGGAGAGGAAGGGAGGGGCGGGGGGGGGATGTGGAGGTAATTACCTGAGCAGGTAACTGCACAGCTCCACAGGACCCTCGCTCCCGCATGGGCGCTCACCCACAAGCCCTGAGCCAATGGGACAAGAGGTGAGCAGACACAGGCCCTGTCAGGTGAGTGTTCTGCCATTTCTTGGGGCTCTGGGGCCACCTTGTCCACATGCAGGGAGAGCCACCTGAGAACCAACCTGGGCAGAGCCCAGAGAGGCAGGGCCTTGGCAGCATCCTTTGAGCTGCTGGATGCAGCCGGGCCGGATGGTGTGGCTCTTCCTGGACTTGCCCCTGACTATAACCAGTAAATTCCCTCTTCGTTTAAGTTACTTTGGGTTGAGTGTCTGCCATGTGCAAACCTAAACCAAGCACAATTATTGGGCTCGGAGAGGTGCCTGGGGACCAGGAGGCTTCCCTGAGATGGGCCGCTGTAACGAGGAAGCCCCCAGCTTGGTGACCCAGCAGGACCCCAGCAGGACCTTTCGTGGGCAAGGAGTGGACTGAGCTAGTAGGTGTCTGGACACAAGCTCCTGAAGTGCCCGAGAGCAGGGTGACACTCACTCACTGTACCTGGTGTTTGGGGAGCTTGTGCCGGCTGTCGCTACTAACTACACAGCACTTCCAAGCCCTGGACTCCACTCCAGGGGCAGTGTGTGCATGACCGAGCTTGTTATGACAATAACCTCCATCAGGTGAGTGTAACCTCCATCAGGTGAGTTTCTCAGGTGGCGGCACAGAGAGTTCGTGTAACTTGCCCGAGATCACACAGCTTGGCCATGGCACAGTGAGGAGCAGGGCGGAGCTGTGCTTCTGCCGTGACACCCAGAGCCACAGCCTTTCCTGCCCTTCATGTCCCCACCTGCTCCAGAAGGTCCTGTGGAAGGTGGAGCCTTCGTGCAGGAGCCACAGGGAAGGCCCAGAGCGCTGTCTCCGTGAGCGCACCTGCCCCTCCCAGCACCCTGCCAGATGACCTGGCTGACCCCCTCTGGGTGCCCAGGACCCCTCTGGGAGCTCATATGGACCAGGGTTGGAGAGGGGGGCCGTGGCAAAAGGACCGATGATTCAGGAGGACGCTCCTGCCCTCGAGCAGCCCAGGGCTGCAGGAAAGCCTCAGCAGCAGCCCACCCGGTCACCTCTTCACAGGCCTGGGTCCTCTGAGAGTCCCTGTCCTTCTGAGCTCTCTCCTGACAGCCACGAGCCTCCTCTCATTTAACTCACACATAGCCTGGAGGTCACGGCTGTGCTGTGTCCCCAGTGGGACGTGGGCCCTTTTTCTTCTCACTGTGGTACCTCCTGGTGGCCCACGGCTTCCTCCAGGGAGCAGAAAGTGGAGCATCACTGCGTGTAAAGAAGGAGACACACCTACGTGCACACCTGGCGTGGCCCTGCATCGCGTAGTGAACACACGCTCACGATGCCGTGCTCGCCTCTCAGCTGAGGAATTGGAAGCTCAGAGAAACAAAGGGGCTTGGAGTGCCTGTCTGCCCGCTGGTTGTACCCCACCTTTTCCCAGAGAGGGTAGGAGATGGACAGGACAGATTGCCCTAAAGGTGGCCCTCCAGCCAGCCCCAGGGTTCAGAGAAGGGTCCGTCCTGCACACACATGGCTCAGCACCCCAACGCCCCGTGTGTCCCGGGCAGCCTCCCATCCAGGGCCTTGGGGAGGCACAGCCCATCCCAGAGGGGCCTGCCTGGGCACCAGGAGCCCTGGTGGATGCTCCATGTGTCTGCACTCAGGGCAGGAACCCGTCAGAACCCAGGCTGGGTCTGAGGAGTGGGAGCAGTCCACGTAGTGAAGACCCCAGAGCTGCGGCAGGAATGGGCAGGGGAATGATGGTGTTGGAAGCCATGAAACCAGGAGGCCAGGGCGCCTTCCATCCTCACGTGGGGTCTCACCAGCCCCACAGCAGCACAGAGGGGCAGGGCAGAGCCTACAGGACTTCCTAGAACCCTCTGGAGCTTGGAGACAGCACAGGGAAGGCATTGGAAAGCACAATGCAGAAGAGGCCAGGGGAAGGGATGGGACATGCCCAGGTCACATGGCAGGTTCCCAGGGTATCACCTCCCAGGCCGGCTCTTCCCCTTGGCCGGGAGCCCCAGGCCTCCTCCAGCCCCGAATGCTGCTCAAACACCCTGGCTCCATCCGGGCCCTGAGGCCCCAACAAGCTCTTCTGCCCTGCCTCCCAGGCTCCCCAACCAGCCCAGAGCCCCACTGTCTGCCCCACTCCTGCCTCACACCAGTGGAGGGTGCTGGGCTGGGGCCTGAAGAGGGACTGAGACCTGCTGCCTTGAGAACATTTCTAAGACCAGAGCACTGAGCGCTGAGCCGCCACCGCCCCCTGCAGGGTGTCCACCTGCGCAGAGCCCGGAGAAGTGGAAGTTTGGAAAGAAGAAATCATTCTTGGAGCCAAAGAGAAGTATGCGCACCTGCTGGGCTGGCCAGGCACCCAGGGAGGACCTGCTTACCCAAGACGGGAAACAGAGTGGCCCCGAGGGGACTTCCCATGGCCGCAAGTCTGTAAGAGCTAGCTGGGCCCTGGCTGCCCCCACGCCCTACCTCACTCACTGCTGCCGGTGCGCAAAAGGGCCGAGTGAAATATCTTGAATCGCTCCTGAAACGCGTTTTCAGTAAGTCCACACTGCACTCGTTCACTCATTTCACAAGTTTATTGAGCTTCTCCGGGTGCCAGGTTCAGGGCAGTCGCTGCAGAGGACCCAGCCGGCCAGCAGACACAGAAACCAGCGGTGGCCTGGCCGGCGTGGCTCAGCGGTTGAGCGTCCACCCATGGACCAGGAGACCGCGGTTCAATTCTGGTCAGGGCACAGGCGCGGGTTGTGGGCTCAGTCTCCAGCAGGGGGCGTGCAGGAGGCAGCCCATCAGTGACTCTCTCATCAGTGATGTTTCTATCTCTCCCTCTCCCTTCCTGTCTCTGAAATCAATAAAGACATATTTAAAAAAGGAAGGAAGGAAGGAAGGAAGGAAGGAAGGAAGGAGGGAAGGAGGGAAGGAGGGAAGGAGGGAAGGAGGGAAGGAGGGAAGGAGGGAAGGAAGGAAGGCAGGAGGAAGGAAGGAAGGAAGGAAGGAAGGAAGGAAGGAAGGAAGGAAGGAAGGAAGGAAGGAAGGAAGGAAGGAAGGAAGGAAGGAAGGAAGGAAGGAAAGAAAGAAAGAAAGAAAGAAAGAAAGAAAGAAAGAAAGAAAGAAAGAAAGAAAGAAAGAAAGAAAGAAAGAAAGAAAGAGAGAGAGAGATGGTGAAACCCACCCTGGCTGAGGCTTTGGACTCGGAGGAAGGCTGAAGGCAGGGGGCATGGGGGCCGTGGGGGGCGCGGAGGGAAGCCCAGCTCCCTCTGGGGGACCAGGCGGGCTGGGCCCAGGTGGAGGCGAAGGTGGTGAAGGAGAATGAGAGCCTCCAGGGGAGGGAGAACGGCTGAGGGAACAGCATGTGTGGCGGCTCAGAGGCAGGACAGAGCCTGGGAATGCCCAGAGCATCAAGAGGCCAATGGAGGGAGAGGGCAGGAGAGGGTCAGTGACCAAGAGGGGCTGAAGCCGGGGCAGCCAGGTCGCGACGAGGCAGGGCAAGGGCACAGCCAGCGCACACCTGTAGCTCAGGCCAGTCCACCTCCTCCCAGAAGCCTCAGGAGGCCCTCCTGCCCCAAGGAGTCTCAGCACCAACCTCTCTGGGCACCGGGAGTCCCTCTACCAGGAGGGAGACCATGGCTGCACCCACCGCACACCCATCCACCAAGCCCCCCACGAGGCAATGTGGGGAGGGGTCAGGGTCTGGGCACCCACCAAGCCCTCCCTTTCACAAGGAGATGGCCCCCATGAGGACAGTCTGGAAAGCAGGGAGGCCACCCCAAGCCCAGCACTCCCTTGGCCCCAGCTCCTTGCCAAGTTGCTCCTGGACCCCAAAGGGACCCAGTTCCGCTTGTCCCTCCTCCACTTTCCCCTGCCCGCCCCCTGCTGGAGCCACGAGAGAGCGGTCAGGAGTGGGGGCAGCTGAGCCAGGCCCAGAGCCCTGGGGATCAGCCCCTGCTCCAACACCGGTCCCCAGGGCAAAGCCTGCCAGGCCACTGAGGCCCCGCCTCTGCAAAATGCCTGGTGACCCCCAAGTCCCAGGGAGGTCTTGGCCTTGGGCCAAGACTCTCACTGCTGACCCTTAGGACAGGTGAGGGCAGATGGGCAGCTGGTAGAAAGGGCCAGTTCTAAGGCGAGCTAGGGTGCTGCCCTGGGCTGGGGGCAGGGAGGGGCAGGGGTTGCTTGGGGAGGAAAGAGGGTTTGGGGAGAGGAGAGGGCGGGAGGAGCAGCGGGGAAGGGGGGGGGCGTTAAGCACTGTAGAAAGTCACCAAGCTAAGATCTGTGTCCCAAAGGCCAAAGGCCAGGACCCCCTGGATCTGTCCTCACCTGCGCAAGGGGCTGTGGGAGCCAGGTGGGCCCGAGTGCCTTGTCCAATGTTCTGAAATCCAGGTGTGGGTGGAACCTGTCAGCTCAGGGAGCAAGCGGGTCCCCCAGAGCAGCTGACAGCCCTAGGATGCTGCTCCCCTGAGCCTCCCTGGGGCTGGGGGGTGTGTGCCGGAGGCTGCCCGCCGGGCACAACTGGGCGCACCCACAAAGGGGTCTAGACAGGCCAGTCTTCCATCTGCCCTAGACCACTCCGCCGGCGCACACACCGTGACCACCGCCACCAGGTCCCAGGCGGCACCTGGCCAAGGCCCTCCCAGCGCAAGGTGGCTTTTCATTTTCCGAGGCTAAACGTGGAAAGAGGTGTGCGAGGGGGAGAGGAGAGGGACTGCCCATGGCCCTGCCCAGCTCTTGCGGAGGGGCGGGGCCGGGACACAGGTCCTTGACTGGCACCCTCGGAATCAAGCAATCAGGACTTGAGAGTTTGTCCAACAGAGGGTGGGACTCCTCTTGCCCTTGCCCAGGAGGCAGCAACCCCAAGCCCCCAACCCTCTCCAGGGACTCCTGAGCCGCCTTCCGTCCCTGTACCCCGGCCCCGCCCCCGCCCCCCCAAATAGGAGAGGAAACAAATTTGCTACCGCAGAGGTGCCCCGTGGAAAGGTGAGCACACACGGGACAGCACCCCACCCCCACCCCCACCCCCCACCACCCCCACCCCCACCCCGCTCTGCAGCCCCAGCCGGGTGCGGCTCGGGGAGAGGTCACTAACCTACCTGGAAGCCCCCGGCCAGGGCGGTGAGGGGCCCAGCACCTGCTCTGAGAAGCGGGAGACGAGAGGGGCCCCCTCTGGGGGGGAAGAGCCTGGGCTGTGCAGCCCCCAACGCCCCTGCCCCGGGCCGCGGAGAAACCGCCCGGCGGGAGCAAGGAGACCGGCTGCCTCCCGCGCCGCCCGCCCCCCGCGGCCGCGTCCCGCGGAGCCACGCGCCGAGCCCCGCCGAGCCGGGCAGCCCGCGGGAGGACCTCCGCACCTGCGTCCGCGTCGCCGGTCCCGCTGGAGGCGCGGCGCCCGAGGCTCACTCCTCGGGACCGGTTCCCTCGGCGCCCTCTGGGTCCGGGGCTCCCACCGCGGCCGGGGCGCGCGCGAGGTCTCGGTCCCGGGAAGAAGTTGGGCGGCCGGTCCCGGGTCGGGCGGCGCGCGCGGCGCGGGCGGCGGTGGCCGCGGACTCGGGCTCAGCCGCCGCCACCCCGGACGAGTCCCCCCGCCTGCGAGGACGTCCCGGCGCCTAGACTCCCCAGACGGGGTGCAAATCGCTCGCGACCGGGCGCAAGCAGGACCGAGCCGAAGAGGGACTGGCTCCCGGCTTTGGGGACCACGGGTCAAGGCACGTCCCCTCCCTGCCGCCCCTGAGACCGAGCCGCGGGTCCCGCGCCGGAGCTCTCAGCAGGACCGGGCGGCACGGCCCCCACGGGGTCGGGGGTCGCCCGCACCCCCGAAGCCTCGTTCCCGGTGCAGAGTACGCCCTTTCCGCGCCCGGGCGCCTCCGCGACGAGTCCAGCCGCAGCGCCCGCGGTCCGCGAAGGCGGCTCAGCTCGGGCGCTCCCGTCTCGACGTTCCCGGGGCAGAGAGCAACGTCCGGGGACGCACGGGACGGGTGCGCCCGGCGGCCGGGGTGGCGCCGGCCGAGGCGAGCGGCGAGAGGGGAGCGCTCCGGCGTTCGGGCAACAGCTACCCCTAGTGGGAGAGCCGCCCGGGCCGCCGCCGCCCCGCGCCGGTGCCCCGCGCCCCGCGCCCCGCGCCCGCCGCGCCCCGCGCCCGCCGCGCTCCGGGGTGGGCCGGGCGCAGGGACGGCGCTGCTCTCCCCAGCCCTCCCGTCCGCCGCGCCCGGCGCTCACCCGCCCGCGGGCCCTGCCCTCCGCGCCGCCCGCCGGGCCCCAGGCCGCTGACCCCAGAACAACGGCGCTGGGCACGAGCGGGATGGGACGGGGCGGGCGCGCCTAGGGCGGCGCGCGGCAGCCTCGGGCAACGGCGGGGAGCGCGGAGCGCCGTGTGCGTGGCGGGGCCGTGCGGGGGGCGGCCGTGTGCGAGACGCGAGTGTGAGCGCGCGCGGGAGACGAGCGGGCGAGCGGGCTCCGGCAGGCGAGCGGAGCCCGCGGGCGAACGGGGAAGGCGGCGGGGACCCAAAGTTGCCTCCGCGCGGGGCCGCGTCTCCGGCGGGGCGGGAGCCGGGGCCGGCGGAGCGGCGGCCGCGGACCCGGGCTCCGGCGGCACCTGGGCAGCGGACCCGCACGAGCAGCAGCGGCGGGGGCGGCGTTGGCGGCGGCGGCGCGCGGGAAGCGAACCGAAGCTCCGGCGCGGCTCGGCGAGCGCCGGAGAGCTCGGCTCAGGTGCGCGGCGCGCGGGGCGCGGGCCGGGGCCGGGCGGCGGGACCACAGCCGCGCCCGCGCTCGCGCTCGCCGGAGGACCTCCGCGGCGGACGCCCGGGCCCCCGGTTCCGCTCGCCGTCCCGGGGGGCAGCGCCGGCCGGGGTCCCCCGTCCGGGAGAGCTCGCTCTGCACCCGGGCCCCGCCGGCCGCCCCGCCCTCCCGCCGCCGGCGCCCGCCCCGGGCCCGGGATTTCTGAGGCTGCGGCCGCGCGGCCGGGGCATCCCTCTGGGCTCAAGTTGCAAGGGGGCGGGCCCGGCCGGAGGTGGAGTCTCCCGCCAAGTGAAGCCTCGGCTATAAATCGAGCTCCCTGCACAGCTTCAGCCAGATGCCGGGCCAGGCCGCCCAGCCGTTGTTGGGGGGAGACGACGAGGGGTCCCAGGGGGCTTGGGGGGCCACGGTCACCATGCTCCGCTCCCTGCTGCTTCACGCCCTGAGGCTCTGCGCCCAGACGGCCTCGTGCCTCACGCTCTTCCCGCGCTTCCTCTGCACGGCCTTCATGCTCTGGTTGCTCGACTTCCTGTGCATCCGCAAGCATTTTCTGGGCCGCAGGCGCCGGGGTCAGCCCGAAACTGAAGTCGAGCTCAACAGCGACGGGGAGGAGGTGCCCCCCGACGACCCGCCCATCTGCGTGTCCGACGACAACCGCCTGTGCACCCTGGCGTCGCTGAAGGCGGTGTGGCACGGCCAGAAGTTAGACTTCTTCAAACAAGCCTACGAGGGCGGGCCGGCGCCCAACTCCCAGGTGGTCCTGCCCGACAGCTTCCAGCACCGGCACATCCTCGATTTCGCGCGAGGCAACCGCCCGCTCGTGCTCAATTTCGGCAGCTGCACCTGACCACCGTTCATGGCGCGAATGAGCGCCTTCCGGCGCCTGGTCACCAAGTACCAGCGCGACGTGGACTTCCTCATCATCTACATAGAGGAAGCGCACCCCTCCGACGGCTGGGTCACCACGGACACCCCCTACATCATCCCGCAGCACCGGAGCCTGGAAGACAGGGGCAGTGCCGCGCGGGTCCTGCAGCAGAGTGTGCCGGGCTGCGCCCTGGTCCTGGACACCATGACCAACTCCAGCAGCGCAGCCTACGGCGCCTACTTCGAGCGCCTCTATGTCGTCCAGAGCGGCATCATCCTGTACCAGGGCGGCCGCGGCCCCGACGGCTACCAGGTCTCCGAGCTGCGCGCCTGGCTGGAGAGCTATGACCAGCGGCTGCACAGCGCTCTGTCCGGTCCTTTGTAGGCACCCAAGGGACAGCCGACGGAAGGTGGAGGGCCGTGCCTTCGAGCCTTCGAAGCCCACGTGCCAACGTCCCAAATGAAGTCAGGTTTGGCGAGGACCCAGTGGCACAGCTGTGCTGAGCCACTTCGCAGGCTGGTTCTGCACCCTCGGCCAAGCCACCTGAAGACTCTCCCCCAGCCCCCAGCCCCACTCTGCTTTTGTGACTGTCCCTCGCCTGTACCTGCCTGGCTGGCTCCAAGTCCCCTTCTGAGTGTGGATTCCCGGCAACCCCTTGCCTGTGTGCCCCTGGACTTGTCCCACAGAGGCCCCTGCTGTGTTCTCTTGCACCCCCTCCCCAGAGAAAAGGGCCTGCGCCTTGCGGCCCCCTGCAGAGACTTTGGCTGGGCCCTGCGCCCTGGGCACAGCTGGGTTCCAGCAGTGCTGTGCTGCTAGTCCCAGTTGCCTGGCACCCACACCTGTGGGCTCAGGGAGGGGATGTCCTGCTGCTTTTGTGTCTTTGTCTTGTCCCTGTGGTGAGGGAGGGGCTTTGGGAAGGGGAAGGGTGGGCAGGGTTGTTTCCCCCCCCTTATTTGGGGTGCCCTGGAGCTCCGCTGTTGATGATGAACTGTCTCTAACTGGTTTTGACCATGAGCTGCTTCTGAATTGCAGGGGGCTCACAGCAGCGCCTAAAACCAGCGGGGGGGAAGCGCCCTGGATTTCCATGAGGAAACCATCATAAACTGGGTGGGAGGGAGGTTGGGAACTGTCTCAGGACCAGAGGAGGTAGGCTCAAAAGGTTCCCAGAGCCCCAAGGAGAAGGGAGAGGCTGAGCTCCCAGGAAACGCAGTTTGGGTGTCTGATTCTTGGGGGGGGGTATGGGGAAAGATCTTGGGGACCCCAACTGAGAGGCCTCCATTGTGGGTGGGGAGGTGGGTGGGGGGGCTGATTTGAAGGGCATTTTATGAGTGTTTTGCTGGAAATAGTACCTGTATATAAACTTATTGCATGTTACAATAATAAAGGTTTGAAGTGAACTGCTTTTGGGTTGCCTTTGGTCCCTTTATTTTTTCCTTCCCCCTGAATAGAGGCAGGAATTAAACACAAACCTCTCCCTCAAGTCCCCATAGTGACCCTGGGGGGAAGGGCAGGGTCACAGGCAGGGGGATGGGGTGGGGTGGGGGGAGAGGAACCTCAAAGGAAAGGTCTGTGGCAGTGCCCGGGGTGCTCACAGTGCACGCAGGTACGGGGTGGGGGAGCTCTGGGTCCAGAGAAGAGCAAAGCAGCAGAGCCCCGGGGGTCCAGAGGGAGGCTAGAGAAACAGGTGGGTCCTCACCTTCAGCTGCAAGCCCACGAGCGCCCACATGCACACAGCTACAGCTGCCCCTGCACACACCCATGCACACACACACAGCTACAGCTGCCCCTGCACACACCCATGCACACACACACAGCTACAGCTGTCCCTGCACACACCCATGCACACACACACAGTTACAGCTGTCCCTGCACACACCCATGCACACACACACAGTTACAGCTGTCCCTGCACATACACATGCACACACACACAGCTACAGCTGTCCCTGCACACACCCATGCACACACACACAGCTACAGCTGTCCCTGCACACACCCATGCACACACACACAGTTACAGCTGTCCCTGCACATACACATGCACACACACACACAGTTACAGCTGCCCCTGCACACACACACACACACACAGCTACAGCTGTCCCTGCACATACACATGCACACACACACAGCTACAGCTGTCCCTGCACACACACACAGCTACAGCTGCCCCTGCACACACCCATGCACACACACACAGCTACAGCTGTCCCTGCACATACACATGCACACACACACACAGTTATAGCTGCCCCTGCACACACACACACACACACAGCTACAGCTGTCCCTGCACACACCCATGCACACACACACAGCTACAGCTGTCCCTGCACACACCCATGCACACACACACAGTTACAGCTGTCCCTGCACATACACATGCACACACACACACAGTTACAGCTGCCCCTGCACACACACACACACACACAGCTACAGCTGTCCCTGCACATACACATGCACACACACACAGCTACAGCTGTCCCTGCACACACCCATGCACACACACACAGCTACAGCTGCCCCTGCACACACCCATGCACACACACACAGCTACAGCTGTCCCTGCACACACCCATGCACACACACAGTTACAGCTGTCCCTGCACACACCCATGCACACACACAGTTACAGCTGTCCCTGCACACACCCATGCACACACACAGTTACAGCTGTCCCTGCACATACACATGCACACACACACATGCACACACACACAGCTACAGCTGTCCCTGCACATACACATGCACACACACACAGCTACAGCTGCCCCTGTGCATACACATGCACACACACACATGCACACACACACAGCTACAGCTGCCCCTGTGCATACACATGCACACACACACATGCACACACACACAGCTACAGCTGCCCCTGTGCATACACATGCACACACACACATGCACACACACACAGCTACAGCTGCCCCTGTGCATACACATGCACACACACACATGCACACACACACAGCTACAGCTGTCCCTGCACACACCCATACACACACACACAGCTACAGCTGCCCCTGCACACACCCATGCACACACACAGTTACAGCTGTCCCTGCACACACCCATGCACACACACAGTTACAGCTGTCCCTGCACACACCCATGCACACACACAGTTACAGCTGTCCCTGCACATACACATGCACACACACACATGCACACACACACAGCTACAGCTGTCCCTGCACATACACATGCACACACACACAGCTACAGCTGCCCCTGTGCATACACATGCACACACACACATGCACACACACACAGCTACAGCTGCCCCTGTGCATACACATGCACACACACACATGCACACACACACAGCTACAGCTGCCCCTGTGCATACACATGCACACACACACATGCACACACACACAGCTACAGCTGTCCCTGCACATACACATGCACACACACAGTTACAGCTGCCCCTGCACACATATGCACACACACAGTTACAGTTGTCCCTGCACACGCACGCACACGCACGCACACGCACGCACACTCACGGGCACAGTTACAGCTGCCCCTGCAGTAGTGCCTCTAACTTCTCCCAGTGTCCGACCGCGCGTGGGGGGGGCGGGGGGAGACCACGGGGGCTTTGGACCAGGCAGGGCTGGGCTCCCGGCCCCGCGGGCGCCTCTGCTCACTGGCCCCTCCCTAGCCCCCTTCTAGCTCCAGGCTTCTCCCTTCCCCTTTCCGCACCTGCAAGATTGTCTCCCCCCCCCACCCCCGCGGGCAGCCGGGGTCCGCGGGAGGCCGGGCCAGCCGAGCTCGCGGCGGCGGAGGGAGAGGTGCCCGGGGAGCGCGCGGCGGCGCAGCGCCATCGCCCCAGCCAGCAGCGCCGACCGCGGGGCGGGCATGGCGCGGAGCGCGCCCCCTCCCAGGGGCTCCCCTCCTTTTGACCCTCCTCAGCTTCCCCAAGTTCAAGCCTAGCCATTCCCATCCCCAAAGCGCCGGAAAGCGGAGGAGAGCGAGGATGGGGGAGGGAGAGAGGCCAGAGAGAGGGGGGTGCGCGGGGGCTGGCGACGAGGGGGTCGCGACGTTTTGCACAAATCGCCTCCGGCAGTCAAGGCCAGGGGCTCCCACGCAAACCTCGCCTCACTCTCTCCCCTGTTGCCCCCTGGCTGGGGGCAACGCCAGGACCCAGGGGTTAGCACGGCCCCACCTTCCTCTGCTAGTGACACCTGGAGCAGGAGAGGGCGCGGGAGGAGACAGAGGAAAGGGCGCTGTGGCGGGAGTCCGGGGTCCCGAGTGGGGGGAGTGGGACGGCCGTGGGACAGGCCAACGTCCCGGGCAGGAGAACTGAGGACCGTCCGGGTGGGGAGGGGCGGAGGATCCCTGAGCGCCTCGGCCGGGTGTGGGGCGCGCGCACGGAGAAGGGTCTGCGCGCGCGAGTGGGGCGCAGCACCGGGAGGGAAGAGAAAGGCCCCTGCACCCCCGAGGCTGCCCCCAGTCCCGCGCCCAGCCCCACGCCACTCCTCGGTGAAAACTTTTTGAAACTGACACCCGGGGCGGGTGGCTTTAAAAGTATTTAAATTGAAAAATGGCACAGATGGTATTTGGGCACCTCCTCCGGCGCGCAGCTTCTCACCCCGAAACCCCCAGGAGGAATACGTAGAAAGCGGCGGGGGCCTGGCGGGAGATGGGCAGGGCCCGCGGTCCCCTCCAGCGGGCGCTGGCCCGGGTGGGAGTTGGGGGGCTGGGAGGGAGCGGAGGGCGGCCGGGGCCCGCGTGCGCGCCCTGGCGCTCCGCGAACCTGCCTGCCTCTTGGGGGTCCAGTTGGACCCGCTGAGCACCTCTCCTCCCCGCAAAGCTGCACCCTCGGCTCTGGGACCGAGACTCGGAGCTCCGGGCGCTGCACCCCGCGGCGCCTTCCCCTGCGCACGCGCTCGCCCCGGCTTCGGCGCCCCTCGCCACCAGCACCTTCCCTTCCTCCCTCTCCCGTCCACATCTTCATCTTCCGTTTCCCTCCTTCCTTTCTTGTGTATTCCTTTCCTTTCATTCTTTCTCTCTTTTCCTTAAAATCTCCCCTCCTCTTAAGAACAATGCGCGCCCATTGCCAAAATCACAGAAGAGTGGGGAGAAGAAAATAAAAACCACCGGGTGTGCATTTGAACTTGCCCCTTCCAGGTCCTCCACACTTGTAAAGACATTAAAAAAAAAAAAAAGAGTGGGATTAGCTCCGTGTACCCTGACATTAAGTTGTGACTCTTTCCACCCCTCTTTCCCTGTCAGTAACCGGGTGCTGTGGCCCTCCAGGGATGTGGTGGGCCCTGGGGTGAGGGAGGTTTCCTCAAGGTGAGCCATCCTGGGCAGCCAGCGCTGCAGCCCTGCGCCCTGCCCCTCTGGACCAACAAGGGTTAAAGTGAAATTGCTGGTCCACCGCACCAGCCCATCTTTAAAGAGGTCTGCTTTGCCATATTTTGCTCAACTACCTTCCAGAAAGTCTATTTGATTTGATTTTTTAATATTTTCCTAGTGCTCTCTCTTATTTATTTATAAGAGAAAATGTGCAGATAATACTCAAATCCATCCTCAATATTGAAATTTAATTACGGGAGAACACAGGGCAGGAAACGCAAGCCTTGCTTAGAGCAGGATTTTTCAAAATGCAAGTGGGGACCCAGCAGTGGGCCATGAAATCAGCTTATCAGAGGAGTCAAGCATCTGAAGAACTGAAACAGAATAAATACAATGTAAATACAATGTACCTTTCACCTAGGGTACCCAGTTTTTGGAAACTTTGTTTCAGGTGTGTGTGTGTGTATGTGTGAGAGAGAGAGAGAGAGAGAGAGAGAGAGAGAGAGAGAGAGAGAGAGTGTGTGTGTGTGTGAGTGTGTGTGTGTGAGCGTGTGTGTGAGAGCGTGTGTGTGTGAGCGTGCGTGTGTGTGTGAGTGTGTGTGAGTGTGTGTGTGTGTGTGAGTGTGTGTGAGAGTGTGTGTGTGAGAGTGTGCGTGTGAGTGTGTGTGTGTGAGAGTGTGCGTGTGTGAGTGTGTGTGTGTGAGTGTGTGTGTGAGTGTGTGTGTGTGAGAGTGTGCGTGTGTGAGTGTGTGTGAGAGTGTGCGTGTGTGAGTGTGCGTGTGAGTGTGTGTGTGTGTGAGAGTGTGTGTGTGAGAGTGTGCGTGTGTGAGTGTGTGTGTGAGTGTGAGAGTGTGCGTGTGTGAGTGTGCGTGTGAGCGTGTGTGTGAGAGTGTGCGTGTGTGAGTGTGTGTGTGAGTGTGTGTGTGAGCGTGTGTGTGTGAGCGTGTGTGTGTGAGTGTGTGTGTGAGAGTGTGTGTGTGTGTGTACAAGGTGACTGGCGTGGAATGTATTTCTCCTCAGGGATCATACATGTTTGGAAATGTTTGAAGGCCAACAGCCTGGGGTCCCCATTCTTCCCTGGCCGGGGAGAGCCCCTGTGAACTGCTGGCTGTTTCCTTCCGGAACGTGCTTCGCCTGCTGACATTCTGGGATGCGGGCGCCATAATCAGGATCTCACTGCACAGTGTTTGATGGTCGCCCCCCCGCCCCACACATTTTCTCATGCCATCCCCTCCTCTGGCATCCTGTGCCTTCCACATATCTATCCGGAGCAGGCCTATGCTGCAGGATACCTGGTGCCAGGCACCGCCCGGCTGTCTGAGCCCCCACCCCACCCAGGGGGAGCTCAGCTCTGCCCTCAGGCTCCTCCTTAGTATCTCCGAGGTCCACCGGCAGCTTAGCCCATGGTTCAGCCTTAAGCGGGGAGAGGGACGTGGGGCATTAAGCAAGTTGATAGACAAGATCTTATTTGCCCCTTGAAGACACAAGTGCTCCCTCCAGGAAGACATGGAAGGAAGGGCATCCTAGGTAGAGGGCACTGCCAGGGCAAATCATGGAGGCCTGAAAGTAAAAGCTGTGTTCCGAAAGCTGGGAGCCCCCCATGTGGCTGCAGAACAGGAGGGTGGGGAGGAAGAGGGGCAGAGAGGGGCCTTGGGCACCAGCCCAGGATCCCTGCTGAGCCTCAGGGGTGGGGGCCTCAGGGATGGAAGCCTCAGACAGGAAAGAGGGGAAGTCGGAGGGAGAGGGACAGGATCGTGGGATGCCCGGGCACGGGGGTGGGTGAACATATCCACCCAGCCTCCACTGACAGAGGGTACCTCTGAACTTTCAGGTTACAGGCTCACACCTCTGCCTTGCACCCAGCAACTGTCCCCTAGGTACTTACCTAAAGAAAAAAATAAAACTGTTAGCCAAAGGGGTAGGTAGGTACCAAGAGGCGCATGGCCTCCCCTTTGTAGTATCCAGGCATCCATCTGCAGGAAATTAATGTCCCAATCCGTGGGACCCCCCACGGGCGGAAGAGTGGGAAACAACATCTGTATGCTCGCTCTAGGGCCAGGTGCTGGGCAACGTGCTTCCTCCTAACATCCCTCTTAGGTGAAGATGATCATCAACCCCATTCTGTTGATGAAGAAACTGAGGCTTGACATGGCTGTAGTAAGCTAGGCCAAGATGAATAGTGCCTTCCTCCAAAATCCGTATGTGGAAGCCCTAACCCCTGCTACCTGAGGATGTGCCCTTATTTGGAGGCTGGATGTTTAGAGAGGTAATTGCATTGGGATGAGGTCACTGGGCTGGGCCCTGATCCAATAGGACCGATGTCCTTCTAAGAAGAAGAGATTTGGACACAGACGCACACAGAGGGACCCCCAAATGAAGACACAGTGGAGTGGCAGCCATCTGCAAGCCAAAGACAGAGGCCTCAGAGAACCAGCCTCCAGAGCTGTCATTTTCTGTTGTTTAAGCCCCACCCCACCCCACCCCCACCCCAGGTCTGTGGTGCTTTGCTAGAGCAGCCGAGCAAACTGAGGCACAAGTCAGTCCCTAGAAAATGGCTTTGAGCACAGGCCCCTCGGACCTAGCCCTGGGGTTGAGATGGGGCTACCCAGCGTTCCCCCCGTGGCAGCCCGCTGGCTCCTCCCGCCGCGGGTACCGCAGAGACAGCCCAGGGCCAACGAGCTGAACTGGGCGGTGAGTGCGTGAGCTCTTCTCTGATATCTGCACAGACACACACGCAGCACTAGAAAAACCTCCTGGGGAAGTCGCAGTAGCTGTCTCTGTGTGGGTGGATTAGAGTGTTTTCTTACTTTCCCCTTGTCTGGAGCCTGTGATTTTTATGTAGTGAACACGCATTGCTCTTATGATGGAAAAATTAAAGTAAAAACAGCAGAAACAAAGGCCGTGACAAGTAGAAACCTGGAGGCAGGGAGGTCGGGGCAGACTGAGGCTCTCGCTGGAGGCGGTGAGGTCCGGGCCTGGCCCAGGGGTGCAGGCGAGAGGCACTGGCAGGCGGCGCTGAGATGAGAGACATTTGGGAGGGAGAAAGGGGATAGGGCCACTAAATAAAATACAAGGCGCCGGTTAAATGTGAATTTTAGATAAACAATGGATACTCTTTTAACATAAGTATGTCTGAATATTGCTCGAATATACTTATACTAAGAAATGTATTTGTTGCTTATCTGAAATTCACATTTAACTAGACATCCTGGGTGTGCTGGTTGTTTTACCAAATTTGACAATCCTAAGTGGGGGCGGGGAGAGACAATATGCAGCCTATCCAGGGCCCAGGTAGGGGCAGCCTCAGAGCTCAAAGGACCATGGAAGGTGGAAGGAGGACCCACAGTCTCTACAGTCCTTGGTTCTATCTTCCAGAGGCAGCTGGGCCCCTGTGGCTCGGTGAAGGCCCCGGACTCTCCAGAGCCAGAGCCCAGGAAGAAATGACCATCAGCACAACCGGCCGCACAATTTGCAGGGCCCGGTGCAGGATGAAAATGCAGGGCCTCTTGTTCAAAAAGCAGGGGGCAAAGTGTCTCTAGGGTATCAACTATAAAGCTTTTTTCTTTCTCCTGTGGTAGCCCAACTTGCCATGGTGTTTATTTGCTATTTGATATAATAAATAAATAAAAATTAATATTTAAAATGATGTATTAGTCTGGGTTCTCCAGAGAACCAGAGCCAGTAGGATGTATGCAGAGAGATTTACTATAAAGAAACAGCTCACATGGTAATGGAGATTTGCAGTCAGCAAGCCAGAGACCAGGGAGGGCCCTCGATGTAAATTCCAATCCGAGTTTGAAGGCTGAGGCCCCGGAGAGCCAATTCTGTGATTCAGGTCAGACTCTGCGCCTGAAGACAGTCAGGCTGAGAGAGCTAATTCTCCCTCCCTCACTCAGCCTTTCATTCTATTCAGGCCTTCACCGGGTTAGACCAGGCCCACCCATACTGGAGAGGGCAATCTGCATTACTCAGCCCACAGATTCAAATGTTAACCTCGTCCAGAAATACCCTCACAGACATGCCCAGAATAATGTCCCACTAAATGTCTGGGTGCCCCACAGCCATCACAAATTAACCATCACAGATTATTAGCCTGGATTTTACCACTCACCTTTCCTATTTCAAATGCAGCATAAGATCCTTCAATCTATACGTGGGGTCGCTGAAATTTCACAGTTCAAATTTCATGGCTCGTGCCTGCACGTGGATTTTATTCTCACGAGAATAGTGGAAATGCCACACAAGATGGACTCGCCTGTTCTCATTTCACTTCCCCGGACGCGCACATTTCAGGACACTCTCTGCCTTCCGTTTGCTGCTGAAGGAAGGGCTGGAAGAAAAGGGACTGTGGGTGCCCATCTCTCCCCGACCTCCTGCTCCATCATCTTCAGGGCCCAGGTCGACGGCTTCCACGCACACCGACCTCGCACTCACTTTTGTCTTGCTGAACTCCTGCGCGTTGTGGGTCCACTGACATGCTACGCTCATGGGACGTCACGAATGCTACCTGCGGATGGGGTGGCAGGGAACAGGGCCATGCTGTCCTCCTCTGCCCACACACACGCTCCCGTGTCCCATCCGACTTCACTTCTAAACACAGGTGCAAAGACAAAAATTAGTACGAATTCCTAGAGGTGATAGCAGCACATTGACTCAGGCCCGGGGCCTGCAGAGCAAGAAGCCCTGCACCACTGCCCCGATGCACCCCCAGGAAGCCCACCCTGACTGCTAGGCCCGAGGGTAGCCCTCACGCCCAGTGCAGGCCTGCACATACCCACACCCACACTGGGGAGCACACGTAGCAGATGCACGCACTCAGACACACACACACGCAGGGGCACACACGTACCACGGTCATGCGCCCAGACACGTGTCCAGGAGTGGGATTGGCTTCTCGGTGGGCACAGTGGCTGAGTTGTGGCTGCTCCCGGCTTTCTAGGAGGTAAGTGAGGCTCAGCAGTGTGAGCTTGCGTTCCCAGGACACACACTTTTGGCCTGTAGTACGCTTGGCTCTTTCCACTGCACTCGGCTGCCTCGCAGGGAACAGCCCCTCACTGGCCGTTTGCTTGTCCCCACGGGGTGCTGTGGACATGGAGGTGGACACTGGCCATCACAACACAGGCACCTCTGCTGGTAGGGGCAGGAGGGGCAGGTGCCGAGCAGAGGAACCTATAGGAGCCAAGAAATGGCACTCAGCCGCCATTCACCAGAGGTGCAGTGCAGGTGTGTGCCTGAGGGTGCATGCGTGAGGGTGTGTGAGCCTGTAGGAGGGGATACCACATAACCCATAACCACTCTCCAGACCCTCACTGCGCCCCCAGGACCCCCAGGCCTGTACGGGACACCTGGGAGGCCTGGTCCGATCCTCACAGAGCAATCCGCCTAATTGGAGAGACAGAAGCGGACAGTGCAGAAAGCCCAGGAGCTGGGAAACCTAGGGCAGGGCAGGGAGGGCTTCCTGGAGGAGGTGTACCATGAAGGATTGGGAGCCAGGTGGGAAGGGCCTCAGGATGGGAAGGATGGCTGTGTGTGGCCTTGGCAGTGAGAATGTTCTGGCAGGTCTGGGTGATGGCAGTAAAGCCCATGAGGTTCAGAGCGGGCAGGCAGGGATGAGAGCCAGGCCGGAAGGCCCCTTGTGGAGTTGATGCTTTACCTCGAAGACCCTGGGAGAGGCAGGAAAGTGCCCTGCAGTGAGCAGAGGGGTAGCTCCGTCCAGGATGGCTATGCCCGATTTGGGCGGCCTGATCGCCCAAATGAAAAGTGCTGGGCTCCGGCCAGGCCAGGCCACCCTGCCCTCTCTGGCCTGGGCCGCCCCCCACGGATGCCCTACCCCACCCTCTGGGAAGGCGGGACCCAACCACACTGCCCTGAGCAGAGCCCAGCGCTGCCAAGCCCAGTGGAGACAGCAGCCGAGCTGAGCTCTTGAATCTTTATGACTCTCTTCCCAGAAAGTGCTGGAGCCCTCCCCCCCCAGCCCCCTGCCCCCCATGTTTGTGCCCTGACCCGGACAGCAGTCCTCCCTATGGAGAACTAGAAAGCACAAGGCACCATCTCCGTGGACTCCGTGGGCTGCGTTGGGCTCCAGGGAGGAAGCTGAGGGGAAGCCTGCTGGTGGCAGGAATTTCAATGCTCTGGGTCCCCAGCGGCTGTAAACCCGGGCAGCTCACCCAGAGCCTCCGAGGGCTGCTCTCAAGCCCACCAGCCCTCACAGGAACAGAAGGACCAGGATGGGCCGCGGGGAGTTTCGGAGGAGAAGGAATTGGGGAGACCCCACGCATCCCTCCCTTCCTGCGACAGGTGCTCGAGCCCCGCAGGAGACAGCTGACCCCGTGGCCGCGGGGGCTCAGTCAGCGCGGGGAGGAAGATGGTTATTACAGAGACTCTGGGTGGCAACCGTCAACAGGTCAGTATCGAGCAGCGACAACTGCTGTGAAGAGAAATACGGCCAGCCTCGCAGCCACCCTCTGCCGGGGAGACGATCGCCCCAAAACCCAGTGGCTTAAAACCACACAGGGTCTCCTCACGGCCCGTAGTTCGGGAGGCTGACTGGCTCTGCCAGGCGGCCCTCACCCGGGTCTCGGGCGATGGCAGTCAGATGGGAGCTGGGGCTGGTGTCACCTTGAAAGGTTCCGTACTCACAGTTCTGGTGGCTATGGCCAGCTGGGGACTTCCTGGGCCTGCGGGGTCCCTGCGTGGGACCTGGGCTCCAAGAGCAAAGGTCCCGAGAGAACAAAGCTGGGGTACCCGGCATTTCTATGAGTTAGGGAGTCACGTGGCATCGCTTCTGCAGGCTGTCCAGGCGGTCACAGAAATCCGCCTGCTGGAGGGGAGGGGACGTGCCCCCCTCGGATGAAAGGCCGCTCTGGGGGACGAGGCCACAGCTGCGATCTTGGAGGAAAACGCCAGGGTTAGGGGCGACGGAAAGGCAGCCGCCCGGGGGAGACAGACCACACACCAGAGATGGCCTCGTGCCACGTGGCGCCCCCCGGGATGATGCAGGGGGTCAGCAGTCTGCGAGGGTGGAGGGCTGGTCCGTGACCTCGCAGGGACCCATGAGGAAGGAGCTACAGTGTATCCCCGGCCCACACAACACAGACCAATAACCTGCCAGGGGCGTGAGGACCCGAGCACCGAAAGGGAGCTGTCGGCACTTTCGGGGAGACGCGAAGGGGAGCAGGCCCAGGCCACAGCGGACCCCACCTCACACCCCCTGGGGTGGCTGCGAGAGGGGAGCAAACAGCAGAAACTAGGCGTCGGCGAGGACGCGGGGATGCAACATGGTCCCGCCGCTGTGGGGGACCCCGCAGCACCCCCTCAAAGGAGCCGGCGAAAGATTCCCGTGTGACCCGGCAACCCCGCTCCCGAGATAAACCCGAAAGGACCGGCAGGGGGGTCTTAAGGAGACGCCTGTGCCCCGGGTCCGCAGCAGCCGAGGGGGAAGCAGCCACGTGCCGTGGACGGATGGAAGGCCGGGCACAGTGGGACACGCGCGGCCCTAAGAAGGAAGGACACGCTGCCGCTTGCCGCGACGTGACGGGCCTTGAGGACATTCTGTTACGTGACATAAGGCAGCCACGGAGGGCAACTGCTGCAGGAGTCCGCGTCTACGGGGCCCCTGGAGCCGCCGGGCGCACGGAGACAGAAAGTGGAACGGTGGGTGCCGGCCGGGGAGGAGGGCCGGGGGCGGTGTTCACGGGGGACGGGGTTTCAGTTTTGCGGGATGAAGGCGATCTGGACACAGGTGGTGGTGACAGTGGCACATCGATGTCAGTTTACGCAGTGCCACTGAACTGTGCCCTGAAGGTGGTTAAAACGGTGAATATCGTTATATGCGTTTTACCCCGATTTTAAAATACATACTCACACAAGTGTTTTAAAACGTGTCTCTACTATTCTTAGGCTTGGGGAAACTTTCCTGTTTAGAGGAGAAAAGAGAAACATAAAGGAAATACTGCTAGATGATAAAATTATCGGTTTTTTTCTGTAACCGAAGATGCTATCAGCACAGCTGGCGCTCGGCTGGCGTTTCTGCCTGTCCCTCCAGACCCTCGCCACCCGCCGGCCTGCCTGGGTCTCCTTCCCCGGACCCTCCTCCGTGGGCTCTGGGTCAGGAGCCTGGAGGGCGGGGGGAGGAGGCCAGGGGAGTCCCCAGAGCCCTGGGCTGGGAGCCGAGGGGTGGGTGGCTGTGTCTGAGACCATAGCTCTTGTCAGGGGCTTTCTCCATCCAACCCTCTGTGTCCCATCCAGCAACTCCCCCTCCGTTTGCCCCGGAGGGCCTGGAGGGGGTGCCAGCCCCTGTGTCAGCAGCCTGGGCACTGACTGCCCTCGTTGGTTCCTCTGAGCCTTGGCAAGCAGTCCCCTTATTAAGCTCTCCTCAAATACGCCGTTGGAGAGTGTCAGTTGTTTACCTACCTGGATGCTCAAAAAGGGCACAGCAGAGGCCTTGGGAGCATATGTGTGGCTCATACAGACAACGAATTTATACACACAGGAGAGAGGTGGGCAAAGGATGGGAACCAGCAATTGCCCAGAGTGGAAGGGGGATGGCAGGGAACACGTGAGGCCACCCACCTCCCAAAGATGTCCATGTCCTAATCCCCAGGCCCTGTGCATATATGTCCCCTGACAGGGCAAAGGGACTTTGCAGACGTGATGACGTTGAGGACCTTGAGAGGGGAGATGAGCCTGGATCTTCCCGGAGGGCCCAATGTCATCACAATGTCATCATAAGGCGGAGGCAGGAGGGTCAGAGGAAAGAGAGATCGGGGGATGCTCTACTGCTGGCTTTGAAGAGGAGGAAGGGACCACAAGCCAAGGCATGCAGGTAGGTGTCTCCAGAAGCTGGAAAGGGGGGGGGGGGCCTGGAGCCTCCAGAAGGAGAGCAGCCCGGCCACGCCTTGACTGCAGCCCAGTGAGACCCATGTCAGACTCCTGAGCCCCTGGACTGTAAGAGAACAAATCTGTGTCGTTTAAGCCACTAAGTGGTGGTAATTTGTCACAGCGGGAATAGGAGTGGGTTACACCCTCACTAGGAATCACGGGAAGGCAAACCAAGACAGCGATGTCGCACACTTCCCCCCCTGGCTGGCAACAGGTAAGGGGGCCCCCAGGGAGAAGGGGGCCCGGGATCGCCCTCCACCCTGTTGAGAGGCTGGACGGGAGAGATGGGCAGGAGAGGAGGGCGGGAGAGGAGCTCTGGGGAACTGGGCACAGCACAGGAACTGGACATGCTCACACCCAGGACTCAAGGGAGCCACTCCCAGCCCCATGCCCAGTGTGGCTTCGTCCCCTGTGACCACTCTTTCTGTGGCCCGCGCTCTGCTCCGGGCCACCTTTCACTGGCTCTAACAGGCAGAAGGGACAGTCTGGGCATCTGGGCCCAGGCCGGGGGGAGGCCTGGCAGCTTCTACTCTCATGCTTTTGGGGGTCTGGAGCCACCATGTAGGGGCCAGGCCGCCCTGCTGGAGGAAGACGGAGGCCTGGCCATCCCAGCGTCCCCAGAGCTGCCACCTGGGCTGCAGGGGAGTCTAAGTGAGACCCGCAGAAGGACAGCCCGCGGAGCCCAGTCAACCCCAGAAGTGGAGAAACAGTAAACCGTTTAAGCACTGCGGTTGGGCTCCGCATTATGCAGCAGTCGGGAAGGAGAACACCGGATGGGGACCCCCGGGAGCACAGGGAGGGCCCCCCAGTGGTGCGGCTCTGTAAGGACCCGTGGCAGGGGCGAGGTGGGTGGACTAGGGAGCTGCTGGAATGAATGAAGCGGCTGCACGCTCCCCCAGGGGCGAGCCTCGGGGACAGGTGCGCGTGGTCCCCGTGACTGCAAGGGCCTGAAGTACCCAGCTGAGGAAGACCCACCGAGACGGAGGGGTCAGCGGCAGCCAGCCAGGGTCAGGGGGGTGACAGCTTCATGGGGACGAGGGCTCCTCCGGCGACGGAAGTGTTCTGGAAGCAGATAGAGGTGGCGGCTGGTGGCTGTGAAAGCGCTAAATGCGGCTCAAGTGCGCACGTTCGCACGTTAATTTCATGCCGCGGGCATCTCACCTCCGCAACTCCCTGGCGTGAACGGCGAGTTGCGGGAGAGTGGGTACACAGCGGAAGGGTAACCTCACCTCACGCATTCGGGGGCCTGCACCACAGACCAAGCGAAGACATAAACTCCACAGGGACACGGGCGCCGCCTCCAAAGGGTGTCTCCTCCCCCGGACAGGCCGGGGGGGGGGGGGGTGTTGAAGGAAGGCGAGGGGCTCCAGCCGTAGCTAATGTTGATTTCATGTTTAAAAATCAAAAGCAAATGCTGCTGTGCGTTGAGCTGGGGAGTGGCCACGGTTGCGGTTGTCCCTCTCTCTCCACTCTTCCATAGGTTCGAGATACTTCATAATTTAACACGAAAAACAGCACACTCACCCCACCCTGCCCCGCTGCACCTCCCAGCGCAGCAGGAAAAGTCCTCAGTGCTTGGGGGCCCCTCCGGGCTCTCACGGTCGCGTGGGCCCCTTGTGTCTGTGACCTGTCTCCGAGGGGCCCTGGTGATCCATGGCCATAGGGCCCGGGTTCGAGCTTGCCCCGTAGTTGCTGCCACCCTGTGCTTCCCGCCAGGTACCCCTCCCACGGGCTCCCTGAGTGAGTGCTCACAGCCACGCTTCCTGTGACCAAGAAGACCCGGTTACAATGGCCATTTTGCAGACGGGGAAACCGAGGCATGGGAGGTTACATTACCCAGCCCCTAGAGGCAGAGGCTGGGCCTCGCCCAGGCAGTCGGGCTCCCAGGGGTGGGCTTAACCGCGTTTCCTTCTCTGCCTAACGTGCCAGGATGCCGCCCCGTCACGTCCAAGCGATTCTGCGCTGGGCCGCACCGAAACCCAAGGGCCACGCTTCCTTTCCAGGGCTCGTGCGGCCGTCCCCAGCCCGCTGCCTGGGCCTTGTTTCTGCTAACGTCTGGCACCGCCCTGGGATGGGCCAAAGGAGCGGCAGTAAGAGGGGAATGGCCAAAACCGTGGGCCCGGGTGGGGTCCTGAAGTTGGCTCCACGACCACCCTGACACTCCTCCAGGCAGCACCACCCTGGGGCCCGTGCCCTGCGCTCGGGGGTGTCACATGCAGACGTGTTTGAGGAGGGGTTTCACACACTCCTCAGAACCTGGTGGAGGGTCACTGAGTGGGGGGTCCAGCTGTGAGCGGCGGCCCCTTCAGCCTCGGCCGCCTTCGAATGAAGCTGCTGGGACCTGCCCACAGGGAGAGAGCTCTGGGGCCCAGGGCTCTGGCTGGGCGCTGGGTACTGGGCCCTGGGCGCTGGGTGGGGATGGGCAGTGGGTGGGGGACAAAGGGAAAGACCCTGAGCCTTGGGCAGCACCCAGCACATCTGCACGAGCTCTGAATAAACAGTGCACGACACAGTAGTTACAAACCCCCTTGACCTTGAGCTCCTTCTCTGCGCACTGGGGGTGAGCTGCCTGTCTCTCTGGGTGTGTAAATGTTGAACGAGCTGGTGGTGCCTGTAAAAGGCCCAGAGCCCAGTGAACAGTGGCTGGTGGCCACAGTTCCCGACGTCGCCATTACTGAGCGATCGAGGCCTGGGCTAGGTTCCCGGCCTTTGGCCGCCACTAATCCAGTTCCCACCTGGGCGAGGGTTGGTGGGGCCCCGGCTGCCAGGAAACAGAGGAGGTGGGATTTGAACCTGGGGCTGGAGGCCCAAGCCCAGCTCTGTCCCCTTCTGAGGGAAAGAAGACAGTCACAGCCACATAGCCTCTGGCTCAGACTGGCTGGTCTGCTCTGGACCTGTCACTTAGGAACCTTGCCACCAAGGGCGCACCATCATCTCCCGGTGTCTCAGGTGCCTTAATTGTTAAAGAAAATGTCCTATTTGTAAAAAAAAAAAAAAAATCTTATTTGTAAAATATTATTTTATCTGTAAAAGTAATGATAGTAGCGACACCTACATCACGGGTTCCTGTGAGGATGGATGGAAGGGCCCAGGAAGGTGTGGCAACAGCCCCTGTGCAGAGCACTGGACCGAGGTCAGGGCGATGGACCGAGGTGACGGTCGCTGCTGCTGTGCCATCAGGATTCTCCCCCACGCCGACCCTCCCCCACTCCAGATCAATCTCCGGCTCCTCCGTGAGACCCAATCTGAACCATATGCCCAGGTCTAAAGGCTTCCAGATGTCAGGAGGGTTTGCAATTGCCATGACACATCTAGAAAATAAATCATTTACAGAAGGAATCTTTCTTCTTTCCTTTTTTTTGCACCGCCTTTCATTCCTCGGATATTGCACAGGCCACTTGAGCAGGAAAAGCATACGGCGGGTGTCAGCAAATAAGTCCTAGAGTTATAAATAGTCTCTGGATGCCTGAGCAGAGAGGGGCTGGGAGAGAGAGCCACCCGAGCCCCTCGTCTTACTGGGGGTGGCCCTCATCTGAGAGGGAGGGACAGGGTGGTCGGGGCAGCTGCAACCCTGACTCCCCGCCTCCCACTCACCACCCCCGCAGCCCCCAGCCGGCAAGAGGTGGGCAGCATTGCTCATAAGAGAAAATTCATAAATAAATGGGATTTTCTCATGCAGCCGGGGTAGGGCGGGGCAGAGAAGTCGCTCAGGGGCTGCGTCCCTCCAGAGGTTCAGGGCGGCCAGCATAATGGGAATGGAGACAGCACCCTCCCAAATGCTGATGGGCTTCTAGGAGGAGGCATCGCCGGTGGTTCTCTCCACTCCCTCGTGGAGGGACAAAGGGGTTTCCTTTACATTCCAACTTTATGTCCATGGCCATGATTTGTCTGTCTTCGTGGAGCAATGTCCCTCCCACTATTAAACAGATAAGCCTGGGAGCTTCCGAGATTCCCAGACCCTGTGTCACGGGGCAGGCAGGACACCAGCAGTCTCAGCTAAAGGCTGCAGAGCGCACAAGGTCAAGGGTGTGAAGGTGGGAGCAGTGGAGCATTTCTCTGCTCCTTTCATTGGTAACCCCTCAGGGTCAACCTCATCCTGCCCAGGAGTCCCGGGTGACCGCACCTGGCCCAGGGCTGGTGTTGGCCACCTGCTGAGTTGGGCTTGAGGAGCTGGTGTGGAAAGATCCCTTAGAGAGATCCACAGAGAAATGGGCCAGGGCAAGACGGCTTCACCCTGTGGGACAGAGATGTGGGAAAATAGGGTGGCAATGGAAGGGTGCATTCAGGGCAGGGCAGGAGGTTGGGGGGTGGGCAGTGCATAGCTGTTCAGAGCCAAGACCCTGGAGATCGTGCAGATCTATGCTCTCCTATATATAGCTGTGTGGCCTTAAGCAAGTAACTTAACCTCTCTGTTTTTATTTCTTCCCTGGGAAATGGGGTTGAAAGAGGCACCGAGCTGCGAAGGTGGTTGGGGATATTTGGTGAGGGAGAATGCCAGAACTTAGCAAATGCTCATTAAATGTTACCTGCCCTGCTATGGTGCAGGGCCTGCTTTGGCCTCATAGCAAAGTCTCCAGGCATCTAAGTGGGTCGTTAGCAAAACCTGCTAAGAGGTTCATTCTGGCTGCAGGTGGAGGCAGGTGGAGGGTGGAGGCCGTCTGCAGCAGATGTCTGGCACCGAGGCCCACATGCTTAGCCAGGGCTAGAGTCTAGGGGAGACTGAGTCAGGGAAAGCCAGGGCTCCAAAGGAACCACAGGAAATAGGGTGAGAGCTACAGGGTCCATGAAGAAGCGGATCCCCAAGACCCAAGGTGGGGGACGGGTCAGAAGCCCTTGACTGACCCCCAATGGGGTAGGGACCTGGGCCCTCCTGGAGCTGACAGTGCTGCAGCCGTAGGCAAAGGCTGCCACCCCCTCCACAAGCCTGAGCTCCTCCGTCTGCAGACCCACCCCACACTCTATCCCACACAGCCCCCTCTGGGGCCTGGGAGACTCCTGGCTGCGTACAGTGTGGCTTTCCGGTTTTCAAGAAGTTCAGAAGCAGCTCCGGCCGCCTGGGCGGGCAGAGAACTCTGGTTATTTAGATGTAAGTGGACCAGAGACACACAGAGTTCAAAGCCCTAAAGAGGGTTTCCCTTTAGTGTAGACCAGACCCTGCTAAAGAGGGCACACGGGGGAATCGACACAGAGACCAAGACACACACACATGCACCCACCCCCATGCACAGCTCTAGACTCTCACGCTCAGTTTCCTCCAAGGACCACAGGCCTGGAGGGTCCCCTCCAACAGGTGCCGCCAGGTGATGTGCTGCACAACCCAGGGAAGCCGTTCGAGCAGAACTCGGGGTGGAGGGCTCCCCCACAGCTGTGCGGTGCTGAGACCCCAGGGACCCTGGAGCCACGTTTCCTAATGTCACAACCACACAGAGTCCAATTCCTCACTCCAAATGTCCTGCCTGGGCTTTCCCTGCTATGCCCCAATCCTAGCCTCACAAACTCCCTGATTTCTGTTCCCTGCGCTGGCACTTACGCCTGGGGTTGGAAGCTCAGACCTGAGCGGGCAGGTGGGGGAGAGGGGGCTCTGTCCCAACCCTGCATCCCTGTGCCTCAGCCTCCCCTCTTCTCTCCCTCCTCCCCAGCCTTCCAGGACAGAGCCTGGGGAGTATCTGGGTAAAGTTACTGGGCCCTGAGCTAGCAAACTGAAGACGTGCCTGCCCCTCTCAGAGTTGTTAGAGCTTGGGGTGTGGATGAGAGGACACGCCTTTCTTGGACAGGGAGGAAAATGTTGGGCTTCCCTAGAAGAGCCTGAGCCAGGTCTGAACACCTCCCTAAATCAGATGAATTGACTAAGGAAGTTACCCATCTATCCAACCATCCAAAATCTACCTTTCACCCATTCATCCACCCACCCACTCACCCATTCACCCCCACACTCATCCATTTATCCATCCACCCATCCACCCACCCATCCATTCATTCACCCATCCTCTCCATCCATCCATCCCATCACCCAGTTCAACAATCTAATTGGGTGCAGTGGGAAAGACCATCAACTCAACAAATATTTCAGTGACCCCCTCGCTCTGGGCTGGGCTCTGGGACTCAATAATTAACAAGACCAAAGTGGCAACTGCCCATATTCAAGCCTTCGGATGTCACTCAACCTCTTGGTCTCTCCTCGATAAGGGGGGCGGGGAAGGGGGGCTGCAGTTCTGTCAGGTCTGCTGGCTCCGCAGCTGTGAAATTCTGCGAGAGTCAATAAGGAGATGGAATCCCTTTTACATAAATAGAATCTACACATCCCGGGGACCCCATCTGTGCAGCAAAACCTCATCTTCACACAGGTTGTGGGGTGGAGCTTGTGCGCAGCCCCCATTCCCCGAGGAGAAACAGTTTTATAAGTTCCGGAAATGAGGGAGAGAGCTGTCAAAAGATTATGAACTCAGCTAGTAAATTGTGAAACATAAGTCTCGCTCTGCTCGGTGCCACAGAAAACACGGCAGCTGTTATCAATTAGGGCTGTTTCTGCCTCAAGTCATGGCTGACTCCAACCCAAACGGGTTTCCTGATGGTTGGCCAGGAGCGGGGGGCTCCAGGCGCCATGGGAGAGCCCCCCGCGGGGGCCCTGGGGGACCCAGGTGCTTTCCCTCTCCCCGCGCTCTCACCCTCAGAGCGGGTGACAAGGTGTCACACCCGTCCCTGCCAATGCCCGAACGAAGGGGAGGCACCTCTTCCCTCGATACTCTCGGGGAGAGGAAATTTCCCGGGGGCCCCCAGCAGAAGTGGGTCGTGTGACTCTCCAGAACCAATCACCTGCTGGCAGGATGCTGGGTGGGGGTGACTCACATCCCAGAGGGGAGGGCGGGTCTGGGGGTCACTGTCATAGGCATCTCGTCCCAATAATCTGTCTACATTTCAGTTGGCCACATAGGAAGCGGACGTGTTCTTCGCCGTGCCCAGCACCCTTTTCCCTCCAGGATGAACCCCTCTTCCCGCAGGGAAAGCATCCAGTGTGGCTCACCAGGGCCGACCCCAGCTGTCCCCCAAGACCGCCCCTCACGCTCCCTGGAGATTTGCTATATGGGCCATTGGGAGGTCTCTCCTCTTTGCCATGGTCAGAAGCTATAATGAAAATACAGCATCAAGGCCATCTTGTCCCTTCTGGACAGAGAGCCACGACAGAGGCAAGCAGGGAGGGGGAAGAGGGACAACGGGATGCGACGGACGCAGGCTGAGCTCCTGGATTCAGCTGCACCTGAAGCTGCGCATGGCGTCCCAGTGGTGGAAGGCATTTTTTGCTTAAATTAGCCTGACTGTGTTTCTTGGCTTGCAGCAGCAGGTCTGCTACAGTGTGGCTGTGCCTACTCTGCCCATAGCCGTTTGCTGAGTGCCCGCCGTGTGCCACGGTCAGTGCCGGGCACCTGACAGGTAGATGAGTGAGACCCACTGTGTCCCATCCAAACAACTGCCACCCTTTTCCTCTCGAGGGGGAATCACAGGCCTGGGGGGCAGAGGCCGAGGGGGGCGCTGGTGGAGTTCAGGAGAACCACGGGGCTGATCCTGCGTGGGGGCCAGGAGCTGGGCTCCGAGTGAGGCTGTGTAGGTGACGGGGATTTGCCATTTCCAAGAACTCCGGTAAGATAATCTAGCGTGATAATCACTCTGGCTGCTGAAGCTGTTCTCCCTGCTGATCTCAGCTCAGGCAGGAGCCTCGGGGCTCCGGGGCTCAGGGAGCTGCTACCCGGTCCACGGTGCAGCTGCCGGGAGGCGAGCGCGCTCCGCGGGCTTCGCTGGGCTGGTTGCTGTGACTCCTGCGAGGGCTCCGGGTCCGAGAGGCCGGGGGTCGGAGGCAGCAGGGCTGCGCGGGCGGTCTGTTCAGGTCTTGCCAGCTCTGTGCGTGGGCAAGCCCGTCCTTTCTGAGTCAGCGCTGGGTGAGGGCTCCTTCCCCTCCTGCCTTCGGTGATGCGTGACCTTAGGTCACCCCACCACCCTGGCCTCAGCCTTCTCCTCTGTAAAATGGGAGCGGTGTTCCCAATAAACGTCCCTGGAGACGGGCCAAGAAAGGAAATAGCTGTCACTGTGAAAAGCCTGGTTGATGCCTTTTCCTTGCTGTGGTCACCCTGTCCCCCACAGGACACCTGAAATGCCGCCCCACCGTAGGCCGGGCCCAAATCCCTTCCCGGCCCTAACAGCACGCTTGACTAGCCGCTTGCCTGTCCTTTGTTTCCCTCCCTCCTTCCCTCCCTCCCCCTCCCCCTCTCTTTTTATTTTTCTTTTAAGCTCAGTTGCAGCAGGTTGGGTTCATCCTCTGTCCCAGCTCAGGACGGTGATCGGTGATCGTGGCTGGCGGGTGCCCAGCCCTGGGCCGTTGTTTGAAGGCCCTCTCCCCACTGCCGGGCTTGCTGGCGGGCCTGGCTGCGGGCCGGCTGCGGGCGCCCCTGCAAACTGCTTCTCTGTTTGGTCTGCGCCGGGCGATTTACACAAACAGCCTGCGTGCGGCTCACATGCCTTCTCTTGCCTTTTCCTCTCTCGGCTCCATGTCTTTAAGATCCATCCGTATTGCTGTCTATTTGGTTCAAGCTGTTGCTCAGTGTCCACGGGGCATGTCTTCCCCACCCATCCGGTCCCACCCGCACCTCCGAGGATGTCCTGCCACCTGCCCCCTTCAGGGAGCTCGAACCCACGGGGATATTTCCAGGGTGGATCCCTGCACACAGATTGGGTGTGGGAGTCAGGGCTCAGTGGCTCTGTGGAGTGGCTGCCCAGTCTGCGTGCCCACGAGGGGCCCGAGCAGCCCGCTGCGTGGGGTCAGGCGGGTGACACTGGAAGGTGAAGTGTTGGTCACTGACTCAGCGGGGTCGGGTGTGCAGAGGGGAGAGTGTGACAGAGGCCGAGGGCAGGAGAGAAGAGTCTGGCTTAGGAAAACGTCCACAGAGAGGTCACAGGGTGCTGAGGTAGAGAGAGCTCCATGACGCTGTGTCCTGGGCCCCCAGGTAAGACGTCCGCGACACGCTGTCCCCAGGCCCTTTCTAGGAAGGACTTACCAGCCTCCTGCAGGCAACGAGGTCAGCAGGGCCTCCAGCTGCTACTGCTCTGCCCACCCGACCAGGCCTCACCGCCCCCAGCCCAGCCCAGAGCAGCACAAGGGCAGGGCAGAGGCTGCCGACGGGCTCCCAGCCTGACTTCTTCCTTCATCCAAACACTCCTCCCCCCTCCTTCCCATGGTGTCAACCCTACACCCCACGCACCCTCACCATCTGCTTCCAGACCAGCCCACCTGGGGCAGGGGGCAGCAGGAGTGGTCCAAGAGGACAGGGAGCTGGGTCACTCCTCACCTGACCAGCACCGAGACCCCGTGGCCAGTGGCAGGGGCGTGACAGTTCAGGTGTTACAGCTGTCACCAAAGGGGCGACACCCGAGGCCTCGGGAAGAGCAGAGGAATCAGGAGGGGGCAGCTGTGGGAGGGGAGCTCTGAGTGTACCCTGGATCACACATCTGAGACACGTGAAGGACACGGGAGGATACCAGGAATGGTGGCTGTTGCTAAGCACCACGGTGCTCTGTGGAAAGGTGACAACAGCTGCTGGTGAGAAGCCCAAAGGGCCTCTCTGAGGCACTCATTTATCTCCTGCAAGGGCAGAACAGAGAAAGCGAAGACCAAGCCCACGGCCCGACAGTCCAAGTGGCTGGAGTTCAAGGAGACTACATACCCAACCAAGGCAGGCCGTTCCCCCAAAGCTGGGAGGACACGGGCCCTGACTCGGGGGGTGGAGCAGATACCCCTGGAAGCTCTCACTCCCAGCTATGGGACCCTCAGAGGCTGAGGAGGTGGCCCAGCTGCCCCTCGCCGCCTAACAGCCATGACAATTCAGGAGGAGACCTGTCTCACTCAAGGCCACACCTGTGCCCTTGGGATCTGCCCCTCCCCCACCAAAAGGCCGCTGACTTGGGTTAGTGACAGTCTGGGCCTAACAAGGAAGGAAGGGACTTGCCCCAAAGGTCTGAGCAGAGACTGGGACATGGGCCCATGGGGGGGGCGTGTTAACTCAGCAGCGCTCACCTGAGACAGGACTGACTCCACAAGAGCTGGGAGCTGGTGCAGACACACTGACAGTGGCAGTGTCTGTGGCTGCCGGGTGCCTAGCCCGGTGCTGCCACTTGGATCGGAGCTGAAAGGCCAGGACTGCATGGCAGACAGTGAGGAAGGTGCTCAGTCTCAGGGACAGGGACACCTGGCAGGGACACACTGTGTCAGGACAAGGGGCCTCCTTGTTTGTGTCCCAGGGAAAGGCCTGGAGGACACGTCACCTACGAGGTCCGAGTGGCAGCTGCATCCCTGAACCAGTCAGTGGTGCTATCCTCTGAAAGGAAGCTGGAGCTGGTGGCAGGAGAGGCTGTGTCCCAGCCTAGCTGCTAATAGAAATGGGAGGTGGCGGCACTCACCCACCGGGGGTCGGGTGGTAGCCGGCCAGGCTGGAAGGCAGCCATGAAGCCTGGCCCACAGGGAACTACGGCCCGAGGACTGGGCAGGTCGGACGAGGGCATTTCTTAGTTTGTGCCAATAGCAGTCAGTCCAGGTGAACCAGAGGTTGAAGGGGTCCCAGCAATAAACAGGCACAGTCCCTTTTCCTGTTCCCATTCCCAAGTCAGCCTTTAGGCCCAGAATTCATTGCCTGGAGGGGGGCTGAGTCCCAAGGCAGAAGGCCCCCCAATATCATAGCAAGTACACATGGTAATCTGTCCCCTGGCTTTTCCTCCAAAGGGACCTACGGCCACTTACTTAGCTGTGAATGCAATGGGGGAGGGGATGCTCACACATTTTGGGGAGTGCTGGGCACAGACCCTGAACTGACCCTGATCCCAGCGACGTGAAGTGTCCTCATGGCTCCTACCACCCTGGGGGCCTACGGAGGCCAGGTGGTAAACAGAGTCCTGTCCACGGTCCCCGTTACTCTGAAGCCATGGGGCCCACCTGGAAGTGATCCATTGGATCCCCAAACGGATAGTTGGAATTTCCATACTTAGCAATTGGTGTCCTTCCCACGTCAGGCCCGTGGTCTGTGGAATAAGAGCTATCGGGCCGGGGAGGCCAAATGGAAGCCTTCGAAACCAGCCTCTCCTTGACCAACAAGTCAGAAACAACGTCACATCCCAGGAAAGGGGGTGACAGAGATTAGTGCAGGTGCTGGTCTGCATCTCGTCTCTGGTTAATGCACCAGAAACCTGCAGGATCCCGGAGGACGGTGGAAACTCCTGCAGATGCACCAGGAGTAGCTGGAGCACGTGGCTGGGCAGGGGTGGTGTCCTTGCTGGGGCAGATGCATGTGGCCGCAGGGACGCGGTGTGCAGCCATCGACCCCGCCCTCACCACCCCAACCTGCTCCTTTCCCCACATTCCCCACCTCTGGCACAGGCTTCCAGTTCTCTTTTTTCCCTACCTAATAGAACCCCTGATTTTTGCTGGGCACATGAAAGACTACATTTCCCAGCCTTCCTTGCAGCTAAGTGTGGCCATGTGACTAAGTTCTGGCCAATGGGATGTGAGCAGAGTGAACTCCAAGTTCCACTTCTGGGTCATGCTCTTAAAGGGGCAGTGTGAGTCTGCCCCTCTTCTCTCCCCCTCCCCCACTCCCCACCCCTGGGGATGCCGACCTGGTGGGAGCCGCCTGGGACCATGCAAGTGCCGGCGAGATAACAAGGATGTCAGGCGCCATGACGGCTTCGTGGAGCCCAGCTGGCCCTGCACCCAGACTTCTATAGGAGAGAAATCAACGTCCCCCCGTTTCAGCCACGGTTATTTTGAGTCTGACACAGGCAGACTCAACTAAGAAACCATCTCAATTAAGTGGCCACTCTGCCTCCTCATCGCCCAGATCAGAAATATGGGCGGTCTCCTTACTTAAGCCCCATCCGTTAAAAATAACCACAGCCGCCCAGCTGGAGCAGCTCAGCGGCTGAGCGTCCACCTGTGAACCAGGAGGTCACCGGTTCGACTCCGGGGCAGGGCACATGCCCGGGTTGCGGGCTCATCCCCAGCAGGGGGCGAGCAGGAGGCAGCCGACCAATGACTCTCTCATCATCGATGTTTCTCTCTCTCTCCCTCTCCCTGAAATCAATAAAGACATATTTTTTAAAAATAATAACAATAACCACAGCTGCCAATTCCCGGGAGTTTGTTGCTCACGCCGGGGTCCGTGCCTACATTTCTTCATGGACCTCTTAGGACAGCCCACAGAGATGGCATCATGACCCCAGACTTAGAGCTGAGAAAAGCTGAGGCTCGGAGATGGAGCAGCTTGCCAAGCTCACACAGCCAGTACTCACAAAGCCGCCCTTCGGGGGTCGCCGGGACAGAAAATCCATGCTCCCAGCGTCTTCCCTTCTGCATGCCCCTCAAAGCGACTCCCCCTCTCCATTCCCCAGCCACCACCTGGCCTGTCCACCACAGTCCCCTCCCATCGTGGCCTCCTCTCCCATCCAGTGTGGGCAAAGGGGGAAATTCCTGCCCCCTTCCTCTGGTTCTTCTGGTTGGTTGAATAGTCAGATTGACAAGAGAAAACCTGATTTAAGTTGGTACACACAGGAACCCCATGAGCACGGACCTCAGAGACAGGGAGGGAAGGCGGGGTACATGTGACATTCTGAGTGGAGTATAAGGAAAAGCGCACAGGGCCTCAGCGGTCACTGCAGGTCAAGTATGTTCAGTAAGTAGGAGTTTGCCCTGACCCACAGAGGTCAAAAAAAGTGATCTCTGATCATCACTTATTATGGGTAAGGTCCCCATTCAGATTCTTCCAGGTAGTGACGGGGGTGGCAGAAGTTTCTCTTGAGGCCAGAAGGTCTCAGTTACCTTTAGCTCAAAATAATGTACACACCACAGAGGCATCTTGGGGTGACTCATTCTGAACCCCCACACCAGCAATGCAGCTTGCACACCTTGGGCAGAGTGACATTCAAAGGCAATCTGGGGCATCACCACCCTGCTTGAGCCTGCCATGGCTCCCCATTTCCCTAGGGCAACAGCAGACACCCCACCAGGAGGTGCAGATCCTCCCACCCACAGCCAACCTGACCCCGACTTCCCACTATGAGCTTAGCCCGGCGCTGGGCCTCATGCCAGATACCAAGGGCCAGACACCTCTGGGGAAGGGGCTGCCACACCCACTTACAGGTGAGAACACAGGCTCCCGTGGTTGGGTGAGTCACCAAGGAACCCCAGTCAGAGATCCTGGAGCTGGGACTCGAATCCAGGCCACCCATCCTTCGAGTCTAATCACTTCCCCGTCATCTGACTCAGGAGCCAGTGAGGCCTGAGCAGGACCCCAGTCCTTGGGGCTGCAGCCACATGGTGTGGTGGACGGGGAGAGAGGTGAGGTGCACAGCTGGGGAGCACCCAGGAGGGTGGAAATGGGGAGCCCGGACACCCTGGCGGGGCCCCCTGTCCTTGATGTATTCAACAGTGGCCTGAGCCCAGCCACTGGTGGGTCTGCACGTGGAAAGCACCAGGCTGACCCTCCCTCCTGCACAAACCTGAGTGAGTCCTGGCAGCTCTGAGCCTGAGTGTCCCCACCTGTCACAGGGGCAGTAGCCCTGCACACAATCACTGTGAGACCAGACGAGGTGGAAGGGGCCAGGGCAGGGGCCTGCAGAGCTCACAGCTGCTGGCTCCTGGTCCCCTCCATCCATGACCCCCCACCTTCCGAAGGAGGCTCCAGGCATGCACCCTGTGAGCAAAGGCCCCCGGGGCACAGCCAGGGAGGTCCTACACAGAGACAGCGGGCCTGGCAGCTCCCACCCGGCATCGAGCTCTCCCCACAGAGCCTCTAACCCTGAAAATGCCGCTCCCTGGGCAGGGGCTCCTGCTCAGACTTGCAGTCGGCCCCGGGACTCATGCTCAAACCACGATGGGCACACCCTCCTCGCCCTCCTGGCCAGGTGCTCTGGGCACCCTCACCCCTGTGAGAGTCCTGGGAGCAAGGGGTGGGCAGGAGGTGGCAGGAAGGCCCAGAGGCAGGAGGGCCCATGCTAAGGGCCCCTGCCTGGAGAGGAGGCTCGGACTCTACCACCTCCCAGCCGCTCACCACAGCTGGAGGCCTAGGAGCCCCTGCCCCTCGGAACCTCAGTTTTCCCAGCTGTAACATGGGAACAGTAGGCCTTTCCCTGCCCAAGACCTTTCCCTGCTCTGGGATGCAGAGGGCAGCGCCCTGTGGCCTGGGCAGGCAGGTCTCCACACAATACCCTCCTGCCAAGGGTGGCACCCACTGCCACTCCAGCCCATCTTTTGCCCAAAACTTGCTGGTCCTCGGTGCCCCAGATCTCTGGACCAGGCAAGACCTCATGGCCCTGACTGGACCCCCAGGCCTGGAAGTGGGGGCAGCTGTACTTTCCTCAGGTCTGGCTACCACAGAGAGGCCAGAGCCCTGCTGCATGGAGCAGAGGTGGCCAAAGTGCCAGGGATACAAGGCCCTGCACCTCCAGCCAGGCCTGCTCCTCCGTTTCCTGCCTCCTCAGCCTCCCATCACTGCCAGCCTCCAAAGAGCCCCCCTCCCACTCTCCAGTGCAGGTCTTGGGGACAGCAGCCCCCCTCCCCTCCTGACCCTTGGCTGCTCACAGCACCTCAGACCCTCCCAGCCTGGTCCCTTCATCTCCCCACCTGCCCCTCTGATGTCCTGATGACCAGCAGCTCCATCTGCCAGGTAGTCTGAGCCAGAGGCCCAGGGATAGCCCCTGACTTCTCCCTCAGCCCTCCCCCCAAATCAGAAAGCCGTGCTTGCTCTACCTCCTTGCACACCCCCACAACCCTCCCTCTGGCCTGAAGACCTCTGTCGGACCATGTCTTCCAGACCTTCTCCTCAGTCCATCCCCCACACTGACTGTCCAACTTGCATTCATAACTAGCACTTTCATTTCAATGTGGACCTGCTCAAAAACCATCCACGGCTCCCTATTGCTTGCCGGATCATATCGTAGCTCCTCGGTCTACTTTTCTAGCTGTATCTCTGCTGCTCTCTCTCACATCTCTCCAGGAAACTTGACTTGCACATAACTCTCTCCCCAGATTTGCTCAAGTTGCTCCCACTGCTTAGAATGGCTTTACCACAACCTCTTCCCCAGCGAACTCCTATTGATCCTTCAGAACCCATCACCTCCTGACAGCCTTTCTCAATGCCCACTACCACCCACCTAGAGTTGGATGCAGTGCCCCCTCCTCAAGATCCTCGAAGGTCTTACTCCACTCTGTGCTGACGTTCGTGTAAGTGCATAGGACATGGTGAACACGATATAAATGGTAGCAGCTGCCGATCACTCATTTTTCCAGTGGGTTTCCAGAGTTTCTCTTGTAGCTATTTGCATACTTGAGACATTAATCCCCGGTCAGTTTTAGATGTTACAAGCATACCCTCTTCATCCATCAGTCGTATCCTGTCACATTTGCCTACGATAGATTTTGAAATGATCAGGTCGGAAATTTCTAATAACTATGATCCGTGCCTAAAAGTTGTAATGGAAAAAGCAAGCAGCAGGCAATAACAGGCAGAACGCGTCAGCAGAGGGATGGAGAGGCCAGGGAAGGATCCAGAGGAAGCGCTGGAAACGGGAGGCGCTGCAGCAGCCGCGAAGGAGGCCGGCCCCGGGCTCGCCAGGGGCTACGCACCGCCAAGGAAGCAATGCGGGGGGGGGGGTTGAAAATGTGTCAGAACTTCCCAAGCTGACATGCAAAGAGGAAAGGGAATTTTACAAAGAGAACGAACTAAACATCCAAGAACTGAGGCAGGGTCTCAGCAGGCAGGCCGAGCACGTGGCCACAACCCCGCAGGCGGCTCGGAAAACACGACGCGGGGAGATTCCCAAAAGACCTGCGCCTGAGCGTGTCCTATTCGCGCCGGAGGGAGAGAGAAATGCTGAAAGAAACGAGAGGAAAGCACCACCTAATACCCAAGGAGGGAAAGGGGCTCGGCTTCCATCAGACTGCTCCTCAGCAAACGAAACGAGAGGGGAGTATGTAGCGTTCAGAGGATTTTTTATTAAATATATTGAGATGACTTTGGTTAACAGCATGATCTGGGTTTCGCGTGTACAACTCTGTATGTCACCCGTGTGTTGCACTCGCGCTCGCCGCCCAAAGCCCAGCCTCCTTCTGTCACCCTGTATCGGACCCCCTTCCACTCCTTAGTGCCCCCCGCCACCATTCTGCTGTCTGTGTCCACGAGTTTTTGTGTGTTTTTGTTCACTGTGGCTTTCAGTTTTATACCCCACGGGAGTGAGATCCTGTGGTTCTTGGCTTTCCCCTCTGACTTATTTTGCGCAGCGCGCCCCCCAAAGGTCCGTCCACGCGCTCGCCCGTGGCAGCGCGTGGTCCCCTCCGGCGGCTGAGCAGTGCCCCACTGTGCGCACGTCCCCGGCTTCCTTATCCAATCGTCCATCAAAGGACACGGGGCGTCTCCACGTCTTGACCACCATGAATACGGCTCCGATGAACACAGGGGTGCGTCTTTCTTTACAGGTAGGCGCTTTTCTGATTTTTCTGGTAGAGTCCCACAGGAGGGATTGCGGGGCCACACGGCAGCGCCCCGTTTAGTTCTTCAAGGGGCCTCCGCACTGTTTCCCGCAGCGGCTGCTCCAGCCTGCGGGCGCACCCGCGGCCAAGGAGGGCTCCAGCTTCTCCGCAGCCTCGCCAGCACTTATTTCTTGTCAGAGGAAAAAAAAAAATTTTTAAGGTAAAATAAAATGTTTTATTTTTCTTATTCTTAATTAATCTATTAAATGAATGTTTGTTTACATTAATACTAGCAGTAATGTATTTTGTGCTGACAGCAAATGGGTAAGTGGAATTAACAAGAGCAATTTTAAAAGACACAGGATGGAGCCGAGGGGAAGACGGTGCTATCAGGTACTTGCATTGCATGTGAGGCAACGTGGTGTTTTTTTGAAGGGGGACATAAATTAGTTACAAACGTATATTGCAAACTCCGGGTCAACCACTAACATCTTTTTAAGTATAATTGATATGCCTAGGAGAGGTGAGAAGATAAACATGCTCAATTAAAACCAGAGAAGGCATAAAAAAAGAGAGTAAGAAATGAGAAACTAAGAACAAATACGATACACAGAAAACAGTTACACACATGATAGATCTTAATCCAGCTCCGTCAATAACCACTTTAAGGGGGAGTGCGCCAAACCCGCCGATGGAGCGTAGGCTAAGGAAACAGGCCAACTATATGGCATCAACAAGAAGCCCACGTTAAATATCATGAGACACACAATGTTAACACAAATCACAAGAGGCTGAAGTTGCTTATTTATTTCAGAAAAAGCCAACTTCAGAGCAAGGAAAATTATCGGGGACAAAGAGGGACATTACACAACAATGGCGGGATCGATTCTTCAAGAAGATATAATAATCTTTAACGTGCATGCTCCTAACAACAGAGCTTTGAAATCCCTGAAGCAGAAACGGATAGAACTACATGGAGAAACAGACAAATGCACAACGACAGTTGGAGGCTTCAACACCCCTCTTTCAGCAACTGACAGAGGAAGGAGGCAGAAAATCAGTAAGGACACAGTTGACCCCAGCAGCACTATCCATCAACTTCATCTAATTGACGTTTTTAGAAGAGTCCATCCAACAGCAGAATGCACGCTTTTCCCAAGGTCACATGAAACTGTCACCAAGACAGACCACATTCTGGACCATGAAACGCACCTTAAGAAATTTAAAAGAAGCCGTACAAATTCTCATCTCAGGCCATAACACAATTAAACAAGAAATCAAAAGCAAAAAGATCCAAAGCTATTTGGAAATTAAACAACACACGTCTTAAATGGCACATGGGACAAGTAAGAAGTCTCAAAGGGAAAATTTAAAATACATTCATATAAAAATAAAAATACAGCTCTCAAAATGTGTGGGGTGCAGTGAATGCAGTGCTGAGAGGGAAATGCAGAGCATTAAATGCATGTATTAGAAAAAATATCTACAATCAGTCAGCTAAGCATCCGTCTTAGGAACCTTGAGAAAGAAGAGCAACTTAAGCCTTAAAGAGCATGAGAAAAATAATAACGATTAGAGCAGAAATCAGTGGACTCAAAACCAGGAAAACAGTAGAGAAAATCGGTGAAACAGCCCTGGCCAGGTGGCCCAACTGGTTGGAGCATCACTTCACACACTTAAAGGTTGTGGGTTCGATTCCCGGTTGGGGTGCATACGGGAGGCAACCAGTCAATGTTTCTCACATTGACGTTTCTCTCTCTCTCTCCACCCCTTCCTCTCTCTAAAATCAACAAAAACATATCCTCAGGTAAGGATTCTTTTAAAAATCGGTTAAACCAAAAGCTTATTCTTTGGAACGATCAATAAAACTGGTAAACCTCCTGCAAAGCTAACTGAGAAAAGGGTGAGCAAAGACACAAACCACTAGCATCAGAAATGAGAGTCCATCATAACGGAGCCTACAGGTGTTAAGAGGATACGGGGAATCAGGGAACGCTACGCCAGTACTACGAAGAGCGTTGGGCAGAATCCAATACTCACTCATGATTTTTTAAAAATAGGCTTATAAATTTAATAACTTATATGAAACGGACCAATTCCTTGGAAGGCACGTCTATCGAAATTCACGTAACGATAATAAGGTCGTCTGCTTAGGCCTCTCCTTGTTTGTCATTATGTCTCCGTAAAGCTGAAAGATAGGCTATGTTAAAGCTCTATTAAGAAACTGAATCAATAATCAATGGTCTTCCAAAAAAGAAAGCGCCAGCCCCAGAGGGTCCCACCGGGAAAGTCTACCAAACATATAAAAGCGAGCCCTGGGGGGAAACAAGCTGGAGGCGCAGGTAACAGCTGCGCCCACCGCCTCCCGCAACCACAGCAAAATCACAACTAAAACACAGAACCACCATCACTCAGAGCCTCCTGGGATCCAGCTGAACAGAAGCCCCTCAACCAGGGAGCTGAGGAAGCACCAAGACCGGGAGGAGGGGAGGGGACGCGGGCGGGTCGGGGCTGAGCCTCAGAGACGTGCCTGCAGGCCCACACCCAGTACTGTGGGGTAAACCCAGGAGGACATCTCGGGGTGGGGGTTTCCTAGAGGAGTGAGGGGTCCCAGCCCCACATCGGGTCCCCCACCCAGGGCTCCAGGGCCTGGAAAAGACGTCCCCACAACTTTGGGCTGTGAAACCAGGGGGGACTGTCCCTGAGGGTCTCAGAGGCTGCTGGAGCCCCGGCAGCTCCTCTCAAAGGGCCCGCGCACGAACTCACTCAGACGCGCCCCCTCTGAGCCCCAGTGCCCGGTGGCAGCTTGAAAGGAGCCTGGGACACTTGGGGAGGAACTAAATTGCCTGAAATCCGGGCAAGAGGTGGAAGGACAGCTTCCTCCCAGGCAGAAGAGCTGGCAGAGGCCATGGCTCCTTTGGAGAGTCCTCCCTGCACACAGCCGCAGGCAGGCGCCACATTTGAATCGCCAGCACCTGACTCACACCTTTGGCCCCGCCCGGTGATTCATGAAGGCCCTTCCCCTCCCCACCTGCAGCTCATCCAGGCCATTTCCAGGGGCTTTTCTGTGCAAGTGGCCCCTCGAGCCTCATGCTTAGGACTTTCCTAGAATCTCTCAAACAAGCAGCAGCGGGCCCCATACGGCTTGATAAGCGGCCCCAGGCCTGGCACTAGAGGCAGCTGCACTGCCTCATAGCTGGGCCTCTCCTGGGCACCTCCAAGCCCAGCACAAGTAGCAGCCAACTAAGGTTTGCTGAGTAGCTTATGCTGGGTGGCCCTGGGAAAGGCACTGGCAGAGGCTGACTTTATACCTCCCCGGTGGCCCCAGAGACAGTGCACTTGGTGGTCAGACTCAACCACGCTGGATTACAACCCTACCATATCCACAAGTGACACACTCAAGGGGCACACTTGGTGAACACCAAAGCCCCACTGAAGTAAATCCTGACCCATAGGGGTGTCTCTAACACATAAGCTCTATGGCTGTAGTTGCAGCTGGTCCTCACGGCTGATTGGCTGGGGAGTGAATTCCTCCCAGCGATGTCAACAGCAACCAAGGCTCAGCTACAACAGGACAGTGCACACAGCACACACAGGGGAGCACCTAGAGGGCCCAGCTCAGGTGACTGGGAAGGCTGAGCCACTGGACCCTACAGGACACCTGCTATACAAAGCCACTCTACAAATTCCAGGAGATGTAGCAGCTCTACCTAATACACAGAAACAAACACCTGGAAGCAGCCACAATGTGGAGGCAAAGAAACATGTCACAAAGGAAAGAACGGAAGAAATCTCTAGAAGAGGAACTAAGTGAAATAGATCCAAGCAAGCTAACAGATACAGAGTTCAGAATTTTGTTTATAAAGGTACTCAAGCATATTATTAAGAAAACAACTCAAAAAATCAATGACATAATGAAGTACCAATTTGAAATGAAGGCTACACAAACTGAAATGAAGAATAATTTACAGGGAGTGAACAGTAGAATAGAAGACTCTGAGAATCCAATCAGCAATTTGGAACATGAGGAAACAAAAAAACACCCAACCAGAAGAGCAAAAAGAAAAAAGAATCCAGCAATATGAAGATAGTATAAGGAGCCTCTGGCCCAACATTCGTATTATTGGGGTGCCAGAAGGAGACAAGAGAGAGCAAGAAATTGAAAACCTCTTTGAAAAAATCATTACAGAAAACTTCCCCTACCTGGGGAAAGAAATAGACTTACAAGTCCAGGAAGCACAGAGGGTCCCAAACAAGAGGAACCCAAAGAGGCCCACAGCAAGACACATCATAATTAAAATGCCAAAGGTTAAAGACGAAGAGAGGATCTTAAAAGCAGCAAGAGAAAAGCAATTAGTACCTACAAGGGAGCCCCCATACGACTGTCAGCTGATTTCTCAACAGAAACTTTGCAGGCCAGAAGGGAGTGGCAAGAAATATTCAAAGTGATGAAAAACATGGAACTACAACCAAGATTGCTCTACCCAGCAAAGCTATCATTTAGAACTGAAGGTCAGATAAAGAGCTTCTCAGACAAGGAAAAGCTAAAGGAGTTCATCACCACCAGACCAGCACTACAGGAAAAGGTGAAGGGTCTTCTTTAAGAAGAAGCTAATGAACAAAAGAATCTGACGAACTAAATAGACCCAGAGACACTGACACACGCAACAGATGATCATATTTCAGAGGGAAGAGGGAAGGGGGGTGGAGGGTGGGAAGAGATTAACCAAAGAAGTTATAGGCATATATGCATAACCTATCAACACAGTCAATAACGGGGTGAAGGCCTGGGGAGGGTGTGGGAGGGAGGTGGAGGAGGTCATTTGACGGGGGGGGGGGGAATGGGACACCTGTAATACTCTCAACAATAAAGATAAATTTAAAAAATTTTTAAAAACAAAGATCCCTGGCCGGTGTGGCTCATGGGTTAGAGTGTCAACCTGTGCACCAAAGGGTCGAGGGTTTGATTCCCAGTCCTGGTCGGGGCTCTGGCAGGAGGCAACCAATCGATGTATCTCCCTCATATCAGTGTTTCTCTCTCTCTCTCTCCCCCTTCCACTCTCTCTAAAAATCAATAGAAAAAATATCCTTGAGTGAGTATTAACAACAACAAAATATATATAAAGATTAACTGATACCAACGCTCTGCATTCTCTTCCAGGAGAAAGAAACAGAGAGAACACTTCCTAATTTATTCTACAAAGCCAGCGTTACGCTAACACCACAATCAGATAAATACATTGTAAGAAAGGAAAACTGCAGAGTAGTATCTCCCGTGAACGTAAAGGGAAGAATCTTCAATAAAATATTATCAAGTTAATCCTATAATGCATGAAAGAATTATATAAAATGGTCAAGTGGTATTTATTCCAGGTATGCAAGGCTGGTTCAGCATCTGAAAATCAGCTAATGTGATCCACACACCAACAGGCTAAGTAAGAAAATATAACTGTATCAACAAAAACAGAAAAGGAATTTGGCAAAATCAATTACTCATTTCTGATTTTTTTAAAAAGAAAGAAAGAAATTACTAAGAAACTAGGAATAGAGGGGAACTTCCCCAACTTGATGAAGACTATCTACCAGAAAACCCTACAGTTAACATCATAGTTAATAGTAAGAAATTAGAGACTTTCTAAGGGGAACAAGGCAAGATGTCCCCTCCCACCCCTCCTAGTCAACATCATAACACAGTTCCAGCCATGGCACTAAGAAAAGGCAATAAAAATGTACAGATTGTGAAGGAAGAAATAAAATAGTCTTTGTTCACAGTTGACATGATTATCTATAAAGACAACCCCAAAGAATTCACACACACACTCACTCCTGGAATTATAAGCCATTATAGCACGATCACAGGACACCGTTTTAATCCACAAAGTCAATTGCTTTTCTATAAACCAGCAATGGACAATTGGAATTTGAAATTAAAAACACAATATCATTTACAATAGCACCAAAAACTGAGTACTTAGGTATCAACCTAACAAAATATGTTCAGGATCCATATGCAGAAAATTTCAAAACTCCGATGAAAGAAATGAGATGGTTTGCAAATGCATGGAAGGGCGTTCTGCCGTCGAAGGGCAGGAAGACTCGATTTGGGGTTGTTCATTCTTCCAAACTTTATAGATTCGACACAATCCGCAGCAAGATCCCAGCAAGCAGTAGATATTGACAAAATGATTCTAAGGTTTTGCAAAAGGATAGCCAGAGTGATACGGAGGAAGAGGAATGGAGCCCGAGGGCTGGCACTGCCTGACATCAAGACATTCAGTAAAGCTGCAGCAATCAAGGCCGCCTGGTGTCAGCGAAAGAAAGAGACAAGCAGATGCACAGAACAGCACCGAGGGCCCAGGAGAGGCTCACGCACTAGTCAGCCCATCTTTCCAGACAGACGGGCAGTCCAGCGGAGAAGGCACAGTCTTTCATCAAGCGGTGCCGGCACGGCTGGAATTCCTACGCAATAAAAAAGAATCTGGAAACAGTCTTTACACCTGTCACACAACAACTAACTCAAATGGCTCATAAAGCTACATGTAAAATGCAAAACTATAGAACTTCTGGAAGAAAACACAGCAGAAGAAAATCTAGGCCACCATGGGCTTGCCAATGATAATGTTTTTAGATACAACCCCAAAAGCATAATCCATTGAAGAAAAATGGATAAGTTGGGCTTTTTTTTTCTGCAGTCCTCACCTGAGGATATTTTTTCCATTGCTTTTCAGAGAGAGAGTGGAAGAGAGAGTGAGACAGAGAGATAAGAACCGATGTGAGATCGCACGTGCCCCCAACCAGGGCCGGGGATCAATCCTGCAACCAAGGTGCGTGCCCTTGGCCGGAATCAAACCTGGGACCCTTCGGTCCGAGGGCTGACGCTCTAACCACTGAGACAACCAGCCAGGGCAAGCTGGACTTCATAAAATCAAAAACTTCTCTGCCAATGACACTGCTAAAAAGAACAAAAACACGAGCCACAGGCTGGGAGAAAATAGTCACAGAACCCATATCTGATAAAGGACCAGCATCTAAACTACACAAACAACCCTTACAACTCAACAAACAATAAGAAAACAACCCAATTTAAAAATGGGGGGAAATCTGAACAGATATCTCACCAAAGAAGATTCACAGAGGGAAAATAAGCATATGGAAAAAATGCTCAAAATCTTTTGTCATTAGGAATTATAAATAACAATAAAATAAATCAAGGAGGTGCTACTACACACCTACCAGAATGGCTAAAATATAAAAAACTGACAGTACTAAGTGCTGATGAGGGGGCAGAGCAACAGGAGCTCTCACTCGTTGCTGTGGAAGCGCAGAATGAAACAGCCACTAAGAAGACAACGCGGAAGGTTCTTTTTTATTGAATTTATTGGCATGACACTGGTTTCAGGAATGCAATTCTACAATACGTCCTCTGCCTATTGTATTGTGTGTTTATCACCAGACAAGGAAGTTTACAAACCTAAACATAGTCTCCCTATGTGATGCAGTGATCATTTAGAGATACTCACCCAACTGATGTGAAGATTCCCACAAAAACCTGTACACAAATGCTATACCAGCTTTATTCATAATCGCCAAAAGCAGGAAGCAGCCAAGATACCCTTCAACAGGTGACTGGATAAATAAACTGTGGTACATCCGTATAATGGCATATTACTCTGCAATAAAAAGACATTCATTATCAAGCCATGAAGATTTAGAGAAAACTTAAATATATATAACTAAGTGAAAGAAGCCGGTCTGAAAAGGCTACATATTATATGATTCCAATTCTATGACATTCTGGAAAAGGCAAAGCTATGGACCATATAAAGACCAGTGGTTGCCAGGGAGATGGGTAGGGGGATCAAATAGACACAGGACAGGGGCAATGAAGCTGCTCTGTGAATACATGATATGATGCATTTGTCAAAAAACCCACAGGGCTTTACAGCACAAAGGATGAAACCTAATATACGCAAAATTTAAAAATCGTTTAGGGGGTCAGGGAATCCCAGAAAGGAGTGAAGACTGTAATAAGAGAATCTAACTCTATTACAAATGCATGAAACAACCTCAGTGGAGGGGATGGGGGGAAAGATGCTGACCCAAGTCGTTCTGGAAATGAGTGGGGTCTGTAAGATGAAGACTGAAGGAGGTGCCGGTGAGCACTGTGCCCCGGTTGGTTAACCACGGGGACAGGTTGCTGCCTCGGACGCTGCTAGACATGGACACTGGAACCTGACAGTTAAGTAAAAGGTTGGTGGCTGGTAGAATCCAGGTGCCTCAGGTTGAAGTGGGACTTTACAGATAAGTGAGGGGAGGAGCTCAAATGATCCGTGGGGTGATGGATCAGACTTGGAGACATCAGCCTGAACTCGAGTTCAGAATCGATACAGATGGTTTTCCATACAGAGATATTCATAGGTATGTGTGTACACATACACGAGTTCCTACACGCCCTTCCCCTTATTCTGCCAGCTGGGAGGGCCCAAAAGCAACAATACCCAGTATTAGAGCACATCCGGCATGCAGACCTTGGTTTTTAATACCATTTTCCAGTCAAAGGAACCAGGGTTCCTTGGAGAAGTGGCCGATTCTGAGGCTGTGGAGGAGAACTGTACAGAATGAGCCTGGGGCACCTTGTAGTGCCAGAGAGTAAGGAAGCACCAAGGGGGGGAAAAAAACAACACCTACAAAGCTGGAACAATTGAAGCAACAAAATAATTAGATTATAATCCAAAGGATGAAATAAATATACATGAGTCCATACTAACGTAAATAAATGATTGAATAAATACAGGGTGGGGCAAAAGTAGGATTACAGTTGTTTGTGTGGAAAAAGACATGCAGGTTATGATTATTACAATAGCTTCATGAACTCTGTGTTTCGAGTACTCACAACTATTAACCTACTTTTGCTCCTCCCTGTGTATAAACACAGGAGACAAGACAATCCTCCCTTGCTGAAGATTTCCAAATAATTTATACAGGTAGTTTGCCCTCCTGGAAAGGGAGTATAGCTCTCTACTCCTTAGAGTGTGGGCTGCAGAGTGACACCCTTCTAAACAGTACGGTATGGAAAGTGGGGAGGGTAACCTTAGAGCAGAGAAATCTGATAAACATCTCAGCCAGGTGACCAAGGTCAACATCACCAGAGATAAGTCATGTGATATCCTGTACCTTTTTTTCCCCCCCCAAATTTTACCTCTACCTTGTTCTAAGAAGAGAGCGTCCCAGCCTCATAACCTGGAGTTTATTGTTATGTGGGTTGTGCACGGTTTTTGCTTTGTTTTGTTTTGTTTTTGTCTCTTTAGGGAAGCCTCGTCCATTGTGTGAAGATGCGATGAGGATGGCACTTTATCTCTGGTTTTCATCCCAAAACCCATAATTCCACTATCATCATCAGAAAAAACATCTGACAAATCCTAGGTGAGGAACATTTTACATAATGCCTGACCTGAACCACCCAAGAGTATCAAGGTCATCAAAAACAAGGAAAGTCTGAAACCTCGCACTTCCAAGAGGAACCTAAGGAGACATGATGAGTAAGTGGAAGGGGATGCTGGGACAGAAAAACACATGGGGTAAAAACTAAAGAAGTCTGCATGGACCACAGTCATTAGTTAATAATAATGTGCCAATATCGGTTCATTAACAGAATGAAAGAGGAAAGAGCCAGTAACATCAAAATAGATCAATAGAAATTATCCAATCTGAAGAACAGAGAGAAATAGGATTTAAAAGAAATGGTCCCCTTCAGGGATCTGTGGGGGCAAGAGCAAAATGCCAACCATACATGTAACTGGAATCACAGAAAGAGGAGGAAGAGACAATGAGGAAGAATAAGCATTTAAAGAAATAATACTTGCCCAGCCGGGCATGGCTCAGCGGTTCAAGGATCCAGGAGATTGCGGTTCAATTCCCAGTCAGGGCACATGCCCCAGTTGAGGGCTTGATCCCCAGTCCGGGGCGTTCAGGAGGCAGCGGATCAATGATGGCTCTCTTGTCATTAATGTTTCAACTCTCTCTCTCCCTCTCCCTTCCTTTCTCTGAAATCAATAAAGACATATTTTTTAAAAAATAAAATAAAATAAAGAAATAATACCCAAGATTTTCCAAATGTGGTGAAAGGCAAAAATTTAAGGATTCAAGAATCTCAGCAGACCCAAAGCAGAATAAAAAGAGCAAACAATAGTTGAATTATTGAAAACCAAAAGCAGAGAAGAAAGTCATAAAAGCAGCCAGAGGAAATGACAGTCACGTACAGAACCATAATTCAAACAGCTGATTTCTCATCAGAAACTATGGAGACAGGGCAACAGTAGAATCACATCTTTAACATGCTGAAAGAAAAACACAAACAAAAAAAACCCTGTCAACTCAAAATGCTACATCCAAAGAAAATATCCTTCTAGAATGAAAGTGAAATGACATTTTCAGGTGAAGGAAAGCTAAGAGAATTAGTGTCCAGCACACCTGCACTGCAGGAAATCTTAAAAGACTTCTTTGTTCAGGTAACAGGATGTTCTCTTTGGCCAACTTGAGCAGGAGAGTCTGGAAGGCTGAGGCCTGAGGCTGGGGCTGCAGGAGGCTGGAGCTTGGCTGGGGCAGGAAGCTTCAGAGTGGAATAAACAAGCAGGGCCAGGAAGCCAGACCCCTTGATCACAGTGGGGAGGAGGGAGCCCTGGGCCCCTCTGTCCCCTCACTCAGGGGAACAGGTCAGGGGACACATGGAGAAAAAACGACAGAGTCTTTGAGAGACAGGTGCCACCATTGCCTCAGAATTCTGTGCACAGCAGCAATGGGACCTCCTACTCAGGAACCCACGGGCATCAGACTGCAGGGTGGGTGGAGAAGCAAACTGGGCTGTGGGCAGCTGGGAGAAAGCACTCCCTGAGGCCCGACCAGGGGCTTGCAAAGGACACAGCACCCCGAAGGTGGTTCTGGGCTTGTTCCCAACACCCAGAGCAGGCTACACAGTCAGCAGCTGGGGCCACTGGGCCTCGGGTGTCAGGGTGGTGTATAGAGCAGGCCCAGCCCAGAGAGAGCTGCTAATTTGAACCAAATGGGCCGGGGCCTCCTGACACACAGCTGTTCCTGAGCGCCTTTGAATGCCCGCATCCTCTCAGCCTGGATGCTGAGATCAGAGCAGATGCTGGGGCCGGTTTCGGGGACGGGAACATACTTCCAGGAAGCTGGAATTGGGGCAGCCTGGTAGCCTGAGGTCGGGCCTCGGGGTGTCTGAGGACACGAGTTACACTGCAGGGATTTGCAGGCAAAGGCACAGCTTCTAGGAGAGGTGAGAGCCAGGGTCAGGTGAACCACAAGGAGGGCACAGGTCCCAGGCCCACCCCAAAAGCCATATGCCCAGGGCTTTGGGCACTCTGACCTTGGCCTTCCTCCCAGATACCTTCCCCAGCTCCCTCTGGCCCCAGCACTTTCCTCTGGGTTTTTCAGCTGTTTGGACCTGTATGTTCCTGGAACAACTTGAGCCAGTGGAAGTCACAATGAGCATTGATTGCATCCAAAAGACCCCTGATGTCTGACTGATGTTTCTCAGAGGTTGAGCGTCCACCCATGAACCAGGGGGTCACGGTTCGATTCCCGGTCAGGGCACATGCCTGGGTTTCGGGCTCTATCCCCAGTAGGGGGTGTGCAGGAGGCAGCCAATCAATGACTCTCTCTCGTCATTGATGTTTCTATCTCTCTCTCCCTCTCCCTTCCTCTTTCTGAAATCAATAAAAACATATTTTGAAAAAAGAAGATGGGGAACTTGTCTACCCCAGAGGGGCAGGTCATGTGGTTGTGCTGACATCATTCCTGTGCAGGTCCCAGGGCTGGGAAACACCTCCAAGGGAGGGGCCTGGGGCCTACAAGCAGGAAAGGATGGTGCAGGGCACAAGGGTGCCCCAGGCCCCAGGCATGACATCGTGGGGAGAGCTAATTCTGGCTAAAGTGCTAAGGGCTGAATGTGCCATCCCTGTGCTCCGCGATGGGGACCTTCATCCTCTGCCTAAGGAAACGGGGCAGATGGAAAGGACAGAAAACCATGAGTCTGACTCGGTGCCATCCCTCCCCTCCCCCACCACAACCCAGAGGTATGGGCTGCTCTCACCCCAGTTTTATGCCTCTTGAGCCTGTTTGATTGTTTTCTGGATTGACAGGGTCCCAACCACTACACCCACCTCTACCCTTCCCATCCCCCTACCTCCAGTTAGGGGCCCAGTGTCCCTGGCCCTGGGATCATCTGTTCCCAGGTCTGGGAAAGCTTCCCTTTTTTCATCACTAAGGTGGCACCCTGCTCAAGACTCACATGGCCACCTACCTGCCAGGCACCCTGTGGAAGAGCGAGTGGGCAGCTTAAGCCTAACCTGGCACCCCCTCCCCTGTTCCCTGTCCCCTCCCAGCCTGCTCCACCCCTTCCTCCCCCAGCTCCCTGTCCCCTCCCAGCCTGCTCCACCCCTTCCTCCCCCAGCTCCCTGTCCCCTCTCAGCCTGCTCCACCCCTTCCTCCCCCATCCCAGCAAATGGCTCCACCTTCCTTCCAGGGTTCAGACCCAAACTTGAGAGTCACCCTTGACTTCTGTCTTCCACCCCAACATCCAACCCATTGTGTATTTCTGTTTCTCCTCCACAGCCAAAGTTCACCCTCATTCCAGCCAGTCCCCACCCACCTCCACAGCCACCACCCTGGTCGGAGCCACCACTGACCGCGCCCACCACAGCCTGTTTCTCCGCACCCAGAAGCATCCTGAAATCCTAAGTTAAATTGCATCACTGCTCTGCTCAGAACCCACCAGGGATGCCCCAACTTACCCCACAGCCCTCACACCAGGGCCACACCAGACCCGGCCTCTAACCCTGCCCTGCCTCCCTGATCTCGGCTACCAGTCTTTCCCTTCCACTGGCCTCCTGCTGTTCCTCAAACCCACTTAGCAAGGCCTGCCTCGGGGCCTTTGCGCTTGCTGTTCCTCGCCTAGAATGTTCGCTCCCGAAACACTCATGCAACTTGCCCCTCTCCTCATTCTGTTTAAACATCACCTCTTCGGCTCCTCTGGGACCTCCCTTCCCATTATTCTCAGTCCCCTCGCCCAATTTTCACTGTCCCACTTAATCTCGCCTGCCATCTTCTACTGGGTCGTTATTTATTTATCCACTGTTTGCCTCCCTCTCTCGGTTGTCAGCGCCCTGAGGTCAGGGTACTGACTTTCTTATGCACTGCTGGAACCCCAGTGCCTAGAAGGGGCTTGGCACACAGTAGAGCAGAATATATATTCATTGAATGAATGAATGAATGAATGAATGAATGAATGAATGAATGACAATTGCATTTCATGTGATGTTCCTGGCACTTTCCCATCCATAGCATTCTTTCACATCCACGGTTTCCCTGGAACACAATCAGGAAAGGGAGGTTCAGAGAGGGTGAGAGATTTGTGCAAAGCCACACAGCTCAAACTTTCCCCTGAGTCTGTCTGGGCCTCTCCCTTCCCCTCATGGGATTCAGGGTGTGTTTGATGGCTCTCGGGGCCTGTGGGGTGAGGGGAAAGTCCCATAGGTGCTCTTCAGGACACAGGGCAGGTAGGGTTTGGAAAGAGCCAGACTGAGGGTGCCACAAGCCTGAACTATTCATTGGGTCCCTGAGCCAGTCAGGTTCCCCAAGTCCCCAGCCCCTTGTCTGTAAAATGTAGGTTCCTGTTGAAAGAACTAGACTAGGAAGAGCACGCACCACTGTAGTAAGGTCAAGACCGTGGGCGCTGGTGTCAGGCTGCCCAGTTCAAATTCCAGACCCTACACCTGCAGGCTGTGTGGCCCTGGACAGGTTACATAACTGCTCTGTGCCTCAGTGTTCTCATCTTTAAAGTGGGCACAACAGTTTCTACCTACCAGACAGGGCTGGTGGAGGGTTAAATGAATGGATGCATGAAAGGGCTTAGCCTAGCGCCAGACCCATAAAACCTGGGGAGATATTAGCAGCAGTAGCAGCAATAATGGAGAGCTCACGGCTCTGTGTGGACCCCCAGTTAGTTCTCAGTAACTTCAACAGGGCTGTACCTCCCATTTGTTCCCTGGCCAGCCCCTCCATCTTCATTGTTCTGAACAACCTAGCCTCCCAGCATGCAAGTAAATCAGGGCTTGTTCCCACTGAGGTGAATGGGATGGATAGGTGCATTGGTGGGTGGGTGGGTGGATAGGTGAGTAGATGGATAAGTGGATTGGTGGATAAGTGGATGGAAGATGGATGGATGGATGGATGGATGATGGATGGATGGATGGATGGATGGATGGATGGATGGATGGATGGATAGATAGGTGAGTGGATGGATAGGTGGATTGGTGGATAAGTGGATGGATGGATGGATGATGGATGGATGGATGGATGGATGGATGGATGGATGGATGGATGGATGATGGATGGATGGATGGATGGATGGATGGATGGATGGATGGATGGATGGACAGGTGGGTGGATGGATAGTTGGGTGGATGGATAGGTGAGTGGATGGATAGGTGGATTGGTGGATAAGTGGATGGATGGATGGATGATGGATAGATGGATGATGGATGGATGGATGGATGGATGGATGGATGGATGGATGGATGATGGATGGATGGATGGATGGATGGATGGATGGATGGATGGATGGGTGGATGGATGGATGGATGATGGATGATGGATGGGTGATGGATGGATGGATGGGTGGATGGATGGATGGATGGATGGATGGATGGATGGATGGATGGATGGATGGATGGATGGATGATGGATGATGGATGGGTGATGGATGGATGGATGGATGGATTATGGATGGATGATGGATGGATGGATAGGTGAGTGGATAGATAGGTGAGTGGATGGATAGTTGGACTGGTGGATAAGTGGATGGATGGATGGATAGATGGATGGATTATGGATGAATGAATGATGGATGGATGGATGGATGGACTGACGGATGGACAGAAGGATGGACAGATGGATGGATGGATGGATGGATGAAGGTATAGGTGGGTAGATGGGTGATGGGATGAATTCCTGGATGAACGAGTGGATGTATGGACGAGTGGGTGGGTAGGTGAAGAGATGGACTCCAGAAACAGTGCTCTTCTTGTGACATCTCACTGAGTCTTTCCCATCATCTGAAACACAAGGAAGCTTTAATATTCTCGGAGATCTAAAAGAAACTAAAATCTTATGAGCCAAACACACTTGACCTCAATGGGCCTCAGTGTCTCCTCATATGACATAGTGAGAACACAAGCCTTTCTATATTTCCAGCTTCCCAGGATGGCCCTGTGAAAGGACAGGTACAGCAGCACCTCGAAAATGCCAAGCGCTGCAAAGAGCTTGTCGGAAGATAATGCCAGTCTCGGCAAGGCGCCAGGGGTGTGGTGGTTAGACAGGCCCTGCCAGGCCTGCCCAGGAGTGCGCATGGGCGTGCCCTGCTGGCAGGCACGCTGGCAGAGGGAGCCAGCAGCCTTCAAGGCACTGGTGCTCTCTGACCCAGTGATTCCACTTCTAGGAACGGACCTGAGGTAATCAAGGATTCCCGCAGAGACTTGGCTGCATGGCCACGGCACACCGCCCCGACGGGGAGGTCCAGCAGCGCGGAGCCCGGCCTCAGCCAGGCCGGCTCTCCTGTGGAATATTAGGCAGCTGTGCACACCAGCTGTTTGAAGAATGACTCAGTGACATAGGGAAATACTTGAAATAAAACCTTAGTGAAAAGAAATAAGATAGGAAACTACATGCGGGGGAAGATGTCAGCCTACTCGGGGAGGAGTCTCTGTATGAGCATGTGCGTGAGAAAGGTCCTCGGCGGATAGACACCCAAATGCCTGGTATCTGGGGAGGGAGTGCTTCCTGGTAGTTTTCCATATAATCCATATGGGGTGCAAACCGGAGGGCTGGCCGTGGGTGGGCCTTGACCTCTGACCTCTTACAAGCAGGGAAGCCCCCTGCCCTGTCCTCCCAGAAGAAGGGGACCAAGTTCACCGGAGCAGGGGAGGGGGCACCCCCTCCAGGCGCCCTGAACAGAGGCCTCCCCCTTTCCAGCAATGGGGTGCATAACCCTCCAGGCCCTCCTGCGAGCCTCTGGGGTGGGATTACGGAGTCTTGCTCGCATGCTTGCTTTGCTGTCTCTCTCGCTCTCTTTTTTTTTTAACCTTCCAGGTTTTCTACAAAGAGCAAGAACAACTTTGCTGATGGAGAAAAGCAACGCCATAGGAAGCCAGCCAGGGGCGTTGGCGGCTCCTGGATTTGTCCGGACCCCCACCACCCTCCACCTGCCTGCAAGGGGCCTGCTCCAACCTGTACTGGACAGAAGCCAGAACCTGCATTGGAGCCAACAGACAGCGTGGGGCTGCTCCCTGCTCTGCCCGGACTAGTGGAGGGTCACGGAGACCCTGTGGCCGAGACTCAGTTTCCCCTTGGATACAGCGAGGATACACGCAAGGATCAGCGGATATTTGCAAAAATAGGGGATGAGGGAGGGTTGAGAGCATGAACTAGGGAGGGCGCCTCCTTTCCCTCCTCCTGGCTCTCACAGCCCTGGGGGCCCCCAGCCCGTTGCCCTGCCCACCCGGCAGGGAACATCTGGCACTGGGGAGGGAGGCAGGAGGATGGGGCGGGCGATGGCTCTGTGCCTGTGGGATTACAGGCAGCAGCTCCTGGGTCTGGGGCCCCTGGTGCTGTGGAAACTGGAGCAGAGTCTCAGACCCCAGCCTCTCCTCTAAACGCTGGGGGCTGCAGGAGGAGGGAGCAGCTGCTTCAGCGGCAGAGACAAAGGGGGGTCAGGACCCCGGATCAGAACATGTTCCCTACCTGAGTCTCTGTAATTAACACTCTGCTGTCTCAATTTATGAGAAAATATATAAAACACGTAATTGCCTTTGTATTTTGGACACTTGTTAGGAGAATAATAAATGTTATTATTTATTAATATGGAAATGAATCATTTGGTTTTTAAAATTAAACATTAAACCGCTCACAAATTAAATGTAAATTATGGGGCCCGGCACTGATGGAGGAGGCTCCCCAGGGAAGGGCCGCTCAGCTTCTCCGCAGAAATGAGCCGCGTGGCCCTTTAATGAGGCGCGGGGGTTTGGAGGCGGCGGGGTGACCCGGGGACACGAGCTGCTCGCAGGGACATCCTGCCCCCTGCCGGCCATGTGAGGAGCCGTGGTGCAATGCGGGAGCTGCCCGCCAGGCGGCTTGTTCTGCAGATCTTTCCAGAAGCACTTAATCCGCACTGGGTACCAGTGCCCCTTGCCTGGCAGACAGCACCCCCAGTCACTCATGAGTTCCGTGGCACAAATCTATTAGGGGTGGGGGTTTGGCCCCCGAAAACCCTGCTCCCCTAGAGGAAAAAATACAGCTCCTGCTTGCATCGGGCTGAGGCAGGGCTCCTTGCCCAGCTATCAGCACTAATCCCCGTGTTCAGCGCCCCCGAAATGAAGGAGCTTTATCCCCACTTGACACGGGAGCAGAGAGCAGCTCAGAGATGTCAGTGACTGGCTGAGGTCACACAGCCGGAATCTGGGGGGGGTCTCGCATTCCAGCCCAGCTGTGCCTGGCCCCCTCCCGGTCAACCTTCAGGTTAAGACTTTCTGGGCACCCTCCCTCACCCCCACCCGACTCTGCCTCCCCTTCACGCTAGTGTCCTAGCGATGGCCGTTGGGCGCTCACGATGTCCCAGGCCCAGTATCATAACGTATGACAGGTGAGGAGCCCGCCAACGGGCCCAGGCTGTGATCTGACCCCAGAGCCCGTGCTCCGTCCCCGCGGGTCTCCGCTGTGCGCCCAGGCAAGGGCACAGCCCCTCAGAAGTGCGCCGGGAGCGTCTGTGGAGGGATCAATGAATGAACGGAGGAAAGCTGCCTTGCGAGTTATCGCCAGGAACCCCTTGAGGGCCTGTGGGGTTGGGTCACTCACTGTCGGACCTGGGTTACCCCTGGGGAGAGCTGGGGCTGGGACCAGGAGCTGATGTGTGCCTGGAGGCAGTCCCGGCACCTCTCTGCACTCGGATCACCCCCCGATTGACGGATGAGTGAGGGGGGCGGCCAGATGTCCCGGCCGCCAAGCAAGCACTGCAGGGGCGCAGAGAAGCCCTGGGGTCCATCTCAGCCTCTGTGACCCTGCCCCCGGGAGCCCAGGTCCCCAGTCACGTCTCAGGCCCCTCTTATCCAACATCTGGTTTGGGAAACGCTTTCTTCCACCCGATGGGACTCTGTCCTCTGCCCTCCTGCCCCCCCGCGCCCCAACCTTGGACGGAGGAGCCCTCAACCTGCCTCTGCCCGCCCAGCTCCCGCCGCGGAGTAGGACAGCCAGCGGCTCCTTGTTGTCTCGGTTATCTCTCAGGGCGGCTCAGACACCAACTAATTTGTTTCAATCTTGCCCCCTCCCTTCCTGATCAATGTTTTAACCCAGCCGCTCTGTTAAATGACTTGTTCCCATAGCAACCATCAGATACACGCGTGGATGCGACTCGTCTGCTTCCTGAGCCCCAGCGCCTCCTAAGAGCTCGGAGGGAACCAGCCTCCTTTCATATCCGCCGCTGCTCGCTGCGAGGCGCGGGGTATTGTTCAGAACAAGTCATTTTAAAAAACAATATTAGAAAAAGAACTTAACCAGGTTTCTCACCAGATATAAAGTTGTTTCATAAGGTGTATCACTCCCAAGAAATATGAAATCAGATCTTTTTAAAAAAAAAAAACACAAAACGTTGACCAAGTTCATCTTTGTTCTGAGACTCTTTTCTTGGGAACTGAGCTGAAACATGCACACAGTTCTCTGCGTGAAGCTATCAGCTGCCTCATTTATAAAGAGGAAAATTGAAAACAGCCTGAAAGTCCAACAACAGAAGATTCAAACAAACGAGGGTCCTCACGCTTAAGGATATTACAGAGGTGTTTAAAACGCTCCCTGCGAAAGGGAAACGTGCGTGTCAGATGATCCGAAGTGAACCGGGGTGAAGAACTGTGCCGCCGGGGGCGGGACACGATGAATGGAAGCGAATCTGAGCTACGTAAGGAGACACTCAGATGAAACATACGCACCAGGATGGGGACAGCGCTGTCTGGGTGGCGGGCCCGCGGTAATTTTTTCTCTATTGTCCTTTATTCAGCAGATAGTCGTGGACTTCCCGCCGGGCCAGCCCTGTGCGAGGCACTGGGAGCCCAGCGGTGAATTGCACTTCCGATCGCTTCCCGAACGTGCTTAATGAAGATGTTCCTTTTCGACGGAAAAACAATGTTTGTAAAGCTAGGGTACGTTTCATTTATCACATTGACGACAAAGTAAAGATAACATATTCCGTTGGCGGGGGGGGGGGCGGCTGTGAGGATACAAGCCTCCTGCTGTGGAAGGATGGACTACAGCTACCCATGAGAGATCCCCCCAATAAAGCCATCTCCCATTGAACGGGCCCCCCATCTCCACTCAGGTAACTTGGGGGTGAAGCACCCCCATGTTGACCTTCACTTCTCTTCCAGGGAGCCTGAGCCGTAACAACCGCCCTCTGCCGAGAAGAAAATGCTGGCAGCGGGCACCACCCGGCAGCTCCTGCAGTTAGTCTCAGGGTGGGGGGGCGGCACGTCTCTTCGCCTCTCCGGCCTCAGTTTCCCCGCTGGCCCGATGAGGGCGACGATGCCGACCTGGCAGGCTTCCCGTGCGGACGGCGCGGGGCCTGGCACGGGGCACACCATCCACACAGGCGCTCGAGTGCTTTTTTTCGCTTTTTTTCTTTTTGCTTCCTGAGATGGAAAGGACAGTGAAAGCTGGCGTGTGGTCACCAGCAAGCTCCCAGTTACAAGCCCCTCTTCCTTCCCTGGGGACCCCTCAGGAGCCTGGGAGAGCGGGCCTCGAGCAGGAGGTCTCCACGGCCACGGACGAAGGGCTTTCCCTGGGCAGGGCCCACAGCCTTGCCTGCACCACACGCAATGGTTTTGACATTCAGCAAATACCCTGGCCCAGCGTTTTCTAGTTTCGACGGGCAGGGTCACAGGGAAAGGGGTCCCTTTGTATTCCCAAGGCTGCCCCCTTCCCCTCCAGGCCCCGATACCAGGCCCACCGGCTTCCATGTCCAGCCCCTGTCCCCTCGACTCCCCCCCTGAACCCCTTGCAGGGGCCACCATGGGGCCACTTGCATGCTGAGTTTGTTCAGCTGTTCCAGGTTATTTGAAAACTGATAAAACCTTGTCTTTACAAAAAAAAAAAAAAGCCCTGTCTTTAATGGGAATCCAGTGTTTTCTTAATAGTCCTAACTCAGCAACTAAAGGAATTTTCCAGACTTGAAAAAAGAGGGGGGGTGAGAACCAGTGATCACCTCTGGTTTCTGACGGAGCATGCACAGGCCTGGCCGCCGTCCAGGTTCAGAGCAGGGGGAGCGGGTGCGGGGAGAGGTTCTGGCTTCCGGGCCGGCGCTGCACCAGGAAGGCTGGGGACGGCGCTCCGCCGGGGGCTGGAGGGTCGGGACCTAGGGCCCTGAGCCTCGGAGGGAACAGCATGGGGTCCGGGAGGAACAGCAGGAGGGTCCTGGGGGAGAGTGGGGGAGAAGGTGGGATTGTTCACATTTTCCGAGCCTGTCCCACATAAGTGCGTGACAAGGGCCCAAGCCGGGTGGGTGGGGATGCCAGGTGTGCGCCTGACTTGGAACAGTGGGGTGATGCTGAGGACTGGGTGGGGCATGTGGGTCCCACCGCCCTTCCTGGAGGGCTCAGGCACCAATCCAAGTCTGCAAACCCCACATGGCCTCAGCCCCAGCAGCTCCGCCTCTGGAAGTTGATCACCAGAAATAAGTGAGGCCGGGAAGGGTGATGTAGCTCTTCTCAGGTTCGTCGCTGCAGCATTTCCGATGCACAATGTTTTCAGTGCACAACGTGGAACGTGCCTGATGCTCACGGGACGGGTTGGATGAAGCAACTTATGCTCAGCCACACTCTGGAATAGAAATAAAAATATTTCTAGGTGATAGATGAGACCATGAAAAGGTGGTCTCACCCAGCCGTCCATGAGAAAAGCAGATTACAGATGCTGTGGACAGTCTGTCGCCAGTCGAGTCTAATGGAATAGCGGAGATAGCTAATCTCTATCTAATTAACACACAGGCAAAAGGAAAGGTCTAGGAGGAAATATACCGAAGTGTTAAAGTTCTGAGTAGCTTCCCTGTTTCAATTCTCTGCATTATCTGATATTTCCCACACAAATTAATGTATGTTTTTGTTCATTTCTGAACATGGCCTGGGCCCAGCCGTTCCTGTGCGGCCTTGGGCAAGTTACTAAACCTCTCTGTGCTTCAGCGTCCTCTCCTTTCCAGCAAGGACAGCACCTGCGGAGGTGAATACATGCAAAATGCTTAGCTCACTGCCGGGGAGATTAAAAGTACCCAAATGTCAGCTGTTTTTATTAATCGCTTGTTTCTCTACCTATAAACATGTCATTGTCTTTGGTGCCGAGATTAAGGCACAGAAAGCTAACCGCCTGGGGAGAACTGACATGAAAGGGGCGCGTGGTTAATTCATTACACTCAGGAGCGATGCTGTTGGGCTCTTGGAGAGCCCTTAGCGGGGGAACCTTTTGAGGATTTTGGTCATCGAAAGAGCAGTGGAAAGCCTGACAGTGAAGAGTCTCAAGCAAGGAGGTGAGCTGAGAAGTGCATGGTTTAGAAACTCACTGTGTGGACACTGTGGACTGAGGGGGGCCCCGGGGAGTGCCTCTAGGCCACGCCAACACACGGGCTACCTCCCTCTAAGGCCGGCACACAGTCCTCAACCCACGCGGTCCTAGAGGCTGTCCCCTGTGCCCAAGTCCCCTACCCACCTGCCTCCGAGTTCACACGGGGAATCCCATCCCTGCCCACCCTGCCGCCTCCCACACCCCCACACCCCCTCCCCCTGCTCCAGCCGCAGGGGCCCCTTGCCGCCTCCTACCCACCAAGCACACTGGCTCCTCGGGACCTCTGCTGCCAGCTCCCTGCCCCAGGACACTTCTCCCAGAGCTCCCGTGGAACCTTCCCGGTTCCTTCCAATCCTGCCAAAACGCCGCCCCCTCTGTCTGGCCTTCCCTGATGGTGCCAGGCCACACGAGCAGCCTCCCATCACCCCCACCCCACCCCCGGGACATAGTATGTGCTCAGTAAACGTTTGTGGAATAAATGTAGACACACAGGGCGACAGATGGAGAGAGACAGTGGAGAGAAGACAGCCCACGCTGTTTGTAGCACTCCTCTCGGGCATTGTGAGTCATTGTGTGTTCTAACCCATACACTCCAGCACTCTCCAAATTTTCCACAGTGAACTAGCATTTCTGCTGGAGTCCTGAGTTTCCAATCATTTGTTAGAACAGGAGTTGAATATCAGAGCACTCTGGGCAGGGAACTGGCCCAGCTCTAACTTTGGGAAGTGAGAGGAGATGCCTGTGGGGCTGGTTCCTCTCCCCCCCACCCCTCCCCCTTCCTTGTTTCCTGCCCAGAGTCCCCTCCAACGGCCCCTCCCGGCCCCTGGGAGGAGTAACATCAGCAACCGGAACCCTCCCGGCACCCACCCTAGTTCTGCACACAGGTGAGGCCTGAAACTTGCCTAAATCCCCCGGGGGACTGGCCTGCACCCAGAAAACATGAGCTCCTCCCCGTTCCTGGTGACTTGTTAATTCTATATGTCACACATGTACACGCAGGAGGGACCGGCCTCTTCTCACTGGGTTGCCCAGGACCCAGCGTGATGTCACCTGGTTGGGGGCAGTGCTGAGTGTAGCAGTTAAGAGCACGGACTCTGGGTCCATACGGTTTGGTGGGACATCCAGCTCTGTCCCTGGATGTCCAGGGACACCCCTTCACCTTCCCAGGCTCCTTTCCTTTATTATTATTATTTTTTTTTTTTAATATATTATTTATTTAAAAAAAATTTTTTTTTTTAATATATCTTTATTGATCTCGGAGAGAGGAAAGGAGAGGGAGAGAGAGAGAGATAGAAACATCAATGATGAGAGAGTCATTGATCCAGCCCGCAACCCGGGCATGTGCCCTGACCGGGAATCGAACCCCGATCGCCTGGATCCTAGGTCGATGCTCAACCGTTGAGCCACGTCCGGCCGGGCAGGCTCCTTTCCTTTAAGTGGGACCCACCAGGGACTGTGAAAATCGAGGAGCAAGAGGTGGCATAGCCCAGCGAGTGTGGCTGGCCGAGCGGCAACCCATGAGCCAAGAGGTCGCTGGTTCCTTTCGGGGCTGGGTCCCCAGTAGGGAGCGTGTAGGAGGCAGCTGAGCAGCGATGTTTCCCTCATTCATGTTTCTATCTCTCTACCCCTCTCCATTCCTCTTTCTGTAAAAACCAATGAAAACATTAAAAAAATAAAAGAGCCGGCATACAGTAAGCACTCAACAGGCGCTAGCTACTGTCAGTCTCCCTGAAGTTTTAGAATAAATCGGGTGGAACCAGGTTAAGCACTGGCCCACCTCCCCCTCCTTCCCCACCCTTGGGGCTGTGCGGCTTCGCACTGTGGCCCGGCCACTTCGGAAATGGCCGGGGATAGCGTACACCCGTGACGGGCTCTGAGCCACTGTGACAGGTTAATGAATTCGGCCGCAGCGCCCAGACACCGCTGGGCCGGGCCGCCGGCCTGGGCCTGACCTTTAAAGGCGAGCGCTAAGCCCCGCACCGCTCACCGCCCATCGATGCTCGCGGACAAGCCCGTCAGAGGGAAGAGCGATGGCTCCCCACCGCCCCCGCACCAAACACTGTGGCTCCTTCCTGAGTCATAACGAAACTGTGCAGAACCGTTTGGTTCTCCCCGCAGCCCTGGCCGTGAAAACTCGGGCACTTTGCGCCGTGCCTGCTGGTGCATGCCAGCCTGGCGGGCTCCTTCACCCACAGGCCCCGGAGGAGGGGGCTCCAGCCTCTCCACAGAGCCCTAGCTTTAATCAGCCTCCCTTTATGACCTTCCCACGCATCTTCTCCACCCCCTTTTGGACAGACATTCACGGAGGACCACCTCAGTTCAGGCGTCTTTGGCTACAAGGAACAGAGAACACCAACCTGAGCTAAAACGATGATAATTTGTATTAGTTCGTGTAACAGGACGTCCGTAGGTCGAGCGGGTTTCAGGTGGGCTGAGTCGGCAGATCGGTGTTGTCCTCAGGGACCCAGGTTCCTGTCCTCTCTCTGCCCTGTGTTCCCGTCTCTCCCCCTCCCCCCCAGCCGTGGTTTTTGCAAACTGGAACCGAGGGCGGCTGCACTGCCGTCCTCATAGCTGGACCCAACATCTCTTCCGGCGACTCCCTTTCTCTGGGAAGAATCTAGGCCCGATAGCAATTCCATAACCTTCCTAAACTCAATCATTGCTATTCTGACACCTCAGACTGTGTGTGTAGCCCTCTCCTCCAGAGCGCACCCCACAGCGCCCCACGGGCAACACCCAATGCAAGGCCCTGGCCTTCCCTCGCGTCCACCGGAGAGTCGGGTTACGATGTCAGTTATCGGCTGTTGGTCAGTGAAACCCTTTGTTTTGCAAAGATTTGAAAATTTTTACTTTTGATTTGCTTGCGTTTTGCACAATTTTAATTCTATCACCAGAAGTCTGTTTTGTTTCTTTACCTCAACAGGGATGAGTTTGGGTACTAGAAGTTCCCGATAAGGGGAAATTGGCTTTGTTAGCTTTCCTGATTGCTACTTTATTTTTAATTTATTCCTAAAAACTGGTTTTACAGTTAGCCAAAGCCTGATTCTTAATTAAATTTCATAACGAATTATTATTTGATTTTAGAAATACAGAAACAATGCTTACATGTTTAAAAAATAATAATTTAACATACTTTAAGCAAATTGGTTCTTTAAAGGGGACTGTGGGCATTTACAGCAGCAGGAAATGTCTTTTCAAAATGTATTTATTGCACACTGTGTGCAGGTGATAGTCACTTGTCATGAATTTTTCCAAAAGTTAACTCCAGAATTAAATACAAATCAACATTTACTACATCCCATTTTGTTCGCCCCATGCTTAAGTTTATTTTCATATTTACCTATTTTTTTTACCATTTAATAATGCAGACAACCTTTTTTAAAAACCCTTGAAAACTTGATTTTCAGCATCTGCGAAGGCCTTGGGTGTTCCTGAGTCTGGCCCATCTAAATGGACGCCCTTTTACAGGTGTGTTTCTACTCCCTCCATAGGACAACTGTTTAATTAAAGCCGGGAAGTTACCGTCACAAAACAAGCAGAATTCGCCCCCAAAAGTCCAAGCCGTTCATTAAACAACATAAAGAGAATCGCTGCACTTGGAGAGCCAATTGCCCCGACAATTATTCCCACCTCGGCCTAAATGTCCTATGTGGTTGGAAGAATTACCCAGCGAGGAGGGACCCGGCCCCTCGCCAGCACCTGACCACGTGCATGCACCACACGTGTTGTGTTTGGGGCGGGGGGGCTTTTACCAGCATCCACCGGCGCCAATCAAGAGACAAAGTTCTCTGCCGAGATCGATCGTCTGGTACCCAGCGGAGCCCAAGGAGCTGGTTACAAGGTCGAGCAATTAAGAGCTAAAGCCGAAAGGACTCACATAATTGCGGAATCGCTCATTTTCACAGCCTGATTGGAAATTGTCAACACTGTGTCTGAGACTAATGAAGCAAAGGAAATGGAAAAGGTGACATTTTCGAATAACATTATTAGTAAACGAATTGACGACGCGTCCATAGCAAAGACGGTTCCGATCCAGGGGTTTATTAGGTCCAGAAAGGCTTCCACGGCAGACTGAGGAGTCGAGATATTAACGCCTTGCTAATTGGGCTCCGATAACAGCGCTAATTGGAACACCTAAAGGAAAGAGACTGGGGAGGCCCTGTCTGCTCTTTAAAATAGTCCCTAAACAAATTACTGGGAGTGAAACGTTCAGACTGGTAAATTAATACCTGGAGATGCGGAGCTCATTACGGAGGCCCCGCCGCGCCTCGTACAAACGCGGCTGTAATGATGCAAGGTGTAACTGCTCCAGGTCAGGCTCGTTCTAGAAAGCCCCGAGATCCAAGGCACGCACAGCATGACTCACCGCCTCTCCCGTCCAAAGCCTGCGTGCAGATCTGCCTTCCGCAGTGAATGGCAGGATCAGAAGGGTGACTAAGTCCGAGCTGTAACAGCACCGCCTGTCTCATCATTATGTGGGTGGGAAAATGACATCAGAACAGGGGGCTCGGCTGTCTCATCCCCCAAGTGGCTGTCCAAGGAATGATATTTGTCAGGCTTTTAAGAGACAAGAGGAGGACCGGGGGTGGAAAATTGTAAATGACTCACTTAGCGGCCTCACTCGGCTTGAATAAATGGGGTACTTACCCTGACAGGGCGGGACACCTCAATGAACTTCAGTGGGAATTGCAGAGATTATCGGGCAGAGCGGTCCTTCAGTCACGCAGGCAAAAGACAGATCCCAGTGCGTGAGAGCCCAGGAAATGTCACGCTCTCAAGCCCTTCCCCGGGAATCTACCAGAAGGCTGGCGACGGGCATTAGGCGTGTTTAACTGTGGGTCTGGGGGAAGTAACATGTAAATATTATGTGCCCTAACAACGTTGGAAGAATGCAATTTGAAACTGGGAGTGGGAGCATCAAGAGAGAAAGGGGGGGAAATGGAACAGACTCATTGATTGTCACGTAAGTAACAGGTGGGAGACAAAGGAGGTCACTTAACGCTGACAAACCGTATAACGTTAGCTCGCACTGCCTGGAACTGCCAATATCTGACCGTTTCTGACCTACGAAAATGACAGCTTTATAGTACTGAAGCTCATTATCAAAGATACTGGAATAGAAACAGCCAATGAAACAAAACTGCAAAGTTCCCTAACTTGCCCAAGAAATGCAAAAACTAAGACATGCTAGGACATGGGGGAAACTTGAGAGCTTGGTGCTGAGTGAAGTGAGGCCACGTGAAATGCCCAGAGCTGTCCAGAGCGACAGGAAGCAGGCTGCCAGGGCCTGCGGGGGGCGGGCATTGTTGCTTAGTGGAGGCAGGATTTCTGTTGGGGGGGTGATGGGAAAGTTTTGGAAATCATGGTGGTGGTTGCACAACACTGTAAAGGAACTGTATGTGCTGTGTTGTACACTTTTAAACGGTTAAAATGATAACGTTTATATTATATATTTTTACTACAATTTTAAAAAATGAGTAATGTTCCAAAAACCATTGAATTGCACACATGAAAAATGGATTAATTGTATGGTATGTGAACTAGATCTCAACAAAGCTGCGTGGCTCAGCCGTTGAGCATCGACCTAGGATCCAGGAGATCGGGGTTCAATTCCTGGTCAGGGCACAGGCCCGGGTTGCAGGCTCCTTAATCCCCAGCAGGGGGCGAGCAGGAGGCAGCCGATCAATGTTTCTCTCTCTCCCTTCCTCTCTCTGAAATCGTTAAAGATATATTTTAAAAATAAAATAAAAATAAGAACAAAGGAAACAGATCACCTAGAGAAAGAAACAGAATCATTGTGATGCAAACTACACAGTAAATATTCTGCAGAGTAAAATGGGAGAGTGGGGGCCTGCGTGTCAATCAGAGCAGTGAATGCAGATCGGCGGAGCTCATCTCTCTGAATCAGGTTTCCAATCAGCTCAGAGCGCAGCCAGCTCTAATCAGAGTGATTGAGGACAACAGACGGTCCCAGGCCGGGCGAGGGGGGGGGCGCGACAGGCGGCGGAAACCAGGCAAGCGCCCCGGTTCCACCCTGATATTAGACAAGGGAGAAGTCGGGCCAAAAGCATTTAATGTGACAAAGACGTTACGCTATTAGGCCCGCAGAGATTTAAGCACCAGGAATGCGGCAAATAGCCTTTGCGGAGACAAAGCCATGGGGGATGTGAGGAGAAACGACTGAAACGTGCTATGGTTTGGGGACAGCGCAGGGCTCTTGGGCGAGTGAGCAAAAAAACCGAGGAAGGTCATAAAATCACTAAATCCAAGCAATAAGGGATATCTGGCATTTCAGCCAAAGAGAACACGCCTTCTCAAATATACGTGAAACATTCACACACACATACACACGCGCACGCACACACCGTCACAGTCCTTTTCATTAAGTAGGCGTGATCGCGATCGACTCTGTTGATCACATCTGTGTTAAAAGCGAGAATTAAAAACATTCAAAAAAGCAAAGCTTCTGCCTGGAAATTCGAAATGTCTCTCCAAGAGCTCTCAGGTAAAGGGCAAAGCAGAAATTGCAGCTGTGGGGTTTCTTTGGGAAAAAAAAAGAACAGCAACAGGCCTCTGGGCCTCCCTGGGAGGGTTTTAAGACAGTTGGGGGGAAATCATGACTTTGAATACTTCTGTCCGTAAAAATAAAACAGTGAAAACAAGCGAGCTAAACCTCCAACTCCAAAGAACTAGAAGCTGAACCGCAAAGTGACGTAAGGAAATGAGGGAGCCGGCGGAAACTGATGAGGCGCCGGGCGTGGCGACCATGCAGCCACTTCGGGGAATCAGTCCGGCAGGTCCCCGAAGGTTAAGCCCAGAGTCAGCCCGTGACTGAGCAATTCCCGGGGTCCGCCCACGAGAGATGAAAACACACCCACACGAAACTCGGACAGGAACGTTTACAGCAGCGTTATCCGTGCTGCGGGGTGATGACGGGTTTTGCAGCCAGAGAGTGGCGCTCCGCACAGCGTAGTGAACACTAAATACCACCCGAGTACGTACTTGAAAATGCTTAATTGAATGTCATGCGCCTTGCACCTCAATTTAAAAAAAAAAAACAATTAATGAGGTAGGCAGTAGAAAAAGCCATAAAGCTAATAAATCAAAATTCTGATCTTTTGGGAAAATGAACTAGAGAAGCCGTTTATTATCAAGAAGAAAGGACTGTGGCGCGTGCGTAAGAGGCCTCGCGAGGAGGCCGCACGCCGCGGGACAGGAGTTGTTAAAAACCGTAATAGACCACTTTGCTCAACTCTGCGAAAATAAATGAAAACCCTGACGAAACGGATAGTTTCCTAAGAGAGTACAATTTACCAAAATCGGTCCCAGCAAAGACACGAAATTTAAACGGCCTATTTTCACAAGAGAAATAGAGAAAATTATGAAGGTCTGCAAAAAGAAATAGGGAGAAAAAGACAGAAACCGGTGAAATTGGTTAGCGACAAGAGCAGAAAACTTAAATCGATTTTCAAATGCTCAGATTCTCTCCGGGTAAGGCAGAATGAGATTTCTCTGAACGTGCCTTTTTAAGTTATTTTGACTTTGAACCGCGTTAGTCTATTACACATTCATAAATTCAACATTTTGGGTGGGAGCTCCGAAACGGAACGCAAACGGAGGCAAATGGATAGATAACTGCATATCGGTTTGAGAACATCCCCGCAGAGAAGACATGAACAATTAACCCAAGTGCTTTTCAAACACGTTAATCTGTTTGTGTAAAGGAGAGAGGAGCTAAAGGAAACCTTGAACTTGACCGAGAAGTTTGTCGTTGGCTGCCGCAGCTCCTAAGCTTGTTTTCTGTGTATTGTAGGATTGAGCAAAAAACTAAACATTTGGATGTTATGAAAAAAACAAAAACAACGGGGTTTTTTGCAGCAGGAAGGGGTACAAAAAAGTGCAGCAGGGGAGAATGGGGAGAATGGGGAGACCCCCCCCCCCCGTGTTGGAATGAAGCTAGAAGTATCAGTATCTTAACTGTTTACTGTCGGGCTCTCCCCACGGAATCTAGAAGCTGCTAACAGGCTTGGGACAAGAAAATCCAATTATTTGTGCCAGGTCGTAAGAAAGCCCTGAAAACTGATGGAGACGCAGGGGGATTTCACAAGAACCAGCTTGTTTGTTTGGATCATTAACATTTCATGAGGTTATAGTTTTGATTAGGTTCGAGCTCATCCTGCCAGCTATTTGTGTTCTATCCCACAGGGTCTCCATTCTCAGCCTGCTCTTCCTCTGCCTGCTTTCGGGTTAAGTATTTTTCATGATTCTTTTGTAGCTCCTTTTTTTTTTTTTTTTTTTTTTTGCCTTATTAAGTGTCTTTATTATTTTTTGTGGTTACTTTCAAGATTACAGCGCACACCTTTAACTTATGAAAAAATATTCCGTTCTGTGTGTAACATAAGAAACTCACAACAGCAGACTTCCTTTTCTTTGGTCTTGCTTGACCTTTGCGCTTCCGTGGTCATATGTTTTTTTCTTTCGTAAATGTGTGAAACCGACAATATATTGTTACTACTTTTCTTTTTAAAGGATTTAAATAACTTTTTAAAATCCTGTCTGTTGACCAACGCAGTTGCCATTTCAGAGACATCATCCCTTTGATAGAGCCGAGTCTCTACGTGGCCCCGTTTCCCTCCGGTTGACATTTCTTTTAGCATTTTCTGCAGTTCAGCTTTTGTTCTTCCCAAAAGGTCTTTATTTCACCGTCACTTTTGAAAGATATTTTCATTAGCTCTGGAAGCCTAGGTTTTCTCCTTTTCATGCTTCAAGGGTGTTGCTCCACTGTCTTCTTGCTTTGATTGTTTCTGATGAGGAATCTGCTGTCATTTTCAGTTTTGTTTCTCTGTAAATGTCTCTTTCTCCCCTGGCTGCGTTTACGATGTCCTCTTTATCACTGGCTTTGAGCAGTTTGATAACGATGGGCTTTCAGATAGTTTTTCTCGGGTTTCTTGTGCTTGGAGCTCATTGAGTTTCTTAGGGGGACTGAGTTTATAGTTGTCATCAAATTTGGAAACAATTTCAGCTATTATTTCTTCAAATGTATTTGGTGTCCTCTCCCTTTCTCCTCTCCCTCCGGGATTCCAATTACCCACATATCAGGCAACTTGGAATTGCCTTACAGCTCGCTAATGTCCTTGTCATTTTTCATTCTCTTTTCCCTGTTTCCTTTCAGATTGTTTCTATTGCTATGATTTCAAGTCCCTTAATCTTTTCTTCTAAAATGTCCAAACTTCTGCTAATACCATTCATTGCATTTTTTCATCTCACAAATCATTGTTTCATCTCTAGAAGTTTGACTCGAGCCATTTGTATCTTAACTTTTGGAAAAAATAGAATACAGTTATAATAGTTGCTCTAATGTCCTGGTCTAGCTCCAACTTCTGTATCACTTCTGGGTTGGTTTCCACTGATTGGTTTCTTTCTCCATTATGGGCTGTAGTTTTCTGCTTCTTTGTATGCCTGGTAGATTTTGCTTAAATAACGGACGTCGTAAATTTTACCTGGTTGGGTGTTGGATAGTGTTTTATTTCTTAAATATTCTTTTTATTTTTTTATGTTTATTGATTTGGGGGTGAGGGAGGGAAAGAGAGAGAGCAACATCAACTTGTTGTTCCACCCATCCATGCATTCATTGGTTGATTCTTGTATGTGCCCTGACCAGGGATTGAACCCACAGCCTTGGCATATCAGCACGACACTCTAACCAACTGAACTACCTGTCCAGGGATATTCCTTAAATATTCTTGAGCTTTGTTCTTGGATGCTGTTAAGAAATATTGTGTCCTTTTGGGTCTTCCTTTTAAGGTCTGTTAAGTGGACCAGAGCAGTGCTCAGCCTAAGATGAGTTATTTCCCGTGACTGAGCAAAGCCCTCTGTGTACTTTACCAAATGCCTCATGAATCTCTGAGGTTTCCGGTGTGGCTGCTTGGAACAGGCTCTAACCCCAGTCCTGCTGAGCACTGAGGACTGTTTCCTCTACCCTTTGGGTGGTCTTTCTCTACATGCACACTCATCGCTGCTGAGCTGAGCATTCAGAAGAGAGCCCATGCTGACCTCTGGGTTCTGTCTGAGCATGACTCTCCCCTCTCGGGTCCCCTGTCCTGAAAATACTAGGTAATTGTCCCCCTCAGAGTCTCACTCCAAGAGTCCACCGAGCTCCACCTCAGAAACCTGCAAGGCAGCGAGCTGGGGCGACGGCACAGCTCACCCCGTTTGTTTTCACCTCTCAGGGATCGCCGACCTTGTTGCCGGAGTCCCCATGTCCTCATTAGCTTGTCCACTCTTTGGTTGATTCAGGAGGAGGAACATATCTGATCCCTGTTGGTTAGAAACAGAAGTCTCTAGCCGTTCATATGTAGGGTACTTATTCATTTTTTTGGGTTTAAATACACATAATTACTGAGATATTTGGGTTTAATAAGTTCTTTACACTCTCCCACTTGATCTATATCTCTTTTTCTCTCTTTTACGATCCACTTTCAATGAATTGTTTTTTATTACTCCAATTTTTTTGCTCTGTGAGCTTGGAAGTTATGCAGTCTTTTATTATTATTCTAGTAGTTACCCTAGAGATTATAACATGCTTCCTGAGCTTATAAAAATCTCATATTAAATGATGCTCTTATGAACAATGCGAAAATCGTAGAACATTTTAACTCTATCTTCCCACACACAAAACATAGGCCGATGTTGCCATGCGTTTTCATTCCATCTGGTTTTTTATTATTGTCGTTGTTGTTTTGTTCATTCCCACCTGAGGATATTTTTCCATTGATTTCTTTCTCTCTCTTTTTTTTTTTTTCTTTTAGGGAGAGTGGAAAGGAGGGGTTGGAGAGAGAGAGAAAGACAGACAGACAGAAAGACATCAGTTGGTTGCCTCCTGAACATGCCCCAACCGGGACTGGGAATCTAACCCAGGACCCTTTGGTGCTCGGGCCAATGCTCTAACCCCTGAGCCACACAGGCCAGGACTCTCTTTGTGTCTTTAACCCACCAGGACATTATTATTGCTCTATACTTTCAACATTTACGTATATCTGCCTGTATATTTACTGCTTTATTGTTCTTTACGCCTCCCTACATTTATCCTTTTGCCTGAAAAATCTCTTAGTATTTTCTCAAGTGTGTTTCTTCTCACACCAAACTCTCTCTGCTTCTGTCTGTCGGAGAGCGTCTTGAATTTACCTTCATTCTTAGAGGGTTATTTTCTTTGCATTAGAAAACCCTGGTTCGGCAGCTACTTTTGTTGTAGCCGTTTAAAGACACCATTCAAATGCCTCTGACTCCCTTTATTTCTGTTGAAAAGCAGCTGTAAGACTAAGGAAAAGCGGTGGACCCCCCTCCCCCTTTGCTCTGGTGGGGACCCAGAACATTCCAGCCTTTTGAGGTAGGGAAGGAAAATTCAGCTTGGTCACCTTACCCCCTAAGCGGGGTGAGCGACCATGGAGTTCTAGCGCCCTCTGGTGCCCGGAGGAAGACTTACTCCTACATCGTGAAGAATTTCTGTCATCTGACAAATACAAGGTCTGTCCCACAACAATCCTGCAAAGAGAAAAGACAAAATGTGTGGAGAGAAAAAACAATAACAAGCCCACAGGCACCCACAGGTCTCAAAATAAATATGTTTAAGGAGATGAAAGACAAGATAGAGGATTTTGGCAGAGCTCTGAAAACTGTAAAAGAAATAAGGTAGTAACCTTGGCCTCCCGAGACCGGTGCAGACTCCCTGGGCCTCACTTGTCCGAGAGCCTCTGGCCGCTCGTTTGCTTCCTCACTTGCAGTGGTAACTGGGCCCATGGGGGCTCCACCCAGCTCCTACCCCAGGTCTTCCCTGTTACTACCGAGACAGGAAAGCCCCGGGACTCACTCAGCTCTCACATATGTGCAGCACAAGGTTGCGGGGAGGGGCAGTCGTCCCTGGAGTGAGCCACCAATGAAGGGGGGCGGCTCCGACTGCTGAGTAAACTTTTCCCCTCCTGCTCCTGAACAGCACCTGCTGAGATTCAGTCACGTTACAGCCTCTTGGAAGATGATGCCACCAGAGAGGGTGGCCATCAGTTGTCACCAGCCCTGTCCCTGCTGTGCCCTGGGCACTCCAGCCCCTCCCTCCTGATCGCCTGATCTCCCCTCTACTGAGCCGGTGCCCCCCCCCCCCGCCCCGTCGTGTTCCAAGTTTGCTGGTTTCTTGTGGCTGCTGTAACCAAGGACCACAACCAGTGGCTAAAACCACAGAAATTCACTCTCACAACCCTGAGGACAGGAGTCTGACATCAAGGCGTCAGCCAGGCTAGGCTCCCTCCAGAGTCTTTCCTGGCTTCTTCCAGCTTCTACGTAGCCCCAGGAGTTGCTCGGCTACAACAGCGTCACCTGGTCTCTGCTCCCTTTTCATGTGGCCTTGTCCCCTTTGCCTTTCTACTGCCTCCCCTCTGTGCTTGCCGGGCTCTGTGTCCAAGTTTCCCCCCCTTTTTATAAGGATGCCGGTCATATTTGATTAGATGTGATATGTATACCTATACACAATGAGATATTATTTAGCCATGAGAAAGAAGAAAATTTTGCATTTGCGACGACATGGATGGACCTACAGGGTATTGTGCTAAGTGAAATAAGTCAGACAGAGAACGACAAATACCATATGATTTCACTTATATGTGGGATCTGAAAAAGCTGAACTCATAGAAACAGAGAGCAGAGTGATGGTGACCAGGGGCTGGGGGCAGGGCAAGGTTGGTCAAAGGGCACAAGCTCCCAGTTTTAAGGTGAGTAAGTTCTGGGGATCTCATGTGCAGCATGGTGACAATAGTTAACGATACTGTATTGTATACCTGAAGGTTGCTAAGACAATAGATATTAAATGTTCTCACCACAGGGGGAAATGGTAATTATGTGAGGTGATGGAGGTGTTAACCAACCCTATTGTGTTAATCATTTATCTCTCTCTACATATATATACACGTATGTATGTGTGTGTGTGTGTGTGTGCGTGCGTGTGTGTGTGTATATATATGTGTATATATATATATATATATATATATAAACTCATCACACTGTCCACCTTAAACTTACACAATGTTCTATGTCAATTATATTTCAATAAAGTGGAGAGAGGGGGTAGATGCTAAGAGGAATAGAGAAGTGGGAAGATCCACCACATATGTGTACACCCTCTTTAGACATGTAAAGAAAACACATGTGTAACGAAACAAAACAATAACTGAACAGTACTTATTCATGGGGGGGCGTGCAGAATAACAATTGAAGAACTTGTGCCCCAGAATTTACCCAAATAGATGAAAGGGGTCAAGCACAGATTTAGGGAAATTGTTAAACCCAAGCAGGAAAAGTAAAAGGAAACACACACCTGGATACATGGTGGCACAACTGCAGGAAACTAAAGCAAAAGAGAAAATAGCCGACATAACCAAACTGTAAAAGACACCTCACTTTCAAAGACTGAGCCCTTCAGTCTCTCAGGACATCCCACACAGAATTAGCAACCCCCTTACCCACCCCCCGGGGAGAAACAACCCCAAAATGCAAGGTTATCTCCCTGGTTTACACTCCTGCCAAGTCCTAGCCCAGTCATTCTTCTCTGTCTTATCATGTCTCTGAGACCTTCAGGAGGTGACGGTTCAGGGCACATGCCCAGGTTGGGGGTTCAACCCCAGTAGGGGGCATGCAGGAGGCAGCCGATCAATGACTCTCTCATCAATGATGTTTCTGTCTCTCTCTCCCTTCCCTCTGAAATCAGTAAAAACATATTCTTTTTTAAAAAAAGAATTTTTCCAAATTACCTGGGTTTCAGGATTACCCGAAGCAAGACCCAAATTTTAATGTTTAAAATGTGTAAGTGCTGCCCGGCTGGGCGTGGCTCAGCGGTTGAGCATCGGCCTAGGATCCAGGTGATCAGGGTTCGATTTCCGGTCAGGGCACATGCCCAAGTTGGGGGCTCGATCAATGACTCTCTCATCATTGATATTTCTATCTCTCTCTCTCCCCCTCCTTTCCTCTCTCTGAAATCAATAAAGATATATTTAAAAATAATAATAAATAAAAGTTTTAAAAAAATAAAAATAAAATGTGTAAGTGCTGATTGGCCCCATAAAAGAGCTCGAGGCCCAGGGGGTTTACAAATGAATGCCAGCTAACATCCAAACAGGGGTGATTTCCACGTTAGTTGAAATATGCCAAGTCACAGAAAAAAGTAGGGAGTTCCTCAGTTCAACTCATGAAGTCAACGTATCCTTAATAGCAAAGCTCTCTTAGGTTATTCTTCAAAAAGAAAAAAACAGTTTTTATTTCGTAAGATGGATGGGAAAATAAGGAAAGCATTTCAAGATCAAATTGAATTTGTATTAAACAAATACGAGATGAATTTATTTTTATGGCAGGAAAACAAGGATGTGCCCCTATCAATTAGACAATAGATAGAACTAATTAAAACAACAACTGGAGTATTAAAAACTAAATTGGAGTAGAAGGAAACTCCTAAACTTAACAGACTATTGGCCAAAAGCCAGCAGCAAACACCCAATGACACAGAGAAATTCCTATAAATATCAGGAATTCGGTATCACCACCGTTACGCAATATCGTCCCGGAGATGGCAGCCAAGTTACAAAATGTGGAAACTAAAAGCCAGAATTCTGCTTTTGGCCTCAGGTTCCAGAACAAATTCTTTCAGGCCTAGCTGAGCTCGCCGAAAATAGGAGAGAAAGTAGCTATGAACTGTGAGCATCAAGTACCCGGGAGGGACGGGAGGGCCCTGAGGACAGAGTGGCAGTGCCCCGGGGACGTGGGCAGACGGGAGCTCCGCCTGCACATCCTGCATGGACACAGGCCTTGGGGGGGTGGGTAGGTGACCCCAACTTGGAGCCATTGCTTGCGTACTGGTAAAAGATGAAGTAAACGTTCCCGTGAGGGAGTTGTCCCCAAGTCAGGCTGGAGGACACCCCCAGAGAAAGGTGAAGCCATAGCTCACAAGCATGGGGGGGGCCTGGGGGGAGCAGAAGAAAAGCAGCACGTTGGGACTCCCCGGATCAGCAAGTAGGGAAATGCATGCGGAGTGGTTAAAGGAGCGTGGACACTGTCACAGCTAACCAAGAGATAACAGGGGCACTGTCATTGTGGGCGGTTTTGTGTGTTTTTTTGTGTTGTTTTTTTTTAAATGTCTTTATTGATTTCAGGGAGAGAGGGAAAGAGAGAGAAACATCAATGATGAGAGTCATTGATCGGCTGCCTCCTGCACGCCCCCTGCTGGGGATCGAGCCCGCAGCCCGGGCATGTGCCCTGACCCGGAATCAAACCGCGACCTCCCGGATCCTAGGCCGATGCTCGAGCGCTGAGCCAGCCGGCCGGGCAATATCACTGAGGGTTTGCTTTGCATTTCCCTGATTAGTGATGCCGAGCACTTTCTGATATACCTGTTGGCTGTTTATGTCTTCCTTTGAGAAATGTCTATTCAGCTCCTGTGCCCCTTGTTTAATTGGGTTGTTTGCTTTATATTGAGTTGCTTGAGTCCCTTATATGTATAGTTTGGACCTGACCCCTTTTAGCTTCCGCCCTGGAGCATGGCCCTGAAGGGCGGGAGAGAAGAGGCCTGTCCAGTCAAGTCCCCCTCTTTCCTGAGCGGCTGCGTGTTGCAGGGGCCAAGGGGCTGAACTGGGGGGGGGGCGCCCCCAGCAGCCCACCATGGTCCGCAGTCCGCAGTTCCCCGCCTGGGCACAGCCTGGGTGTCATGATAGATTTTAACCACCAGACGGCGGGCGATGATCATCTTTGCTCTTAGTCTCAGAAAATTTACTTAGGACCTTAACCCCTTATCACGGGTATGGTTTGCAAACAATTCCTCCCAATCTGCAGGCTGGCTCTCCACTCTGTTGACGGTTTCCTTTGCTGTGCAGAAGTTTTTAGTTTGATGCGATCCCATCGGCCTATTTTTGCTTTTGCTGCGTGGGCTTTTAGGCTCCTATCCAAAAAATGATTGTCGAGACTAATATCAAGTTTTCTCCCCTGTGTTTTCTTCATCAATAATTCTTAAAATTTAATAACATGTTGAAATGGCTATCTTTGGAATGACTTGGGTCAGATGAAATAGATTATTAAAATCAGTTTTGCCTGTTTCTTTTTCACTTTTTTAACACGGCTCCTGGAAAATGTTTACCTGGGCACGTGGCTCGCCTTCGCGCCTCCCAGACCATCTCTCTCAGACCGGCTGCTCCAGGCCCTGGCGGCCCCCAAACTGCATCCCTTAGGCCACCCCGGGTCGAGCCTGCCGCCTCCCGGCCACCTCCCCTCCTCTGCACGTGCCCCACCGGCGCCCTCACGCCCACCTCCAAACCCCCGGGGCCCTTCCAGGCTGCGCGGCCCCTGCCTCGGCCCAGGCCCCTGCGCCTCCGCTCCCTCGGCTCCCTCGGGCCCCAGGGCGCTCACAGTGCACCCGCAGCCTGCAGCCGGGCGATTCTAACACCAAGCCGGCGCCGGTCGAGAAGCTGGAGGAGAGCTGGCAAACGGGGTGACAGGTCCCCCTCCAACTCTCCAGAGCCGAACTCAAGCGGGGCCTGCAGGCAGATGGGCAGCCGGCTGCGTGCCCACTCCAGTGCCCTCTAAAGCTCACCCCCCCACACACACACAAGGCCCTGTGCCCCGTGGGAGAGCTCTCTCCCTATGTCCCTGGGCAACAAGGCAGCCGAGACCATGGACAGGTCCCGCCACGGCTGGCCGCCCGCCACCCTTGGGCACCGGCTCCCCCACGGCAGCCACCCTCCAGCACCCCTCGCCCCCCTCTCCGTTGGCCAATCCCCACTAGATCCCCTTAGGAAAAGCACCTCTCTCCCTCATTCCCTTGCCCTCGGTTTTTCAGTAAGGCTCTGAAAGCCTCGATTCTGGTCCCCAGCTTCTCTCCCCCCACTTTCCCCTGAGCCCTTTGGGTCAGGCTTCCCCCGCTCAGCACTGCAGGGGAACCACCCAGGCCCCTCTGCCTCGCTTGGGATGAAAGCCGAAGTCCTCGCAACGGCCCACAAGGCCCAGCCGGATCCCAGTGTGATCCGGCCGCCCACTGTCACTGCCCTCAGCAGCCACCGTCCCGTGGAGCAGCTGTTTGCAGCCAAAAGCAGGGGAACCTGGAGAACAGGTGAGGGCCAGGGGACCCCTTCTTCGGGGCTGACAAGAGGACCCAGAAATCCTACAGCCGCCCCCCCCCCCCCCCCCAGACACACACACACCCCAGCCAGGATCTCGGCAGAGCAGAGGACAGGAGCAGCAAGAACTCTGATTGCCAAGCGTTTCAGCCGAAGAACCATGAGTTTCTCAAAGGACTGTTTAAACGATCATATTAGAGTAAGGTTACTACCCGGGACTCCGTCCCCTTCTTACCACCCAGCAGATGGTACCGCTCAAGAGAGATCCGATTAATTAAGAAGGAAGATTTAAAAGCCCTGTTTTCTTTGCACATCGGATGCATTGTGAGTGATCTGTGACCCCGCTACACACTCACATATGCACAGAAGACCAAAAAAAGACGAAGACTGAAAAGAAAGAATTCAGACCAAAATATTAATAGTGGTGATGAGTGAGTGAGTGATGACATTAAGAGTGACTTTGTTTTCTTCTTTATATTTTTGTTATTTTCTAATTGTTTCACAATGAGTGAGAGCTAATTTTATAATTAAAAGAGTATTTTCGATTTTTTTTTTTTTTTAATCCTCAGCTGAGGATATTTTTTCCATTGCTTTTCAGACAGAGAGAGAGAAACATTGGTGTGCGAGAGACACATCGATGGGTTGCCTCCTGCATGAGCTCTGACCTGGGCTGGGGATCGGGCCTGCAACTGAGGTACATGGCCTTGCCGGGAATCAAACCCGGGACCCTTCGGTCCGTGGTCCGACGCTCTAACCACTGAAACACCCAGCCAGGGCTCGTATTTTAGATTTTAAAAGAAGATGGGAACTTTCACTTTCAAACAAGATGGAGTAATAGAAATTGGATTTACACTCCTGCCTGAAACAACCAAAATAATGGTTAAATACATGAAACAAGAGTTCTCGAGTCACTGGCTCTCAGGCAACAAAACACAATAATCCTTGAGAATGTGGAAACAAACAGAGTGAACCCCACAGCCATCCAGCTTACTTCCTGGAGAGGGTTTCTAAGCCGTGGCATAGAAAACGGTACCCCAGTGGAACTTGGCCAACCCCTGGAGTTGAGGAGACAGAGCTGAGAGTTCAGGGAGACCAAGATGGATAGAGCAATTAGGACAGAATACCAGAGAAGGGCGAGAACCCAGGGATCTGCAGAGTCCCCCTTGGGCATTCAGCTGAGAACTGATGAGCACGGGCCTCTAAGGAAACAACCCAAGGCTGGGAAAGAACCATCTGAAAGGATCGGTGGTGACTTTGCCTGATATTCACGTACAGCAGGGAACAGTATCTGACCCAACCATCCCGACTGGAAAACTCAGAATTCGTGGGCACTGGGAAAGTACTCAGAAAGGTCTTATCCCAGAAGCGGGCAATAATTAGTCCTAGAATAAAAGCTACTATGTACCTGCCTAGCACGTCATAAAAGCAAGCCCAGAGATTATCAAGCTGTGTGCAAGTAGCTTAACTGTATTCCAAAACAAAGTTCAAGAATATTTATAGCAACAAAAAATATCTAGCACCCGACAAGATCAAATGGACAATATCTGGCATCCAATCAAAAATTTCCAGACATGCGAAAAAAGCAAGAAGACAAAGAGACTACTCAGTCCATCAAAATCAACTCATACCTGAGACAGGTGTTACAATGAGCAGAAAAGACCTTAGAGCAGTTTTTCAAACTGTATTTTGTACATTTGCGTGTTATGTAGAGACATGAAAGACATTTTTTTAAAAAGACCCAAATCAGGTTTTTAGAGATGAGAACTATAATGTGTGAAGTGAAAAGAACACTGGATGAAATTAATAACAAATGGACATTAAAGAAGAAAAATTTAGTTAATTCTAGACAAAGCAATAGAAATTATCCAAAATTAAACCCACAGAGAGAGAAAAACAACAATTTTTTAAATGAACAGACTATCAATGAGCTGTGGGACAACTTTAAATGGCCTAACACACATATAACTGGAGTCCCCAAAAGAGAGGGGTTCAGAAAAATGTTTAAAGAAATAATGGCCCCGTAGCTCTAGCTGGTTTGGCTCAATGGTTAGAGCGTCAGCCCGAGGATTGAAGGGCCTCAGGTTTGATTCTGGCCAAGGGCATGTATCTCGGTTGCAGGCTCAGCCCAGATCGGGGCTCATGAGGGAGGCAACCAGCCAATGCGTCTCTCTCACATCCATGTTTCTCTCTCTGTCTCTCTGTCTCTCAACTTCTCTTCTACTCTCTCTGAAAAGCAATGGGAAAAATATTCCCAGGTGAAGATTTGAAAAAAAAGAAAAAGGAAAGAAAGAAAGAAAGAAAGAAAGAAAGAAAGAAAGAAAGAAAGAAAGAAAGAAAGAAAGAAAGAAAGAAAGAAAGAAAGAAAGAAAGAAAGAAAGAAAGAAAGAAAGAAAGAAAGAAAGAAAGAAAGAAAGAAAGAAAGAAAGAAAGAAAGAAAGAAAGAAAGAAAGAAAGAAAGAAAGAAAGAAAGAAAGAAAGAAAGAAAGAAAGAAAGAAGAAAGAAAGAAAGAAAGAAAGAAAGAAAGAAAGAAAGAAAGAAAGAAAGAAAGAAAGAAAGAAAGGCCCCCAAAATTTCCAAATTTGATGATAACTATAACCCCACAGATCCAGGAATTACAACAAATCCCAAATCCAAAGAACATGATGAAAGCTCCATCGAGGCACATCATAAACAAATTGCTCAAAACCAGTAATAAAGAGAAAATCTTAAAAACAACCAGAAGAAAAAAATTACATCATGTAGAGAAGAACACGGCTAAAAGGAGAGCCCTCACCAGAAACCAACGCCGGTGGCACCTTGAGCAGAGCTGTGGGAAAATGCATCTCTGTTTAGGCCACCAGGCTGCGGGGTCTTGTTGCGCCAGCCTGAGCTGACACACACACCATTGAAACAGCACTGGGGGGGCCTGTAGGACACTAAACGCCCGTAGATAAAAAACAATTTCACATCGATGACCTCAGCATCCACTTTGAGATAGTGGAAATCATCAAAATAGAAAACAGAAAGTAAATAGATAAAATCAGTGAAACCAAAAGCTGATTCTCTGGGAAGATCCATAAGATGGATAAACCTCTCACGAGACTGATGGGGGGGGGGAGAAAGAAGGCACAATATTGTCAAAATCAGGGACAAGAGAGATGCTATCCACAGATGCCACAAATATTAAAAGGATCACAAGGGAATGTTATGAACGTTATGTGCATAAATTAGACAATTCGGATTAAATGCACAAATTCCTTGATTGACAAACGATCAAAGTTCTCTCAAGTAGAAATAGATAACCTGAATTGGTTTATCTATTACCTGTTTATCTAGCGATTATCTGTGTCATGACCTTTGTCTGTTAAAGAAATAGCATTTACTGTGAAAAAACCTTTCCTCAGAGAAAATTCCAGGCCCAGATGTCTTCACTGGTGAATTCTACCAAAAGAGTAAATATTTCCCAATTTATATGAGACCAATATTACCTTGATATTACCAAAAGGAAAGAAAGAAGGAAGGGAGGGAGGGAGGGAGGGAGAGGGAGATAGAAACATCAATGACGAGAGAGAAACATCCCCCGGCTGCCTCCTGCATGCACCCTACCGGGGATTCCGCTGGAGGCAACCCCGGCATGTGCCCTGAGCAGAAATCAAAGTGGCAACCTCTGAGCACACAGGATGACACTCAACCACCTGAGCCACACCGGCCAGGGCTATTTGTTATCTTGACAACAGTGAAGGTTTCATAGCTGCGTGTCCATGTCAATGCCTATCGAGTTGCCCTCTTTAAATATAAGCAGTTCATTGCACGTCAGCCGATTGGACCTCAATAAAGTGAAGATAAGATGAAAAACCCTACACATGAGAAGGTGCCCGCTCTTCCCTTGTCCAAAACCTGCTTCCCTGACTCTCTGCTCTTGACCATTGAATCGCTGGACAGGCTGATGCCAGAGCCCAGGACACCTGGCCTCGGAAAAGCTCGGAATTCCCAACGGGCTGGGCAAAGGCCAAGTTGCAATTTGGTTTAAAAAGCCCGAGTTACTCATTTCCAAGAGGACGGCACCCAGGCAGCCGGGGTTGGGGCCCACTCTGCCCCTCATCTGTGCCCTTTCCCTGGAGCTCCCGGTGGCCGTGCACTTCCTCCCGGAGGCAGTGATTTTGGTGTCATTTCAAAACCACCCAGGCCTGGGTCTTGATGCTCTCAGCAAAGGCTCAGACCAGGGGTTCCCACACTTTGGTGACACCTTCATCAAAGGCGGGGCATGGGGGACGGGCTGAATACAAGCCCCAGAGCAGACTCGGGAACCTGTGTTTTAACAAGCTCCCAAGAGATCCTAACATCCACAAATGTTTGCAAACCCCTCGCTTGGGACTGGCTGACCGCAGCAGGGACCCCAGCATTGTCCCTGGGGCAGTGTGCAGACAGGCTGCGTTCCCCTGAACTCTCCGAGCAGTGGCTCAGAGGAGGAGCCGAGGGCAACGTCTACAGTAAAAGGCAGAATTGCTTCCTGGAGGCCTTTCAGGAGAGTCACTCGAGGGGCAAGGACTGGGTGTGTGGGAGGGAGATGGACCAGATACCTTCAGCCCGGCCAGGCAGAGCCTCTTCTCACTTTCAGAAGGAAAAGACGACCACCAGGCCATAGCAGAAGCCCCCCAGTTTCCCTGCCTCCCTCACTAAGCTGCTCTCCAGGGGCCGGAGGAGGGAACTGGGAGCTCAACCAAAGAGGGGCAGCCTGGGGGGCAGAGGAGGGGGAGCGATGGAGCCACCCCAGGGGGCAGCGGCTGCCCTGCCCGAGGGTTCTCAGGCTGGGGTGCACCGTGGGGCTGCAGCCACCCCCCTGCAGCGGGCACACCGAGAGCTCAGGACGCCTCCCCGGAGAATGCCACAGCCATAGTTTGGACTCAACCACCTGGGGTCCCCATCACACAGGGAGACCGTGGTCCTGTCACAGGAAAACCGCGGACTTTGCATCCGACGGAGGCAACTCACATTCCAGCGTTATCAGTTTCCAGTGTTATCACGTTCACAATCATTCACAGGCTCAAAGGTTCATTGACTGGGAGCTAATTAGCTGACCTGTGGGTCCCTGGCTCCCGGGCCTCCCAGACCCTGACCTCCCTTTATCTTTTTTATTTTTTTAATTTTCTCTTTTAAAAGTAGAAGGCAGCTAATATTCTGATTAATTTCAGAAATCTCTTAATTAGGCTCTAGTTAGCTCGGGGGAGGACACCTCTTTTTAGATTTCATTCGTCCCTGCATCATCACGGATATCTGCCGCAAATACTTGTAAACTACCGCTTGCTCCCAGCATCCTGCCAGGAGGTGGGGGTGTAGCTTTAAACATCTCTCTCCACGTGCAATTTCTAGTCTGGTGGAGAAAACTGGTTTATCACTTAGAAAATGTCATCTGAGATCGAGGAATTAAAACTTAGAAACACGACTTTTTATTGTGACCATATAGAGAGGAGAAAGGGTTTAGAGAAAACTGCTTAGGTGACCCCAGGTTCCGTGAGCAAAAGAGAAACCTAACATACTATGTGTCTCAACAGGTGCTACTAGACACCTCTGTGAACTGGGTAAAATGATTTGGCAGAGGGGACAGTTATCACATGTAAGTGCCCTTGTCTTCTAAAATGTGTCCTTCCCTTTCAAGGAGCCTCCCTAATGTGACAACTTCAGGACTGACAAACTGGATCCACCCCCGAGGTCCCTGGGCCACGTCACCGGGGTAATAATTTCCATCCCGGAGGGTTGTTCTAGGATCAACAGGTTGTGAGTAAGCAGCATGTACCCAGGTGTCCACGCTGGGCACTGGGCACCTTGACCGAGGGGTGCTGCATCATTCGGGTTCTCTCCACACCGGGGGCTCTGAGAAGAAAGTCATGTGGCTCTGCCAGCACATTTAACAGCTTTTTCAAGGAAAATATTTCAATATTTAGGCACTACAGTTTTCTTTCCTTTTTTTTTTTTCCATTGATTTCAAAGAGAGGAAGGGAGAGGGAGAGAGAGAGAGAGAAACATCAATAATGAGAGGGGCATCACTGATCAGCTGCCTCCTGCAGGCTCCCTGCAGGGGATCGAGCCTGCAACCCAGGCACGTGCCCTGACGGGGAATCAAACCCTGATCTCCTGGATCTGAGGTAGACGCTCAAGCACTGAGCCATGTTGGCCGGGCTGTGGTTTTCATATTGGTGCTGGGATCCAAACAACAAAAGCTCAGTCTGCAAAAGGGAGGAGATGAGAAACCAGCAGGTTTATTATCCTATACATCACTGCTCGCGGGTGAACATGCCCACTAATGCCTGCTTAACTAATACACTACATTGCCGTTGGGGCCCTGCCATCGTCTAAATGTCTGTGCACCCCACACCCTCCACCTCAGAGAGCATTGCTGTGAAGTGTGTGGGGCAGATGTAATTGTGTGTCTAACATACAATGTTGTGTGTGCTGAAGCATGTCACGTGTAAACAATGAGCATTTTACAATAAATATTGTATTAAATCACCCCTGATTCTGGGGGGCCAACTGGGCTCAGCTGACTGGTCCTCGCTCGGGGTTTCCCACGCGGGTCAGTCAGTGGCTAGGGGTAGAGTCATCTGAAGACTTTGTCACCCACACACTGCTCTTGGTGCTGCAGGAACACCCACACCTGGCCTCCTCATGAGCACTGGGCTTCCTTACAGCATGGCGGCTGGGTTCTGTCCTGGGAGAAAGCCGTTTAGGACCAAGTCTCAGCAGTCACACAGCACTACACCCACCATCGTCACATGCCTGCTGGGTTCCAAGGGGAGGGAACATAAGTCCCACCTCTGGACGGGAGGAATGTCATTGTCACATAGTAAAAAAGAGCATATGGGGTGGGAGACCTTGTTGGGGTCACCTCTGGTGAGTAATCTGCCTCATGGACCTTCCGAGCACAGAGTAAATAATCACATTTTCCTTTATTTCAAGGCCTGCTGGATGGTTCTCTATGAACCCAGTGTCATTGCCATCTGAGTTATGAACTTGCAACTAATACGCATGCATTTCTTTGAACAAAAATCTACTTCTGACTTTTCACTGTTCAAATTCATCTACCCACTTCTCCCAGTAAACTTGGCTCTGCCACACTTCAGGGCACATTCGTCCCCCAGTCACACTGGCTGCTCCTGAGGCTGGGAGCTTCGCCCCATGTGAGAAGGTGGGTTCCCCAATCGGGTGGGTTAGCGGTTGAGGCACGTGTCTCTGTGGGCAGGGAAACCGACCACAGTTGAAATTCAGATGCAGCGGCCTAGGGCCTTTGCCTGTCTAGATTCAAATCGGCAGAGATGTGGAAGGAACAGAAAGGAGGGCCCACGGCACACAACTCGCACTCTGAGGACACTCTACCCTTGCTGCAGCTGACATGGGCAAGAGAGGCTCTGAGACAGGTCCTGCAGGGCATGACTCAGGGTGACAGGGAGCGTCCTCTAACCAGCCCTGGGCTATATGCCAAGGCCATTCACTCCCACAGGATACCCATTGGAGCTCATTTTTTATGGCTTGTTTCTAGTCTTTTAGCAACTGGGCTGTGTTGGAATTGTTTAGCTCAGACCCTTCCACCGAGGGTTCACTTCTGGGCAGGCTCTGAGCCGGGCCTGGGACAGGGCAGGATTCAGACACAGCGGTGCCTGCTGCAGCTCACAGGTCCCTGCATGGTGTGACAGGCAGTAATGGGGTGCAGGGAAGAGTGGGGACTAAGGGAGCCCAAGAAAGCATGTCAGCCAGGTGATGGAGAAGGGAAGCCCTAGAAGAGCTAGCCAGAGGGGTGGGAGGAGGTGGGGAAGGCACGAATGGCCTCCAGTGCAGGTAGGTATGGGCTTGTAGAAATCCAGGGAGGACACCGCGGTGGTTTTATTAAGGCTGGGGTGAGGAGCGGGGTTGGCGAGGTGGGGGTGAGGGGTGGGGCTGAAGTCAATGGAAGCCAGGTGGCCAAGGTCCTCAGAAGCCACGTCAAGGGGTTGAAGTTCATCTTGAAGGCCCTGGGGAGCTTCTAAAGGGATCTCGGTCAGAAGCGACTGGATCAGATTTGGGTTTTTGTGGGCAGTGGTGGGCAGGAGCCTCTCCCAAGAGGCCCACATGCCTCTCTGGCCCTGGGCACTCCACTTCTCTTAGCCGAAGCTGCCCCTGCTGGAGGAGCGGCCACCCCACGGCTCATTCCTCCCCGGGGCCCTCATCCTCCTGACTCCTTTCCTCGCCTCCTGAAAACCTTGCTCAGCTGCCCAGCTGGTGACTTTGAACCCTTCCAAGACTTGCCGCCCTCGAGATTTAGGGAGTTACCTATTTTCTCATGAACTGTCCCCACCTCCACCTTTGGACTCCTAGTCAGCCCCTCCCCGCCTTTCCACCCGCACGCTCACTGCCCAGCTCTTTCCAGCCCACACGTCACGCATCTCACAGCCTGATCGCAAAGCACTGCGCACCTGGCAGGTGCCATTCCCACCCCGCTCAGCCTGAGCTGTCTCAGCACCTTGGGTGTGTCATGTTGACCCCTCTGCAGGGCCTCCCCTCCCTGAGGTTCGTGCTCTCTCCCGGCAGGGCCTGCTCTCTGCTCCGGGGCCTCATGGGACAGTGGAAAAATCTCAGGGTCCCCAAGCAAAAGACTCTGAGGCAGGCTCGTGGAAATCATGTGACCTAGACAAGCTATTAACTGTCTCTGGCCCCTGGTCTCAAGGTCACCTCTCCTGCTGTCATTGTCCCTCCCCCCCCCCCCCCACTTACACAGACACACCTGGGAGTTCTGACCCCCAGGACCTCAGAATGTGACCTATTTGGAGATGGGTCTTTACAGAGGTGATGAAGTTAAAGTGAGGTCATCAGGGTGGGTGGGCGCTGATCCAATATGACGTGTCCTCGTAAAAAGGAGAAACTGGGACACAGACACGCACAAGGAAGACGTTGTAGAGACACAGGGAGAAGACAGCCATCTAGAAGCCGAGGAGAGAGGCCTGGGACAGATCCTTCCCTGCGGACACCTTGGCTTGGCTGCTGTGCTTAGTGACAGCAGCCCGAGGACACTAATTCCCCCGCCCTGCTGACTTCCTGAAATGAAATAACCACCTGGAGGGGCTGTGCAGAGGCAGGGGCTGAGGGCTCACTCCTGCCTCGAGCAATCATTGAGCACCTACGGTGTGCAGGGGCTACCTCTGGGTGCTGGGGTGGGCATGGGCGCTTGTGTCAAGTCCTTTCTTTGCTTCCTTTATCCTCTGGGCCACCCTTTCAGTGGACTCGGTCTCAGACTGTTACAGTCCTCGCAGCTCCTAATTAATCAGTGGGCTCACAGTAGGTGCCTAATAAAGGCCTACAGAATTGATTTAGTTTAGATTTGTGATAGCTGCAAATTATCCGATGAACAAATCTGTATGTGGGAGGGCTGAATATTTTTAGTCTTCAGCAACATCCAGAAAAACTAATCATAGTTTAGGCCCAAAATAGCGTCATTTATTTCACACCATGATGGGCCATCTCGTTCTGTAGGGTGTAGGATATCGGGCTGCAAGTGACAGCATCTCGTTTACTGTCACAGCCTCGTCGAAACTTCCACAGGCACAGATTGTGGCTTTGGAGAGTGTTGGAAGTGAGGTTACATTTTCTGGGTGTAGCCAACGGTAGATAAAAGGCATTTTGTACGGTGAATCATGCAGAATCTTAATAATCCTAATAACCCTGTAAGTCATTTTTAACTGGCCTTTTGAGAGCTCTGCTTTATTCTTCGGTAAGAAAGACAGGAAGGGATGGAGGGAGGAAGAAAAAACTTATATATTTGAGGCAAAAGCAGTGCCCACAGTGTGTGGACGGCCAGAGACACTGGGCAGAGAGTTTTCAGCACAAAGAGGAAAGAATCCCAAGGCATGCAAGCCAGGAATAGTTACAGACGCCAAGTGTCTCAGCAGAAATCTGCTGGGCATATGGCCCTTTTTTGCCTTCATGCCACTTTTCTTTGCTCCTACGGGGTCCAAAGAAACCAGCGTGAATTCACAGCTGGCCACAGCATCCCAATCCATGAAAAATAAATGAGGGCACATTTTCAAGCTCCAGGGGAACACACTCCCATGTTCAATCCAAAACACATTTACTGAGGGGCTAAAATATGCCAGGTCCCACGGGAGTGCGGGAAGGGTCCTTCACCAAAGGAGGGTACACCCTGCCTGACAGCTCAGTTCTGCGGTCATTTATTGAGTGATTACTGACTACCAGACACCGCGCTCAGCTGGGGGACTGGGGGGAAAAGACCAAGATGAACACGCCATGGTTCCTGCACCTAAAGGGATGATAGATCCATGAAGGAGAGAGATTCACAGAGTACATATTTCCCTTTTCACTCTCATAGCAATCTATGAAGGAGGCACGATCATCACACCCATTTTATAGATGTGGCAACTGTGGCATAAGGTTCGGGCATGTCCCTATAGTGGGGTTAGGAAATAGAGGAGGTGGAATGTGGATCCAGCCTGGCTCTACGTGCTGGGCTAAAGCGGTAATCCCAGCACAAGAGATGTAAGAGATCACAGGTAAGAGATGAGGGGGTGTACAGGTAAGCAGCCCACAGGAGAGGCCAAAGATAATGCTGCCCTAGGGGTGCTGAGCTGGTGCCTTTGAAATCCAGAGGAAGATCGACATCAACAGGGAGATGGGGAGGCATCAGGAATGGGGTAGACTATGAGCTGAGTTTGAAAATTTATGAGGATTTTGATAGGCAAGGAGGCCAGGGAAGCCCAGCACAGGTGCCGCAGGAGCAGAGGCAGGACCAGGAGGGCTGGGGGTGCTGGAGAAGATGAGAGGGATGCAGATGGAGCAGAGGCATCACTAAAAACCGCACGTTAAAAAGATTATACACCATGACCACTGGGATTTATTCCCGGAATGCAAAGATGGTTCAACACACGAAAATCAGGTGATGTAATACACCACTTAACAGAATATAGGGGGGAAAACAAATGATTATCTCAGTTGACGCCAAAAAAGCATTTGACGACATCCAACATCCCTCATGATATAAACACTCAACAAATGGGTAGAAGGAAACTACCCACTGTAATAATGGCTATATACAATAAGCCCACAGCTAACATTACAGTCAATGATGAAAGAGAAAGTTTTCCCTCTAATATCAGGAACAAGGTAAGGATGACTGCTTTTACCACTTCTTTCAACACAGTACTTGAAGTCCTAGCCTGAACAATTAGGTAAGAAAATTTTAAAAGGGGGGCACATCCAAATTGATACAGAAGAAGTAAAGTAGTAAAGTTATCTCTGTTTGCAGACAACATGACCTTATATGGAGAAAATCCTAACGATTCTCTTAAACAAAAACCTGTTAGAATTAATCAGTGAATTCGGCGAAGTTGCAGGATACAAAAATCAACACTCAAAAACAGGTTGTTTCTATAGACTAATAATGAACAACCCAAAAAGGAAATTAAGAAAACAATTCTATTTACAATAGCATCAAAAAGAATAAAGTACTTTAGAAAAAACTTAACCAACGAGGTAAAAAACTTGCACACTCAAAACTATAACACATGGCTGCAAGACATTAAAGAAGGTGCCAGTAAATTAATAGACATCCTGTGCTCAAGGATTAGAAGGTTTAATATTGTTCAGATATCAAAACTACCCAAAGCAGTCTACAGATTTAATGCAATCCCCATCAGAATCCCAATGGCTTTTTTTTTAAGAAATAGAAAAGTGCATCTTAAAAATTTATTTGATGTCTCAAGGGATCCTGACTAGTCAAAGCAACCTTTAAAAAGACAAAAGTTGGGGGGGGGGGGTGTCTCACACTTTCTGGCTTCAAAACACATTACAAAGCAACAGTAATCAAAACAGCATGGTACTGGCATAAAGACAGACATGTAGAACAGCAGAGTGGAATAGAGAGCCCAGAAATAAACCCTCACTCATAAGGTCAAGCGGTTGTCAGAAAGGGTGCCAAGGCCATTCATGGGGAAAGGACAGTCCCTTTGTGAAATGGTTTTGAGAAAACTGAAAATGCAAGGGAATAAAAGTTGGACCCCTGCCTTACACCGTACACAAAAATTAACTCAAAGTGGGTCAAAGGTCTAATCATGAGAGCTAAGACTGTGAGCTCTTAGAGGGAAACACAGAGAAAAAGCTCTGTGGCATTGGGTTTGTCAGTGATTTCTTGGATATGACACCAAAGCACAGCAACAACAAAGGATAAGTTGGACTACGTAAAAAATTAAAACTTCTGTGTCTTAAAAGGCACAATAGAGTGAAAAGACAACCTACAGGATGGGAGAAAATATTTGCAAAAAATATATATGGTAAGGGGCTCATATACAGAATACATAAGGAACTCTAACAACTCAACAACAACAAAAACTAATTAAAAAATTGGCAAAAGATTTGACAAGATTTGACTAGATATTTCTCCAAGGAGGCTATACAGACAGGCAACACGCTTATGAAAAGATGCTCAACATTCCTAGTAATTAGGAAAATGAGAACCAAACCACGATGAGCTATCACCTCACACCAATCAGGTTGGCTGTTATCAGAAGAGAAAAAGACAAAAAACGAGCGCTGGGGAGGGTGTGGGGAATCTGGGACCCCGTGAAAAGAGTTCGAGGGTAGAGCCGGTGGCTCAACGGATAACCCTTCCGACGAGGGATCAGAAAGAAGGTTCCAGGTTCAGCTCCTGGCGGCTCAAGGTTACCCTTCATCATTCCTGGGGAGGCCGGGAGGTGTGCTGTGTCCTTTGTAATCCACGTGTGTCGAAAGAATTGAAGGCAGGGTCTCAAAGAGATATTTGCGCACCCGTGCCCCTAACGGCATCTACTTATTTGTTTTTTAATCCTCACCTGAGAATATTTTTTTCCACTGGCTTTCAGAGAGAGAGGAAGGGGGAGAGAGAAATATCGACGTGGGAGAGACACACAGATTGGTTGCCTCCTGCACGCCCCCCCCCCAAGGGAGCGAACCCACAACCCAGGAGTGTGGCCTTGACCGGGAATCGAACCCGCAACCCTCCATGTGTGAGCCGTCGCTCTAACCACGGAGCCAAACTGGCCAAGGCCCTAAGAGCTTTCCGCACAATAGCAAAAAGGTGGAAGCAATTAAAGCGCCCACCAAGGGGTGAGGGAGAAGACAAATGTGACCTACCCACACGACGGACGGACGATTCCTCGGCTGAAACGAAGAAGGGAGTTCTGGCACCTGTTACGACGAGGGCAAATCTTAAAAAAGATACCGGTCGCAAAAAATAAACCGGTCACAAAAAGACAAAGACTATAGGATTCCCCTTTTTTGGTGGTGGTGTTGTTGTTAATCCTTACCTGAGGATACTTTTTCCATTGCTTTTCAGAGAGAGTCAGAGAGAGTCAGAGAAAGTGGGGGGGGGGGAGAGAAACATCAATGTGAGAGAGACACGTCGACTGGTTGCCTCCTGCATGCACCCCGACCGACCAGGGCAGGGAGGGAACCCACAACCCAGGCACCTGCCCTTGACCGGAAATCAAAGCCGCGACCCTTCGGTGAGCCGGCCGGTGCTCTAACCACTGAGCAACACCGGCCAGGGCTGGTATTCCACTTTTCTGAGGTACCCCCAGTAGTCAAATTCACAGAGACAGAAAGTAGGGTGGTGGGTGCCAGGGCCTGGGGGTGGGGGAGTCATTTCAGTTCTGAGAGGCGAAAAAGTTCTGGACGTGACTATGGATACACTAAACAGTATTGAACTGTACGTTTTAAATGGCTCGCATGGTCATTTTTATGGTATGCGCATCTTACCGCAATTAAACGTTTTTTTAGAAAGGTGGTCTCATTACCTTCCAGTGATGACTTGGGCGGCAGTTCCTGCGAAAGGCCGTCTTTCCCGCCTCCCGGGACAGGCGTTACCTGGGAGGGACTTCTGCTCCCCGGAGCAGGGGCTGTGGAGTTCCGTCCAGATGACGGACAGTTCCTTCTACGCGGAGTCTGCAGGCGCTTCTGGTTTCCACCCAGCGGCCTCTGCAGAGCTCACAGGAACCCCGGAGTGGGCAGGGCGGTTGCATCACATCCGCTTTACAGGGTTCAGGCCGGGCTGCTCCACCCCGCACGGTGGTATTCGGGGAAGGAGGGTTCTCTGTTGTGGGGCTGTCCTGCGCACCGTAGGATGTTCAGCGGCATCCCTGATTTCCAACCTCTAAATGCCAGTAGCGGCTCCCGCAGTTGTGACAACCAAAATATCTACAGACACTGCCAGATGTCCCCGGGGAGACAGCATTGCCCCCATCTGAGAACCACTGATTTGCAGGGTCTGAGCCAAGGTCACACAGAGGCTACACATAGACCGAGCCTTCTCTCTCCACATCTCCCATTCCTCCCCGAACGTCCCCGAGAGCCACCCCAACCCTTCCCGTCCCTGCTCCATGCAGTGGAGCAGAGCATCCAGGGGACTTTGCCGGCCTCCCGGCCCTCCGGCTCCAGGCGGGGGGGCCGGGGGAGGCACAGGTGAGAGAGGGGAAGGAAGGAGAGAGGCCGGCTCCTCAGCCCCCACACGCACTGGGTTCTGAAGGTGACTCAGCGGGGCTCTGGCATCCGGCCTCCCTGGGCGCAGTCAGGCACAGGCACGGCCGGATCCCAGGCCGCCAGCCCGGTGTACTTTACTCTCCCAGTCATTTGCTTGACCCCTGCCTGCCTCTCCGCATAGATTTTTCATTGATTTACTCCCAGTTAGACCTTCTTAACTGGGCCATCTGTTTCCTGTTAAAACCAATAACCCCAAACTTAGGACAAGAGCTCAGACTCAACACTCGGCACGCGGCCGGTGCGCATCCAGGCCCTGCCTTCTGCGGCCTCTTGCGGCTGCGGCCCTCCTCCCCCCCAAACCTCCTGATCCCGGGCGCTAATGCTCTTTGGCCACACATCTCCCGCCTCGGGCTAAGTTACTTCTGTCCTGTCTTACCCCAGCCGTGGGGCGTAGGGATTGGGAGGCAAAAGAAAGGGCTTGTATGTCACCCCCCACACTCATAGACGTGGAATTATAGTTTGTGTTCTTTCTCTTTTCTTCAATTCTTGGATATAAAACTTATTAAAATGTTTTTTTTAACTTTCTTTTGGAACTTCCGTAGATTGTTTTTGGGCAATCTATGAAGCTTTCGGTTTTAGAACCTTCATAGATTCCTCGGTTTGGTTTTTGTAGAGAAAGTACTCCGGGCATGAGCTGTGGCGCTGGTGGTGTTTGGTCCCAGCTGGTGGGGTCCAGCTGGCCGGCAGCATTTATCAGAGCTCTTTTTTGCCTAATAGAGCTCTCCAGGTGCCCTTGGGCCTGGAGGTAGTGACTTTTGAGTGTTTCCTGGGCTCCTCGGAAGTGAATAGGACCTCACGTCAAATCACTGTCCACGGGAGGGCCATGAAACACGTGCGGGCTTACACGGGCATCTCGTTTCATTGTAATCTGACTTAAGTCACTGGCACCCACCTGCTCCCCACTCCTCCACCCCATCTGCAGGCAAAACTTGCAGTGCTGAATAAATAGGCCCATATTCAATAAGAAATGTGGAAAAGAAATGAGGAAAACTGGAGTAGAGGAGTTGGACTTCTAGGGTGGGGAAGCCTCAGGGTGGCCTTGAAGAACTTTACTGTCCAATCCAGGCTACAGGCAGCCCCTTTCTAGGAGAGGTGAGGCGCAGGGGCTGCGAGCCTGGTGGGGCTGGTGACATAGACAGAAGGGGGCCTCGTAAGCACACCCCAGGCTGAGGAGGAGACCAGGGCCTATGAGAAGCAGCAGGGGGTCAGAGAGCAGTCTGAGATGTGGGCCAAACCACAAGGAGCTGCGGAATCCATTTCTTACACAAGCACCAGGCACCAGGAAACACAGAGAGCCAGGTGAGGGCTTCTCTGGGTCCAGGAGACCACAGCTGCAGCACGGCAGGCAGGGCCGGGTTTAAAGTGGCTCCAGAAGGGGCCCTGAGAGCAGGGTAGCTGTGTCATAGGCACCTCTGAAGGTAAGCAAGTGGGAAGAGCTTCTGAGGGTAGGCACAGGGAGGGCACCACGGCCGATTCTGGGTCCAGGGCTGCCTTCTCTCTGCCCCCCTTTGATGGACCACTTCTGCTCCCCAGAGTGAAGCAGCAGGACTCGGTGGGTCTGCTGCTGTGGCCCCAAAGGCCTAGGTGGGGACCTCTCTGATCCTCTAGAGAGACCTCAGAGCCACAGAGGAAGCAGCCCACTGTACAGAGGAGCCAAACATGGAAAAAGCATGGCTAGGTTACCAGGGGCTATCTCAGAAAAGTGTCCCAGAAGGGTGGGGGTATGAAAAGCAGGGGTTTTGTGTGATACACACAGTGCCTTTAAGAACGTGGAAGGTGAGGCATCTCAGAAGAGGTTGCTCTCAGGTACACGTGTGCATGAGCGCGCACACACGAGTGTGAACGCACACTCTATCCCATTCATAGCCTATCACCCCTTCTTACGAGAGCAGGTGCTCCACCTATCTTTAATGATGTCCCTGTAAATGCCCAGTGGCCAGGACACTGCACCCAGTGTCCCCTGTGAACGTTCCCTAACCGATACTGTTCATAGGATGGCCCTCTCTAATGTGGGCAAATGAAGACCAGTTCAATGGCCAGTGAGGAGCACATGTGCCAGGCGATGGTGTTGGTTACAATTTCTCTGATTGCTGTGGTTTCAGGTCATTGGGTGTTAACTAGGCAGCTTTTCTGGTATCTTGTTCCTACACTTCCCCTCAAACTCAAACTGACCTGATAAATACCTAACCTGTCATGCATGGGCACTCTACCCTGAGTGTCAGATCTGTATTTCCATTTGTCACCTAAGACACCTTTACCAGCATGTGGCAGACACAGCTCAGGCTCAACATGTCCCAGAAGTGAAATCACATTCCCTCAGAGACCTGCTGTCTTCTTGAGTCCCTTCGTCATCCGTGTGTTGCCCAAACTACAAACATAGGCATTAGCTTTTTATCCTGCGCTCTGGCTCTCTCCCACCTGAGCGAGTCTACCTCCTCGCTGGGTATTTGTGGTCCTCCCTCTTCTTACTGCCAGAGATGCCTCACCAGCACCCACCTGGGCCATAGCTAGATCCTGGTTTCTCTCCTGGCCTCCTATCTCCTTCCCTAACCTCCACGTTCAGCCACGGATATCTTCTAAAGTGCAAATGTGAGTATGCCACTCCCAGTTTAATATCCTTCAGTGACCCCGAATTGTATTCAAAAGGAAGTCCAATTCCTTGGGAAGGCTTCCTAGGGTCTTAATCAGCAGCCTTTGTTCCTTCCTTCTAATCTCCAGCCCTAAAAAAATACTCACGTGCAGTGCTCTTTCAGGCTTCCAAGCCAGACCACCCTCACCCCAGTCTTTGTCGACTTGCCGCATGCCGTGTTCTTCTGATTGCTGATATTGTTTCCTTCTACCCCGAGGATGTGGAGTGCTTGAGGACAAGGGTAGTGCCTTGTTCTCCATGGGATCCCTTGCACCGTGCTTTGCACATTGCAGGCATCCAGCAAATGTCTGATGAATGAATGAATGAATGAATGAATGAATGAATCAATCAATCAATCAATCAATCAATCAATCAATCAAGTGCTACATCAGGGGCTGTGATACAAGGATATTGGAGGCATGGACTTGTCTCTGAGAAGCTCCCAGCCGCCTTAGAGCTTCATGGTCATAAACTAATAGTTTCAGAACTACTCCTTTTAGATATGGACTTATACTGGGTTTATCATATTGATAGCATGTGTTTTATTTTTTAAATAAAATATTATTAAATTAACTAGGACACTGCTCTCTGCACGTCCTATTTTTCAACTTGTTTTGGAGAAACTATTAACCCACTTAAAAGACTAATCAAAACCCGTTTCTTCTGCACATATAGCTGTTTGAGGTTGTGCAACTTACCGGTAATTATTCCTCTAAAAGTGCACATTTAGACACCTGCAGGCAGCACTTACTTTCAGGACCTCCCACGACAATCACTTTAGATCTCCCCCCCCCCTTGCTGTCTTTTAGCTTTCCCATCGCAGAGCAGCACAGAATAACCAAAAAATGCTTTGCCTGGCAACTTTCGATAAAAAGCGAAAACCGGGGCCTAAGAGATCGCAGTGACTTCCAAGCGCCCGGTTGCTAAGATCAAGCTCCTTAGTTGTCCCGGGTGACGCTGCAGGGCCGCGCACACGTGAAATCCGTTCTCTCCGAGGGTCCTGCTGCCGCACGTGTTTCTCGGCCGCCGATGCCTGGCTCGGGTCTCCGCCGGCTGTTGGCCCTGGACAGACCGCGACGTAGCGAGCGCATGAGTTCACCCTCCCCTGGTAAGCTCAGCTCCCCGGAGCTATCGGCGGGGTGACACAATCACGACACTAGTGGTCACACTGCAGAGGTCCCGTCCTATAGTTTACGATAAAGCCAAATTAGAGGATAAAATAAAAGCCCACTGGCCCAGCTGGAGCCTCCGGATGGGCACCAGTGGGCGGGGCCTGCGCTGGAGGAGAACAGACGGGGGCTTGGTGGGCGGGGCCTCCGCTGGAGAACAGACGGGGCTTGGTGGGCGGGGCCTCCGCTGGAGAACAGACGGGGCTTGGTGGGCGGGGCCTACGCTGGAGAACAGACAGGGACTTGGTGGGCGGGGCCTCCGCTGGAGAACAGACGGGGACTTGGTGGGCGGGGCCTGCGCTGGAGGAGAACAGAGGGGGGCTTGGTGGGCGGGGCCTACGCTGGAGAACAGACAGGGACTTGGTGGGCGGGGCCTCCGCTGGAGAACAGACGGGGGCTTGGTGGGCGGGGCCTACGCTGGAGAACAGACAGGGACTTGGTGGGCGGGGCCTCCGCTGGAGAACAGACGGGGGCTTGGTAGGCGGGACCTGCGCTGGCGGGCGTGGCCTACGCTGGAGGAGGCGGGACGGGGCTTTGTGGGCGTGGCCTACCCTGGAGGAGGCGGGACGGGCACCGGTCGGGGGCACCTAGCGGGGCCCCGCGAAACCGCCGCTCGCGCGGCTTCCGGGCCTCCTAGCTGCCCGGTAGAGTGGCGCGCGGGCGCCCTCGAGTTCGACGAGCACCGCAGCGGCGAGGGAGCGAGGCCGGGCGGCCGCCGTTCGCGCCGGTCCGCGGCCCCCGGTTGCACTAGCTGTTGCCGTCCGTTTCAAACGTGCTGTTTCCGCGCCTCCTTTGCCCCTGCTCTCTCGGTCCCCCACCTCCACCGTGGGCACCGGCCCGTCGCCGTAGTCGCAGCCCCAGTCCTCGGACGCGGCTCGGCTCTCCCGGCCGGAACCTTGCTGCCGCCGCCGCCGCCGCCCGGACCGAGGCTGACGTGAGCCGCCGCACGGCGGGGGCAGCGTGACAAGGCCCCGCGCAGGCGGCGGGGATGCGGGAGAACGTTAGGGCACGTGCGGGCGCCTTGGCCAATGGCAGGGCGCCTAGAGGGCGGTGGGGCGGGGCCTACGCGGGGGCGGGGCGGGCGGCGCCTGGCGGCGGCTGGGGAACGGGCGGGGCGGCCCGGGGAGGGGAGGGACGTCCCGGGGAAGGGGCGGGGCGTCCCGGGGAAGGGGCGGGGCGTCCCGGAGGAGGGGCGGAGAGACGCCGCCGCCGCCGCCGCCGCCGCGGCTGCCGCAGCCTCAGGGAGCCTGGAAAAGGGGAAGCGCGAGCGAGCGAACCGCTCAGTCCCGGGGCGGTGGCGGCGACGGCGGCGGCCGGGAGGGCGCGACGGCCGGGGCGGGGGCGCTGCTGCTGCGGGGGGGTCGGCAGCAGGGGCGGCGGCGGCGGCGGCGGTCCGCATCAGCCATGCCGAATAAAAACAAGAAGGAGAAAGTGAGTCGGGGCCCGGGCCACGGGACGGGACCGGACGGGGCGGGCGGGCAGGGGAGGGAACCGCGCGGAGGGCGGCGGGGAACTGCCCGGGAGCGGGGCGCGGCGGGGCTCGGGGTCCCGCGCCCGACCGCCCGACGCCGGGGTCCTGAGGGCGCTGGGGTGGCGGCCGTGCCCAGGCCGGGCCGGGGGTCCTGAGGGCCGGCGTGGGCGCCCGGGGCGGCGCGCGCGGGGCCGTGAGGGGGCAGGTGCGGCCGCGGAGGTGGTTGACCCCCCTCGTACCCTGGGCGGGGGCCGCGGGCTGGGGGCCGCGGGCGCCTCGGGGGGACCGCGGCCGGGGAGGGGGCGCCGAGGGGCGCCCTGTGCCCGCCGAGGGCCGGCGGCGGCCGAGCGCCGCCCTGGGCCCGGGTCTGTTGGCGCCGGCGGCGGGGATGCTGCGAGCGCGCGGCGCTGCGGGGGCGGTGCTTCGGGCGGAGCGGCAGCGTGCGGGCTTCACCCCAGAAAGCCGCGCTCGGGGCTCGGCGGGGAGGCCGGGGGCTGCGCTGCGGGGCTGTGTCCGTGCCGGCTGCTCCGCTTCTGCCTGTTTCAACCCCAGACGCGGAAGACGGGGGAACGGGTCCGAGCGTGGGGGGCAGGGGGTTCCCAGTGTGAAATCGCTGAACGACTTGATGAGAATTTCTCGCTGGTGTGGACCGAAACTACCCCCAAGTCCTACTTACATTTGATAAATCGGTTTCAGAACCGCATTTTGATTTATCTGTTGTTTAGCAGTCTCAAACTTTGAGAAAACCTAATTAATTCTGTTTGATGTTTCCCAGGAAGGAACAAAAGCCGGAAAAAGTGGAAAAAGTTCAAAAGAAGGACAAGACATAGTAGAACCAGAGGTATCTATTCTCAAATATTCACTTTCTGCGTTTTCACAAACAGCTTTTAACTTAGGGCAGAAAAACCGAGGCTGGTAAAACCTAGGGTTTTGTGGCGTTTCCCTCTAAGAGATTTTCTTCTAGTTCTTTCTTCGCCCTCAATTTTAGCTATTTTGGTTTTTATTCTACTCTGGGTAAATACGGATTTTTCTGTGACCATCGTGTGCATCTGTGCTGCTGTTTGTGGGTTCATTCCCTCCACCTCGAATCTGGCAGCAGTCCGGTGGAGACTGGTTTCACAGGCTCTGTCCAGCTGGGCTGTCCAGCTGGGGTCCTTCGTGTTCCTTTTAGCTTTCATCCTGCCCCTTCCCTCCTTTGCAAGCGCCAGGTCCCCCTTTCAGCAGCCCATTTTCCCACCACCCTTGCTGTGCTGGGTGCTGCTGGTTTCCTGGGCCAGCTCTTTGCTGTCTGATCCCCTTAGCCTCTTTCCCCAATAGTGTTGGTACACTTTGGTTTATCTGGTTTGGGTATTTTTGTACAGTCTTCTGTCTTTTCACATTTTCTTTCTGCCTGTATTGGCCAATTCCGACTTCTTTTGCTTCCTGACTTTGGGCTCATTGCGGAACAGCTGGGACGCCCAGTGGGGTTGTGTTACCTGGTGGGGTCGATGTAGCCTCTGACATAGTTGTGATTTGAGAGCATTTGCAGAGCCAGCCCCTGGCTTTGCCTTTTCTTCCTGTGACTGGCTGTTGAACTGGAGGACCTCAGGCTAAGGGTCCAGGAGCTGTCTGGAGCCCAGCAGAGCTAATAGGCCCTTTGAATCAGTGGGAGCAGAGAAGCTGCTTGATGTAGTGGCCTGGTTCTCTTCCAGAGCCGGATCCAAGGTCTCTGATCTTATCACAGATGATATTAATTTGCAAGTGTCAGACCCCTTCCTGTAAGCCAAATTAGACTGAGTTCAATTCTGCATGGCCATTATCTGTATATGGTAGCCCCCCTTTTTTTTTTTTGAGCCCTAGGTTACCTTTTCAGTATCATTGGGTGCATTCTAAGCATTCAGCAGGTGGTTTATTCCAGCAAATCTGTTGCCCTCCCCAAAGCATAAGGCAGAAATCTTAAAGGTTTCTTGACTGTTGGTAGTTAGGGATTGTCTGGACCAGTCTTTTCCTGTCTTCTCCTTATAGCAGATAATCAAGTTTTACGGTGGCGTTCTTGCATTTCACTTGCTTACTTCCATGTCACTCTTTTGACTAAATCGACTTAAATGCAATTTAGTGTCTCCAAAAGGGTGTATGCTTTTTAGGGTTTTTTTTATTAGTTTGTGGATCTTTCATTAAAACTGCTAAGACTTCCTAGTGCTCCCTCAGCCTTTCTTGCTCACATACCCGCTCCTCCCACTGTTCTCATCACAAAGAAGCTTCAACAGCTATGGTTCACTTGTTCCTGTTTTAGCCGAAAGAATCTGGCTGTAAGGATGGATAATGTTAAGTTTGAACCTGAAAAAATCAGTAACTGAAGGATAACCAAACCACAAAATATATAAAATGGGTGATTTTAAGGTAGATTGGGTTCCCAGACTTACAGTTGCTGAAGACTCTTTGGGTGTGGCCTTCAGTGTCTGATGTGATGCCCCAGTTGTCTTTTTGTATTTTTTCTGGTGCTACTGTCTTAAGAGCTAGAGTGACAGAGCTTGAAGTCACCCCTGAAAAACACTGAGATGTTGGGCCCTTCACTCCTTCCTCACGAGGGTACCAGAGGCAACATGTCATGTTCAGCATGACACTAGGCAGGTGACTGTGTAAATGATTTTGCAGGGATACAGATTGAGGCACTCAGTTGATCTGAACTTTGAGTCGAACCTTACTTTTTTATTGCTGTTTTCTCCCCTCAGTGTTCATCCCACTTCCTCACATCGAGTTCCACCCACTTAGCAAACATGATTGACTTGGACAGGTGGATTAAGCCATTCCTACACACTCTTTCCCTTCCTCACCTTGCAGTATTACCCTGAACTTGAATATTGTAACCAGGATTCATTTTGTTTTGACATTCCTGTGTTGCTTTTTATTTTTATTTTTTGTTAATCCTTACCTGAGGATATTTTTTCCCATTGTTTTTCAGAGAGAGTAGAAGGAAGGGAGGGAGGGAGCAAGGGAGCGAGCAAAACATTGATGTGAAAGAGAGACATCGACTGATTGCCTACTCATGCAAGCCCTGACCAGGGGCAGGGAGTGAGCTAGCAACTAAGGTACATGCCCTTGACCAGGAATCGAACCCACAACCCTTCAGTGCATGGGCTGACTCTCCAGCCACTGGGCCACACTGGCCAGGGCTCAAAGCCTTTTTAATACTGCATTGTCTTCAGCCTTTGCTCAGGTTACCCTGTGCACGTACCTCTGTCAGGACAGGTGCACTTTCGGGGCTACAGCCCAAGATATGTGCAGGACAAGAGATGTGCCAGGGCGGGTTGGCCAGGGCTGGGTATAGTCCCCACAGAGAACACGTCCCAGAGTGTGGCCTACAGTTGAGCGACTGCACGGCTCCAAGTGTGGGAAGGTCCTGACGCTGCAGTCCTGGCTGGCTGTTGCCTAGGCTCTCAGGAGAGGGGCCCGTGGCTTACGTTGCAGAACACCTTTTGGTTCAAACAAGGAACGTTTGATGACCTGGGTCCTTAGCAGGGAAATGAAGTCCCAAAGTAAAGTATAGAGGTGTGGGAACATCTCAGCCCTAGGTTGGCTGAAGAAAATGCTGACCCCTGGTGGCCTCAATCAGTGACCTAGTTCCTGCGGCCCTGGTTCCTCCTCTCTAAGGTGACTTGGTGGGTTTAAGATTTGGCCATTTTTTTACTGAATGGGACTAGGAATGGCCCCTCTTGAAAAAAGAGTTCCCTGCCATGTGTGGCAGGATATCTTTCAGTGTGACAAAATACTGGTCATAACTGCTGCTGTGCAGCTTCGGCCTTTTTCTAGAAATTTCTGCTCCTTGGATAATATGTGTTGGTACATTTTTCTTTTTTTTCTTTTTTTCTGTTTCAAATAGAATGTTTACGTTTGACTTGCTTGTCCACATGTGTCCTGGGAATAAAAGTTTCTGCCCAGCACCTGCTGCTGGTTCATTTCATGGCGCACTTTTAAGGAGGGAGGCCACAAATGGGCTCATGAGCCACTTGAAGTGGGACATTCTGGAGGTTGACGGAGGAACTTGTCTTGGAGCAGCTGCTCTTGGTGTAACACTCACAGCTGTGGAAACATAACTGGGGACATCTTACAAATATTTAAAATGTTAATAAATTGCTCAGAGGGTCCTAAAGGCCATTTTGGAGGATCACATCATGCGATGATGTGTTTTGTTTTTTAATTCGTGTACTGTACCCAGAGTTACAATTTAAAAAGTGTTAATGCTTTTTGTAAAGTGATTCGTTTTAAGCATATTAACGGTTGCCCAAGGGTTGTTCCCCAGCAGTGCATTTTGCACATCCTATCTCAGTTCGGTTTTTGTTCGAAAGTCTCTACATTAACTCTTAACATAATATCTGTGCTTTAAAGAAAGCTGAACAATCCATTCTCCATCTTGATAGCTCATTTTAACACCTACGTGTAGTAATAACTTCTTTCTCTTTATAACCTGTTCCTTTACATTTCCCTGCTGCCGCCCCCTAGTGTCTCAGGGACAGGGAGCCAGGCCAAGCCCACTTAGGTCCCATAGGTGTAGGGGATGGAGTCATGTTTTAGAAACTAAAACTGAAGTTTTTAAAATGTTGCCCAGCCGGGCATGGCTCAGCGGTTGAGCTTCGACCTATGATCCAGATTGGGGTTCGATTCCTGGTCAGGGCACATGCCCGGGTTGCAGGCTGCATCCAATCAGTGACTCTCTCATCATCGATGTTTGTCTCTCCCCCCCCTTCCTCTCTCTGAAATCAATAAAGATATATTTTTTAAAAATAAATAAATGTTTATTAATTCCTCTAATAATAATACCCATTACATGTTAACATAAACAGCATTTTTATGAAAAATGCGTTTTCAAGAAAATTGTTTTGACGTTCTAGTAATTTGTCTCTGTAGTAGAAATTTTAACCAGAGTTGGAAGAGAACAAGGAAAGTCGTTTTGTCGGCAGGTGTGTTTTCTGGGGAGGCAGCTGTGCCTATCACCCGGAAGGGGAGACTCCCCGCTCCCCGCCCCAGAGCACCAAAAGCCACTCTGTAGTCTCAGTTCTGAACTCGGGCTCTGCTGGGGGCTCTCTTTCCGTCGTTCTGTTCCCAGCTATTTCCCGCAACCCTAGACTGGACTGTGGAGAAATTCTGAGATGACCCAAGGAATGGTGCCTTAAATATTTTTGAAATCCATGTGTAATTATAATGTAGGAAATGGAATTCCCCACTTTTATTTTTTTTAAATATATCTTTATTGATTTTCAGAGAGAGGAAGGGAGAGGGAGAGAGAGAAACATCAGTGATGAGAGTCATTGATCGGCTGCCTTCTGCATGCCCCCGACTGGGGATCGAGCCTGCAACCTGGGCATGTGCCCTGACCGGGAATCAAACCTTGACCTCCTGGATCCTAGGTCGATGCCCAACTACTGAGCCACGCAGGCTGCGTGGAATTCCCCACTTTCCATCGTCACGTCTTGGTTCATTCTCGCCAGCAGCTCTGTTGAGGAAAGCTGAGGCTCTGCAGAGAAGACAGTCAGGGGTGGGAAGGCATTTGAGTTCGGAGGAGGGGAGCCAGGAGCTTGCCTCCCTCAGGGCAGTGGGGAAGCAGTTCTTCCCCGAGCTGTCCCCTTTCTCGTGCCCACTCCTGTCCTGCTTCCAAGCTGGACGCTTGGTAGACTCTGGGTGCCTCCTGTGAGATCCACCGCTCTGGGGCAGGCATCCCACCCCCGCTACCTGTGTGGGCCACTGCTCCCGTGGTCCTGTGCTCTGTAGGAAGTTCACCACCGTCCTTGCCCTTCCCAGGAGATGCCGGTAGCCCCCCACTTCCTCCAGTGTGACAACCACAAGTGACTTCAGACATTACTGGATGCCTCCTGGAGGGCAAAATGGCCTGCTGTTGAGACCACTGCTCTAGCAAGACTCCTTCACAAAGTACATTAGCTCATAAGTCATACCCAGCACGTACACGCCTGAGAGTAGCGTCTCCTTCCTTTCCCGCAGCAGTGCTCAGGCAGAAGGGGTGTCAGCACCTTTACGACCTTGTAAGTTAGTGGGGACCCCAAAGAGCTTTATTTAGTGAGTTATTGCTGCCTGACAGGTTTCATAGAGAAATTAAAACGGAACATTTTAAAATATTAATTCATCTAGAAATAACACCATAAATCACATATTTTTATGAGAAATAAAGACAAAAATTCACTGAGAAAATGGCACTGCTCTGTTTTTGCAAATCTCTTAATGTCTGGTTTAATTGGAGGTACCTGGCTTCTCAGGTCCGCTCCTACGTTCAGTTGGTTTTGATCATGTGTCTTGTAGCCATTGAAAAATGAAAATGATGGTTGTGTCTTACTGTTGTCATAAAAACAGCGGACCCCAGAAAGGGCCTAAGGCCCCAGCTTGGAGAATGGCCATTACCCTCTCCTGTCCTCCCTGCTGCCATCTGAAGCCTTTCACCGTTTTAGCTGCAGCTCCAGTCCTTTATCTTGAGGACTAAGGAGGATTTTTCTCCCCATCTTGGGCCATATTTTTTCCATCTTTTAAATTCAAGTAGCAATTATTTGCTCTACTGGTGATGATCTGTACTGCCGGGACCCCTTCATTTACCTGTGACTTGCCTCCCCAGCTAGATTGCGTCATTGAGGACAGCATTTAACCTGATGCTGCTTTGCACCTGCCTTTTCTGTTGGAGCCTGGAGGCAGGAAGTATGTGATGGTGGAGCGGCCCCCTGCTGCATCTGGGGAAGCTGGGGAGTCAGTCTGCCACCAGCATGAGTCATGGTGACATTTTCCTAAGTCACAGGGAAAATGCATCTGAATGATTTCAGCTATAAAAAGTCTCCAAGGTTCCCTAAAACGTTGGGAACCCACCAAGGTCAGGATACTGTGGCGTCTAGTGCAGCAACATCCTAGGTGATTGTTTTGCAGGTTCTGTTATTGTCTCAATTTTTGTTCGGCAAAGCACCCCCCCCCTTCTTGGCAGGTTGGAGAGCACCCTCTGCGGAAGTGCCCGTGCCGCTTCCCAAACCCAAACCTACCGCCACCTTCCTTTTCTCCACCTGGGGGAGCAAGAGAACAAGCCTGGAAGTTCAGCTCTCCTGGGAAGTGCTGTATTGGTTGGAGGACATTGGATTTTCTTAAGTTTATTTTTGTTTTTAGAACAAAAGGGGTGTTGCTCTGACCTCGTGCCATGTTTGCCCAGGGGGACTGTTGAAGTGCCTGGGAGCCCTGCTGTTAGACCTGCACTGTGCATACGGCAGCCTCTGGCCACGAGTGTCTATTGAAATTAATGAAAATTAACTTTAGAAATTCAGTTCCTTGGTCACAGGAGCCACATCACAGGTGCTCCAGAGCCACATGTGGCTAGTGGCTACGCTGTTGGACAGCAGACAGATCATCTGCTTCACAGAAAGTTCCATCAGTCAGAGCTGCCTTACACCCTAGCAGGGTTTTTCAAACTGTTTCTAATGTGAGTACGTTTAACTTTGTTAGCTATCACTTTTTGATATGAAATATCAAATTTAAGATTAAATTTAAAAGAAAACAAATTTGCAAAGGAGAAAGAAGTGGAATAAATTGGGAACAGAAGGGAAGGAAGAAGAAGAGGTAATTCAGTGGTAAGGTAGGAGGGAGGCCCTGTCACCACTGGGCCTGGGAGCCCCTATGCTCTGAGGACCTGACATGCAGATGAGGACCTGCTGTTGCCAAAGGAGTGGGCCTAGAGACCCAAGGGAAAGTGTCCTTCTTGACTTTCTTTTTAGATACTTTATCTTTATTTATGAAAACACAGTTTAAAAATAAAATTGTACAAAAATCTATAGTTCCCATGTCCCCTGATCCACTGTCAGTACCCCACAGCAGAGCAGACCTCTTTCCACTGTTGTGCTGATTGACCCCGCATCTAGACCCCTGGGAAGCAGACCTGTGTGGTGAGGGCGGGGCCCCCTGCAGCCAGGCCCCCCTGCTCAGGGGACTGGACTGTCCTTTTAGCTCTCTGTCCCTCTCCTCCCTTTATCTTGGCTGTTCTCTTATATGTTGCTGACTCCCTCCTGTTGATTCATTTGAGTCACCCAGCAGGGTGACTACATTCTGAGATCCTGCTGTGAGCTGAGCGCCATCGTGGGTGCTGGGGACTCAGCAGTGTAGGACACAGCCGCGGTTTGCTCCCAGTGAGTGCTATGTGCGCTAGTGCTTTTAAGGGGCACTGGTGACTTTGGTGTAAGAGCGTCTCACACTTTGCAGAGCAGTGGCCCTGGGGCTCCAGGCACCAGTAGCTCCCTCTGGTCACTGTGTTCCCAGAACTGTACTCACAGATTTCCAGAAACCCCTAGTGGGGCAGGACCACATCTGACAGCCCCCTTGCTAGAGACGCAGGTGGTCAGGGATGGTCTTGCCAAGGAGATGATGTTAAAGATGAGACCAGAATGTGAAGGAGCCAGTGGTGCAAAGATCTCAGGAAGGGTGGTCCAGCTGGCAGAAGCAGGTAGTGCAAAGGCCCTGCAGCACAAGGCAGCTTGTGTGTCCTCCAGAGAGAAGGCCGGTTTGTCTGAAGAGAAGTGAGGGTGGCTCAGGTAGGAGGGGTGAAGCTGGAGAGATGGGCGCAGGCAGGGTCCAGTGGGATCTTGTCAACAGCCATCAGCAGGGTTTGGGGTTTTTATCTAAGCTAATGGGAGGCCAATGAGGAATTTTGAACAGGAAGTGAAATTATCTGACTTAATATTTAAAAGATCTCTGAGAAATAGAGAAGCAAGAATTGAAGAGGGGAGACCACTAGAAGACGACGCCCTGTCTGATGCAAAGGTGAGGCCCTGGAGCAGCTGATGGTGGGCTCTGGACTTGGGCGGCTTGCCAGCTGATCACTTGCTTTATAGGCCTGAACTGAGAGCTGGCTCTTGTGGCTTCTGACCCCTGAAGGCCAGAGTGCAGAGATTTGCTGGGAGGGGCAGCTCCAGCACCAGCAGCCTCAGTTTTCCTAGACAGCTTGGTCTCTCCTCCTAAACACTGGTTCACCAGAGTCATGCAGACGTTCAGTGGCTGTGGACAGGTCATTCGGACTAAAAACTAATCTTTTCCTTTCTACATCTTATTCCGCTCAGGGTTTCTGAGTTCTGAATCCTGAGCCTCTCGGGGGCTCTGTGAGGACAGATCACCTCCTTCCCCACCCCACCCCCACCCCACCCCTTGCACCCACCTCTCCATCTCCTTTCTGCTCCCCAGGCATCTGTTGACTGCTCTTGTCCTGCACCAACGACTCCCCATGCAGGGCTTTTGTAGTGGAGGTTTTAACCTCCCCATTCCTTCATTATCACTTGTAATGGGGGCTCACAGGTTTGCTGATGGGTGTGAGTGCCTGGTCAGACTTGAGTGTGAATAACTCCCTGTCCTTCCCTTATTTTCACCTCTCAGCCAGGGATTGTTGGCCTAGTGTAGAGGTCAGGAAACTTTTTCTGTAAAGGGCCAGATAATAAGTACTTTAGGCTTTGAGGGCCATACATTCTCTGTTGCAACTACTTAGCTTTCCTGTTGCAGCAAGTAAGCAATAGACAGCATGTAAACAGATAACCGTGGCTGGGTGCCAATAAAACTTTATTCACAAAATAGGCAGGAGGCCAAATACGGGCTGAAGCTTGATGACCCCTGGCCTGGTGGAATCCAAATCAATTTCTGCACTTAGAGAAACTCTGGCAGAAGCTGGGCACTGTTGGCACTTGGAGGGTCTCTGCATGGGCGCTTACCTGAGACCAGCAGGGGTTGCACCCCGTGAAAGAAGTAGTGCTTTGTTTTGTTTTGTTCTGTTTTTTCACTCCACTCACCATCTAGAAGCTATTGAGAGACCAGTGGTTTGACCTCGATGGAACAATGAATGCCCTACGTCTCACTGTAAATGTTTAGGCCTGCAGCGTTGGAATGGAAGGGAGAGGCGCTGCTAGTATAGTGATCCCCATACGGGAAGATGCCTAGGAATGAGGCTTTGTCACAATTCCAGGTGCCTGGTTTGTGGTTTGACGGAAATATCTCCAAGTACAGAAAACCTTCCAAACACTTGGGGATTTTTTTCACTCTAAATGTGTGGGGTGCTGTTGCCTGGCTGCATAGAAGTTTGGGTTGGGGGCTGGGGGTGACTGCGAGGCACTGGGATATGCAGGCTTGATGCATCTTGTTAGAAACTGCAGTGGGTCACTTTTCCTGAGGTGAAGGAAGCCTCTAGAATCTTGTTCCCTCTGCCTTCCAGGGTGCAGCCATGCGCACTGGCTGCTGTGGAGGAATTGAGGGGCGTGCCTGGCACCCCTTAGGCAGACAGTGCTTGTTGCCCCTGCACCTGCCTGTGGGCCGGGCACTGTGTAAGTGAGTGTACACATTTTTGTTTGAACACCTGTTTTCAGTTTTTTGGGGCATTTACCAGGGAGTGAGATTGCTGGGTCCAGCCCTGCCTGGGGCTGGCCACTTCCCTCCCCGTCCTGTAGGACCCACTGCCAGAGCTTCGAGGATCCCAGCTCCCCACACTGAAAACCCCTCTGTGGAAGGGCACAGCTCCCACTTCGCTGGCATAGCTTCAGGCTGAGTCTCAAACAGTGTTCTCAGATCATCCCAAAGCCCCCACGTCCCTCCGAGGAAATGCAGTTGCCTCTGAATGTGGTGAGGGCCACATGCTCTCTCAGAAGCTCAGGGCTGCGACCCAGTGACAGGGAAAGGTTGGCCATTTTGATTTGGGTTTGATACATAACACTGACTTTAATAAATAATTTCCGTCACTGAACCAAAAATAGGCTGCAGTCAATCCTGCGCATCTGTTGCTCCACGGAATGAGGAGGTAGAGTCAGAACTGCTGTCCCCTCCGTTCCAGGAGTGACAGGAAGATCTGAGTCCGCTCAGATGTTACCCAAGTCAAGTAGCTAAACACGACCATACCTCTGCAAAACTCTCATCAGGACAGATAATCCAGGGTCCGTGCTGGGAGTAAACACCTAAACCAAGCAGCACAGCTGTTGTTTGTCACTTAGTGTCCCGCCGGCGGTCCTGCCTCCCTGGGCCAGGCACAGCCGGCCTTCAAAGCAGGCATGCCCGCTGGCACCGGGGCCTGCTGTTCCGTCCCCCTCAAAGAATGAGGGGGACAGAGGGTGGCACCGTTTAGGAAGGGGGGCTAGCGGTCAGACGTGGGTGCCTCTGCCCTCCAGTGCCCCTCCCCTGCTGTGCACCCGGCACTGGCCTTGCTGCCAGGCTCCTGGCTGAGCTTCCAGCCTCCGCAGAGAGGTACCCGCCAGCCCCGTTGAGAGGACACGCGCAGGCCGGTCTAGAGGTCGGGCACAGAGGAAGGCTGCTCCTGGCTGTGCCTGGGACAGTGCGGGCGGCTGGACGGGGCTCCTGACCAAGCTGAAAGGGAACAGATGAAACGCTCTCTTACATGCATGAGACACACATACGTTCACCACTACTGACTGCTCACAGTGTCGCGCAGCGGCCACCGCTGTCCACTTCCAGAGCTTGGTCCTCACCCCGTGAGGCAGTCACCCTGCGTCCCAGCCCCTGGCAGCACTGGCCTGCCTCTTCCTTCTGGGGAGGGCCTGTCCTGGGTGTTTCATGTCCGTGGATCGTCCAGCACGGGGCCTGTGAGTACTTCATTCTTTCTCATGGCTGAATAATGCTCCATCGCCCGGCCGTGACATTTGTTTCATCAGGATGGACACTCTAGTCGCTTCTGTCCTTGGTTTTCTTAAGCACTGCTGCTCTGAGTGTGAGCCCCTGTGCGAGTCTGTTTGCACACCTGTGTCAGTTCTTTGGGTGTGCACCTCGGAGTGGGATGGCTGCGTCCTGAGGTAACTGGGAAGCTACCAAGGACCCGCCGGCCTGGTGTCCACAGCAGCTGCGCCGCTTTCCTCCCACGGCGGTGTCGGGGTCCCAGCTCCTCCCCGTCCTTCCCATCACTGTTTTCCATTTTGTAAAACTCTAGCCACCCCGGTGGGTGTGAAGTGGTCTCACTGTGGCTTTCATTTCCCTGGTGGCTAACGATGTTAGGCATCTTGTCATGAGCTTATTGGCCATTGTATAGCGCCTACGTCACCATTCAGCATGACCAGACCCCTCTTCTCCCAAACACGCGCGGCCCTCCTGAGACCCTGCTGCTCCCCTGATGCCGCCTGCTTGCTCCTGCCACCGCGCTTCTCAGAGGTGTCGGGGATGCCCTGCGTCTTCCTGCCTCGCCCTCCGCTCCCTTGCCCGCCCCACAGCCTCTGCCACCCCCAGGCCATCAGACACTGGCTTTAGTGGCATTTAGCAGGGTTGACCCTCCTTCCTTCCTGAACGGCTCTGCCCTCCGCCTCATGGTGCCCCATCTTCGTTTGCCTCACTGGCTGGGTCTCCGCAGCCCCCGTGTCGCCGCCTCCTTTGCCCTCTCTGCTCACTGCATGCTCTTGTGCTCCACGGTCTCATTCATTCTCTGACCGCGGTGACCAGGTAGCGAGTTGACCCCAGGTTGGCATCTTGGCTCAGAGGACGGTGTCCTGAGTGCTAGCTGTGTGACACCAACTGGTCCAGGCTCTGGTCCCTGAGGTGGACAAGACAGATGAAGACAGGCCAGTCTTGCTGTGTCCAAACCCAGTGGGACAGACAGTGACCAAGGAGAATGGCCGCTGGGGCCGGGGTAACAGAGAAGAAGGGTGTGGAGGCAAAGGCAGAGGGGTCATTGGAACTCCTCACCTGGGACACTGGCGTCGCCATGGGGGCACCTCAGGCTAGCACATCCAGTTAGACTCTTTCTCCCCATGTTTCTCTCCTGTCTCAGCGACCTGTCCCACTGTCCTCCACCGTATGTCAGCCAGAGGTCCGGGAGGTCTCCCTGACCCCGTGTTGTCCTGCACGTCCACTCTGTCACCCAGCACCTTGATTTTTGGCCCAAGCGCTCTGCTCTGCCCAGTGTTCATTTACAGTCCTTGTCGCTCATCTGGACAGCTGGAAAGGCTTCTGCTTCTCTCGCCCTCCAGACTGCACCCCACACCAGAGCCTTGGGGCCTTTTACAGGAAAAACATGTTGGTGTTATTGCCTCACTCAGACACTTTCACTGGGCTTCAAGTTGCCCTTGAGAACCTGGGTTGGTGGCTCTGAGACTCCTGCCGCCACTCCAGCCCCACCCTGTGCCTGCCTGACTCTGCTGTGACCTGCAGCTGTGCTTGAGCCCCTTGGCTCCCAGTGATGCCTGCATGGACACTGCTCCACGCGCGCGCGTGCACACTCTTCTCTCCTGCGGGCCCCCACACGCCCTCAGAGGAGCCTTCCTCTCCTTGCAGGTTCCTCGGACTCCTGTCAGGTACTGGGCAGCCCTGTGTTTTTCCCAGAACCAGACAGTGCGGTGTCCGGGGCAGGCAGGGTCAGCGCTGGTTACAGAGAGGCCAGGGCTGAGGCGCAGTGAGGCTGGCCCACCTGGACAGAGCCATCTTTTCTGGGAGTCGCTGCCGCCTCGCCTCGAGGAGGAAAGTGCTCGGGAGGGAGGCCAGGGGGTGAGGCCAGCAGGGCCCAGGGAGAGGAGCCATGGTGTGGAGTCGGCAGGCCATGGGGAGAGCTTGCTTTTCTCAGGCAGGGGAAGCCTTACTTCAGCGTGCCCCGCAGTGGACTGTGGGTCCCACGCATTTGTTCTGTTTCATGACTTAGCCAGTTGCCACTGTAGTGTGGAGGTCGTTCTGTCGAGGGGGAGGGCAGCAGGAAGCGCTCCCGTTCCAGGTTGACCCAGGCGCCCCCAGGGTAGTTGTGTGGGCAGCACCGGATGCGGTATTACAGAAATAAAAAGCCCGTGTAAACTCATCTCCAGGACATGGGTGTGTAACATTGAAAACAAGGACATCTGGGAGGAGCTGTTGCTGTCTGGGGAATAGATAGTAGGCTTTTCTGGGAGCATCTATAGAGAGCAGAGCAGGAGAGTTTTGAGGTCGGGAAGCCCGAGGAGGAGGAGAGCGGTGGGCGAGGTTTTCGAGGAGGAATGACAGGACTTTCGTGGTCAGGTGGGAGAATGACAAATGTCAGGGACAGAGGCCAAGATACCCATTGAGGAAGCAGCTCACACTGCGGGGAGGAAGGGAGCCCAGGCCCTCGCCCTGTGCAGGTGCGTCAGCGATGCACTCTGACGGCCTGGAAAATGTCCTGGGACCGCGTTCTTAAGCCCCTTGGTAAAGGTAAAGCAGCCAGCCAGTGGGGCTCAGGGGGTTCAGCATCATTCATGCAACCAGTAGGCCACCTGTGTGAGATTCCTGGTCAGGGCACATGCCTAGGTTTCAGGCTCCATCTGCAGTGGAGGACATGCAGGAGGTAGCCAGTCGATGCTCCTCTCTCATCAGTGTTTCTGTCTCCCCTTTTCTTTCTGAAGTCAATAAAAAAAATTTTTTTTAAAGTAAAGCAGGCCCACTTCTTAGTAAAACTTACTTCTTGGTAAAACTTCCATTCAAGGATGAGAGTAAATAATTAGGGGTCCGAATCGATAGGTCTGCTCTCCTTGGCCCTGTGTGATTGGAGGGGTGTGTGGGTGTATGTTTCTAGGATGAGTTTGGTCAGCTTTCAAAGATCATGTGTGTGGGTACAAAGTCCATTTCTCCGGCAGACTGCAGGGCAGGGAGAGCGGGCATCTTCGCTGCCCAAAGAACCTGGGTGGCTGACACTCACCAGTGTACCTCTCTGCTGTCACTACCAGGGCCAAGCACAGCTGAGCTCCACAGGGCTCCCTGCACCTGCTGGTCCCTTTGGGCCTATTCAGATGACAGAGGACCCCACTCCGCCGCATGTGCCCTCAGCATTCATCCACCTCTGCTTGAGTGTGTGCGCTGCTCCTCACCTTGCAGGCCGGCTGTGTGTCCTGGGACAACCTGGTTGTTGCAGTGCAGTCTGGAGATGAGCACTGAATCTGGAGCCAGGAGGGAAATGCGAGAAGAGAGCAGCTAGAAAGAGCATTTCCTGAGACTCAAGGGCAAAGCGCTCTCCTGTAGCCTTTCCTGAGCCCCAATGCCCAGTGGTGAGCCAGCGGGGAAACCTGTCATTTATGGCCTGGTCAGCAGATTAGCTTCCTGTTGCTGCTGCACAAATGACCGCACGCTTAGTGGCTTAAAAGAACATCAGCTTTCTTCTATCTTACAGTTCTAGAGTACAGAGTCTGAAATGGGGCTGAAATTAAGGTGTCGGCATGGCTAGTTCCTTCTGCAAGCTCTAGAAAAGAATTTGTTTCCTTGAGTTTCCCAACTTTTAGAAGCTGCCTGCACTCCTTGGCTCACAGTCCCTTCCTCCATCTTCAGAGCCAGCTCGTGCACATGCCAGCCTCTCTCTGACCTCCGAGTCTTCATCTCATTGCCCTCTGTTTTGTAAAGACCTGTGTGGTTAACCGGGGTTTACCCTGATGTCCCAGGGTCACCTGCCTTTGCAGGACCCTTCACCTCATCACATCTGCAGAGTCCATTGCCAAGCGAGGTCCCAGGATTAGAATGTGAACGTCTTTGGATGGTCATTATCAGCAGCCAGTATACATATCAGCCTGTATGGTAAATATTTAAAAGTCAAGGGGAAGATAAAGGAAATTAGGTAGATCTGTGATCTCTCGAGGTAGAGCATACAGGAGGTAGGTGGAGCCCCACAGTCCAGAAACCGTAAGGAATTATGTTGTTTGCGGCGGAGTGGAGGGTACTGTCGCAGAGTAAAGCTTGTGTACACCATTTCCGTACTCTAATTGTGCTAAAAATAAATCATCTGACATACTCATTTGTTTTTGTTTTTATTTTGTAAACAGATTTCCATCAGGAAAAACAGCCTTGTTGGTGTCCAGTCTACAGTATCTAGTAAAATAAAAGTGCCGTCCATTCAGCCCCTAGTGAAGAAAGACAAACGGCAAAATTCCTCCAGGTTTAGTGCCAGCAATAATCGAGAACTTCAAAAACTAGCATCTTTAAAAGGTAATTTTTATTATTTGTCTCATAAAGATAAATGTTGCCTGCTTCGGGAAGCATAACGTTTTGAGTTTGCTGTTCTTATACCTTTGCTGTGTTTATATTCTGTAGGCTCATCTTTTCTTCTTTATTGAGGTTTTTTTTTTAGATTAAATGCCATTAACTTATTTCCTCAAGCAGTATTTTAAGCTCCAGTGCTACTTAAGATAAAAATCTAACCATGAATGTGTAATAGGTATAATACACTAAAAAATAACAGGGAAGACTTAAAAGCTTCTCATGAATTCTGACTAAGCCAGCCAGTTCTCTCCGGGCGAGTCTTCTCTTTCATCTGTCTCAGGGCTCTACAACTGAGACAGGCGCCACCCCAGTTCGAGGAACTGTGAAGACTGTGGTAGAACCCCTTGGTTCTTCTGGTGTTGGAGGAGTGAGCACTGGAATCACAGTCCTTGGTGGACTTTCTCCTATGAGTCAGGGAATAGAGCTCTTTGCTTTGAATTTTCCCTAAAATGGCACAGTTGCCCCCTTTCTACCTGAGGGTGTTCAGTTCCTAAAAGTGTTCCTCCAGGAGATTTTGAGATTGAAGTACATAAAACTTTTTCAAAGAAAATAGGGTAGGGATCCCAGAGTCAAATGTGAACCTCTGAAAGACTTTGTATTTACTAAATCTAAGACTGGCATAATCCATAAAATAGACATATTTCATACCTCAAGCACATCATCATTCGCCTTTTACAATTCTCATTTTGTATGAGCTCAGGATTTGGTGCAGATGTGTGGGGTAGTAGGGTGCAGGGAGGGATGGAGGAAGGGTTGGTGGAGGGAAAGACTTACAGATTCTTGGATGCACTTCCTGCTCCTAGGTTGATAGGAACCCACTCAGTGCAGTTTACAGAGCTTGAATCTGACTTGTGTTTGGTTTAGCTTTGTGGCAGATAATATTCGTTCTAAGTCATTTTTGAAGAGTCTTCCCCTCCCAAATAGTCCATGCCTTTCTCATGCCATTCATTCATTCAGCAAATGCTGTATTAAGCACCTACAGAAATGCCCTGTATTAGGTACTGGGGTGCAGCATTAAACAAAAACCGGGGCCTGCTCTGCTGGCGCCAACATCCTGTCCCAATGGGGGAAACAGCCAGAGAAGAGTGTGTGCCCATGACTCCTTCCAGTACCCCTCGGAGGCCGGCCGCAGACATGGGATGTCTGTGGTGGAGAAGGTGTCCCATGACCATCATTGAGCCTTCTCTGTTCAAGCCCCATCCCTAGTACCCATCACGGAGATGGGGCTTGGCTCCTGCCATTAGGGCTTAGGGCCCCATGCAGAGGCCCAGGCCTGCAGGTTCTTGCTGGCTTCCTATGGTCTTCCAAGGACTCTCTGCACAAGCCTCTTCCTCCAGGTCTCAGTTTGCGATTCTTAACCTCCACTTTCTCTTTTTCTCTTTACACCGAGTAAGAATGGCACGCAGGCTGCTTGCACTTTCCCAGAGAGACCTGTTTTCTGTTGTACGTCCACGTGCCCAGGGAATTTCACACTGGTCAAGTCAGTTCCCTTCGCTGGTCTTGTTTGATCAGTCTCTCTTGGCCATTCTGAAACACTAGTTCTTCTGCATATATGTTAAAATAATTTTGTCTAGTTCAGAAAAATAGGAATTGATCGGAATGACACTGAAGTTATATGTTAGTTTGGGGAAGATGGACACTTTCATGATGCTCGTTTTCCCATCGAGGAAGATGGGGTATATCTTCCCCTTTTCTGGGTCTTGTTTTCTGACTTTCTATGAGATTTTATGATTTTCTTTTAAATCTCTACCTTTTCATTAAATTTATTCCTGAGTACTTTATATTTTTGTTATTTTTATGACTGGGTTGTATTTTTTTATTTCTGCTTCTAATTAGCTCTTGCTAATCTAATGAAAAGCTGTTGGGGTTTTTTTAACATTTTCTTATTCTGTCATCTTACCAAATTTTCTTATTAATCTTAGTAATTTTTTTACTGGAGTCTGCATATATAGTCTTGTAATTTGTAATTAGGTACTTTTATCTCTCTTCCAATATTTATGCCAATATATACTAGTTACTTTAGGACCAGTAAAACATAGATATCACAGATGAGAGCAGGCCTCCCCGCTTTCTCCCATTTTGGTAAAAGGCTTCAGCATGCCCTGGTTTTTTATGAAAATGGCCTTTGGTTTCTGGTAAAGGGCCCCAACCCAGAGTGCAGATAGTCCACGGTCCACCTTCGCATGGCTCTCACTGCCCCCGTGCCACATGATTGATGCCAAGTACTACTGCTGAGTTTTATCAGATTCTGTATGGTTTTTCTCCTTAAGATGTTAACTAATTGTGTGTTGATAGACTTTCTGCTTTTGAACTACCCTTGCATTACGAGGATAAACCTCAGTATGGCGCAGTATTTGATGACATTTATGTGGTTCAGTTTACTAGTTTTTATTAGAGTCTGTGCTTCTGTATTTGCCACGTGAAGCTGGTCTGTAGTGGTCTTCCTTTCCATGCCACTGTATTTTATCCGCTCTAAGATGTGTTGATACTGGTACGTCGTGATCTTTACTGAAGATGGCCTGCAGGTTTCCTGCATCTCTCTCACTCTGTGTCCGATGGTAGGGACTGCTCAGCAGTAATCAGACAGGGAATGGCTCATGTGGTCTTCAAGTCCAGGACGCAGGGTTGAGGATCGACTTAGAACTCAGTGGGCCTGGCTTTTCTCAGTGATAAATCTGTAGATTCCTTCCATGTTGGGTCATTTTAGAGTGGATCGTGTGTTAACTCATATATTATGTTCTTAACATATCTTTTAACGCCTTCCACATCTGTGGTAGCGATGCCTCCTAATGAGCTCATTTATTCTTTTGATTATTTTGTTTTCAGTATCATTCATTTTCACTTCTATCTTTAATTTCTTATTCTATTTTGTTTTATTTTCCCATTTATTGAATACAGAGCTCACTTATTTTTAGTTTGTTTTTAATAATAAAAGAATGTAAAGCTGTGTATTTCTCTGAATATAACTCCAGCTATAGTCATAGATTATCTTTCTTTTTTTTTTCAAATCATAGATTTTTTAGTCTTACTGAGGCATAATTTACATGCTGTAAAATTTACTACTTGAAAATGGAAATTTTCATTATTTTAATAAATGTGTAGAGTTGTGCAGCCATGACCACAATTTGGTTTTAGAATGTTTCCATTCAAAAAAAGTCACCTTGTGCCATTTGCCATCAATCTGTACCCCTATCCCCAGCTGGCAATGCTGATCAGCTTTCTGTCTCTGATTTGCTTTTTCTGGCCATTTCCTGTCAATGAAATCATGCAGTATGTAGCCCTTTACCTACTGGAACATCTGGTTCTTTCGTAGTATAATGGTTTTGAGGTTCATCCCGCTGAATAGTTTGTTTGTTTCCAATGCTGAATGATGCTCTGTTACGTGAGCATCCCACCCTTGTTTTCCATTCACGAACTGATGGGTGTTCGCGTTGTTCTTTGGTGTAATGAACACTCGCGGACAAGTCTGAGTATAAATTTTCCTCTGCCTTGGTCGGATACCTAGGAGTGGAATTGCTGGCTTGTATGGTAAGTTTATGTTTCATTTTTTTAAAGAAACCTGCCAAACTGTTTTCCAAAGCGGTTGCACCATTTTACATCCACATTCTTGCTGCTACTTGCTATTGCCTGCCTTTTGGATTATAGCCTTTCTTGTGGGTGTGTAGTGGAATCTCCTTCTGGTTTAATTTGCATTGCCCCAATGACTGCCGCTGGCACACGGCTTTTCACATACCTGCTGGCCATTTCTGTATCTTCTTTAATGAAATGTCTATCAAAGCTTTTGCCTGTTTTTAAATTGGCTGTCCTCCCGTTACTGAATTACAGTTGATCCCTGAACAATGTGGAGGTTAGGGATGCCAGCCCCCTGTACAGCCGAAAATCCACATATAACTTCCGACTCCCCAAAAATTCGAGAGGGGGGGAGGGGGAGAAGTTGGGGAGGGAGAAGGAGATTAGAGAGGAGGGACTTGGACTCTAGAGCTCTAGCTTAGGTTATTTTTGTGACATTTTCAAAAACATGGCAGCTCACCTTCTTGGAGCCCTGATTCAGTCTCTTCCCAGGCTTCTACCTCAACCTGCTTTTCCCATTTCCTCTCTGTCCCACTGCTGCTCAGTCGGGATTCTCTTCCCAGCACTTTCTCCCCTGTGGGCCTAGTTCTGGAAGGGGCCCTCAGCTGCTGAGTTTTGAGGGTTCTGGGCTCAGGCAGGTTCGGCCCCTTCAGACTTGGCCGTGGCCACTTTGCTCTCGCCACTGGAGGTACAGCCCCTTTAGTTTGCAGTGCTGTTCTAGGTGGGCTCACCCAGCTGTCTGATTGTTTCTGAGCTTCAGCTCCAGCAGCAGCCCCAGCTTCTCTGCTGTCTTCCTCACAGACTCCAGAGCATGCAGGTTTTGTAGCTGCTGGTCGTCCACCCCTTAGGCTCACATGTGTATGAGGACACATTGTCAGCTAATTCTGTTGCTGATGGTGGCCACAGGCTTTTGGTTCTACCATCTTAGTTGCTCTGTATGACTTTGTGCAAGAATTTAGAGAGATTAAAAAACTATGCCACACTTTTTTCATAATTGCCGAAACATGGAAGCCACCAAGATGTCCTTCAGTTGTTGAATGGAGAAATAAACTGTGGCCCATCCAGACAATGGAATATTGTTCAACAATAAAAAGAAATGAGCTATCAGGCCATGAAAAGACATGGAAGAACCTTAAATGCATATTACTGAGTGAAAGAAGCCAGTCTGATAAGGCTGCATCTGTATGATTCCAAGCATATGACATTCTGGAAAAGGCAAAACTGTGGGGACAGTAAAAAGATCAGTGGCTGCACTGGCTGGTGTGGCTCAGCATCGTCTCATGTACCAAAGGTTGCAGGCTCGATTCCCAGTCGGGGCGCATGTGGAAGGCAGCCAGTCGATGTTCTCTCTCAAATCAATGCCCCCCCTCCTCTCCCTCCCTTCCCCCCTCCCCCTTTCCCTGTCTCTAAAATCAGGGAGCATGTCCTCAGGTGAGCATTAAGAAAAAAGGTTGGTGGCTGCCAGGAGTTGGGAGGAGGGAGGGATGAACAGATGTAGGACAGGATAGTTTTAGGGCAGGGAAACTTCTCTGTGATACCACAGTGGTGACTACGTGGATGGCATTTTGCATTTGTCAGAACCCACAGGTGTATACCACGGAGTGCCCCTGATGTAAACTGTAGTCTTTAGTTACGTTAAGTCCATGAAGCGTAACGAGTGTACCACACTAACGCGAGAGGGTAGTAATAGGGAAGGGGGGGTACTTTACGCTCAGTTTTTCTGTAAACCTGAAAATTACAGTCTGTTCATTTTTTTTAAAGCAATGCTGCTTTTGGATATTTGAAGCCCAGCCTTTTAAAACCGTCCGTCACTGTGTTTGTTTTGTCTGTGGTCACCTAGAGTGGCCCACTCATTGGTCACTTGTCCTCCACCCTTTTTGCAACTAACACTTTCTGGACCTCAGACACCACGGCCATTCTCCTGTTTAAATCATCATTTAGAATTGTCTTTAACGAGAGCCTGCCAGTGGCGAGTTCTCGAATTCGTTTATCTGGAAAATGTCTTTATTTTGCCCTTGTTCCTGAAATACACTCGCTGAGTATGAGCCGTGGGGTGACCTGTTGCCTCCGGGACACGGAGGATAAACAGCTGGTGGCCCTGACTGCTTCCCTGGACGTTGGGAAGCCAGAGCCACTCTTCGAGGGGGTGCTGGGAGCTCTGACCACTTTCCTGATTTTTGTCCCTGACTTTGGTTTTCAGTAGTTTCAGGGGTTTCTTTTTATCAGTCTTGGGGATTCTTCTGGGATCTGGATTGTTTTTTCCTCATAGTGAAGACTCTTTTCTTTCTGAACTTTTTCGTTTCCTGTCTTTTTAACCCTCGCCTCTCTGCCTTTCTGTTTACATGCTGTGTGCTTTTTTTACTCCTCACCCGAGGATGTGTTTTTATTGATTTTAGAGAGAAAGGAAGGGGGAGAGAGAGAGAAACATTGACCTTGCCTCCCATACGTGCCCGACCGGGGCTCACACCCAGAGCGTTTGTGGTACACGGGCGATGCCCAGCTGACCGAGCCACCCCCGGGCTCCAGCGAGCCTCCTGCCCAGTCTCAGCATCATTCATCTGTGGGCCAGTTTCTTTTTCTTCATTTTCAACTCACCACTGACTCATACTTTCAAAAAATACAATGAAAATAAATTACTATAAAAATGAAATACAAGACAACCACCAATTACTTTATTATTATAGTCAGTAGACATGAAATTACCTTGTTAAATTGCTGTCCAAATTTCTAAACAGCATTCGCAGTTTCTGTTACCTCATAGAGAACCTTCGGGTGAGTCTAACATGTATTTTGTCAAACCCACCTATTGAGGTTTTAATTTCAGAGGTTTTAATTTAAATACTCGTTTTTCATTCATTGGAAGCTCTGTTTTTAATCTGCATTGTGCTTTTTAAAATGTTTTCCTATTCTCTTGCAGATACCATAAAACTTGTCATTTCTTTAAGCATAGTAGGCACAGCTGCCTTGTACGTAGTCTCCATCAGATAATTCTGGTGTCTGAAGCCCTGGTCATAGTTGGCTCATGAAGTCTTATTTCCTTGTGTACCTGACTAGTTTTTATTCTGTGCTGATTGTTGTGCTCAAATATTTGAAATCAGCTGAAAGCTAGAATGAAAGTATCTCCCACAGGGATTCGATTTTGCTTCTGCCAGACACCTGGGGTCACTACCGGTCTGGGAGTGCCAGTGAACAACAACACTGGTCACGATTAGTTAAATTAGCCAAGCCAGTTGTCCAGTAAAATGTCCCCTTTTTTCCCTGTGGTTCCTATAAGTGGAAACCTTTTTTATGGAATACATAGAGATGGTGCTGTGTAACTCGGAAGATAGTGTCATTATTGTGGGGGATGCGTACTATGAAGTGACTATCAGAAGTGATGCAAAATTTTACCCCTGTGATAGGGTGGCGACAGATTGAGCTCTCCAGTGATGTTTTTCTTTGCAATTCAGAAGGTACTAGTGGGGCCCTGGCCAGTGTGTCTCGGTTGGAGCGTCATCCTGTACACCAGAAGGTTGTGGGTTCGATTTCTGATCAAGAGGGCGCATACCTGGGGTTGCTGGTTCTGTCTCCGGTCCAGGCGCATGCAGGAAGCCATTGATTGATGGTTCCCTTTCTCTTCATTGTTTCTCTCTCCCTCTCTCTCTCCCTTTCTATCTCTAAAAATCAGTAAACATGTCCTCAGGTGAGGACTTTTTTAAAAAAGATACCAGTGGTAACCCGCAAGGTATATTTGGCCTCCAGCCAGGCGTGTTCCCTGCCACCGGCACGCTCACTCCGTGCCCGCCGCTGGCCAGCCCTCGCCGAGTCAGTGGTTTCGCTGGGGAGCTCAGCATTTCACCTGGCATCCTCCTGACAGCAGAGGGATTCCTTACCAGCTGGAGATGTGTGGTGGTTTTATCATAGTTCCTGCTGGCAAGTTAGGATAAGCTGAATTCTTTGCCGAGTTACCATTTTTCCTCAAATACTGAAAACTCAAAGTTTTTTCCTGGCTTTCTCTTTTTTGAATATTATTATAGACTCATGTGTTTCATTGGTTTCAGTGTGTTTAGTCATTAATTTTTCCGACATGCAGATACATAATTGTAAGCACTGTGTATTTTCTGACATGGCTTCATTTCTGTGATTCCTTGATTTCTGACACATACGATGTCCCTCGGCTTGTGTGTGCCCTCCCAGCCCGACTTGGAATCGGCCACTTTTCCGAGAGCCCTCGCGCCTTGCAGTGGGGAACAGTAAGAGGCCAAGATCTGGGCACTGAGGTGCTCATTGCTACTGGGCCGATGTTGTTGCTCTTAGGTGCTTTCCATTAAAGAAGCTAGGATATAAATATAAATATATTTTTAGTTGTGCATTCATATTGATATTTCAAATTCAACTTTAACATTGTAGTTTTCACTTGTTTTTGAATTTTCATAATTTTATCTCTTACACTGAAAGTCTTTCTTACATTGTTGACATAATTATTGCTGTATCCTATTAAAACAATTCACGGTAACAACATTAGTATTATTACAAACAGTAGGAACTATGAATTGACTGTTTCATTGTTGGTGTTTTTATTGGGATCTCATCAGATTTTAAAAACATCCAGGGAAGATTTGCTTCTTGGGGATGTTTGCCGCCTCCTGAGAGTGCGCTGCATCCTTCCGTTTGTTCAAGGCCACTTGCGTTTCCTTTAGGGTGTTTTTAAGTTTCCCTCCTGTGGGTTTTGCACATTACTTAGTAAGTGTCTGCCCAGATATTCTGTTGTTACTATACATGGGGTCTTCTCTCCCATGGTGTCTTCCAAATAGTTGCTGATTGTTTATGTGAAGGCTGTAGAGTTGTGTCTTCCACAGCTGCTCCCCTACTGAATTATCTTCTTGTTTGCAGTCGTTTTTCAGTTGATTGTCTTGGGTGTCCAGGTATCTAACTAGATTTGCACGTGAAGATAATCTCACCTCTTTGTTCCTGATTCTCATATTTCTGGTGTCTTTCTCTTGAGTTGACTGAAAATTCCACTAAGGGGTTCCGTGCGGCAGTGCAAGTGGATGTGTTTGTCTATTCCTGACTTTCATGGAAATGGAAGCATGATTTTTAACATCCATTTATTATTCCATTCTCTGGGCACCCCGGGTTTTGTGCTGCTATACACTGGGCTGTAATGTAAGTCCTTTGTTCTTATTGTTCACATCCTTGAACCTCTGAAAGCTACATTGAAGGAACAGAAGTACTGGACCAAAGATGCATTTTCAAGAGCCCTTCATGCATACTTTCCAGAGATGACACCGTACACACACTGCCCCGAGCACGGGAGAGGCCTGTCCCAGTCCTGGGGTCACTTAGAAGCTTTAGTATTTCCTATTTTTATTTAAGGCTAGTGAAATAAGTCAGTGAAACACAAATACCATGTGACTTTACTTATATATGCAATCTAAAAAACAAAGCAGAAATGGACTTATAGACGCAGAGAACAAACAAATGGTTGCCAGAGCGGGGGACAGAGGTGAGGGAGGGACATGCTTCCAGATATGCAGTAAATAAGTCACAGGGATGTAAAGTACAGCATAGGGAATATAGTCAATAACAGTGTAATAACTTTGTACGGTGACAGTTACTAGACTTACCTTGATCTTTGTGTAAGGGGTAAAAATGCCAAGTCACTATGTCACACACCAGAAACTAATGTGATGTTGTATGTCAGCTGTATTTCAGTTTTGGGTTTTTTTTTAAGTGAGACTAAATGTGTTCTCCAGGCCCTGTTTATGCAAAGATTTTTCTGAATTAGTCCCCTTTTTTAACATTTTTGGTCTAGAAGGTAGAAGTCTTAAATGTTAAATGAAGAGACCACTTTTTTTAAGTGACTTACGGGAGGTTAGATTAATTCTGGGCTCTGTTTCTTGAGGCACTCTCTCTGTGTTAGAAAAGAAAGGCCTGGGAGGGTCAAAGTTAAAATAGAACAAGGTAGGACTTAAATATTTGGTCTTTTAGGAAAGAAGTTGCAACATTATTGGGAGAATTTACTAGAATTTCTAAAAACTGGCTTTTGAGTCGCAGTTAAAAGTTTATATTTCTCGCTCTCCTTTTGTGAAAATATAATACTTCAGCCTCATTCAGCACAATATTTTTTCTGATACAGTTGAAAGTTTTGCCACCACGGGGATTATTTTCCTGTCTAAACATGAATTAGAGGAGCTTAGCCTCTTGCCCATTAGTTGAAGAATAACAGAAATGGAGAGGGCAGTTCCCAGAGCAGACACTGCTCTCGTCAGGCTTTTCTTCTGTGGTCCAGTTGTGTCCTCTATCATGTCTTGATTTCCATGTCTTCTCCTGACACAGTAATGAGCGGGAGTGGCCCTGGACGTGGTGAGGCAGGTGCCAGTTCCCAGCAGGTATTTACTGTCCACCTGGGTTGTGTGGAGCGTGGAGCAGTGATCAGGACGACAGCAGATCCAGACGATTCTCCCCTCCATGGTTGTCCAGCTCTGGCCCCTCCTGGCTGTGTTCTGCTAGCAGCTGGGCAGCAGAGGTGCCATCATGGCTGCTGTTGTAAATAAGCGAGAGCTGGTCTCACGTCAAACAGCCTGAGCCCAGCCGCAAGCCGCAGCCAGCCCAGCCCTTTCAGGGAACCCTCCTGCCCACTGTTCTCGGGCCACAGATGTGGCTGTTACTCCATGGGTGAGTCTCAGGCCTCTGCAAGACCCTCTGGGCAGAGCCTGGGGTTTGGTGTCAGCGGGTAGCTGTAATCACACACTGAATGTTTAGCTCAGGCCTTCCCCAAACCTCACCTGGATTTCTCCCAGCACCTTACATTCAGCACACGCTCTCTCTCTCCCTCCCCCGCCGCCCCCAACACATTGTTCCTAGGATGGTCCCATCCTGTCCAGTCCCTCCAGGCCCCATGGATTTCCTCGGTGCCTGCCTTCCCCAGAGGCAGCCTCCCCGCCCTGCTGGTTCTGTCCCCTCCAGGGTCTCCTGAACCACCCTGGTTGGAACCTGCCTTATCTTTTTTAAATTGTGGTAAAATATACATAGCATAATATTTGCCGTTTTAACCATTCTTAAGTGTGTAACTTAGTGGCATTGAATATATTCACAACACCTTGTGCCCGTCACTGTTGTCTGTTCACCACCCCACCAAACCCCTGTGCTCTTCATCCAGCCATCGCCCCCGCCCCTGGCAGCCACCGTCTGTCTCTCTGGTTTCAACTCCCCTCGGTCCCTCATAAGTGGATCATACAGTGTTTGTCCTTTTGTGACCGGCTTTTCCACTGAGCATGACGTCCGCAGGCTCATCCGCGTTGCAGCATCTGTCAGAGTCTCCTTCCTTTGCAGGCTGAGTGGCACCTGCATGGCTGGGCCTGTTGCTTGTCCTCGCCCGCGTGGCCTGGGGTCTCAGAGCGCTGTGCACGCGCTGCTTCGCCCACCACGCACGCTGCCTGCAGCCTCCCCCGTGGCAGGGCAGAGGCGGTCTGTGCGTCTGTCGTGGTACCTGGACCAGTATCTGTCAAGGGCCCCAGAAACACGTTTACTGAAGAAATGTAAAGCACTTCGGGCCCCCACCTGTTCCTTTCCACAGAATTGCTGTAGTGTCACCCCTCGTGGGGCAGCCAGACTCCGTCCAGGTTCATCACTCCCCCTGCCTCAGGTCCTTTGTAAAATGGGGTTGTCACTGCAAGTTGACACGAAAGCACTTGGGTAGATCACGTGTTCTCTGTCTACTCTGTGTTTCGTTCCCGCCTCCTCAGGACAAGGAAGGGCTGGGGGACCTGCTGGCTTTGAAGGTTCCCCAGCCCAGGTCCCCTGACAGCACTCCAGAGAAACTTTCCTCTGTCCCCTCCATGTCCTCCGGGGCCTGCTGGTCCACCCTTTCTAATCACTTGCAGGACTTGCTCACATCAACACCACAAGCGCCTGTCCCTTTGCCCTTGCTGTTGGCAGCAGGAAGTTCCCTGGCAACCTTTGAACACAGCTGAATGCCAGGTAGCTTTGATCTGCCTAAGGAAAAAGTCTATTTTAAACTGTAAGTGAAGCCAAATTTTTTAGGTTAGATTCTTACCCGACGAAACATATGTCGTCACACACAGTTTCCAGTTAAAGCAGTGACAGCGCCCGCGCCTGCAGTTAAGGTGCCTGGTGTCTGGGTCCGAAAAGACTACTGTCTCTTAATGAAGCAGATGTAAAACTTCGTCACTAAAGTGAGCACATATTTACTTTTCCTACAGAATTGCTGGGGATGTGCAAAATAAAGCCTTCGGCTGAATTTAGAAACTAGAATTTGAAAGCTGTATTCAGAAATGCTCCCTAGAGAGAAGACCAGTGGGAAGTATTTATAGGCCATTTGTTTTTAAATAAAGACCAAAACGAAGTGACAGAGACACCAGAGGAGGGAGGATTATTCCTTTCTAAACCTTAGTTCTGGAGCAGCACAGAGATGCTGATCTGCGGTGTCCCTGGGAATGCACTGAGACCTGGGGCTGTTTGCACCCCTTCTCAGAGTGAGCTCAAGCCCTTCCCAGTGCGCCAGGGTGAGGGAGGAGAGGGGCTGGTGTCACAGATAGGCAGCGAGCCACAGAAGGCAAGGAGGACCGTCACAGCGGGACTGGAGTGCAGGACTGGAGTGTTGGCAGACTGAGCCAGGCTTCCGTGTTGGGGGGAAGGAGTTCTCCTCCACGCGATCAGATGGCACATGTTTCAGAGTTCTGTGCCACAGGGAAGGTGTTTAAGAGTAGTAAGGGTTTTTGTAGGGTCAGAATTGGGCATTACTCCTGGATTCATCCATTCTCTTAACTTTGGTTGCGCACTTCTGTGCTGAGCACCGCCTAGGGGCTGGACTGGGAGGGAGCCTGGGCCCAGGGAAGGAAAGGGAAGGCCTCCTGGAGGGGTTAATCCAAGCAGAGAGCCTTAATGTGGCTCTGCCACACCCCCCACTGCAGCCTGAGGGATCTTTCTAAAGTGTATCAGTGTCCCCTGCTCCCCTGCTGCCTGCATCTCACTTGTCATGGCCAGAGAGACAGTGTGTGGTGGGATCCTGCCTGGGTCATAGCTGTTTTCTCCTGAGCTCTTCACCCCAGCAGAGCCATATAGCACCACCACCCACCCCCCGTTGTAATATTCCCATCTCCTAACAAGTGAGAAGTAGGGAGAACACATATACCCCTTTCACAGATGAGGAAGGACCTCTAGCCCAGGGTTGTTCAAGGCGGCCTTTCCCCAAGCAGGTGATGAAAACTTGTGTCCTGGTGCCAGCTACATGGCTGCGACTGCGTTGGAGCCTCTCCTGGGTGGCACTGCTGGGTGCTTGTTGCATCAGGGAGCGGCTGAGCCTATAGCCAGGAGGAGCACATGGGTTCCACGCAGCGTTGACAGCCTTTCAGTAAATAGTGAAGTCATCCATAACTGATCCTTCCAGACGGGAGTTGACATCCTCTGCCTTGTCGGTTTAGTTTGTCATGCCTGATGAGGCTAATTTTTGTGTGTGTTTTTACGTACATGATCTCCTTTGTGCATTACAACAGCCCTTTCCATCCTATTGCCTGGCTTCCCATCACAGCACGTTCTCTGTTCTCAGCCTACCCCTGAGAGACAGCAGTGATGAGGGATTCTCCCTACTGTAATTTAATCTGTATATCTTTTCAAAAATCATTATTTTTAATTTTCATGGAAGTATTATATGCTTATTTTAGCAGTACTGAAAAATATAGAGAGGTTTCAGAAAGAAAAACATTTGTAGCCATAACACTCAACAGTGACTACTGTTAATATATGGGGAGTATTTTTTTTTTATTTATGATTATGCTATTTCTAAAAAAATTATACTTTTCACTTACACTTTTATTTTACAAATTTATAAATATTTTTTATATAGTATTTTACTGTGTGATATAATCCCTTTGCATTAAGGTAGTTTCTGATATTTCAGAATCATAAATAAAAGTGTGATGCTCTTAAAAAGAATAAAATACTCAGGAATTAACCTAACCAAGGAGGTGAAAGACTTGGACATTGAAGTCTATACAGTGTGTTGTGAAGACATTAAAGAACACAAATAAGTAGAGAGACACCTGTGTCTGCGGGCCAGAAGATTAACATTGTTCAGATGTCAGTACTGACCAAAGGGACCTACTGGCTCAATACAGTACCTGTCAAAATTCTAACAGTGTTTTTTCCCAGAAATAGAAAAATCCATCCTAAAATTCACATGGAATCTCAAGGGACCCTGATAGCTAAAGCAATCTTGAAAAAGACAAAGTTGGAGGTCTTACACTTACCCATATCAAAACTTACTGCAAAGCTACAGTAATCAAAACAGCATGGTACAGGCATAAAGACAGACACGTAGAACAGTGGAATAGAGCGCCCAGAAATAACCCTCACACATACGATCAAATGGTTGCCAACAAGGGTGCCACCCATTCATGGGAAAAGGACAGTCTCTTCAAGAAATGGTTTTGAGAAAACTGGATGTCCACCTGGAAAAGAATAAAGTTGGACCCTTACCTTACACCACACACAAACACTAACTCAGAGTGGATCAAAGACCTAAGTATAAGGGCTAAGACTCTGAACTCTTGGTGGGAAACATAGAGGAAAAGCTCTGTGGCGTTGGATTTGTCGATGATTTCTTGACTGTGACACCAAAGCACAGGCAACAACAATAGAAAGGATAAATTAGACCATCAGAATGTGAAACCTCTGTGATCCAAGGACACAGTCAACAAAGTGAGAAGGCAACCCACAGAATGGGAAAAAGACTTGGAAATCGTTTATCTGATAAGGGATTGATATCCAGAATTTATAAAGAACTTCTACAACTCGCCCTGCCAGGCGTGGCTCAGTGGTTGAGCGTCAACCTAGGATCCAGGCAATCGGGGTTCAATTCCCTGTCAGGGCACATGCCCGGGTTTTGGGCTGGATCCCCAGCAGGGGGTGTGCAAGAGGCAGTCAATCAATGACTTTCTCATCATTGATGTTTCTTTTTTTTTAAATATATCTTTATTGATTTCAGAGAGAGGAAGGGAGAGGGAGAGAGATAGAAACATCAATGATGAGAGAGTCATTGATTGGCTGCAGCCCATAACCTGGGCATGTACCCTGACCGGGAACCGAACCCCGATCGCCTGGATCCTAGGTCGACGCTTAACCACTGAGCCACGCCCGGCCGGGCTCATCATTGATGTTTCTATCTCTGACTCTCCTCCTCTCCTTTCCTCTGTCTGAAATCAATAAAGATATATTTAAAAAAAAGAACTCAACCATAAGAAAACAAACAATCCTGTTTAAAAATGTGCAAAGGATTTGAATAGACATTTCTCCAAAGAAGATACACAGATGGCCAATAAGCACATGAAAACATGATCAACATCACTGATCATTAGAAAAATGCAAATCAAAACCACAGCAAGATACCACTTTACACCCATTAGGTTGGCTATTATCAATCAATCAAAAAAAAAATAAGCCTTGGCAAGGATGTGGAGAAATTGGAACCCTTGTGACTGTTGGTGGGATTGTACAATGATGCCGCCACTGTGGAAAACTACACGGCAATTCATCAGAAAATTAGAACTAGAAATACCATATGATCCAGCACTTCCACTTCCCAAAAGAATTGGAAGCAGGGACTTAAATAGACATTTGTTCGCCTGTGGTATATTTACCCATTATTTATATTATCCAAAAGGCAGAAGCAAACCAGTGTTCATTAAGGGATGAATGGAACAAGATGTGGTTCGTCCATGTAGTGGAATATTATTCATCCCAGAAAAGGAAAGAAACTCTGACAACATGGATGGACCTTGAGGACATTACTCTGAGTGAAATAGTCTTGTCACAGACAAATTCTATATGACTCCACTCATATGAGGTCCCTGGAATAGTCAGATTCATAGACAGACGGCGGAATGGTGGGTGTGGGCGCTGTGGGAGGGGATGAAGAGGTCCTGTTTGTTGGGGACCGAGTTTCAGTTTCACAGGATGAGAGTCCTGCAGATGAGTGGTGGCGATGGCTACACAGCAGTGTGAGTGTACTCGGTGCCACTGAACTGTGCACTAAAAAGTGGTTAAGATGATAAATTTTGTGTTATGCGTATTTTAGCACAATTTTTAAAAGTTAAGAAAATGTAATGCTCATTCATGGCTACTGTATTTCTAGAATGGATTCCCAGAAGTAAAATTACTTAAAGAACCTTGACACATATTACCAAATTATTTTCCAGAGGGATCAGAACCATTTCTAGATTTGTCGGGAGGGTTATAGCTTGCTTTTACCAGTATTGAGTAATTATCATTCTTAAAAATTATTGCTGATTTGATAGGTGAAGAAATACTTTTTTTTTTTTTTTAATCCTGACCCAAAGGTATTTTTTCCGTTGCTTTTTAGAGAGAGTGGAAGGGGGAGAGAGAGAAACATCGATGTGAGAGAGACACATTGACTGGTTGCGTCCTGCACATGCTCCAGATGGGGCTGAGCTTGCAACCAAGGTACATGCCCTTGGCTGGAATCGAACCCGGGACCCTTCAGTCCTTGAACCAATCTCTAACCACTGAGCCAGACCAGCTAGGGCAAAAAATACTTTTTCATACATTTATTAATTATAGTTCTTTTGTGAACTGAATCATTTAAACATTGAGACCTCAGTTTTTTTCTTAATCAGTTATAGTATATTAATTCCTTGCATTTGTAGCATTTTTATTTCCTTTTGTTTTTCAGAGGGAACATGCAGAAATTTGAAATTTTTTAATGTGAGCAATATCCCTTAGGGGTTCGGTGTTTTTAAATGTTTGCTTCTGCTTGAAAATTGACGTCCACTTCCCTTTTCTTCTAAAGGCAGTGGAGACTTGAGGTTGTCATTTCAGTCTGTTTTTACTTAACTGTTTAACCCAACTCAGATCTTATGTTGGCATGCAGTTAAGACTTAAATTGATTTCCCCACATATAGCGAACCAGTCACCCTTTCCATTGATTTGAGGTTCATTCTTTATCATGGTATTACAATTGTGTAAGTATTTTTATCGATTTGAGGCTGTTGCCTCTGTCCCATCCACCTGCCCCTAAGCCCATGTCACACTGTCACTAAGTCATACCCTTTATAGTTGGTAGGGCTGGCCTTTCTCATTGGAAGTGCTCTCATTCTTCCTGCTGCTTACTTTTCCTGGTGAACTTCAGGATTATTTTGTCAACTACCCAGAAAAATAAAGAGACACAGGTGAATTTTACTGTAAACCAGTTTGGGGAAGAATTAACACCGGCCTGTTTACAGTATTTATACTTCCAGTCCAGAAGCATACCTTATCTTCATTTGTTCAAGTTTTTTCTTCCCCATGCTATGGTTTGTTTGTTTATATTTTAGAGTGTGTTTCATGGGTGATTTCCAGATCACAGTCTTTCAGTTCTTTAAAAAACTACATACGCATAAGGTGTCAGAAGAGCACGGGAGTCGCAGAGAAAGTTGAGTTCCTTTGATCTGAGACCATCAGGAAATGTCTTCACTTTTTCTTTCACTTCTACTCTGAATGTTTTACATAAGGATTCTAGGAGTTTTCTCCCTTATTTCTGCATCCCAGTTCATCAGCATGGTCTTAGGACAGGCACATTCCCCATCTCATCTCAGATGAAAAATTAAGTATTTGAGGGCAGGTCTGTCTTTTTAAAGTGCAGACCTGCAGTAAGCATGTGCTTCTGGACCCATTGCCAAGCCCCCTGCACGCCTCATTCCTAATTGTACTTAAGTCTGAGTTCACCTGGCATCACTCCCTGGGTGAGGGGGTGAGGGTGAGTCTGAGGGAGCGAATCCTGGGGAGCCATCTCACCCACCTCCGACGAACCCAGAGGGTCAGCACCCAGAATCTAAATTCACATCACCTGACTCCAGGCACAGGTCGTCCACATGGCAGAGGAGCCAGGCAGGCGGGAGGCCCCCGCACCGATGGCCACTCCCCGTTGCTTGTTATAATTTCGTGGCCGGCTGTGGGCTCCAGCAGCATCCTCAGCTCTGCGGAAGGAAGGGCCAGGGTGGGGTTTGGTTACTTTCACTTGTTTGTTTGTTTTTGGGGGGGTTTTCTAATCCTCGTCTGAGGATATGTTTTTATTGATTTTAGAGAGAGAGGAAGGGAGAGCGAGAGAAACACCCACTGGCTGCCTCCCATACTCGCCCTGGCCAGGGCTCCAGCCCGCAGTCTAGGTGTGTGCCCTGACTGGGAATGGAACCCACAGCCAGCCTTTTGGTGTACGGGACAGTGCTCCAGGCAACTGAGCCCCCAGGCCAGGGCAGTTGTTTGTTTTTTTAATGGCTGTTGATACACATAGTAAAAACTACATTCTTACTAGTGAGGGGGACTTAATAAGCACCTTGAACAGCGCACAGTGAAATGGGAACATCGTGCAGGTGTGACTGCTAACCCCAGTCGTGTCCAGGTGTTTCTCCCCACTGTGAGCATGTTTAGGAGCCAAAGATGTTTCTGCATTCTTTTATCTTTTTTGTTAATCTTTTTTGTTAATCCTCGCCTGAGGATAATTTTCCCATCGATTTTTAAAGAGAGTGGGGGGCGGGCCGGAGAGAAGCAAACATCGATGTGAGAGAGACACATCCGTTGCTTGCCTCCCATACACGTCCCGACTATGAAACCTGCAACTGAGGTACTTGCCCTTGACAGGGAATCGAACCAGAGACCCTCCAGTGCTCTAACCACTGGGCATACCCGCCAGGGCGTTTTCTGCATTCTTGTTCAGAAGTAAGTGGGGTGGGAGGAGTGGTGTGAGAAATTATAAAAAGAGAAGACGTGGTTCAGACAGATTTAGTTGTACTTGTGAAGAAGTGAGGACTTTCTTAAGTTCTGCCTGCAGAGAGATTCTTCTTAGAGTTTATGTGTTTTTATTTGATGCTCATAATGACATTTTTATTTTTTTTTGTGGGGAATCTGTCCAACCCCACACACACCCCACCCCAGTACTCCAATTGACAGCTTTTTCATTAACCCTTTTTACAGATAGGGAATTAAGATCTGAACAAAAGCTTTTAATACTAGCTCCATAAAAATAATTGAAATATATTTTTAATTTAAATTTTTTAATGTAAACAAAATATCTAAAACTTAAACGATCCTAATATGTTGACATCTTTAAAATGCAAAAATAAACACTGAATTTTATTTTGACTTTTTAAACTACTTTCTAGCTATTTAAATTTTTTATTTTCCATACAATTTTTAATTTTTTAAGTTTTAACTGAATTTTTCCAATAAAAATTAGATCTGGAGAATAGCCAGTGTTTACGGGTTATAAGTTTATAACTTGGTGGCAGGAGACGTTGACAAGAATCCAAATTCACGAATTGGGACTGTGTAATATTTGAATAGCCATTTGATTTTTTTAAAAACCAGGATTGCCAAAATGCTAACTAACATACAGACATTAAAGTCATTAGAATTAAAAATAGAAGGCTGCCAGGTGGGTATAAAAATCCATTTACTTGGGGGTACCAGCTAGGGGACTGCTGAAATGTCAGGTCCCGTACACACACCCACACACACTTGTTCTGGTAGCTCTCAGACCATCTGTTTACAGTCTGGCGGGGCTGTGGCCTCGGTCCTGCCCCCTGAGAGATGGGACCTTTGCCTAAAAGTTATTGAAATGAAGACCGCAGAAGCCGAAAATGCCCAGGTTTCTCGTGCACGCTGACAGCAAACAGAAGGCTCTTTCCATTTGCAGGTTTTCTTAGTGTCATTTTAAGTTGCAGCTTCCGGCCAATGGGCGGGCTCCGTGCTGCTGACGTCACGCGGCAGCCAGTTCCCTCCAGCTGCAGAGCTTCAGTTTGGCTTTTTTTTTAAACTAAAATGGAGGCTGCTTTCTTGCCTTAAGGAGTCCATTGCCTTCCCCGCCGAGTCTAGATGTTGACATGTAATAAAGCGGGCAGGATGGTGGTGGATGCGGCCAACTCCAACGGGCCTTTCCAGCCCGTGGCCCTTCTCCATATTCGAGGTAAGTCAGCGTGCGTTTCCCCGAGTGGGAGCCTCCGTGGCTGGTTAATAAATGGCTATTGTGCTTCAGATAAGACCAGCAGGAAGTCCTTTCCCGCAGAAGTCGCCGGTGCCCTGCAGACGGGACCAGGGGCGGCTGGGCGTGGCCCTGCAGTTGGGCATTTTACAGTCTACTCACAGAATTTGAGTCTTGAGAGAGGCCTTGCATGCATAGTTCAAAGCTGGTTTTTCTGCTTTCTGCTCGCTCTCCCATCCCCCTTCCCGAGCTGTGCTGATGTCAAAGGATGTGAAGTCACCGCCTGGGGAAGGTGTTGGGTGGGGGGAGGAAGGAGAGGCGGGTGGCAGTGCCTGGCCAAGTTGTCCGTCCACAGAGTTTCTGTTACATCTGTGTTGCTTAATACTGCAAAGGCGGCGTCGGGGGCACATCTCTGAATTAAGATGAACTGCAGTCAGGAAATGTGCAGAAACCATTAGAAAAGAACTTCCATTAAAAGGATTGTTTCCTTCTTGCTGCGGAGCCTAAAAGAGACATACATCTGTGCTCTGAAATGTTGAAATCCATTGTGGGTCATGATTTCTGAAATGTTAGCGCTTTCCTGGACACCTGGGAACTGTTTTGCATTTAAATTGACTCTGTATTGCCGTTTGACTTTAAAATTTAACATGGCAACAAGTTTTCAGTGTGTATATAGGTTACTTTCAATAATTACAGTTTGCCTGTTATAGTTTATACAAAATTTGGCTTAACACAAATTTAGCTTAAAAGACAATAATAGGAACATCGAAATGTGAGTGGTGGTGGAGTGTGCTTATTCTTAGTTGATATTTTAAAACATTTGTCATGCAAATTTTGTTCAAAATTGAGTTAAATAGAAAATAGATGTTACACTTCTTCCGAACACTTTAAAATGTGTAATATCACAGCTGTGCCTTAACCAGACAGTTCGACCTGTCGGAATCCCCTCTGCAGCCCGTGGGAAGGAAGGGTGGGGGAGCAATTTCTCGGTGACGTCCGTGTGACTAAGATGCCGGGCAGGGTTTCCCAGATCCCAGGGTGGACCCAGGGAAGATAAGCGCACAGGAAGACCCAGTCAGTTGGAATAAAATGGGTGTTGCTTTTCTCTCCAACCCTCTTTACTGGAGAGGGTGGAAATTAGAGTCCACAGTGGCCAACTTGTAGGCCGGGCTGTGGATTCGCTGTTTTGCAGTGCTCCCAGGAAACAGCAACCGTTGCCGAGCATGGCCTGTAGGTAATTCAGCTGCAGACCCAAGCAGACAAAAACACATGCCATTGTTTTTACATTTAAGTTAGTTCTGAAACACTACTTAGCAAGAAGATGGTTGTATTGCATATAAAATCTACATTTTTATACTTTTAAAGTATCTTATCAATAATAGACATTTTGGGTTTGTGAGTTTCCTGATTTTATTAGACAGGATACCAGTTATTTTTTTGAACTATGAATTTATTCTGAAATGAAATCATTTGACTTTATATCTTACACCACATTGGGTTTTTAATTTTTTTTTTAATTCCAAGACCTCGTTATGGCCTGTTTGTACTTTCTGCAGTTGGGTGAGTGGTTGATTGATTGCCCTCTAACCAGAGGGAAAGGGGTGGAGTGCACTAACCTGAAGGGACTGGAGTTCTTAAGAAGGGGTCACCTTTAGGGACCTAAAACTAATTTCTAATTCAAACAGTGGGGGTACTTTCTAATTTCTAATTGAAGAGTGCTTGATTTACTCATGAGGACTTTCTAAGAGAAAGCATGTTAATGAGAGGTTCAGCAAAGTATTTTATTTATATTGGCTTGTAGAGTCTTGATCAGTTTAATGTCCAGTTAGTACCTCTGCTGTGTGTCCAGTGAGGGTCAGGTCATTAAAAGTGACTGAGACAGTGCAGCAGAGGAACCCTGGTTCAGTGGAAACCCAGCAGGGGCCCTGGTGTGCGGGACCTGGTGTAGTGATGCTGGGAAAGGGCCCAGGGGCAGCACTGAGGGGCCCTCCCTCCCTCCCTGGGGATACCTCGCTTCCCACTTAGGAGAGTCTTCCACAGGGCAGGGACAACAACCTGCCCAAGGTCACAGGGCCTGTAAGTGGCAGAGCCCGGACCCAAACCCAGACAGTTGTGTGCCTTTGTTTAGATGGTAAAAAAAAAAAAAACCACCTCATTTAAAATGGAAATCTGGGCTGTTTGTAGAACCTCTGCCACAGGATTAATAGCAGTTTTTCCCAAGGCCTTATCAACACCCATCTGTTTCGGCAGCCTCTTTTGTGTGACAGTTTTGTGCCCAGGGCCCATTTCTTCATTTATTATACAGATATTTGTTCAGTCCCTGCCTCTTCCTGCCAAGCAGGGTCCTAACTTGGAACTTGAAGCAATGGTGATGGCCTGGCTTTCCCAGAGTTTAAAGTGGTCCCTGAGGGCACGCAGGGGGCAGTCAAGTAAACAAATAAATCAATACTATCACTACACTGATTAGTAGTCCCAATTGGCTGGGTAGTTTCCTCCTATTAGATGGTCTGTTGTTTTCCAGTTAGCATATTCTAAAAAGCTCACATGTGAAAGGGACATACTGTTGAAACTTAGTGTAAACTTTTCTGCTGGTGAAAGGAGGGAAGTGCCTGAACCCCACGGCTGTGAGTTTAGCTTGATGACTTAAATCCTGTACTTCCCGCGCTGGCCAGGAGAGCTGTCTCCTCAGCAGAAATGTTATCTGTGCTGTCTGTCCACTGCCATGGTGGCCCCTGGCACATGTGACTGTTGAGCACTTAAAATGTGGCTAGTGCCACTGAGCAATTGAATTTTAAATTGTATTTTATTTCAAATTTAAGTAGGCGCATGTGCCTAGTGGCTGCTGTATTGGACAGCACAGCTCTGGGTGGGACTGACAGTGTTTTCCGTTTATGGGCAGTCACTATTTTTGGCTGTGATGAAAGCAGCCATAGACAGTAAGTAAACGAAGGGGTGTGACAGTGTTCAGTAAAGCTCCATGTACAAAAGCAGGTGGCATATTTCATTGGACCCAAGGGCCATCGTTTTCGGGCCCCTGTTCTAGACTGTTGCTTGAATTTTTTTAATCCTCACCTGAGGATATGTTTTTACTGACTTGAGAGAGAGAGAGAAACATGATGTGAGAGAGAAACATAGATTGGTCGCCTCCTATACGCGCCCCAACTGGGGATCGAACCTGCAACCCAGGTATGTGCCCTGACCAGGAATTGGACCCTCAACCTTTTTGGTGACCAACCCAGTTGGTCCAACCAGCTGAGCCCCTGCCGGAACTGTTGCTTGAAGTTTTTAGTTGCCTGTTAAGATAAGCAAAATAGGTGTCGTGTGGTCTTCCTTGTACTTGGTGGCTTGGCGGGGTTCCGGGAGCTAGGCCCTCCATAGAGCTCACGTTCACGTCCAGAGCTGGGCTAAGGCAGGAAGAGCCAAGCCAGGAAGACGCCGCTGGCCAGAGAGGAAGAAGCTGTCTGACCCTTTTCCAGGGGCTGTTACTCTGGCCTCAGAAAGCTGCTAACGGCTCTCGTCTTGCTCTGGTCGTTCGCAAGCTCCCCGTCTGTGCGTCTGTGTTTGAAAGACTGGTGGGAGCCAGAGAGCAAATGACGTTTTGTGTAAACGCATTCTTCCTGGGAAGTGGGGGTCTGATGATAGAGAAGTTTGTCTCACGAGTCTTCCTGGATCACCGGTTAGATGGAAACCTTCACCTTCCCAGTCAAAAGTTAGAGAGGAACGTACAGGACGCCGTCGGGAAGATGCGCTCCACGGTGCCGTTTCCTGCTGCGCTCCATCTAATGGCTTCGCCGGCGCTACTAGTAAAAGCTGCGCACACACGTGGGCCCCTCCACGGACAACACGCCTGCTGATGTGCAGTCAGGGAATGCCAGCGAGGACATGCCTCGGATGACCCTCCTTCCCCCAGATCAGGAAGGAAAAGTGTTCCAGTGATGACCAAAAGCAAAAGACCCTTCCTTCAAAAGATCAGCCAGTGGCTCATCCCTGAAGAGTGCAGCCGCTGCGGGTTTCTTCACAAGCACCTGTGTGTTGCATACCTGCCCCCTGCCCTGAGCTCCCTGCAGTGCCCCCTGCGTAAGGAGTTTCTCCTGTATTCCTGAGGTGTGGCACTTAACCAGAGCAGCACAGGGGAGGGGGCATGTTTGTTTGCAGCCTGCCCACCCCTGGTAATTGGTCTGCCCTCAAACTTGGGTACAGCATCTGATCATGACTCCTGGCTTGCAGCAAAGCTGAACTCCGAGAATTGTCCATTAAAATATATTACTTGTGTTGAAGAGTAAGAGAAAAAAGAGGTAGTTAGTCGTCAAGAAAAGTGTGTGTTTAAGCCTAGGAAAGGACCGACACCTCACCAGCAGAGTGGCTGGGTGCATGCGACCTCTGGCCCCATCTGTCTCGCGTCATGGCAGGGCGGTTCTCTAACCGTACAGCACAGGTCCCCTCCTGGGAGGTGAGCAGGATGTGTCCTGCCGTCTCTCTTCCCAAGGTCACCAGCTTGGAAGGCCAAGTCCAGTGCCCCTGCCTGGTCGGCTGTCCCGGGAGGGGAGGCACACGTATGGAGCACCTCCAGTGTGTGGGCCAGGGCCCGGCCGCCCCTCTGTTCTCCCGCTGAGCCCCAGCACTGTGAGGCAGTGTCACTGGTCTGTTCTAGAAGAGCAGGGGGCACCCTTTTGCCCAGGGCCACAGAGATAAGTAAAGTGGCAGTCAGCCCAGCTCCCTAGGTGCCAGGGCAGGGTGTTGAGGGGTGGCTGTAAAAGCTCCCGTCACCTGTACCTCCTGATTATGTTTTCTGTAGTGGAATATGTTTGAGTGTCTGGAGTTCACTCATCTCAGGTTTGAGCGAGAGTTTATGAAGCTCCACGCGCACATTCTTGGTATGAGGGAGAGTTGAAATGTCCTTTCCCTGCTGTCCCATCTCACGAAGTCGGCCAGGTGTGCATCGTTGGCTTAATTTTCTCATTTCCATGAATCATAGCACCTTGGGGAAGGCCGTGGTCAGCTGGGTATTTCTCATGGCATCTGAGACCATCTCCGAGTGTGAGCTCTGGTGGATTGAAAATAAAAAGTTATTTCTCTGAATGACCACGCAGAAAGCATAGTTATTTGGTGTATTTCTTAGATAATTACTTGGTCAGTTAAATAGTACTTGTCAGGCTCATGAGAAGCTGTGCAAGGTGCCTGGTTGAAAAAGTTGGCACTGGTAACCAGTCTGCTGGGGCCCTCCTCTCCTCTTCCCTGTCCAGTGGAGACAGTGCCACCAAGGATGTGGAGACAGAGAAGAGAACTCTGAAAAACGGGCAGCTCACCCTCTCATGATGTACTGAAAGACAGGCCTATCGAGTCGGGAAGACATTGGCTCAGGGCACAAGGATAGCAGGCTAATACAGCAAGTGACGTCTGGCTTTGCTTCATCCATAAATCAAAAACTCTTCCAGCTTAGAAAACCAAACTTAAGAGATGTAATAGTGAAATACAGTGAGCAAATCTGTATTGGATCTCTGTTCTAAAAAAACAAAGTCAAACCACAGAAGACATTGTTGGGGCATTTGGGGAATTCTGACCCTCTTAACGGCAGGTGCAGCAGGGCCGCTGTCAGGCTGTCCTACCCTCAGGGCTGCAGGCGGGTCCAGGAGGGCCCAGCGCCATCTCCGGGAGGACTTCAGACAACAGAGAAAAGCTGCTGTGCTGCGAGGGTGCTCAAATGCGAGCACCTGCCGGATCTGGGGAATGGGTGTTCCGGTGTCCGCTCAGCTTCTCTGCAGGTTTAAACTTTTCCATAATGTTGGAGAAAAGTATCTTTAAAGTGTTTAAAGTGTTCTGCTTTAGGGAAAATGTGCAGAAAAAATGTCATTACTTAGAATTGTTTCCTGAATTGTGAGCAGTGGCCTTTTATGTTCGAGCTTCGGCTTTTCCTGTGTTTTCCTTTTTATTTCATTGTTGATAAATTAGTGGCCGGCAGTGAGATAATCAGGCTGAGCCATGTGGGTGGGCAAGGTTGAGACCTGTGCCAGCGCCTGGGTACCAGTGGCCCCTGGGTGCTGCAGCCTCACAGGGGCACCCACCTGCTGGCACGGCCTCCTTGCTAACTCCCTAGTGGCTGCACAGACCACTGCTGCATTATCTTACCAAACGGTATTTTGGGGGTGTACACCTTTTTTGATGTTTATTGGCATTTTTATTGGTCTTTTAAAGGGCAACAGCCTTTAAGGCACACTGTAGGAGAAAACCAAGGTTCCCTCTGAACTTGAGAGGCAGGGTGCTTGGTGGTTGAGGGCAGGGAGGGGTTCTAAAACCACAGGGTTGGGGTGAGATTCCCCACCCCCACCCCACCCTGCTCTAGTCTTGGGAAAGCGACTCAGCTCTCTGTGCCTGGACCCAGGAGTGACATGAGAACGAGGTGACTGCCTCTGGGTTCAGTGAGGGTAAAATGAGTGAGGTTGTATACAGTGGGGAAGATGGTGAGACTCAGAGTGCTGGTGGTCGCCGCGGTCCTCCCTTTCCTAGGTCACATGTGGCACCTCAGAACCAGCACCTTAACCACACTCGCTTTATTACCTGTCTTTGTTTCTCCTGTCACTTCACCACCTGAAGAAATGAGAGCCATCCTAGTCCTGGAGTGTGTGCTGTGGCTGCTGCGGGGTTGTGTATGTGAAGTTTCCTTGTAGGACAAGCCCATTCCCCATCTCCAGGGCGGCTCCATCCAGGGTGCAGACTGCTCCGCGGTTGCTCCCGTGGGTCCATCTGTTAAGTAAAATAAGAGACCAGCATTTAGACACATTCCTCCCCTGCCCATTTTAGCTCTTCTGAAGAAAAGCATTTTTACATAACAGTCATAAGGGCTTATTTAGAAGTTAGAGACGTTATATGTGATTGTCACAAATAGGACGACTTCACTTGTCACTTCCCTTTAGCTGTTTTTAATGCAGACGTTGCTTTCTGTTCATTAGCAACTTGACTTCCAGAAACTTCCTGTCTTATTGTCAAATCAAGAATATGAAACTCCTGGATGCGTTTTTTGTGTTGAGGTTTTTTAATTGAGATAGTATATGAACTAAGTGGGATCTCAGCCATCACCTTATATCTTATTGTTTCACATTTTAATGCTGTGATATTTTTAATAGAATTGGAGCTTTAACACTGTTTGGTTAGATTTTTCAGTCTTATTGATGTAGATGAACTTTTAGTGCAACACTTGGATTCTTTTTTTTATTTTTATTGAGAGAGAGAGAGAGAAAAACATCAACTTGTTGTTCCTCTTATTTATGCAGCATTGGTTGATTCTTGTATGTTCCCTGACTGGATGAAACCCAAAACCTTGGTGTATCAGGACGATGCTCTAACCAACTGAGCTACTGGCTAGGGCACAAGATTTGGATTCTGGTCTGCTGGTTGTGTTACCTACGAGCAGTGTGCTCTGATGACAGCATTTTGACTTACTGTAGAAAGTTAAGGAGAAGAGGAATGTTCACTCAGGAAACAAACCCAGCTCTCCCTGAGCTGCTGGTGCCTGGTTCTTGGTGGGGAGGGTGGCATGTACGTGTGTGCGTTGTCCACAGTGTCCGCCCATATGTACAGCTGGGACTTGTTTTCACCTTTATGCAACAAGCTGAGCTTATCCGGGACGGCACTTGCTGGCCGTGTTCTCAGAGCTCGGAAGCTGTGAGGGTGTCCTCAGTCCTTACGCAGGGCAGCGCCACGGAGGAATCCCAGAGCCACTTCCGGGGGTCTGCGAGGCCACGACTGTCTTCATAAGAATACCGAGGCCTCGGCTGCCCTTCCGCTGCGTGGCCAGTTGCCTGCATGTGCCAAGGCAGCGGTCGCTTCGGAGGCTGCCTTGTCCGTAGAGCAGGGCAGCAGTGTGCAGCCAGCGCCGCTGTCCTCCCCCAGGTGCGCTCCGGCCCGACCTAAGAATTCCGGGTGAAGCATGAGATGCTCAGTTTTATTGAATCTCAATCCTGCGTACACAGCTTTTCACACTGTGCGATGAACGCAGAGTCCACGTAAAGCCCTCGGCATGCCGGAGCACAGTGCTGTCTCCAGGAAACGGGCAGCCTTGTGAGTTGCAAGCTGAACTAGCCACTTTTCTCAGGAATGTCATTTTTACTTGAAAGAACAAAAGGCAGGGTGGTTATTAAGACTTGAGTATTTGACAGGCCGTTTCCTCAAAAAGGAGTAAAGTGAGCCTGTCAACTCGAGGGAAACAACAGTGACCCCATTGGTCGCCTGTGATAAAATTCGAGCTTGCAAACAAAAATGTGGGTTTTGGAGAACTTGAATCTGCCAGCGTGAGCTTGACCGCTGCCATGGGAATGAGTGATGTTGACACGCGGCTTCTTGACGTGGACAGGGAAAGGAGGTCTGTCTGAGTCCACGCCAGCACTGGCCAGATGCTGCCGCAGAACAGGCGTGGGCAGAGGAGCCGCTCCAGTGCAGGACGCGCCCAGGCGTTGACGTAACTGGAACACCCAGCATGTAACCAGCACGGTTTCAGGTTCCATGGTGCAGCTGATCTTTAAGAAACTGCCACTTGTTGAATCTTAGTGTAGAATCAAAGAGCATTACAATTTTTTTTAAGGCCATTGAAATACTTCCCTTTTGTAACTAAACGTGTCTATGTGAGGCTGGGCTTTTGCTCAGAAACGTCAGCCAAAACAGCATATGAAACAGACTGGATGCAGAAGCCAAAATGTGAGCCCCCTGTCTTCTGCCAGGTCAGACACTGAGATGTGCGACAATGCAAGAGGGCTACCCTTCCTAGTTTTCTAATGAAGGCGTTTTCTAATGATACTTAAGTTAATGTGAAATAAGCCCATTCTTGTTCTTTTCAGTGAATTAATAAGTATTTTAAACATTCTCTAATCTGGTCAGCATCATAGGTTTAACCCCCATAACCCAAGCTCTTCAGGCTCCTTCATGCTTTTTTATAGTGTGCATGGGTCCTGACACCAAAACACTGAAAACCCTTGAGCCAGGTAATCTCTCTAGCGTGAGCTGGATGTTACCCTGACCCTATTTTCACAAACTTCTGTCTTTTTTCTCTTCCCCATGAAAAAAAAAATCCCCATTCATTAATTAGCCAGCTAATAATGTAAACGGGCCTCTTGGACCACAGTGAGGCAGTGGCTGCACCCAGCCCCTGTGCAGTGGGCAGTCGAGTCACCCCAGGACCTGGAGCCACCTTTTCTGCCTTAGCTGCCTTTTATCTCCTTCTGATCTTTTTAAAGAATCCGTATGTGAAGATAACCACTTTTAAATTTTTAAAAAATTACAAATAAAACTAAAATTCTCCCTGGCCTTATCCCCCAAATCAGTCTCCTACCTTTCCCGGCCATCTCAAAGTAAATTCTTTGGAGTTTGCTGTGTATCATTCCAGACACACGAGCGTGTGTGTTTTCACATAAATAACATAAATATGCATTTATTCATAGGAAGTATATAGTATTTTTTGTTTCTTCTTGGGGTCCTTCCTGGGATCCTTGATGAAGTCTCCATCCCTGCCTGCACCTGTGCACATGTCAGGTTTAAAAATGCACTTGATTGAATTACTTCTTTGGGGGGAATTGAAAGGAAGACGCTTAGCTTGCCTCCAGCCTGCTGCCCCCGGGACACCACACAGTGAGGATGCACAGATTCCCCCTCAGGAGACTGCTGTGCCTGTAGAAAACTCAAGCCACGGCCCCGTGAGGGAGGGCTTTTAAGACTAATAAATCCAGCTTTTTTTTTTTTTTGCAGATAAAGTCACAGATGACATATTGAAAAAGTATTACTCATTTTAAACAGAGGTTAACTTAAGTTTACACTTTAAACCAAAGTTAAGCTTATGATCTGAAATTTCTTACTTCCTCTGTCCCTACTTCCTCCCCTCAAGCACTTTCTTATTTTATCTCATTTATTTTCCAGGTGAGGCCTTCAGGTATTGAAATGACCTTTTCCTAAGACATGTGAACTCTCTTATTCAAATAGTGCAATGCAGTGGTTATGGATCCTGCATTTTTTAATAAGTGTTGTGCATTATATGCATATTAATCTTGAATTTTGCATTTAATTTTGATACGAGGTGCAATTATCAGTATCCAATTAAATGAACATAGATTGTCCTGCCTCCATAGGTTAGAAAAGTACACGTGGGGGGAGTGCGTATGTGTGCACCTGTTTATGTGAAGCCAGATACCACCTTATGAAAACTAGCTCAGTCTGTAGTCTTGTTACTTAGTATAATTGATGGGCTTCAGCATTTGTTTATTTGAGACTTTTCTCTATTTTTAAAAAGGGGGAGAGCTTTTAAGTGGAATGTAAGATAAACTTAAGCCCCCAAAATAGTTTTCATGCTATACTTCACATTTAAATGTTAAAAACAATAATAATAAAGGGAGGTTTAAGAAGTATGTTCAGCAGAGCGCTCTTTGGCAGGAAACGGGAACTTATCAGCCAGTCAATAGCCTTAACTGTGGCATCCACGGTAACTACCACATGCTGCCCGAGTAAATATTTATACCAGCCCAGTGTGTGTGGAACGAGGCACAGCCCGAGAGTCGATCAGCTCCTCTCTGCCACCTTGCACAGATCCGGGCGCCAAGCCTTTCCTTCGCTTGTTTCTCCCTGGGTTTTCCCCGTTGTTTGAGAAGAGAAGTATACTGGGAGCACTTCGGTACTCCTGGTCGCAGCTCGATGGACACCAAAGGAGAATGCTGGGACATGTTTGTCATTAACACCCAGGAACCTTTCTGATCTTCAAAGCTCCTTGCAAGTGTTCATTAACCATCTTCTTTCCAATGAGCTGCAAACAGGTCTTGTTAGTCCCCTTTTTACAGCTGTGGAAACCAAAGCAGAGAGGCTCCCGACTGCCTGAGGTCCCAGGAGGAGCTGGTGACAGAGAGCGGGCGAGCACAGGGTTTCTGACTCAGGCTGTGGCTCACACCTCTGTGCGCACCAGCTGCTCCTGCAGGTTCCTTATCACCGCGATCTAGCCACACAGTGCCTCATGCTCCCGGTTTGTACGGCGGTGTAGAGCGCAGTGCAGCTGAAACCAGGCTAGCTCATCTATGGTGTCATCTAGAACAGCAAGAGATGCAGATTCTGGGTCACGAAGGTAAGGCTGTACCTTGGGGGTTTGTGGTTATGGAGAAAATGAACTCAACTGAGCCTCACATTGTCTGGCAGCCCGCAGGGCCCCCTTGCCCCTTAGCGTAGCCTGGCAGCGCTGAAGAAACCCAAACCCTCATGACAGTTTTCCTCTTGGTGTAAGGATTTTGTACATCCTGAGGGAGTCACATTGAAGTTGCATCTTCGGCACAGCCGAGGAGAGAGTTTCAGTGCTAAACATCACCTGACTGCTACCAGAGGCTGCTCATGAGTCCTCTTAGAGTTGGGTTGGGTGTATTGCTCCATGGGTGGTGATGCAGTGAGGACCTCTTTGGGGGGTCAGGGAGAGGCATTCTTTACCTGAAAACTGGCTGTTTTAGGATAGGCAGTTGTCCAAGGGGAGACAGAACTACTTCTTGATGCTGCACACAGTTGGGGGGTTGTTTACACTGTATTAAGGAAAGTCTGCAACCCTGTTCCTGATTCCCATGAAGCTCTGCTGATGTCTCCTTCCTCATGGCCCGCTTTCCGCGCTCTTGCTCACCTCGGTCGCCTGGTGGTATAGCAGCCCTGCGCTCTTGCCTCTGCCAGATGAGGTCAAAATTAAAACCGAAAATTTCAGTTAACTGAGTTCATTCAAAAGGCAGGAACACGCTGTGGAATATACTGAACACAGAAAGGAGAACACAGTTTAGCTTTGACTTCTGCCTTACAGCCACCAAAAGCCCTGTTTAGCGGAGGGCATGCCCGCGCCTGCCCCGCAAGGCAGAGGGGTGCGGGCGGCGGGCGGGCGGGGCCTCCCAGGAGTCCCACTGATCAGCTCCGCGGTGGTCCCGGGGAGCAGTCGGACCCGGTGGGGTGACTCGCTCGGCAGCCTGGGGAGTGTAGGGGATGGGCTGTGGCAGGGGGAAACCCTGGAGAAGGGTTTGTATCGAGTGAGCACTGACTCTTTGTGGACCTGCGGCCTCAGCCAGCGACTGAGTGGGGCGGGGGTCGCCGAGCGGGCCGCAGGCCATTATCACTCCGCAGGAGGCCGGAGGACGTCTTATGGTTCTGAGTGAAACTCAGGCAAGAAATTGAAAGTGATGTACCGGTGTATATTTGAGCCATGTGAACATATTTTCTATTTAAGGAATTAAAGGAAAAGAAGAGAGGGCACTAAAAGTAAGAGGGTGTCCTGAGGACTAGTCCTCAGTCAGAGCAGGGGTTGCTGTCGTGGCACCTTTGAGGTTACCGCTGTGCTTTCAGTCAGCTAACTGGCTAGAACACACATTGAAAGGCTGAGATCTGGCCCAGCCGGCGTGGCTCAGCCAGTGAGCATCGACCTAGGATCCAGGAGATTGCAGTTCGATTCCCGGTCGGGGCACATGCCCGGGTTGCGGGCTCGATTCCCAGTAGGGGGCGAGCAGGAGGCAGCCGATCAGTGACTCTCCCATCATTAACGTTTCCATCTCTCTCTCTCCCTCCCTCTCCCTTCCTCTCTGAAATCAAATAAAGATATATAATCAAAAAAAGAAAGGCTGAGATCTGGGCTCGGATGTGAGACCTGGCCAGGAATGAGCTCTGCCCGTCCTTCCCCAGCCTTGGCTCCCGCTCCTGCCCGGCCTCGTTGAGTACTCTCCTCTTTCAAGAGGGTGCCGTGTGAGGATGCAGGTGGACGGGGCGGGCAGCCACCCCACAATATCCTACCCAGGCCTCACTCAGATGGCATCATTCTGGTGAAGCTGACCGGCTCTTGTTGTGTGTCACTTAGTTGAATGAACCAGTTTTGCTGTATGTCAGACATTGTCACTGCAGCCAGCCCTATTCCTTTCTTATCTGTGAATAAAGGCTGTGAGAACCAAGTCTGCCGGAAACCAGAAAGTTCAGTGTCATCTTCAGCCGAGAGGCTTCTCACAAATTTCTGGGGCAGGGAGGGACTTTAAAGGAAGTTGTTGGAGGTAAGGCCTAATGTCATTGGTTTTCCTGGTGGCACAAGAGAGGAGGCCTGTGCAGAAAATCGAGACAGGGAGTGTGGAGAATGAAGGAGCTGACCAGAGACAGGGGAACATGGAGTGGCCTGAAGGGCATGGTCAAAAGGGTGGTCGGGACTTTGTCACAGCAAAGTCTTCATATACAAGGTGGGGCAAAAGGAGTTTGCAGTTGTTGGTATGAAAAGTGATACAATTATTAATAAAAAGCGTAAACTCTGTTTTGTGTACTCGGAGCTGTAAACCTACTCTTGCCCCACCCTGTATCTTGATGCCAGTTCCTTGTAGATAGATAAGCGCTGCAAATATTTTCCCGTCTCTGGGTTGCTTTCACTTTCTTGATGGTATCATTTGCAGCACAAATGTTTTTAATTTAGATGAAGTCCAAGTTATCTAATTTATCTTTTGTTGCTGTGTTTTTAGTGTCATATCTAAGAAACCATTGCCTAATCTAAAGATTTGCTCTCATGTTTTCTTTCAGGAGTTTTATAACCTATCTCTCACATTTGGTCTTTAATCCATCTTGCGTTAATTTTTGTATATGGTATTAGGGAATGGTCCGGGTTCATCCTTTTACAGGTGGATGTCCAGTGGTCCCAGCACCCTTTGTTGAAAAGGCTGTTCTTTCTCATTAAGTGGACTTAGCATGCTTGTTGAAAATCAATGGACCAAAATATGTGGGCTTATTTCTGAACTCTGTTCTATTCCTTGGTCTGTATGTTTGCACCAATCTTGATTACTGTAGCTTTGTCGGAACTTATAAAATCAGGAAGTGTGAATCCTCCAGCTCTGTTCTTTTTCAGAATTGTTTTGGTGTTGGCGTCCCTGGCATTTCCATGTGAATTTCAGGGCCATTTTGTCAGCACTGAGCCCCATGTGCACTCGGGTTGGGTAGATCAGGACAGTGTGGCCCAGACCCTCCCTGGCAGAAGCTCCAGCTCTGAGGGGAGACCCTTCCTGTGGGGCATCCAGGACCTTGGCCCAATATGGTCTAAGAACCCCCAGAATGTATGTTTCTGAAATCTCAGCATTTGTCATTAAAAGCGAATTGAATTTTGTATTTTATAACTATCACAGTTAATGTAAAAATATTGAACATGATTGAACTACATTGTAAACTGATGTTCTAGGGAGTGTATCGTGTTTACCCTGTGGCTCTATGCACCCCCAGAATGCATACCCCAGTCTAAAAGGCCCAGCTGAGGAGAAGCCTGCCTATTAGAGTGCTTGTCTTTGTAAAGGTGGCAGATGTAACCCTGGCTGGCCCGCGTCCACACTGGCCAGTGGTGAGTCCTGACTCACAGCATGGTGGTGTCTCCTGCAAAGCTGCCATCCTCTCTGTGGACTCTTGAGCTAGATTTAGATCCTGTCAGCCTTGGCCATCAAAAAGATTTCATTCTTACGGGATGAAATCCATTTCATGCCTAAGTTATCTTTTTTTAAAAAATATATATATATCTTTATTGATTTCAGAGAGAGGAAAGGAGAGGGAGAGAGAGAGAAACATCAATGATGAGAGAGTCATTGATGGAGCCCACAACCAGGGCATGTGCCCTGACTGGGAATCGAACCCCCATCACCTGGATGCTAGGTTGACCGACAGGCAACCGCTAAGCCACGCCCAGCCGGGCGCTAAGTTATCTTTTTTGGAAAATCAAGTTCTTGGCCAGGGAGCACGCGTACTTACTTCACCTAGGTGCAGGTGTACCAGAGGTGGTGGTCCAGGCTCAGGCGTTCCCAGACGCCGTGCCTCTGTGGCAAGGCCTTTAACTGTCCACGACAAAAATAAAGGTGACGTGTGTTTTTCAGAAAGCTAAGTTTATTTCGTTTATAGGACCACTTTCTGTTCTAAGGCTGTCCTTTTGGGTATTAAAATGTTTTTTCTGTTACGATTTTTTTTAATGTTCTAATTTGTTAGGGTGGTAAACCAATGTCAGTCTTTAAGATTCTTTACAAAATTTTACTGGTCGGTGAATTTCTAACTCCAGAACATCATTTCAAACCACAGATCCTAGATTTTCACCTTGTTTACATTTGGAATTACCATGTAGTATTTCAGATATTTTATGTAACTTAAAAGCTCATTTTTTAATTCCTTTTATATGACATGTCCAGGATCGGTAACTCCATGGAAAGAGAGTGCAGATTAGAGGTGCCAGGGCCTGGGGGAGCAGGAGGATGGGGAGTGAGCACGTAAAGGGTGTTATTCTGGGATAAAGAAAGTTTTGAAACTAGAGGGAGGTGGTGGCTACACAACAGTGTGAATGCATTAATGCCACTGAATTGTACACTTTAAAATGTTTACTATATGTTACGTGAATTTCACCAGTATAATTATATATATATGGAGTGGGAGGGGGAGTGTTTTACTCAGGTTATATGAATCTTGGTGAGCTCACAATACACACACACATACACACACGAATGTACACATGCTTCACATACATCATTCATTTGTATCTCGAAGCATAACCATTAGAAGCTATTGGGTAGACAGCCTTTCTGCTCTGGGTCACAAGAAGGTTTGTTTAGCGCTCCCTGAGACACAGATTTCCCTGGTCTGGCCTCAGAAACAATACGCATCCGCCATCTTTTGCAGCCTCACCCTGGAGAGTTGAAGTTCTGAAATCACCTTCAGGAGGAATCTGTCAAGTGTCTCCTCCTGCTCTGTCTAGTGGGTGGATCTGTTCTCCGTGTTCACTGGGCCACTGGCCACCAAGCCAAGGGCAGGGAGCCAGCCCTGTTCTATAAATTGTGAGAGGCAGCGTGAGATCTGCCCTTCCCTCCCCCAGGAAGGGGAGGGGAGGGGGAGGGGAGGGAAAGGGAAAAGACCCCGCATTATGTTGAAGTGAGTGAAGTCCTGTGACTTCTAAGGGCAGCGTTCCTTAGACTCTCTCCCTGCTGCTTCCAGAAGGAGCCCACAAAGGGGAAATGCCAGGTCAGGTCCCCGCCTGGGCTTGGAGTTCTGGGACGACCTGAGCATTCACTACTGTTCAGGCTTCTAGTTTTCTAAAATAATTGAGCTTGTTGCCAAATGTCACCTAAACTACTGATTGTGCTTTACTTTCCATAGAACAGTAAGATCTCTTATAACTCCATAAAGTTGGAATGTCTTCAAGAAAGATGATTTTTTCACTTAACTTGGACTGTGTTTGTAAATGTGTTGTGTGTTGTCAATGTTCAGATGGTTTTCTGTACATCGACCCTGATCATGGGACAGCCTCACACACCCTGGTCACACAGGAGGAAATCAGACCCACCACCCCACTTGGTGGCAATCCTGGCCCCAAGCCCCACCCCATCACCCTGAACTGCACCTTCAAATTGCATTTCCTCAGGAGCCAGCAGCTCGGCCCCACTTTTGTTGTTGTCGTTTTCTTTCTTAAAGGATTGAAATTGTGCTCCTAGAAACCGACGCTGGTTTAGTGTCTATAATGACAAACTAGAAAAGCTTTCCGAAATTGTCTCTTCAGTCCCCTGACAGCACAGTTTGGCATTCTTGCCTCGTAAGAGCTGGAGCTGAAATTAGGATATGTGTGGTGTTATCTGAGCCTCGGAGTCTGGGAATAACAATTTTATAAGAGCACACCTGGTTTTTCAGGCCTGTCATTGAGACAGAAGATCTCAGATATATTTTGACAAAGAAGCACTGATGTGTAATTCCTAATGATGCCAGATTGCCCTCCCCCTGGTTCTTGAAGACTCACTGTGCCTAGTCCATAGGAGAGAGAATTTCCAAACCCATCAACCCCGGTCCCTGTTCCAGCCCACATTCACCACCCTGAAACACGCGTCTTTCTGGCTCTCCTGTTTGTGATGTTAAAACCCTAAGGAAGATGCCTCCCGTGTGATGTGTACGATGGGACGCCCGCCTGTCACAGTATGTTCCTTAAACAAGTAAAAGAAGGAGCCTGCTGTTTACATTGCTTGAAGTTGAGTTTAATTTGTCCAGAGGTACTCTTTTTTTTTTTTTAAATATGTCTTTATTGATTTCAGAGAGAGTAAGGGAGAGGGAGGGAGAGAGAGAGAGAAACATCAATGATGAGAGAGTCATTGGTCGGCTGCCTCCTGCACGCCCCCGACCAGAGATCGAGCCCACAACCCGGGCATGTGCCCTGACCAGGAATTAAACCCCGATCGCCTGGATCCTAGGTTGATGCTCAACCGTTGAGCCACGCCCAGCCGGGCTCCAAAGGTGCTCTTCAATTAGCAGTATTACGATGTAAATATGAAGGCAAAACTGAAAAGAGCCAGTCGATAGTCTGAGACTGGTCTAGAGAGTCTAACACTGGGTTTCTAAATAGTATTTAATTTATAGACGTAAATGCTGGCCAGGGGATCAGCAGAAGCTGAGAAGACTTGTCTGTCTGTCCTCTCAGTGTGAGAAACATGACGTACAATAGGAGTAGAATGATCTTGGCCCTCTTTCAGGACAGGCGACAGAGACGCCAGAACCTGCGCTGTGCTGAGCAGTAACAGCATAGAATCTGTGAATTAGGGTAAATTAGGGGTTCCTGTTCTGGGCTTTCCTTTACTTGTTGGGTGGCCCAGGATTCCTGAGCGCCGGAGACGCACCCCACCCGGGGTATGGGAGATAATTCGGTGATCAGAGTTGAACATTGTTTTAATAATTATCTGTTTCAAATCCATGATTTCTTGGGTTACTGTTGCTTAGGTCAGAGCTTAGTAAAAATTGTGTCCGTTTAAAGAAAAGCACTAAGTAAATAAAAGCATGACTGGGCACAGTTGTGGCAGAAATCAAGAAGCAGTTGGTGAATGAACGCCGAAGTGCGGGAACCGGGCCGCCCGCTCTGCTCTCTCCTGGAAGACTGTTCGGAAGGAGTTTGGTTCCAGGCACTGGAGCCCCTGCAGCTGCCCTGGGAGGCTGGCAGCCAGGATCCTGGCGGCCTGGGGGAGGGGCACCCCCGGCACAAGTCACAGCTCCCTCCCTGGCAGCCTCCACCCCCTGCCCGCCTCTTCACTTCTCCGTGGAATTATGGCAGGAGCCAGTTACTTAACCTGCTAAATACCTGCTGCTGCTTTTGCAGAAGGGGACTAATAGCAATTCTCCCGTGGAACAGCTGTGGGTATTTAGTGAGAGGAGGGTTTGAACGCTTGGTACAGTCTGGAACACACTAACGTCAGTAATGTTAGCAATGACAATGGGTCGATCTGCCCTGTTCTTCCATGTTTCCAAATTGAGATTCCAGTCAGTGAAAACTGATCTTGATAGCTTCAGTTTTCAAGAGAAATGCTTTGATTTGGCCAAAACATTGCCCTCTAATCAAGTTGTTTACTCTTGGCCCAAGCTGCCTGGGAGGGGGTGGGGTCCAGGTGTTACAAACACCTGCAGCTATTGTGGGCCTGTGGGTGCTGGGTACTGCTGTTAACTGGCTGGTGTTGGGGCGCTCTCGTTAGCCTGGGCAGGGCGGGGGCTCCCACTCCAAGGCGGCCTCCACCCTTCTGGTGTGAGCAGTCTTGCCCAGCTTGGTCTGATGGAGCAGAGGTTTTAAGAAGGTGGATTATTGAATGTCAGCTAGATTCCTAGACTCACAAAGTTTGGCACAAGTTGTTACAGGATCACAGTGTTGCCTGAAACAACTGATTTAATTACTGGTTTGATAATTCTTCAGAAACCACCACCATGGTGACCCACTGTGCTTAATCTTGCATTCGTGCTGGGCTCTGATCACCCAGCTCCAGAGCCCCCTCCACCCTGCATTCCAAGAGGACACAGTGTGATGGAGTGGGAGGGCCTGAGTTTGAGCTGTCTCTCCCAACTTTTGTCAAGTCAGGTAACTATTCCACAATGGAGTTTTCTCCTGGGTTTGTGGTCAGGATCAAGCAGCATGTTGTTTATAACTATGTGTCTAAAACATCGAAGTACTGCAAGTAGGTTTTCTTACCAATTTTCTCTCCCGTAAGGCAGCGGGGAGAGCTTTGGCTTTATTTCCGATTCACTGAACCCAGAGTTTGAATGGTCTGTTCCTCAGATTAACCAAGTGGTCCAGTAGGGACAGTCATGTCACATGTGAAGGCCACCTAGAGCATGTGAGCAGAGTGATGTGTTGACCTGGGACCCTCAGGCCTAGCTCTGGAGCTAGACAGCCCTTGACCTCGTCTGTTCTGCTTGTCCCCTCGTTCAGGCTGCTGAAGTCAAATGTGGGGCTGGAAGCAGTGACAGCGATACTGAGGCCAGTCTCAGGAAGATGTGGTCTTTTCCATCTGTACAAAAAACAGCCTCCACAAAAAAGGAGGTGAAGAAAGATGATGACATGATAAGGCATCTAGGTGTAGCTGTTGACGTCCTCCGGCCACCAGTAATTTAACCTGGGTGGGTCTTTTCCTCTGTTGTTCCGGTGGCTGTTCCAGGACAAATGGCTCAAGGGAAATGCTCTTTCCAGACTCACTGTCTTATAGGTGAAACGTCAGTCCTGGCATCAGAGTCCCCTCAATTATGAGGCCATATAATGGCCGTCAGGTTGCTTAGGGGCTTTTGTACGAAGGATTTATACAGTAAGATGCTAATTTGGTTTATTTGGAGTCTGGATGGGGATTAGAGGAGCGAATCTTGATTGTGTGCTAGGAAGATCAGAAATTAACCCTCTCGTAGACCACCACTAGCCTGTCGCCTCCAGGTGACCCGGCCAAAGAGCTCTGAGAAAAAGTCCTCAAATCTCAAAGGCGCTTTCTTAAATTCAGCTCCTGTGAGCACGTGATAAAAGACCCTTAGGTCAGGTCTGGCAGGAGCTTCTGTTTTGCTTCCCTTTCTCGACAGGTTCCTGGAGAAGCATCTCCCTTTCAGGAGTGTCCCAAACAGTAACAGTGAGGGAAGCATGGCCTTCGTCCTCTATGCAGGGTCTCTGATTCTGTCTGGCTGATGGCCACTGGCCGGGAGCTGTTCCTTACAGCCCAGGGACCATGGCTCCTTGGCAGCGGGAGTTGAAGGAAGACACTGGCACACACAGGGACAGCAATGTTCTTGGCCCTTTAGACCAAAATCACAGCTTCTGGGATCGTGCACATGCCCATAGCTAGTTTCTATGACATGCAATCTTTATTGTAAAAGCCATTCTGTAATTTTGGGAATTTATATCTCAAGGATCTGAAGATCTTCAAAATGCTATTTAAACTGAATAAATTTATTTAAGTATAATATCTAATGGGGTATTAAATACATTTTTCTAGGCTAGCAAAGTCTAAGGATTACTTCCATACATCTGAGTTACATTTACCCTAATATGTAACCAGTTGAGCAAATATGGCTCTAACTTTGGCCTTAAATCCTAAAACGAAATGGGTGATGTGCTGTGTAGAAGGGCATTAAAAAGAACGGGAGAAATATGAAAAAGAAAAAAGAAATATGTGAGCATGTTAACCTAAAATACAAGGCCTTTCATAGTGAGAGGCAACAGCATTTAGTTGAGATCAGGAAGAATAGTTTTACCTGATGTACTGATTCAGGCAGAAGGCCGAGCAGTGTTCCGATGAGACAAACGCAGAGGGGGGGGAACAGTTGCACCCATAGAAGAAGGCCTTTCTCTTGGTGCAGATAAGCTAACACAGTGATGCTAATTCTGAACAGCTTAATTTTCTGTCCAGTTCTCATCAGGCCAGTAGTCGTAATATCTGCTTTCTTGCTATCTTTGCAAAGTTCTTTGGGCACCAGGTTGTTTAGGCCGAGTGCAGAGGTTCTTTTGCCTGCTTTAACGTTCCTCTGGCGTGGCAGCTCTGGCTCCAATTTCTACTAGTTTTTGACACACAAATGGCAATAGCAGGGGCCAAGACCTTTATTCTGGGCAAAGGTGATTGATTCAGGCAGGAAAGATTCAGGCAGGCAGGAGTGCTTCCTCACGCCAAAGCATGGTTCCAGGATGACAAAACCACTGTGAGCATACGTGGCCTAGTGATGGAACCACAAGAGCTGGAGGGACACAGACCCTGAGGCCAGGGGTGGAGGGAGATGCACCCACTCCCAGAGCAGATGGTGACCAGAGTTATTACAGCAAAACAGGAGAGACTTCTGAGAGCAGGTGTTAGTGGGGTTTTAAGTTTAACATACAAACATTCACAGAGAAAGGCTCTGCAGTTTGTCAAAATTTGAAATGAGTAGAGACCACATTCTCTCATGTGATGCAGTAAAAATAGAGTAAGTGCGGAGGTAGAAGCAGGCCTCCTGGTTGGTGCCGGGTGGCCTCCTGGACCTTCCGCGGGCCTGGCCCTCTGGCTCCTCGTTAGCTTCCCTATTTCAGCCGGACCCATCCTTGGGGGCCGGCCCCTGGTGCCATCTAACCCATCACTAGGGTTTCTTCTTTCCGAAAATTGTTTTATTGGTGTTTTGGTTTTGTTTTTACTTGCTTGTCTCCCCCACTTGACTGAGCTCTCCATTAAGGCAGGGACCTTACCTGTCGGGGTGGAAGCTGTTTCCTCAAAGTTTACGGCACTGCCTGGCACTCGGCAGACTTTGAGCAGGGTGTTCAAATGAACCACAACTAGTAATAGGAACAACTGTGCTGCAAGGACCGTCCCAAGCACTGATATTATTATCACAATTACTCCTTACATTCACCCCAAAGGAGGCACGGCCAGCGTCCCCATTGTCCCGTTAAGGGTCGAAGCATAAGCTCAGCAAACCGCCCAGGAAGTGACAGCAGGTGAGCAGGAGGGCTGAGCGCTCAGACCCCGGCCCCCCAGGCAGGCCTCCGTGAGCGACTGTGAAGTGGGGTGTCCTACGGAGGTAATGTGTAGACGCTTATTAAATAAGAATGAGAAGAAATTAAACACTTTTTTTAAAAGATAGAAAAGGGCCGAAGTAAATGAAAGAATTTCTGTACTCCATAAAGACAGAAGCGGAAATGGATGGTGAGGAAACTGCAAACAGAAAAGGGTAAGCCTGAGAGCCGGTTGGGGGGCAGAAAGGCACCCACGAGGGGCCTGTGGCAGAAGTCACCGCGCAGTGTGTCCGGTCAGAGGAAAATGCCTGGACGTCTCCATAAATCTGAAGGTAGCATCTGGTGAAATTTAACTTCCATTCCTTATGTTTGCGGTATGTTTGTTTTTAACCTTTTGAAATAATTTCAAATGTATGGAAAGTTGTAGAAAAGTACAAAGAATTTTCTTTACCAAGTTTCACCCATTTGTCAGCGTTCTGCGACATTTTCTCTGTCGTTCTGCTCAGATACAGATTTACGTTCAGGGAGCATGGTGGTCCAAGCAGCCCCTCCTGCCTTCAGGGCCCTGGGTTTCTTTCTGCCTTGAGACAGACAGGGCAACCCCAGATGCAGGGCTCAACTCTTGGGTTTCTGTTGTCTTCTTGAGCATATAATTTCTATTTTGTGAGCTTATTGGTGCCTTTAAACACATTGTTGTAAAAATATTTTCTTGCTGCAGAGGAGAGACCTCTAGTTTTTTAAAGAAACTGAAAAAAAAATGGTTTGATAAATTATATCACACATGTACAGTGAAATTTCAAACAATTGCAAATGATGTTTTAATTCCACATTTTTCTGAAAACAAAATTCTTTAAAAAGATGTACATCATGTATTAGCAGTTGAATACTAAGTTCCAGTTTTATTTAAAGACCAGTGGTCAACCATATGGAGAGAGAAAGATTTCACGTGTAGATTCACGCCCTGGGCTTTTTGTATGTTCCTCCTGTGGTACCCATTTACTAGTTCTTGTCCTGGATTTAAAAAGAAAACTAACGCAGTCCTTCCCTGTTCCTGTCTAGAGACCCCGCTGTGTTTCCATCCTGACCACTGCTGGGTTCTGAGGGAAGGGCTCTTTCCATCTCGTGGAGCCAGAGTAACCTAGCTCTTCAGATATGGAAACTGAGGCCCAGAAATCCCAAGCAGCTGGGACAACTGGGTCACCACAGTGTTTCCTGCCGCTCGGTGTGCTAGCCACTTTCCAGTTTTATTTATCTTCTTACCCTGTTAGCTTCTAGCCCTCCCTCCACTCCCCAAAAAAGCTCCACCATAATCCTTTATAAGCCTATCAAACTTTAAGGATATTTTTCCATTCAAATCTAGTTATGCCACAAATTGATAGAAACTAAACCGTCAGTGAACTCGCCGGAGGATCGGCCCCTCGGCGGCTGCTGGACACATGTGCCGTAATTGGATTGGGGTTCGCTCGGCCTCTCGCCACGTGTGGAGCTGCCCTCGCCCTGCGCTACTCGGGAGCCAGAGCAGCGCGCGGCCCTGGGCCCCGCTCGCCGGCACCGCCGCGCAGTTGTGTTAGGCGCAGCCAGACACCACCGCCGAGAGCCCACCTTGCCATGGGGACAGATTGAGTTGCTGAGTACAGTGCGTTAGTGGCCTGCGTGGAAATGCCTGGGGAGGAGGGAAAGTGCTGCTTCCATAATGGACATGTTTTTAAGGACAGGAGCGTAAACAATATAGAGTGATAAAAGCAAAGACGTCTCCTGGCGCCTAGTGAGCAAAAAACAAAACCCAGGAGCGTTTATTGTGGACGTATTCTGTCTCAGACGTTCCTCGAGCACATCACTGCTGTTCATTCACAGCAGCCCACTAGAGATAGCAATCCCCATTTTCCAGTTAGGAAACTGAGGCCCAAAGAAGTGAAATGCCGTGCCCACAGTCACCAGGGTGGTAACAGGTGGTGTCCCTGCCTTCCACTCAAGTTCCAACCCCTTTGTTCGGCTGCTGCCGGTGTCTCAGGAGCTCTGTTAGTGTTTGCAGAGTGAGGGATTCGGCGACAGAAACCAAGGGGCAGCTGCATCTGGTGATGGCCTCAGAGAACCACAAGCATATGTTGTTTTGACTTAACTATAAAACTTGTACCATAAAGAACAAGTTTTTGAGAGTACTTTGTACAGACTGGTAGAATTTAGAGGGCTAGACCATGGAGGCTCCTCAAGAAGGCACCGGCTCAGGTCACCGGAGTCGCGGGCAGCTCCAGCATGGAGCACAGGGCGGCGTCCTGCTCCAGGTCCCACACGTGTGCTCTGTGTCCGGTCGGGTGCTGCCACTGCTGGGTATACCGGCGTGGCCTCCCGTTTGTAGTCAAGCCCTCTGGTTGCAAACACAGCAGTCGGGAGTGACGGTTTCGGGGGATGGGCAGCAGGCCAGGAGCAGGGCCTGAGATGGGCAAGTGACCAGGGGCCGGCATCTCGCCCGGAAGAGCACATCCGGCTGCCCTGCCTCAAAACCACTGGGCTACAGCTCCCAGGGGAACTTCTTGTGCGTGTTTCCTTTTGGTGGTTCCTCTTGGCGAGTGGACAGTGGAGCTCCTCTTCCCAGGCCCAGGGCCGCTGACATAGCCACAGGTGGAGCCCCATGTCCCCAGCAGACTTAACCCTCACCAAACCCTGCCACCTCAAGAAAGGAGGAATTGCATGGAAGTGTGTACATATATGATTTGAAGCATAATTTCCGTTTCTTTTGTAATTTTTAAAAAAATTTATTGAATTCATTAGGGTGACGTTGGTTAATAACATTATTTAGGTTTTAGGTGTACTGTTCTATAACACATCACCTGTATATTGTGTGTTCACTACCCAGAGTCAAGTCTCCTTCTATCACCATTTATCCCCTCTACCCTTTTCTACCTCCCTCACCCCCTTTCATTTTCTTGTGCAATTTGGGATCAAATACATAGAAAAGGATCCGCTAAATGTCTTTCAACAGATTCCAGAACACTGGTGTTTCTGGGCTTAACTAATAAAATGTCAGATATTAAGGTGGCGTGTTCTCCAGGGAAGTGGGCTTTATGGTCAGCTCCTAGGATGATGCGTTAAATGGATACAGTTGCGTGTGATTGGGCAGCGTGATGTATTCGGGCCCTTTTATAAAGTGGAGAGAGGTGCGTGTCGTCCGGGCCAGAGTCTCTGCACGCCTGCTCCCTTTGTCAGGGGCGCTGCTGCGCTCCAGACTGCTCACCTCGCTTAGTGGTTTGCTTTGTGCAGCTGGGGAGCTGCCACTGGCGAGTCTCCTGAAAAATGGCAATGAACTTGACTTTTGCCCTCTGACTGTTTGTGCTCCGTCCAAGGACCTGCCTATACTCGTTGCTTCAGAGCCATGACTCCCCTGTGACAGGGATGTTGGGGCAGGACGCACCGCAGAGCGGTGTCACCGCTAATTACCCCTGCCTTGAAGAGGCCTGCTGTGAGGGGGCGCAGGCGTGGGAGTGAGCATGGTGCTGGTGTCACCCCAGGATTACCCTCCAGTTTCACAGACCTGGGACCAGGCCCTGGTCCGTCACACCTGCCAGGCACAGGTGGACAGACCTGCGTGGGCTCGTCCTCCTGCCAGAGCAGCCTTCCAGTGTTTCTGTCTTATTGTATCTAAGCTCTGAGTTAAAAGCCTTCTCTTTATTTATTTATTATTTGGTTATTCCTGACCCAAGGATATTTTTTTCCATTGATTTTTAGAGAGAATGGAAAGCGGGAGAGAGAAACATCGATGTGAGAGAGACGTCAGGTGGTTGGTGTCCCATCATCTCCCCCCCCTTCCCCCCCACATACACCCAACTGGGGCCGGGGATTGAGCCTGCAACCCTTTGGTGTGAGGGCCGACGCTCTAACCATGGAGCCACACCTGCCAAGGCTAAAAGCCTTCTCTTTATAATTTATGTATTGAGACAGTAAAGTGACAGGCGCAGGCAGTGTGGATGTTTCCACTCAGTTTACGCCTCAGGACTTTTTCTTGCCTCTACCTTGCGCATCCCACCTGGCCCAAGAGCACCCTGACTGGGGGCCCCTGCACAGGAGTGTGGGACTCACTGGCTATGAACACCTGCAGCTTTGTCCCCTCAGCGTTATTAGTTTATGTGACACATTTGTTGAGCGCCTGTCATTTGCTGGATACAGGGGAGGTGGAGGGTGCCACACCTACTCTCGGCCTCTGTTCCCAGGATTACAGTGTGAGTTCTGTGTCAGAGCAAATCCAGGGCCCCCACTGGGGAGGCTTGTCCAGTCCCCAGGAGGCCATAGGCCACTCCCCACCACCAGAGCTGCCGGGCCCTTGGAGACAGGAGGACCTATCATTTCTCTTTATTGGCTTGTATCTTTAACACTTTTCCTCCTACCAGGATTAGTTGATGCCCAGGTGAGATGAAGAGTGGAACCCAGCATAGGCTAATATTAACAGTTAACTAATATGACCCCACAGGGGTGGAGATGAGGTCAGCAGGACCTGGGAGTAGGGACTAGAGGGGTCCAGCACCGATTTTCATCTGCTTCATCTCCCCACGGGGGACACAGAGTCCCTGGTTCCGTGGTTCCCTGTGCACGTTATGATGCTGGTATCACTTTAGGGCCCCGTGTCCCAGGGCTCTCTCCCAGGCCCTAGCACACGGGCCCTGAGGCTTACTTGACTCCATTGTCCCTTGATTGCCACCTGCTGTAGCTCTGGGTCAGAGGTCGTGTGTGAAGAGCCCAGAACTCACCTTGAGAGAGCACATGTCCAAAAAGATCACTCCTATCTGTCAGACAGAGGAGGGAAGAGAGAATAGGAAATAGAAACTGGAAAGAGTGTGTGCATATTTTCAGTACATCCTTCCCACAGCTCTACACTGTTCTGTCTGCTGGTAAACGTAGTCCAAGCTCTGGACTCTTCCTTTGGCAGTTTCTTTTTTTTTAATTTATCTTTGTTGTTAAAAGTATTACAGATGTCCCCTTTTTCCCCCATCGACCCTTCCACCTCACACCCACTCCCCACCCCAGGCCTTCACCACACTATTGTCTGTGCCCATGGGTTATGCATATAAATTCTTTGGTTAATATCTCTCCCCACCTCCACCTTCCCTCCAACATTCGTCAGCCTGTTCCATGCTTCTATGTCACTGAATCTGTTTTGTTCATCAGTTTATTGTTCTTTAGATTCCACATATAAGTGAGATCATGTGGTGTTTGTCTTTCTCTGCCTGACTTATTTCACTGAGCATAATACTCTCCAGGTCCCTCCATGCTGTCCCAAAGGGTACAAGCCAGTGATCCCACTTCTAGGACTATATCCTAAGAATCCGAAACACTAATCAGAAAGAACTTATGCACCCCTGTGTTCATAGCAGCGCAATTTACAACAGCTAAGACCTGGAAACAGCCCAAGTGCCCGTCAGTAGATGAGTGGATAAAAAGCTGTGGGACATTTACACCATGGAATACTATGCAGCTGTGAAGAAGAAGGATCTCGTACCGTTTGGGACAGCATGGAGGGACCTGGAGAGTATTATGCTAAGTGAAATAAGCCAGGCAGAGAAAGACAAACATCACACGATCTCAATTCAGCTGTTTCTTGTTGGTCAACTGTGATAAAAGCAGTTGCTTTTCCTGAAATGGTACCTGTCCTTGGGCTTTAGATGATGAGCTCCTATGCTGCTGGAGCTATTGGTCACCAGGTGCATGCAGTAAGATTATTTAATGTTCAGTGTTTCACCAGAAGTGCTTGTCTAAGTGGGTGAAGAGACGTGGCTCCACTGAAGTGTTGAACTCGCTTATCCTAATGGGGAGTGTCTAGCCAAGGCTGCAAGTTCAGCTAAGATCTCTTGAGTTCCTCTTGCGTGTCACCTGTCCCAGGAGGTGAGGACACATTTCTGAATGTACATGTGTTTCCACAAGAGGCCTTATAGCTTATGGAACCTGAGGCTTAGATTGTCATGACTTCACTCCATTCTTACTGTGGCAGAATCGAGACTAGGAATCATTCATTTCTCCCAGGATGCTTCCTTCCCTGAAAAATTCACTCACCTTCATGAAGAGCTTTTCTGCGGAAACCAGTCTCCCCTGGCCCGCTCTTATCTCCCGTGCCACTCCCTCCCCGCCCAGCCAGTCCCCGTGAGGATGCCAGTTCTCAGGGCAGAGGGCAGGGCCAACTAGACCAGCCATTGCTTTTTGAAATGGAAATATCTGTCTTACAAAATTACACTGTAATTTCATGAGAAAGGGGCAGTGAGGGGTGGGGGGCAGGGGGAAGTTGTGAGGAAAGTGAATGTCACCCCTTTCTGTGTGTGCAGATAGAGGGGAACTGAAGAATCAGAGAAGCCCGAAGGGAGGGAGGCCTCTAATGTCCGAGGAGGGAGGAGAGAGCCTCAGGTTGTGGGATCTGCACCAGGTCTGCTCGTCCTGAACAGGTTGGCCCCCTGGTAGAAGATCTTGTTTTTCAGGGAGGAGAATGTAGCCTGGGTGCCTGGGTGACACTCAGTACGACATGCTGACTGGCCACAGAGCTGGGTTTAAAGGGAACACTCATAATGGATATTGAGCTGTAGGTTCTAAGAAAATATTAGTTTAAGGTGAAAGTGTGGATGTAGAAACTGTAGCCAGCATTATATTGTTACCACATTTCTGTGCAAATTAGCAGGCAGGAGGCCTGGGAGAGGGCACAGCGTGCTGGGGACAGGAACGCTGGCTGCTCCTGGTTGTTTCTCCTGGACCACCACATTGTGCTTCAGAGTCCTGTCTGCTTCGCATCACCGCTGTCACTGTGTTGTTGTTTTTTAATATATATATATTTTTTAATATATCTTTATTGATTTCAGAAAGAGGAAGGGGGAGAGAGAGATAGAAACACCAATGATAAGAGAGTCATTGATCAGCGGCCTCCTGCACATTCCCGACTGGGGATCGAGTCCGCAACCCAGGCATGTGCCCTGACCAGGAATCGAACGTCGATCTCCTGGATCCTAGGTCGACGCTCAGCAGCTGAGCCACCTCGGGTGGGCTCACTGTCTCCTTGACATTAGGTCATGTAGACAGCATGAGGGGCCTCTGGCTGTTTATAAAATAACACCCGCCGAGAGACCTGACCAGAGTCACAGCCTGTGTGCTGAGGCCAAACCAGTGTCTCCTCGAGGCAGAGTGCTCCTGAGCTGAGGGAGCACAGCCGTTTTTAAGGGTCGCCAAGAGAGGAGGGAAAACCACCGTCAAGTGAAAGGCGCAACTTGATTTGTGGATGTTCGTTTGGAAAATGTATACGTTAGAATGGACAAACTGTGACACTGCATTTTGATATTGAGAAACTTACTGTCATCTTGAAAATCATCAAGTTAGGAACAGTTGGAGAGAATTAACTCAACTTTGAAATTACGTGGAGGCTAAGGGTCAGGGTAGAAGTTCGTCTTATCCTGTCATCTACATAGAAGTGAGTATTTCACTGCCATGTTCATCACACTTTCAGGTTGTAGAAGTTGGATTTATAGGGTCACAAGTCGCTGTTAGCAAAGATGACCCTGCCAGGCCAGCGCCTGAGGAACCAGAGTTCGGATGTCGTGGTCGCCTCCTGAGAAGACTGGGGAACTGGTTTCATGGACTCGCCTTCTCCGTCCAAGTAGAACTTTTTTTTTTTAAATACGTCTTTATTGATTCCAGAGAGAGGAAGGGATGGGGGGAGAGAGAGAAATAGAAACATCAGTGATGAGAGAGTCATTGATCGGCTGCCTCCTGCACGCCCCTGACTGGAGACTGAGCCCGCAGCCTGGGCATGTGCCCTGACCGGGAATCAAGCTGCGATCTCCTGGATCCTAGGCCGACGCTCAACCGCTGAGCCACGCCCAGCCGGGCCCAAGTAGAACTTCCTGCTCTGGCATCTTAATTTCAGTCCCTGGGTCCCTCCTGAACAGACCTTTCTTATTCCCAGATCAAGTGCGTTGCTCATCTGCTTCAAAGCCTCTGTGGTCCAAATCTCTCTACCCCCAGTGCTGTTCCCGTTTCTCTCTCAGAGCACCTCTGCCAGCCAGACCCAGGGTGCCAACATGCCTATTAGGAGCAGCTTCTTTGAAGACCTTAATTTTATCTTAAGTTTGTGTAGACTCCGCATTCTACTCTGATATATGTGGCATTCTTTGAATGTAAGTAGGTTTTAAATTATGGTATCTCTCAATTAAATTACCTGAATTTGTTTCCTTCAGATTGATTTGTTCATTCAACAAATATTTGAGGTGCCGCTGTGCTCAGCCAGTGTTCCCTCCAGAGGCTCAGTGGTGAACAAGACGGGGGCCGTCCTCTGAGGATTTCTGAGAAGGACCCAGTATGATTGAGGGCTTGTAAGATAGAATCAGTAGCGTCCTTGTTTAAGGTTCTGTCTTTTGTGGGGGTTGGTTTTCCAGGAAAATGCACCCTATTTCACTTGTCCTCTAACTTCCAGGCCCTCTGGTTTGAGAAGTGGCATCTGTAGATGACGCCTTCCCCCCGAGTGGGGCTTCAGTCCCTCCGCAGCACGCCTCCGCCTCCTCGTGCTGACATGGCTGCTGCTCACTCTTCTCCGAGGCCAAGCCCAAGGGCCCCCGGGAAACGCTTCCGTCACCCTGCATCCGCATCTCCCAACCCCCGAGTCCCAGTGCACCTCATAATTCTCAGTCATAGCACTTGTCGCTTCTCACATGATCTAGTTGTTTTCTTTTAGGTCAAGTACAGTCGTCCCCCCTTATCTGCGGAGGGAACATCCCAGGTTCCCCAGTGGGTGCCTGAAACCGTGGCTAGTACTGAGCCCTCCATACACTATGCTTTTCCTGTACATACACACCTGCGATAAAGCTTGACTTAGAAAGATTGCACCGTAAGAGATTAATAATAATGAACAGTAAGTACAACAGTTATAAGAATATACTGCAGTAAGTGTATGGCTGTGTTCTCGTAACTGTCCTCACCCTCCTTGCGATAACGTGAGATGACAGTGTCTGCGCGATGAGATGAAGGGGGTATGGCGTGGGTGTTGTGACCTAGCGTCAGGCTACTACCAGGTGACTTGAGCACAGCACTGAGGCGCCACTGCAGCCGATCTGATAACCAAGGCAGGTAGCACATGCAGCGTGGGGACACTGGACGGGATCAGTCGTGTCCTGCATGGGACAGAGTGCGCAACACAAGTTTTTATCGTACTACTCAGAGCGACACACAATTTGAAACTTATGAATTGTTTATTTCCGGAATTTTCAACTTAATATTTTTGGACCTCGGTTGACCACAGGGAACTGAAACGCAGATAAAGGGGACTACTGTGTCATGTTTTGGTTTGTCTCTGTGTTGTCAGTGCCTAGACAGTACCTGGCACGTATGTTGGGTACATTTTTTAATTATTCCTTATGATACAGGCTACGTACTCAAGGTTGGAGCCTACTCACACCTCAGCTTCCACGTCTCAGGTGCTTCACACTAGATGCGTTAGATCCAATAAGCAAGTCATATCTCCAGTTTAGATTATACATTTGGGATCATAATTGCTCATCTTAGGGGGAGGGAGAAACTTTAAGTGGAAAAAAATTAGAGATCACTTATAACTTCATCTTGATTGGGAAATTTTTTCAGTTTAAAAAAAAGATATCCAGAGCTTAAATTCTTCAACATAAACACTCTGTACAGGAACGTTAGAAAATGTGTTGGTGGTGTGTGTGTGTTTGTGTGTGTGTGTTTCAAGGTTAGTTTGGAGGTTTTCAGAGTTAATTGATCTCCAGCGTTGTGGGAAAAGGCTTACATGTACATGCAGTATGCCTGGGCTGGGCACACACCAACTGGTGACACTGGGTGCCTTTGGGAAGAGAGGGCTTTTTTGCCATATGCACATATTATGTACCCTTTTAAGTTTGAACTATAACTCACATACAGAAGCATATGAAACAAGTGTAATGAGTAGTTATAAAGCAAGTGCTCGTGTAACCACCAGTGAGACCAGGCACTCAGAAGCCCCCTCTAGGTTCTTTGTAGGTTTCAGCGGACCTGTCTCCATGCTTTATATAAATGAAATCACACTGAATTAATTCTTTCATCTCGCCTCTTCCACTCAGCTGTGTTGTGTAAGAGTGATCCTTATTGTGTGTAGCTGTACTTCATTCGTCTTTACAGTTTTGGAATATTGTAAAATGTCCACTACTGATGGACATGGGGCTGCTGCGAGCATCCCCCTGCCTACGCTGTGGTGCACGTGTGTGCGCCCCCCGGGCCACGTGCCGCGACACGTGTCTGCCCTGCACTCAGCCTCGCCTGCAGCCTGCTCAGCGGCGTGTGGGAACCAGCTCTGCACCTCCCAGCACTGCGTCCTCAGACTGTTTAATGATTGTCTGTGAGGTGTCTAATGGTATCTCATTGTGGTTTCCGTTCGCATTTCTCTAGTTATTAATGGGTGACAATCCATTTGGGTATATTTTGTGAAGTGCCTGGTTAAGACTTTTGCCTACTTTTCTCTTGGTACTCTGGATTTTTCTTACTGACTTATTGGAAAAGTTAATATATTCTGGACATGAATCCATTTGCTATATGTATTCAAGTAGTTCCCCTACTCTGTGGCTTGTCTTTTCATTCTTGATGGTGTCTTGATGAAGAAAAGTGTTTGGTTTTATATAGTTCAACTGATTGATCTTTTAATGACCCCTGTGTTTATACCTTAAGTCCTTCTCTGCCTCTTCCTCTACGTAATAATTTTTCTCTATTATTTTCCAAAAGCATTAGTGCTCGGTCTTTCAGATTGAAGTCCCAACCTTCCAGGAGCTTATATTTCTTTTTTGTATATAATATAATCCAACATATTTTTTCTTTCTTTTCCTCTCCCTCCCTCCTTCCCTCTATTTCTTTTCTTTCCCCTTCCTTTCTTCCTCGTTGTCCCTACTTGTTCCACACCATATACTATGTATTTAAGCCTGGCCTTTCTCCGCTGCTTTGTGATCCAGTTGTCATAAGTCACATATCCCCATGTGCATGGGCGTGTTCTGGACTCTGTTCTCTGTAGCATTTCAGGCTGGCTGTTTTCATTAGTAAAGGTTTGCTATTAGTCTAGATTTCTGGAACAGCAAGCCCCCACCTGTTTTTCTTCGGCCAGTGTCCTGGTTAGTGTTGACCTTTGCGTTTCCATGTGCATTTTAGAATCCACTTGTCCAGCTGTGCGGTGTCTGTTCGGATGGGGCTGAGATAGCACGGGCCTGTAGGTCAGCTCCTTAGCCTGGGAGGTGTTACCCGCAGAGCCCCAGCGCAAGCATCAGACTCGGCCGTGAAGCAGCCAGAGCTTCCCCGAGATGGGCAAGAGGTGAGGATGCTGCTCTGGCCACTTCCTCGAAGCTCACGTGAGAGAAAGAACAGCAGTGGCATTTGCAGATGAAAGGACGTAGACACAGAAAACCAGAGGATTGACAGCTACTTCTTAGAATTAATGAGCTAATAAGCAAGCTAGCCAGATACAAAAGTAATACCCAAGTTATTTCTTCGGTCTCACAGCAGCAGCTAGAAAATTGTCTTTTTAAAGACACTTCACAATCGCAACAGGACATAAATACCTAAGAATAAATCTAAAAAATGATGTGTGACACATTTTTAAGAGAAAATTGTAAACTTTATTGGAAGACATTTGAGGGAAACTCAAGTCATTGGGGAAATATTTCGTGTTCACAGAGTGGAGGACCGAGTATTGCGAAGACCTGCACTGTCCCCAGACTAACATGGGAAGTTCAGAAACCATGAATAGTGGAGATGTGGCACAGAGACGGCAGAAACGGCGAAGGGCTGAGCCCGGCGGGCGGTTAGTCTTACTCTAAGGCTCCAATGCGCAAGTGCGGGGAGCGGGGACCGCCACCAAAGAGTGCCTGTGCCTGGGGACACTTGTCTAGGCCAGAGGACACACAGGAAGCAGGGGAAGTGGTCAGTTCAGAAAATGGTGCGTGAATTTTATCTTTCAAAAACCAAATCATATTGTTGAACTTTGTTTTCTTAGTGGGGGAACTTGCCATCTGCTCAGTGTCCTCATACAGGAAATCGAGCTAAGTGGAATTGAGTGCCTTTTAATGAAGAATCCAAAATTCACTCCAAACTGTTCGTAGTTGGACTTAATTTTATTCCTGCTCACTTTGTACTAAGAATAACTGTATTGGAAAGACAGTGACGCCACAGCTGGAGGTTTGGCTCTTGGCTTTGGTGGCTCGTGTGTTTTCCTTTACTTTCACAGACCCTCGTGGGCCCCACGCGCCATGCCCTTGAGAAGGTGGCATGAACACTCAGGGTGTGGTGACACGTGGTCTCCCCTGAGACTCAAGCTGCTTTCGCTGCTTAGCTAGTGGCATGCGGGGGTGACCAGGCAGTAGTTCCCACCCTCGTGAGCATACCTGCGGGACGCCTCCTGAGTGGCATTCTCTAGGCCTGTGGTTTGTGCAGCTCTGTCTCTGCCTCACTGGGGTCACGGCTGTTTGGGAAGAACCATCGTGTGTGTGCATACGGCCTGGCTCTGCTGTCTGTGTGTAGCTGTCCTGAAGAGACTTGGTCCTTTTGTATCTTGGTCTTCTTACCACCAAGACTTGTCAGGAGGAAATGAGCTTGGCTTTTGTCTTTTAAATTCTTCTGCACAGAGTTTCCATGGTGCCTCTTCGTATACAGCGACAGTTTGGTAATTCAGCCTTGTCCTGTCACACCCTGCGATTTGGTGGCTGAGGTGTCTGTAAGCGTTAGACATGTTGCTGGCGGCACCTGTGCAGGTGGCTGTGCTGATTGGCCATTTCGGACCCTGTACAGGCCGCGTAGCTCCCTACAGCCTCCCGTGGTCGCCAAGACCCAGTTGCACACACTTGGCTGAAGAGCAGTAGAAAATATAAGTGGAAGTTTGTTGTCACCTCGGGTAACCCTCAGGGCTCACCTCCACCTTGGAGGTCAGAGGTCAGTGGAACAAGTCCGCTCTGTAGCCTGCTCTGTGCCGCTGGTGCACTGTGGGGCCAGGAACGCTGCCGAGCCAGAAATGGGTGCCCCCGCCTGCCGTGCTGCTCCCCTTCACTGAGCTGCTCCTCGCCGTGGATTAACTACAGGTTCCTTGAGCACATGTGTTTTTGAAAGAATCATACATGCAGTCTCATCTCCACCTTCTTTGCGTTACTTCCAACGCCAGGGTCAGTGTCGTCTTCCCTTCTCCCCTGCAGGTTTTGCACAAGGACATCCATACGTTTTGCTCCTGAAATCATTAAGGATTGACCTTGAAATGGTTGGGAAGTATCCCAAGTTCAGCATAGCAGATCAGTGAAAATGCAGGGGCAGGGAGTGAAGAGACCTACACAGACCTAAGGTGCTCGTGGTATTATTTGTGTAGAAGACTGTCACAGCTCTGAAATTTAAAAATAATAAGAGGAAGCATTAATTAATATGAAGACTGTCAGCCTTAACCGTGATAGCCTCTTTATGTTCCGCGTTCTCTTAGGTCAGCAGTTTCAGCAGTGTTGGACTTTAGGGCGATGTCATGGGACTTCTCCTGGCGGGCGTCCTTTCTACACCCCTTTCTAGTTAGAGCACTATCCTCGGGCCGCTTCAGCACGCCACACCCAAGTTTTGCCTCGTGTTGTGCTGTTTAGTTGATGCTTGCTCTTGGGATCAAGACTAGAGCAAGTGTCAGAGTTACTGCTCTGTGTACAACCTAAAGTAAGCCACTGTTACTCACCAGAAGGCTTCACCATTCATGTTTTTATACTGCCCCAAGAGGTCATTGTAAGATTTGGGTCACATCGTAGGGTCACGATTGACCAAGTAAGAGTCGGGCCGCCCTGAACACCAAGCATGGACGTGTAATGCACCAACAGTGTCGGTCCCGGTTAGTTCTCATGTTTGGTCCACATCGCATGGGTAACCGAAGGAGTAGAGTCACATATAGCTTATGTTCTGTCGTACCCTTTTTCTTCTGTCAAGATTAGCAGTGCTAACTTATAAAGACTTTATTTTTAATCTCACAAATAACTCACTTATATTGTTAAACTGTCAGAATACATAAAGGCCTGAAGCACATTCTTCCCCCGCCTGCACTGGTTTCCATGCCCCGGTGGTGCGGTCCTGTTAGCACAGCAGGAAGCAGACTTTTTCAATACGCTGACCAGTAAGAGGCTAAATTAAGTTGCATTCAAAATGCATATGGAAGTATTTGAAAGGGACAAGGGATGCAAGGTTTTTATTGTTGTGCTCAATTTGATTGTTATAATACAGATTTTTTAAAACAGTGGAATTGTAAAAATAGCCAAATGAGGTTTTAGAAAGTAGAAAGAGCTCATGAAATTATAATCACAAACTTTTTCATAAACTATAAACAAAAATAATGCAGTAACATCTTCACTCTCTGGAACCTGGAAGAAATGACATGTAATTACAGAGGTTTTCTTGCCGTTTAGAAGAATCTTAGGAATTTTATGGGAGAAAAAGGGATTTTAGTCTGCTCTTCCTTCTTAATTATAATGGATTTGTTTTAGTGTTTTGGTGACAACCAAGTCTTTCTTCTGAATGTTGGTTACTGTCCTGTGTTTTAAAGTGGCCGATGCTTTCAGAGCCTTTTGGTGCATATAAGACTTTGAGGCCATCTGGAATGGCCCCAGCATTGCCTTGTGTCCCTGTGCCACAGTGTTAGAGTATATTGTGCAGTCACATCTGTGCTGTGCCCCTTAGCGGCGTGGCGGCTGCGGGCAAGACATCTGGGCGCTCAGTGTGTGCTCCTCTCCATGTGGGACAGCGGTGCCTGCCTGGCACTGGCCTGATACAGTTCATGGGGTGTGCGGAGAGCGTTCGCAGGCTTCTTAGAAGCCACGCTGAGAGTGTCAGGGTAGCCCTTAGGGGTAAATATGGGCTAGTTCTCTGCAGTGCCAAGAACGTGAGTAAGCCAGAAGGTTCCAAATATACAAGCTGTGACCACAGAATGAGCTCCTAAGGTAACCCTGCAAACCAGAGGGTGAACAAAGGCATAGGAGTGAATGAGGATTGAAGTCAGGCAAGGAGGCCACTCAGAAAATGACAGCTTTTCATTGAAAACGGCTGGATGTTTCAATGTTAAGAGACCCACACATTATAATGACGTCACTCATTTAAAATGGTTGCACAGTCCCCGAGTAATTACAGTGTTTATGTATCACATTTGGTTCCCATGGTCTCCTAAGTATCCTGTAGGCCGTAATGCCCTCACCCTGCTGCACGTAGTACAGGAACTAGAGGAGCCACAGGTCGATTCAGGTTTGGGCATTGGGGGGCAGAGAGGTGGAAAACTTCATCACCTGGCACCTGCCCTCCAAAAGCATCTCGGGGGGAAGAAATGCCAGGCAAGGCAGCTCCCTGGTTAAAGCAACAGGACGTGCTGAGCGGCGGCTCAGAGCTATACATCTGCTCTGACTCGGAAGGCAGGAGAGGCCTATAAAAGGACCCTGAGCAGGAGGTGGATGGTCGGGTGGGCGAGAGGAGCAGGAGGACTCGATGGGAAGGGACGGTGAGCTGAGCAGACAGAAGCCCTGGGCGTGCGCCCGGGGCAGGCTGGCGTAGGGCAGGTCTCAGGACCCCTTCACGCTCAGAAAAATTGTGTCGGACTCCAAAGAGCTTTTGTGATGTGGGTTTAGCTACCATTATTGACCACATTCGAAATTAAACCACAAAAAAAAGTTGAAGCATTACTCATTAATTCATTACTAAAATGGCAAACCTATTGCATGTTAACAGAAGTAGATCTTGTTATGAAAATAGCTGTGTTTTCTAAAACAAAAACAAATTTAGTGGGAGGGAAGTGTTTTCTATTTTTGCAAACCTTTAATGTCTGGCTTCGTGGGAGATGGCTGGATTCTGCGGGTGCCTCTGAGCTCCGTCTGCCAAGGGCCCTGTTTTGGTTGAAGGCTCGGAAGATGTGGTTGGGAAGAGTAGTTTAATAGTTCAGGTCGTCCTGGACATTTTCTTTGATATCACATTGAAACTTAACAATGGGTAGTTTCTTGAAGGAACCTGCAATGTGGAATCTGAAACCATATCAATAAGCTGTCTGTATATTTATTACATTAAAGTCCAGAGGACTATCTTGCACTTTGAATGGCTCTTTTGTCCTTGAACGGTATTGAAACACCATTTATTGATCCCTTGGAAAATACTGGTCACTGAGTTACACAAGTCTTCTAAGACAGTTTTCAGTATCTGTATCAATAAATCCCATTGTTAGCATCACCCTGACCTCATCCTCGCCCCGGGGAAGCTGTTAAGCTCACCCTGGCAGATAGAAGTTTTCCAGCGTCCCGGAATTCTGGAAAGTCTTACAGAGCTCCATTAATCTTGTATCATCGTGAAGGTTACATGAAAACAATGTGTAAATATGTGTACAGCTGTTAAGATGGTACCTGGTCCAGGTAAGCACTCAAATAGTAGCGATTGTTGTCGTTTGCACTTTTCTGTGTTGCCATCATCGTATGTGTTGACCGGAGCCCAGAAAGAGGAATGGAAGGTGCTTTTTGGAGCACCAGGGTAGCGACTCCTGCTGAGTGTGTGAAACAGCTCATTTGGGCAAGCTTCAGACTTCCCCTGTACGGTCACAGCAGCAGCAGACCTGAGGGAACGTCCTTCGTGTGGCCTTTTCTTGCCTTGCCTGCCCCTAAGATCTCAGTTGTCACATTGGTGTGAGTGTCCACACCCCTCACCTGTCTTCATTTCCCTTTTGTTCATAGCTCACGGTGCCGGCATGTGGTACCTGGTGCTCAGATGATATTTGAATGGATACGTTTAGAGAGAATTGGTTTTGAACAGCACTCAGCGTGGTTTTAGACTCAAGAAGTATAGAAACTTGATCATATGAAGCACATGACCTGAGCAGTGACTGCTGGTTTTTTCTTTTCATTTATTTAAGGAATGTTTAACCTCTCTTCACCCCGTCCCGTCTCTTTTTTCTTGAATATGTATCAATTCAAACTAAAAATAGTAGAAGGCTCAAAGTGTTTTGCAATAATTTGGGGTTAAGTACTTTTGTGATCAATATACTTTCCTTCCTGCTTTTCAGATGTTCCTCCTGCTGATCAAGAGAAGCTTTTTATCCAGAAGTTACGTCAGTGTTGTGTCCTCTTTGACTTTGTTTCCGATCCACTAAGTGACCTAAAGTGGAAGGAAGTAAAACGAGCTGCTTTAAGTGAGATGGTGGAATACATCACCCACAATCGGAATGTGATCACAGAGCCTATCTACCCGGAAGTGGTCCATATGGTAAGTGAGAGAGCTCGGCCAGCGTGTCCCACCCTGAGTGTGACAGCGCTTCCCGCAGAAAATCCTCCTGCTCCAGGGCTTGTACCTGCACCCTGAAGAATGAAAATCTCTGTAACGTGCCCTGGATTATAGTGATAATAGTGAGGGACATCCGGTGCCTTCTAGGGACCTGTTGAAGAGTTAATTCACTTACTCCTCACAGTTACCAAATGGGGTAGAAGTGTTAGGACTTCCGTTTGTGCTTAGTATCTTGTCCTCTTTAAATGTTTGTTCTTAACATATATGACCTTAATATAATAAAGCCCATACATGTTATAGAAGTAAACATGTTCTCCACACATGTACAGGAAAATTCTGGTGGTGGGGCCCAGTGCGGATAGTGACGGGACCCAGCTGGTGTCAGGACAGTCTGTCCTGACGGGCTGCGCGGCCTCCATCTGTCATTGCCAGTCCAGACACACCCAGCTCTGTCCTGCAGGCAGCAGCTCAAGGCTGCTTCCACGCAGCCCCAAGTCTCAGTCCTCCACTGTCTCCTACTTTACCTGTTTCAGGTCCTCTGCAGGGTCTCACTGTGACCTAGTGGCTACCACCTGGAAACATCACATGCAATGCCTGAAGTTACTAAAACTTACTGTTTGGCACTGAACTCAGTTTTCTGTTGTTTTTTTAAATTGTTGATATTTTATCTGCCTTTGAAATTAGTACTCCGCAGTTGCTAGGGAGTCCTTGTTGCTGAATATAATATTTTAAATTCTTATTTTCATTGAACTCCTTACGTTCAATGATTTATCTTCCCCCCTCAAAGCTATGTATTTCAGAATTGACTAGACTTGTTGACCTAAAATATGTTTATTTCTCACTTTAGTATGTTTGCTTTGGAAAAGAAGATGGAAGTAATGTACTTTTTGTAATTCACAATCTGTTGTGTTAGGAGTTGAGATCAACTTGGTTATTTTCATGTATTATTATTAACTCTTAACATTCCAAATTTACCAGCATATAGTCAGATGAGGGCTGCGAAGGCCGCTTAGGTTCCTTCCCCAAGCTCACGCCTGAAGAGTAGTCACAGGTGCATATGCTGAACGGTAAATATGCTAAAACCTTACCCCTTAGATTAAGGAAAATTGGAGAATATTTTTTTCCTCCTCTTTTTTTTGTTTTTTTTAAATATGTTTTCATTGATTTCAGAGAGAGGAAGGGAGAGGGGGAGAGAGAGAGAGAGAGAGAGAGAGAGAGATCAATGATGAGAGTCATTGATCGGCTGCCTCCTGCACGCCCCCTGCTGGGCATCGAGCCCGAAACCCAGGCATGTGCCCTGATTGGGAATCAAACTGTGATGTCCTAGTTCATAGGTTGATGCTCAACCACTGAGCCACACCGGCCCAGCTGGGTCTCACTTTTTTAGTCAATCAGACAATCTCTGCCTTCTGATTGGGGTGTTCAAGACATTTACTTTCCATGTGAGTGTTGATGTGTTGAGTTGAAATCTACTGTTTTGCTATATTTTTTTCTATTTATCCCATCTGTTTTCTGTTCCCTTTTTCTCCTGTTCTGCTTTCTTTGGGGTCAGCTGAGTATTTCTTATGATTACATTTTATCTCCTTTATTGGCTTTTTAACTATAACTGTTACTCTTTGGTCTCAGTTACTTATTTAACTTTTCTAGAATATATCTTTAATTTATCACAGTCTTCCCTCAAACAGTAACATACCGTTTCAACAGCACAATTTTATTTCATCTCTCCCAGTCTTTTTGCTATTGTCAGCATACATTTTACTTCTTCATATGTTATGAACCCCATAATATATTATTTTTTATTTTTAAATAATTATTTTTTAAAGGGATTTAAGTAATTTTTATTTTTTTTAAGTAATTTTTAAATCATTTTGTACTTCTTATTTACCTTTTTCAGTGTTCTTTTTCTTTTTAAGTATGTTTTTGTTGATTTTAGAAAGAGAGGAAGGAAGAGGGAGAGAGAGAGAAATATCAATGAGAGAGAAACATCAATTGGCTGCCTCCTGCACGCCCCCAACCAGGGATCAAACCCACAACCTGAGCATGTGCTCTGACCGGAAGTCAAATTGGTGACCTCTCAGAGCACAGGGCGACACTCAAACCAACTGAGCCACACTGGCCAGGGCCATTCTCAGTGTTCTTCACACCATTGTTTACACCCAGAAACCCACCTGATACCAATTTCTTTCTGCCTGAAGGACTTTCTTGAATATTTCTCATAGCACAGGTCTACTGTTGATTAAACTTTCCAATTTTGTATGTTCAAAAAGTCTTTCTTTTGCTTTTAATTTTGAAAGATGTGCTTGCGGGGTAGAGAACTCCAGGTCTGAGTCTTATCCTTTCACGGTTTTACTCCACTGTCGTCTTATTCTCATTGTTCCTGTGATAAATCTGCTGCCAGTCCTGTCTTTGTTCCTCTGCACAAAATTTATCTTTATTCCCCACTGGCTACTTTTGTAATTTTTAGTGATTTTTAAACAATTTGATTATAATGTGTGTTGGTGTGGTTTCCTTCTTTGTCTTGTATTTGGAGTTTTTTTATAGTTCTCATCAAATTTGGAAAAGTATTTGGTTCTTATTTCTTTAAATATTTTTTCTGTCCCCTCCCCTGTCCAGCAGGGACTCCAGTCCAGCATTAGGTTTCTTCCATTTGTCCCACAGCTCACTGGTGCTCTTTTCCTTTCCAGCCTTTTTTCTTTCTTTGTTTCACTTGGTAGTTCTCTTTGCCATCTTCAAGTTCACTAATCTTTCTGCAGTGTCTTATCTGGTGTTAATTCCCACCCAGTAAATTTTTTTCCTCTCACACACTGCAGTCTAAGCCTCCAGTAGTTTATTGGTGTCTTTTTTATATCTTCGTAGTAGCATACTGTTTTAATGCCCTCGTCTGCTTAGTCACATGTCAGCTCCAGGTCAGTTCAGTTGATTGGTTTTTCTCTTGTTATAAATGATATTTTCCTGCTGCTTTGCATGTCTGGTAATTTTTTATTGGATATCTGATATAGTTAAGTTACTTGCAAATGTAATAAAAGGTTTTATCCTTTTAGGTCTTGCTTTTAAGATGTGTTAGGAAGAACCAGAGCCACAGAACTTCTATGGCAAATTATCCCCATGATTGATCAGGCACTGTTCCCACCCCGGGCAAGGACAGGTCTCTCCGATCTTTTCAGGTGGTTCTTTTCACAGTCTCTGGTGGTTTCCTTGCACAAATACAGTGATCAGTCCTCTGCTGTGGAGCTGAGGGGACCTCCGCAATCTCATGTTCTCTCTGCAGCTCTCTTCTCCTGGGCCTTTGTCTTGCAGATTCTAACCACCGATGTCTGTGGGCTCCCTCTCGGTTCTTCCTCCCTGTACTACAACCTGGAAGTTCTACCCAGGCGAGAATCTGGGCATTTGTAGGCTCTCCGCACTGTTTCCCAGCTCTCAGGGTCCTGTCCTTTTTTTTTTTTTTTTTTTAATATATCTTTATTGATTTCAGAGAGAGGAAAGGAGAGGGAGAGGGAGAGAGATAGAAACATCAATGATGAGAGAGTCATTGATCGGTTGCAGCCCACAACCCGGCATGTGCCTTGACTGGGAATCAAACCCTGATTGCCTGGATCCTAGGTCGACGCTTAACCACTGAGCCACGCCCGGCCGGGCTCAGGGTCCTGTCCTTCACCTGAAGGCCAGTGTCCTGACAGCTATAAATCCATATATATTTTTCCCAGCTTTTTGGTCAGGAAGTAGAGTAAATCCCATTCCTGTTACTCTAAGTATAAGTTCCTGCTTCATTATAATAAATAATCAATACAACTCCATCCAACAGTGATTCTAAAAAGATATACTGATCAAAGGCCATTTGTTTAATTTGCAATTCCATAACTATATGCATCTAGTATGTGGTTGGGTCATAGCATGGAAATGGTTAGCTATGCATACATGACTGGGAAGTCAGTACTTGAGCTCTGAAGCTTCTCTTTTCAGTTTATTTATATCATGTAGGCTACAGGATATATAGTTTGCTATTCTAAAGCATTTCTAAACTTTCTCACATTTTACTGCAAAAAAGATCAGGATATGTAATAAAGCAAATATGTTAGGATGTAAATGCAAAACCTTACTGGAGGCTACACAGCTGTTCCCTGTAGGATTAGACTTTTTTTATTGGTATTTTTCATAACAAAATATTGGGGAAGATACATTATTCAGAATCTGTGCAGAACTAACCTTTGGTCCAGAGTTGATCACTTAAGAGAAAGCTCTAAATTCAGTGTTATCTCTAAATAACACTAATTGAATTAAATTATAAGTACAGTAAGCCCTCACTTAACCTCATCAATAGGTTCTTGGAAACTGTGACTTTAAGTGAAACAATGTAGTATAGCAATGCCAGTTTGTACCCTAGGCTAATTGATACAAACAATAGTTAAGTTCCTGTAGCCTACGTCTGGTTGCAGAAACATCACTAAACTTGTAAATGAAGCCCCAAAACATTTCTAACATTAAACATTGAAATAAATGTGAGCTCTGCAGACATCTAAGAATGATGAACTAAAAGAAGTCAGGCCCCTTCCCCAGCTGCCAGGAAGGTGCTCGGCTCTTCCGAGGAAGCTAAGGATGCATTGGGGTGAGGCCCTCGCTTCATCCAACGACTAGCCCCACTCCCAGCAGCACTGGCCTACACCGTGGCCTCTGTCTCAGAGCTCACCTGTATGTGCTCAGCCCTTATCCTGCGTGACAGTGAGGTGACAGTGACAGGATAAGATCAGTGCCCTCATTAAAGCAGCTGGTGTAAATGTTGAACCTTTCTGGCTGGGCTTGTTTGCAAAGGCTCCGGCCAGTGTCAACATTGGGAGCCTCCTGCAATGTAGGGGCTGGTGGACCTGCCCCAGCAGCTAGTGCTGCCCCAGCAGGAGGTCCTGCCCCTCCACCCCTGCAGCCCCAGCCGAGGAGAGGAAAGTGGAGGCAAAGAAAGAAGAGTCTGAGGAGTCTGATGACAACATGGGGTTTGGTCTTTTTGACTAAACCTTTTGTAACACATTCAATAAAAGGGTCTCTGTTGACCAAAAAAAAAAACAACAAAAAAGTCAGATCATGATTTCCCAACCCGATAATTCCAGTTCAGGGTCACACGTGACAAGCCTCTCCTGGCTTCTCAGGGTGATCCCACCCTGGACAGGCCACCCTCCCATCGCAGGTGAACTCACACCCACTCACACTTACACTCACACTGGAACGGTGTAGACACCATTCACCTCCCTTGTTCGGCTCTGTGACATGGGAGGAAACTGGAATTCCTGGAGAAAACCCACGCAGACACCGGGGCACCGGGCACACTCCAGGGACAGTGGCCCCAGACAGGAAACTGTTGTTTTTTTCCTCAAAAACATTATCTTGAAACGATGTGAAACAAAATGACATTATTCAAGGAACTGCTATATTACAAATTATTGCTTATCTTGTCTTAGTAATTTTTCTATTTTAAACTAAAAAATAAGAATAAACTCATACACATAATTATAAATAACTAGCATATTTTCATGCTTATCTGAAGATGATATTGTACATTTAGTCATGAAGTCATAAAAAAATGAAACTAAACTTCCTTTAAAAGGTTTTTAGTTCTTCATAGGTTTTTTATTCCACAATATCTTTAACTGTTATTTAAGAACATATTTGAATGATTATAAAAATAAGCTATTCAAAATAAGAATTTAACTAGTAGTTCTTTTCTTAAATATCACATTGTGGTATCTACTTGGAAATAAACTATGTTCTTTAAGGGTTCTTGCCTTCGTACAGTCCCCAGTATTTTGTTACGAAAAATACCAATTGAAAAGTGGGGCTGTCGCTTTGTGGAAGGGGGGCCCTGCTTCACCCTGTTTACTGAATGCTACTCTGTGCCAGGCAGTGTGATGACCTGGGAGGCAGTGCTGGGGAAAGACGTTAACCCGAGAATGACCCAGCCATCGGTTATACTTGAGACAGACATCAGGAAGAAATGTGCAGCCTGACAGGACCAATTACGTCTGGCTCGGGGCAGGCTTCCTGACTGTGCCGCAGCTGGGATCTCAGGTGTCAGCCGAAAATGGTCACAGGTTTCAGTAATTAAGGTTGCTGCTAGGACTTTTATTACCCGCCTGAATTCTAAGTGACACCCATTGAGTTCATCAAAAATCCAGTTAGAATTATGTGTAAGATTGCATTCGGTGTGAGCTGCCTTGTGGAGAAGTGACATCTTGCTACTGTGACATCCCCCCACCCTGGAGAGCGGCCAGCCCCGTTGCCCGTTGGGGAGCTCTCCAGTGCCCTTCCTTAGGCCTGGTAACTAGCTGGCAGTGCGTCCCTTGGCCATTGTGGCCATGTACCTGGGTCCTATCAGCTATGTTTCCATGTTGCGTGTTAGTGGAGAGGGTGTTGTCATTAGGTTTGTATTTTTGGGTTTTGTTGGGTTTTGTATCCGTGGCCCAGCTGAGATGGTCTCTCTGTTGCCTCTATTGATTTTTCCACATACGTTATATTATTTACAAGCAAATACAATTTTTTTGTTTTAAAAAGATGTAGATGGGCTTCCCCCGCCCCAGTATGTCTCTCAGCAACATGACTCCGAACCTTGTATTCCTATTACAGGAGGAATGGTGTCTGGAGGGACTGTAGTTTGGCCTTCGGTGGACTCTCCTTTATGAATCCTCCTCACGTGCACAAAACAGCATCGATATCATAGTAGAGTAGCCCTCGTGGTGTCGCACAAAGAACTGAATAATGAACTTCTCTTTCCTCGTCGTCTCTGAAATTAGATTACGGTGGTGTCCTCTGGAGTGAATCCCTTCATCTCTTACACCCCCACACGTCCCCTGCACTGCAGTGACCTCCATCGTGAGTGTTTTACTACTTTCCCTGCTAGTGACGGCTACCAGGATAGAAAGGCTCTGTAATCCTGCTGCCCAGGCCATTTGGTTGGCATCTAATTCAGTGAACGTAGTGATTTGGTGGGCTGGTTTTAAGTACTGAAAGTGGAAGAGTCCAGAAGGCCGTAAAAGCAGATGCTGGCTAACATTACAGAGTCCACTCCACCACAGTAGCCGTGTAGGCCACAGACTCGTGCCCACCCTCGAGGTGATTCTTCATGCCTAGTGCTTTCCCACTTCACCTGTGCCCATGCAAAGGGGATTTACTGCTCTCAGATGAGTAAACCAAGGCTTAGGGGCAGGATTTTCAGCCTAGGGTCGTGCTTTTGGGTGAGAGGAGGCCAGGAGAGGCTGTCCCCCAAGGCCATGCTGTTCTCTGTGTCACCAGACTCTAGCTGCATTGAGCCCAGTGAGCACTCGCACTGGGATTTCAGCTGAGTGGCACAGGGGGCCTGTGATCACATCAGACCTCAGACTTCCAGACCGATGGGAGACAGGAGGTTCCCTGTGGCTTCCGGGGCATGACGTTAACGAAGGTCACGTTGTTTCTCTTAGACAGAACTCCACACAGCTGGGCAGCACTCTCCCTTTGAGCACACAGACATCAGAACCATGGCACTCATACTTGACCTCCAAAGCTTTTGTGCTAAGAAATATTGCTAGGATAGAAACCCACGAATAACTCGCAGTGGCCTCCTGTTTGCCATCTTCTCTTCTAGCCTTTTTAAAACATGAGCATTAAGTTAATGCAGTGCAGTGTGGTAGGAAAGGAGGGTATAAATGACAGTGGGAGATTTGTTTGTTGCCTAAAATAAATAACTTTTTATCAATTAGAGTTGGTTAAATGACACTTTCTGGGTCATGGGCGATCACACTTCAGGGCCACCGAAAGGGGACTTCTGCAGTAAAAGCAACTTGGCCCACATCCCCTGCAGCCTCTAGCTCAGCATCTGGGACTCGGTGAGGTGCAGGCATTGGGGACGGGCCGAGGCTGCCGGAACGCCCTGCGTGGGGGCTTCACCGTAAAACCAGAGCCAGCCCACTGCCATAGTCACAGTGATCAGAGAACAGACCAGCGGGTGGGGACAGAGGTTGATGGAACTGTCAGCCTGTGGAGGGAACTGTCAGGGAAGGGAACTGTCAGCCTGTGGAGGCTACTGGGCGAGGCGAGCCCCATGGGGCAGGGCCGGGCTGGACTAGGGCAGGGCTGGCAGCTGTCCACATGGGATTCCTTCTTCCTCAGGGACCACAGTGTCACTCCTAAGATTTTTCAACTGGCTGGGTTGAAAAATGATGTTAAGGTTTGGGGTTTGGTGTCAATAACAGTGAAGACAGGATGAAACTCAGTGGGGGCACGTCCTGGACTCTCCGTGGGTATGTTCTAGTTGTTTTCATGAAGTCAGGCTGTCATTAGGGTCAAGTGTTTGATTTTGTGCTTTGGGGTATGATGGGACCAGGGACTTTTCTGATCACCTTTAAGAGCCCAACTCTGTTAACGGGCAGGTGGTAGGTTCAGACTCAGTAAGGTAGCTGATCATATTTAAACTTACTACCAAAATAAGTGGGCCATATAGAGAAACTGAACTTTTTCATTTATATCATGAATGTTTCAGTTATGTTGTGCTTTGTTTAGAGAGCTAACTTCATATTAACCACATGGGCATTAAAACGCACCTGTGCTCCAGAGAACCCTAGACTGAATGCAGAAAATATCTGTTCTAAAACACATTGATTCTTTTGTTGTTATTGTTAATCTTCACCTGAGGATACTGATTTTGGATTTTCCAATGATTTTTAGAGAGGTTGGAAGGGAGAGAGGGATGGGGGGGGGGAGAAAGAGAGAAACATCAATCAGTTGCCTCCTGCACGTGCCCCGACTGGGGCCAGGAATCGAACCTGCAACCCAGATACACACCCTTGACCGGGAATTGAACCCACAACCCTTCAGTGCCTGGGCCGACTCTCCAACCACTGAGCCACACCAGCCAGGGCCATTGATTCATTTTTATGAAGTTGAAAATAAATGGAGCCTGGGATGAGGGACTGGTGATGGGCATATAAAGATGGGGATCTGAGAAAAGAGTTGTGAGTCCTACGAAGATATCACCCAAACCACAGAGAAACGTCTTCTCCCTAAGTCATTTCTTTGTGAGTACAAACACTCAGGGAAGTCATAGCTGTCGTGTCCCTGGGCACACAGCCAGGCTGTCCTGTGCCAGTTCTTGCCAGCATGCAGCCTGCCTCTAACAGTGACCCTCCAGCTGCGCACTGAGAAGTCCCCATCTTGACTGTCACCATCAGTGTTGATTGCAGAGGGCTCTGCATCAGTCACAGGGTGTCCCCGTGCAAAGTGGCATTTGCCACATATCACCATCTTCAGTTCTTTATCTCTGCTCTTTCCTTCACAATCTCACCCTTTCCTTACTAGACTTGGAATGTTTTTCTTGCTTTTGCACTGACTGGATATAATAAAGGCCTTAGATGCCATCACTGCCATCGGCATCTGTAGGTGCTGTTTGTCTCTGAAAGTCAGCAGCTCAGAGTCAGGTGGGCATCTTGGGCTGCCTGTCCACAGCCACATTTCCTGCTGTGGTTTTGACCAGGATCTCGGTGGGGGCCCACATTGCTTCTGAATTTTGAGATAGATAACCACTGGAGTCAGATCTCATTAGAATTACTTAAGATTGTTTTCAATGTTCCTTGTAATATTTTTAATGTCCTGGTTATAATCATAGACTATGTGGATTTTAGTTTGCAGTTAACATGTTTCGAACATTACCACCTTCCTCCAATCCTACGGGAGCAGAATTTGACCCAGAAGAAGATGAACCAACATTAGAAGCGGCCTGGCCTCACCTACAGGTACTGAACTGGGGATTGCGCCAGAAACGGGCATTAGTGAGGTGCGCGTGTTCGTGGGTCTTCCTCTACCACAGGTGCACCAGCCCAAGGGCCTCACCCTGGCTGGTTGCAGGTGGACCTCTGATCGTTCTGGCCTTGCACACCTGTGTGTACGTGAAACGTGTTTTAGCAGAAGAGAGAACATTTGATGGTTTTTCTTTGTGTGGATGGTCTGTATGTCAGCAACAGAGATGGAATTTGTCAGTATGTCTTTGATGGAAATGACCACTTTGCTGGCGGCCGTTGAATTGAGGCCTGGGGGACTCGCACACTTCCCAGTTTGGGTACTTAGATTTAACGTGCTCCTCAGCGCACCCTCTGACCAATGCCTTTCTCAGAGCATTTGTGAGGCGAGAGGTTGATGGGGAGCATGCCTGTGGGGGGCACTGAGCCCACCCTGAGCAGAGTGCTGGGTAGCGAGGTCTGGGTGATTCTAGGAGGGGAGGTGGAGAGGTGAGAATTCCAGGAAGGAGCCAGGTGGAGAACAGGCTGAAACGGAGGACTGTCCCGGTAGCAAAGCGTTCCTGCCCGTGGCACCTGAGACCCCTGCATAACCATCTGTGACCTCACTGACCAGTCCCAGCTGCTGTCCACCTGGCTCTCCCAGGACACTCGGAGGTGACAGGCTACAAATCCCACCCAGAGCTTGGTCACGGCCAGCTGTGGCTGCTGTGCACTGTGGTCTCAGCAGCATAATTTAAACATTGGTGACATCAGCACAGAAATCATTTTGTTAAATGCCATTTAAGGAGATAGTCTTTGGTTCTTTGTGAAACAGTTACCATCTTCAGTTTTAATTAAATTAGGTCATGGAATTTGGCATTAATTCTATAGATACATGGCTTTTTTAAGCCTAATATTTGCACACAAAGATTCAACTCAGGGTGTATTTTTAATCTCCAGTTAATAAAATACCATGTTTTTGACTCATTGTTGTTTTTTTTCTCCTAGCTTGTTTATGAATTTTTCTTAAGATTTTTAGAGTCTCCTGATTTCCAACCTAATATAGCGAAGAAATATATTGATCAGAAGTTTGTATTGCAGGTAAGGTATCAATTAGCTGAAGCCACGAATCCCTGATTCACAGGAGAATCCCAGGTCACTAAGTGTCTTTTTTCTTCTTAAAGCTTTTAGAGCTCTTTGACAGTGAAGATCCTCGAGAGAGAGATTTTCTTAAAACTACCCTTCACAGAATCTACGGGAAATTCTTAGGCTTAAGAGCTTACATCAGAAAACAGATAAATAATATATTTTATAGGTAAGTCAGTGGGGGTGACGTCTGTCTGCACAGTGATGTTCGTTTTCATGCTTAATGCCCCCACCTCATGGTTCCTTCAGCAGGTGACCAAGGAGCAGCAGGGGCTGTTTCTGAGCCGCCAGCTGGCAGCTGGTCATGTCCGGGTGGCTCCAGTCTGCACCTGTGTCTCTGTGCTGGGCTGGGGCTGGCCTGACCCCTTCCCACCCCCTCCCCACAGCCCACTCCCAGCATCTCACCAAAGCTAAGTTCCTCCCTCCCCGGTTCCTTCATCCGTCCCCATTGCACCTCAGTGAAAGGCTCAGGAGATCTGAGCCCGACATCAGAGGTTTGGGCACTGCCCTGTGCATCCAGGGGAAAGGCGGCCCTGCTGGGAGCAGCACGTGGAGGCCAGGCAGCTGTCAGCGGTCACGACCACCCCCACCCCTAGGCCTGCGGGGCCACGGAGACTGGGAATGTAGTCACGGGAGTTTATGAGGAGGAGGGCATAGCCCATGGCTCATGAGAGAATGTTCCATAATGTTCTGTGTGCAGTGTTCACCTTGACCTCTTGACCCCAACCCTCCACACCCAGTCTTGACAGCCCTCCAACATCCCTTCCTCTCTGCTGCTGCTGCCTCTGAGTCACTCAGTGACCGATGTCCTCTGGGCGAACAGGTGTTAAGTCCTGGGCAGGGCACTGGGTCCCGCAGGTCCAGCTCCTCACAGTCAACTCCCTGCTCAGCTTCGGCTCCTTCCACACCACCACTTGACTGCCTTGTTTGATCTTCCTGGGATGTTCTTTCCCACCAGCCCTTCTCCTCAACCTGCCAGGCTTCTGGAAACACCTGCCGCCAGGAGAGCCTCCCTGGCCTGGTGGGTGGGTATGGTCTCCCCGTGAGGGCAGGTTTTGTGTCAGTTGCTCTGTCACACACCCAGTGCCAGCTCATGCCCAGCCATGGTGGCACCAAATAAATGGCAGTGAATGAAACAGTTAATGCAGTTTCTTATCTGTCCCTGGAAGGCTTACTAAATTAGTAGTTTGTTCTATGAATTGTGGCTTCTCAGGAAGGCTTACCCTAAGGCCCCCACTCCAGGATGGCTCAAGGCAGTGACAGGTCCTAGTGGGGACAGGCACAGTGTGCAGGTCTGACCCTCTGTGAGATAGTCTAGCTACAGCACCAGTGAGAATAGGGACCCCAGCGGGAGCACCATAGAGGCCAGGTGGGTCCCCTAGACACCATGACCAAGCATAGGAGAAGGAAAGGACCAAGACGGATGGGTAGATGGAAAATATCCCACAGATGAGTCCAGCAACCTCTCTGGGGAGTCTGTCACCAGTTCCTCTCGTCCTGTCTCCAGCCTGGCCCTGGTGTAGGACCCAGTCCTTGAGGTCTCCCTGGCCTGCGCTTCTGTGGTCATCAGGGTGTAATCCTCTCCCTGTCTTCACATTTGATGCGGGGTTCCAAAGTCAGAGCCTTCCCGTGTGAGTGGCTGCCCTCTGAATTCCCCACGTCCACTTTCATAGCAGCCCAGCCACACAGCCCTGCACCCAGACAGTGACGCCATGTGCATGGGCCTCGTTATGTTCTTGGTGTCATATCTCCTCGTTAACAAGATCATTACTTGGCTGGTGTACTTATCTATCAAAACATAATATACATTATTTAAGTGAGAGGTGCAATGTATATTTTGGTCTTTTAGGCCTAAAATTAGAGCTCCACCTAAAGTAGGTTTTTTGTCCTTAAATGGAGGTTTTGTTCTGATGATCACAAATCAATACCTGCATTAAAGAGCCCTAACTTAGTAACTGAAATACTTAAAAAGATTATTGAAAAGTTACTACACATAGTTTAGTTCTGTTCTCACTAAATGCTCAATGCGAGAGTGTGGTGTGTGTTTTTTCAGTAATTTTTTTCTGTAATCATCATTCTTGAGACATACAATCAAAAGTAAGCATATCAGGTAGAGTCCATGTCATTTGGGTCTCCACCCTCAACACTACTACCTCCTCATTTCACGTGAGAAACAATTCAGGAGAATGACCTTGAGAAACATTCAGCTCATCGAAGTTCCTCGTAGCACAGCTGTATCTTATAAAAAAAGGGTATGCCAAACATTTGCTCCACCTTACTGAAAAGTTAAGTTCCGATTTCTATAGTTTCTCATCTAATCAGCATTTTTAAGATGTGGTTTAAAGAGAGCTGAGATAGCGGGAACGCCTGCTTGGGCAAACAGTGGACCCGAAGGTTAGGTGCCTGGGTGGGGCCGGGCTTCTGTCCCCTACTGCGTAGCAAACCAGCCCCCATCTGAGTGGCTGAAACCACAATGTGCTCTTTCTCACGATTCTTACACCGGGCTCACGGTGTCCAGGAGGGCCGGGGTGGCCACAGTGGCTCGGGGCAGCGCGATCTCTGGGCCACAGCAGCTCCCAGAGGGGGAGCGAGGCTGCCAGGCCTCGAGGGCGTGGCCGGGATGGTTCAGACCCCCACCCTGTGTGTGGGCCTCAGCCCCTCGGCCAGGGCTGGACAGCCCAGACTCGGAGGAGCAGGAAGTGGCCCCACCTCTTCACAGAGGGCAGGGCTCGTCCTGCAGGGAGGAGGGGACTCCATGGGTCCTCTTTGGAGGCCTTCTATGACAAGCAGTGTTGAGAGGGTCCTAATTCCTTTCATGCTGAAGGGGCGAGAGCCCTCGCCTGCTCTGCACGGATTGCCCTGGCTTCCCTCCCATCTCGCTCCCTGCTGTTTTGTCTCCCACTGGAAAAGTGAGGAGAAAACTTTCTCTTTTTTATACCTATCTCAAGTCAGGTTAAAATAATTAGGAATTAAGAACTTACCAAAAAGAAAATAGTATTGACTTAGGGAAACAACATGCTCGTCATAGCTAAAAGTCCCCTTATTCAAACATTAAAGCTGGCCGAGCCGGTCAGAAGCAGTGCAGGGGCGGGGGGCATGGTCAGGCTCCTCTGTTTGTCGGCCGGGGCTCCCCCAGGTCTATATCTCAGACACCCAGGCCCCCGCCCAAAGGCCTGCGTCGCAGGCCTGGACTCCCGCAGTCTGAGGGAGGGGAATCGTACCGGAAGGTGCTGGGGTGTACCGCATGCAGCGCTGTAGCTCTGTACTTTAAACTGTCTTGAGTATTTCACAGCCCTGAAGCAGAAGGGAGCCTTCAGGCTGTTTCACGAATTCAAGTGCTTCCTGGTATAGATGGCCACGGAGGCCGTGGCGTCACGTGAAGGGCGCACAGGCCAGTGCCAAAGGAAGGGCAGTGGCAGCGAAGGGATGTGTCTGCTGGTGGCACAGCCCCCCCCCACCGGCTGCCACGCTCCATTTGACACTTCTCTGCCGACCTTTGTGCCGCCACCAGATTCGCTTCCTTGTCACTGTTTTGCTGACCCTGCCGCCTGTGGGCTCGGATCCGAGTTGGTCTCAGCTGGCCTCCAGCCTCCACGGGCCGCCCTGCCCACCTTCCCGCAGGTGCCTGCTGCCCACTCGGAGTCACAGACCTTTGTTCTGGCCAAATGAGTTCTCCCCCCACTCCACACCCGTTTTTAAAAACCTGGGAGTTCTCCCTCGGCGCAGTTCAAGCACCGGCCCCTCAGTGGACAGGCCGCCCAGTTTTATACGGGGTGGGGCAGGAGGTTTGCAGTTGTTCATATGGAAGGTAGTACAGTAATTAATAAATGACATACAAGAATAAACTGGTTTGCTTACTCGTGACTGTAAACCTCCTTTGCCCACGCCGCCGATGCGTTAGGCTGTCCTGCGGGATTATTTTACATCCTGTGGGTGTTCATGTTTCCAAACGAGGACATTGGCATTGGAGTGACATTCTTTATCATTCACGAACTTCTTTTTGGCTTAGAGCTGTGTCTACACTAACTTTCGGCCCCACAGGCAGGAACTGTTTTCCAACACCCTCAGTCCGTCCGAATCAGCCGTGGGCTGGTTTAGACTAACCCGGCGCGCGGGTGTGAGGCAGGGCCCGGCTTCTGAGCCGATCCTTTAGGAAGAACACGCCTTGCTCTTTTGTGTCCCTGTTCCTGCCCACTGTCCCAGTTTATTCAACACACGTGTGAAGTAGATGATGGCCGGTGGGCCGGTCCCGGCGCCGGCCCTCAGGCTGCCCTGCGGCCTCGGCTGCCCGGTGCCGGAGGGGCTGGGGGGGGGGGGCAGCGAGGCGGCCACTGGTCAGGAAGGAGCTCTGCCATTTCAGAGACTAAGTGGCGGAGGCGTCAAGATTAAGACGCCCACTTACGTTGAAATGCAGCAAAAAAAAAAAATTTGATTAATGGATGGACAGAGGGATGAATGGCAGGATCCGATAAAGCAAACAGCAGATTGTTCGTTGTCGAATCTCAGTGGTTGAAACACAGGTGCTCCCTATAAAATTCTTTCAACTTTTCTTTTTGTTTGAAAACTTTCAAAATAAAATGTTGGGGGAAATTTTGAGCAGGCTTTGCTCTGCCGTCCAGGCGTTCACATGTCAGGCTGTGAGTTTATTTGGTGACCAGGGACAGTGCCCCCAGGACGGTTTTCCCCAATCGATGTACCTGTTGTGGCCTGGCTGCATGATTGTCCTCCTAGAAGCACTGTTTTCTGTGCAGCGGATTTTAGTCTTTATAGCTGTTACATCGATGTCTGATTCCAAATGACGAATCTTTTCCAGGTTTATTTATGAAACAGAGCGTCACAATGGCATAGCAGAGTTACTGGAAATACTGGGAAGGTGAGTGTCTCTGTGTTGTTGGTAGTGATTGGCTTTAGATGGAATTTATAGCAGAATGATCCTGTCCATTGAGTTCAGCTGCTCCTCCCCAGAGCAAGGCAGCTTAAGCCATTCTCTAAAAAACCTAAACAAGATCTCACTTAAGGAAGGCTGGGGGCTCTGGGAGGAGGACACCCTCGACGGCAGGTATCTTCCACGATGCGCTTCTGCACGTAGGCTCCACCTGTACCTCAGGAGCATTACTATGGAAACACGAGTTCAGTTACTTCCTCGAGAGCAGAGCTAAAAATAGTTACAGTGAGGTTTATACTTGACACTTAGAAGAATAGATCATTTACTGCACATTTGAGAAACTTAGTAAATGCTGATATTTCAGATTGCTTTGATCTTATAAAGTTTTCGTGTTTTTTATACTTATAAAATAATTAACATTTCAAATTTTTTATTTTAATCCAGGGAAATGCTTGCTATCATTTTCTAATTGATGACTATAGGTTTTATGCCAGGCTTCCAAACCCGCAGTTTCCAAGTCCTCAGGGTTCCATGGCCGGATAGACTTGAGAGGGCTGTTTCTCCAGCTTCTTTCTTGGGGATCCGGTGCACAATGGCAGCTATAGGTTCTGAGACTCCTGCAGTGAAAAAGGCCTGTGCACTTTTGTTTAATGGTCCCCAGACTATTGGAACATAAGAAGCTTTTCTTAAGGAGCACTGGCCATCCTATGGCTCTGGTCCTGCCCCGTAGTTCCAAGAAAAATAATCCTTGCTGTTTTAGGTGCAATTTGAAAAACTGTTAGTCCTCGTGGACAGTTCTACTTTGATTAGTGTCAACACATTCGGCAGGTTCCTCTCCCTCAGTAGAGTGTAGCGAGCGGTTAGGCGTGTGCCCCTTACAGGTTATACGACCTTGGGCAAGTTACTTACCATTCTCCGTCTGTTTCCTTCCTTACCTGTGAAATGGGGAGATAATTATGTTCACCTGCTGGGTTGTCGCGAGGTAGGGTGAGTGGTCTGCAGTGTCCAGCACAGCCATGTGGCGCACACAGGGCCTCCATGTCCTCCCACGACAAGGCTTGACTATCCTTCCAGAAGAGGGGTCCAGTCTTGAGGGTTTCCCCCATGTGAGTGAGCATATTGCCCTTGATGGCCACTTGAGACTGTCCCTGAGATTCATGAATGATGGGGGAACAATTTAGAAAACACTTTAACTGCTCCTGTAGCTCTCAGTAACATTTATCTGCACCTGCCTAATTATAAAACCAAATGGATGAACTACTTGATATTAGAGGCAGAAACTGGTTTGCAGGTAAAGAGTGAGACCCCCTGTCTTTGAAGAAGGGAACAGGTTTCTTGCTGATCTTTAACCAAAGCCATTCTGTGCACTCAGACTCTGTCCTGCCAGCATTAGATTGATGAGTCCAAATTTCTCCTGGAAAGTGAATTCCTAAGGACAGGTGAAGGCCGAGGGCAGGTGCTGGGTGTGGGCACCCTACAGCTGGGGTCCCACCTGAGCTGCCCAGTCTCTGTGGCCTAAGGAAGGAGGTCTTGCCCCAGAGATTCCCACTATTCCAGGCAACACCCTGTCAACCCAGAAACTTGAAATCACCCTGTAGTTATAAAGATAAAATCTATTCTGCTTCCGTAAAGGTGTTTAATTTTCTTTAGAATATCTGCTGACACCTTCCTTTTTTCTGAAATGTATCTTTTGCTTGCTGGTTTTCATGATGAAAACAAAAAACGGGAAGAAAAACAGCAAGATATCTTTTTTAATCTGGAATTTGTCAATATTCAAACTTTGCATGAATTCTGTTTTCACAGTATAATTAATGGATTTGCCTTACCACTAAAAGAAGAGCACAAGATTTTCTTATTGAAGGTGTTACTACCTTTGCACAAAGTGAAATCTCTGAGTGTCTACCACCCCCAGGTAAGGTCCTCAGCAGTGCAGGGGCTCGCTAGCCCGGCCATCTTCCCTGACCCGTGCTGAGTGGGGACACCAGGCCCAGCCTGTTAGCTGGAGTGCTTCCTCTTACATCACATCACTGATCAGGAACCAAGGCTCTGGTGATAGATGGAAGGAAAGAGGGTAAAGAGAGATTCCTTTTAAGAAAATCAGAAAAATCTCAGAAGTGAAGAATTTCAAAATGAGTTCTAAGCCTAGAAAAGGGAGTGACTGGCTTAATGAGAGGAGTTGAGGAAGGCTTCTCAGAGGAAAATTTGTCTGTGATGTCATTTAAAATCTAGGACCTCAAAGAAAAGGCCTGTGTGTCTGTAGCCAGTGAAATGGCCAATGAGAAGGTTTGTTTTTAAATGATGGATTTTTATAACATTGTGAAAAATCTAATCACAGTCATACTGAAAAGTGGGTCCGTAACGTGGTTGCTAACCACTGTGTGCACCCAGGAGATCTGGTTTTTCCTTCACTCTTATATCAGTTCTGTGTGTACAAACCTTGGCTAAGCCGGAGGCAACACTGAGCTTGGGGGCCCCCACCTTCAGCTGCACCCATGTGTTGGTTCCTTGAGGCTAGTGTGTTCCAGAACCCGGGAAGCTCTGCGGGGCCTCACTTTGGGAGTTTGCAGCGTGGGATAAATTGCAGAAAGTACTGTTGACCCTTGAACAACGCAGGTTTGAACTGCATGGATCTACTTTGCATCAGTTTTTTTCAGTTGACCCACGCAGTTCAGACCCACGTTGTTCAAGGGTAAACTGGTAGTTGGGAATCTGTGTGCGAGGCTGGCGTGAGTTGCACGTGAGTTTTTAATGCACAGGCATTGGCCCCAACCCCTGCAATGTCCATGGCTCAACTGTATATTCTTTAGATGACTCTAAGGACACTGGCCTCCTGGGAAATATTTTGCTTAGAGTTCTCTGATCACTTTACATCCAGCCCTGTTGATATCATATTAATTGTTCTAGAAATCAATAGTTCAGAGATTCAAGGAGGAACCAGATTTTAATTTGATTTTTCCCATCTGTCAGATTACTTGTTCATTAGTCTCCAAAAAAATGCAAGAAAAGTCCCTATCAGACCTGGGCTGACATCTTGGTGTTAACCCAAAAGACAGTTTCTTGTTTTCTTTAGCTTTCTGTTGTACTTTATGCAACTGAGGAGAGAGAAGAACTTTGCTGGCCTGCGGTGGGGCCTGGTGTGGGGATCCCACCCTGCTTGGCCAGGGACACCCCAGGCAGCACCTGAGCGCGGCAGACCCTTGTCTCAGCAAAGGAAGTTGTTTAACAGTGATGCTGGGATCCTAGAAGCACAGCGGCGTTTCCATGTCATAACAAACCGTTAATACTTTTCTCCTTTGCTCGCCAGCTTGCATACTGTGTCGTGCAGTTTCTGGAGAAGGACAGCACCCTCACGGAGCCAGTAAGTGCCCCTGCACTGCCCCGTCGCCAGCTGCCCACCTGCCCACAGGGTGCTCGGTGTCGACACCCCACTGTCTGCTCAGCACACAGCTGTGCAGCCCTGTCCTCAGCTACAGTCCTGATGAACACACTGTGTTCACTGGGCTACAGATTTCCCAGGCGTGGTCCTTTTAGTGACAGGTCCCTTGACTGCAGTGGCTTTATGCCCCGATGCCACTTTGTCCCTCACTGTACTTGGAACGCACAGCGCTCGGCAGTGGTTGCCAGCAAGTCGAGTGCACTTTACCACTCCCTCTGCTGGTTCCGTGGCCCATGAACTGCCTTCAGTTGGGGGACTGTGGTGAGAGTGCACAGGCTGTCATACCGAAGAGGCTCCACTGTCCAGAAGTCTTTCCCATCTGAGGCACCGGTTTCCTGGTCACTGCATCGTAAGGGAATGTCACCTCACTGTCGTTCAGTGCTTAGGTTTCTCAGCTTCTTGGCATTTTATCTTTATTAAAACTACAAAAGCTATTGTAGCCTAGATTAGCAAAGTTGGCGTGTCAGGTGCCAGGGGAACATTTGAAGACACTTTTTTAACAGCTTTATTGAGGTACAATTCACATACCACACAGTGCACCCATTTAATGCGTACAGTTCAGTGGGTTTTGGTATATTATGTTATTAACTTTTTTAATTGTGGTAAAATACACAACATAAACTTTATCATTTTAGGTGTCAAATTCATTGGCATTAATGACATTCACAGAGTTGTGCAGCTGTCACCACCACTGTTTCCAAAACTTTGTCATCACCCCAAATAGAAACTCTGCGCTCACTAAACACTAACCCCGTCTCCTCCCCCCTGCCTCTGAGTTTCCCCACTGCAGGGCTTGTCCTCTGACTGGCTGTTTCCCTCAGCATAGTGTTGTCAGGGCCCATCCGTCTTGCAGCAGGTGTCAGAGTTTCATTCCTTATGGCTGAAGACTGTTCCGTTGTGTGCATGGGCCAGGTTTTGTCCTTCATCTGTCCGAGGACACCCGCGTTGTTTCCATGTCTTGGCTACTGTGGATAATGCTGCTGTGCACATGGGCATTACATGAACATACAGATATGTTCAGGTGCCTGCTTTCAGGTCCTGTGGGGCATTCCCAGGAGTGGAATTGCTGATCCCATGGTAGTTCCAGGGTTAGCTCCTGAGGACCGTCCAAACTCTCCTCCAGGGTGGCTGCCCGTGTTACCCTCCCCAGCAGCACACAGGTCCCAGTGTCTCCCTTCCTCGCCAGCACGCTTTCGTCCTGATTCTAGCCATCCCCCTGGCGTGAAGTTGTGGCTTGATTTGCATCTGACTAATGATGTTGGGCACCTCTTCATGTGTGTGTTGGCCATTTGTATGTCTCTTTTGGAAACATATCTTTAAATCCATTGTCTATTCTTCAATTGGGTTGTTTTTTTTACTATCAAGTAACAAAATAGAAAGTGTTAGATGGAGTCTTTCAGTTTTCTTGTGAAAATACATGAAGTCCTAATGCTGTGTTCCTGGTGAACCTGACTTCAGATCTCTGCTTTCTTTTAAGCTTCTAAATGCTGTGTGGAGACTCCCCTATCTCACCCAGAGATTCAGGACCAGCTCTGATCACGGCCCTCAGCTGCTGCCTGCAGAGGTGACGGGCAACCACTTTCAAAGTGGCCCATCCCTGCACTGTCCTCCCTGGGGTCTCCTCACGCCTCTGCCACAGCTCTTAGAATCTGAAAGCCCCCAAGGAAATGTCTAGGCTCCAGAATTCTTTGTTTCTTTTTGTTCGTTTGTTTTGGGGTTCCAGGATTCTTAAAGTGTAATCCATTTAAAAGACATTTGTTGCTTTTGAAATCTGTAATAGTTTTTATTTGCAAACTTTATACAGTGCTCAAAAGTGCTCTGGGCATGTCGAGCACATACACTGTTGTAAGAACAGAAGCTCATCAGGTGGCAAGAGAAGCAAAATCGTGTTCTCATTGCCCCGCTGTCTCTTTAGGCCACTACATGGCCTGGTGGGAACTCATTCTTTCCCTGGTGTGCCAGGGCAGGAGGGGGACTCCCCAGGATGCCAGGCAGGAGCCATTGGCATGCACCCTGGGCTTCCTGTCCCCTCCAAAGAGCGGGTGGCCATTGAGCTTGCTGAGGAGAGCCCCAGTCTTGAAGTGTTCCCAGCAGCCTGCGGTCATTGTTGCTGTGATTAGCATTCCCCGAGCAGACACCCTCTTCTGCAAAATGCCAGTGCACTCTCAAACAGTTGGTGACTGATGTATTCACAGGTGGTTCCAAATAGTGTGAAAAGCCAGTCCAGGGTGTGACTGATTCCAGGAATCATTCCTTCCCGTGAGAGGCTATATCAGTTGTTCTACAGCTCAAATACTGTGTTCCTCCTATAAAATTCTGTCCGTCAGGTGACAAGGGGCATGGGTTGCGTGGTGATGTGCGTCTGTCTCCTGCACAGCGGTTCCATACGTACAGAGTGTAGTGGGTGCTTGGGAAATGTCTCTTCAGTTATTTTGAGCAAAAAGTAGGAGGAAAATCATTAAATGATGCATTTTTTAAAAATAATTTCTTTTAAAGACAGTTGTGTTGTAAGTTATGTCAGATGTCGAAACTAGGAGCACTTTTTTATAACTTTTGGCGTTTTATAAAGTGCAGTATCAAAGATCACCCAGGAGCCTGAAGACCACAAGCACCAAAACAGAATTGTTCTAAATGAGTGCTGCTCAGAGGTGCCCGTGTCTCTCACCACAGTGGTGACTGACTAAGGCTGGTCCGCTGAGCAGTGAGTTGTGTGGTCTTCAGGCTGGAGATGACTAGAGATGGAGCCACCAGCCATCCGTACCAAGCAACGTTGTGGTGACTTCCACATGCTCCTGACACTGGCGGCTGGCTGGTGCTTTCAGAGGCCACACAGCACTTTCAGGTAACAGGTTACAGGAGTTTAAGGATATGTGCTCACAGGTAAATGCGGCTCTGGATTGTTGTGCTGTTTTAACTTAAGATGACTAAACTCTAGAAACATTAGTCTGCACACAGTCAAGTCTGGTATTTTAGATGGACAGTATTTACTGGTCTGATAGTGGTAGGAAATTTGGAAACTATAGAAATGCGATAAAGAAAGGTTGCCAAGCAGAAAAGCTACCTGTCTGACTTGGGCAAGGAACAGAGCCTCTAACACCTACAGATCAGGAAGCCACTGCCATGGGACCGAACATGCCTCCAAGGGCGCAGGCCACACAGACACTGTCTAGGTTGGGCCCTAGCTACAGGCCAGCAGTCCCCGGGCAGCTGCGTGGATTTCATAGTCAGGTCCTCACAGCAGCCCTGGGGCAGGTGGCGGTGTGCCCCTGGTTGTTGACGAGGGCTCTGAGGCACTGAGGGGTTGGTGACCAGTCCAAGGTCGTGCTCACAGAAGGCAGTGTAGGCCCAAGCCCAGGTCCCTCCGTGACCTGGGTGGCATGAGCTAATAACACTAGCTCATTTCATGTCACTCTTATGTGTTTTAGCACCATTGAAAACACACACAGTGGCCCTGGCCAGTTTGGCTCAGTGGTTAGAGTGTCTGCCTACAGACTGAAGGGTCCTGGGTTCGATTCCACCAAGGGCACGTACCTCGGTTGCAGGCTCCGGCCCCTGGGCCACATGCAGGAGGCAGCCAATAGATGCGTCCCTCTCACATCGATGTTTCTCTCCCCCCCCCCTCCCCCCGAAAAGCAGTGGGAAAACATCCTCAGGTGAGGTTTAAAAACACCACACACGCAGTGTCCGAATGTTTGTGTATAAATGTACACGAGCACCCAGTTAGTTTGAGAAAGCAACGGAGCCTGTGCGCATGTATGCGTCACCAGCAATTTCAGAGCCGGACACTAAAACATATACAATTCATGTGCTCTGTGTTTGTCCATTAGTCTTTTCTCTCTAAACTCTCCTAACTGCCTTGTTTTTTTACTTTTTTAAAGGAACTGACACTGAAACTGGTCAGAGTGAATGGGTCACATATATTAAAGTTTTGGTTCTAAAGTGTACAAAATTAGGCCTGTTTCTCTAATTATAAAACAGCCCGGTAGCGATCGACTGAATCACTGCTCACACCACCTTATTTTGTGGCTTTGCAATGGGGACCAGAAAGCAGACCTCATTAACAGACATCATAGACGTCACCCTATGTTGCTTCTTCCGTAGGTGGTAATGGCACTGCTCAAATACTGGCCAAAGACTCACAGTCCAAAAGAAGTAATGTTCTTGAATGAGTTAGAAGAAATTTTAGATGTGATCGAACCATCAGAATTTGTCAAGATCATGGAGCCACTCTTCCGGCAATTGGCCAAGTGCGTCTCCAGCCCGCACTTCCAGGTATGGGTGTGGGGGCCATGGGGGGCGGGTGCAGAGGGTGGTGAGTGGCTACAGGGTGAGCTCCTGTGGGGTTGGCCAGTGACAAGTTTCTGGGTGTGCAGTCACGTGCTTCTCATGTGATTTGAAGGTAAACTTTAAGTTTTTACTTTAATCACACTTCAAAATAAGATGCTATGGCTTTATTTATTTATTTTATCCTGAAGATATTTTTTCCATTGGTTTTCAGAGAGAGTGAAGGGTGGGGAGAGAGAGAGAGAAACATCGATGTGAGAGAGACACATTGATTGGTTGTCTCCTGCACTCTCCCCAGTCAGGGCTGGGAATCAAGCCTGCAACCAAGGTGCGTGCCCTTGGCCGGAATCAAATCCGGGAGCCGTCAGTCTGAGGACTGACACTCTAACCACTGAGCAGAACCAGCCAGGGCAATGCTAAGGCTTTAATTCTATAAAATATGCATTAGTATCTCGTTTCCATCACTGACAACACTTCTTTATAAAAGGAATTCAAAATGGCTCTCGCCCTCACCAGTTTCAGCTTTTGTCATCTCATGGCACATAAACTGCTAAAATTCTGCAGCACACCGAAAGATATATTTTTGCCAATCTGACAAAAAAAAAATAGATATAATTTTGATTGGTTTACAAAAAAGATGATAGTAGTAATGACTCTTTTTGCTCCAAAGTTACCTGTTTAAAACTCAGGTGCCTATACATGTACGTGAAGATTTCTGGTACCAAGAATTAACCAATCAGACGCAACCTTATTATGTGATGTGACCAATAAGATGCAGCTCTGTTGTTATGACCTATACATCTATGGTTCAAGACGGCATTCACACCGGGCGGCTATTGTGTTGGCTGTTGTCACTTTTTTAATTTGACAGTCTAAGGGGAAAGAGGCCAGTGCCCCATCTAAATAGGTCAAGTGTTGCGTATCTTAAGTTCTTGAGGCATGCCCGGAGAAGAGCGCCCGCCGAGGGTGTTTTGAATTTGTAGCAGTAACAGCAGCTGTCCTGCGCAGCATCCGGCACTGCCCCGCTCTCGGGCGTCGGAGGGAGGGTGTTCGCTGATCGCTTTCGGTCACGACCCGGACGGGGCGCGCTCTTGCTGTGTTCCAGGTGGCGGAGCGCGCGCTGTACTACTGGAACAATGAGTACATCATGAGCCTGATCAGTGACAACGCGGCCAAGATCCTGCCCATCATGTTCCCGTCCTTGTACCGCAACTCAAAGACCCACTGGAACAAGTGAGCAGGCGGGCCAGCATCGCGTCTACGTGTTGTTATTTATTCCTGTTTTATTTCTCAGTTACACTTTGCATTCAACATTATTTATATTAATTTCAGGTGTAGTGTCTGTGTATTTTTACATTTGCATATTCTACTCTAGTTCAAACCAGTTAGGATTGAAATCCAAGTCTGAGGTATCAGTTAAGGAATGAGAGGTTGATTTCTTATTGGACTTGTAATTAAGTGGGCGTGTGGCCTTTAATTTGCATCCTTGCCCACAGTCCAAACGCACGTGTTCACACCCACGTCCTGGCCGTGAGAGCAGCAGCGTCTTGTTACATTCCTTGCAGAGCTCACAGGGCTTAGCCTCGCAGAAGGGTAGGAGTGCAGTGGCCACCCCAGTCTGGGCGCCCTCAAGCTCTGCTGTCACCGCCTGGTGAGCCCTCTGGTGTGACCAGGAACTACCACTGTGCTCCTGCCTGGGGAGCAGGTGATCTGAACGCAGCCTGAGGAATCCTGTGCTTGCTCTGCCTCTCCTGCGACCTTAGCCTCAGTATGGGCACTGCTCACTGTGGCAGGTGGAGCAGATACTCGTGTTATTTACAGAAATGTGGGTGCCAGGTGGTGCTTTCTCCTCCCCTCATTTCTCTCCTTTCTGTATTCTAACCAGCAAGTGAGGACTTAAAGCAGGAGGAGCAGAGCCGGGACCTCCTGCCCTGCCCCCTCGTGTACAGGCGAGGCGACAGGACTCCGGGGACAGCAGCCCACCTGCCATCCGCTGGGTCTCGGGTGCCTGCCCACAGCCGACTAAAGCTCCCTGCCAGTCTCCTCCTCAGTGTTTTGTGGTGACTGAGCAGGACGATGTTAGTACACAGGCACACCTGCTTTAGTGCACCTCATGGGCGTGCTTTTCACAAAACGAAGGCAGGACCCTCCACCTGCAACAAGGTGACAGCTCGCTCTGTGGTGGTGGTCTGGAACCAAAGCCCACATCACCTCGGGGGCTTCGACACAGAGCAGTGTGCTTTGCGGTGGCCTTCATGTTAAGATGGAGTTAACATGTCACAGCCCTGACCACACCCCAAGCCCACTTGCCACAGTCTTGTGGCTGGGACCATCCTTGAGTTGTCCAGTCGTTGTTAACATGTTAACTTTGAACAGCTCTTGGTTGCGTCCGTTTTTATTGAGGTTAGTGGGTGATTGAGTTCCTGAGCGTGACTGAGCACGACCTCTGCCAGTGCCCAGGAAGAAAGGCTCTTACTAGGATTTGGGTTTATTATAAAGTGAATTAGAAAGTTGTTATGGTTTGGAAGTTTAGTTTTTTGTTTTGGATTTCAGTTTAACTACTGTTTTGTTGTTGCTCATTCCGTGGGTTGACAAGACTCCGCTGCACAGTGTCTCTGCCGTCACCAGGGGTCACTTACGTGGCTGCACTGATGACAGCTGGGACATGAGTCACCCGAGGCTCCGTGGGACACAGAGCAGCCAGGCCCCTCCTGTGTGTCAGAGCCCGCAGCGAAGTTTGAGCTGCTCTGTGGCGATTTTATGTTCCACCTACCCGAGCTCTACAGGCATTGTTAAAATTAAATTTTCTGTCCTCAGTGAGTAAGATTGAAAGGAAACTGACAGTTATAGGAAATGAAATATTTCCATTATTGTCCTCTGCGTAATTCAGTTTGTCTCAGTTATACTTGTTCAAGTTTCTACATCTTTTACTCAGTTTCCGAGTAAGGAGACTTTGGCTGCAGTTAGCCGGGGCCGTAAGCTGAAGGCCAGAGGTCAGCAAGCTTGGCCGTGAGGGAGGCCACAGGCTGCAGGCCGGCTGTGAGTCAAAAGCGCAGCTTCTGTCCTTCGAAGCCGAGGGAGCTTGTGAAATTGGGCTGTTGAAATGGCCTGATGTGTCTGGGTGGAAATGGGTTGTAGCCGAGGAGAAGGGAAGCAGGTAAAAAGATCACATGTTGTGAGTTTCAACATAGAGTTTTATTTTTAGGACAATACATGGCTTGATATACAACGCGCTGAAACTCTTCATGGAGATGAACCAAAAACTATTTGATGACTGCACCCAGCAGTTTAAAGCAGAGAAACTGAAGTAAGTGGCTCCTTTCAAAAATTAACCTTTCAAGGATTTTCCCCCTTAACCCTGAATAAACCTCTCCCGTGGGTTTGTCCTAATGTGTCATCCTTCACTTTAAAGCAAAATCCTTTCATACTTGAAAAGCAAATAAAGACTTTGTTATGACAGCTTATTTTCAGAGCACACAAAGTTAGCTGTTTCCTCCATTATGCTGCTGGTTTAATCATTTTTGCAAAAAGTGCATGTGCAGTCAAGAATGTAACTTTCAGAGTTTTTGCTTTTCTCAGGACACTTCCAGGCTATGACATGTAGTGATTTTCCATGTTCATAGGCAGGAGTTTGAATTGCACTCTGTAAGGTCCCTGTGAGAGAGCAGGAGCCTTCACCTCCACGCACCTGTGTTCCAATTTGGTAACATCCGTACCTCGGGCATTCTCTGAGTCTCACTGTGTCCTTCCCAGAGCCAGGCCCTGGGCTCATGCTGCGCAGGGACAGTCTAAGCGACAGGGCACTGTCCTGAGTAATTATGTGATTGATTAGTTACACCCCAGCTTCAGAGTCAAGTGTAAACCACGGGCAGATTTTATTCTGTGCTTGTCACTTGACACTGGCTAAGGCAAATACACTGGACTGGATGTGATAAACATTGCAGTCTGTACCCAACAGTCATGTTCGTTCTTTACACAGTAAGTGTCTGCCTCTGCCAGGCCTGCCTCGGTTCTGGCAACACAGCAGTGAGCAAAACAAACAAAACTCTAGGCTTTGTGGGGTTTATGGTCTGGGCAGTGTGGAAAGAGGCAGCCAAGTCCAAATACGTAAGATATGGAGTATGAGATACATGAGCAGGGCGGGGCCCCGGGAGGCACAGGGAGTTCTTTTTTTTTTTAAATATATGTTTATTGATTTCAGAGAGAGAAAGGGAGAGGGAGAGAGAGAGATAGAAACATCAACGATGAGAGAGTCATCGATCAGCCACCTCCTGCACACCCCCTGACCAGGAATCGAACTGCGATCTCCTGGATCCTAGGCGAGGCTCAACCGCTGAGCCATGCCCGGCGGGCAGCACAGGGAGTTCTTTACCCTTCCAGCTGCCTGGTCCCTTGCCGCGGCTGAGTGCAGTGTTCGGGTGTGAAATACAGAAACATCGGGCTTTTCCGATGGCATGCCTTCTCTGAGTATCAGAGTTTTCTGAAAGGGACCCTGACGACCACGTAGCACATCTTCTGGATTTACAGAAAAAATTGAGTTCAGTGACTGAAGGTGATGTGACTCATTAGCAGCACTGCTCCTTTTTAGTGTCATCAGCGTTGGGATGTCGGCCCTTCTCACCTGGGTCCCCTACCACTGTGGTGTGGCCTCACTTTCCGCGGAGATGTCAGCTTCCCGTCTCCTCTGTACGCCCTATGGGGAAGCAGCTAAGCGGGAAGGATGGACGCAGAAGTACTTTCACACGTGTTTTTAAGAACTGACGTTCTCAGACTTGTCACAATTTTTGCTTTTTGCTTTTTTTTAATGTTTTTCCTCTGAGTCTTGGTGGTTTTTTCATTTTGCTTTTCGTGCCGCGTATGTTGCGGTCCCCACTGCGAGGGAGACGGGACCTTGGCACTGCCCGTTCAGAGTTTTCCCCTTTCGCGGCTCCTTGCATTTGATCGTCTCTAACACCAAGGACATTTTACTGTTTTTCAGAGAGAAGCTAAAAATGAAAGAACGAGAAGAAGCGTGGGTTAAAATCGAAAGTCTAGCCAAAGCAAACCCCCAGGTACTGAGAGACTCGAACGGCCGCGGGTGTGGGTGTGCCTGGCTGTGTTTGTAAGTCGGGCCTGCGGCTTCATCGTGGGAAGGAGGGAATCGGGTTCTCTGGCGTGTGTGAGACAAGCCCCAAAAGAATCACTTTTCCACTTCATACAAGTACTTATTTTGCCCCAAAAAGTTTTTGCCACAGGATTCACATTTTTTCTTCTGCTTTTTAAATAATATCGGAAACTGACGAATATACTATGGTAAGAAAAAAAACAGGATGCAGGCTCTGTTTGGGCCAAGATTGTAATTTGCTTTCTCTCACGAATGTCATAGATGCTGTAGCTCAAACTATGATTCGCTTCTTTTTAATGTCAGGTTCTGAAAGAAAGGAAAGGAGACTTGGAACAGATTGAGCACAAAATCTGTGTCCTCTTTCCTAAAATTAGGTTCCTGTAGGCTGAGCCTTTTTTTTAATATGTCTTTATTGATTTCAGAGAGGGAGACGGAGAGGGAGAGAGACACATCAGTGATGAGAGTCATCGATGGGCTGCCTCCTGCACGCCCCCTGCTGGGGATCGAGCCCACAACCTGGGCCTGGGCCCTGACTGGGAATCAAACCGCGATCACCTGGACCATAGGTCGATACCCAACCGCTGAGCCACGCTGGCCGGTCTAGGCTAAGCCTTTTGTTGTTTAAAAAGTTGCCTGACTTCTGCCATGTGAGCTATTGGCCCTTTCCCCCATCCCAGCCGGGAGGGTCCGTGCGCTCTGGCAGGAGAGCACAGATGCCTGTCTTCCAGAGCAGCCAAGCGTGGAGCCGTGTCCTGCGCAGCATTAGCTCTTGAGTCGGCTCCCAGGGCAGCCGGGCTCTGGGGGCTGGAGTTGTGGTCTTTGGTGTTCTGTCTGTGGGTCCAGGTGACTGGAGCCCTGTCGCTGCAGAAATTCCTGTCAGTCATCACAGGGCCTGGGCTTCCTGAGAAGCGTGTGTGTGTCTTTGGCATGTTGAGAATTCTCAGGCTTTCTCCAACTCCCCAGGAAAGAGAAGATTTTACTTTATGAGGAGAGTTTCTCAGCTACCCCCAGGACCCTCGTTGGTTCAGTGAGGTGAACTAGATCATGAGCGATCGTTTCCTTTGATGAGAGATGCACATAAGTACCTATTACCTAAGTTTCAGTTAGTGTGTAGGTTTTTAAATCTCTCTCACATTTAATAAAAAGCGATACATGAATATAAAGTTAAGAGCATATATTTTACTTATATAATAACATTGATTTGTATATCTTTTGCTAAAACTACAGTCAAGAGACTTAAACCATAGGAAAATTGAGTGACATTCTTAATTATTTCCTTGATTCCACCTAACACAAATAACCAGCATCATTCTAACAATATTTATTCCATGCTGTTACATCAAAATGCTATTTTAAGATTTCTGTGAAACTGTACAGTACTTGATTTAGTAGATAGCTATGGGTACCTGCTTTAAAAAATAGAGTTTATGTTGAAAGTAAGATTAAAATACTGACATTTGTTTCAAAGTAGAGTAAAGCCATAAATCTGGGCAGATGTAGGTGCAGAGGGCAGTCGGACAAAATCCCCGCTAGGGCTGTCGGGACCCGACCCTAACCCATCACACGCACACTCGAAACCAGCCAACCCCCGGGAGGGCAGGCGACATAGGTACAAATCAGAGTCTGATCTTACTGGTTTTACCTAGAATATAGACATCACCTCAGAGGAAGCTGCGTAAACTTTAGCAGCTTAGTGACGAGGGGGGTGCTGGGTGACTGCGTTCACCGCAGAGCCGGGACCGGTGTTCCTTCTGAATGTGGGCTGGTCTGGCCTCTCCCGGAGCTTTCCGACGTCACATTCCTGTTCCCTGTGGTTGCTCTCTTTACAAACGTCTCGGTGCCCAGGGCAGTGCGGAGAATCCTCCTGCCCTCCGAGCTGTCCCGACGCATCTCTGTGTCAGTACCATCTGTGCCTTGACCCCAGCAAACCTGTCTGTGTGCAAACGGAAAATACTTCATGGCCAACCTCAGGGCTAGAACCCAGGGCCTCAGTCTCGCTGCAGTTCCCTCGAGAGAAAATCTTTCCCAATTCCAATGACTGCTGCCATTCACGGCAAAAAGTAAATAATTTGTTTCTTATCTCTGTGACAAAAATAGTTGGGTTTCTGAAGCTTGGTTCTCGATCTCAGATCTGCCTTTTTGAGAATTAATAGCTTCTTTTGTTAAGACAGACTCCCAGTAATTCACTGTTCACTGATGTGTGTCAAGAAGCCTTCTGGACAGCTCCTGTTTTTTACAAACCAAGTGTTTTGTGTTCTGGCAGCCACATGCTATGGGTCCCTGTGGGGGCGGGAAAGGGGTGCCCTCCGAATTCTTAGTCTGCTCTGGCGGTGGTGGCAGCTTGTGGGGCTGGTGTGGCCTCCGTGGCATGTGTCCCTTTCCCCCTTTGTGAACTTGAGCCTTGATGGAGGTGTCCATCCCTAGTAAGGACCCTGTCCTGCCACGTGACTTTGATGTTGCTGTGACAGTTTCGTCCCACCCTTGTTGACACTGTTCTCTGCCCTGGGCCCAGCGAGGGCGCGGCCAGGCTCCCTGGAGCACCCTCTTTCTTCACTCAGAGGAGCCGGAGCTGATGCTGGCTCAGTGCATCAGACCCCAGTATGGGGATGAGGGGGCCAGGTGGGAGTCCAGAGGTCAGGTCAGGTGGCCAGAGTGTAGCGCACCAAGTGATGATGGCTGGGGGCCATGGTCAGGCTTCGTCGGTCTGAATCCGGGGAGGGGGCTCACGTCAGAGAGAGAGGACAGCAGCAAAGCCGAGTTGTTCAGCACAGGTGGCCTCTGGGCCACTGCTCTTCCTGGAAGCTCGCCGGGGCGATAGGAGGTGAGGGAGGCCAGAGGGCAGGGGACACCATCCTGAGGCAGATTGAAGGATGCCAGCTGCCCTCACTGCCCCCTCCGTGCCTCAGTCCTCATCAAACACTCCATAGCACCCACTTCACGGGTCTGTCGAAAGATGTGGAAACCCCTAGAATAGCACCCAGCTCACAGCAGACTTGTGGGTTCCTTCCTTTCCCTTTCCTCACCCTGAGAGAAAGTGGGCACTAGATGCTAACAGTAATCCAGCTGTTTCTGTCCCTTGGCTCAATTAACCGTCCCAACAACCCTCTAATATTATCCCCATGTCACAGTCAGGTGAACACAGTCCCAAAGGCCCGTCTGCAATTCATACCAAGCCCAGAGCCCAGGGACAGTGGGGAGGTGGCAAGGGAGCCGCTGGGAGGCCTGTGGGGCTAGGCCCCACAGACAGGAGGTCCTGGACTTGGGGGTACACTGGTCCTTCCCTGCAGTGCCACTTGGGTGGCAGCTGGGCAGTTTGGGGGTGGAAAGTGTGTGGTCCATGGTGGAGCTGAAGCAAGTTAGGAAGATGGAGTAAAGGATCCAGGAAGGGGGATGCGAGAGGAAGGGGAAAGGGCCTCCATCGGCAGGCGGTATGCAAAGGTTGGGAGGTTAGAGGTGGCGTTTTCAGCATGGAGCGGGCCCCAGTGGCTAATGCAGGGCATGTGGAGTCAGGACACCAAAGGCTGCAAGGCAGGTGCCCACCTGCCCCCAGCCCCAGGGAGAGTGGAGTGACCAATGAGACCAGCTCTGCCCGCCCACCCACCTGCGGCCAGAACTGTAGGGCCTACAAGTGGTCTGCGGCAGGGCTGGGCCCTGCAGGCAGAGGCAGCAGAGGGCCCTGGGGGTGGGGGTGGGAGGTTGTGCCCGACCAGGAGGAGACCCTGGCTTCAGACCCCGGGCACTAACAGAGAGTGTCCACACTTTGCATTGCAGTACACGGTACTTAGTCAAGCGAGCACCATGAGCATCCCGGTTGCCATGGAGACAGATGGGCCCTTATTTGAAGATGTGCAGAGGCTGAGAAAGGCAGTGAGCGAAGAGGCTCGGCAGGTAAAAGTGCGCAGAGCTCAGCTGGGAGGCGCTCGCTGTAGATTTGCTTTGAAACGCATATAATTGTGTAGGTGAGGTGCTGTACGCAGAGCCTTCTGTGCCAGCCAGCGTTAAAAATTAAACTTCAGTAATCTCAGTGATCCATTTACTAGAAACAGTTTTTAAGAATTAAGTATGTGTCCGCAAGTTGTCTCTTCGTTTATTTTAACAGTAGTAATCCCTACCCGTAACTCTTTCAGTGTTAACTTGAGCAAAAATTCAAAAGCTTCGCAATAACGTCCTGCCGCTCTCCTTTCCCTCTTCCTCCCTCCAACTTCTGCTCTGGCCCAGCGGGTCCCCCTTAGTCCCCAGTTGTAGTGACGGCCAAGCTCAGCAGCCCAGACACCTGGTGGAGCTTTGTCTCTCTCCCCACAGAGAACCGCTCCGCCTGTGGGGCCTGTGCAGGGCCCAGGCTCTGGTGGGGTTCCTGGAGCTAGGGGCTCTGTCGGAACCACCACAGCTAGTACCCTTGCGTGAGCAGTTTTGTTTCCGCTGTGGTGGAAATGCCTATGTAGATCCCCACTAGTCCAAAGGTAGACTCTAATTACTGAATTGAGAACATATATACCGTGGGTTGTAGGGAGGGTAACGCACTAGCTCCTACCTTGTGCGACGAACCTCCTGGTGCTGTGCCTCTCTGAGCAGGCCTCCCCATTCCTATCCATGTAAGCTGGCATGGCCAGGGACCTGGGCCTCTGACTTCGAACTCTAATCCCCTCTCACCAGGGAAAGAGTTTCCAAAGACATCAGCACTGGGATTCTGACACGTGAGAAGTTAGCAGCTGGAGTTACACTGTGTACTGTGTGCAGTGGTTCCTAAGTGCTGGTGTCGTTTGGAGCTCAGTTAAACGGGGGTTAATCTGTTTGATTTTAAATCTTTTTTTAAATTACGTTCTTTTATTGATTTCAGAGAGAGGAAGGGAGAGGGAGCGAGAAGTAGAAACATCAAAGATGAGTCATCTATCAGCTGCCTCCTGCATGCTCCCCACTGGGGATCGAGCCCCCGAAGCCCTGAGCAGGAATCGAACCGTGACCTCCTGGTTCACGGGTCAATGCTCAGCCACAGAGCCATGCCAGCCGGGCTTAATCTGTTTGATTTTAATTCAAGTAAATTGTATTTCCCACCTGGTCAGACAGGATCAGACGTTTCCCAGAGCATACGATCCAGACCGTCCAGACTGCACTGTCCTCCCCACAGCCACGCAGCTGCTGCGCACTGAAATGTGGCCGTGGGCACTGAGCTGTGCTGTCACTCAGACTCGGGGATTCCCAGGCTTACTGTGAGGAAAAAAAGTAAAACATCTCATTCGTCATTTTTTATTATTATGTTAAAATGATAATATTTTTAATATGCTGGGTTAAATAAAACGTTAAAATTAATTCTACCTATTGCTATTGCTTTTTACTTTTTTGACATGGCTACTAGAAAATTTGGAATTACGTACGTGGCTGGCATTACCTTTTGACTGGGCAGCCCTAGTCTGGACTCTTTTTCTCCTTGGTGCTGCAAAGGAGGTACCGGCGCTGACCACAGTCACGCCACTTCCAACAGGGGGTATGGAGATGGTGTTTTTTGAGAACTCGTAACATGTTTGTTTTTATGACCTTTGAAATTAGATTACATAATGCAGTTTTTCATGTAATTGATATTCTTGCAAAAATTATTCTCCCACCCTTACCTTTAGATTTCTGTGGATCACTTCCAGGGTTGGGAGACTTGATGCCATTAAGATATCAGTTCTCCCCAAATTAGCACAATCTTAATCAAAGTCCCAGCAGCTTTTTTTTTTTAAGAAATTGACAAGCTGATTCTAAAATTCATATGGAAATACTGAGGACTTAGAATAAATAGCTAAAATAATGCCAAAAAAATAATAAAGCTAAAAGATGAACACTCCTCAACCTCAAGACTTACTATGGATTTCTAGGGATCAATTGAATCCTCCTCAGATCTCAGCCCGTCTAGGTGAAGATATTTGTTGTGCAGTCTCTTAGGTATGACATTTGCTATGATAGACCTTCTTAATCTGAAAATGTTCAGTCATATTCCTGAAATGCTCAGAACACCGTTGTTAAAGACACTGAGATTCAGGGGGAAAATGTATGTAGCTAAAAATTAAGTCTTTAGTATTTCCAGTGCCTTTTTAATTTTATTTTCAGCTAATTTTATTTTTCCAAAATAATTCCACTTTTTTTTTAATGACTCGAGTGGTGGCTCAGGACATGGCACGTGAGGTAAATGATAGTACTGAGGGAGGGAGGGAGGCCCTAAGGCCAGTAGAATGTAGCTGGTTGGAATTCTGTGGAGAAATACAACTGTATGTTTACCTGTCAGACCATATTTGCATTTCTTTTGAGAAACTTGTATAACCCTACGGAGAGCATCTAAGAAAATTAGTAAATTTCATGTGAATGACATTTCTACCAGAGACATTTAAAATGTTTACAATTCTCATTTTGACAGTCGGTCGGGAGAAAAGCAGTGCCCGCCATGCAAATCAGGAAGGTGTAGAAAGACGGAGGAGGGAAGCACAGGTATTCTTTACTCCCCTGGAGAGTCTCCTTAAGGCTGTTCTGCTCAGGAAAAGGCTGACAAGCTCATGTCGTGGACATGAAGTATTTTCCCTGTCATTCCAGCTTGTGTGGTGAAGACCAGGAAATCTGTCCCTTAAGAAATTTTCATTAGTTCTGCCCTAATTTAAGTACTAAAAACACGCACAATTATGTGCACCCAACCCCCGGTGTTCTGTTACTCACTGTAAATTCAGTATCTTAGCTCTGCCTTTATGCTGCAGAGCAGGCCGTTCCTCCCGGCTTGCACCACAGCAGGACATCACAGTCATGCCTCTGCCTGTCTGTCTGTCTGTCTGTCTATTCCATGTGTCTTGTCTGTTCCACCCACTGCCCGCATGTCCACCAGCACGGCCTCTCCACCGAGTGTCCCTCACCTAGGTGACCATCTGCATGGTGTCTCCTGCTCTCCTGCTCCTGTTTCTCTGACTTCTCCATGTGGCTTGTAAAGTTACTCTCCGTCTTACACACCAATTAAAAAGCCTGCACAGAGCGTCTCTGCTGCACCCAGTACACCTCTGCCCTTTGAGAGCCCCAGGCCTGTGTGCCCAGTTTGCATCGGCTGGCTCCAGTGCCCAGGGCTTTGCTGTCGCCTTGGAATGCCTGTCCTGGCTTCGGGAAGTACTTCCAGGATCAGGTCCTGGTTTGTGTGGCTCGCTTCACTCTGTTTTGCAGCTCACCCTGAACAGGACGTGAACTCAGGTGGGACTGCCCTCTGAGTTCCCCGTCGTCGAGGCAGACCTGCTTCACAAATGAGGGCATCCTCACAAGCGCTATGACCACGACCGACAGGCTGCTGGCTTCCCTGGCACCTCACGCCAGTTTCCAGGGGAAAATAAAATCCCTGCCTTTACCATGAATGAATATTAACATTCAAGTAACATCATAGAAATAATCTTAAAATCATGTTACACAAACTTATTTCTAAACCCTGACTTTATTGCTGTTTCCGTAGCTAAATCTGCAAGGAACTCTAAGAAATAATAGCTCTGCAAAAAATTGTGAACTTTTTATGTATGACTTCCTCAGGTCCTTGAATTTTATTTTATTTTTTAAATCTATTGATTTCAGGGAGAGAGAGAGAGAAACATCAATGATGAGAGTCACTGATCGGCTGCCTCCCGCACGCTGCCAACTGGGGATCAGGTCCCCAACCCGGGCATGTGCCCTGACCAGGAATCAAACCGCCTGGATCCTAGGCCGATGCTCAACCTCCCAGCCACGCCCGGCCGGGCTGTCCTTGAACTTTTCATTGAAGCAAAGTTACGGACTATACCAAACTTAGGACTCTGGAGACTACAAGAAGCTGTTTTGTGTGTGTTTTTTTGTTAATCCACACCCAAGGATTTTTTTTCCATTGATTTTTATTTTTTTATTTTTTATATCTTTATTGATTTCAGAGAGAGGAAAGGAGAGGGGGAGAGAGAGAGAGAAATATCAATGATGAGAGAGTCATTGATCAAGCCCGCAACCCGGGCATGTGTCCTGACCGGGAATCAAACCCCGATCGCCTGGATCCTAGGTAGATGCTCAATCGCTGAGCCACTCCCGGCCAGGCTCCATTGATTTTTAAAGTGAGTGGAAGGGAAGGAGGGAGGGAAACATCGATGTGAGAGAGACATTGATTGGTTGCCTCCCACACATGCCCCGGCCAGGGCCAGGTATGAACCTGCAACCCAGGTACGTGCCCTTGACCGGGAATCAAACCCAAGACCCTTTGGTCCCTGGGCCAACACTCTCTACTGAGCCACACTGGCCAGGGCTGGACCACGGGAAGTTTTACCATTAAATTCTTTCCGTTGTCAAATGATTGACTTAAAACAAGTTTTCTCGGGTAGACGTTTGTTCCCCACCACAAAGCAGATTCTCCTCTGTAATGCTGTCTTCTTTCTGATGGTGACACTGGCAGGAAAGACTTGGCTCAGGTCCCCGTGTCTTACCGACAGTCTTCTGTATGTCCCTGGTATTTGGAGGAGTCAGACAGCTTGTCCTGTGTCCAAAGTACTGCTGCTGGTGCAGTGCCCTGCCTCAAACCTGAACGACTGTGTCACTGTGGTTCTTGGAAATGGCGCTTTGGGGGGAAATGCCCCATTCAGGCCCCTCTCTCTGCAGACACAGTCCTCCAGATTTTCCTGAGAAAGTGGGATTCTTTTAATTTTTTTTAAGTAAAACCCAAATGTCCTAGAGTTCAGGAAGAGAATGGGATGGAAAAGGGAGTCTTTTATTATACTTAATGTTGGGAAATTTTATGTAAATAATTAAAAGTTTTTCTAAGTTGTAGAGGGTTTTATCCTCTACATGACCTGCCTGATGTCTCCTAAAGTATCTTTTTCTAAATTTGATAGAAGTTTGAAATGTTTTAAACGGTTTTCATCTGTTTTATTTACCTACAGAGGAAATTTCCACTTTCTGAACTGCCTCTGGAGTGGACAGAGCCATAGAATGGGTTTGGGAACATTTTGCCAAATGGGAGGCGTTTACGATGTGTGGGATTGGCTCACCCTGGTGAATCTGCAGAACAGAGGCACTGAGCACTCTGTGCAAACTGCACGTCTTAGGGGAGAAAGCACAGTGCCGTGCCCGTCCCTCCCTGGTCGGGACATTGTTTCTAACAGACGTGACGTTTTGGGGTAATGACCACAGAGGGAATAGTTGCCTCCGCCTGCCCCTTAGAGTGCGGAGGCCCTGGGTGTGCTGCCGCGGTGCGCAGCTGCCCCTCGCGACGAGGCTGACGTGCGCTCACTGCGGGGACAGCGTGGTTCGTAGCCAACGCGCTGCGTTTGTGATTCCAGGCACAGAAGGACCTGAAGAAGGACCGGGCTCTGATGCGCCGCAAGTCCGAGCTGCCTCAGGACCTCCACACCAAGAACGCCTTGGAGGCTCACTGCAGAGCCGACGAGCTGCTGCCCCAGGACGGCCGCTAGCCGCCCGCTCGGGCCGGGTTCTGTAGAAAACGTCCCTTCGTGCCATACAGATCAGTCACACTCAGAGTCAGAGCTTTCTTCGCCCCGTCCCGTGTCCGTCCCATAGGCAGTACGCACTCCCGCCCAGCTCGAGATCAGGAGTTCAAACAATGGTGACTCGGACCCAGGCCGCGCTGGCCACGCGTCCCCGCGCGGTCCCAAACATGACAGCGTCCCAAATCAGAGCTAAGGCAAGTACCCCGGCCATCACCGTCACGCTCTACCCAGTGGAATGGTGATCGTTAAACTAGGTGGTTCTAAGAGAATATCACTGTCTTTCAAATCAAAGGAATGCTTTTAAAAAATATTTCATATTTTAAGACTTAACAGCCTTTGAACTTGTTTCCACGTGATTGTTTACACCAGCAGTTTCTTCTTTCTGGTTTTGGTGTTTTTTTTCAATTTCATTGAAATGGTTTTTTGCTGTCGTTCTAACACAGGAAAAGTGACAATCCTCAGCCGCTGTTTTCCTGAGGTACCTTCACTTTGAGTAACGGCAGGTACACGTGTCCGACTTCTTCATGTATTTCTAAAGCCATATTTGCCCGTCGGTCCAGCCCCAGGACCCCAGGAGCGAGCTCGGGGGGAATGCATCCCGCAGCGAGCTTTCTGTCTCCTTGGCTAGAATTGGAATTTGAAACGATGTGCTCATTTTTGAGTTTGCAGAATTTTTTTCTGTACTTACACATTGTTGCCCTTTATCAAGGCTCTTGAATTAATAAAATGAGAGTCTCTAAGAATTCCACACTTTGTAGAAAGCTAGAACGAGGACATTTTGAGTAAAGCCAGTTCTTGGCTGAGTGCAAACGGCAGCTGCCTTTGGGCAAAGGTAACAACAGTAGCACCGTCTGCGCCGGGCGCTGGCGTGGCAGTCGCCGCTGTTGTGACGGTCCTGAGAGCTGAGGGAGTGACAGGGAGTATGACTTCAGGTGAGTCCTTATGTTGAAACGAGCACACATTATATGCACCTCGTGAGGAAAATCCCGTCTGAGTTTTCATCAAATGCTGCTATATATTTCCCAGACTCCCTTGCATGTGTGGAGCTTCTCGTTTTCGATGGAATAGCACGAGGAAAATTCTTTAAACTTAGTGCTTTGTATGTTCTTTATTTCTCTCAGGGTGGCCAGTATCTTGACTTATTTATCCTGCTTGAAAGCTGTTTGAGATGTGTGCTGCTCCTCTACACAGCGGTTCTCCTTCCTTTTGTCTCGGCATATGATTAGATAACTTAATGTAAATGTCTCGATGCATCAGAGACACAGTGTGGCTTCTTTTAGGGTCTGTCTTCTAATCAAGGTCTTGGTATCCACGCAAACGCTGTAAAAGCAGACATCGCTCCCTGCCACTTAAGCCCGTGGGCGGTGTGTCCGGCGCCCTGGAGGACACCCACTCGGGGGAGGGCACTTGTGTGAAGCCTGCGCCGATCCGCGCCCGGCGGAGGGCAACCCGCTGGCGAGCAGACACGCTTCCTGAGAAACTTGACGAGTATCTGTCCAGTTACCATATGAAATTCACCATTTACAAAAGTTCAAATGCCTTCTCCTTCTGAGGGAAAAAGGGTGCTTTTTACTGTATAAAGCAGCGTCTCATGTGTTTTGATACCATTGTTTGAACTTCCGTCTTTGGCTGACAGATGCTCAGATACCCTTGACTCTGTATGCTCAGTGTGTTTGTGAGAGAGCTTTCTGGAAGACTCTTGCCCTAGGAAAAAAGCAAAATTTCACTGTTTGGGTGACTGTGTAAAGCTCAAGGTATAAGACATCTAGGTTTTATTTCTGCTCTTTATCGAAGACAAACATTCACCAAAAAGGGAAAAAAAGTTTTGCGAGAAACTAATTTACTTTGACAAGAGTATTATTTAATATTTTGGCCTATTAAAGGTTTCCTAGTTAGTATTCAGATGCCCTGTGCTAATTGTTCAGCTTATATATTATTATATAGATACGTTGTTTCTTCTGTACCAAACCGATTTCAAAAGTACTCCATTGACAATAAACTGGTGACTGTTTTTCTTCATAAAGTCCCGCGTTTGGCATCTTCACTTGTCCCCAGACGTCCCCGTACATCAGAAATGTCACTTTTCCCGTGTCTTTAGTGTGGCTTTAGTACAGCTTTCTTTTAATATTGTACATACATTGTATCTTTGTTTTATGGTAATAAGTAATAAAAATGTAGACTTCATATTTTGTACAAAATGTCCTATGTACAGAATAAAAAAGTTCATAGAAACAGCAAAAATAGGTAAGTGGCACAATTATTTTTCCTTAGAAAATATCTGTAACTTTATGCTTTAGTGAAATGTTAAGTACCTACATATTTTTTAACATTTTGTAACTCAAAACTTTTTGTTTTGACATTGTTTATGAAGAGGAACTTCATACACTTGCCATTTAATATGCTCTTTTATCTAATTTTAAAAGACTCTAAAAATGGTGTATTATATGGACTAAATAAAGAACATGTGAATTTTATCGCTCATCATGAAACTGCATGCAGCGTGGTGTTGGGCCAGCTGCTCTGACCGTGCCGAGTCTGTCAGGGTCCGGCCGCCACGCCCAGGACGCTGGCTGGAAGGTGGGGCCGGTGTCCCCCACGCAGCCCACGCTGAGCTCGTTCCGCTTTCTCACGGGAGAAGTAGAGGCGTCTTCGTATCGACCACCTCTCACCCTGAGCAGGCAAATGTGGATCGGAGCAGTTCGTGGAGATGGAATTATTAGAGCCCTGATCATGTTTAAGTTCTTTTTTGTGTTTGCTAATCCTCACAAGGACATTTTTTCCATTGACTTTTTTTAGAGGGGGGAGGGAGCGCGAGAGAGAGAAACATCGATGTGAAAGAGACACATGGATTGGTTGTGTGCACCCCAATCGGGGCCAGGGATTGAACCCAAAGCCCAGGTCATGCCCTTGACCGGGAATCGGCGCCTGGACCAACGCTCTAGCCGCTGAGCAGCACCGGCCAGGGCTAAAATGATTCTTGAGACGCCATTAATGTCTGGGAAACAGAGTAGACTGGTTGAGAGTGAGTCAGGGGTCGGGGGTGACTCACCCCCTGCGCAGCGAGCTCACTGTCCTCACCGAGGCTGTTACTGAGAAGTGGACGAGAGGCGGCCCGGGATGGCGGTTTCATCCCCGCAGTTGCGCTTGAGCAACACTCCAGCAGGTGGGTTGTGACCTATATCCTGAGTGTTTTCATCTGTCGGGTGGTGTCAGTGACTCCTCCCACTGGAAGAAGTCACTCTAGGAGCCGGGTGCCCTGAAGAGACCGAGCCCCAGGTGGCGGCGGGTGGCCCTGGGACCTCCCCACGAGCCTGTGGCCTGAGCGTCTGGTAACCCTGTGGGGTAGTTTGGGAATCACACAATCCCCGCGTCCGCCCAGGAGCAGGTGCGCTGCAGCTCTCACACTGCGTCCCCACGCTCGGTGTCCCGCGTCCCGTCCTGAGGAGGCCACAGCGGTCAGGAATTCCGGAGAAGCAGGATGGAGGCGGGCTGCCCCCCGACCCGGCTTCTGCTGCACTTGTTCGCCAGCAAGAGGCCTGAGAGCAACGCTGAGCTGGCTCCATGGTCCTTCCCTGAGCTGCTCGGACGCTCAGCGGGGATGACAGTAACCCTTTCCTTACCGCCACCTTTAGCCTCAGCCGCTGTCGGTGCCTCGTTTACCTGTGAGTTCATGCTCACAACCCACCACAGGTGAGGAAACTGAGGCACGCAAAGGCTCAGCTACTGGCCCAAGGAGCCAGGTTTCAGCCCACGGCGTAGCCCGGGAGTCCCAGCCCCTCCCCACTGCGGACACTGGAAACACCCAGAGCATCTCAGGGGAAGGCCACCAATACGTGACGGGGCCGAGGGTGACCAGAGAGAGGCCGTGGGGCTGTGGTGTCACGGGGTGGCCGTGAACTCCTAGAACTGGAAGAACCTCAGAAACCATCTAGTCGGGTGGCCGGCGCCCACACTTCAGAAGCTATAGTTTTTATGTAAATTACATTCTGCAATATTTTAACTACTTTTTAAAAAGCACTGAAATGTACCAAATTTCAACACTTTGGAGACCAGCAGCTCATTAGCTTGTTTTCATTAACTTTGTACTAACATGAACCTATAAATTTATCAAAAATTCAGCTTTTATTTGTTTAGATGTGGTTTCACATAAGATTTCATGGGGGGAGGAGGGGTTCCACTACCAAAAAGTTTGAAATGCACTAAGATTAGCACTTTTTTAGAAACAGTAGTAGTTCCTAGAGGTGAAGATACAAGTATTCCCCCACTCCTGCGTGCTGTGCTGTCTCTTGTTTTTCTGCTTTTTACAAAAGCATTATGCAAATCCCACAGAAAGGCGTGGGGAGTGGGGTACAGAAACTCTAATTCACCTTTTCTGTCCGAAGCTTTTCCTGATCACATCCAGGAGCATGCAGGGTGGGCCGCCTGCAGGGTGGGCCGCCTGCAGGCGTCTCGGAGTCGGGCTGGCGAGGGCCCGCGAGTGTGGTGCTCGACATGCTATCGCGATGTGATTACTGCAAGTCCAGTTACCACCCGTCTCGAGTAATTACCAAGGCAGTTTCCGTAACAAGCAGCCAACAGCAGGCACTTTGGGTGAGCTCGGTGCAGTCGGGACGGAAGAAGAGCCGTGTGGACTGAGGGCCTTCACCCCAGGCTCAGGAGCGCCCAGGAACCCCCGGAATTATGTGTCTGTATCTTCTCTGCAAGAAACAGCGTTTATCAAATGGGTCTGTGTCCCAGGAGTTTCTATCACACTCCTCCCCCCCCCCCCCCCCCCCACACACACACACACGGATTCCAGGGGGCAAAAGGACAAAGGGCAGATCCTGGCACTAAACTGTAACGAAGTCAGTCTAAAGCTGAGCACTCAGGTGCGGTGGCCTCGTTAGTCTCCATTTCTGTCTCCAAATCGACCTGGCCTTTGGTGTAAAGGTCAGGGCACTTTCTGGCCGGTGACTGCACCAGGCCAGTAACCCTTCCCTCTGGGGTTCCCGAGGCGGGTGGACAGCGCCCCAGGGCACCTGTTTACCGTACACTTGGTCAGAGGGTGTGGGGACCTGACTGAAAAGGGCCCTTTCACCAGGAGTTACCCCAGAGTGAGCACACTGCCCCACGGCGGGAGACCAGAGCAGGGTCGCCTCCTGAACAGCAGCGAGGCCTCGGAACCCCCATGCTGGGCACCGTGCGGACTCTGCCACAGCCCCTGCCAGCCAGGCGGACCCCCAGGGCACCTTGTCTGTGCCCAGCTGTGACCGAGCAGAAACGGGAAGGCCTGGCATCCGTCTCTCTCTGACTTGCCATATTGTTCAACATTTTAAAAAAGAACAACGTCCTTGCATCCCTCTGTGCCTTATCCCCCAAAGCCAGCCGCCGGCCGGCCAGCTCCACTCCCAGGGGCAAACTGTTAGGACCTGGGGCATTTTTTCAGATTCTTTATCTGGGCTCCGACCTGGGCGGGCGCCCGGTCCCGCTCGCCCATCAGAACCCGGCTCTTCGCGCGCCCCTCCTGGGTGGCACCCCGACCCTCCCCCACCCCCCTCCCCATCACTCCCCTGGCTCTGTTTCAATCACGTGATTGTCACCTACGAGAGTGTTGCTCTGAATCAGAGCCCGGAGGACCTTAGGGATGGAGTCCGGCTCCCACGCTTCACAGACGGGGAAACGGAGCCCAGGAAGTCTCAGGTTTCTAAGTCCAGCTCCCTCCTGCCCCTGCATCCTTCAGCCCCAGGGGCCAAAGTCACGCCCTCGACCCGTCTGCACCCCGCCCAGCAGCCCCCCGGGTCAGCGCCGGGCCCTGCTCCCTTCTCCGCTCCGACAGGAGCCTCGCCCGGGGGCCGACGCCCTGCTGACCCCCCCCGCCCCGGCTGGTCACTAGCTCTCTGTCCCTCCGCTCGGTGACCGGCCCCGAGGCGCTCACAGCTCCGCCCGGCTCCCCAACTTCACGTCGCCGGGAGAACGGCTCGCTCGTGCGGGGGCGCGGGGCCGGGGCCGCCCCGCAGCGCGCAGGCCCGACCGGCACTGGGTGGGCGGAGGGATGAACGAGCGCCCCCCGCCGGAGGAGCGGGCCCAGGAGGCGGCGGGCGGGCCGGGCTGTGAGCAGGTCGCCGCGCTGCGGAGGAGCCAGGGCGGCCGACTCCCGGCCCCACGCGCGCGTCCGTGAGCGCCCGCGGCCGGCCCCGCGAGCCCTGCGAGGTCCCGGGCGTGAGTCCCGCGGAGGCCCCGCCCACCGCGAGCCCGGAGCCACGCCTACGCAGCCTCGGCTGCAGGTAACGTGGCGGGGGCCACGCCCCCAGAGCCCAGCCAAGGGCCGCGGCTGAGATGCCCCGAGTCCAGCTGGAGCGCGGGCCAGGCCCGGCAGCCGTGAGGGAGGCAGGGGCTCCGGGCGGGAGGGGACGGCGCCGGGAGGCCCTGGGGTCCACGTTACGAAGCCCGTCCCACCGTCTGCGCCACAGGGACCGGACAGGCCCCGCGCCCAAGGCCGGCTCAGAAAGATGACGAGGGCGGCGAGCCAGGCGGCGCCTGTACGCGCTGCCCCACCCCGCCCGGTGCATTGTGGGGCTTAGAGTCGCCCGCCCCACCTCGAATCTCGCGAGCGAGCGAGATTCACGCGGATGACAGGATTGGGCGGGGAAGGGCTGTCGAGGCTTCCCCTCCTCGGAGCAAAGTCCCGCCCCAGGGCCGGGATGAGCCAATCCAAGGCTCGCGGCTCTGGCCGCGGGGATTGGCCCGAGCGCTCACGTGACGGCGCAGGGCACGTGACCGAGCCGGCTCCCCCCCCGCCCCGGGCACGTGATGGAGACCGCGGTACCCTCGAAACTGGGTTCCAGCTGCAGCGGGAAGGGGCTGGAAAGACCCAGGCCCCGAGCCGGGGTTCGGGCCCTCCTGAGGACGGGGCCCGCCCGCTGCGCCCCGGCTCTCGCTCCCGGAGGGGCCCGGACACAGCGTCGCTGGAGAGCGAAGCGGCGCTGGGCCTGCGGTGGCCTCGCGGCCTGGAAACGCACCGCCGTGGGGGGCGGGCCCGCGCCCGCTGCTCGGGAGGCCCGCGGTGGGGCGGGGCCGGCGCAGGCGGAGCCCTGGCCCGGCCCGAGGCGGCGCCGCGGAAAGGACTTGGCGTTTCACCCTGGGCCGGAGCGGCCCGGCGGGTCCCGCGGCAGCCTCCCCCGCCGTCCCGCAGCCTCGCTGCTGTTCCCACCGAGCTGGGCACCCCGGCCGGGAAGGCAGCGTGTCCTCTGCTCCCGAAACCCCAAACCTCGCCGGCGTCTCTCGCACCTTCCCCCAGGGAGAGGCCGCAGCCCCTGCTCGGGGTCCGGACCCAGCCCCCGCCTTCGGCCTGGCTCTCCCACCCCTGACCCCACCCCGGCCTGCGGGACCTCGGTCGGGGAGCCTGGCCCGGCCCGGTGTCAGCCCCAGGCGGGCCCAGCAGGGGTGCAGTGGCCGCACTGACCAGCCCGGGGCGGCTGCGCTGGCAGGTGCAGCGTTTACAGCTTCGGGCGGGGCGCAGCCAGCGCGAACCCCCTTCCCGAGTCCCAGAGCTGCCCGCCCGCCGCCAGCGCGTCGGGTCCCTCGGGCCCTGGTCCTGCGAGTTCTTCATTGGGGGCAGAAGATGAATCTTAACCACCTGCACCCGCAACGTCCGCTGCAGTCGCCAGAGGCGCCCGGCAGGCGAAGCTGTTGGCAGGTCCCTCACATTTAAGGACAAGACTAAATGCCACTTCAGTATAAAAACGAATCGCGCCCTGGCCGGTGTGGCTCAGTGGCCGGGCATTGTCCCTGCACCGGGAGGTTGCTGGTTTGATTCCCAGTCAGGGCACGTGCCTGGGTTGTGGGCTCGGCCCCCGATAGGGGGCATGCGGGAGGCGGCCAGTTGATGTTTCCATCTCTCAGTGTTTCTCTAAAAATCAGTTTTAAAAATCTTAAAAAAAAAAGTCACATGATGCTGGACTGGGGCGCTGAAACCAGCGTGTTGCCATCACATGCCAAGGATTTGCCAAAAGTATCTTTGTGCCACGTCAGACACGCAGGTCTTTATCTTTAGCACTGTTTTGTGGAGGGCAGGGCGGCAGACTGACCAGTGGCTGACTTGCCCACAGCCGTAGGAAGCCTGACAACTTTGTTTGCTGGCAGAAGGAGCCCCCGTTCCCTCTGTCCTGCTGTCCTGAAGCTCCCGTGGTGCAGGACTCGGGGTCCAGGGGCAGCAGTGCTTTAATCCTCTGGGGTGCCCTAGCAGGTTACCTCAGGCTGGTGGCTCAGACAGAATTTACTCTCGCGCAGTTCCGAGGGCCAGACCTCTGAAATCCAGGCCGGCAGGGCTGGTTTCTTCCGGGGACCTAGGGAGGCTCGGTCCCAGGCGTCTCTCCAGCTCCTGGCACTGCCAGCAACCCTTGGTGTCCTCAGCTCGTAGCGCTGTTCCTTCCCATGTGGGCCTGTGTCCCCGGGCCCAGGTCTCCCTCTTATAAGAACACCAGTCAGAGACATGGAAGCATGCAACGGAGTTAAGAATTTCAGAGGGAAGGGGGCGTGCGGGGAAGAGATTAACCTAAGAACTTACATGCATAACCCAGGGACAGACGACAGTGTGGTGGAGGCCTGGGCTGGGGCGGATGCCGGGTGGAAGGGATCGGCAGGGTTAGCTTTTCGGCCAGACAGAGATGTGAGGGAACTGTAATACTTTCAGCAACAAAGATAATTTTTTTAAAATATATCTTTATTTCAAGGAGAGGGAGAGAGAAATAGAAACATCAGTGATGAGCCATTGATCAGCTGCCTCCTGCATGCCCCCCACTGGGGATCGAGCCCGAAACCCCAGGCATGTGCCCCGACCGGGACTCGAAGGATCCTAGGTCAATGCTCAACGGCTGAGCCACGCCCAGCCTGGCCAACAATAAAGATAAATTAAAAACACCAAAAAAAACCCAGTCATAAGATTTAGGGCCTGTGCTAATCTAGAATGGCATCTTCATTACATCTGCAAGGACCCCATTTCCAAATAAGGTCACGTTGAGGTTAGGACTTCAACGTTTTGGGGAACAAAATTCAGCCCACAACACGTGGCCTCCCACATCCCCAGCTGTCCGGGGAAGTGACTTCGTCAGGGTGCATCAAGAACTTTGTACAGGGCGCCTCCTCAGTCTTGAATGAAGGGGTGCATTGTGGCTGCCACTGTGACCAGGGATGGCAGTAAGAAGCATCACGCAGGGAAATTGGGGGGGGGGTAGGTAAAGGGGTGAGCGGCAGGGGGGTTGTTTTGTTAAATATATCTTTATTGATTTCGGAGAGAGGAAGGGAGAGGGAAAGAGAGAGAGAGATAGAAACATCAGTGATGAGAGAGTCATTGATGGGCCGCCCCTTGCACGCCCCCAACTGGGGATGGAGCCCACAACCCGGGCATGTGCCCTGACCAGGGATCGAACCCTGATCACCTGGATCCTAGGTTGACCCTCAACCTCTGAGCCACGCCCAGCCGGGCAGGGGGGTTGTTTTGGAGACGGGGTCAAAGAGGTTCCGTCTAAAGGGTCACCCTTGAGCAGAGGTCTGACTTAGAGAAGGGGCCAGCCCTTTAGGGCCCTGGAGAAAGAAAGTTCTGGAAAAAGGGAAAGACCCTCAGGCTGAGGTGTGCCTTGTGTCACCGGGGACGAAAGGCAGCCAGCAGGCCTCGGGGACAGAAGTGGGAGGTGGGTTTGGAGGGAGAGCCAAGGGCCAGATGGCTCAGGGACAAGCCAAGGCCGTTTTCCCCCAGTGAGATGAGACGCCGCAGGAGCGCTGGGCAGAGCTGCGGGCTCCGGACCTGCGTTTATGAAGACTGTTCCCCTCGCGCCTGGACGGCAGCTGTGACCGGAGCCTGGGTGAGAGCCGGGGGCCTGACCCAGGGCTGGGCTGAGCTGAGCTGACGTCAGGAGGGGAGCAGCAGGGTTTGCTGTTGGACCAGGTAGAGATGTGAGGGCACAAGGGGCCCTGGCCAGGTAGCCCAGCTGGGAGAGCATTTCCAGTCCCAGCCCCAGTCACAGCCCATACAAGCATCAACCATGAAAACGTAAGTGGGACGCAAATCCGTATTTCTCTCTTCCTCTCTCTCTCTAAAGTCAATCCATTAAAAAAAACTAAATGATGAAGGGGTCTGTTCATTAAAAAGCCCATGACTGCCCTATGTTTATGCATCTAGTGACGGCTTCAGAACACATGGAGCCAAAGCAGGTCTCACTGCGAGGGGAGGCGAGTGCTCGGGAATCGACAGACCGGCGGGACTGTGGGCAGGGATCCGGGGCACTCGGCAGGCACTGCCAGCCCGCGGCCGAGTCGGCGTTTCCCGGGACACCGCGCCCGGCGGCGGGGGGCAGGCCTGCTGGGGAGGGCGTCGCGGCCTAGAGGGGTCCTGACTGTCGCGGCGGAGGCCGCCTGGGCAGGTGGCGCATGGCCTCTGACGGCTGAGCACTGGGCCTTCGAGCCTTCGGAGGTTGGAAAGAGGGCAGGACCCGCACCCAGCGAAGGAGACGGCGCGGGAGCCGCGGCCCTGAGGCCGGCGAGGGCGGTGTGGCCGCCGAGGCCAGGCACAGGAGCGTGTAAGGCGGGGCGCCCGGGCGGCCGGTGGGGGCCACGGGTGACCCGCGCAGGGCAGAGGCACCCCACCTGGGCTCACCCTCAAGGAGTTTTGCCGAGAAGGGCAGCGAGAGGTGCCGAGGGCCTGGCTTTTCTTTTTCGAGAAGAGATGCGTTGGAATAGGCTGGACACGGTTGGGAGTAATGCAGGAGGTGGAGAGGACGCTCGGGAGCCGGGCGACCACTTCAGGGGCGACGTCCATCCGCGAGAGGGGGTGCGGTCCGTGCGCCCGGGACGCCCGCGCGGTGGCCGTGGCGGGGGACACGGTTCTTAAGTAAGAGAAGGGCCCAGGGCCCTGCTAGGGGCTCAGCGAGCCGGTGCCAGTGGGCGCGCGGTGGGCCGCGGGCTGGCATCGCTCGCTCTGGGACCCAGCTCGAGGGACTCGGGCGACCTTGGGACGCGAGCCTGGCGGCGCCGCAGCGACAGGAGGGAGCGGGCGGGGCGGGGCCTCCCGCCGCGGGAGGCGGGTCCGCGGTGCGGGCGCCTCTGCGCCACCAGAGGGCGCCAGGGGACCGCCCCGCGCCCCGCCCGCGCCCCGCCCCCGCGCAGCTGGGCGCGCAGCCCCCGGGAGCCGCGTTTGGCCCCCGCCGTCCCGCGGGGCTCTGGACTCGGGACGGAGCCGGAAAGGGGGTGGGTCCTCGGAGGAGCTTCAGCAGCAAACGCCCCGTAGCCTGGGGGGGGGCGGGGTGGAGCCCCGCGCCGGCAGCCGCTGGGAAGGTCAAACTCCAAAGTGTGCGCCGTGGAGCAGACTCCGCTGCCCCCCCCTCCCGCACCCCACACCCCGGCACCCCGCTCTCGGGGCAAGGTCCCGGGTTCACGGCCGTAGCCAGCGCGCGTGGGGCGAGGGACTGGAGGAGCGGGCGAGCCCCGCGCGCAGTTTCCAGGGCGAGGAGGGGGCGTCCCGGGAGCGGGGCCTGAACGCGCTGCGCCCGCGGGGCTTCGGCCGAGACGCGCGGGCGGCGGGAGGGGCAGGCGCCGGCGGAAATGGGCCCGACCCGGCTCGGACCCGGGGCCGCCCGAGCGGGACTTTGAAGAGACGGCGAGGGGCGGATGCGGCCTCCCCCGTGCCGACAGGTCCACTCCAACCGCCGATAGAACACAAGCGCCCCCTTAGCAGCCACGATCGCCCCCCTGGACTTAGAAGGAGCCCGGCCTCCAGCACCCCCTGCCCACTGCCAACTGAAAGACGGTGCCGCCGGGGACAGGACACAGCTGGGACACCCAACCCAGCAGGCAGAGGGGCGGCCAGGCTTGGGTGCCCGCCCCCCCAGGCTCAGCTTGGGGCCTGATGCGGGGAGGGCCGGGGTCCGGCAGCCAGAGGCCTCAGGGGCACCTCACAAGAGCAGGACTCTCACCTTCCAGCCCCGGGGCAGTCCAGCGGCCCCCAGGATGGGGGCCCAGAGCGCTTAGCACCCTGTGACCAGCAGCACCCGATGTCTGTTGGCCATTCTCGGCATTTATTAAATACAGCAAACACCCTTAGAAAACAGAAACGCAGGAGCCTTGCAGGCGGGTGGTTCGGGTTCCCCGTTTCCATCTCGGGCAGGAACGCTTCTGGCCCCCAGCCTGTCCCACAGGGCTGCACACCTGGAGCGGCACCCGCGCCCTGGCTGGGGGCCCGGTTGCAGGTGTGGGAGTCAGTCCCTCAGGTGCTGGAGCGGCTGTGTCCGGGTGGGTGCTGACTCACCCAGCAGCTCTCCCGCAGCCTCTGGCCGCCCGCCAGGTCGCTGCTGGACTTCTGGGTCTCAGGGGGTCAGTTCAGGCGTCACTGATCTGCACCTAATAGGCTTTCCTCTTTGCCCCGGCTCCTACCCCGAGGGCATGGGGTGGGGAAGAACTCAGCAGAGTGCCTGGCGCTGAGTGCTGGCTGCTGCTGGTGTTGCCATTAATTACCGTTAGGATCCTAGCCCAGACCCGTGGCAGCCGCTTTCATTGTTCCCGGGAGGTCATTTCCCTCTGCTGGGGCACGTCACCCGAGGGCAGACTGCGGGGCAGGAGGGTGGGGCAGTAATCCTTCCTTTCCATCAGGTCCCTGAAGACAGCAATCAGCTGACTGGTCTCCGGGTTCCAGCAGCCGCCGGGGCCTGGCACCTGGTGACTGAGCCCGGATAACGTTAGGTCTCCGGGTTTTCCGAAGATGATTTGGGGAACCCACATCATCCCATCATCCTCCCACCAATCAGGATTCAGCTCTCTGACTGTGCACTTTGATATAAAAATAACGCCTTTGGCTTCCCTTCCTCCATGCAATTTAAGAGGCAAGTTAGGGATCTGCACTATCAAAGGTCAACTAAAAGAAAATGCCACCTCTAAACCAAGACTGTGCACTAAATAAATAAATGGGGGCCACCTGGATTCCGGCCCTAATGCCACTGTAGTGTAAGGAAGGAGGCGCAGGGGGGTGGGAGCCGGGGGACCCCTAGCCGGCCAGGCCCCTCAGCCCGCGCCTTCTGTGGACCCAGGTGCTCAGGCCCGCCAGTGGCAGTGCCAGCCCCCCGCCTGCGAGCGGAGCATCGCCCTTCTAGGTGGAAGCGCTCACCCAGGCCTCCCTCTTGGTCCTCACAGCATCCTGGGGGAATTGTTCTGTCCTTCGCAGCTTTGCCCACAGTCCGGGGGTTCATCTCTCAGCTTTGCCTAACACTGCCTGCAGTCAGAGCTGCAGCTGCAGCCCTCAGGCCTCGGCCCGGGAATGAACCCCCCCAATCTCCCTTTGCAGCCCAGCCTCCTGGCACGTGCCTGGGCACGCTCCCCACCTTCTCCCCTCTGATAAATGTCCGCACCTCCCTATAGATCCAATAACACATAGGTCGTGAGTATATATTTTAGCACCTAACACACTGTAGTCATTCCCTCGTTCAACGGGAGAACGGGGCTAAGTGCTTAGAACAGAGTCAGGCACAAGCTAAGTGCTGAAAAAGCATCAGCTCGCATCACATCACCATTCATTCATTCATTCACTCGTTCATTCATACGTTCATTCATTCATTTGTTCATTCAGTATTTGCGGCGTGTCTCAGCTCTGCGCTGTTCGCTGCGGCCACAGCAGTAAACAAGACGAAAAGTAGGCCGTGACCACCTTTCTCTGCCCCGCGGGCCAAGTTCCCATTTTCAAGGACTTGAGGTGCTGAGACGCAGGGTCCCGCCCAACGCTGGGACTACAAGTCCCAGAAGGCTGCACGGCAGCGCCGCCGGGGGCTCGCCGCCGCGCATGCGCGACGTCCTGACGCCGGGGCCGCGAGCGGGCGCCAGTGGCTGCGGCGGGGGGGCGGGGCCGCCGGGCGGTGGCCTTTAGGGCGGAGCCGGTGCCCGCTCTTCTCTCAGTCGGCCGCAGGGTAGCGGCGGTCGGCGTCTGGCGCCCGTTTCTCTCGCTCGCGCGCTCCCTCGCCCTCGCGCGGAGCCTCGGCCGCCTTCTCTGCACCGCCTGCGGGTCCCGAGCGCGGCGTCATGTCGGAGCCCGGCGGCGGCGGCGAGGACGGCTCGGCCGGCCTGGAGGTGTCGGCCGTGCAGAACGTGGCGGACGTTTCGGTGCTGCAGAAGCACCTGCGCAAGCTGGTGCCGCTGCTGCTGGAGGACGGCGGCGAGGCGCCGGCCGCGCTGGAGGCGGCCCTGGAGGAGAAGAGCGCGCTGGAGCAGATGCGCAAGTTCCTGTCGGACCCGCAGGTCCACACGGTGCTGGTGGAGCGCTCCACGCTCAAAGGTGCGGCCCGGGCGCCGCTTCCGGGTGGCGGCGGGAGGGGGCGGCCCCGGCGGCCGGCGGCCGCAACAATGGGGCCGCTTTGTCTGTCGGGCCTCAAGATGGCCGAGCTGGGTGGAGACGGCGCCTCCCGGGCGGCGCGCGGCGGGCGGAGGCCGCATCCCGGCTCCCCTGTCACATGAGCGTCTCGGTGTGGATGTGCGTCCGGGTCATTCCAGCTCTGGAGGGACGGGTCAGGACGGGCCAGGGGCAGGCCGCGGGGCACCCCCGCCCCCCCGCCCGGCCCGGCGCTGACCCGGCCGCCGGGACCCGGGTGACAGGGCTGCGAGCCGGGCACCCCTCGAGGGTGGGTGGGTGGGTGCGTGCGCGTAGGTCCGCCGCTGGGTTCCTCACAGGGTCCATACCGGGCGGGCGGATCTTCCCATTTACACGCGGGGAAACTGAGGCTCCGGCGAAGTGAGCCAAGGTCGCCAGCCGAGCCTCGTCCTTAGACTCGACGGCTCCGTTTCCAGCCCACGCTCATCGTACCTGAGGATTGTGGAAAGCTTAGGTGATCCTTAGGATGACCCTGTGATACTCGAGTCTGTTTGACTGTTTTTTTTAAAAAAAAAGAGAGATTCCGGTTAGGCCGCTAGTGGGGGAGGAGGCGAGGGGCGACCTCCCCCAGAAGTAGGGCCGGGTCGTCCGGAGGGGAGAGCCTGCCCGCAGGGCGGGGCCCGCGGGCCCGGTAGGACCCCTGGGTGGAGGACGGTGACGCTGCGCTGCGGGCTGAGCGGCGGCGCGCAGGGTGGCACCGCCCCCCTGGGAACCCAGGGCTGAGGTGCTGGGAAGTGTGAATTAGTACCAGTGATTGTGCATTATCGGAAAATGTTCCCCAGGAAGCGCTTATAATCTCGAGAAGCTGTGTGGCTCCGTGAGGAGGAGAACCTGTGCGATTGGCCTCGCCCAGCGCACTCGCAGGGTCTCTTTGTGATACTTTGTTTCTTTCAGAGGCTACTCTTCTCGGGAGGTGCTTCATTGTAGCCTCTGCTTCTGCTGAAGGTCAGAGAGCGTGAAAGAATCGTTTTCTTAGAGCCACAGGGAGTGTTAAAGCAAATAAGCCCTGCCGGGTGATTTAGAGTATTAATGTGTTAATGCTTGGGGTTTCTTGTTATGATGGGGTTAATGTTTTACTGAATGGAAGCCCACTAGCGTCTGTGTGTTTTCTAAAGCACATTTAATTCATCTACTCTTTTTCAAAAAGTATATACATAGTCATGGTAGAAAACTTTAAAGTATACAGATAAAATCTAAATCATTTGGAATCCTTCGACCCAGCTGTAACCACTGTCAGCATACACTGTCAGCATTTTTCAATGAATGCACATTATTTTATTAAAATATGTTTTAACCTTTGTTGTTTAAGTTCATTGTATTTTGAGTAGTTTGACCTTGGCTAGTTCTTGATCATATTTTCATTGCGCACTTGATGTATTGAAATCGGGGATTTCTACCTTGAGTTTTTTTTTTTGGAGGGAAAAAAAAATGTGTTTCCCTTTGCTTTTAGAGTGCTCATAAGTAATTGACTTTTCTCAAACACCTGGGAATTGGACTTTGCTAATTATCAGGTGGAACCCTGTTTCTCTAGTGCGCGTTCTAGTTAGTGTAGATCTGCTGTCTCTCTGATTTCTTGACAGGCACATCTTTCAGTGAAGTGAGTATCCAGCGCCCAGATCTCGGCTCCATAATGACTTGCACTTTAGAACGCTGACTAAGGAACGAGACTATCTAAAATTGAAATCCTGCCTCATTCCTGCGTTTCTAAAAAGCCCTAAAGCCCTGGCCAGTGTGGCTCAGTTGGTTGGAGTGTCATCCCATATACCAAAAGGTTGGGGGTCCGATTCCCAGCCAGGGCACATACCTAGGTTGCGGGTTCAATCTCTGGTTGGGCATACAGGAGGCAACCAGTCAGTGTTCTCTTTCACATCAATGTTTCTCCCTCCCTCCTTCCTCCCCTCCCTCCCTCCCTCCCTCCCCTCCCTCCCTCCTTCTCTCCCTTTCTTCCTCCCTCCCTTCAATAAGCATATCCTTAGGTGAGGATTTAAAAAGAAAATCCCTGAAGTATTTCAAGTAATTCAGCCTGCCTGTGATTTATTTTTCACTTAGGAAGCGTCTGAGGAAAGACTGTGGTTCCATCAGTCCAGTTAGCATCTCGGCTCCACTAACATAATGGAAATAGAAGTACAGACCCGGGTCACTTGGTCGGAGGGTTTTCTTCAGGGTGGTTTTTATGAGTTAGCTTTGGCATTTGTATATTTAAGCAAATATGAGCCTCCAGTAGTAACTGCAGTGACAAGGTAGGCTTGCCCATCTGGTTTGACTCAGTGGTTAGAGCACCGGCCCAAGGACTGAAGGGTCCCAGGTTCAATTCCAGCCAAGGGCACATACAGGTCTGGAACCTTAATGTAGAACTGGAAGTCTGAAAATAGTGGCTACCCTTAGCACTGATCCTGCGCTTAGAATTCTAGTTTTCCCTGAGATGCAGAGTCAAAGGGGCTCACCTCCCTCTCATTAGCACAGAGGTAGGTAGGGACTGGACTCTGAAAGCAAGCCAGTGCCGTGTACAGCATCCGCTTCTCAGCTGTAACAGTCTGGGAAGTTGTGTGGGGAATTGTGTGTATTTAAAAAATTTTTTTGCCTGGCCCTGGCTGGTTTGGCTCAGTGGTTCGAGCATCGGCCTGTGGACTGAAAGGTCCTGGTTCAATTCCAGCCAAAGGCACAAACCTCAGCTGCAGGTTCCATCCCAGCCCTGGTCAGGGCTTATGCAGGAGGCAACCCATCGTGTGTCTCTCACATCGATGTTTCTCTCTCTCTCTTCCCCTCCCTCCCTCTGTCCCTCCCTCGCTCCCTCCCTCCCTCCCTCCCTTCTACTGTTTCTGAAATGCAATGGAAAATATCCTCGGGTAAGGGTTAACAAAAAAATTATCTGTCTGAGGACTTAATTTCCCTAAAGGACAAAGAATGAGGTAGATTGATGACTAAAAAGCATTTGTTTGGGGCCTTTGCTTAGCCCCCGAGATGGTTAGTAAAATAGTTAATAAGTTCCCAGGAAGCGTTTTCTCTGGCACTGGGCTGTCTCGGTCCCCAGCCAGGAGCCCACGGCCACGACGGCCCTGCCCGTCACCGGACAGACCCCCTGCAGGAGGCTAGTGGGGGTGCAGCTGGCACTGGGAGGAAACATGGACGGCAGAGGGAAACTGCTGTCGCTTCTTTTTATTTTTATTTTTTGTTACTCCGCACCCAGAGATGGTTTCCTATTGATTTTTTAGAATGGGGGGGGACACATCAGTGATGAGAGTCATTGATCAGCTGACTCCTGCACGCCCTGGACTGGGGATCGAGCTGGAAACCCGGGCCTGTGCCCCGACCGGGAATTGAGCCATGATCTCCTGGATCCCAGGTCGACGCTCAACTGCTGAGCCACGCTGGACGGGCTACTTTCTATGGCTTTTAAAATAAATTTCTGTTATTTAAAAATAATACTGCCTTAAGCCCTTTAAGCATTAGTCATTTACTAGTTTTCAAGTCCTTATTTCTCTTTTTGTCTGGAAATATCAAAATGGACCCCAGTTTTGCATTGTGTGCAAGTATGATGTGGGGTCAACTCTCCCTTCACATCCCGAAGTGCTACAAGGGCAGGCTTCAGGCTGGAGGGACACTCAGACTTCCTCAGCAGCCGTCAGCCTTGTCCCCGAGCCTGCGTGGCTGGGGCGGGGAAGTCACAGCCCCTCCGAAGGAGAACGAAGGGTGAACACAGGCGACAGGAGAAGGCACCAGAGCTGGGACGGGACGGAAGCCACCGCATGGGGGAAAAGGGACAACATCTGATAGTGGCGGCCAGAATCTCGGGGTGCAGGTGTGTGATAGTGATGGCCAGAATCTTGGGGTGCAGGCGTGTGATAGTGATGGCCAGAATCTCGGGGTGCAGGTGTGTGATAGTGATGGCCAGAATCTCGGGGTGCAGGTGTGTGATCGTGATGGCCAGAATCTCGGGGTGCAGGCGTGTGATAGTGATGGCCAGAATCTTGGGGTGCAGGTGTGGTTTTGGTTTTAAGGGACAAGACGATGGAAGACAGAGCGGGGAACAGGTAACCAGTAAATTGGTGGTGCAAGGGCTGGAGAGGATGCCTGGCTTCATTCACTGTGGGAAGAGACCTGCCCGAGGGAAGCGGGAGTGAGGGGATGCCCGCAGGCGCAGTGAGCCAGGCCGCCGTGCCCGTCCTCTGCCAGCGTGCGCTGCCCCTCTTCCAGCTGCTCTTCACCAGGCTGTGTGGAAACATCCTGGTCTACCCAGGACAGGTAGTTTGAGTCCTTTGTGGGGGTTTTGTTTTGTTTTGAGAGAGAGAGGGAGGAACATTGATTGGTAGCCTCCTGTACACGCCCCAACCGGGGACTGAACCTGCAACCCTTTGTGCACAGGATGATGCTCCAGCCCCTGAGCCACCGGCCAGGGCGGTAGTTTGAGTCGTAAGGTCGTTGAATGTGCTCCTTTTTCTGTTTCATCGAGGAGGCATGATGTCCACCTAATTCACAGTGTAACCGTGTGAATCACTCATAGTTTGAAGTAAACGAGTCCTTCGGTAGAAACATTCACAGATTGTGCTAACCGACACTGAACACCTCTAGAAACGTGGCCAAGTCTCGGAAGTTAGCCAGAGAGACGCCCACTGGCCGATGTAACGGGCGGCCCAGCACGCCTAGTCCTTTGGTTCTTTGACTGTTAGCAGGCAGTGCAGTGTCGGTCATTCTGTATTAGCCAGTGACACTGAGTCAAACGTTACTGAAAGATACTACCTAATAACGCGCAGTTTGTGTTTGTATATAAGCTTCTAAATATAGCAGGATGAACAGCCTCTTCGTTATTAAGAATTAGCTGTCAAGTGTCTTCCCTCATCTGAACAATTTTTAATATTTCTGCAGAACTAAAATGTCAAGTTGTTGTTTGGAAGATGGAATCATTTACAGAGAGACACAAAGGTTAGATTATTGGATGGCAGTTTATAAAAGTGTCATAAATTCTCTGTGGGAGTTAGACATACTCAGACTTCATTTAATCTCTGTATTTATGGGGATTAGGCATTAAAAATAAATCCAGGATGTATTCTATGAGCAATTAATAGCAGCATTGGTTAGTTACTGTCATCAAGAGAAGGTAGAATTCGACCTGGCCGGTGTGGCCCAGTGGTTAAAACGTCAGCCCACACTCCAAAGGGTCTCTGGTTTGATCCCTGGTCGAGAGCACGTACCTGGGTTGCAGGTTCAATCCCTGGCCCCTGTTGGGGTGTGTGCAGGAGGCAACCAGTTGATGTGTGTGTGTGTGTGTGTCTGTCCGTCCGTCTCTTTCTTCCCCCCCTTCCACTTTCTCTAAAAATCAACGGAAGGAATATCCTCAGTTGAGGATTTAAAAATAAATAAATAAAAGAATGGGTAGACTTCCGCAGAGCAGCTGGAGAGTTCCCGCTTGCCTGCCCGAGTCTGGGGGCTGTGTCGCCGGGTGTGCCTCCTGCGCCCAGCCCCCTCTGCTGCATTGCGGTGTCCTGTGCGGAGCCCCAGGAGCCGTGACTCATCCCTAAGCCTGGCCTGCTGCCCACTTCCTGGCCCTGGCCGCATTAGGGAGTGTGGGCAGCATCCTTGGACGCTGCGTCCGGTCTGTCAGTTTGTATAGTGACGAATCTTTAGCCGGGAGGAAGAAATGATTGTTGTCAGAGACTTCCTTGGCTGATTCTGGAATGTTACGTTTAGTTCCTATATGCGGCGTGGGTGTTATTTTGATGAGGTGTTTTTTATTTGAATTATAGAACAGTATTATGGAAAGTTCGAAAACGAAGGGAGAAGGTATTTCATCCTGCCTCCCCGACAGCTGTCTGGGTTTGAGATGTTTCCCGATGCTCTGTCCGGTGCTCGCACTGCGCACTGAGTTACGTGTGGCTGGCGCGAGGCAGTGTGGTTTATCTTACCTGTGGTGTAGCCACATTTTGGTGGTCAGAACACTCAGCTGATTTGTGTAGCTGGGTTTTTGTTTTGTTTTGTTTTGCTTTTTAGTCATTTTTTAAAAATAGCTTATAAGTACCTGGCATACCAGGATGTTCTACCCCCCCTTCCTAAAATTATACCCAAAGCAGTATTTTGAAAGAGTTACTGTCTTACTGATAGAGTAACATTGTACACACTTTAAGTGTGGGTTTTGTTTCATGTTAAAACCAGTGAAGCAGGTGGCTTTGCCCAGGCCATATATGTTCAGATTTCCTAGATTTGAGAGCTTAAAGAAACGGTGTAGACCACCTGACGTAACACCCACCCCACCCCTCTGCTGGCCACGTCACATCTCGTGAATTAGAAGCCCAGAGGAAGAGGGATGACTTTCCCAGGATCACGCAGCTCTGTCGCCGCCTTTGCTGGTACATCCCAAGGTGAAAGTGAAGGTGAACCAGTATCTATCATGTTGAGTTAACCCTGGGATGGTGATTTTTGCTAACAAGGCTCCGTATCGCGCATTCGTCACTGCGAGGGTACCCCGACTAGAGCGTTAGCCTCTAGTGGGTTAGTGCCAGACCCAGAGGTTTGCATCATTTCCATTCTTACACATTTTTTATTTTAATCTTTCAATTTTGATTTTCAACTGTTTAGAAGTTTTGTTCACATGTATCTTGAGCTATATTACTATTAAATCCAGTAAACTTTTAAAATGGCCCCTGGGCATCAGGAGCTCACAGTTGGGGAGGAAGCGGGTACCTAAGGCGACCCCCAGCAGGCCCTGAGAAGTGCTACGGGAGCAGAGGGGAGGCCCAGTGAAGGCCTCTCAGGGACCCTGGGTGTTTCTACATAGCAGTTTCTTGATAGGGGTTTGCCCGGGGGGCCTGGGTGAGGGAGGGGCAGCCTGTGTTCTGGTGAGGACCCTGGGTTTGGAATCACAGGCTTCTGAAGTCTTACTCTGCCCCTTTCCAGCCATGTGTCTAAGGGCAGTTTGCTTGCCTGCCTTACCTGGGAAACCAGGATAGTGACAGTCATGCCAGCCCCCAGAGGGTTGTCGGAGGGTTAAGGGCATGATTTACCTGAAGTCCCTAGTATAGTGCTTGTTACATAGTAAGTGCTGAGTAAGAACCTGAGCAGAATGCAGGGGGAGATGAGGGAGGCGACTTCTGTCCAGAGCACAGCAGGTGGGACTGGGGGGGAGCCCAGAGAACTGGCTGTAAGGCCCACCCCCCAGCACGCTGACCAGGCCCTGCTCCAGCACTGCCCAGCGACAGCCTGGGCAGCAACAGCGTGTTAGTGCGTCCAGCAGCACAGGCCGGTGGCCGTGCCGGTTTACGGGCACTGAATCATGGGTTGCAGAGAGGTTCACCCCCTTGCCCAACTTTATGTGGCAAAGAAGTGCCCAGTCAGGAGTCAGACAGAATGGGTAGGAAGGGAAAAATAGGGAGAGCCGATTGAAAATGGGAAGTGCTGGCAGGAGAGTGATGTAATGTTTGTTGTGGTTTGCAGAGGATGTCGGTGATGAAGGAGAAGAAGAGAAGGAATTCATTTCCTACAACATTAACATAGACATTCATTACGGAGTCAAGTCCAACAGGTGAGTGACGCGAACGGGCCATAGTCTCGGGTCTGAGCTTGTGAGATAGGCGACAGTCAGACCGACTAGGCAAAGACAGTAAGGAAACAACGATTTCTGCGCCTTATCTTTGCTTTCATGAGTTCAAGTTAAGAGGATTTCCAAATTACTATAAATTCTAAAATATTTTACTTTAACCTCCATGTCGTGGCACCCATTTTAGGTTTGACCATAATGTACTTTACATAGCTAATAGTACTCTTTGGCTGTGTCTGAATCTTGGTTACAAATAACTAGTAGACGTTGTTAGGTACAGGTGTGAGTCTGTAGGATGAGTCCCCAGCAGCAGTGTTACAGGTTCAGGCGTGGTGCATCATTGGCATCTTGAATGCGTTACCAGATTTTCCACCCTCTAGAGAGGCAGTGCCGACTTACTCTCCGGTAGACATATCCAGATTTAAATACGTGTTATAATTGATTCTGCGTTGGCTTTTAAAAACCTTTTATTTTGGGTAATTTCAAGCTTACGGGAGCTTCATGAGTAGTGTCTAGAACCCCCAGGTGTCAGTTGTTAACATGTAGCACGTTGGCAGTCTCAGTTTTTTCCTGAACTATTTTGAGGTGGTTATAGACAACCTGCCTCTTTCCCCCGAGTGCTTCAGGGCATCTCCTAAGACAAGGACGTTCTTGTTCTGAGCTGCAGTCACCACATTCAGGAAGTGCAGTGTTGGACTAACGCTGTTCCCCAGGTGCAGTGCTCCGACTGGCCCGGAATTCGGTTCTGTGTCTTTCTGTGTTGACCCTTTGTGTCTTTCATGACATGAACATTTTTGATAGGACAGATGGTGGTCTGCAGCATATCCCTCAGTTGGGTTTGTGTGATGTTGTCCGTGATCAGGTTCCAGTTGTGCATTGTTGGCAGGAATTCCTTTGTGACTTTGCTCCTCTTGGTGCGTCACATCAGGAAGCCTCAGTATTATCGCGTGTAAAGTACTGGCCTGGGAACCGGGAAATTCACATATCCATTTTCTTAAAGATATTAATTCAACCACCTTTGGCACTGCTGTACGTAAGACACTTGGTAGGTGTGCAAAGCAGTAAAACCTGGATTCTGTTCCTGAGAAGCTAGCTGTCTTGGGAGGAAGATTGGTGACTACACAGCTAACAAACACTTGACAGTCTTAGAGGTGCGAGCTGCCGTGAGACAGGGAGGAAGCAATGCAGGAAGGGTTGCGAGGGTTACTTGGGATTTTAGCAGCTGAATATAGCTTTCTTAAGCAGAGGCACAAAAGCACATGATAGGTTTGGAGAAGGGAACATCTAGCTTAAGTAGTGACTCGGGCGGGGGGTGGTGCACAGCAGAAGATAAACCGGGAGAATCATGGGGCCTGGAATGCCCATTTTCACTTCAACCTGGGGGTGACTTTGTTTATTCAAGCTGATATGTGGTTAGTGCTGTGAGTGAGTGCTGCAGATTAGTACAAGATCAGATTTAAGTATGTTGTGGCTTGCCGCTGGCAGTTGCTGGGAGGTTATTAGTTTAATGGGGCCAAGGTTGTGATTGTAACCCATTTATGACACAAAGGAACTTTGCCTGGTTTCACAGTCCTTGCTGCAACCATAACCTTGCCTTGATTAGTTCTCACGAGTAAAGAAAGGTAAGTGCTGTGTTTTACTGTTGGAAAAGCAGCAATGTAGTCTCTTCTTAGTGGGATTTTAAATTAAACATTCAAATGAGTTTTTCATTTATATGCAACCCCGAGCAGGCCACAGTTGTCAGGACCGGTTGGGAATGAGACCACCTTTGTTCTAAAGTCTTCCTCTGCTTGCTCTAGCTTGGCCTTCATTAAACGCACTCCAGTGATTGACGCAGACAAGCCCGTGTCGTCCCAGCTCCGTGTCCTGACGCTCAGCGAGGACTCCCCATACGAAACCCTGCACTCTTTCATCAGCAATGCGGTGGCTCCTTTCTTCAAGTCCTACATCAGAGAGTCGGGCAAGGCAGACAGGTAACAGCCATTTCCCTTTGTTGGTTCAAATCATATTTCACTGAGTTCACGAGACACTGAGAGAGGATGTGAAACTCAGGAATCGGAGGGTGAAGCTGACAGCCAAGAGGATATAGGCCCATTGCATTGATAAAATGTGTATTGTTACTCTGACAGACCTGAAGTACGAGCATGTCTGTGGGGCCAGCAGTGCACCAAGTGTTGAGATGTTTCCTGTCTTTTTAGGGATGGTGATAAAATGGCTCCTTCAGTTGAGAAAAAGATTGCGGAACTTGAGATGGGACTCCTACACCTGCAGCAGAACATTGAGATCCCCGAGATCAGCCTACCCATCCACCCGATCATCACGAACGTTGCCAAGCAGTGCTACGAGCGTGGAGAAAAGCCAAAAGTTACAGACTTTGGAGACAAGGTGGAAGACCCCACTTTTCTCAACCAGCTACAATCTGGAGTTAACCGCTGGATCCGCGAAATCCAGAAAGTAAGAGCATGGTCGAAAGTAGTGTGAATGCTTCACTCTCTGATTTCCTAGAAACCTGGCCTGGGCTTTTGCCAGGGAGGTAAATTCTGTGGTGACCGTTGGCCGTACCTGCCCTTGATCCTGGGTCTGCTCCACTGGGGGCCAGCAGGCCCAGAAAGTGGGAGACTACACATTCACCCTGAGAGCATTTGTCCTGCCTCTCTCCTTCCTGTGATCTCAAGTTCAACTACTTACCGTTTGTAGGCAGGAAATCTCAAAATGTGAAAACTAAATCATGATGCATGTGTGTGGTTAACGATACTTTCCCACTTTTGTGTAAATGTGAATGCTCTTCAGTGTTGTTTTATGTTTAAAGGTGACCAAGCTTGATCGAGACCCGGCCTCAGGAACTGCCTTACAGGAAATCAGTTTTTGGCTGAACTTGGAGCGTGCGCTGTACCGCATACAGGAGAAGCGCGAGAGCCCAGAGGTCCTGCTGACGCTGGACATCCTGAAGCACGGCAAGCGCTTCCACGCCACCGTCAGCTTCGACACCGACACAGGTAAAGCAGAGCTGATGACCCGGTCAGTAGTTACTCTGGCTTTTGTAAGACCTTGATGACAATTTAGATGAAGATTAACATATGCACCGTCTTTCCTGCTATTTCCGCTCTTGCGTCATCTCATCTTCACCCATCCTAGGTAATGAAAATGGTTTTTCCACGTACCTCCCAGGGTGTGAGAACATAGTTTCCTGGCTTGAGGGTAGAGAGCCAAGGGAATCCCATCCTGTCCCACTACTTGGTCCCCTGACCAGGCTGTTTTCAGTGTAAAGTCGGTGCCTCCGACATTCGGGCAGGAAGATGCTCACGGAAGCAGAATTAATTGATTTGCCCACAGGGCTGGGGACGGAGGGCTGCTCAGTGCTTTCTCTCCCTCCTCTCACCTGCCCCATCCCGCTCTCTGCTCTCCTCTCTGTTCTGAAAGGGGGCGAGGTGCCCTCAGCTTTCTGCGTGGGCAGCTGTGAGTGGTGTTGCGTTAGCACACAGTGGGGCCATGAACGTTGGAGCGACCAGGTACAGTTAGCACGTCTGTACGACTCCGTGCCCATGGGCTTGTTAGAACCAGCAGTCAGGACTGCAGTTGGGCCGTGCCCTCTCGTTCCCTCCAAGATATGTTGCCAACGTTTAAATGTTAGAGGAAGTTCCAGGCGGAAATCGTCCCATTACATTGATCGCATTGTACACGGTCCCTGGGCATTTACTAAAAAGTACACCTTGAATTTTCTGTAACTCCTCTGAAACCTTTATTTCTTTCTAACACGTTTTTTTAAAATATTATGCCAGAGAAGTAAAAAAATAGACTAGGTCCCAGGGGCTTCTGTGATTGTGTCAATAGCACACTCACCCAATTTGAGCCATGGGTATAAAAGTTAGATTTTAGTGTTTTTAAAGATGGTAAAATTTTAGTTTCTCTAAACTATTAGTAGAACATCTAGATGGTAAAGCAAACCCAAGACGAATGATGAGGGTGTCCCATAGCCATAGGGCGTGACACTGATTCTCTTTGACGAGTGGAAATGAGACGATGCAAGGCGCTGTTAGTGACAGAGGTTTTTCCTCAAATATGAAGGAGTTTCTGTGTCACTGAGTCGTTTGCAACATCAGAATGTCCCATCGTGAGGACAGGTTTCCGTTTACTTACCCAGTGAGGGCCTGTGCGGAATATCCTGCCGGTTGCATTGCTTTTCAGCTGAGGTAAAATGACCCGTACCATTATGTTATGTGTGGTGTTACTTCATGTGAAAACCACTGTGGTCGTCTCTTCCCCCAGGTCTAAAACAGGCATTGGAAACCGTGAACGACTACAACCCTCTGATGAAAGATTTCCCGCTGAACGATTTGCTGTCTGCCACTGAGCTGGACAAAATACGGCAGGCGCTGGTGGCGATTTTCACCCACCTGAGGAAGATCCGGAACACCAAGTACCCCATTCAGAGGGCGCTGCGCCTGGTGGAGGCCATTTCCAGGGACCTGAGCTCTCAGCTGCTGAAAGTGCTGGGCACCAGGAAACTAATGCACGTGGCTTATGAAGAGTTTGAGAAAGTGAGTTTCACCCTCTCAGGCACCAACCTCCGGGCGTTGGGACGCAACTGCGTTTTAATAACAAGCCCCCTTGGTCAATTGCTCCCAGGTCATGGTCGCGTGCTTCGAGGTGTTCCAGACCTGGGACGACGAATATGAGAAACTCCAGGTGCTGCTGAGGGACATCGTGAAGAGGAAGCGGGAGGAGAACCTGAAGATGGTGTGGCGGATCAACCCCGCCCACAGGAAGCTGCAGGCCCGCCTCGACCAGATGCGCAAGTTCCGGCGCCAGCACGAGCAGCTGAGGGCCGTCATCGTCAGGGTCCTGCGGCCCCAGGTGTGACGCCGCTCCGGGAACCCGCGCGGGGGTTCTGGCGATGCCCTGTTTTTCAGTGTTAGAGTTACCCACCGGTTTCTGATTTGCACCGTGAGCACTTGTTTAGCTCCGTCTCCATCCTGCTGTCGCCTTCACGAGCTAGTGATTCTGTTCCATTGTTTCAGTCCAACCTTTAACTCCTCCATCCACTCACTCCTACCCTCGGACTGCAGGGACCCGAGAGCCACACTGCCAGGCTCCTGCCCCGTAACCCACGGTTGACGAGCTGTGTGACTTGGACACGGTATCTAACGTTTTCTCCAGGTTCCTCTTCTGTAGAATGTGGACCATACTCGCATATGCTTGAGGCTTGTTAAAATACATAAATGGCTCATTTCCTTCATACATTGTTTCTTCACTTCTCAATCCAGCTTTCTCTTCTCTTCACCAGTGCAGGGTGCGCCTGCTTGCCAAGTGTTTGATGGGCGAAAGTGCTCTTCTTGTCTGTCTGACACTTGTATACAGGGTGGGACAGAGTAGGTTTACAGTTACAGCTGTGAGTACGCAAAACACAGAGTTGATTCTTGTATTGTTGTTAATTACTGTGTTATTGTCCATACGAACAACTGTAAAGCTACTTTTGCCCACCCTGTGTGTTAGCAACCCAGCAACAGGGTCGTAAGTTTTGTTTTAAACAGTCATTTGCGTTTTAGAAAAGTTAGGGGAAAAGAAAAACATCTTTCACATTTGTCAACATGTTCACATTTTCCAGGTCTCTGTTCCTTCTTGTGGGTCTGAGTTGGTTTCTGGTGTCTTTTCCTCTTGGACCAAAGGGATTCTGCCAGTATTTCTCCCTTGTTCCATAGGTCTGCTGCCAACAGGTTTCCTCATTTTTTAAATCCTCACCCTAGGATATGAGAGAGAGAGAGAGAGAGAGAGAAACATCGATGTGAGAGACACATCAGTTGGTTGCCTCCGGGGATCGAGCCTTCAACCAGGGTACGTGCCCTTGGCTGGAATTGAACCCTAGACCCTTCAAGGCCGATGCTCTAACCACTGAGCCAAACCAGCCAGGGCAGTTTCCTCATTTTCTATTTATCAAGAAAAATGTTTTGCTTTCATATTTGAACTGGTTTCACTAAATATAGAATTCTTGGTTAACAAGCAAATTGTAAATCTCCCCAGATTTTCATTCTCACAGGGCTCGCTGGGGTCTCCCGTGTGGGTGTGACTTCCTAGCTCAGCCCTTCTCAGACTCTCGTCTACAGAATCTCCCATTCAGCATGGTGCTGCTCTGCTCCCGCCAGCAGGGCTACAGGTTCTCCTGCCTGAGCTGGGGGTGGGCACGCCTCCGGCAGAGGCCCTGACCTCACCATGTACCTGGTGTTGCAGGGAAATCACTTCCCAAGCTGTTGGCTGCTTGGGTTCTTTCCCATTGTCCTGAAATGGCTGCTTTTTAATAGTTTTGTTCTCACACAACCATTACCAGAAGTCCTCAGAATGTCCTAAATGCATAAAACAAAACACATAGGTTTATAGAAGAAACTGTTGCCAGTGATTTTTGAAGTTGTGATCTGGTGATACATGTGCTTCTCCATGAACACACAAAATAGACCAAGCAAAAGGCCTGGTGCCTTAACTCTGAAATAGAGCTGGTGTAAGTGAGGCCTGGGACGGGACAGCTGCGGCTGTCGCATTTGTCATTGTAGGACAGTTTGAGTTTAGAAAATGTGGATTTTAATTTTCCCAAAGTCACAGACTGTCTAAATTTCACCTGAGGCATCTGTGGACCCTGGGTCAAGACCCCTGCTTCTCTTTACAGTTCTATTGGGGGTGGGCATGAGCCAAGTGTGGAGTCTGGCACTTCTTGCAGGAAAGAGCATGTGTCTGCTCCGGACTGAGTGGAGGTTTCTGACGTTTCTCTAGCACTTCAGCTGTCCCTCTGCCGTGTGCTTACCCAAGGGCTGTAACTTAGGGTTTTAAGAGTCAGAAAGGAAACCTGTTGGACACTGAGTTTGTCCGTAGCACTCCTGTGAATTACCGGGCTCTCCTACATAGTTCCACTTGCCGACTAACCATTGAGGAGGGAAGTGCCCCACACCCAGGCTTTGGCAGATCGATTATCTCCTTAAGCAGAAAAGTGCCTTTGTCAGATCTGTGTAGTGCAGAGTTAAAATTGACTATGTTGTGTTTTACTTTACTTTGTTGAGTTGTGGACACAGCGTTTGGCTGGAAGTTGTGAACCCCGCAGCTGACTGGTAATTTGCGTATGTGCTCCGCTGGTTCCAACAGAAAACCAGTGTTCGATGGTAACCTTGTCCCGCATCCCGCCCTTTCAGGTCACTGCGGTCGCACAGCAGAATCAAGGGGAGGTCCCTGAACCCCAGGATATGAAAGTAGCCGAGGTTCTCTTTGATGCTGCCGACGCAAATGCTATTGAGGAGGTGAACCTCGCTTATGAGAATGTCAAGGAGGTGGACGGACTCGATGTCTCCAAGGAAGGCACGGAGGCCTGGGAGGCCGCCATGAAGAGATACGACGAGAGGATCGACAGGGTGGAGACCCGGATCACCGCTCGCCTGCGAGATCAGCTGGGCACGGCCAAGAATGCCAACGAGATGTTCAGGATCTTCTCCAGGTTCAACGCACTGTTTGTGAGACCGCACATCCGCGGGGCCATCCGCGAGTACCAGACCCAGCTTATCCAGCGGGTGAAGGACGACATCGAGTCCCTGCACGACAAGTTCAAAGTGCAGTACCCGCAGAGCCAGGCCTGCAAGATGAGCCACGTGCGCGACCTGCCGCCGGTGTCGGGGTCCATCATCTGGGCGAAGCAGATCGACAGGCAGCTGACCGCCTACATGAAGCGCGTGGAGGACGTCCTGGGCAAGGGCTGGGAGAACCACGTGGAGGGGCAGAAGCTGAAACAGGACGGCGACAGCTTCCGCATGAAGCTCAACACTCAGGAAATATTTGACGACTGGGCCCGGAAGGTGCAGCAGCGGAACCTGGGCGTCTCGGGGCGCATCTTCACCATCGAAAGCACCCGGGTTCGGGGCCGATCCGGGAATGTCCTCAAGCTCAAGGTCAACTTCCTTCCCGAGATCATCACGCTTTCAAAAGAAGTTCGCAACCTCAAGTGGCTCGGTTTCCGCGTCCCTCTGGCAATTGTGAACAAAGCCCACCAAGCCAACCAGCTCTACCCGTTCGCCATCTCCCTGATCGAGAGCGTGCGCACCTACGAGCGCACCTGTGAGAAGGTGGAGGAGCGGAACACCATCTCCCTGCTGGTGGCCGGCCTGAAGAAGGAAGTGCAGGCCCTGATCGCAGAGGGCATCGCGCTGGTGTGGGAGTCCTACAAGCTCGACCCCTACGTGCAGCGACTGGCAGAGACTGTCTTCAACTTCCAGGAGAAGGTGAGTTCCCAGTCGGCTCCCCTGTGTCCCGGGAGGGAGCTGAGCACAGTAACAGCTGGCGCAACACACTAGTTCCCCGTCAGCGTGGTGATCGGTGCCGCAGGAGACGTGGGAGCTGAAAGGGAGAAGGACCCTTTACTCACTGGGCTGTGTGGTGGAGCTGGGGCTTTAGGGAGGCCATTCAGTAACTAACACCTGAGTTCAGAAATCAGTGGAGAGATGACGGGCACAGGACTCAGATAGTGAAACGAGAGCTTCATTACTGATGCTGCCTGTAGGTCATGGCTCTTGATCTGCAGCCAGGGCGCATGCTGACGCTCCACCCTGACCTAGACTTCTGCCTCAGGCTCCCGCAGCTGGGTGGTGTCAGCCTGTTGGCCCAGCGCCTGCCCTGCGAGCCTGGTGCACGAGCTGGCTCCCGAGGACAGAAAGCGCCACATGGAGCTGATCTTACTTCCTGCTCTCAGACTTGTCAGTCAGGGGCTGCCCCCCCCCCCCCCCGTGAGCAGGAGGGAGGAGGGGGCAAACTGACAGTTTCCACACATTTCCCTTTTCTCTCACCCAGTAGGACTACCTGTTTATGGGAGAACTCTGCCTCGAGCATTTTTAATTAGCTGAGAAGACTGTATGTAAAAATTAAGAGGTACAGTGTTTTAAATATTAAGTATACTTTCCTTCAGGTGGATGACCTATTGATCATTGAAGAAAAAATAGACCTGGAAGTGCGTTCATTGGAGACCTGTATGTACGATCACAAGACTTTCTCCGAGATCCTGAACAGAGTCCAGAAAGCCGTGGATGACCTGAACCTGCACTCTTACTCCAACCTGCCCATCTGGGTCAACAAGCTGGACATGGAGGTGAGGCTGGGCCCATCTGAGTGGTGTTCCTCATGCTGTGCTCCAGCACAGGGCTGGGTCCTGCTGCGTGAGTTTACTAGCTCGTCACCAAAAAGTATTTTTCTGTAGCAGTTGTCAGGCATAGTCCGGTTTCCCTCCAGAAATCTCGTTGAACTAACAATAGAGCTGAAGTGTGGTGCTAGCAGCACTCATGCCGGTCCAGTTGGAGACAGGGCGCTAAGGCAGGAGAGAGTTCCTTTTGTCTCCTGGGTATGTGGCAACCTGCTGGCCCTTTCCTACCCTTCTAATTTTAGGGCATCCTTCCTGCCCTCCCCTCCCAGCCTCCTTCTCTGATAATCCTGCCCCCCTCCACCATGCACTGTAAAAAGAAATACCCAACAGCAAATACCCAGTAGAGGTGTGTGGGGAGTGGGGGTCGGGGGGTAGGACAGACAGAGTGCACGCATGCATGTGTAGCATACTCACCACCCCCTGGCTCTTGAGTTGGTGGATGTCTCTGACAGTCTTGGGATGGACGATGTTTTGCAGAGGTCACTCGGGGAGTTCAGAAGCTGTTTGTGGGCAGCTCTTTTCTTCTCTTTGAAATGGTCAGTCAGTGGTCATGTGTTCACACAAGGGGACACCCACAGAGTGAAAGCTAACAAAGCCCACTCCTCTGAGGCCACCAGAAGTCCCGGCCTTCTTCACGGCTGCCCTCTGCATTCCTGGGTGGTCCTGTGGCCAAGGCCGACCTTCACTGGGACACACAGACGTCCTGTTTATAGGAAACTTACTTGTCTCGTTGTAGGTCAGAGAGAAGACCTTGTCTTTATTTGTAACAAGGACAATAGTCACTATGTAGGGTGACAGATGTTAACTAGGCTATTGTGACCATTTTGCAACATATACAAGTGTCGAATCATTCAGTGTCTGCCTGAATCTAATGTAGCACGTATGTCAGTGATACCTCAACACCAAGAAAAAGAGAATGGATTAACCTTCAGATTATAGTTTCTTAGTTCTATCTCTGAGGCAGCCAGGAAAACACTTTTGTGAGTTTTTATTATATTAAACAGATCTCGAGACCGTAGCTGCATGTGCTGCATTCGTGCTGGTCTCATCACGCCTGTGCCCTCAGATGGGGACAAGGTCAGCCTAGCAGGAGGCAGTTATCTCAGGCGGGGAAAGCACCGGGAGCTAGACTCAGAGTGGAGGGAGGGTTATAGTTAAAGCTTTACCTTTGACTTGAAGCCTCTGCTTTCTCTGTGACATTCACTGTTGGAGGAGTCAGTGTTTTTCAACCCCACTTTCTCTGTAGATTGAAAGAATACTCGGTGTCCGCCTGCAAGCTGGCCTGAGAGCTTGGACCCAGGTGCTTCTCGGACAAGCTGAAGATAAATCCGAAGTTGACATGGACACGGACGCGCCACAAGTCAGTCACAAGCCTGGTGGAGAGCCAAAGATCAAGGTATTTCCCAGAGCATTCCATTTGCAAGTAAATAAGTTCTCCCCTGAAACGTACCAGTGAAAAAGCCCCATTTCCAAGGAGAAACACGACAGATGCCACCTCGCCTGGTGACCCAGGTCAGTGTCCCCCGGGCCATGGTATAGGGCTGTGTGCGGTGTGAGCAGAGGGCGCCTCACCTCTATGGTCTTTCCCAAATTGCTTGACCGCTTTCTAGTCATAAGAAAAACACAAGGCAACCCCAATTGAGGGTCATTTTGCAAAACCCCTGACCAGCACTCTCCAAGTGTTAAGGTCATGAGGAAAAGAAAAGGGAAGACTGGGAAATGTCATGTGATGTGGTCTAACCCGGGAGGGTTAGTCCCTGGGAAGTGTGGCTAAGGCTGTCAGTTAATAGTTTTGTGTCGGTGTTCATCTCGCTGTTGTGGTCACCGTGCCATGGTAGGTGTCCACATTAGAGCCAGCGGGGGAAACTCTTCCTGCTTTCCCTGCAAGTCTAAAGTTGTTTCAAACACAAGTTTCTAAAAAACCAAAAATAAGTTTACATGGAAAATAAAAACCCTCTGCTTCCCAAGCATATGTACAAGAAGTCATTTTAGGTACTGACCATAATCTACTCCAACTGGACATTCCAGCTGTGACCCTGCACTGCCCCCCCGTCTCCACTCAAATCCAAGCAGAGCCTCAGGAGAACTCGTGATAGCTCGGTACTCACACACTGGATACAGTTCATGTCTCCAAGCACCTGCTTCCCATCCATGGGAAGAGGTGGTCAGTGGAGCCTAACAAGTTTTCTAGAAAGTTCTATAAATTCAAACTGCAAATAGCCACTGTCTTCTGATGTGGGTGGTAGTCAGAAAGGTGCATACCTCCCAGGAATCTGCTAAGCGCCATGTTGTGTTATGTAGTTTGTTTATCAGTTAAAAAGGTCTTGCAAATCAGAACCTAAAAGAATTGAAAGTAAAACTCTGATCTGGGAGAAACATTTGGCTTTTTTTTTCCCTTCCCAGACTTTACCTTCTCAGTTTTTTCACTTAATGTTTAAAAAATGTGCTTGAGTATTACAGATATTTATCCCCAGAGCATACTTTTTAAAATACTGAGATTCAGGAAAGCGAATGCATGTGTCTAAGTGGTAGAGTCAAGTGGAGACCTGGTGGGAGTTCCTGATGAGCCCCCAGCTCCAGCAGGTGGCACAGACATACCCAGCTTGGCGGACCTGCGTCAGCGAGCTGGAGCCCAGCAGTGAGTGCCAGCCCTTGTCCCTGACGCAGCGGCACTGGTCCCAGTGGATGGTGCTTCATTGAGCACCCAGGCACGTGGGGCTCGAGAGGAACCTCCGCAGGCCTGCCCTGACTTACGTCCCCTGGGGAGGGCACAGACTGCAAGCATGGCACTGCAGAGGGTCGTGTCTAGTAGAGTGACCAGCTTTGATGTTCAGACTGAAGTGGTTCAGTAATTTAGAGATGACACATCAGAACCATTGTGTTGAAACAGATCGCTGAGTGAGACGTGAACTGTTTCCTTTTCAGAATGTTGTCCACGAGCTCAGAATCACCAATCAGGTTATCTACTTGAACCCACCCATCGAAGAGTGCAGGTACAAGCTGTACCAGGAAATGTTTGCCTGGAAGATGATTGTGCTGTCTCTCCCCAGGATCCAGAGTCAGAGGTACCAGGTGAGCCTCCTGACCGGGCCCCGGGCTCTGCAACACCGCCTCGCCCCCGGTCTCTCTAAGTGCAGCTCCAGGCTTCGGGCTCAGCTGAGGGAAGAAGCCATGTGCCCTGACTTGCTCCCAGGGGTTACTTCTCCCAGTAGTTGTGTTTGCAGCTCTGATCGCAGTGGGCTCTTGGAAAGTCCCTCCAGGAACTTGGGGAGTTTTATTTCCTGCTTCTCCCCTCCACCCCTACATTTTATTATGGACGTTTACAAACATACACAGAAGTAGGGGGGTCATGAGTTCACATAACCTCAATTCATTTATCAACGTATGGCCAGTTTTGTTTGTTTACGCTCCCCTCCATGCCTCCACCAGGTTATTTTCAGGCAAATTCCGTATGTAGTACATCCTTCGTAGTATATGCTCCTAGAGCAAAACAAAAACTCCGGACCAGTTAGTCCACCCGGCCGCTAGGCGTATCCCTGCTAAACAGGACTGGCAGTTTTCAGATAAACAGCTTCCACAACCACTGCTCTAATAGGCTCATCTAGAAAGAAGTGGTCCTGTTAGGAAGCGTGCCTTTTCTTAACTCTCAACACAAAGTCAGTTCTGAGGTTTTTCTGCAGCAGCAGCTGCCCGTGGGCTCGCAGTCTCTACAATGTCGGCCTGGACGTGGCGACATGCACTGAGGGGAATGAGCTGTGGATGACTCCTGCCCTTTGAGGGGCCGGGGCATATCCTGTTGCTTCTCCTGCCTGTCCCCAGCCATTTCTGTTTGCAGTTCTCCTGTTTGTCTCCCACTTGAGTGAACTAAAACCAGCCTAGGGCTCAGTAGTTCCTCCCTCTCTTCTGAGTCTTCCTGTCAGTGAATAAATTTGACCTTGTCCCCCTCTGGCCACCTAATTTCTCTGCTCCTCTTGGTGGCAGACATGGAAGAGTTGCCTGCCTGGCTGCTCCAGGGCCCCTGCCCCTTAGGTGTGCCCACCCCTCTGCCACCACTGTCTGCCCAGTGTCACCAGCCCCTCAGATGTGGTTAATCTGCTCTTCCTTTTATTGGCTTGATGATTAAATATAAGCAGGCTTCTGGTCACTTGTGACTGATAAGCAATGTCCCTTAAGTGCCATTTTTATCATGGGCCATTCTTTGTTCATTTTAATTGAATGTGAGGTGTCACTAAGGGTAAACAGTTTTGCCCACCTGTGCTCACCTCCAGCTCTGCTTGGCTAGGTGGGTGTGCATTATGAATTGACCGAAGAGGAGAAGTTCTACCGGAATGCCCTGACGCGGATGCCAGACGGCCCCGTGGCCCTGGAAGAGTCCTACTCTGCAGTCATGGGCATTGTAACTGAGGTCGAACAGTACGTCAAGGTGAGACGCTCCGAATGTCTGTTTCAGACACTCAGGAGCATGAGGTGTAACGAACACAGAGCTAGAAGGTCTTGACTGAATGTATTATGATTCCCTAGATATGTGCTATTTTAATGCAAAGAATGAAGAGTTGGACAAATCTCATGGGGTATTAACTGTCATTTTGGAGAATTGTAAAGTTTAGTCTTTTTTGATGTGAAAATTCTGAGAATTTGAGGTGGGAGTTTTTCTAACAGTGATGAATGAACATGAACCTTTTTAGCAGAACATGAGGATATATATTAATGTTCTGCAGAATGAAAGGTCAAACTGCTGTCTGACGGCATTCTCCTGTGCAGGTCTGGCTACAGTACCAGTGCCTGTGGGACATGCAGGCTGAGAACATCTACAACAGACTCGGGGAGGACCTCAGCAAGTGGCAGGCTCTCCTGGTGCAGATACGGAAGGCCAGGGGGACCTTTGACAACGCAGAGACCAAGAAGGAGTTCGGACCCGTGGTCATTGACTACGGCAAGGTGAGCCTGCTGACTTGCTGAAAGGTGTTGGTTGGTCACTCTGAAGGCAACAGCTCTGTGTGGCTTGATGACATGGGCGTGCAGACTCACAGCTGAGGAAGGATGTGTCCTCTTGTGTCACTCATGCAGGTGCAGTCCAAGGTGAACCTGAAGTACGACTCCTGGCACAAGGAGGTCCTCAGCAAGTTTGGGCAGATGCTTGGATCCAACATGACAGAATTCCATTCGCAGATCTCCAAGGTGAGGGGCGGGCCCCGCCAGCGCAGGAGTCTGCGGGTTAACCTCGCCCCGTGCTAACCTCTGTGCTCTCTCAAACAGTCTCGCCAGGAGCTGGAGCAACACTCCGTGGACACGGCCAGCACCTCAGATGCGGTGACGTTCATCACCTACGTGCAGTCTCTGAAGCGGAAGATCAAGCAGTTTGAGAAGCAAGTTGAGGTGAGTTCTAGAGTAGTCGAAATTCTCACCAATGCTCTGACTCCCCATCAGCCCTTTAGGTGCCTGTCTCAGGTGCGTCCACAGATCACCTGTATCATTACCACCTGCTGTGCTTGTTAACATGCACATCTGGGTATCTGCATTTTAAACAGCTCTGCAGGTGATTCCTCTGCACACCGAAACCTGAGAACCACTGCTTTTTGTCTTTTAAGATCTTATATTTTAGTTGTTGATCTTCAAGTCATCAAACTTGAGTTTCCTTTTATAATTTAGGGTGGGGGTGGAGGAAGCACAGCTCTGGTGTGCAGAGGTCCTCTCCAGGGCCTCCAGGATGCAGCTAGATGCCCAGCTGGATTGCCAGGGCAGGCTCTCCTGGCACTGCCTCTCATCATAGCACCCAGGTGACGCCAGCACCCAGGGCGGAGGCTTCTGGAGAAGGGCAAACATGTTGACGTTCTGTGTTCTGTAGCCACCGTGTCTTCTCTGTCAGAGACTGAGTTTGATGACTTGAAGATCAACTAAAATAAAAAGATCTTAGAAGACAGTAGTTTTTGTTATTGTTACGGAAGAAAACATTGAATTTACTTTTTACCTCTCAAAGCTCTACCGCAATGGTCAGCGCTTGCTGGAGAAGCAGAGGTTCCAGTTCCCGCCCTCCTGGCTGTACATTGACAACATCGAGGGCGAGTGGGGGGCCTTCAATGACATCATGCGGCGGAAGGACTCTGCCATTCAGCAGCAGGTAGCAAACCTGCAGATGAAGATCGTGCAGGAGGACCGGGCTGTGGAGAGCCGCACCACTGACCTGCTGACCGACTGGGAAAAGACCAAGCCTGTCACGGTGAGTCTGGCCCCACTGCTCCCTGTGAGCCCTAAGCCAGCAGCATGATCCCATGTCTGTCTTTTAAACTAAAAGGCCTTGCCATGGCTTTGTTTTCTGATAATGAAGACTCTTTTGTAGTTAAAGAAGCAGAACTTCCAGATGGTACAGTTGGAAACGTGAGCACCAACTTCCACCTCTTGGCCCAGAACCCTCACGACATTCCCTTCAGTCAGGAGGTGGTTTAAGACTGAAAGATTTTCTATTAAGTTACCGTCTTAGGTGCACTCAAAAATTACCACTGTGTTCTAGGCATCTTGTGGGCATCGGGGGTACAGCAGTGATCAACAAAGACTGGAGCCTGCCCTCGTGGAGTTACACTCCCATGGGAGGGATGGATAACAAAGAAGGGCATGGAAACACACTGAGAGCCATGGGCCATGTGCCGTGGGAATGGTGGGGCAGGGGAGAAGGTGGGGTGCAGTACTGCTGTGTCAGGAGGTGCCGCCTGCATGGAGCCCGGCAGGCAGGGAGCTGGCAAGTCACGCAGGTGCCTGAGGGGGTGGGGGCGTCCAGGCAGAGGAGAAGGGAGCACGAGGTGGGGTGAGAGGATAAGCGGAGATCAAGTCTCATCCGTTTAGGAATGTAACACATAAGCATAGACAGGAAGGATCTTACAGTGCCCTGAACCTTCACCTGTCTGTGGTTTGAGGTCTCAGGTTTCCACACCAGGCCTGGTGTCCGGTTTAGCTCCCACCATGCGCCAGTCCGGGCTCTGCCCTGCCCTCAGCCCTGTGAGCCTAAATATCCTTGTTTGTATTTGACTTTGGTTCAAGAAGCTCTTGTCTTGAGGTCTCTGCAGAATGCTAGCTGTGGTGAGGGAGTGAGCACTGACCACCAACACCTGGATGGCTCCTTCTCCTCGCCTTACTGGTGGTGTGTTGTCAAGACTGTAGCTGACGTTTCAGTTGTTCTCAGAAGTCAGTAACATCGAAGGAAGTGTGAATGGTCAAGCCGAGGCCGCCCCCAGGGGGCAAGAGACCATGGGGGGGGAACAATGCTTGGTTTCTTGGGCTTCTCTTGGGAACTGATGTGACAATTGTGTCAGGGAGGGTGTGGTTGGCAGTCTCCTCAGATCAAGACTGTCCCTGTTGCTCTAGGCCCAGGTCTGTCCTGACTCTCTCTTCCTCCCCCAGGGCACTTAGTGAGCCGATGGCTGACCTGAGAGGCGCCCCACCTTCCTTACTTACATTTTCACTTTGTCAGATACAGACGTAAACATTATGCTCAGAATGTTACAAGTGTCCAGGACCCCAGTAGGCTCCCTTCCCAGTTTCGGAGCCACTGTGCCCGTCTCTCCTGGATGCATCCCTGCAACCCTCTGCTATGTCTGCTTTCAGGGCAATCTCCGCCCGGAGGAGGCTCTCCAGGCTCTCACCATATACGAGGGCAAGTTTGGCAGGCTGAAGGATGACCGTGAGAAATGTGCAAAGGCCAAGGAGGCACTGGAGTTGACAGACACGGGGCTGCTGAGCGGCAGCGAGGAGCGTGTCCAGGTGCGCACCCCCTGGGGAGGCAGGGGCATGGTTCCTTGTCCTGACTCTGCCCTCGACCTGCCACATTCTGGCACGGTTTCCATTTCTGCAGCCTTACTGCTTTACTGTTCTTACAGGTGGCCCTAGAGGAATTACAGGACCTCAAGGGCGTGTGGTCGGAACTCTCTAAAGTCTGGGAACAGATCGATCAGATGAAGGAGCAGCCATGGGTCTCAGTGCAGCCTCGGAAGGTACATCTCAGTAATGTGTGTACCTGCAGGCGCTGGGAGGTACAGGCTTTACTTAGAGACCTGCAAGCAGGGAGCTGCACCACAGTTCACAGACCGTCACAGAGCAGCCCTGCGAGTCATCACACTGCTCGGCCAGCCTAGTGTGACATTTTTCTACAGCCGTTTTGTAAACATAAAGGAACATTGATTAACTCAGTACTGCTGTGTCTCTCTCGACAGCTTCGACAGAACTTGGATGGCCTCCTGAACCAGCTGAAAAACTTCCCTGCGCGCTTGCGGCAATATGCTTCCTATGAGTTTGTGCAGCGGCTTCTGAAAGGCTACCTGAAGGTGGGTGACTGGCCACTGCAGTCGTGGGGTCTGCTGGGAGCTGCCGCTCCGGGTGACTCGCTGTCTCTCTCCACAGATCAACATGCTGGTGATCGAGCTGAAGTCCGAGGCCCTGAAGGATCGCCACTGGAAGCAGCTGATGAAGAGGCTGCACGTGAACTGGGTGGTGTCCGAGCTCACCCTTGGGCAGATCTGGGACGTCGACCTACAGAAAAACGAGGCCATTGTCAAGGACGTGCTGCTTGTGGCACAAGGCGAGATGGCGTTGGAAGAGTTTTTGAAGCAGGTGAATACTGGGACTGGTGGCCTCGGTCCCCTTTGTCCCTGTCACGTGGTTGCTTGTACAGCTGATGAACGCCCACAGTGATGACCTGCTTTCTGGTTTTGCTGCAGATAAGAGAAGTGTGGAATACGTACGAATTAGACTTGGTTAACTATCAGAACAAGTGTCGCTTGATTCGTGGCTGGGACGACCTCTTCAACAAGGTCAAAGAGCACATCAACAGCGTCTCCGCCATGAAGCTGTCTCCGTACTACAAGGTACTGTGTCGGAACCTCCCTCCCTGATCAGGGCTTCTGCACTGTCTCTGTCATACCTTTGGCGACAGTCCCTGGCCTGCTTTTTAGACATGAGCTGGATACCCGGGTGGGGTCCCGCCTGCACCCTCAGTGCCTTTGCCTGTCTGCCGGGTGGAAGTTGAGTGTTGAGCTCGTCCTCCCGCCTGCCCCAGGTCTTTGAGGAGGATGCCCTGAGCTGGGAAGATAAGCTGAACCGCATCATGGCCCTCTTTGACGTGTGGATCGACGTGCAGAGGCGCTGGGTCTACCTGGAAGGCATCTTCACAGGCAGCGCGGATATCAAGCACCTGCTGCCCGTGGAAACCCAGCGGTTCCAGAGGTAGGGCCTTGCCCAGGGTGAGACAGGGCTGGGAGCCACTCCTCACCAAGGCCAACCTCGGTTTCAACTTGCTTTATAGCATCAGCACCGAGTTTCTGGCGCTCATGAAAAAAGTATCCAAGTCTCCCCTCGTGATGGATGTTCTCAACATCCAGGGGGTGCAGAGATCTCTGGAGAGACTGGCAGACCTGCTGGGGAAGATCCAGAAAGCCCTGGGAGAGTACCTGGAAAGGGAGCGGTCGTCTTTCCCCAGGTAAGATGTCAGCTGTGCTTTCTCCCAGCCCTTCTCTCCCTCTGGGCCTGGGTGTTGGCCACTTCTGAGGTCAAGGGTTTTGTCACTGATCAGCCAATACCCTTTCCCTTTCACTCACTGATGCTTAAGTGTAACCGGTGATCCTTAATTTCCCACCTGGATTTGCTGATCAAGCTTTAAACTCTCACCATCCACCCAGGCAGCTTGCATCTCTTACAAATTAGCTCTGATTGTTTTCTAAGTGGCATCTCTTCCTTTCTGAATAGGTTGCTTAATGTAAACCAACAGGTTTTTTAAAATGAGTTTGAAGTGAAGTACCTGACGTGAGACTTAGTGAATTCCTGTTCAGTGTCTGTTAGGCTAGGGTGTATGTCAGGCTGGGGCTGGGCGGGGTTGGGGCGGGGCTGAGTCGAGGGGAAGGCGGAGGCAGAGGCTGGGCACAGTCCTGCGAGTGCCCCTTCCCTTTCGCAGTCTGGAGCTGCGCCTTGATCCCCCCATCTGTCTCAGTAACATTTGAGGAACTTGGGTGCTATTTTAATTCTAGGTTCTATTTTGTGGGTGACGAAGATTTGCTTGAAATCATTGGAAACAGCAAGAATGTAGCTAAGTTACAGAAGCACTTCAAGAAAATGTTCGCCGGAGTTTCCAGCATCATCCTGAACGAGGACAACACTGTTGTCTTGGGCATCTCGTCCCGCGAAGGAGAGGAGGTAGGGCGCTGGTGCTTGCAGCTTAGAAAGCTCCTTTCCCCTTTTTCCACGTTTTAATCCTTAGGTTTCACTTATTTCAGGTTATATTTAAAACTCCCGTGTCAATCACTGAACATCCCAAAATCAACGAGTGGCTCACGCTGGTGGAGAAGGAGATGAGGGTCACGCTGGCCAAACTCCTGGCCGAGTCTGTGACAGAGGTGGAGATTTTTGGTAAAGCCACTTCAATCGACCCCAACACCTACATCACTTGGATCGATAAATACCAGGTAGCACAGGGCAGAAGGGGTGGGCTACAGGTGAGGGCAGGCTGATCCAAAACAACCCTCTTAGACCTGTGTCTCGTGTCTTTCAGGCCCAGCTTGTGGTTTTGTCGGCCCAGATAGCCTGGTCTGAAAACGTGGAGACGGCACTGAGCAGCACGAGTGGAAGCGGGGACGCGGCAACCCTGCAGTCGGTGCTGAGCAACGTGGAGGTCACCCTCAACGTGCTGGCCGACTCGGTCCTCATGGAGCAGCCCCCGCTCCGCCGGCGGAAGCTAGAGCACCTGGTCAGTCCCGTGCCTGACTCATCCCCTCCCGTTGGGCTCTGTGCCTTCACCTCAAGCAGGTGTATCACGCTGGGAAACTATTCTAATTGCGTTAGGGAAAGCAGTGGATATTGCACCGATGAGCCCTGGCTGGGGGTGGGGCTCTGGGTTCCGCTGAAGGTAATCTGGGTGCAGCACAGGGGTTATGTGTGCGACATTCTCCTGGTGAAGGAGGTGACGCCCTTTACCAAGGGTCTTCACTCCTTATCATTGTCTCCTTCCAAGGAGGTGCAGAGGCTCTGTGAGCTCGACACAGCTCTCAGCCAGTTCCTCTGTGGCTGGCTCTGTGCCCCAAGCACAGCAGAGAGATGCTGGGACAGAGACAGCGGTTCTCCTGTTGGGTCTTGCTGGTTGTAGAGTTGGCATCTAGCGGGGTGTTCGGTGTTTGTCGCCACTCTTGACTCTGTTTAATTGCACTAGCGTTTCTGAAAGTGAGTTTGTGTCTTGGAGTGTCATGAGGACAAACCCAGCTCTCTGTTTAGGTCTCCCAAATCATCCACAGGCCCAGAGGGCATGGCACTGCTCAAGCGCTTGATGAGCTCTCACAGGGGTCTCTTTGCAGATTACAGAGCTGGTTCATCAGAGAGACGTCACCCGGTCCCTGATCAAGAGCAAGATCGACAACAGCAAGTCCTTCGAATGGCTCAGCCAGATGCGGTTTTACTTCGACCCAAAGCAGACGGATGTGTTGCAGCAGCTGTCGATCCAGATGGCAAATGCCAAGTTTAACTATGGCTTTGAGTACCTGGGAGTCCAGGACAAGCTGGTCCAGACTCCCCTCACCGACCGCTGCTACTTGACAATGACCCAAGCCCTAGAGGCCCGGCTGGGCGGGTCCCCTTTCGGTAAGTTACTCCACAGACCTGGACGGGTGGAGTCCAGTAGCAAACATCATTTTTAAAGATGAAGTGAATAATTTAAATTTCTTTCTTTTTTTTAAAAAATTTATCTTTATGGTTGAAAGCTTTAAAAATGTCCCCTTGCCCAGCCAGGTCTGGCTCAGTAGTTGAGCATCAACCTAGGATCCAGAAGATCGCTGTTCAATTCCCAGTCAGGGCACATGCCCGGGTTGCGGGCTCGCAGCTGATCAATGACTCCTCTCTAATCATTGATGTTTCAACTTTCTCTCCTCCTCCCTTCTTCTCTCTGAAATCAATAAAGAATAAACAAACAAACTGGGGAAACTTTCCCTTTAAAAAAAAAAAGTCCACTTTTTTCCCCGTTGATCCCCTCCCCCCTGTACCCCTCCCCCCAGGCCTTCACCCCACTATTTTCTGTGTCCATGCGTTATACATATAAGTTCTTAGGTTAATCTCTTCTCCCCCCACATCTCCACCCTGCCTTTCCTCTGAGATTTCTCAGTCTGTTCCATGTTTCTATGTCTCTGTGTCTATTTTGTTCATCAATTTTAAATATATTTCTTAATCACATGGCTGTGTTCTAAAAACTTTAAGTTTGTTTTCACTTATTACGTCTACTTTTTTAAATGAACTACTTTTCCCAGTTGTCTTAAAGCTAAAGCTGTATTCACAGCTGAGTGATGGACTCAGGCACTGTGTTACTTTTCTTGTGTCACAGGGCCCGCAGGGACCGGGAAGACCGAGTCTGTCAAAGCTCTGGGCCATCAGCTGGGACGTTTCGTTTTGGTTTTCAACTGTGATGAAACCTTTGATTTCCAGGTGAGCAGCTTTGTGGGATCCACGCAAAATCTGATGGCCTGAGCAGGTCAGGTGGGGAGCACCACACTTGTGCCTCTGAAAGCCATCGGCCTTGTTGCCCAGCTGGGCCTCGGGGGCCTTGGGCACGTGGCTGTGGTACCCGAGTGTGCTTCGACATCAAGCTCCATTTTTGCAAAGGTCCCTCTTTAGTGAAACATGTTGTTTTTCGTAAAGGGCAGTTTCTTAAAGAACTGGTTAAGCTGTATCTGGTCATAAACAGATGTTATACAAAAGGTTTTCTAATCAGAAAGTGACAGAATAAAAGCTACAGCTTTGTCATTAGGACGTGGGCACAGGAGGAAAAGGCAGGATCGTCCTCTGTGTACTAGGATTACTTCATTCTTTTTGTTAATCACCCGAGGGTATTTTTTCCATTGATTTTTAGACAGAGTGGAAGGGGGGGCCAGAGATCGAACTCACAACCCAGGTATGTGCCCTTGACTGGGAATCGAACCTGGGGCCCTTTGGTGTACGGGCCAACGCTCTAACCACCGAGCCACACCAGCCTGGGCACTGAGGCTCACTCTTACCGATGAAGCGCTTGCTGTGGTAGGCGGGCCCTCGCCTCACCTGTGCACCTGATTTCACCTTCACCGCCACCTCGGGAGGGAGGTGCTCTTAGACCCACTTCAAAGATGAGCACACGTGGGTTCCAGGTGGCACTTGCCCAGGGCTGGACAGGTCACCGCAGTCAGAACTTGAGCCTTTGAAGCCAGTGCTGAGGCGGCTGGTTTTAGCGCCTTCCTTCCGTTCTGTCTGTTCCAGGCGATGGGACGCATCTTCGTGGGGCTCTGCCAAGTGGGCGCCTGGGGCTGTTTTGACGAGTTCAACCGGCTAGAGGAGCGGATGCTGTCGGCCGTGTCCCAGCAGGTGCAGTGCATCCAGGAAGCACTGCGGGAGCACTCCAACCCCAACTTCGACAAGAGTAAGGCCGCCTTCCTCCAAGGAGACTTTACCCCTGCCTTTATAGAAGTGAATGGGCATTTAATTAGCTCCCAGGACTCATTGTTGCAAGCAGATGGTGAGTCCCAAGTGCAGCTGGAAGGGAAGATCCAGAGTAACTCAGCATTAGCAGTTTGTACGTCTGTCCTAGAGCAGCCCCAGCCTAATCATCCCTGTGCCCCTCCCACAGCATGGCCCTGAAACAAGTGTCGGGCCTATGTGGCCTTCGTGCCCCCTCTTCCTCCTCAAGCCGGCCTTCCTAGTGCCTTTTGGGCAGAGTTCTTCTGGAGCTTAGGGAGCCTCCAGAGAGGCTCTGAGGGGCAGAGGCACAAGGGGGCAGATGCACCCACGTGTCGACGTCAGGTAGTTCTCACAGTTTAACTTTAGTGTTTCCATTTACTCCAGAGTGATAGTAACTTGTCCTACCAAACAAAGTCCAGACCTAAATAAAACAAATAAGAGTGTCCAGGAAATCAGTATTGTGTGCTCAAGGCTCTGGGCAGGTGCACACCACCCCAGCGGCTCAGTGTGGGCTGTTTCTAACAATCCTTGGAAAGCCAGCCAGTTGTGTCACATGGACTGGGTCTTTATTTCTGCCGCTGCCGCTAGACTGCATCTGAGCCCAGCACTGACCCTGTGACACATGGTGTCACATGCTAGAACAGTGGGCTCCCTGTCCTGAAGCTCAGTCTGTGCCATAGTCAGACACGCCCATGTGGGTGAGGCGTATGGAGATGGGTGTCTGCGGAGAGGCTGGAGCAGCTCCCTGCAGCCCTGGGCTGTGGGCTACAAGGCCAGCAGGGAAATGGGAGCTTTGTGATTGTAGAGATTTTCAAATAGTGTTTTCAACATTGTGAGTCTTCACCGTCATCTGGTTTCAGCCTCTGCCCCCATCACTTGTGAGCTGCTGAACAAGCAGGTTAAGGTGAGCCCGGACATGGCCATCTTCATCACCATGAACCCCGGCTACGCGGGCCGCTCCAACCTGCCCGACAACCTGAAGAAGCTGTTCCGGAGCCTGGCCATGACCAAACCCGACCGCCAGCTGATCGCCCAGGTGATGCTGTACTCGCAGGGCTTCCGCACGGCCGAGGTCCTCGCCAACAAGATCGTGCCCTTCTTTAAGTGAGTGGCTCAGGTTTCACCATCACACGTCTGGCCTGTGGTCAGTGCGCCGTTTAGAATCCGCCCCCAGTCACAGTGCACTTTTTACAGTGGCCCCAGGTTTGCTGGCATGACACTGCCGTTGGTAAAGTGTTGGGAGTTTTAGAAAACGCTTTCTCTTCCAGGCTGTGTGACGAGCAGCTCTCCTCCCAGAGCCACTATGACTTTGGGCTCCGAGCTCTGAAGAGCGTGCTGGTGAGTGCGGGAAACGTGAAGAGGGAGCGGATTCAGAAGATAAAGAGAGAGAAGGAAGAGCGGGGCGAAGTCGTGGACGAGGGAGAGGTTGCAGAAAACCTGCCCGAGCAGGAGGTTTGTCTTCACGCCCCTTCCGTCGCTGAAACTTGGGCACTGGTTAAACTCAGCCTCCAACATGAGCCCGACAGGAGTGCTCGGTGATGCACATGCTTGGGGCGGGGGGCTGGCGTCCCAGTGCATTGCTGAGCGAGAGGAGAGCTCGGCTGGCCGTGGGGTGGACGTGCCCCCGGAGCTCAGCCCCTCCTCCCCACGCAGATTCTGATCCAGAGCGTCTGCGAGACGATGGTGCCCAAGCTGGTGGCAGAGGACATCCCGCTGCTCTTCAGCCTCCTGTCGGACGTGTTCCCCGGAGTCCAGTACCACCGCGGGGAGATGACTGCACTCCGGGAGGAGCTGAAGAAAGTGTGTCAGGAGATGTATCTGACCTACGGAGATGGGGAGGAAGTTGGCGGAATGTGGGTTGAAAAGGTAACTGGATTGTTGTGTTGGTGGGGCTGCTGCAGCGATGGTGACTGGGGGACTCCGCACGTGAGGAAACCACTGGACAGGCCTGTCCTTGGAGGCTGGGGACTCACTGGTTCATGAAGATTTGCCCCTAAGCCTGTTTGGGCTTTTTTCTTTTAATTTTTTTAGGTTTAAAAAATATATATTATTATTGACTTTTAGAGAGGGTAAGGGAGAGAAAAACATGGATTGGCTGCCTCCTGCATAGCCCCTACCGGGACCGAGCCCACAAACTGGGCATGTGCCCTGAGGGGAATCAAAGCAGCGAGCGACCTTTCAGTTTGCAGGACAGCACTCAACCAACTGAGTCACACTGGCCAGGCTGGACTTTTTTCTTAACTTAAATGTGGAGATAGCAAAATTTACCTGACAATTTTACTTACGTGGGATAGTTTATTCTCTGAAAATGCTGGCTAAGGGTGTACGTTTAGCCCTTCCTGGTTTTATCAGTGGTTTAGAGCGTCGGCCTGTGAGTCAAAGAATCTTGGGCTTGATTGCTGGTCAAGGGCACGTACCTCAGTTGCAGGTTCAGTTTCCAGCCCCAGTTGGGGCTCATGCGGGAGGTAGCCCATCGATGTGTCTCTCACATTAATGTTTCTCTCTCTCGCCCCCTCCTCTCTTTGAAAACCAATGAAAACATATCCTCAGGCGAGGATTAAAAAAATTTTTTCTTAAAGTTCCCGTACTTGCCTTTGACAAGCTGAGCTGCACGTTTCTTACTCACTGACACGGGAGTTGGCTGGAGGAGCTCACCATCCTCTCTGGAAGGTCACTAATGGGCTGGTGTGTCTGCCCTCAGGTCCTCCAGCTCTACCAGATCACCCAGATCAACCATGGTCTGATGATGGTGGGGCCCTCGGGCAGCGGGAAGAGCATGGCCTGGCGCGTTCTTCTCAAGGCTCTGGAGAGGCTCGAGGGGGTGGAAGGTGTGGCCCATATCATCGACCCCAAGGCCATCAGCAAAGACCACCTGTACGGAACCCTGGACCCCAACACCAGGGAATGGACCGATGGGCTGTTCACACACGTCCTGAGGAAGTAAGTCTCCCAGCCAGTGTCTGTCCCAGCGAAGGCAGGACCTGGTGCTCAGTCCAGCCCCCATTTGAGCAGATTAGAGTCACTGAGAAACCATTACCGGGCAAGCACTTTGAATCTTGGTCGTTAGTCCACAGCTGTGCGAACCCTTCCCACCAGGATCATCGACAACGTGCGAGGTGAGCTGCAGAAGCGCCAGTGGATCGTCTTCGACGGTGACGTGGACCCCGAGTGGGTGGAGAACCTGAACTCGGTGCTGGACGACAACAAGCTCCTGACTCTGCCCAACGGGGAGCGTCTCAGCCTCCCCCCCAATGTGAGCACGCGCAGTGTCCCATCCCCCCTGCGGGTCCACCACATGCTGGCAGAGCTTGGCCCTGGGCATGGACTCGTCCCAGGGGGCAGCTGGTTGTGCAGATAATTCTCTGCACGCTGGATTTGCCCACTCCCAGGGCTAGTGAGAATATTTTGGCAGGATTTATAAGTAACTTGCCACTCCTTGTTGAATATTAGGCACAGTCAACCCTTTTTACAACCTGTGAGGTGAGGTTGGAGTAAGGATTTCTGAAGCTACTGTACACAAGGTGGCAGCACCTGGGGGATTCAGGTAGCAACACTTTCACAGCTATTCTTTGGAACGAGCCTTAGATCGGGCCCTAAACACCGCTGGCAGACTCAGGTGCATGGGCACGCCTGGCACAGGTTCGTGTTCATTCTTGACCCAGCATTTTTGGAGTGGCATTGAGTGGGGGCCCATTCCAGATGCTGGAATAAACAGCGTAGACAAACCTTTGTTGTTCTGGGGCTCACAGTTTGCTGGGAAGACAGGCGGGCAAGATAAGTGGTAATGGTGGTGAGCAGAAAGCAAGCTGGGAAAGGGCAGTCTGTGTTGGTGGCAGTGAGAGGCGGCCGAGGAGTCCTGGGAAGGTAGGTTTTAGCAGAGATTGAGGGGTTGAGGAGTGAGCTCGTGGGCTTCCAGGCATTGTGGGTGAGGGACAAATGGCAGGAGGAACGGTTGCGTGTGCCTGGTGTGCACAAGGACAGCAGGGGCGGCCGGCTGGTGTGGACAGAACTAGGGGAGAAGTCAGGTGGGACCACAGAGCACATGGGGCGCGATCAGGTCAGGCCCCGGGTTCCTTGTGAGGACGGAGCTTGCCCACCGGGTGAGCTGAAGCGTGAGTGAGTCTGGTTCAGGACAGTGTCACTGTTTCTTGACAAAGATCCCTCCGGCTGCTGTTTGGAGGACAGTCTGGGAACAAGGGGACCACTGGAGGCTGCATGGTGTCCCAGGCACAGCCGTGGTGGGGGTGGGAAGTGAAGGAGTTAGGGAGTGGCCGATGGACTACAGGTGGGTGTGGGAGAAGCTGGTGGAGTGTGCCCCGAGGTGTTTGGCTGGAGCAGCTGGTGAGTGTGAGCCTTGATCATGAAGGCCAGCATCGGTCGCTGTCTTCACTTCAGAACCAAGCCGTGGGTGCTCAGTGCCAGTCTGACCGTGGGTGCCCACTCAGACTCCTGTCTCAATTTGACTTGTCAGGGTCTTTCCTCAGAGCACATTGTCCAGTAGATCCTGACTTGTGCAAAGGAGATTGCTCCCCTGGAGGCATCCTGGCACCGAGGGCGGGGCCCTGGAATCAGGGCATCTGGTCTGAATCTCGGCCTGCCGTCTGCTAGCTGGGGGACCTGGGCAAGTCCCAGCGCCGTCTGTGACGCGGAGATGCTATGGGCCTGTCCCAGGCCCTGGCCGAGGGCTGAGCAGGGAGCGCTGGCCATGAGGGGTGGTGCTGACTGCTGGCATCCCCTTCATGGGAGCCGTGGCTTCTCTTCCACCAGGAGCCCATTTTGTGGGTGTCACCGCTTTCCCCACCACGCCCCCCACCCAGGTTCTCACGGAGAGGGTGGTGGACGTTGTAGTGATGCAAAGTAGACATTTTACTGTTAAACTAAGAGCCAAAAAATTAGATATAAGTCGCCCTTTTGAGGTGTGTGTAGGTAAGAGTTTTAACATCCAGGTTTCTGCCAAACCTGCATCGTTCAACCTGCTCGATGTGTTTCCTCGAGGTGCGAATCATGTTTGAGGTGCAGGACTTGAAGTACGCCACGCTGGCCACGGTGTCGCGCTGTGGCATGGTCTGGTTCAGCGAGGACGTGCTCAGCACCGACATGATCTTCAACAACTTCCTGGCCCGGCTGCGCAGCATCCCCCTAGACGAAGGCGAGGACGAGGCCCAGCGCCGGCGCAAGGGCAAAGAGGATGAGGGGGAGGAGGCCGCGTCCCCGATGCTGCAGGTGCGCAGTGGGCCGGGCGTCGGGGGTTGTGTTTTCTCCCCGTGTGCGCGCACACATGCACACACATGCATGCACACACATGCACACACGCACACGGATGCCGGGCATGCTCGGGGCTTATCCTGCACCAGCCCCTAAGGAAGCCCGGTCGCCGCAGTGGCCGGAGTTGAGACACACGGGACAGTGGAAGGAGCCCTCGGTTGTCTGTCTCCCCTGCAGAGTGACGGACGTCTGCCCTTCCACGTCGGTGGGACCAGGGTTCCCAGGAAGCGCAGTTTTCGAGAACTGCCGGGGTGGAGGGACGAAGATTGGCCCTCTGACCTTCATCCTTCACTTTTTAATCCAACACGTGTTCTGGAGGTCACATGACCCTTCCCGGGCTAGGTTAGCGGCGCTAAGACGCCCAGGCTCTTGAGAGGAGCTCAGCAGCATCTCCTCCCCGGCAGATCCAAAGGGACGCGGCCACCATCATGCAGCCGTACTTCACGTCCAACGGCCTGGTCACCAAGGCCCTGGAGCACGCCTTCAAGCTGGAGCACATCATGGACCTGACGCGGCTCCGCTGCCTGGGCTCGCTCTTCTCCATGCTGCACCAGGCCTGCCGCAACGTGGCGCAGTACAACGCCAACCACCCCGACTTCCCCATGCAGATCGAGCAGCTGGAGCGCTACATCCAGGTCAGGACCGCCGCGGGGGCCCCCAGCAGGCCAGCGGCGTGCGCGCTGAGCCTCCCGTGCCCGGGAATGCCAAAGGGCCGTGCTGCCGTGGGCACCCGGCTTGTTCTGGAACCCGGTAGAAAGCCCGCTGCTTCCTCCTCTGTCCCGCAGCGGTACCTGGTCTACGCCATTCTCTGGTCGCTGTCTGGGGACAGCCGGCTGAAGATGAGAGCGGAGCTGGGCGAGTACATCAGGAGGATCACAACCGTGCCCCTGCCCGCCGCGCCCAGTGTCCCCATCATCGATTACGAGGTGAGTGGGCGGAGGCAGCCCCCGGACCCTCGCCGTGTTGGTTTGCATCCTTCTGGAGCCTCCGCGCTGTGGGCCGGATCCCACCTCCACCTCACGGGGCAGCTTCTCCGTGTAGTCTGAGCCGTACGCGGACTCAGATTAGTGGGAAAGCTGCGACCGTGACAGTGGGCGTGTTCGTAAGCGAGGAGGCGTGTGGGCCCCGCGGGTGACCACGCCCCGTGTGTGCAGGTGTCCATCAGTGGGGAGTGGTCGCCGTGGCAGGCCAAGGTGCCGCAGATTGAAGTGGAGACCCACAAGGTGGCGGCCCCTGACGTCGTGGTGCCGACCCTGGACACGGTCCGCCACGAGGCCCTGCTGTACACCTGGCTGGCCGAGCACAAGCCGCTGGTCCTGTGTGGCCCCCCCGGGTCCGGCAAGACCATGACACTCTTCAGCGCCCTCCGGGCCCTGCCCGACATGGAGGTAATGGGGCAGGAGGTGGCGAGGCAGGCAGCAGGCTGTGTGGCTGAGCCAGCCCCGCAGTACTGAGTCGTGTCCCCCGTTCCGCAGGTTGTGGGTCTGAACTTCTCTAGTGCCACGACACCGGAGCTGCTGCTGAAGACATTTGACCACTACTGCGAGTACAGGCGCACGCCCAACGGGGTGGTCCTCGCTCCTGTGCAGCTTGGCAAGTGGCTGGTGCTGTTCTGTGATGAGATCAACCTGCCAGACATGGACAAATACGGGACACAGAGGGTCATCTCCTTCATCAGACAGGTTTGTCTGCCCGCGAGCCCCTGTGGGAGCCCTGATCCCACCCCCCACGGCTCTTGTTCACATTCGCTCCTGACGTCACCCTCCTGCTTCCTTCAGATGGTGGAACATGGAGGCTTTTACCGAACCTCAGATCAAACCTGGGTGAAGCTGGAAAGAATCCAGTTTGTCGGGGCTTGTAATCCGCCCACAGATCCTGGGAGAAAGCCGCTCTCTCACAGGTAACAGCTCTGCCGACTTCGCTGGCCTCACACAGTTCCAGGGCAGCTTTAAACGCAGCATGACAGACATCTGGGTTCAAGTGCTTTGCATCTGCTATTATATGTCAGACTTAGGCCTGGGCTGTGTGGCGTAACCTCAGGGGACTGTTGTGAAACTCATGTAGGTGGGTCAGGGAGCAGCCTGGGTCCAGCCCAGGACAGGTGCCACACTGGGCACACTGCTCCTCCCAGCAGAGGCTGAGCCCACTGTCTGCGCAGGTTCTTGCGGCACGTGCCAGTGGTGTATGTGGACTACCCGGGGCCTGCCTCCCTGACGCAGATCTACGGCACCTTCAACCGAGCCATGCTGCGGCTCATCCCCTCGCTGCGCACGTACGCGGAGCCACTCACTGCCGCCATGGTGGAGTTCTACACCATGTCCCAGGTATGCGGCCTCTCCGCCCCTCTGGTCATGGAAGGGCTCTGCTGGAAGATGGAGCTTTATCCCAAGCCCTTGTTTAGCCAAGAGCCTTTCTCCAGAATCTGCCATTCAGCTGGTCCCCTAGGCAGGTACCGACTGCAAACGCTCCTGTGCTGCTTCCTGCCGTCCTTGTGCACATGTGGACATGTGCCCCACCGGCCAGGCCCGAGGGCTTTGGGGGGCTACCAAGCATGTTGCAAACATGTTCCCTAGCTTTTAACTTGCTTTTGATTTTGTATAATTGTAGTTTTTTCCTACAGAACTTTTAGTGTCATCATTGTAAAAGTTTTCCTTTGTTTCTGCTTTTAATTTTTTGTTGTTGTTGTTTTTTGAAATGTATTTTATTGATGTCAGAGGAAGGGAGAGGGAGAGAGAAACATCAATGATGAGAGTCACTGATCGGCTGCCTCCTGCACGCCCCCTGCTGGGGATCGAGCCCACAACCCGGGCATGTGCCCCGACCGGGAATCGAATGGCAATCTCCTGGATCCTAGGTCGATGCTTAACTGCTGAGCCACACCGGCTGGGCTCACTTCTGTTTTTAATGGAAGTCTTGCTTAGAAAGGCTTTCGCTCAACTTTAGGAATTACGTTTTTTAAATGTTTTCAGAATAATTTTTTTGTAGTTTTATTTTTCTTTTTAATGTAAAATGAGGGACTTGGATCTTTGTTCTGGACAGTTGCCCAGTTGCTGTAACATTATTTAATCCATCCTTAAGTATTCCAGGGTCTAGACTCTATTAATGTAAAAATGTTAATACAGCTTTTGACTTTTTACCCACTTTCATGTCTTAAGATGTTTACATGTAACTTCCATCTTTCCAATCCCTGCAGGAGAGATTCACACAGGACACGCAACCCCACTACATCTATTCACCCCGTGAAATGACGAGGTGGGTGCGCGGCATCTTTGAGGCCCTGAGGCCCCTAGAGACCCTGCCTGTGGAGGGACTCATCAGGATTTGGGCCCACGAAGCCCTCCGCCTCTTCCAAGACAGGTAAGGCCAAGGGTCCAGGTAGCACCATGCCCCCCCTTTGCGTCCTAGTTGGGGTCAGGCTGTGCTGGGGTGGAAGGGAATGGAGGTGGCAAAGGCAGCCTTGCATCTGGGAATTGATCGCGACCACCCCGACAGAATGGGGTTCAGCACACTGTGACTGCCCACCACTAGCTACCTGTGTGACCTTGGGGAGGGCACCTTAGCCTCTGTCTGTCGAGCGGACACCACACAAGGCAGGAGTAACCTGTGATAACCTGTCAGAGCAGAGAGCTTCCTGGCGAGGTGAAGCGCCTCTAATGCTACGGAGCCACTGCGCCTCCCTTGTCCCAGTCTGTTCTCATCAAGGATTTCACAGCTGTGTCCTGAGGACACTGGCTTTCTGTTTCTGTGGCCGCTTATGTCAGCTCTTGTCTTGTAAGTTCTGAGTTTCCCTGGTTACTTCGGGGAAGGAATTACTGATGACTGTGGAGATCAGGATCCATGGCAGAAGGTTGGGGTCTGAGTCAGATCAAGTGTCATAATAAAAGCTGAGTCTTTCTCTTTTAAGGCACCTGAAAGGTATTGACCTTATAAAGTCCAGACTGTTTCTTGCATTCTTTATATAGTTCTGGGCAACCTTTGTTTCATAATAAATTCTTAATTTTTGTGCTCCTACCCTGTCAATTTTTTTCTTGAGTCCTAATGTTATGTATCTCAGCATTGCAGTCCTTCACAGAATTGAAGGCTCATTTTAGGTTAGTGTGAAGAGGTTAAGTTTGTGTTGCTTTAACTAAACGCCTAGTAAACAGACCTGCTGTTTTACTGACTTGCTGTTTATACAGCACCCGTTTCCTGTTGGAAGTCACTGGGGGAAATGTGCTCAAGAGCCAGGTCTCAGGACAAGCAGGACAGACTGCAGAGTGCACAAGGGCAGGGCAGGGCCCTCACTCCTGGGGACGTCCGAGGTCTCTCAAGTGGCCCATCTAAGCAGCACCAGGCCAGCTTCGCTGACCACTGGTCATAGCAGATGCAGGGAGTTGCTGGTAGCTAGTTAATAGTTACTCCCCTGGGGAAAGCCTGGCCCATGGCTGCCTCCAGACTAAGACAGACTGAGAAGGAAGTGTTTGGCAGTTACCCCTGGGGACCAGCTATGTTGCCCCAGGTGGCTGTTTTCATCTTGCTGCCGGGGTCTCGGTGCTGCTTTGTCATAGACCCATGGTTTCCAGGCCACGCTGCGTGGCGTTCCTGGGTCCATGGGGCTGCCTTACCCAGAGCCAGGGGCGAGTGCCTGAGGCAGGGCCCAGGAGGGAGCATGTGAGCCCTGGTGGCCTGTGGTTGGGGTCCTACCACTTTAAAAATACAGTCTTTTTATTGTTATGTGAGCTGCCTTCACTCTCCCGTTTTTAGTTTTAAACCAGAATTTTCAGTTATAGTACAATTTTCACAGCTTTCACAAAATACCAGAGGTGGTTTTGTTTAGATTCGAATGTAGCCATAGCAACTGTGCATCTCAGTTCTGATTGATGGCAATAACTCCATGACATGCCTGCTCAGTGTGCCGTATGCACACAGCGTCCCACACCTGCAGGGACGGGCACAGCCTCACCTGCGTGCTCTGCATTTTATTCACAAGCCTTGTGCCCGAGCTGCACACACCGCAGTTCCTTACCCCTGTCCTCTCAGTGCCTGATGCTCAGAGTGTTTATAATAAGCGCAGGAACTGGAACCCCATTTTCATTTTTATTTTATTATACATATATCTTTATTGATTTCAGAGAGAGGAAAGGAGAGGGAGAGAGATAGAAACATCAATGAGGTGAGAGTCATTGATCAAGCCCGCAACCCGGGCATGTGCCCTGACCAGGAACCGAACCGATCGCCTGGATCCCAGGTCGATGCTCAACCGCTGAGCCACGCCTGGCCAGGCCCATTTTCATTTTTAAAACCCACATGATTAAACCTTTTTAAGGGAACTGTCTTCATTGTGGTGCCATAGTCCTGAGGGGCTTTATATTTAATGTTAAAATTCTGGATGGCGTAAGCCGTCTCATTCAGATTCTCAGGTTTTTCCGTTTGTAGAAATTGAAAGTTTCTGGTAAAGACTGATCCCAGCCCTTGGAGTCGCCCACAGCACACGCACAACCTGGTGTTTCCCCCCACGGCTCTGGGCTCACGCGCTGCTCTCCCCCCTCTAGGCTCGTCGAGGACGAGGAGCGGCGCTGGACCGACGAGAACATCGACATGGTGGCTCTGAAGCACTTCCCCAACATAGACAAGGAGAGGGCCATGAGCCGGCCCATCCTCTACAGCAACTGGCTCTCGAAGGTGAGTGACCGGGCCCTTCATTCAGAGGTGCCCTTTCGCTGCCGTCCCGTAGGGTAGAACGAGCTTCTACCAGAAATGTCTGTCTCGGGGGGTGTGGCCTGTGAAGCTGGTTATGTGCGTGACGATGGCCGCTGATGACTTAGGGGTTTGGGGTAGATAGTCCTGGGAGTGTGGCTGTGACGGCGGCCGGCTGTTTCTTCCTCCCCTGTGGTGGCTGCTCCAGCCAGCAGACAGCCAGTGTTTGCAGAGAGAGCCTCTGCTTCCCCTTTGCTTACTTCCCTCACTAAAAATGGGGTGGTTGTGAGTAATTTGTGGAAAATACTTCGTACACTAAAGTACCAAACAAAGGTGATGTTTCCAGCATAGCTGTGAGCTGCCCTTTTCTCTGCAACAGAGGTCGGAATGTTTCAGTAAGTTGTCTTGCCGTGCATGTCATTCGGGCAGCTGATGCGGCCGAGGCGGGTTCACAGTGTAAAGGGGTGAGATGGGGAGGTGGCTCAGCTGGCAGAGGGCTCCGTAGAGCTGCCCTCGCTTTGGGCCTTCAGGGGCGCGCAGGCCAGGCAGAGGGCCTGACAGGAGCGAGAACTGCAGGCAGGTCTGTTCAGTGCACTAGAACCTTTACTCCTGGACTCGAGGTGCTGATCCTGTTCATTTACAGGCAGTAGCTCCTCCCAGTGGCTGGTCTTTTTGCTCTTTAGTATCTTTGGAAAAACAAACGTTCTTAAAGGAGGACCATTTAAATCTACAATTCATCAGCAGCTTTGTGTGTGGAATGAGCTATGGGCACATTTTCTTTGTTTTTTTTCAAGGGCATAATAGTTTATTTTTTTTTAAAAACTGTACCACACTGACCTTGATGACCAGCATACACGTTATGATGGCTTTTCTCTTGGACATTCACATCCCAGTATCTCTGTGTACTGAAATGTTTCAACAGGACCAAGAACACTAGAGGAGGGAAGATCTCGGATGGGAATGAGCACTAAGAATTCAGGTGTCCTATCCAGAGAATTAACTTAGCCTCCATGGCCCGGCGGCATAGCACTGCTGTCTCCATGAATGAAAGTTCTGTTGGCAGTGTGGGCCTGCACTTCCCGCGCCTTATCTTTAGTTTGTACAATTTAACCAATGTCCCTGCGGCCCGAGCACAATCAGGCCGGACACCTCAGGTCATTTCCAGGCTACCATAGCACAAGTTTAGTGATCTTACTTAAAAAAAAAAAATTCAAATCAAACCACCATCAAAATAGAGGCAAAGAAAACTAATTTTCAAGTCATTTGAAAAGCTTGTGTCTAATACAGACCTGACTTAAATGCTGTCATTATAATCTCCCAACTCCTGCCATAAAATTAACATTTACACACATAAAGGTTTTGCTTATCAAACTGTACTTTGCAATTATTCAGAGGAAGTTACTTTTTCGAGAACATTGTATTTGGTTACAGTCCCACATGTCCGCAGCAGACAACACCGCGTGATGTTAAATCCGGCTCTGTGTTACCTAAGGTGCAAGGTTTTCATCAAAATTAAGATGCTCTGATCTTAAAAACCCAACCCATAAGAGATTACTTTCAAGAGAAATTGTGCTGTCGAGTAACTGTTTCAGGTCACCCTCTTCTTCAGTCGCTGTGACGGCCACCATTTCACTGACCCTTGATCTCTCACTCCCTGGTCACCATTCCAACGCCCAGGGGCTTCTGAGCCAGCTTAAGGTCTCACTTCACAAAAACAGTAGATTCGTTAACCTTTCAGTGACACGATTTACATCTGTAAACGCAAGGATCACACTGTTCAGCTCAGCAACTGCGAGAAACATTGAGATTCTGGCATTTCCAGCCAGAATCCCTTTGTGCTTTTTAAATGCAGCTGCTTTGGAATCTTTTTGGTATTTCTCAGCCATTTGTATTTCCCTTATAATTATAAGACTATATTTAAGATGATTTTTAATGTGAAATATCCTGGGGGTTTATTGGTATTTAAAAAACAAAGTTACTTCTCGCTCTCAGCATCTGGAATAGTAGGAAGTATTTGTGGTCCCTCCTTAGATCAACCCTACTTTTCACCACGTGAAACACTGAATTTTACAGACATCCCTGAAAAGTGTTTGATTAAGTAAATGAGTGAATCACAGTGGAGTCTTGAGCAGTTAACAGTGTAGATCCATTAAAAAATAATAATAATAACACTGAATAGTAAAAGAAAATCTTCAAGCTAAAAAGAAAAGAGAGAAAAGCCTCCTAAGTGTCCTCACTGATTCTGGGCTGTGTCCCCGGCTGACTAGCCCCCTCCACTTCCTCTGGGTTGGGAGACGTGTCCGTGTGACCTCCACGCCAGGTTCCTGGGACGCCGGCGTGGAGGCCACCCTGCTGGAGCCTCTGAGGGAACCGAGTGGCACCATCTCCCCTCTAATGGACTCCCGCTCCCGGGTGAGGGTCGAGTCTCCCTCTGCTGCGCTCACATGACCAGGAGACGAAACCCTCAAGCAGGTGACAGCTGATCCCCCCACCGCCCCAGTGCCAGCGCGAAGTCACCGGCGTCTGCCACTGTCTGCGCTGGCCTTTCGCGCTCTCAGTCAGGAGAGTTGCGGTTACTGAAGGAAGGGGGGAGGGAGAAATGAAAAACCAGGAGTCTAAAGGCAGGAAATCGCATAGCTGCTCTAGCTGGAGTTTGTAAACAGAGGACAGGCTGAATTTCGGGGCCCCAATCTGTGAGAGGGAACGGCATCAGGGGGCTGCGCCGGGCCCCCGACCCTGGGGGTCCGAGGTGAGCCGCGCACGCACTGAAACACCCACCCTTCAGGAAGCAGTAAGGCAAATGGTATACTCACTGTCCCCCAAGTCACAGCGGCGGTGTAGGCGCGCACAGCGTAACTTAGCGACAGCTCGGCCGCAGCGGCCGTCTCCTCCCTACGTCATTACACGTTCAGCCCGGTTCCTGTCGACACAAAACCGGCCTTGTACCACCACTGAGAGTGGGCAATCGCTCTTTGATAGCAGTTTTTACGCTGCTGCAGAAATTATTCTTGAACAAGTCTGCCATCCGACGTCTAGTCGTTAAACACTGTCATATTTGTGAAGCGCTTCTTCCCATTTCTGCGTCACTTTTTGGAAAAATATTATTTGTTGCTGTAAGAAGTGCTGCATCTGTGATTTGAAGTCTCTGACTCGAATCTGATGGAAGTGTTGAGGGAGCATTTTCAATTTCCCTGTGGACACCCATTATCCCAGTGCTGTTTGTTGCGTGACTCTCTGCAGTGTCACCGTGAAACTAGATTCCCTGTGTGCATGGGTCTGTCAGCTCTGTCCCATCCACTGATGGGCCTGTCACTTCCTGAGCTCAAACCACATTGTCCCTATGACACTGACATGTCTGAAGGGCTAGGTCCTCACACCTGGCTCTTCTGTGTGGGGGTCCTGACCTCTTGGGCCTCTCCTCTCCAAATGACATTTAGAATTGGCTTGTCAGGTTATAGCAAAACCACCATCCACCACTGTGGTTTTGACTGGGTCCCATTGATTCTCGGTGTCAGTGTGATGGAGGTGACACATGTACAGTCGGTGCTTTTTCTGCAGGACCAAGGTCATGTCCGCATTTACGCAGGTTTTCATGTGTCTTCCAGGAGAGTCCGCTTTCTCTACACAGATTCTCCACGTTTTTAGACCTAGTCCTACTTACCAAGTATTTTTGATGCTATGTCATAAATGACATCTTTTGCTACATTTTTAACGGTTTCTTAGGATGTGGGATATAACTGATTGTGGTACAGTAACTAAGACAACTTCTTGGTAATTTGGGTCTTACCTTTTCCTACAGGACTACATCCCAGTAGACCAAGAAGAGTTGAGAGATTATGTCAAAGCGAGGCTCAAGGTCTTCTATGAGGAAGAGCTTGACGTTCCCCTCGTCCTGTTCAATGAAGTGCTGGACCACGTGCTCAGGATCGACCGGTGGGTTTTCTGTTGTCTCAGCTCCCCAGTCGCCTGAGCTGCTCCTGATTTACTAGGAGGCAAGAGGGGTGCTGGGCCCTATGCTCTTCTCCTGACTGACCTCCCTCCACCCCCACCTCAGCCCTCCCTGCCAGGTGGCTCCCCACCTCTTCTAAGTCCAGCTTTTCTGTCCCACGCTGGCCTGCTAAGCAGACTCCGTCTGTTCCTCCTCACTCTGCACACCTGTGTGCTGACACCCTTCCACCTCCCCCTAGACCTGTCTCCCTCCTGTCATGAGTATCTGCTGGGCAGGACCATGTCTTACTGATCTTTGCATCCCCCAGTACCTGGCAAATAACAGTGTTTACAAGTTCAAGCTAGAACACATTACAAATGTAGACTGAATCCTGGGAAAGCCCAGGACGGGAGAGTCAAAGGGGAATGTCACGTAAGAGCCTTAACATTTGTTCTCTGGCACCGTTTCAGAATATTCCGCCAGCCCCAAGGCCACCTGCTTCTGATTGGTGTCAGTGGGGCGGGAAAAACCACCCTGTCCCGGTTCGTGGCCTGGATGAACGGTTTGAGTGTGTACCAGATCAAGGTGGGTCTCTGCAGCCTCCTCTCCCCAGCAGTGAGTTCTTGATTCCTGCATGTGGCTCCTGGAATAAGAGTGGACCTAACCTCCCAACTGCTTCTGCAGGTCCACAGAAAGTACACAGGGGAAGACTTCGATGAAGACCTTCGGACAGTGTTGAGACGTTCTGGCTGTAAAAATGAAAAGATAGCATTTATAATGGATGAGTCCAATGTGTTAGACTCTGGATTCCTGGAGCGAATGAACACGCTTCTGGCCAACGGAGAGGTAACCTAGTGGCCTGTTGCATTGTGTGGCACATGCCGTGGTCACACTACGAGGACCAGTCAGGCACGGTGCGGTTTCCTTTCCTAGGTCCCTGGTCTGTTCGAAGGAGACGAGTATGCCACCTTGATGACCCAGTGCAAGGAGGGCGCCCAGAAGGAGGGCCTGATGCTGGACTCGCACGAGGAGCTGTACAAGTGGTTCACCAGCCAGGTCATCCGCAACCTGCATGTCGTCTTCACCATGAACCCATCCTCAGAGGGGCTCAAGGACCGTGCGGCCACGTCCCCCGCACTTTTCAACAGGTACGCAGCCTGCGCCCAGCTCTGGGTCGGCACGTAGGCTCCCTCCCAGGGGCACACCCTGCCCGGGCATCCGTACTGAGACTCGGGCGTCTTCGTAGGTGTGTGTTGAACTGGTTTGGGGACTGGTCCACGGAAGCGCTCTATCAGGTTGGCAAAGAATTCACCAGTAAGATGGACCTGGAGAAGCCAAACTACATCGTGCCTGACTACATGCCGGTCGTGTACGACAAGCTCCCGCAGCCGCCCTCGCACCGGGAGGCCATTGTGAACAGCTGCGTGTTCGTCCATCAGACTCTTCACCAGGTGGGGACAGGCGGGCCCTGGGGGACCTCTCAGTTGACCCTGTGCATCATCTGCAACAGAGACAGCTTGCCCTCCTGTTTGCTTACCTCTGTCGACATCCTTCATGTCCCTGCCCATCACTGCCCCAGTTCGACCTCTACAGTGCTCTCTCCTCTGCTCACTCCCCCGTGCTCTCCTCGGCCAGAAATCCGCACACCGTTTCGTAAAGGGCCAGACAGGAAAAGTTTCAGGCTTTGCGGGCAGACGGGTGGCTCTCTGGCTCCGCCTTGTAGCACAGAAGCCCCACAGTCTGTGTGTAGACAGGTGGGGGTGCTCTGCCCCCCCCCACTTCGTACACGGACACAGGCAGGATCTACCTACCAGCCGTGGCTGCTGACCTCTCTCCACTTCCCGTCCACTTCCACTTGAAAAGCCTGTAAAAGTGAAAAGTACTCCGAGCTTGTGGTATCCTGGTGGCCCCTGCCCTGCCCCCCACATACCTGCAGGCCACCTGCATGGCTCCCGCTGGCCTCATCTTCCACCGCCCTGCTGCACACGTCCCCCTGTGGCAGAGGGAACTAGAGCAGGAGTGAGAGCCTGTGCGGCCTCGCCTGCAGGCTGGTCTCTTGTTCTGGTGTCTGGAAGGTGAGCAGTGGGCAGTAGAGGAGGCGTAATTAACACTACAGAGTAGCGATCGCTAGGTTTAGTTAACCTTTCCCTGGAAAGCACACCTGAGGTTGTCATCACCTTCCTCGTCTTAGAGGAGTTTGAGAAGAAAGTTTAGGTTTAAGGGACTTTCAAGATCTCGTGGGAGACCGAATGAAGGCCCCAGCTCGAGTGTCGTGGCTCCTGAGGGCTGGGTCTACGCCACTGTATCACACTGGGGTCCAGCAGGTGGAGCAATAGGGTTTTTTGAGGTTAAATCGCAGAGAACATCCTGGAGAGAGAAAAGTTTAACTTTGTTTTCTAAAAGGCTAACGCTCGGCTCGCTAAGCGGGGCGGCAGGACCATGGCCATCACGCCGCGCCACTACCTGGACTTCATCAACCACTATGCCAACCTGTTCCACGAGAAGCGGAGTGAGCTGGAGGAGCAGCAGATGCACCTGAATGTCGGGCTCCGGAAGATCAAGGAGACCGTCGACCAGGTGCTCGCCGGCGGAGCGCGTTTACTATGGATGGGCTGCCGGGGGGCCCTTCGAGGTGCTGGCCCCCAGTTCTCCTTCCCTGACACAGCTCTTGGTCTTTAGGTAGAAGAGCTGCGTCGTGACCTGAGGATAAAGAGCCAGGAGCTGGAGGTAAAGAACGCAGCAGCTAACGACAAGCTGAAGAAGATGGTGAAGGACCAGCAGGAGGCCGAGAAGAAAAAGGTGTGTTTTCATTTAGGGCCTGTGGCCTGGGGAGCGGGGCTAGCGTCGTCAGCCTCTGAAGAGAGTGGGACTGCGGGCTGCGGTGGCTCTCAGCGTTTAGTGGGTTATTTGGGGTGGGGAGTGCGGTTCTAGGAGCCACCAGCAGGGTCCCCATTTAACCCAGTGCTGTGCCAACCCTCCCTTCTAGGTCATGAGCCAGGAAATCCAGGAGCAGCTGCACAAGCAGCAGGAAGTCATCGCAGACAAGCAGATGAGTGTGAAAGAAGACCTGGACAAGGTGGAGCCTGCCGTCATCGAGGCCCAGAATGGTAGGGCGCGCGGTCGGGGCTCTGCTCTCACGAAGGGTGTCCGCTCCACGTGCCTGCAGTTCCAGGGCTGGCAGGACGTGGCAGGGTCAGAGCCCTGCCCCCCAGGAAGGGTGCAGAGATTGTCTTTGGGCCCTTAAGTGAAAGTTCCTGTAGAGTTAGGCTGCTTCCACCATAGCAGAGCCTTTCTCATGAGGAAACTGACAGAATTTCTAAGTTCCTTGATAAAATTTTTTTTTTAAATCTGGTGATCACTTAAATACACTATTTGTAATCCTGACTTGAAATTCACCAAGCAATACTCTGAGGTGTGCAGCATTGCTCTCTTCATTTCTGAGAGTGCTCTGGTCGTGGGCTTCAGCTACTGGTTAAGTGGACGGCAGTACTTCCTAGTCCTCCCGCCTTGGTTCGCGTCCTGTGAACACGGCTGCTATGGGGCTGGACCTGCCACCACTTTCATTGGCAGTCCACCCACTAATCAGGAGACGCCTAACCCTGTGTACCCGCCTGCCCACTGACAGTAAACTCGTTTCCACATCACACCACAAGGTGAATGAACAGGCATCATCCACACTACATTTTATTTATAGTTGGACTTAGAAAAAGTGTCTTAAATCAAGTTCAGGCTGGAAAACTGCCTGGCAGCCTGTGGGAGGCACTGACCGTTCTCTTAGGGCTGTGAGCTCCACGTCTCACCCAGCCAGTCAGACAACTTCTAAATTGGCCGGCTGGAAGCATCTGTTAAAATTGTATGAAATGCATTTACAATGCTTAACCTATAGCTGCATTGTTTTTAAATTTAAAAACATTTTAGGAATTTATCTGGAGGCCTTCATGAGGCAGTTTTAAAGGTAACATCCTGCTTTTCATAAAGTGTTGCAGTCTGTGCTTAGTACACTAAGATCCTCATAATTGCTTGAAAGCTCAGCCTCGGAAGCTATTCTGGAGGTTTGGGGACAAATGGGTCCGTTCCCCGGCTCTTCTGAGCAGGCTTCCCTGTTCTAATTGGAGTCACAGCGTCTGGCTTTGGTTTGGTTCCCTTCTCACCGCCTTCCTGTCTTCTCTCCCCCAAACCTCCCCCGCGTCGGCCACGCTCAGCCGTGAAGTCCATAAAGAAGCAGCACCTGGTGGAGGTGCGGTCCATGGCCAATCCCCCGGCTGCCGTGAAGCTGGCGCTCGAGTCCATCTGCCTGCTGCTGGGGGAGAGCACCACGGACTGGAAGCAAATCCGCTCCATCATCATGCGAGAGAACTTCATCCCCACCATCGTGAACTTCTCCGCCGAGGAGATCAGGCAAGTGTGGTGGGCGGCAGGAGGAACGGCCCAGGTGTTGAGGTTTCCTTGGTGTCTCTGGCGTCGGTTCATCACACAGGTGCCTTTCTGGGCACTTCCACTAAGAGGAGTCAGGGGTCTCCCGGTGACCCCGGCAGGGGTTTTCTGATCCCTTCACCCCTGCGAGCCGAGTCCCGGCTGCCACAGAGCCCGGCCACCCACGTGCTGCAGTGGAGCCTGTCCTGTGGGGGGGTCCGAGTCCTCGGCAGCAGTGTTCACCGTCCCCCAGAACGAGAGTCCAAGTGGTTCGTCCTCTGTGGTCGCTGGGGCAGCAGATGGGAACTGGCCTTTCCCTTTGATTTCCTAAATGCTCCGCCTCACCCGGCCCGGCGCCTGCTTACCGAGCTCCTCTGTTGCAGTGACGCCATACGGGAGAAGATGAAGAAGAACTACATGTCCAACCCCAGCTACAACTACGAGATCGTGAACCGGGCCTCCCTGGCCTGCGGCCCGATGGTGAAGTGGGCGATCGCACAGGTAAGAACCGGCAGGAGCCCCTGTGCGTGGGACCTGTGCAGTTCCTCGTGAGTGAGAGTCCCATCGCCCTCCTCAGCTTAACTACGCGGACATGCTGAAGCGCGTGGAGCCCCTGCGCAATGAGCTGCAGAAGCTGGAGGATGACGCCAAGGACAACCAGCAGAAAGCCAACGAGGTGGAGCAGATGATCCGGGACCTGGAAGCCAGCATTGCCCGCTACAAGGAGGAATACGCAGTGCTCATCTCCGAGGCCCAGGCCATCAAGGCCGACCTGGCGGCCGTCGAGGCGAAAGTGAGTCCTGAGGGATCCGTGAGCTTCCTGCCACGCCCCTGAAAGACTCTCTTAGCTGCACACACCACGTTCGTCTCAGCGAATTAGCTGGCATGTCTAAGAGGGTCCTGGGGAGTGAGTGGCGCTTAGGTAGATGTCCCTGGGCAGTCCAGAGCCAGTGCGCCCCTCCCCCTCCAAACCTGGACTTCATCATTGGGGTCACTGAGGGCCTCTTCGTCTGGGTCTCCTGCCTACTACGTCCCATCAGCGCTTACACCCGCTCTCCTCTGAATCCTCAAGCACTCTAATCTCTGCCCCAGCCTCTCCCCTGCAGGGCCGCCTTCTCCCAGCTGTTCCTCCCACCTTTCTTCTTCCTGCCCATCTCTGCTCACACCCAGGCTGGCATGGGCCAGCACTAATTCCCTGCACCCACTTCACGCCCCATCAGACCCCTACTGGTCACAGCGGGGGGGCCCCGGGCCCCATCTCCTTTGGGCTGTGAACTGGAGCCTGTTTGTGTCTCCAGCCCCCCCGAGCCCTGGACACGGTGGGGGAACAGCTCACGCGTCTGTGTAAATCCTGCTGCTCGTCCTTCTAGGTAAACAGGAGCACCGCCCTCCTGAAGAGCTTGTCTGCTGAACGCGAGCGATGGGAAAAAACAAGTGAAACCTTCAAAAACCAGATGTCGACCATTGCTGGGGACTGTCTCCTGTCAGCGGCGTTCATTGCATACGCAGGCTACTTTGACCAGCAGATGCGGCAGAACCTGTTCACCACGTGGTCTCATCACTTGCAGCAGGCCAACATCCAGGTACCGTCCCTGGCGCTGCGCGGTGGGCACCTGACCGGGTCTGGGAGGCTGCGTGGCCCCACCCAGCCCGGATGAAGGTGGGAGAGCTAACTGCCCTGCCCCGCACCCCGCAGTTCCGCACAGATATCGCCAGGACGGAATACCTTTCCAACGCGGACGAGCGGCTGCGCTGGCAGGCCAGCTCCCTACCTGCCGATGATCTGTGTACAGAAAACGCCATCATGCTCAAACGCTTCAACAGGTATGGGCGGGTTGCAGGGTGGGGGTGGTGTGCAGGGACCCCCTTTCAAACACTCCTCCTCCGAAGAGGTGTGCGGACACTGGGAGAGGGCAGGCAGTGCTGGCGGGTTTGCGCTCCAGTCCGAGGGCCAGGCACGCCCTGCTGTCCTCTCGGCAGCCCAGATGCTCTGTAGTGACTGTTCCCACTGTAGCCTTCTGCACCTGAATGGCCGAGTGGACATTAAAACAGACTCTCCCTTAAAACGTTAGAACTGAAAACATTCAGCTAGAAGTAATTACAGGGGAAATTGCTGCCTGGCTTTCGGTTTAAGGCTAGAGTAAGGCGTGGAGCTCACGTGACTTGGCGAAATTGGGCTGGACCCTGCAGGTCACAGAGTCCTCGGGCCCGACCATGACGTCACCAGGCGCCGAGACTTGGCCTCCTCTGTGGAGACTCTCACACCCAGCTCCCTTGGTGTTCTGCTTTTTCTTTAAAGAGTTTTTAAGTTGATCTTTAGAGAGGGGAAGGGAGAGGGAGAGATACATCCGTGTGAGAGATACATCCATGTGAGAGATACATCCGTGTGAGAGAGCTAAACATCAGTTGGCTGCTGCCTGCATGCCTCCTACTAGGGATCGAGCTTGTAACCCGGGCATGTGCCCTGACCGGGAATCGAGTCGTCAACCTTTCCATACCCACTCAACCAACTAAGCCACACTAGTCAGGGGTGTGTTCTCTTTTCTTAAAAAACTTGCCCACCCCACCCAGATTTCTTTTTAACCTTGTCTGAATGTCCTGGAACTTTGGCCCCTTGCTGTGTGCCACTGTCCCAGGGACAGAGTGGTGAGGACTCTTCCCATGTTGTTTGATTTTTATGAACAAACCCTCGGGTCCTACAAATGGCTGCGCATCTCACCTGATGGTGCTGGTGAGAATGTTGATCATGGGTGGTGCGTGCGTGCGTGGAGCCGGATCCGTCTGATGAAAACACGCTTTAGGTGTTTATTCGATAGCCAGACACGTGTGGGCAGAGTGCCCAGGTACCAGGGCCATCACAGATGGGGTGCATCTCCACCGGGGAGGCCAGAGTCCTTGCCACCCCTCCATCCACACAGCCTGGGTGTGTGCCAAGGGCGGCTCCAGCAGGCGGAGTGAGAGGCCAGGTGCTGAGCAAGGGGTGTGCTCCCCTTGGACACACGTGTCTGTAAACACCTAAACACGTGGACAGGCCGAAAACGGGGCCATAGGGGGGATTCTCCCCACTCTTTGTAGCTTCTGAATTCTGTAGAGGTACGTGTGTCTATATTACGTGTTCTTGTGTGTATTTTTACGTCAGCTCCGTGACCCTGAGCACACTTGAGCCTCTTTGTGCCGCTTTCCTCGTTTATGAAAGTGGGTGTGACAGCGTCTATCTCAGAGGGTCGCTGCTGACAGGTGCTGCTGTGGCGCCAACGTTCACACCTACCCGCGTTCCGGGGTTCACTGGCAAAGGGCGGTAACCAGCACGATCAGTGATTCCAGCCAGGCGTGCTCGGCTGGGAGCCGTTCTAGCTACAGCCCTGCTGAGCGCTGCTCTTCTGTCCCATTGTCTCCGTCAGTCAGTCGGCGGCAGCCTCTCCACCTGCCTGGTCAGGCTCTGCACCCCCCCACCTGTTCCCATGCTTCCTGTGTCCTTCCACAACCTGCTCCTCTGCCTTGTCCTCAGGTACCCGCTGATCATCGACCCCTCGGGACAGGCCACGGAGTTCATCATGAACGAGTACAAGGACCGCAAGATCACACGGACCAGCTTCCTGGACGACGCCTTCAGGAAGAACCTGGAGAGTGCTCTGCGGTTCGGGAACCCCCTCCTGGTCCAGGTCTGTGTGCCTTGGAGCTCTCCAGAGTCTGCTTCCAAGAGCAAATTCCTCTTAGGGCAACATTTAGTATTTTTCAAACACAGTTTATGTGAAATAAAACTAAATGATGTAATAGTGTCAGATTTTGAACCTTGTAAGACTTCATACATCAGAGCAAGAAAAAACTTTGAGATTGTTCTGTTAGAAAACAAATCCAACAAAAGCAGCGTTTGTCCTTAGATTCCTTCCGCTCAGTCTGGACCCTCACGGTCCCCGGCGCTCTGCAGTGAGGGAGGAGCTCTGTAGTCCGCTGGGCATGTCTCCAGTTGATGGGACTAAGGGGTGGAAGGTTTAATTAACGACAGCCACGCATGGCTAGTGCTCTGGATTGGCCAGCACGGTCTGAAGGGCTGGGTGCCTCTGGGAAGGTGTGTTTATTTGGAGCAGGAAGTCTGTTACCTGGGGGAGCACAGTGTTGACCATCAAACTTCACCCGTGCGTGCAGGACGTGGAGAGCTACGACCCAGTGCTGAATCCAGTGCTAAACCGCGAGGTGCGGCGCACGGGAGGGAGAGTGCTGATTACCCTCGGGGACCAGGACATTGACCTGTCCCCCTCGTTCGTCATCTTCCTGTCCACCCGCGATCCAACCGTAAGGAGCGAGCCCTTCACGTACGACAGTGTGACAGTATTGGTGGTGTGGCACAAAGCCGACTGTCCTGTTTCCCCTTCCGGCAGGTGGAGTTCCCCCCAGACCTCTGCTCCCGGGTCACCTTCGTCAACTTCACCGTCACCCGCAGCAGTTTACAGAGCCAATGTCTCAACGAGGTACTTAAAGCAGAGCGACCTGACGTGGACGAGAAGCGCTCCGACCTTCTTAAGCTTCAGGGTACGTCCTGGGTGCAGGTGGGGGCTGGGCCTCTGAGGGACCAGATGTCTCAGGCCTGTGCCGAGCTCTGCAGAGCTTCCCTTCAGAAAGGAGCTAAGTGCTGCCTCAAACTCCGGATGTCGGTCCTTTAGGGGAGTTCCAGCTGCGCCTGCGTCAGCTGGAGAAGTCTCTGCTGCAAGCGCTGAACGAAGTGAAAGGGCGCATCCTAGACGACGACACGATCATCACGACACTGGAGAACCTCAAGCGGGAGGCAGCGGAGGTGACGCGAAAGGTGGAGGAGACCGACATCGTGATGCAGGAGGTGGAGACCGTGTCCCAGCAGTACCTGCCGCTGTCCACCGCCTGCAGCAGCATCTACTTCACCATGGAGTCCCTGAAGCAGGTGACTGCGCGGCGGGGAGCGCAGCCGGGCGCCAGCCTGCGCACTGTGCGTGGGTGCTGACGGCCGTGTCACTGTCCCCCTGCAGATACACTTCCTGTACCAGTACTCCCTGCAGTTCTTCCTGGACATTTACCACAACGTCCTGTACGAGAACCCGAACCTGAAGGGCATCACCGACCACACACAGCGCCTCTGCATCATCACCAAGGACCTCTTCCAGGTGCGGCCACGCTCGCCGTCTTCGGGGGAGGGGGCGGGAGGGGCAGGGGGAAGGCAGAGGGGGCTCCTCGGAGCAGCAGCGTCTCCTGCTTTGGTCCTCAGGTGGCATTCAATCGGGTGGCCAGGGGCATGCTGCACCAGGACCACATCACCTTTGCCATGCTGCTGGCCAGGATCAAGCTGAAGGGCACCATCGGGTAAGGCGGCCCCTGGCCACCTCCGTCCTGGGCAGTGGTGCTCTGCAGGTGGCCTGTGAGCTTTGCCCAGTAGGATAAATTCTCTTTCTGTAAGCCGTGACTGCTCTTTAGTGACGTAGGATGACTCTGAGACCCTACTAACCCACCACCCCTTCGCAGGGAGCCCACCTACGATGCCGAGTTCCAGCACTTCCTGAGAGGGAAAGAGATTGTGCTGACGGCTGGCTCGACGCCCACGATCCAGGGTCTGACCGTGGAACAGGCTGAAGCCGTCGTGAGGCTGAGCTGTCTCCCTGCTTTCAGAGACCTGATCGCAAAGGTCCAGGCCGACCAGGTGGGTGTTCTGAACATTTCTTTCCCCAGGAAACCAGTGGCAGGAGTTGTGTGAACCCAGAGCCTCATGTTTGTGCACTTGTGTCAAATGTCCAGTACCCGGGGCCATCCTGTGCCCACAAACATGGGCACTGCTCCCTGGTGACTCTCCACTATTGTCTCTGCAGCAATTTGGCATCTGGCTGGACAGCAGCTCCCCAGAGCAGACGGTGCCCTACCTCTGGAGTGAAGAGAGCCCCGCAAGTGAGCCCCCCTCAGCCTTGCTGTTGCTCCCATCCTGGGCTTTGCTGCCAAAACTAGCCACTGGTTCCCAAGAGCAGTGTGTCCACTGGGGAGCTTTAGGAGCTGCTTGGAAAGTGGGAGAGCAAACATTTGCTAATTCCTGTTCCAAACGAGAAACAATAGGAAGGCCCTTGTCCAACACTGAGGGGGGAATGGGCTGTTATTAAGTGGGTTACCTGAGGGCCTGAGCTAGCCAGGCTCCTAGAGGTGGGCAGGGAGTGACCTCCACCCAGCCGCAGATCACCAGGGAGCCGGTGACAACTGTCATCTATAGACTCTGAGGATTCAGAGCTTCTGTCTGCAGTGGTGGGTACAGTGGAATCATTTAAAACCATAATTGCTACTGTGCCCACGAAGGTGTTGTCATGGGTTTGTCCAGAGGGCTTCCTGAGGACACAGGATGGGGGCAGTTCCCCTGGGGCAGAGAGGACCAGAGGCAGTGTCATGATTTCTGAGGGGCTGTTTGAGCTGAGTCTTGAAATCCCAAGTGTTTCCTGATCAGAGGCTCATCACAAGAACGGGGGGGGGGGCTCAACTCACAGTCTGTGCCATCACCAACTCCTCAACTCTTCACACGGCCTCATTTCAGCACCCATTGGGCAAGCTATCCACCGCCTGCTCCTGATTCAGGCTTTCCGCCCCGACCGCCTGCTGGCCATGGCCCACGTGTTTGTCTCCACGAACCTCGGGGAGTCCTTCATGTCCATCATGGAGCAGCCGCTCGACCTGACGCACATCGTGGACACAGAGGTGCACCTTGCCACTCTGGCCAGGGCTCCCCCCACTTTGCACGGGGCCACACTGTCCGCTGGGACACCCAGGCTGAATCTCGACTTCTCCATCTGCAGGTGAAGCCAAACACACCCGTCCTCATGTGCTCTGTGCCTGGTTATGATGCCAGCGGGCACGTGGAAGACCTGGCGGCCGAGCAGAACACGCAGATCACATCGATCGCCATCGGTGAGGCTTAGGGTGGGGGTGGGGGTGAGGGTGCTTGGTCGCCTGGGATGAAGCCCCACAGAACTTGCTGTCGCGCCCGCCGTGCTGATTGTAAGCTTCCTGGCTGCAGGCTCTGCTGAAGGCTTCAACCAGGCAGACAAGGCGATAAACACAGCAGTGAAGTCGGGCAGGTAGGCCTGTCTCATTTGTTCAGGAACGTGGCTCCCAGGAGCTCAGGGAGGAGGCCTGAGCGTGGCTGTGGCTCTCGCCTTCCCACAGGTGGGTGATGCTGAAGAACGTGCACCTGGCCCCAGGGTGGCTGATGCAGCTGGAGAAGAAGCTGCACTCCCTGCAGCCGCACGCCTGCTTCCGGCTCTTCCTCACCATGGAGATCAACCCCAAGGTGTGCCGAGGGGGCTGGTGTGCATGCTGGGGGACAGCTCTGCCACAGCTGAGCCAGCACCCCGCACATCAGAGTGGTGACGGGCGCCCTGTCTTCCTCAGGTGCCCGTGAACCTGCTCCGAGCCGGCCGCATCTTCGTGTTTGAGCCGCCCCCAGGTGTGAAGGCCAACATGCTGAGGACGTTCAGCAGCATCCCCGTGTCTCGGATATGCAAGGTAAGAACCGTGTTCTGTTTTAGCCCCAAAGACAGGCCTGTCGCTGAATTCAGATGCAGGCCTTTGTGTTCCGCAGAAACACCAGAGTGGCTCACTGTACAGGTATTTTCTTAACTGCTGGCAGAACTTACTGTGAAAAGTTGAAGTTACATATACATGGTGTTTGGTGGCCAGGCTGTGAGACTCCCATGGTAAAGCTCTGGCCAGAACCCAGATTCGTATCCCAGGTGTCAGGGAATCTGCTGATCCCAGCCCAGGCTGCCCTGGAACCCAGCAGTGCCCTCTGGACACCCAGCAAAAAGACAGAGTGTGGGCAGGAGAGGGGATTCTTAAATGCTCCAGTGACCCTTGAACAATGCAACCTCCATGCAAACATCCACATATGAAAGAAAATCTGTGTGTGACTTTTGACTCCCCCAAAACTTCAGAGTCACCTCTCGGTATCTGTGGGATTGGTTCCAGGGCCCCTGTAGATACCAGAATCCATAGTACTCAAGTCCCCTGTGTAAATGGGGTAGATCAATGCACGTAGTCAGCCCTCCCCATCTGCAGATGCAACACCCAGTGAGACCAAGGGCTGGCTGTGTATAATTTATCTCAACAGTGAAAAGCCCTTGGTCACGGAATCGTGCCTAATACTTGTGTTAACTGCTTCATGGTAATAAGCCCTGAAGTTCAGGGTGGTTCAGGTTAGGGCTTGGCAAGCTCTTCTCAAAGCTTCAGTTCCAACAAGGTCTGCACTGTTTTCTTAGCTAGAAAGGGTGCTGCTCTCCGGTGATTCTGTCATTGGTAACTTTCCTTCCGTAGTCCCCCAATGAGCGGGCTCGCCTGTACTTCCTGCTGGCCTGGTTCCACGCCATCATCCAAGAACGCCTACGATACGCACCCCTGGGGTGGTCCAAGAAATATGAGTTTGGGGAGTCTGACCTGAGGTCGGCCTGTGACACCGTGGACACGTGGCTGGATGACACAGCAAAGGCAAGTGTGGGCTGCACCTGTTAGAGGTGGAGGGGAAGCCCCTGGACACTTCCCAGGTGTGTGGCGCCTTAGAACACAGCGGACGGCGGGGACGCCTCGTTAGATGTGAGGAAGGAAGGAAACCAGCACACTAACCAGCCCTTCCTCGCCCAGGGCCGGCAGAACATCTCTCCAGATAAGATCCCGTGGTCTGCGCTGAAGACCCTGATGGCCCAGTCCATCTACGGTGGGCGAGTGGACAACGAGTTTGACCAGCGCCTACTGAACACCTTCCTGGAGCGTCTCTTCACGACCAAGAGTTTCGACAGCGAGTTCAAGCTGGCCTGCAAGGTGGACGGGCACAAAGACATTCAGATGCCCGACGGCATCAGGTATGGGCTGCCTCCCTCGCCCGCACGGTCGAGATGCTGGGCGGCGTCCGGGTCACACCTGACAGCTTTTCCGTGTGCGCTGGTTTTCCAGGCGGGAGGAGTTCGTGCAGTGGGTGGAGCTGCTCCCCGACACCCAGACGCCCTCCTGGCTGGGCCTGCCCAACAACGCCGAGAGGGTCCTCCTCACCACCCAGGGTGAGTGCCCCCGTGCCCGGTCCCCTGCCCCACCCTTCGCCACCTAACTGCTCCCAGGGGAAGCCAAGAAAATCTCCAGCCCAGCAGTGTCTTTTCTGCAGGCTCGGTGCCGGGTGGAGGCTGCCATTTACCCAAATGAGGCTCCTGTCTTCCATTCAGGAATAACCCTGTTTTGTCTTCTTAAGAGTTGGAAAGTACCTGGTATTAAGTGCTGTTTTTAAGCCATTAGCTTCTTATTGGAATATTGTTTTAGAATCTTTTTTTTTACTTGCCAGTTGGTTTCAATAAGCCAAAGTGGTCCCCAGACCCGCAGCCTCAGCTGGAAATTCTTAGAAAGGCTGATTCCCACCCTGACCTCCTGACTTCACGCTGGGTGCTAGGGCCCAGCCACCTGTTTTTTAAATTGATTTTAGAGGGAGAGGGAGGGAGCGGCATCCTCGTGAGAGGGAGCCATGGCCAGGCACCCTCCACATGCGCCGGCGGCTCCCTGCGGGCGCCTCACTGTGGCCACCTATTTAAACCCTTCCCTCCTCTGCTCTCCCGTCGCCTCCCTCCCTCCCCACGGCCCAGGCGTGGACATGATCAGTAAGATGCTGAAGATGCAGATGCTGGAGGACGAAGAGGACCTGGCCTACGCGGAGACGGAGAAGAAGGCGCGGGCGGACTCCACGCCCGACGGGCGCCCCGCCTGGATGAGGACCCTGCACACCACCGCCTCCAACTGGCTGCACCTCATACCCCAGACGCTCAGCCACCTCAAGCGGACGGTGGACAACATCAAGGTGGCCGGGCGGGGGGGGCAGGGCCACCTCAGTGTCCGGGGGCTCGAGGTGCTCTTAGCAAGTGGGTGGGTGACGGGCTGTGCCTGTGTCATCTCGGGAGGCACAGGCCTGAGCCGGGCGGAAGGGTGGTCCTCGCTGCGCTACTCACGAGTCCCGGAAGGTGGTCGTCTTCTGGGCTGGCAGTGTTGGCAGGGCCCTGGCAGATCCGACCAGCTTTGTGGAGGTTGGGTCCCAGGTCATACTCAGGGTGGCCATGGGAACCTGGACGGCGCTATGGATTCTAGGGCTCCCCCTGGATCCTGGGGCTCCCCCTGGAGGGTGGGTTACTCTGGAGGAGGGACCTCTTCTCAGCCCTCTTCCCTTCACTATGGCCCTCTATTCCCACAATCTTAGGACCCTTTGTTCCGATTCTTCGAGAGAGAAGTGAAGATGGGAGCAAAATTGCTGCAGGACGTCCGCCAGGACCTCGCCGATGTCGTCCAAGTGTGTGAAGGGAAGAAAAAGCAGACCAACTACCTGCGCACGCTCATTAACGAGCTCGTGAAAGGTGCGCTCAGAGGCAGGGCGGCCGTCCTGTGCCCGCTTCTCCAGCAGCTGGTCCACTGAGCATTTACAAAAGTCTTTATGCAACTTCTACAGTATTTAGGAGTGGGGGCAGGAAAGGGGGGGCCTTGGGTGCAGAGATATAGGGTGGCCCCAGATGCCTTCCATCAACCCCAAGAGCCTGAATCACCAGAGTCCCTCCAAGCGGAGCTGTGGGACAAGAGGCCGGGGCGGTACTCGGGTGGTTGGGTCCTCCAGACGCCCCCATTGGGTGCACTGGGCTCTTATAGAGCAGGTGCAGCCAGAGGGAGGCATCGGAGTGCACACCTGTGGGCACACTCAGCACGCAGGTGAGGGCCGGCAGATCCCCAGTCTGTGCGGGGATGGTGGGAACTGACACCGGCCTGGGGCCTCCTTGCCGCAGGGATCCTGCCGCGGAGCTGGTCCCACTACACGGTACCTGCGGGCATGACCGTCATCCAGTGGGTGGCCGACTTCAGCGAGAGGGTCAAGCAGCTGCAGAACATCTCACTGGCAGCGGCATCTGGCGGCGCCAAGGAGCTGAAGGTGGTGACAGGCTGCTGAGGGGGCCGGGGGAGGGGCAGCAGCAGCTGGGGGGACAAGCGGAGGCCAGGTCTGAGCCGGGAGGACGCAGGGGCGTGCTCCTCACCGGGGCTCCTCCTCCCCACAGAACATCCACGTGTGCCTGGGTGGCCTGTTCGTGCCCGAGGCGTACATCACGGCCACGCGGCAGTACGTGGCCCAGGCCAACAGCTGGTCGCTGGAGGAGCTGTGCCTGGAGGTCAACGTCACCACTTCGCAGAACGCCACGCTCGACGCCTGCAGCTTTGGGGTCACGGGTGAGCGGGTGGGCCCAGCCCCGAGTGTCACTCCCAAATGCGTTTAGGGAAGTTGGGTGGCCAGGAGCTCGAGCTGGACGTGGCGGGCCCCGAGCACCACAGGGCAGGGCGACACTGTCCCGCGCTGACGGGCCGACTCCTCCCTCAGGCCTGAAGCTGCAGGGGGCCACGTGCAGCAACAACAAGCTCTCGCTCTCCAACGCCATCTCCACCGTGCTGCCTCTCACGCAGCTGCGCTGGGTCAAGCAGACAAACGCAGAGAAAAAGGCCAACGTGGTAGGTGGCACCTCCCAGCCTCTGCGCTCGGAGATGCCGTGGCCCCCGTGCCTGGGCAGTCGTCTCCCCTCTCCTCCCTGGGAGTCGTGCCTGTGGCTAGTCACCTCTGTCCTGGGGGAAACGCACCCCTTCCTTCCGCAGAGGCCCTCGCCCAGTCCCCAGGCCACCTTCAGCCAGGTCTCCCTCCTCGCCCCGTAGGTGACCTTACCCGTGTACCTGAACTTCACCCGGGCAGACCTCATCTTCACAGTGGACTTTGAGATCGCCACCAAGGAAGATCCCCGCAGCTTCTACGAGCGCGGCGTCGCTGTGCTGTGCACGGAGTGAGCTGCAGGGAAAATGCGGTATTTAACACTCACTCTTGAAGCCTTCGGAAGGTGTGCGCCTGTCGGAGCAGAGTCGTGGTTGGAGCTTGAGAATCGTGAGGGAAGACTGACGTCGGGACTGGTGGGATGTGGAGGGTCCACGCGTGTGTTTTGAGGGTCAGTCGCATGGCTAGTTTTATGAAATAAAACACTAAGCATGACCTGCTCCCACCTCTTCTGTCTCAGCACTGGCCTCGGGCTCCAGGTGAGCTCTGTCCGCTGCGGCTACGGAATTACAAACCCAGGGTGGGGACGCCATCAGGACACAGGACAGCCAGATATGCCCGGAACAGCCCTGGCCCGTCCTGGATCAGTAACTGCCACCTTAGCTTGTGTAGCTCCCCCTGGTGGAGCTGGGCGGTGTTTTTGTGTCACAGACGAGGGTGCTGATGCCCCATCCGGCTCTGCCACCCCTCCTGTCTCCTTCCCGGATCTCATTCCTGAAGACCCCAGGGTGGCAGCAGGTGGAGGCGGCGGGCAGCCTGGGTGCTGTTCCTGTTCACGGGGACGGGAGGGTGTGGCCTCCCTGCGAGAACAGGCTCTGGCCTCGGTGCCCTGTGAGAATTCCCAAGGCTCAGCGGTGAGGCCCAGGCCCTGTGACAGAAGCTGCTGTCCTCCCAGTGGCCCTGTGAGCCACGTGGCCTGAGTGAGGGTCTGAGTCCTGCCCGGACACTCAGGTCCTCACCCCCAACCCCAGGGGCTTCTGTGGAGCCGCCAGGCTCAGCGTCCCCAGGCGGGGAGCCTGAGACGAGAGCCAGAGCCGCTGCCTCACGCACCTCTGGAGCCCTCCTCAGAGGCTTGATTGCAGCCCAAAGCTGGAGTCCATTGAGAAGGGGTCCATTGCAAACAGGCCCATTTTATAACTGGGTTTCTCCCAGTAAATGAGGATCCTTTGCATTTGTGCAGCAGGAGCCCTAGAGGTGTGGCAGGTTCACACCTGAGCCCACAGAAAAGCCCCGCGGGTGAGAGTTCCCGTCCGGCCATGAGCTCACCCCCCTTACAGACGAGGGCCCAGGCATAGAGACTGACGTGGTGCCAGGCGAGGGCTCTGGGCACAAGAGGAACTCGCCCTGTGACCCGCAGAGGCCCAGCTGGTTGGGATGCAGAGCAGCTCCCCACAGGGCAGCTCCATTACAGGCCACTCAGCCACCGAGACACCGTCCCCCCGCCCTCAGCCTGGGGCAGGTTACCGCAGGTTCCCCATCGAGGGCTGCCAGGTAGACCCCACAAGGAATGTCCAAGGCACCTGCTGGCCTCCCAACCTAATGCCCAAGGTGATAACACCAGTCAGGGCCTCCTCAAGCCTCACCCCCACCCAGCCCCTCGCTGACTCCATCCATGGGGCCTGAGTTGGGAACCGTCTCTGGGACCACCACCGGCCCTGCAGCTGAAGGGTCTGGCTAGAAATGGGCCACAGCCCTACCCGTCCTCACAGGCAGAGCTGGCAGAAAAGGGGACCTGAGGGGGCCTGGGAGGCATATAACCACCCACCCAAGGGACCAGCTCCACCACACACACCACCAGCCCGGCGTCCCTGTGGAGGAGAGGGGGACTCCCAGGCCAGGTGCCCCCACCACCAGGAAGGACACCAGGCTCCTGTCCTTGGAGACTCCCTTTTATTGTCACTGAGCACAGGGTGGTCCCGGGGCCTGTGGACAGTAGCCACCGCACAGGGTGGGGCCACATGATGCTGACACCGATTCTCGAATGGCCCGTGGTCCGTGCCTGCAAGGAGGTGAAATGCTTGGTGAAATGGGAAGCGTGAAGCCACTGCCCCGCTGTCTTTAGATGTCACTACCATGTTACTACCTCGAGACCGTGCCGGCACCCCAGCGAGCCAAGGCCAGTGTCCCAGGCGTCCCTGATGGGCAGCAGTGGGACAGGAACAAGGACAGGGCTATGAAGACGTCCATCAGCACGAGCACTGCCCCGGCCTGCCCCGGTCACCCTCCCTGAGCCTCCCGCTCCCCTGGGCCTGGCCCCCCTGGGTCTAGGCTCCCCTGGGCCTGGCCCCCCTGGGTCTAGGCTCCCCTGGGCCTGGCTCCCCTGGGTCTAGGCTCCCCTGGGTCTAGGCTCCCCTGGGCCTGGGCCTGGGCCCCCTGGGTCTAGGCTCACCTGGGTCTAGGCTCCCCTGGGCCTGGCTCCCCTGGGCCTGGCTCCCCTGGGTCTAGGCTCCCCTGGGTCTAGGCTCCCCTGGGCCTGGGCCTGGGCCTGGGCCCCCTGGGTCTAGGCTCACCTGGGTCTAGGCTCCCCTGGGCCTGGCTCCCCTGGACCTGGCCCCCCCTGGGTCTAGGCGACGTAGGGCTTCCTCCTCTTCCTCTTCTCGGGCTCTGACAGCAGCAGCTCCAGTTTCCTCTTGGACAGTATGAGCCTGGGCGCCTTGTCCCTCTCACTCCCGAGTCTAGGTGTCAGCCGTGACACTCTGGCCCTGCCCTGCACACGGTGGCCAGTCTCGGGGGGCTCCACAGCAGGGAGGAGGGGCCCCCAGTCTTCCTCCGTCATTTCTGCGGGCTGCATGTCCACATCATTGAACCCCGGGGACGCAGGGTTCCCGCCGGTGGCTCTCACCACAACGAGGGCTGGAGTTTCTGGTGAGAGAGGGTCTGAGTGCGCTTCCGGGCTCCTGGGTGTTGGGGTGTGCGAAGGCGGGTGGCAGGTCGTGGCACTTGGAGAACAGTCCTTGAAGCTGCAGGCCAGGTGGGCAGGGATGTCCTCCAAACCAGGGTAGGGATCTAAAAGCTGAGGACACCACGCCACTGAGCCCCCGAGCCCCTCCCCGCAGCGGGGCAGCTGCAGCTCCTTGTTACGGTCATTTCTCCCCTCCCTGATGCCGGCAAACCTTGCACGATCTGCCTTGCACATAAATCCTTCAAAATGCATCAGACAGATCACACAGCACCCAAAATTCCTGAGGGTCCACTGTCGCCAGGGCCCAGCCTGAGCCCTGTCATTTAAAGCCCTTTGCCCCAGGGCTGGGCTCAGGCAGGCCCAGCTGGCTCGGTGCACGTGGCCCGGCCAGGGGTCTGAACCCATTCCTGCCCAATGCCCCCTCCAAGGCACAGCATCCCTGGTGCAGGACAAACTCGGCCCTGGCCTGCTCCTGACCAGGCCTGTGCCCACGTGCCCGTTGCTGCCCACTGCCCCTTGCACAGGCGGCCAAAAGAACCTGAGATGGGCGCTCAGGTCCAACTGCCCCGTTTTCAGAGGTGCCATGGTCTGTTCTCGAAGGCGCGTGGGCAGTGTGTCTGAGCAGCAGGCAGGAGCCACCCCCACCCCAGGGCAGTGACCACAGCCCAAGGGGGGTCCGGAGCTTCCTGGGTGTCTAGTAGCAGCCCCCCCGCCCCTGACCTTTGTCAGCATTTCCTACTTACTCGGCCTCTATTTTACCTTCGCCACCAGCACTCTTGGGGGGGGGGCGCCCGGCAGTGAAGGTCCCCAGAGAGCGTCTAAGTCTCTGAGGCTAATCACTGCCCCCTCCCGCACTCACCCGAGCGGCTCTCTCTCACTGCTTTGGGTGCTGTGTGGAGACATCCTTCCAAATACACCACGAGGACCCGTGAAGACGGGAAATCCATCGGGCTGATCAACAGACCCAACGTTCCTGCGCCCCAGTGTCTCCCTCTCACTGACCCCACACGTGGCTTCCTGACACCCAGCCGGGACCCAGGGCGGGGTCAGTGCAGGGACCCTGTGGGCAGTGGAGACCCTGGGAGCTCATTTCCTCTCTGGACAGCTGATACTGTTCTTTATCCCCCAAAGGGGTAAATAAGAAAATAAAGGCCGTAATCTGTAGGCAACTGTCGTGGGTTCAGATTCAGAAAGTGGTCGGAGCTGCTGGGACCACAAAGCCAGCATCACCCACTGTGTGACCCCCCGAGGAGCAGGTGGGGGTGCAGGTGGGGGTGACAGTCTCTCGCTGTGAACAAACCCTGAGATGCCCGGTGGGACACACTCGGGTTTGGGTGAGAGTGACAATGGCACGCAGAGCTGCTCTTCAGTGTTACCCGGTGCCCTAAAACACCCCGAGCCAGGCAGTAACTGCGCCTCGAGGGTCAGGATTCATTTTCATTTTGATTGAGGATTTTAAAATTGACTAATTGTAAAACGATAGTCTTGTCAATCCTCCAGGCAAAATACTTCATCGTTTTATCTTATTTTTAAAAATTTTTTAAAGCCCAGCTGGACGTGGCTCAGTGGTTGAGCGTCGACCTGGGATCCAGGTGATCGGGGTTCGATTCCCCGTCAGGGCACATGCCCGGGGTGTGGGCTCCATCCCCAGTCAGGGGCGTGCAGGAGGCCGCTGATCAATGACTCTCTCATCATTGATGTTTCTACCTCTCTCTCTCTCTCTGAAATCAATAAAGATATATTTTAAAAAGTAAAAATCAAAATTTTTTAAAGAGTAAAAAAAATTTAAATATCAAAATGAATTTTTTTTCCAAAATATGGAAACACAACAAGGCAGGGAAGAGTCCACGCAGCAGGCTGGAGGCTGGCCCTTGGCTGGCCCTGGGGGGGGCGGCTCCAGCCATTCCCTCCACAAGAGCAGCAGCGGGTGGCCCTGGCAGGGCAGTTGGTTAGAGCGTTGTCCCGATACACCAAGGTTGTGGGTTCGATCCCCGGTCAGGGCACATACAAGAAGCAACTAGTGAATGTATAAATAATGGAACAACAAGTCGATGTTTCTCTCTCCCTTTCTATCTCTAAAATCATAAACCTTTAAAAGTTAAAAATAAATAAAACTTAAAAGAGTGGCCGCCGTCTAACGTACCTCTCTCCAGATTCCTTCAACAAAGTCCACGTGGTTCTTTCTGTGATTGACCTGAGGGAAAAACGTCCTGAACAATCCTTCCAATCGAGGGAGGCAGATGGTAGCTTAGTGTTCAAAGCAAGAGCCAGGGTGCCCACTGCCCAGGCCAGCGGTCTCTGCCACGGCTTCTGGCGGGGGGGGGGGGGACAAGGAGATGCTTCCGGAGTCTGAGCAGGGGCAGAAGGGCCCTTAGAGGTTTGGTTGAGGGACTGAAATGCAAAGCTGGGCCCCAGCCGGTTTGGCTCAGTGGTTAGAGCGTCGGCCTGCAGAGTGAAGGGTCCTGGGTTCAATTCCAGCCAAGGGCATGGACCTCGCTTGCAGCCTTGATCCCCGACTCCAGTCAGGGTGCTTGGGGGAGGCAACCAATTGATGTGTCTCTCACATCAATGTTTCTCTCTCTCTCCCTTCCACTCTCTCCAAAAAGCAATGAAAAAATATCCTCAGATTAGGATTAAAATGTAAAGCTCGGCCACTCTGAACCAGGAAAGCACTGAAAGAAGCAAAAATGACCCACGGGCCCCGCAGGGCAGCCCACACTCGTTCCGCACGAACGCGACTGGCCACCCGCCCTTCCCTGCAGAGGCCCAGGCGGGCCAGGCGTCCACGTTCCAGAACCCTCCCCACCGGGCGCAGGCTGCCCAGGAAAGCAACTCCCCAAGGACGGGGGCTTGAACACCTCTGATCTGGGGAGGAGAAGACCTGTAAGGACGACCCCAAGCACCAACGACATTTCCAAGGAGGCTCGGCCCGGGCAGAGCTCCCGCCCCGGGCGCAGGGCCCCCTCCCGTCCCGCCCTCTGCGCGTCCCGCCGGGGGACAGGCCGCGGCAGGAAGCACCTTGAGGAGATGGAGCGCGTTTCTCTGCCTCCTCCGGAAGCCCGCCCTGGTGCTGGTGGCGCCGAACGCGGCCCGGATGCAGCTGGGGCGGCCGGCCCTCAGACCCGCCATGGCTCGGGCAGGCGAAAGCCGCTCACTGCACTACAGCCCCGCTCCTGGGACGAAGCGGGTCAGCGGGTCAGGGGCGAGTGAAGGGCTGACCACCAAAGGCCGGAGGGAACCTTCTGGATGTAGGAACCCGTCCTGCCTGTGGCGGTCGCTCCACCGGGTACACTTGTCAAAGGTCAGCGCTGTGCGCCCAGAGGGTGAGCTTCGCTGTAAGTCACACGTCAGCGAGACAAATCCGGGGAGCGTTCAGAATCTTTTTAATGAAAAGAAACCCCACAGGCCGCTGGCGGTGCAGGCAGGTCACCCAGGATCAATACCTCAGCCTGGGGAAAGCCCCTCACGGGGAAATGTCACACCGTCATGGACACGGAGAGTTCTGGAACACGGGAGTGCAGAGGGGACCACCATCCAGCTCAAATGTCCTCCCTGCTTTGTTTTGTTTCTTAACAGATAAATTTAAGCCCAGGCTGGGGACTGACTCACCCAAAGTGATATAAACTCAGCTTTTCCTAAAAACTTTGGAGTTGTTAAAAACAAATTTTTAAAAAAATGTGGAACACTAGCCCAGCCGGCGTGGCTCAGTGGTTGAGTTTTGACCTGTGAACCAGGAGATCGCGGTTCGATTCCCGGTCAGGGCACATGCACTGGCTGTGGGCTCGCTCCCCAGCAGGGGGCGAGCAGGAGGCAGCCGATCAGTGACTCTCATCATGGATGTTTCTCTCTCTCTCCCTTCCTCTCTCTGAAATCAAGAAAAACATATTAAAAACAAAAAACTATACACCCAAAAAAACAGAGAACATCTACTCTAAAAACAAACAAACATAAAAACCAAAACAAAACTAAGAGAGCAGGAGTCTACCAACCTCCGTGGAGTTTCATGTCACGCGGTTTCCTCGAGAATCCCGGGGGAGGCTCCACGAGACCTGTTGGAAATCGTCCGTCACAAACAAGCACCACCTGCAGCAGGCTTTGCCTGAGGGACGCAGGTTCCCAAACTGGGCTCCTCGGAACACCCGTTCTCAGGCCTAGAAAGCAACGGTTCAGAGAAACACAAAATTGTACACACCAGACCTGAAGGCAGCGATTTTCAACACTTTTCATCTCACAGCACATAAACTAATGACTAAAATTCTTCAGCACACCAAAAAATATATATTTTTTGCTGATCTGACAAAAAAGTAGGCATAATTTTGATTCATCCACACTGGATGGCTACTGTTGTGTTGGCTGTTGTCATTTTTTATTTGACAATTTAAGGGAAAGGAGGTCAGTGACCCTGACTACTCAGGTACTGCTTGTTTTAAAAATTCTTGCGGCACCTGGTTGAAGATCGCTGCCCTACGGCATCCTCGTTTGAAATGTCCCTAATGAAGAGTTCAGAAGTCACCACTCTGCCCAAGAGTCACCAAATCTCTACCTTCAAGCAAGCTCTGTCCATGAAGCTCCGAGTGCCCACTGCCCCTCTGGCACCTGTCCAGGTGCATGCAAGAGCACACACATGCACACACACGCACACGCACGCACACGCACGCACAGCCATGTGAACACACACTTCACACCATGTGTCATTCTGGTCCCAAGGCTCCACCCACCACCTCTGGTGACCCCCGTTTTCATCTCCCACCTCCAAACCCCCGCACCCCACTGCCCAGCTTCCTGTGGGGTTTCTAGTAGGTTCTTCCAACAGCAGAGAGGTCTGGATCAGACTCTCCGCTGGAGCCTCCAGAGGGAGCCACCCAACACCTGGACTTCAGACTCTGGCCTCCAGGACTGAGAGGATGCATCTCTGTTGTTAGAAGCCACCCAGCTGGTGGTCATCTGTTAGGGCCACCACCGGAAAGCAATGCACCCTGTTAGGTACAAGGGCTATTATTCAGAGGAAAGTGACGTGATCTTAAAGATTTCCACTCTTTTTGTTTGAACAAGAGCAGCCTGGTCGGCGTGGCCCAGCGGCTGAGTGTCCACCCAGGAACCACGAGGTCACATTTCAATTCCCCCTCAGGGCACATGCCCCTGTTGCGGGCTCGATCCCCAGTAGGGGGCGTGCAGGAGGCACCTGCTCAATGATTCTCATCATTGATGTTTCTCTCTTGCTCCCTCTCCCTTCCTCTCTCTGAAATCAATAAAATATATTTAAAAGAAGAGCCAGTCGGGGCCTGTCTACTCTGTGAGGAATGCGAGACACGCCAGTCTGGGCTGGAGGCTGGAATCCAACATTTAAGTACCAAGGGCAGCAAAAGACCGGGCTGGACATGAAATCACCCTGAACCCAATCCTGGTGGCCAAAACGTCAATCATTTAAAGTGACGCCATTTCCAATATGTGGGAGAAATAACCCAACTAGTGGGGAACACAGAGAAAAAGGGAAGGGAAAAAAGTTCTATTTTTTAAAGGTATCATTCCCCAATGTTATATTTGAGCTTTAGATAGTAAAAAACAGAAACAATCCCAGCCCCCCCTCCCCACTCCCCCCCACCCCCACAACCTAGGAAAAAGTCACTTTCAGACTCACCTCAGGGGTGTCAAGAAGTCATAAGCTGGCAACCTGAAGTTTTAGAACAGAAAAGTTAGGGAGCAGCAAATCAACTTCTGGCCAGTTCTTCCTTATAGCCCTTGCCCATCCTGGCCCCACCCCATCCATCCTGGCCCCGCCCCCGTCCGTCCTGGCCCCGCCCCCGTCCGTCCTGGCCCCACCCCGCCCGTCCTGGCCCCGCCCCTGTCCATCCTGGCCCCGCCCCCTGCCCATCCTGGCCCCACCCCATCCATCCTGGCCCCGCCCCCGTCCGTCCTGGCCCCGCCCCCGTCCGTCCTGGCCCCACCCCGCCCGTCCTGGCTCCGCCCCTGTCCATCCTGGCCCCGCCCCTGTCAATCCTGGCTCCACCCCCTGTCCACCCTGGCCCCGCCCCTGTCCTGACTCCACCCTCTGTCCATCCTGGCCCCGCCCCTGTCCATCCTGGCTCCACCCCCTGTCCATCCTGGCCCCGCCCCTGTCCTGACTCCACCCTCTGTCTATCCTGGCCCCGCCCCGCCCATCCTGGCCCCGCCCCTGCCCATCCTGGCCCAGCCCCCTGCCCATCCTGGCAAATTTTCCTAATGAAGCTTTTTAAACTTTTGTAAATAGAATGTGTAACGCATGAGAGAACACTGGATAATAGCAAAATAATTTTTTTTAAATAATACAAACTAAATGCCTGTCGACAAGGCAAGAAGGGGGAGAAGATGATGGGTCGGGACCTTCCCAAACAGTCCAAAATCCCAGGGGGGAGTGGCCAGGCCTGAGAGCCCACAGCTCTGCCTGGGGACCGGCCCCGCCTCCACCCCTGGAGCCAGGCCCAGGAGTGGCCCTGGGGGGACAGGCCAGCTCCCCGGCCGGCTGCCCCTGTGGGCGCCGACCGGGAGCCTGGGGGCCCCCAGGAGCAGGGGCTGCCGACGGAGGGTGGCGGTGCCGTCCAGGGAGCCAGCCGCTGAGAGGAGGGGTCAGGGCGGGCCGCTGGCCTGAGAACCAAGGGGGCGGTCAGGGCGGGTGCAAAACGGGTTCGGAAGTTCTCCCGACGGCCCTCGGCAGCCGACCAGCGCCTCCCGCTCACTTTCCCGGGACCCGCGGGCTGCCTCCTGCGACCCCGCGCGGACCAAGCCCCCGCCTGCAGCCCCCCGGGCGGGCCTCACCTGCTGGCTGCGCGCCGGCCTCTCCACGGAGCCCGGGCTCCTCGCGGGCCATCAGATCACCAGGCTCTACAACCAGAAAGGAAAGCGTTTCCGGGCGCAGGGGCGCGCGGCGCGCACAGCGCAGCACCCCGCGGGCCTGACTTCTCGCTTCTGATCGCTTTCCTTCGAGGGGGCCGCGGCTAAAACTGCATTTTGGAGGAAATACTGAGCGGCTCGGCCCGCCGACGCCAACCGGCCGCAGGCGAGTCCGGGTACCCAGGATCCTCCTGTGGGTCTGGGGGTGTGGGCGGGGGCCACTGCCCACGCGCAGGCTGGTTGCCCCCCAGGGCCAAGCAGGGGCAGCCCCGGCCACCCCGTGACGGACGCCGCAGGGGGCGCCCTTTCTCAATTCCTCGCTCATACCCGGGTGAGCCGGACGCGCCCCCACACCAGCCCCCACCTCACACCAGGGTCTGCGAAGCAGGGACCCCCCTCACGGGGTGAGAGCGGGGTGTGGCGAGGTCCTCGCTCCCGAAGGGCAGGGACAGCCCCCCACACCCTTTTGGGGGGGCAACGCCCTCACTCCCACGGGGCAGGGACCCCCACGCAGGAGCCGGGCTGCGCGGCCTCGGGGCCCCCCCTTTCTGAGGGAGGCACCCCTCTCCTGTCCGGGCCAGCCCGCAGCCCGCAGCCCCTGGCGCCTGGCGGGCGCACGTGGCCCGCGCACCTGGCCTCGCAGGCCGCGCCCACCTGCCGCACTCGGGGGGCTGCGCCCCCGCTTCCCGGCCCCCGTGCAACCTCCGGGGTGGCAGGGAACTGGGGCGGGAGGGTGGCTCCGAGAAGGGGCGCCGTCACTCCAGTCGGGGCCACCGGAGTCGGGGACGCTGACCCCGCGCAGCTGGGGCGGCCTGCAAGGGCCGGGGTGCGGGGCGCGGGCCGGCGCCGCACCCACCTCCTGCGCGGCTCGTCCATTTTGCGCGCAGAGGGATGGTTCCTGAGTCAGGAAGGAAGGTCTGGGGGCCAGACCCCCGCTGTGTGACGTCACAGGCATCTCCATGGCAACGAAGCACGCGGCTCCCGGGAGCCGGGATGGGGCCCGCGCCCCCCGAGGGGCGGAGTGTCTCCTGCGCGCCCGCCGCCCAGCCAGCCCCTCGGCAAAGCTCCGGATCCTTCCTTCCGCGGGGCCCGCTCCACGCGGGACCGGGGAGGGCTTTTCTAATGCATAATTTTGCCGCAAAACCTTGAGCGACTCCCCCGTGCCCTGGGACGTCCAAGCCCTTCCCCGTGGCCGCGCGCTCGCCCCGAGACCCGTCCGCGCGCCAGGGCTGCAGCCACGCGCGCCCCTCCCAACGCGGGGAGGCTCCAAGCGCTCTCCCCGCCGACCACCCACAGCGCTGACTTCGCCCGGAGATGCGCCCCCCACCCCGCCTCCACCCCGCCTCCACCTCGCCAGCGTAACTTCTGTGGCCTACTTTGGCACCGCCTCCAGGAAGCCTTCCTTGACCTCCGAGATCCGGGTTAGGAGCCGCTCCTCGGTGCGCCCACTGCCGACCGGCCTCCCTAGAAGGCGCCTGTTGATTTCTACGTGGCCCCTTAGACCGTCCTCCGCAGCCCAGAGATGCTCAACCCCCATCCCCCCCACCTCCCGCACAGGAACTGCTCAGCAACATATTTTGGACGAACGATGAACTGGTGAATTAAAGATGCCACAACTAAGGTTACCTGCTCAGCCACTTACTACTATTATTATTATTAGCAGTTTTGGAAGTCAGAAACTGAGGGTCTTTCAACTTTGTCTATTTTCAAGATCGTTTGGCCCGGCCGGCGTGGCTCAGTGGTTGAGAGCAGACCCATGAATCAGGAGGAGAGCGGGTCTGGCTTGGGTCAGGGCTCACGTGCCGCTGCAGGCCCAGTAGGGGTGCAGGAGGCAGCCGAGAGTGACTCATCATTGATTTTCTCTCTCTCCCGCTCCCTTCCTCTCTCAAATCAGTAAAAACGTATTTTTTTAAAAAAAAATTATTTGGCTCTTCTGGGTCCCTTGCTTTTCCATGTGAATTTTAGAAACGACTTGCCGATTTGTGAAACAAACGCCAGCGGGATTTTGCTAAGGATTGTTGCGAAGCGGTAGCTCACCCTGCGAGTCCTGCCGTCTTAGCATTGTGCCTCCCAGCGCCGGAGCGAGGGATGTCCTTTCCTGTATTAGGTCTTCTTTGTTTTAGCAAAGTTCTGTGGGTTTTTGCGTGTGAGTCATATATTTCTTTTGTTCAATTTATTTCTAAGTGTTTTTGATGCTATTGTAAAAATAGAACTGTTTTCTTAGTTTTATCTTTGGATTGTTCATTGTTCGTGTATAGAAATACAACCGACTTTCGAACGTTGACCTTGTGTCCTGAAACCTTGCCGAACTTGTTCTAATGGGGGGTGGGGGGGGGAGAGAGTCCTTATAATTTTCTATATACAAGATCATGTCACCCACAGATAGAGATAATTTTTTCTGCTTCCTGACCAATCAGGATGCCTTCTCTCCTTTTCTCTTGCCTGATGGCCCTGGCCCCAACCTGGAGCGCAGTGTTGAACAGCACTGGTGACAATGAACAGGATCCTGCCTTACTCTCGCTGTGTTTCCTCTCGGAACCAAGTGCCTGGAGTATGTCCCAGTTACACAGATGTGCTCAGGGATGGATGAAGGGCTTACAGGTGAAACCATGTCACAAAATCCAGGGGATGCTTCAGAAAGCCCGGAGGGGGTGCTTCGGGGGCTGTGGTTCTATCCATCCAACCATGTAACAAGTGGGTGGCTGATCTATCAACTTTTTCATTCGGATTTGTTAGGGTTTTGTTCGTTTTTTATCTGGAATTTAAAAAACAACACTGCTTCTTTTGGGACCCCCGTTCCAGCTCTAGAACGTTCATTGGTCAAGTGCTGAAGCCCTAATGTACTTTCATAAGAAGAGGCTGGCCCAGCCGACGTTGAGCGTGATCTATGAACCAGGAGGTCAGGGTTCGATTCCTGGTCAGGGCACATGTCCGGGTTTCGGGCTCGGTCCCCAGTGGGGGGCGTGCAGGAGGCAGCGAATCGATGAATCTCTCACTGTTGATGTTTCTCTCTCTCTCTCTGAAATCAATAAAAACATATTTAAAAAAAAAAAAAATGTGTTTTTCAAGCAGGCGAACACCGTTGGCAAACGACGTGCTCAGCCCACTGGCTCTTCGGATCATCATGGAATCTTTGTTCAGTTTTTAATGGAGCTATTAATACACCATGACTCACCCAGGGCCCTGCTTCCTGGAGTGTTCTGCCCGGGGAGGGGAAGCAATGTTCCTTCCTACGGACTTTCAAAGGTTGGAGCAGATCTTGAAGGCTTAGAAAGGGAACAAAAGGTTCCCGAATTATACAAAGTTATTTACACAAATTTTCATCCCCACAGGAAGGGGGAAACCTAACAAATTATATGTGCCCAGCTATTCATTCACATCCACAAATATGTACCAGGGGCACCGGCTGGTGGCGACGAATGCCACACACCTTCCCTCGTGGGGACAGGCAAAGGGGGGAGGTCGGACTGAACACCAGTCGCCGCAGGACAACTGTGAGAAATGCCACGAAGGGAGAGGCTACAGGGGCCAGACAGAGGTAGGATTTAGGCCAGTCCTAGGGGGCATGAGGACCATTGCAGGCGACTTACTGCTTAATGGGTAGGCTTCTGTTTGGGATACGTAAAGGTTCTGGAACTAGGCCCTGTCCAGGCAGTTCGGTTGGTTAGAGCATCATCCCAAAACACCAAGGCTGCAGGTTCGATCCCTGGTCAGGGCACATACAAGAAACCAATGACGCGTCAATAAGTGGAACAACAAATCCATGTCTCTCTCTCTCTCTTCCCCCCTTCCTCTCTCTCTCTCTGAGATCAATAAAAAGAGGAAAAAATAGATACTGGAAATAAATACTGGTGATGGCTGCACATTTTAAATGTAGTTAATGCCACTGAACTGTACACCGAAAATGGTAAATTGCATGTTCTGTACATTTTACCACAATTAAAAACAATAAGACTGCCCTGGTCAGTGTGGCTCAGTTAGTTGGGCTTTGTCCTGTGCGATGAAAGGCCACTGGTTCAGGTTCAATGTCCAGTCAGGGCACATGTGCAGGTTGTGGCTCAGTCCCCGGTAGGGGGCAGGTGTACAGAGGCGGCCAGTCTATGTTTTTCTCTCCCTCCCTCCCTCCCTCCTTCCCTCCCTCTTCCTCTCTCTCTAAGAATCAATAATAATGTTTTTGAAAAAACATAAGACCATTCCTAGAAGGGTAACTCTGGCGCATGAATACCTTGAGAGAGGGGCTCTGTCAGGTTTGCACAGCCCACCTGCGTGCTGAGACTTCCCTGCCTCAGGAGGCCAGTGGGAGATGAAAGGGAGTTTGGAAATCTCCAAAATAAGTTAAAAAAAATGAAGGAGTGTAAGCTAAAGTGTCTGTAAGCTGATATGCTTAGGCTCATTTATTAACAAGTATCTGAGCGTGTGCCACGTGCCAGACACTGTTTAAAGCATTTGGGACAGATCAATACTGCATGTTTATTCTCAAAACTCAGGACAGGTCACGTGGGCTCCCCTCAACCCCGTCTTCAGAGGCAGAGCGGAGCCTCAGACGCCCACCCCAGGTTTGACCCTAGTGCTGAGGGGCAGGGAGACCACAGGGGTTGTCAAGGAGCCTGCGCCCTCCGATCGGTTTCCTCTGTAAGACAACATGGGGGGGGGGCTGGGATGGAGCAAGGGGCCACAGGACAGGATGGTGGCACTGACTTACCAAACCACCTCAGTGTTGCTGGCGTTAAGGACATTTTCCAGGGTGGGCATGGGCCCCACTATTTAGAAGCAGCCACCAGCACAGGCCACGGGCCGTCCCAGCAGGTGAGCTGTGCAGCAGTCCCGGTCCAGGCCTGCGGGCCGGGCTCACGGTCCAGACACACGGTTCGTGATTTCTACCCTCCAGCTCTCTCATCACTCAGACCGTCCACTCTTCCTTCCCAAGGCCGAGCCGTCCAGGCTCTCAAGCCTGGCGATGCCCCCTCCCTCGTCCTGGCGAGCTCCCTGCGCCCCTCTGTTGAAATAAGGTCAACCTTATGCCAGCAGTTACCGTCTTCCAGGAGCTTCCCCACACCTTGCCCCTCCTTGCTGTCCTTATACCTCCCCTGGGGGCCTCATGGCCTTCACTGTAGCCACCATAGCTGCGTTGCTCTGCCCACCTTCCCCAATGACACCGTTTTCGTGTGTGGCCCCACCAGACTGTACTGGGCCAGCTCTTAGTGGGTGTTCAATAAAAGCGATGAACACATGTGCCTGGTAGGGATAGCTAGAAGTTCAGAGGACCAGAGACGGTGAGGGTGGAAGTAGTCTAGGAAAACTTCCTGGAGGAGGCGAGGCTTAGACTGGGGCTTGCTGGACGTTACACTCTGGACATTATCTGGTAGAAGCGAGCCTGAGTAAGGTGATCTCATAGGACAACAGGAGGAAAGGTCCCACCTGAGTAGGTGAGTCTTTGGAAGGAACAGCTGTCAGTTGCTGAGCACTTGGTAACGCCAAGCACCTGCTGAGTCTGTTCACCTGGAAAATGGCAGAACAGCCTTGAAGGGACTAATTTACAAATGAGGCCCGAATGCAGGGGTCCATGGGCTTGCTCAAGGTCACTTTTGGACGCCAGGAGGCTGCTTTCTACATCTTTGCTTCTTTTTTTTTTTAAAGATATATTTTTTATAAATATATCTATTGATTTCAGAGAGAGGAAAGGAGAGGGAGAGCTAGAAACATCAATGATGAGAGTCACTGATCGGCTGCAGCCTGCAACCCGGGCATGTGCCCTGACCGGGAATCGAACCCTGATCGCCTGGATCCTAGGTCGACGCTTAACCGCTGAGCCACGCCTGGCCGGGCGCTTCTCTTTTCTCATGAGCTATTAGGTATAGCCCACCATTAAACTCACCCATTTTAAGCTCTATGGACTTTAATAAATATATACACCTGCGCAATCATCATTTCAAGTTTTTGGACACTTACAAATGTTCTCTCCTGCTCCTCCACAATCAATCCCACCAGGACTCCTGGTGGGCCCCAGATTACCCACTTTTCCACCCTCTGATGTACTTTTGCTTTTTTTGGAATTATATGAAATCACATCGTATGTAGCTTTCACTTAGCATAATGCTTTCCAGAACCCACAACTTAACGCTGTTTTCCAACACTGCTCCTGTTTACCCAGGTCTCTCATTTTTTAGTTCTGTGCCCAGGTGTTGCAAAGCCTTCTGTAAAGCTTGTTTTTATTTAGTATATTACTGTGAATGAACAGAGATTTAACGCTTGTCGCTAACACAAATTCAATTGGGTTTTGTATATTTATCTTCTAAGACTTTGCTAAATTCAGTTTTCAGACCGTTTTTGTAAATTCCTTACTGGTTATCTACAGATAACCAAGTAATCTGTGAATGAATTTTATCTTTTCCAGTCTGTACCCATCTTTGCTTTTTCAGTGCAAATTTTAGCATCCAGTCCCCCCTCAGCAGGATGGGACTAATTACAGGTGTAAAACCACATTGGTTTTTTTAAAAAATATATCTTTATTGATTTCAGAGGGGAAGGGAGAGGGAGAGAAACATCGATGAGTCACTGAGCAGCTGCCTCCTGCACACCCCCTACTGGGGACTGAGCCTGCAACCCGGGCATGTGCCCTGACCGGTAATCAAACTGCAATCTCCTGGATCCTAGGTCGATGCTCAACCGCTGAGCCACGCCGGCTAGTCCACATTGGGTTTTAAAGCAGCAGGTGAGGGACTTCTGGTGGCCTCTTCCTGGGGTGCCAGCATGGTGTGTATGCCCCACCCACTGGCCAGGCGTCCCTGCTCCGTGTGGGTTACAGGGGGACAGTTCCAGATACACAGTCCTTGTCTACTTGCCATAAACGTTCTCCCAGTGACTCGGAGGGAGGGCAAACTCAGTGGGAGACCACTTACAGAAGTCCTTGGCTTGCAAGTTCCCTCAAGCACCTGCAGCTTGGATTTGAATGCAATCTTGAATACTCTTACGAGAAGCGTTGGCACCTCCCTGTTGCCCTTGCCAGTCAACCCCTAGTTTCAGCAGGTATACCCTACACTTCCCCCAGCTGGTAACCTCTCAGTAAGGCACAAAGGCAGGAAGACTAGGGGCTTTGGGGTTAAATGTGGGCTCAAATACTGATGCCTCAATTGAATTCCTAACAACCCCACCTCAGAGTATTTTAAGGAGTAAATGCGATCAGTGTTCACCAGGCACTAAGTACCTACTGAGCACGGACTAGGGCACTGACCTTCCCCAGTGTCTAGAATCCCACGCTCCCCCTCCTCCATTAGCCACTATCGCCTTTTATAGGTGGCCTTAGACTCCAAACCCAAATCCTATATGGACCAATTTTTCTTAAAAAAAAAAACAAGAACAAAACACTACATTAGGACTTCAGCCATCCCTGTCCCCAGCCCCCAGGAGGGACCATGCTTCTCCTCTCATCACTCTCTACCCACCATTACCCGCAGCTCAGCATCTAGCCGTGCACCCTGCCTCAAGCTCAGTAAAGCAACAGAAAGAACAAGGCAAGGTATTGGGGGGTCGGCAGTAAGTAGGTTAAGAAAGAATTTGGAGACATTCCTAAAGTCAAGGTTTCAAGGGGCTCTATTGAGACTGCAAGGTGTTCTGGAAATGCCATAAAAAGGAAGTTTGGACATGATACCCCCCTAAGGTAGACCTGTCGATTAGAGAATGTATTGGAGGGAGACGGGGAGTGTGTGCTGTCTGATAGACATTCTCTCACACCTGCCACCTGTGTCCCCCGGGAAGGTCACAGTGAGACCCAGGGCAGTCAATGTGAACCATCTTTTTCCTGGACTCTTCTGGGCAAGGTGTGTGTACCTAATGCTGTTACATCCTGGGTTCATCTCTAACAGCCCCCCAAGTAAGACATTTTCACATAACTTTTCCTTTTAATTTGTCTGTATTTGCAACAACCTTTTAAAGCAGAACATGACAAGCGCTACATTTCTATTCACAAAACTTGCTCCGGGGAACTGCTGAAGGGCTTTACAACATGCCTGGGTCAGCTTACAGTTCTGAAGCTACTCTAAACACTTCTCTGAAACAAGCCCTATGGAAAGCTCCTCCCATCAAGCTGCTCAGCTCAGCACACTAACTTCTAGAGGCCGTACATGCAGTTGATAACTACAGGGTGTGTGAGGCTTAGAAAGTAGATCCTAGGGGATGAAAGTTGTTTTAACCATGGATGTATCTCAGAAAACTTCAGCGACAGAAGATCTTGTCTACTCAGGAATCTGCTTGAGATAAACACTTTAGACCACAAAGCTAACAAACAATAGGCAACACGTATCTTACAGCAAACATAACCCCGTTGTTAAAACAGGCCAACGCGAACTAGGAAAGCACGGTGAACTCTGCTTTAGTGCTTGGAGCATCACAGTATCATACACCTAGAGGGAAAGAAACCGGATCTTTCCTTTAAGCAGTTATCATGCCATACACGTTTTTAAAATGTTAACAAAAATAAAGAAAGAAGTCCTTGAAAATATATCATCCAAGGGAATGAAGGTAAAGTATCGAACACGTGTGCAGGTCACCCTCCAGTGAGCTCAGTCGACTTCCTCCATGCGTGAGGTGTCGTCGTCTCCTTCCAGGGGCGGCATCTCTTCGGTCACAGCAGCACTGCTCTCGTCAGCAGTGGGGTCATCTTCATCGATACCTGTTTGGAAATAAAAGCTGTGTATTAGATTTCTTAAAACCAACTAGCCTAATACTACTACTGGTTTAGAACCACTTTCAATGGTGAGCAATTACAGGGTATACGAGTCTCAGCTCCATTTTTTAGCCCTTACGGACTAAGGACCTATTTATCCAGCCCTTCAACACGTGACTTTAATGTTTCCCAAGCAGGGTGAGATAGTCCAATTGTGACCAAGGTGCTAAGAGTTACCCCCTTCATCAGTCACGATAAGTTCCTTCTTTGGACAACACAGACTTACCAAGACCCAGCTTGATCATCCTGTAGATCCTGTTAGCATGTGTCTGGGGGTCCTCCAGACTGAAGCCAGAGGACAGCAGCGCAGTCTCATAGAGCAGGATGACCAGGTCCTTCACAGACTTGTCGTTCTTGTCTGCCTCCGCCTTCTGCCTCAAGGTCTCGATGATGGAATGGTCTGGGTTTATCTCCAGGTGTTTCTTGGCTGCCATGTAACCCATTGTTGAGTTGTCTCTCAGGGCTTGAGCCTTCATGATCCTTTCCATGTTTGCTGTCCAGCCATATGTGCTTGTGACAATGCAGCACGGGGATGTCACCAATCGGTTTGACACAACCACCTGCAATCAAAGTATTAAGTGATGAACGGGGCTAGAAAGATTCTGTCACTGCAACTTCTCAGCACCTGTCCCATCTTTACTGTGAAATGAAGTCTCAGGAGCCCGAGTACTGAGGAATCAGAAATATCATGCACTTGCAAACTTAGGCATCCCACTGAACGGAAAGGCTGAAGCTTTCTATTCTAAATTAAGAGGATTTATATGGGGGCCATGTATGGCTCAACTTTAAAGAAAAAAAAAATTCTAACATAGCTTCTAACAAGTGTAAAAAATTAGCAAATGTAAGTAGCAAGAAAACATACCTTTTCCACTTTTTTCTCCAAGATGTCCTTCATGATTTTGCACAGGTTTTCAAACTTGGTTTTTTTCTCTTCCTGTTTCTTTTTCTCTTCTTCATCTTCTGGAAGTTCCAGGCCCTCTTTGGTGACCGACACTAAAGTCTTGCCCTCGAATTCCTTCAGCTGCTGCACACAATACTCGTCAATAGGCTCGATCATGTAGATCACCTCCAGGCCGTGCTTCCGGAGGCGCTCCACAAAGGCCGAGTTAGCGACCTGGTCCTTGGTCTCACCTGGTATTGAAGAGTTACTTTTAGACCTTTCACAAGAGGTTTCCCTTCCTTTGACTTTTCTCATCTAGTCAGATCTAACCACCACCGGTATGGCCAGCTCATGTTAACTACCTTGCCTAGACTAGCACCTACTAACATGTAGGTACTGCCACACGGGTAGGAAACACCCACAGTTCCTGTGAGGTTACAAGAACCGAGGTGAGACGTGACGTGACCACTCGTCCATTACCTGTGATGTAGTAGATGTGCTTCTGGTTCTCCTTCATCCGTGTGCAGTAGTCCTTGAGGGAGACCATCTCGTCACCAGACGCGGATGTGTAGTATCGCAACAGCTCCGAGAGCTTCTTCCGATTTTGAGAGTCTTCATGGATTCCAAGCTGAAAGAGAACATTAGCTTTAGAAAAAATTTTCCTGCATTAAAAAAAAAAAAAGTCATTTAAAATCTGAGAAGCCAGTTTTCATTATCGCTAACACTGGAATGTGTTTGCACCAACCTTAATGTTTTTAGAGAACTGCTCGTAAAACTTTTTGTAGTTCTCCTTATCTTCTGCCAGCTCAGTGAAGAGTTCTAAGCATTTTTTGACCAAATTCTTTCTGATGACTTTCAAAATTTTGCTTTGTTGCAGCATCTCCCGGGAAATATTTAGAGGAAGATCCTCAGAGTCTACCACACCTCGAATGAAGTCTGAAAGAATATAAAAACCAGAGTCACTCCACAAATATGTAAACCCCCAAACCAAAGAGGAAGGACTCCCCTCCCCCACGCTTAAATCAAGAACGACTTGAACCAGTGACAGTGGTCGAACCTCACACCCAACCCCACTTACTCAGGTACTCGGGGATCAGCTCCTCGCAGTTGTCCATGATGAAAACCCTGCGCACATACAGCTTAATGTTGTTCTTCTTCTTTCGGTTTTCAAACAGGTCAAAGGGAGCACGTCTTGGGACAAAAAGAAGTGCCCTGAATTCCAGCTGTCCTTCCACTGAAAAATGCTGCAATAAAGCACACACGGCATCACAATCGTGGACAAACACCTGCAGCTGCAGCTCAAAGCCCTTTAGAGGGGTAGGGATGAGAAAACTTGACTCCAGGCAGAAGCCGCAGAGGCTGTGCTATCACTCACCTTCACCGCCAAGTGGTCCTCCCAGTCATTGGTCAGGCTCTTGTAGAATTCCCCGTACTCCTCGTTGGTGATGTCGTCGGGGTTCCGGGTCCAGATAGGCTTGGTCTTGTTCAGCTCCTCCCGGTCCACATACTTCTCCTTGATCTTCTTCTTCTTCCGGGCCCCGTCCTTCTTCTCTCCCTCCTCCTCGTCAGAGCCCACATCCTCGATCTCCGGCTTGTCCTCGGGCTCCTTGTCCTCCTTCCCCCGCTCCTCCTCCTTCTCCTCCTTCTCGTCGGCCTCGTCGTCGCTGACCTCTTTATCACGTTCCTTCTCCACCTGCAGAGACAGTCCCTTCCAGCGTGAGGACGTTGACCGAACAGAGGGGAGAGACCTCACACCAAAGCCCATGACCCGAGAAACACGAACCAAAAACTTCTCGTCAATACTTGATGTCCGTAACTAAATACAGCCCTGAGCACCTGGCGGGAGGAACAGACTTCACACTGGTCCAGGAACTACGGCCAGTGTGGGTGTTTGCCGGAGCAGATCGCACAGGACTCAGCCCCTCTGGTCATCCGCACACAGGCTGTGGAAACTTACAAAGAGTGTGATGGGGTAGCCGATGAACTGGGAGTGCTTCTTCACGATCTCCTTGATCCTCCTCTCCTCCAGGTACTCGGTCTGGTCCTCTTTCAGGTGCAGGATGACCTTCGTTCCACGGCCCATGGGTTCCCCTGGGGGAGGAGCAGAGAAACCAATTTAACTTCAATCTCAATGGCCAAGTCAAGGTAAAAAAACCACCACCTATCAGCTCTCAAAGGCATACCTGACCCTTTTTGAACAAACTTATAAAGCAAGCTTTACTGTTACTGGATGGAGCCCCACAGCCGTTACCTGCCTCACCCAAGATAAACAGCCAGGATGTTAGGCTATCACACTATCGCTGCTCCCCAGCTCCGGCCCCAAGGTCAGGCAAACTTCACAGCGGACACTGCCTATGCCCCGCTCCCTCCACGCCCCCACCAGCTTGCCCAGCGCGTTAGGCCCTTAGGCGCCTACCTACGTCGGTCCTGACGGTGAAGGACCCTCCCGCGGAAGACTCCCAGGCATACTGCTCGTCGTCGTTATGCTTGGTGATCACAGTCACTTTCTCAGCAACCAAGTAGGCCGAATAAAAGCCGACACCAAACTGGCCGATCATAGAGATATCCGCGCCAGCCTGCAGGGCTTCCATGAACGCCTTGGTTCCCGACTTGGCAATAGTACCCAGGTTATTGATCAAATCGGCCTTGGTCATTCCAATCCCCGTATCCACGATGGTGAGGGTCCGGTCTTGCTTGTTTGGAATGAGGTTAATGTGCAGCTCTTTCCCAGAGTCTAGCTTACTAGGATCGGTCAGGCTTTCGTACCTGATCTTGTCCAGGGCCTATCAAAAAACGCACATCGTTAAGCGCAAGAGCCTCTAGATGTTGAAATTACCCTCAAACCAACCCCCCCCCCCCCGCAGGAAGAGACGACTTACGTCTGACGAATTTGAAATAAGCTCCCTCAGGAAGATCTCCTTATTCGAATAGAAAGTGTTGATGATCAAGGACATCAGCTGGGCGATTTCCGCCTGGAAGGCGAACGTCTCCACCTCCTCCTCCTCCATCGGCTGGTCGTGGGCCTGGGTCTCCTCCGGCATCTGCGAACGACCCCGGGAGCCGGTGGGAACCCCGCGCGCACGTCCGCAGCAGCGCCGGGGCCCAAGAGCCGCCCCCCGTGTGTGCAGAGCCTCACTTCCGACACACGCGAGACCGCGGGGACCCGAGAACGGGGGGCGGCCCGCAAGGCGATGACCTCATTCCGGGCCGCGCGGCCCGCGGGGCGCGCTCCCCCCGAGCGCCGGCTGCTCGCAGGCCGCGGGCGCCGCCTCGCTGCAGCTCGGACCCGGGGCAGGCCTTCCGGGCGCCGAGCGGCCCCCTCCCGCTGCCCCCGCGCCCCACGGAGCCCGCCGCCCGCCGCCCCCGAGGGGGAGCGAGCCCGCAGCAGGCCGAGGCCTCCGCGCCGGACCACGGCCGCCCCGCACCGGCCGGCGGACGGGCCTCGGGGCCGGGCCGGGTCCCCCCGCCGCCGCCCCGCCGCCCCCCGAGCCCCCCGAGCCCCCCGTTTCCCCCCCGCGCCCCGCCCAGAGGCCCCCCGCCGCCCCTCACCTTGACTAAGGGTCCACGAAGGCTCCGCAGCGACGCGACACCAGGACGCAGAAGCAACTGGCGCGCACGTCCGCGCCGCCCTTATATAGACGCGGGCCCGCCCTGCGCGCGCCGCGCCTTTTCCAGAAGCCTCGCGAACCTTCCGGAAGCACCCGCCCCAACCGCTGCCGCGGCCGCGCGCCCGCGCCTGCGCGCTGGCCGCCGCCCGCGCCGCCCCCAACCGCCGCCGCAGCGCGCCTGCGCGGCCCGGAATTCTCCCGAAGGTCTCGCGCGCGCGCAGCCGCCCCCCGCCCGGCCCCGCCCCCTCCGCCGGCGCGCGGGTCCCGCGCCCCGCGCCCCCCGCCCGGCGGCGCCCCTGCCGCTCGCCGCCTGCGCCCGGGGCCTGGGGGCCGGGCCGCGCTCGCGCCCGGTGGCGTCCGCGAAAGTGAACTTGTGCTTCTCGTGTCCCCGGGGTGTCAGCTGCGAGCGTTAAGGGCAGGGCAGACCCCCCATTCCTGCAGGCGGCGCTCGCGGCCCCAGAACCGGGTCCCCCAGCGTCGGGGGCTCGGTGCCAGGCTCAGGCAGGGGTGGGGGGCAACGAGGAGAGGCTCCGGGCCACTTTTAGGGGCTTGGGGGCGGGGTTGCGGGCTGGGCAGCCTTGGGGAGGTTGGGGTAGCTATGGGGGGCCGGGGGGCCGGGGGTGGGAGACCGGACCGCATTGCATCGGGCAGTGGAATTCGGGAAACACGTGCGGGGTGACCAGGGCATGCTCCCCGGGAGGTACCCCGACCCCTGGTTTCTGCCTTCGCGAGAGGGGAGCCCCCCACCCCGCGAGGGGCGCGCTCCCGACCCCCGGAGGTAATGCTGAGGGTCCGCGCGCCCCCAGGATCCGGGGCGCAGGCCACTGCGCGCCTGCGGGGCTGGTCGGGTCCCCACGCCCGCCGCGCGCAGGGGACACGCTGGATGGCACGCGGACGTGGTCCCCCCGAGTTCCCCAAACCCACGCGCAGCCCCTCGGTTTCCCTAAAACCGCGCGCCCTGCGCACTCCGAGGGCCCCTTGGTCTGAAATTCCGACGTTTCGTGGACAACGTGCTGCGCCCCCAGCGACACCCTTCGTGTCGCTGATTTTGCTGATTTCAGGGGTCCCTCTAGGTACCTAACTCGTGGCTGGGACGGTTAACATGCCCCAAAAGCCAGTTTCTAGTTGGGGACGAACCCGCCAAGTGCCTGGAGCCAGGCCAGGGGGGAGGGTAAGACGGGGCGGACCCTGCGGCTGGGCGCTTGGGGGGAGGCAGCTGAGCCCCCCACCCCGACCCTGACCCTTGGGGGACCCCCGGCTCGGCTCCTTTGTCTCTGGCCCCTCCCACCGCCGCCCCCTCCTCCGCACGCCCCGGGCCTTCTGGAACCGTCTAGAAGCTCCTTACGATGTAATAAAAACTTGTCGGAGCGGCCCCTCCCCTGGCTCGCCCAGTTTTTCCGGGGACCGGGTTTTCACCCCGGGGCCCGGGCCCCACTAGGAGCGCGTGCAGCCGGCGCGGGGCGTCCCGAGCCGCGTCAGAGCGGGAGCCGCAGGACGGAAACCCCGCCCACGTGGGGAGGCCCGCGGGGCGCAGCGGCCCTGCCCCCAGCTGCCGCAGGGCTGGGTTTCCCGGCGGCCTGGCCGCGGGGGCGGCGAGGGGGGCCGGGGAAGAGAGACGGGGCGCGACGGCAGCTGCAGGTTCCCGGTGAAGGTTCCCACGCGCTGTGGCGGCAGGTGCCTCCCCACCGCCCTGCTGCTCCCCCGACTTGGAGGCCTGGCGCACTTGTTTCCACCAGGAGGGTTAGGATTCCCTGCAGATGAGCCATTGCCGCCCCAGCGGTGAAATTCTCTCTGGGTTCCTGGAGCCCTCTCCGCTCTCCAGGGAACTTGCCCCAAGGCTGCCCGGGGACCTGTTTCCCAGCAAGCCCCGGCTGTCCCGTCCCTGCCACCTTCCAGGCCCTCCTGCCCTCTAGCTCTCTCCAGCCTGCCTGGGTTGGGACCGGGGGTTTCGGTCCTGTCCTCTTTGACCTCTGGGTCACCACCACTGCCCTCCTGAGGCCTCTGCCTCGGTTCCACCATCCGCTTGCTGTCCTTTCGGTTCCTCCCGCCCGCTGGAGGCTGCTTCTGTCTCCTCCGCAGACTCTTCCCGCTCCCTGGCCTGGTGCTGGAGCTCTTGGCACAGTACCCAGGCCAGGCCTCTTCTAGCTCCAGACCTGGACGCTGAGGCACTTCCCCCACCTACCGGGCCTTCTTCCAGGGCACTCTGGCCAGGCGATGGTCCCGCCGTCTTCTAGAAGCCCAGGCATCCCGGCAGGGGACCTGGATGAGCCCTGCATTTATGCCTCCTGAATACCTCCAGCCCACCCTCCTCTCTCCACTGTCACTCCACAACCACCTCCCTAAGTCCCTCAGCGCTGTCCACACGACCATCAGTTCACCTGGAAGACGTCTGCAGCCACCTGACTGCTCCGTGCTCCTGCTCAGGTCTGTCTCCACCCTGTAGCCAGAGCGAGCTTTGAGAACACAGATCTCACCCTGTGAATCCCCTCCTCCACACACTCCCCAAGCCCTCAGGGACACCCCACCACCCCTAGGAGAAAGGCAGCTCCCACGGTGCTCCCTGTCACTCCTTTTTAAGCCTCACTCCAGGACCCACCCCACAGGGCTGTGCACATGCTGTTCCTAGGGCCTGGAACACCATTCCCCGTTTTTCTTCTAATATCCTTCCCAGTGGACCTTCAGCTCACGTATTTCCTTAGGGACCCCTTCCCACCCCCACCTTGCCCTGAGGTGAAAAGGCTCTAGAACTTGAGCACCTCCTTCCCAGCATGAGCCACATGGCTCACCCACTTCACAGCCCTCCAGCCCCCCTTGTCCACTCCCAGTCACTTCCTTTTCTGCCCAGCCTCTTCCTGCCTCCTCAACTCTGTATTTCTAACACATCTCCAAATCCTGCAGATTTAGCTCCTAATTATTTGCTGAACTTGTCCCAGCATGATTTTGCTGTTGGGGGAAGCTGACATTTGAAACTGCCTCCATTGGAAATCCTCAGTGTCCCTCCATTCAGCTGGGTTACGAGGCGCAGACTCTAGATCCAGGTGCCCTGGATTCAAATCCCAGCTCTGCGTTTGCCTGCCTGTGTGACACAGGCATGTCATTTACCCTCTCTGTGCCTCTGGCGCAGCATCTGTAAAATGGGCATGAAAATGCCTTCCTCACAGGGTTGCTATGAGGCTTACATGGTTTGGGAAATGGCCAGGACGGGGTCTGGCTCGCAGTAACTGCTATGCACGTGTTCATGAAAGTAAATAACCTTCTGATTTCCCTTTCGATTTCTTCTTTGACTCATGGGTGATTTTCAAAAGTGTTGGTTTCCAGATATTTGGAGACCTTCCAGATATCTTTTTATTATTGGTTTGTGATATTTAATTCCATTGTGATCAGAGATCACTTGGTGTGATTTAAATTCTTCCAAATTTATCGAGAGTTATCTTGGTAAATGTCCTGTAACAAAATGATTATGCTGAGGGAAAGATGCCAGTCATTTATATAGAATTTTAGAAAATGCAAAGTAACCTATAGCATTAGAAGGCAGATTAGTGGTTGCGTGTGCATGTGTGTGTGTGTGTGTGTGTGTGTGTTCGGGGTAGGGCTGCTGCGGCCAGGAGGGGGATGCAGGGGCAGGAGGACACTGGGTGACGAACCTGCTCACTCGCTAGTTTGCAATGATGGTTTCACGGGTGGGTGCCTGTGCTAACGCATGTCAAACTGCACTTTAAACATGCCCAGTTCATAGCATATGGCAACTATACCTCATAAAGCTGCTTTTTTAAAAAAATGATGTTTAGCGAAGACCTAGGAGATGTGTTGAAAATCAAGTTATACGGAAAATTCAGTGGTTCTACTTTGGAGAGAGAGACAATTGACTGGGGAGGGTTGGGCAGTGAAAGCACAGGGCGCTGGGCCAGGGGCTTGACATGTGGCCTGAGGACCATAGGAGACACTGGAGGCCTCCCCTGGGGCCCCAGTCAGACCTGCTGCCACTCTGACTGGTGTGGGTGAAGTTGGGACCAGCAAGACCCAAGAAGGAGCAACTGTAGAGCTGGTGGGTGGAGAGGGGTTAGGCTTGGGAGGGACCAAGGAGCTAACAGGCTGGGCGAGGCCATGGAGTCCACAGGATCCTGCCTGGATGGGGGTGTGGTCACCATGTTGTAGCAGGTGATCAGTTCAATGTTGCCAGTGTTGGGCCTGAACATCTATGGGGCATCCGAGTGGATGGGTGTCCAGTAAACAACAGGGTGCTGGGGATGTGAGCATGAATGGGTGGGAGGGATGGATGGGAAGGAGGGGACCTGCCGGGCTTGGAAGGCGCAGGATGGCAGTCTCTGTGAAGGCAAGGGCTGGGAACTGGGAGGGAGAGGAAACTGGGGACAGGAGGCTGGCCTTCCAGGGGGATGCAGTGTGGGGCACCTGGGTGGCAGGACTCTCCCTCCCTTCACCCTCCCACCTCCCCAGTCTCTTTCGGACGCCCCCCTGCTTTGAGTCAGGCAATGGACAGGTGTGCACTGAGCCCTCCCCCACACAGCCGGAGGAATCTCAGCAGCACCCCCAGGAGCTTACATGCTAGTAGGGGGTGTGGGGTGCAAAGTATAAACATGCAAACAAGGAGCGGGGCCAGTTCAGGTAGCTCTTCAGGCCCGCAGGAAGCAGCAGGCCCGACCATGAACTTGAGGCTCTTCCCGGAAGCACCGGCATTGCCCCTTGACCCACCGTCAGGCCTCCCGAGGCCTCTGATTCGTCCTTCCCCCTCCAAGTTCTGCCAAGTCTGCAGGGTTCTTCCTGTAAAGTGTCCTGTCTCTTCATGCCCAGGGTCCTGCTTCGTGGTGACCTTCAGCTGGTGCTCGCTGGGTTTATCTGTTCTGCGTTCCTGTCCCCACCTGCCCCTTTCCCAGTACAGAAATGTCGGGGCTCCCAGGACATGAAGCCAGTAGTCCCTGTCTAAGTGGAGAGGCCCAGGGCCCAGCTGCCCAGCTCTTCCGTCCCCTGGGCCCCTTTTCCTCCAGCCTCATCCTCCCGATCTGCATGCCTGACCTGGGGCTCTCGGACCTGGAACGCTGGCTGCAGACACCCACACGTCACCCAGGCCCCGCAGGCCCTGCCCACAACCCCACTGACTGTCCCGAGGAGGAGGCTCCACGGTCAGCCCTGACCAGGTGGCCTGGAATTTCAGAGACCTGGCTGGTGTGGCTCAGTTGGTTGCATGTTGTCCCATGTACCAGGAGGTTGCCGGTTCGATTCCTGGTCAGGGCACCTGCCCAGGTGGTGGATTCAGTCCCCAGTAGGGGGCGTGCAGGGGGCTGATTCTTGTTTCTCTCCTCCCTTCCTCTCTGAAATCAATAAAAACATGTTGAAAATATATATATTAAAAAGGTAAGAACATAGCAGAGAAATTGACAGTGAGGGAGGAAGAACAGAACATGAAAGTCCGGGGGGGCACCAAGAATATGCTGCTGCATCATTTCCTGGTCTCCCTCCTCCATGCTCTCAGCGCCCCCCCCCAACCCTGGGAGCAGGAAAGATCAGCTGCCTGTGAGGCAGGGCCCGTCGCCCTCGGGTGAAGCATTCCCATGGCGCCTTCATTCATTCACTGCAGATTATGCAGCAAAGCAAGGACTTGACGGTCTGGTCCTGATCTTCTCTCCGGACCCTTCTCTGTCCAGTCTCAGCTTCTCCCCAAACATGCCCGGAACCTCAAGGCAATTCCTCCACCTCCCACACCCGTCACCTCTTCTGCAGGTCGACACCTGTCTACCAAGCTCAGCTCAACTTGGAATCACCTCCTGTAGCCAAATTCACTCCAGATGCCTCCTCTGCAGCTCTTAGCCCAGGGCGCCAAACTGAAATTAAACTTTTTCTCACCCAAGCCCAGCTCAGGACCCAGCGCCTGGCAGGCGGCCACATAGGTGGGGAATGAATGAATAGGGTGAGCCTCACTTAACATCGGAGATAGGTTCTCGGAAACTGCAACTTTAAGCAAAACCACGTACGTAGTATAGCAAAGCCAGTTGTACCCTAGGCTAATTGATGCAAACGAGTTCAGTTCCTACAGCCTACTTCTGGTCACAGAACCATCACCAAACTTCTAAACGAAGACCCCAAACGTTTCTATCATTAAACACTGAAATAGGTGTGAGCTATACAGACATCTAAGAATGATGAACTAAAAGAAGTCAGGTCATGATTTTACAACCCACTGATTCCAGGTCAGGGTCACAGGTGGCTGGAGGCTCTCCTGGCTGCTCGGGGTGCAAGGTGGGACCACCCTGGACAGGCCGCCCTCCCATCGCAGGTGAACTCTCAGCCACTCACACACACTGGGATGGTGTAGACACTCCATTCGCCTCCCGTGCTCAGCTCTGTGACCAGGGAGGAAACTGGAATCCCTGGAGAAAACCCACGGGGACATGGGGACACAGGGCACACTCCAGGGACAGTGGCCCCAGACAGGAAACGTTTCCTGTTGTTTTTTCTCATCAACTTTAAAGTGAAACCACCTTGCCCGGCCGGGCATGGCTCAGCGGTGGAGCGTCGACCTAGGATCTGGGAGATCGGGGTTCGATTGCCAGATCGGGGTTCGATTGCCGGGTTGCGGGCTCAATCAATGACTCATCATTGATGTTTCTGTCTCTCTCTCTCCCTATCCCTTCCTCTCTCTGAAATCAATAAAGATATATTTAAAAATAAATAAATAAATAAAATAAAATGAAACCACCTTGAAGGACAAGGCCCAGCAGGGACCTGCTGTAAGTGAAGGCACAGGTTGGAGCCCTTCAGCCACAGGCAGCGGTTGATCTTCGGCGCCACCTGGTGGCCGGCTGATTGGTTGTGCTTGAGGCCTCCAACACGAAGAGGCTTTGGTGTGCAGGGATCTCACGTTTTACTTTTCCCATGAACTGGGGAATTGGGAGGAGGCGGCAAAGCACAAGCTGCATCCCCTGATAAGCTCAGCCCTTTAAAAGGGCCTGGGGATGGCGACTCTGGAAATTAACAGTGACACAGATGGAAACGGGAACAACCAGTCACGGCACGCTCTCCTGTTTCCAAGTGGAAGGACTTCAGCTTCAGGAGCTCCAGGAATTCTTAACCTCTTGGCGGTATTAGTTTCCCGTGGCTGCTGTAACAAGCGATCACAAGCTGGGGGGCCTAAAGCAACAGAGATTTATTCTCTCACAGTCTGGACGCCAGGAGTCCAACATCGAGGTGTCGGCAGGGCTGGGCTCCGTCCAAAGACTGCAGGGGAGGGTCCTTCCTGGTCTCGTCCAGCTTCTGGTGACCCAGGCGCTCCCGGGCTTGTGGCTGCCTCACTCCAGTCTCCGCCTCTATGTTCACATGGCCTCTTCCAGTGTCTGTATCTCTCCTCTGTGTGTCTTTAAGGACACCTGTCATTGGATTTAGGGTCCACCTGGGTAATCCAGAACAATCTCATTTCAGGATCCTTAATTACACCCACAAAGGCCCTTTTTCCAAATAAGGTGACATTCGTAGGTTTCAGGGATCAGGACGTGAATATATCTTTTTAAAATCTCTATGTATTTTTTATTGATTTTTAGAGAGCAAGGAAAGGAGAGAGAAAGAGAAACATCGATGTAGGAGCGGACACCGGCTGCCTCCTGCACGCCTCCTACCGGGGATCGAGCCCGCAAACTGCGTAAGTGCCCTGACCAGGAATCGAACCGGAAACCTTTCCGTGAACAGGATGCCACCCAACCAACCGAGCCACACCGGCCAGGGCGAATGCATCTTTTTTAAGGCCAGCATTCAGCCCAGTACAGAGTCTAATGAGCGCTGGTGAACCCGCAGTTGGGACAAGTTCCTGGAGGCAGAGCCTGGGACAGAGGTTCTTGTACAGGTGACTCATGGAGGGAGTGCTCCAAGGGGAAAGGGAGTGAGGGGAGCAGGCTCGGGCTGGGACGCAAGCTCAGCAAGGTCATCTTAGCCCAGCCTGACCTCCTGAGGTGCCCCGGAGCATGGACTGCACCACACAGCTGTTCCCACCTTGAGGCAAGGGGGCAGCCTTTGTTCCCTCAGGTCAATCAGTTTCCCCTGGTGGGGGCAGGTGTAGCCTTTCTGGGTAGAGGTGCCCTTTTGGCCAAGGGAAAAAAATCATCAAAGGGGGCAGCGGGCACAGCAGCCCTGGGGTGGGTTAAAGGGACCTGGCCAAGATACCCAAACATTTTCTACAGGCTCTCCAGGGAAATCGCGCGCGCGCACACACACACACACACACACACACACACACACAGTTCAATTTCAGGGACTCACAGGCCCTCAGAAGCCAAGGACTGCAGATGAGGGCCTGTGGCTGCTGACCTAACACGGTGGCCTGCACCCCACCTGGCACCTCTCCTTCTCTCTTGGAGGAGCTGATTGATGTTTGGGGTGGGGCACCCTCAAAGCAACCCCCTCCGGTCGCCCAGCTGCGCAGGGCAGGCACCCTGGCCTGCCGTCTGCCCGAGGGAGGGGCCTGCCACTGTCCCACCGGCTCTGACAGGGAGGGTGAGATGACTTCTAAGGGATTCTAATTCCAAGGCAAGGCCCTTTGGCCACAGACGTAGAGCCTTCTTTCTAACCAGCGCTTCAGTAATCACGCTAATAGCTTAATCCCCACCGGCCCACCTCCTGGGAGCCTCAAGTACAGTAGTTCTGAGCTCAGGCAGGGAAGCAGCGGGATGGTCCCAAACCTCTCAAGACCCCAAATCATCTCATAAAAGACAGAGGTGCTCAAAGTGTGACCTGCGGGCTGGCCGCCAATTCACACACTGTCGCCCGACCGACTGCTTCTCCCAGGACCACCGGCACCCTGCTTCCTCGAGAGCGCCGGCTGGGCTCGGCCCCACGGAGATGACCTGATTCCGGCCCTGCGAGCGGCACCCACATAATCGGCTTGACGGACCCGGGGTGGCTGAACCCAGACACTAATGAAGATGTGGGACCTGCAGGAAGGACGCTCACCTGAAACGGGGAGCACACTGAGTATAAGTTTAAAAAGCAGCAACATTAGACTCAAGGCGATGTAATGGTAACGAAAGTCATTAAGGGGTGAGTGTGCCTGGAGGCAGCGTCCGGGCACCGGAGAGGTTTGGTCCTGAGGTCCCTGTAGGGAAGAGAAACAGAGAAACGGGGGGGGGGGGGAGCGCGTTCTTGATGGGCAGTGGGGTGGGGGCTGGCGTGTTTGGGAGGCAGCTGCCACTCCTGGGGTATCTCTTCCCCTCACTTGCAGGGATCCCCTCGGGCAGTTCTACAATGTGCTCATGTGTCTGTAAGTTTTGAAAAAATGAGCTATTTCCCCCGACACGGTTAAGACCACGGTCTGTATCCCCTCCGCCGGCACCGTCACCCTCCTCCCGTGGGACAGCGACACCTAGTCTGGGTTTGGGGGGCTGCGTTAAAGGGGTGCCGCTGCTGCGTAGTTGAGGCGTCCCTGGCCTGCCCAAGGGGTCAGCGTTGCAGGGCCCGCGGTTTCCTGATGTGAACGTGTCCTACTGTGCCTGGACCGGGACAGTGCCCAGCCGGGCAGAGGCCGGGCGTGAAGTCCACGGCGCAGCGGGTGGCTGGGGGGAGAGCCTTCAGTTAGCGGAGGTGGGAGGTGTCGATGGAGGGAGGCCTCAGTTCTCAGCCAGGCCTGCTCAGGACAGGAGGCGTCTTCTGCTAGGAATGTGCTCAATGAGGCAGCAATGCGATGCTAAACACAGCACAGATTTTTAAATTTTTTTAAAATATATTTTTATTGATTTTAGAGAAGAAAGGAGAGGGGGAGAGAGAGAAACATCAATGATCTGCTGGGGAGCGAGCCCACAACCCCAGGCATGTGGCCTGACCCGGAGTCAACCTCTTGGTGCATGGGTCGGTGCTCAACCACTGAGCCACACCGGCCGGGCCACATTTTTTATTTTTTAGGGATTATGTGAAATCGACTTGATCAGAACTCCCGGGTCCTATGCAAGAACCAGCAGCAACACTGCGAATGGCCAAGGACACTGTGTGAAGTCACGGTGTTCTCCGGCCCCGTCTCCTGGAGCGCGGGCTCGCCTGTCTCGTGCGTCTCACCTGAGGGAGTCTCCCAGGAAAAGCTGCCCCGGAGGCGGCAGAACAGCCTCAGAAACAAGGGCAAAGCTCCGCACGTTTTCCTCGGTAAGTCAGCCTATGAAGCACAAAAACAATTGGATGACAACCCTGTGGTGCGAGACAACTCGGCGGCCGGGACCCATTTGAACTGTTACTTGGGTACGTCTTCCTAATTCCAGATTCATTTTGTAGGTTCTTTCCAAATTTCAGATCACACCAAAATTCAAATCCGGTGAAAAGGTGGTAAGCCGGTGGAAGCGGACACACGAGGATGAGAGACGCTGGGCAGGAAGTTCAAAATGTTCAAAATGATCGTCCCGTCCCAGGGGACGCTAGCAATCCTCAGGGCCAAACTCAGGAAGATAAGGGAGAGGGTCATGACAGACGAGAAAAACAGGTCATGGAACTGAAAACGGCAGAGATCAAGGAGATGATGGGAATCGAGACCCTCCCGGAAGGAACTAGAAAAGCAGATGAAACAACAAAGTCTGTGTGTTGCACAGAACGTCAAGGGAGCTCAGCCGACCTCGGCAAACGGCAAAATCGTCCACCAGGGCCCGTTTCAATGAGCTCGTGAGCCCCGGGCCAGCAGCCTGCTCCTGAGCACGCAGCCGCGGGCAGGCTCCTCGGGCCCGGGGACGCGCGTGAGGATGTTCGCTGCGATGCTGCTGATGTATTTGTGTGCACAGCGGCTTTGGATTTCTGTACATAATTTCATACCCGTCACACCGAGTTCTCTGAATGGCAGTGTTCCAGTCGATTCTCTTGGGTTTTCTAGGTGCTTGATCATATCACCGACAAATAGTAAAAGTTTTGCTTCTTCTATTCTGATTTTGTTTTTAGAATCCCCCCCCCCCCAAATATATCTTTATTAATTTCAGAGAGAGTAAGGGAAAGAGAGAGAAACATCAATGATGAGAGAGTCAATGATCGGCTGCCATGCCCCCCCCTCCCGGGGATCGAGCCCCTAATGGGGGCATGTGCCCCGACCAGGAATTGGACCTCGATCTCCTGGCTCCTAGGTCGATGCTCAACCGCTGACCCACGCCGGCCAGGCTATTCTGATTTTTATGCATTGACTGTCTCCTGTCCGACTGCTTTGGCTAAAACCTTCAGTACGATGTTGAACAGTAGTAGAAAAAAATGGACGGCCTTGTCTTATCCTGGTTTTAGTAGGGCTAGGGCATTACGTTTCATTTAATTTTTACTATGTAACTAGAACGTCGGTGTGAGCAGAACACCGACCAGCTGCCTCCTAGGCCTCCTCCTGGGATGGAGCCCACAGCCCACGCGTGCGCCCCGACCGGGAACCCGGCCGGCAGCCTTTTGCTGCATGGACGGTGCCCGGTGGATGAGCCGCAGCGGCCAGGGCGGTTCCCTGAGTTGTGGAGAACTGCAGAACCGCTCTCCAAAGGCGTCGTACCAACTCACACTTTCGGCTGCTCCGTTTCCTCTCCAGCGCCTGGTTTTCCAGACCCTTCCGCTGGAGCCATTCCAGGGGGAGTGAGGGGCATCGCTGTCCCCGAGGCCTGACGGCGCTGGACCACAGGCCAGCACAACGTCGTCCGTCGTGAAGGGGGCCGAGTCTTCTGCCCACTGAAAAAACTGTGGGCCCTTTCTGGTTGACTTGCTCTGTGCATTTTTTTTTTTTAATCCTCACCTGAGGCTATTTTTTCCATTGCATTTCAGAGAGAGTGAAAAGGAGACAGAGAGAGAGAGAAACATCTGTGTGAGAGAGAAACCCCAATTGGTTGCCTCCTGCTCACGAGCCGACCAGGGCCGGGGATGGAGCCTCAACCAAGGTACCTGCCCTCGGTTGGAATTGAACTCGGGGCCCTTTAGTCCCCCAGCTGACGCCCCAACCACTGAGCCAAACCGGCCAGGGCGCTCTGCGCACTTTTTATAGGTAACGTAAAATTGGACTCCAGAAAGTTCACATCAGGTTACATTCCTGCCAAGTTTATGAAGATGCTAGTTCTCCCACACCCTCTCCAGTGTCATTACCAAATTTTCCAAAGTTCGCCAATATGCCAGTATGGCAGGGGTGCAAGGTATTTCATTATTACTGTGTTTTTAACTTTCTTTTCAAAATTGTGGAAGGATTCACACACACACACACACACACACATATAGGAGTATATGTAAAATATATGCACCTAATGAAAAGAATGGGACTGAAACCAATGCCAGGTTTCGTTCTCAGTCACTGAGCGCGATCCTTGAGGGGTACACACCAAGGTGGTAAAGCCGCTGGGAAAGCGAGGGAATGTGTGGTGGGTTTTGCCCACCGAGCCCCACTCTCCCTCCCCCGTGGCGACAGCGGTCCCCAGGCACAGGGCCGTCCCCAGGCCCCTACTCCTCGCCAGCCCCTGCGGGCGTGGATGGCGAGTGACTAAGGTCTTGCTTGTGGAGCCTCGGCAGACGGGCCGGCAGCTCTGGGCCCAGGTCTGAGGCTTCAGGGCGTCTCCCCCACTCCTGCAACCTTGGCACATCGGGGCGGCGCTCTAACCAACTGAGCGCCGGCCAGGGCTAATCAGGATACTCCTCGCGCCCGGCCTGGTGGGCTCAGCGGCTGAGCGTCGACCTAGGGCCCAGGAGGTCGCGGTGCGATTCTGGGTCGGGGCACATGCCCGGGCTGCGGGCTCGGTCCCCAGCAGGGGGCGCGCAGGAGGCAGCCGATCACTGACTTATTATTGATGTTTCTGTCTCTTCCTCTCTGAAATCAATAAAGATATATTTAAAAAAAAAAAAAAGATACTACTCGTAACTTTCATTTGGCTTAGCATCTCCTGTGTGCAGAAACTCTGTTTTGCCTCTGCCAGAGAATAAACTTTCAGTCCCCTGCTAACATGGGGAATCTAGATTTGCAAGGGTCTATATCAAATAAACGCCAAGGACTGGGACTGCCGGACCGAAACGCACATTTTAGGCTTGGATTAGCCAAATTATTCTCTGTTGAGCAGGGGACACCATCACCAGCAACATACGCGAGCGTCGGTTTCCTCGTACCCTGTAAACAGCTGCCAGGCTCTGGCTCTGGCCGGGTGGCCCAGCTGGTTCCTGCGACACCCCACGTCCTGCGTCAGGGCCCCAAGGAGCCGCGCCCAACGAGCGGCTGGGTAAGTGGAACAACAAGTCGGTGTTTCTCTCCCCCCCTTCCTCTTTCTCTAAAATCAATCATCAAAAGGCCATTTATCTCTGTTTTTTTTAAAAAAATATATATCTTCATTTATCTCTATTTTATTTACATTTTCCTGACATTTGAGACCGAGGGCCACCTCCTGGTGGAGGAACGTGTTTCCGTTCATTTCCTCAGAGGCGTTTGCCGGCGGCCTGTGCCCGCTGGACTGTCAGTCTGTCTGTATCTCTACAAGCTCTTTACTTTTTCCGGTCTCTCGTTTCTTGCTTTTGCGTACAGTGGTTTATCAGGAAACATTTTTTAAACAAAGCAAACTCTTTTATTATTTTCTATGCGAAGGGGGTTCAGAGGATTTGTGTAAAGGGGGGAGGGAGCAGCGGGCGGGGAGCTTTCTGTACGAATTGCTTGTTGATGTCCTTTGTCTTTTGTTTTTTTCTTCTTCTACTGGATTATTTTTCTTTATAATTGATTTTTTAAAAAGCCTCTTTATTTTTAGGGATGTTATCTCTTGCCGTACATGTTACAATCCTATTTTTCCAAGCTGGTCATCTTTTTAATGACGCTTCGTACCGTGCAAGACGTGGAATAGAAACGTCCTATGGCTTCTGAGTTCTCGGCTATTTTTAGAAAAGCCATTTCAAGACTATATTTATTCAAGTAGTTTCTTTTTGGACTCTGATGGTTAATTTTTATATTTAAATCTCTGTTCCATCTGGAGTTTATTTTGGGAAGAGGAGGGCAGTAGGAATCTGCATTTCTTTTGTCATACGTGGCTAATTGTTTCAATACCTTTCGTTAAATTAACCATGCCACCTTACCGTCCGGTCACTTTTACCAGGATCTAGTTCTGCACTCCTGAATTCCATTAAAGAGGTTTTATAATATATGTTAATATTTGGAAGAAAAGTCCTCCCCCAACATTCCTCTTCTTCTTCAGAATTTTCCATAGTGATTCTTAAATATTTATTCTTCCAAATGAAACTGAGAATAATTTCAACAGTTTTTTTGAGACTGTTTCTATTTTATTTTGCTAATTGGAGTCTACATATAATCGTACGGTACTTGTCTTTCTCTGACTGGCTCATTTCACTCAGCGCAATACTCTCCAGGTCCATCCACGGCGATATTTTCTCTGGTTATATTCAAATTGGTGACTATTTTGACATGAGAAAGTTATTGATGTTTGAATGTTAATTTTATAACCTGCTACCCTGTGACACTGTCTTCTTGTTTAGAGTTTTTTTAGTTGATCCCCTTGGGTTTTCCCAGCACACAGTCATAAGTAACGACAGTCTCATTTTGGGCTTTTGCTCACTGCGCTTCCAACACCACACGGGGTAACGGGATCATGAATAGAACCCGTGTCATGTTTTTTAACCTTAAGCCCATCACCTGTTTTGGGCACATGTTCAACCTGCTAAGCTGTCCCTGAGTGCCAACCACCTATAAAGCCTTGTTCTATATGAGAAAAACATGGTAGAAAGAAAAATAGTTCCATGTCCAACTTCATCATCTTTTCTGTCCCAGTAAACAGACCTAGAGCCACGACAAATACCCAGTTGATAATCCTTTTGCGGTTAAAACCTCTCCAGCAAATTCGATATTCTCCCCGATTATGTTGAAATGTGGCCCGAAAGAATGATAGGACAGTGCTTTGTTTTGGGGGAGAGGGAGCTGGAATCAGCTGGGTCTAGGGGAGAGACTGAACAATGGGCATGTTAAATGTTTCCTCCAAAGCCAAATCCATAAACTAAGTAAGGGGCCAATCCCCCGCCCCCGAAGCTAGCAGCAGAGCCTCAGGCAGAGCGGAAGCTCAGGGTCAGGCCTAGAGAAGCATGAACGCCACGTGTCCGGGGTGTGAGCTGCAATCATGTGGCGCCAACCGCCCCGGGAGACCATCCACGGTCCAGTTAAGCATTAACGCAAAGGGCTCAGGGCTGGACAATGTCTCTCAAGGGCGGCGAGTCATTCACTTGGCCGATGTATATTGTGTGCCGGCTGGAAGTCAGGCCCCATCTGGATACAAAACACCAAACAAAGAAGACAGGGTCCCCGTTCCCAAGGGGCCTGCAGTCCACTGGGGGAGGCGGGTGACGTGTAGGTGACCGTGAAAATGGGCGGATGCGTAATGAATACGCCGTTAGAATTGTGGTAAGTGCTGTAAGGGAAAAGCGAGGCTGAGGAGACCATATAAAGTGACGTCACTGAGACCTGGGGAGCCAGGGAGAGGCTCTCGGAGGGAACAGGCCTGTAGCCGGGGCCCGAGGGACGAACAGGCAGAGGGGACTTGTGGTGGAGGCTTGGAGGATGCGGCGCATTCCATCCCCTCGGGCAGCCAGAGCGGAAAGGACACCCCGCTTGTGCCAAGGCACGAAGGCCCCGGTGTGACAGGAATGAGGAACCTCAGGTACCACGGGTGAGCGAGGGAGCATGCAGAAAGGGGGACCCCAGGACGGGAAAGGGGGTGGAGATAAAAACATGAAGACCGGAAAGGAGAAAACCAGAAATAAATGCAGGAGGCGTTGGGCGTTGCCACGTGCCTCACCATCTACGCGGGGCTCCCACCTCTGGAGAGTGGCCCCTGCCTCGGTGAGCTCAGCGCCCCGCCCGGTGACCACCACTGTCCGCCGCCCTTTACGGTGACCTTCCCGAGAGCACCACTCCCTCCCTGCCTCAGGCTAGATCTTGCTTTTCCAAATAAGAACTCCTAAAATGGATTTTGTTGTTAATCTTCGAAACCCGAGGATATTTTTCCCATTGATTTTGAGAGAGAGTGGGAGGAAGGGAGGGAAGGGGGGAGAGAGAAAAGTCGATGTGAGCACGACACATCGAGGGGTTGCCTCCCACATGCGCCCCGACTGGGCCAGAGATTAAACCTGCAACCCGGGTCCATGCCCTTGACCGGGAAACGAACCCGCGACCCTTCGGTGTGCAGGCTGACGCTTTAACCACTGAGCCACACCAGCCAGGGCCAAAAATGGATTTTTAAGTTAACAAATGCATCTTATTTCGGGTCACAGGCCCCCAGACATGACTCCGCAGAAGACGATGGCTGTAGGTCACTCAGCAGCCAGCGACGTGGGCGAGGCTCCAGGCGACTGACAAGGACTGGACGTCTGGTCGCACCGGGGAGACACGCGACTCCCTCCGTATACGCAGAGCACCAACTCGCCCCTTCAGTCTCCCCTCTCCTGTCCCCGGTTCTCGGGCGGAGTGAGAAACTGTCACCAGGCTATCGGGCCTGGGCGCCCCGGCTCTAATCTCTGAGATAAAACCCACAGTATTTACTGGGCCGCTTGGACAGGCTGCCACTGAACCGATAACTGGGGGAGCTTAACAGTGAGAATAAAGCTGGTTCCACCTACAAACAGTGGTGTCCTGGTCCCGGTGCAGTGCTAAGAGGACTCTAGTAACTCAGCCGGTTCTGTGTCTGTGACGGATGTCACAGCCCGGGACAGCCGATTCTCTCATTTTCTTCATATGCTTTGCCCTCCGTTACTGTGGTTTGGAACCCACGTTCCTGTCGTCTCCCGGGAGCCTAAGAGAATTGGAACAGCACACAGGTGAGGGGGCGGGAGTCGGCTGTGAGTCCTTTAAGGCTGCGGCCAGAGAGATGGTGAGATAGGTGGAGGTTTTGTTTTTAGTCGGGGAGGGAGAGCAGTCCTGTTGACAACCACACCGCGGCCAGGCTCTCGGGCGCACTGCCCACTGTTTCCTCTTTGCTGCTACTGTTCCTTGCTGGGCATGTTTACAGGGCGGGGAGGAGGAGGGGGTGCGGTGGGGGGGGGGGAGTGCCCAGGAGACGTGGTAGGTGAGGCACTGCTGGAGCCTGGTGGCCTGGAGGAGATGAGAGGGACTAGAGGAGCCCGACGGAGAATTCGTTTTCAAAACAAGAGATACACCTTCCTTAGGTCCTAAAAGAAAAGCGGGGGAATGGGTTCAGGTAGAGATAAAAATGCAGGTCCAACTTGGAAATGAAGGGATGTTCGGGTCTTGTTTTTTTTTTTTTTAAAAAAATGTCTTTATTGATTTCAGAGAGAGGAAGGGAGAGGGGGAGAGAAACATCAACGATGAGAGCCATTGATGGGCTGCCTCCTGCACGCCCCCTGCTGGGGATCCAGCCCACAGCCCGGGCACGTGCCCCGACCGGGAATCGAACCTCCACCTCCTGGTCCACAGGCTGACGCTCAGTCGCTGAGCCACGCTGGCCGGGCTGGCTCAGGTCTCAGGGTGGAGATTCTCGGACTGACTGGTTCTCAGAGCGCTTAGTGTCTCAGTAACTTCATGCCACCCCTTGACCGAAGGAATACTAGCAGGTCCACTTACTAGGTGAGGCCGAACCACCTAACACGTATTTATTCCTCATGACTTAGTAGCTGTCTGAGACATAACTTGGGCACCATACAGGGTGTGCTCCGGTTTTAACAGCACATACAATTCACCCATTTACAGTGTACAATTCAGTGTATATTCAGAATTGTGCAACCATCAACGCAATCACTATTAGCACATTTTTGTCACCCCAAATGAGACTCTGTATGAGGCACCCCTCCCGCCCCCCCTTACCACCTCTAGGCAACCGCTCACCTGTTTTCTGTCTCAACAAATCTGCCTGCTCCTGACATTCCCTATAATGGAACCACACACTCTGCAGCCCTTTGCGTCTGCCTCCTTTCACCTGGCGTGACGTTCTCAAGGTTTACCCAGGTTGCGTGAGGCACGCACCCGCACGAATCAGCACTTCACGCCTTCTTACGGCTAATACTGGACCGTACTGTGCACCTGTTCACCAGAGAGCGGACATTTGGTTGGCTTTTCCTTTGCGTGGACATGGCTTCACTTCTCTTGGGTGGATACCAGGAGTGGAACTGCTGGGTCACATGGCAGATGTGTAAACATTTTTTTTAAGTTTTTTTTTAATCCTCACTTGAGGATATGTTTTTATTGACTTTTTAGAGCGAGAGGAAGGGAGGGAGAGAGAGAGAAACATCTATGTGAGAGAGACACATCGGTGTGGGGATCAAGCCCGCAGTTGATCACATTTTAAACTGCAAACGACCCCACACACTCCTGACCCGCCTTCTCTGGCTCTGCTGCTTTTCCTAGCACAACGGCTGTTTTTCTTGTGTTTACTGTTTACACTTTGTCTTCTTGCAAGAATATAAATTCCACGGGTGAGGGATTTTTGTTTACTGTTGCCTTCCAAAGGCTAGAACAGGGTGGCGTGTGTGGGCACCCAAATATTTGAGGATGCAAAGAATATGAACGAGGTCCCTTGTATCCCAGAGTGAGCATACAGCCTGGCTGAACTGCAGCGGGTTACATACCAAAAGATAAACATCAATAAAAGGTAATTAGCATATGTTGATAAATACCAACACAATTAGCATATACTAATAAATACCAATACAATTAGCATATGCTGATAAATATGAATACAATTAGCATATGCTAATACCAAAAGAAGGTAACAGTAAAAGATGAGAGAAGTGCCACAGGAGTTGAGAGAGGTAATTTTTAAATTTTTGGGGGGAAAGGTGGTCACACCTCTTTGAACATCTAATGAAGGGCTGTAGACTTCAATACTATAATGAATATAATGAACAATAATATAATGAACAAAATTCTGAATACAAGTACAGAGAATTCAAGCAGTTCCTGAAGCCAGCCATGTGTCCTGAATTGAGAATCCTTGGTTTCAAACACGGTTTTGTCACCCAGGGCTTGGGGAAGGCTTGGTGAAGGTGGGACTTAAACTAGGTCTGAAGGGGAAGCAGAGGAAAGCGGGTTCTTTTCCAGCAAGACAGAGAGCTAAGGGCGATGCAGAGCAGCCTGACTGGAATGCAGGCTTTCTGCAATACCTGAGGACAGGCTGAGAACTGCCGGGCGCACAACTTCAATAATACGGCTATTGCAAGTCATTGAAAGTTTCTGGGCAAGAGCATGTTTTAAGTAATGTTTTAAGAAAATGTGGGGATGTAAAGTACAGCACAGGGAATATAGTCAATAATATTGTAATAACTATGCATGGTGCCAGGTGGGTACTGGACATTTTGGGGGACCACTTTGTAAAGTATATGATTGTCTAACCACTATGCTGTACACCTGAAACCAATACAAAATAATACTGAATGTAAACTGTAACTGATAAGAATTTAAAAAGTAAAAGAATGTAAAAAAAATATTAAAAAAAAGAAAACTAATTTGGAAGTTGTTTATAGGAGTACGGTTGAGAGAAAAGATGAAATTAAGGAACTCATTCATAAAGCCATTATATAATAAATTTGAAGAAAAGGAAAGGGAACTGATAAGGTTTAGAGACTAATGAATCTGAGGTACAAATCCAAGTACCAGGAAACTGAAAATCAGAAATGAACCTCAGGTCAGATCCAGTTATATACACTCAGGTGTTACTTACTGAAGCCTTGAGTGGGGGGGGGAAGCTACAAGGGAAAACATGTTAAGAATAGAAATTATTCCAAGGCTTTGGATGGGACAAAGTGAACAGCCTGTTATAACTGTGATCCCAATAAAATATGTTAAATGTATATAGAATAAAACCATAATAGAATGCTTGAGGCATATTATGGGTAATTGAAAGTTGTGGTTGAGGGCCAACAAAATTTTTTTGTTTTAACTTTCGCTTGCCAAGTTATTTTTTTCCTCCAAAAAAGTATTCCCTTGATAACAGGAAAACAGCTGAATTATTTTTAGATGATTCAGGATGTCACTATCCCTCAAGGTGATCATTATAAATATATATTTTCAATGTAAAAAAACACAGTTATAGAAAATTGGGACCAATCCATGGTGACCACAAAAGACATCCTGGTATTTTTAAAAGACTTCTGATGTCTATTTGACTTTTACGTCAAATGCAGATAACATCCAAACAACAACAAGAAAATGTCATAATGTATTTTAGGGGCCTATTAATTAAGTAGAATGTTAGTGCTTTTTTTTGCCAACAAAGGATACAGGCTGTTAGTGTCAAATGCATTATTACATCACTGGCAGTTTCCACTGGCATCGACCTGCTTTGTGATACATAAGATGTTTATGATTTAGGCTCCTCTGACTTTGGAACTCACCTCCCGCCGCTTCTTTTGTGACCCCCCCGGCTGTGATGAGAACTTGGAGGGCGATTTCGTTCTGGCTGTAACAAATGTTGCACCCGCCCTCCGCGAGCTGTCACAATGTTTCCGCCGCTTCAGAAACTTTCTTACTACCTCGTGCAACACGCCGACTGTTTCACCTTCGGCACGTGGGCCCGTCCTTACATATCTGGACGTAATACAGTTACAGGCACAAAACCATGCCTGGGAAACAACTTAGCAGATGCCACTCGAGCCTCTTTAAAAAAAAAAATCAAAAAAAATCAACGGTCTGTAAACCATTGAGTAGGGTGAGCGAGTCCCGCTGGACCGTCTCTGGCTCCCGCCCCCTCCCTCCTTTCCTCTAAACACCTGGGAAGACGAACCTGACAGAAGTGCCCACAAAACCTACTTTCTCCTTAAAAGCACCCGACGCCCCTAGACCGGGTGCCGGGTAGCTGGCCTGCAGACGCGGGCCGGGCGCACAGACACCCCACTCTCCCTCCACCCGCCCCCTAAAAAGATGGTGAAGCGCGAAACTCGGGTCCTGCGGTACCTGCTGGGAAACTGCGGCGGGGAGGTGCGGAGGGGTCCTCACAGTCGCGCGGGGTGGCCCCACGGGAGGGGGACCGCCCCGCGCCCCTCCCGAAGGCATAGCATTGGGGCTCGGGGCTCCCCTCGCGGCAGAAGGGGGGGCGACCGAGGCGACTCTCTTCCTCGGCTCCCCCGGGTCCCGGGGTGCGTCGGGGCACGGTCGCCCCGAGCTCACCTCCTGTCTCCCCCAGGCCGGGCCCGGGGGGAGGACCTGGACGCACGACCTGTCGGCCCCGGGGCGGAACCGGCCTCACCTGAGCCGGACTCGGGGCGCGCCCGGGGGAGGAGCCTGCGGCCGCCCGGCCGCGTGGAGCGCGCCAGGTGAGCGCGCCTGCGCAGTCGCGCCGTAAACAAGCCCGCCCCTTCCCCTCGGCCGGCCGGCGCCGGGCCGCTCGCCGGTGGGCGGGGCCAAGGGGAAGGGGCGGGGGGAGCGGGCGAGCCCGGGACGGCGCCTGCGCGGTGGGCGTGATCCGGGCACTTAGGGCAGGATGAACGCTGCTTTCCAAGATGGCGACGGAGGGAGGAGGGAAGGAGATGAACGAGATTAAGACCCAATTCACCACCCGGGAAGGTCTGTACAAGCTGCTGCCGAACTCGGAGTACAGCCGGCCCAACCGGGTGCCCTTCAACTCGCAGGGATCCAACCCTGTCCGCGTCTCCTTCGTAAACCTCAACGACCAGTCTGGCAACGGCGACCGCCTCTGCTTCAATGTGGGCCGGGAGCTCTACTTCTATATCTACAAGGGGGTCCGCAAGGTACCGACCCGGGCGTCACCGGGGCCGCCGGCGGCGCGGGCGGAGGCCGGGAGCGGGGCGGTGACAGCGGGGGCCGGGGTGACCGGCGGGGCGGCCGTCGCGCTTACTTTTGAGTGGGCCGGTAACTCCTCTGGGTGCTCCTGAGGAAGGGGGCTCCGGAGGGCAGGGCGGGGGCGGCGGGCCGGGGGCGGGCTCCGTCCCGGGGCCCCCGGGCAGGGTCCGCCGGGCGCCGCCGGGCTCTGACACGGCCGGGCGCGGGCCTGCGGGCCCCGGAAGAGGTGGGGTGGCCTGTGCCCGCCGAGCCGGCCTCGCCTCCCCGGCCTCCCGGGAGCGCCGCGGGCCTCGCTCCGGGGTAGAGGGCGGGCGGGCGGCTGGGGAGCGGAGCGGAGCCCCCCGAGCGCCGGCGGGCAGGACCTGCGGGCGCCCAGGGCCGCCGCGCCCGCTGCCGCACTGACACTGCCCTGGAGCCCCTCCTCCCGGTGTCAGCACCTGCGCCTTCCCGAGGCGCCCGGGGGGGGCTGCTGTCACTGTCCCCGCGGGGGGGCTCCTCTGAGAGATGGTCAGAGAGGGCCCTCCGGTCCCTTACAGGGGGGCCGCGGGCCGTGGGTCGCAGGGAGGTTTCCAGCGCCGAGCCGGCCGGGAGGGTTCCGCGCGAGCGTGCCCGGGTCAGCCTCGCCCGGCGAGGGGGCTGTGCCCCAAAAGCGACTTTACGAGGAGCGGGCTTGGCGGGCGACTTCACAGGAATTCTGCGAAGCATGTAATCATCCTTTAAAAATACCCCTTTAAAAAGAAGCAACTGACGAGAGAGCTTTTCTGTCATCCAGCAGCATAGCTTGGTTCTCATGGAGAACTGCTCTTGGGGTACGTGGTGTTTGACTTGACTCGGCGAAGGGGGAGGACGGTCACGCCCCCCGCGGCGCGTGGGCACGGGGCGGGGGTACCGGGCTCATGGTTCTAGGAGCGGGGCGGGGGTACCGGGCTCACGGTTCTAGGCACGGGGCGGGGGTACCGGGCTCATGGTGCGAGGTCGGTTGGCGTGCACAGATTGTTCATGCTGCGGAGTGAACGTTCTCCGGGGTTCGGTGTGTCCAGAGCCGTAGGGAGCGACAGTCTCTAAATGTAGCGAGCGGTCTGGTCGGTTCAAGGTGAATTTTGTTACAGTGTTAAGGGTACCGCTGTGTCTGAGGTAGGCTGTTACAGTGTTACAGGTTCCTGGCCGTAGATCGCCTGGTTTCATTTTTTTTCTCTTTTGGAGCTAGGAGAGTGTGAAGTCATTAGCAGTCTAGGAGCAGAAGTTTCAGTCCTAGTCCTAACTCTGTCACTGACTTGTTGGGTGACCTTGGACGAGCTGTTTAGCTTCTTACCTGCGCCTCTTTAAAAAGAGAACGTCGCAACGCACACATTCAATTTATACTGTATTGACTGTAATGAACTTTAAAGCCCCGGAACACTCCGTGGGTGTAAAATAGAGTTAAAATAAGCATGAAGAATAACTATCAAACAGGAAGCTGCTATCTTGACACTGATATTGGGACCGAACAGATCAGCCTTTTATCTGGAAGTAAGTTTAGAATCTTAAGTTATTAAAATTTATATAAAAATAAGTAAGTGCTTAAAAACTTGTTTGCTAGCAAGTAATTGGTAGTGTAAAAGAAGGTGTTATCTTTTTTAAAAAAGGTTTTCTTTGAAAGTATGTCATTTCTGAAGCATTCTAGTGGGTAACCTTATGTGGATCAGGTAGCCCTGGTTTGCATCATAAAAACAGGTCTCTTGCCTGCAAGTATGAGAAAATAGAATTCTCTTTTAGTGGGATACTGTTCAGTGAAGGGCAAAACCAGGAGAGCTTTTCAAAACTATACCAAAAAATTATTTTAAACAAGACAAAATCTTAAACGTAAATTTGCCTTTAGCTGCATAATTTATCTGAGCACGTTAATTTTTTTATTAAATTTCTTATCATATTTGCATTATATGGTAAATATAATTTACCTCTTGTCTAGCCATTATAATTAAATTTTTTTCCCATGAATGAGTTTGCATTTATTATTTCTGAGTATAAGTGATTGTTTTTGTGATTCTATTTTTTTATTTTAAAATAGAGCAGACAGTGTTCCTTAATCAGAAGCCAAAATTTACTTTTTGGGGTTAGGAGTTATAAATCTGTTTTGACAGTTGGTGATTTTGACTATTTTTAAAATTTTTTCTTTGGGGCATGTAAAGTTTTACAACAGTTTTTCAGATCATTCAGAAGTTTTGATTTGGATGAACACATTCAACTGGAATCGGCATGTAAAATAAGTGAAAATAGGTCTCCTGAAAAAAACGTCCTGAAAGGAAGTATGGAGTTGTAGGGAATGGACTGCGTGAGGAGGTAGGCTAACATCTGTGCCAAGAACTGCAGTCCTGGCCCTTTGGCCCTAGTTGTTATGTTCAGTGGTTAGAGGGTCAGCCTCGGACTGAAGGGTCTCGGGTTCGATGCTCAGGGCGAGTGCAGGAGGCAACCAGTGGATGTGTGTCTCTCAGATCAATGTTCCCCCCCTCCCCCTCACAAAAGCAATGGAAAAAATATCCTCGGTGAGCATTAAAACACCATTGGGCCAGAAAAGGGCCTCGAGCTTGCGCAGCCTGACCCCTCGGAGAAACCAGGGCTGGAGAGCACTGCAGGCCTGTCAGGGTTCCTGGTGCTGAGGAAGAGGAAGCGCGCTGGCTCCAGAGAAATGGTGAGAAGAGACGGGTCAGGCTTTTTGGTCGCGCTGATGCCATAGCCTCCAAGCATTTCAGAATTTACCCAGCATTTTGCCACATTTCTCTCACTGAGTCTTGAAAGCAGACCTGTGAGGTAGATGGAAGCATTGTTTCACAGCTGGAGTTCGGAATGGGGTTTCTTGTGTGAGGAGATGTAGTTTTGTGGATTTATGTTGCTTAACTAAAGGTAATGTCAACGCTGATTTAATACTGACACTAATAATTCCAACAAAGATGTGAGTGACTCCCATGATGATAATTATACTAGGTAAGGTGATGTGGGGTATCCAAGGATGAGTAAGACCCTGTCCCTCCCCCAAAGGACTTTCACTGACTAGCTTTCAAGTCTCTCTATAGCAGAGGTGGGGAACCTTTTTTCTACCAAGGGCCATTTGGATATTTATGACATCATTTGAAGGCCATACAAAATTATCAACATAAAAATTAGCTATGAAGAAAGCGCTTAGATTTATTGAATTTTGAGTGTTGCTTGTGGTTGCCTTGGCAGGGCCAGACCAAATGATTTCATGGCTTGCGTGCGGCCCACAGGCCTGACGTTCCCTGCCCCTGCTCTGTAGCATGCTTTGCTTTTCTCTTTAAAAAAGAGGTGTTTTAGGATAAAGATGCCAGAGGTAGTTGGGATTATTGGACAAACCCTTTCGTTTTATGGAGATCTGTTTTTACATAAATGTGAATGTCTACCAGCCGAAACATCACTTCCTTGCAAATCCTTCTTTGATTCCCAGGCTAGATCAGATGTTTTCCCTTATTACATGTTCTCAGAGCATCTTGTACTTTGCCTTTCTAGCACCTTTTAAAAATTGTAATTCTTTGGGTGATAATCTGATTTTCTCTTTGATAAACAAAGCTCCCTTAGAATAGGTACCATGCCTTTTCTGCCTTCTCTGTCTTCCTAGCACCCAGCAGTGTCCAGCATAGAGTATATTCTTGCTGTTTACTTGTTGAGTAAATGACTGAATAAAATGTCCATGTCCATCTATGTCCTACTTTAAAAAAATATTTAGAAGCTGAAAAACCTATTTAATTTTGAGCCCAAAAGTAACAGACATTTTTAGTAGCTCACATCTTTTTAAAGACATTGAAGAGTATTGTTAATAGGCTACAAATTCAGCTTTCTTACAACTGGGAAATTGTGTAGCAAGTTGATAGTGAAGTATAGTGGAAAGGAACCAAATGGCACAGATTGCTTTTGATCTACTTCTGTATGTTACCTACCAGATCTGTGTACTAACAAACACCTTTTAAAGCTCTGCATATTCAGAATTACTTGACATTCAGGTCAAAGAGCCTTCCTCTCCATCCCCCATCTTGAGATTCCAGGCCAAAAATGTGCTGCTCAGAGATGTTACTGAAGCAGTTCCTACAATTGGTGGGACACAGAATTAGGTGGCTTTCAAGGCCTTTTTAACTCTTAAAGTTGTATGATTCTGTGCTCAGTAATGTTTACTTTTATTTATTTATTTATTCTGTTAATCCTCACCTGAAGATGTGTTTTCCATTGCTTTTCAGAGTGGAAGGGGGAGAGAGAGAGAGAGCAAGAAACACCAATGTGAGAGAGACACATTGACTGGCTGCCTCCTGCGCACACCCCAGGTACATGGCCTTGACTGGGAATCGAATCCTTGACCCTTAGGTACGCAGTCTGATGCTCTAACCACTGTGCACACTGGCCAGGGCAATAATGTTTACTTTTCTTACACCTTTTTAAAAAATTGATTTTTAGAGAGAGAGGGGAAAAGGGGGGGAGAGAGACAGATTCGTTGTTTCATTTATTTATTCATTCATTGGTAGCTCCTTGTATGTGCCCTGACCAGGAATCGAACCTGCAGGCTTGGTGTATTGGGATGACACTCTAGCCAGTTGAGCCACCCGACCAGGGCGATAATTTTTTTTTTTTTAACCCTCACCGAAGGATATTTTTTCCATTGCTTTTCAGAGAGAATGGAAGGGGAGGGGGGGAGAGAAACATTGACGTGAGAGACACATCGATTGGTTGCCTCTGTTACACACCCGATGTGGGCCAGGGATCGAGTCTGCAACTGAGGTAGGTGCTTTTGGCCGGAATTAAACCCAGGCCCCTTTAGCCCTCGGGCAGAAGCTCTAACCACTGCGCAAAACCGGCTAGGACCAGGGGCGATCTCCTGGATCATAGGTCGATGCTCAACCACTGAGCCACGCCAGCCAGGCCATTGCCTACTTCTCAAATGGGAATTGGGAAGTGTGGAGTGTTGTGAAAGCAAGTTGGACACACTGTGATTCTAGGTCTTCATTTTGGAAAAAGCTTTGTACTTACCTTGCTGAGATGAAGCAGGGGTCAGAAGAGTCCATTAGTAATAGCTAAAATATTTTTAGAGTCGAAGTTATCAAGGACGGTGATGGTTTGACCTGGGAGAGAATGATCATTCGGTATGGAAAATATTCTCTTTGGCAAAGCCTGCAGGACCACCTGTTGGTGACTGAGGAATTCATGCTTTGTGTGGGAGGGTAAACTGGATGTCTTTTAAAGCCTCCCCCCAGTAGTTTTAGATACTGGACTGCTGCAGGGAAGGTTATGTTTTTCACACCTCCCCATCTGTAATTTTCACACCTCTCTGCTCCCCATTCATAGTTTTGAAAGAAGCTTAAAAGTCTAGAACTTTTTATATCAGCTTGACTTAGAGAAATTTTGTACTTAGTAGGGCACGTGTGGAATTGAGTGGAAACCTAGAATTTTTTTCCATTAAGGGCTATTTAATGACTTCTGAAATATTAATAAAGATTTAGTTATTTGACTGTAGACTCTCGTATTGAGGGGAAAGCGTCTTAATTTATCTCTTACAGCAGGCTTGAGATGCTCGTGTGATACCTTGGTTCTCTTGACCTTGAAGCAGAGGTTGGTGATGAGATTTTGAAAGACTCCCTGGGTGGATCTCAGCAATGGCCAGAACCTCCCAGATATGTCAGTGAAATCCATGAGATAGCCATGAATGCCATTCCTTAAGCAAATATTTATGGGGCACGCCTACCAGATAGGAATTACAGTTCTAGATGCTGGGTGTAGACAAAGTCTCCACCCTCAGAAAACTTGTCACCTATGTTTATTATCATTGAGTTCATCTAGTGACTTAATTTATTTAAGTGTTTGTTGTGCTCTGGTAGAAACCTTGAGCAAGAATCAAAACATAGTTAGTGGATTTTGTCACTGACTATTTGGCCAAATGCCTAAAGAACCTTGTTTAAAAATAAATGTGAAGATTTTTGTAGTCTGGTATTTGATGCCTTAGAGAACAGTTTTATTTACATATATATATATATTTTAATATGTTTTTATTGATTTTAGAGAGAAGGGGGGAGAGAGAGACACAGAGAGACATTGATGTGAGAAACATCAAACTGTTGCCTCCTGTATGCACCCCAACCAGGGATCAAACCTGCAACCTAGGTATGTGCCTTTGGGAGTCGAACCCGCAACCTTTCGGTATGTGGGGTCATGCTCAACTGAGTCACAGTTTTTTATGTATATTTAATGAGGTTAGTTTGTGCAGAAATATTAGATGTGGCCCTATTTGGTTATTTAGGAGTAGACATCAAAAATAGAGATAACTTTAATTGGTAGACATTCTCAGTTGTAATTTTTAGGACATTTTAAATGTTCTGAGAATATCAGTGACAGGTTACCTATCCTGTAAACATTTGGCATCTGTTTTTGATAATAGAGTATAAAGTATGTCTTGCTTTTTCTTTTTCTTTTTTAAAAAAACACCACTACCTCATTCATCAAGTTGTGAACATTGCAGGGTTGTTATGTATAAGGTATTGCTGTCTATCGTGGATAACTTGAAGGTGAATTAAGACATTTCGGGTCTGTAAGGACCTTTGTTCTGTACTGATGATCGTAACAAAGTAGAAGGCATGTGCCCTGCAGTGGCACAAGCAGTACAAGTATCAAGTGGAATTAAGGAGTAAAGATGACGCCAAGTGTTTCTCTGCCGAATAGGAGAAGAATATTGGATTGGATTTCAAATAGATGATTTTCCCTGAAATGATGTATACAGATCACATATTTGTAAACTTTAAAACTTTTAGTGTTATTTTTCTAATTTCAGAAACGCTTTATCTTCATTTCTGATTGAGCTTAAGTTGGCAATTGCTCTTACCTTTCAGCATTTTCTCAACTTCCCAGCTTCTCTGCCAATTGATGATTTGTGAATTGAGTAATGTTTTATTGTCAATCCTGTTTTGTAGTGTGGATTCTTAAAAAATGGGGTACAGTAGACTAAAAACACGCCAAATCCATCTGTGCTACACTTTAACCTTGTTTTGTAGTAGTTGAAGAATGCACCTGATGCCCTGGCCGGTTTGGCTCAGTGGTTGGAGCGTCGGCCTGCAGGCTGAAGGGTCTGGGTTTGATTCCGGCCAAGGGCACGTACCTTGGTTGCAGGCTGGATCCCTGGCCCCGGTCTGGGCATGCAGGAGGCAACCAGTCGGTGTGTCTCTCTCACATCGATGTTTCTCTCTCTCCCCCTTCCACTCTCTGAAAAGCAATGGAAAAAATATCCTTAGGTGAGGATTTAAAAAAAGGAAAAATGGACTTGAAATTAGATTCCATAGGAAAGAAGTAACAGTCATTCATGAGGAATGAATTTATAAGGTTTTTATATTTTAAAAGAACGGGAATATTTTAACATATTCTCAAGTGACCACAGTGTCGATCATCCCTGTGACCTGGCGCTGCTCTTTAGCGGGCCCACAGCCAGCTCACTGTTGCATGGCGCCCCCCTCCCCCAGCAAAACTGGTTCAGCTGCTCGTTCTCATTACTGACTTTGAGCTGCATTTCAGAGGCTCTGTCTTGTTCTTAATGTTTCACTTAATTAATAAATAATGGTTTTGTGAAAAGCAGTATACTAGACCAGGAAATCAAAGTCTGAGACAATCCCTGACCATGAGGGGATTATCATCTAACCAAGGAGATAGATATTCACACACACGTTCGTTTTGTCAAGATTTATTGAGTGCCTGCCCTATATTGTTGTTGAGACAGAATCTGTGCCATCAAGGAGTTCACAGTCCAGTGGAATAATAAATGGCTTATTCGTTCAGCTAACATTGGACTCGTAGACCCAAAGACAGATCTGACTTAGTCTCTGGCCTGAAGTGCCTACACCCTAGTGGTGAGATGGTGTCGGCTATTTTCAACAGTACTCACTTATTAGGGCTTCTTAACCCAAATAGAATTTGGAGAGTGTGTCAGCCTAGATGGGAAAAAATATTTTACATCTTTGTTTTTACAATCCCAACTGAATTTTAAGGTGTCCTTCAGTTGTGAATATAGGCAACAAATCACAGTCGCAACAGACCTGTTACTTTCTCACCAATGAAGATCACATGTTTGCATTTCACATTGTGGTTTTTGCAGATAGCAAGTAACATTTACACTCATCACTACTCTGAAATTACAGTTGTTTGTGGGTCAGCTACTAGAGCTTATTATTCTTTATGTGAAATAAACTTTAAAGTCTTAAATTTGTTTAATGTAGTATAACTTAATTTTAATATGATTGATCTCTTTTGTAGTCTTTTATATTTAAAAACATTGTGAGAAGGAGTCTGTGGTACAGGAAGTGTAAGCACCCTGATTAAAGTCTTGGCTCACTTTCTTTAGTATCGACAGTGTGAGTGCATGTAGGAGGGCACCTGGTTTCCCCTATTCTGGTAAGGGAAACTGAGCTCCATGAAGAGGTCTCTGTGGTACCTGAGTTGATTTTGTTACTCAGCATTGATTATCTAGAATTCTAAGTTGGCCATGCCATGTACTTCTTTCTTTTTCCTCCTGGTCACTCTTTAGCCTGTTCTGCTCTACAAGACTCACAGTGTTCCATTTGCTCCGGATAGTTGATGATTACAATGTAACATTTGTCTCAATTGTAATAGAACTTAGACTTCAACAAGGTGGCATTGGAACTGAATTCTGATGGGTGGGTGGGCTGAAGGGGTAGCACAGCAGTTTTCAACCTTGTTCATGTCATGGCACGTAAAATAATTACTAAAATTCTGCTGCACACCAAAAAATATATTTTTTGCCAATCTGACAAAAACAACAACAACCAGGTATAATTTTAATTCATTCACAGTGGACAGTTATTGTGTTGGCTGTTGTCATTTTTTTAAAAGTTCTTTTTTTTAAATAGTTTCCAATTGCATGCCAAGATGCCTCCTTTTTTTTTTTTAATATGTCTATTGATTTCAGAGAGAGGAAAGTAGTGGGAAAGAGAGAAACATCAATGATGAGAGAGTCGTTGATCGGCTGCCTCCTGCACGCCCCCCACTGGGGATCGAGGAGCCTGCAACCCGGGCATGTGCCCTGACCAGGAATCGAACCACCACCTCCTGGTTCATAGGTTGACGCTCAACCGCTGAGCAACACCGGCTTTGCAGAGTCCTGCCGCTGGACTGCAAGTGCAGCCCTGGACCAGGCCCAGGTTCATTGCTACTCCCCTGGCATCCTCTGGAGCCTGTTCCCATAGACTCAGGCTGCCTTTTTTCCTCATGACTATACTGGCTTCCTGGCCACCTCTGCTCATTGAAGACTTCGGTACCTGCCTCACAGCCTTCCTTTCCACTGCAGTTCTGCTGTCTTCCTGCATAGCTGCATATCCACTGCAGGACCCGGCCAGCACCTGGCTTCCGTCTGTGACCTCCTCTAGTCCACCTCTGGCTCTGTCTCCCATAGTGACACTCTGGGTCTTATCATCAGCTGAAGCGGCCTCAGCCCCAGATTTGCTAATTCAGATAGACACAGTTGTCCTCCTGCTCCAGGGTGACCTTGGCTCCCACTTCTCTAGTTTCTGCAGGATCCTGGCTACTCAGCTTCATGCTGCCAAATCCACGGGCCACCATGCAGCCCACACTTCTTTGATTTCTCAGCACCATCTGACACTGCCGATCATCTTCTCTTTATTAAAACACTCCTTGTCCTGACACTTCAATCTCGGCTTTTACCTTTCTAGCCCACACCTCCCTGGCCATTCACTACTTCCACCTTTGTCAGTTCTTCTGCTCTGCCTGGTGCTTACTGGATTTCCTTAGGAAGGCCCTGTTCCCCTTTCTCACTTCCATTATAAGTTTCTACTGTATCTGTATCTTTTGTTCCTAAAATTGTTTATGACTTTTCTCCCCCCAGAGAAAAAAGTATTATTGCAATAAATTAATCCAGTGGGTATTCCCTTGAAAGCAGGAATCGGAATTAGGGCAGTTAAAACTGATACTCCATACGCTTCAGCAAAGCTCTGTCACTTCCTTCGTGATGGTGACTTTGGCCAGGTCCATCTGCCTTTTGCTTTCTGGACCACCTGCTGGGATCATGGGTAATGGAACTGTGACTGTCCTCTCTGCAGAGCTGGGACTTGCTCCAGAGCCCCTGGGGCACTCAGGTTGCTGCCGGGTTCAGTCACCAGCTTGAGCTTCAGCCCCTCATTCATAGTTTAATTTTTTCTTGAACAGACAGACTGGCAAGAGTTTGTCAATTAAAATTTTGTTTCAAAGAATTAGCTACTGGTTTTGTTTTGTTTTGTTTTCTAATTTGTTAATACCTGTTATCTTTCTTTTCTTTTTTTAAATTGATTTTAGAGAGAGCAAAAGAAAGGGGGAGAGAGAGAAACATTGATTTGTTGTTGACTTGTATGTGCCCTGACCAGGGACTGAAGCTACAACTCTGGTGCATCAGGACGACACTCCAGCTGAACTATCTGGTCACGGTCTATTTCTTTTTTGTTTGGATTTTAGGTTTACTCTGTTCTTTCTCTAGCTTTCTGAATGGAAAACAGGTTTTCAGCCTTTCCTTAATGGTATGCACAAGGCTGTAGAAGTCCCTCTAAGTATTGTTTTAACACAGTCTCCCATGTGTTAGATACGTGGTAATATCAATGTCACATATTAAGATCTTAATCTTTGATGTCCATTTTTATTCCCTTGAATTCCTAAGCAGTATTTTCCCCCCCTAAGCAGGCATTTTTTTAGTTTCTATTCATGGTGTTTAATTTTGTTCTTGATTAACTTATTTGCATTTTATATCACCATAGAATGTTTGTGGTGGTTTTTTTTAAAAAATTATTTTCTCATGGAATGTTTTTTTAAATCAGTTATTTGAAATGTGATGAGTCATTTTCTTTGCGAGCTAGTTAAAATGTTCCATGTATTAAAGAATGTATGTCCTGTTTGTTAGGCTCAGGGTGACATCCCTGCATGTGTGTTTGATCAAGTTTTAATGCTCTTCCCATTGCCCATAGCCTTACCGTTTTTGTGGCTGCTTTAGTTACCAGTTCCGGACAGGTGTGTTCAATACTGCACTGATTCTGGACTTGTCCATATTTCTTTGTCATTTTTTGCTTTATATAAAATTCAGAATCGTTACTCTTTGTAGATTATTCTTTGTGTTGTAATACTATGTTTTTCAGTATCTCTGTTTTTGCCCAAAATTCTGTTTTGAAGATTTGGAAAATGAGTTTATTTTTGTTAGCATTTACATGGAATGTCTTTCTGTCCCTTATTTTCAGTGTATTTATATAGTTTTGTTTTCTTTGTGTCTTTCTGGTCCTCTTAAATGTTACCTATTTTATTGTTATCTGTGACACCTTCTTTTTCCCTCCTTCCTCCCACCCACTTTAACTCCTTCAGAAATTCCTCCAAAGTGGGTCTTGAGTGTGTCTGCTTTTGTTTTCACTGCCCTCCCTCGTGTCGCCTGGACAGCATGCAGCCCTCTCACCCTTCTGCTTTGCCTTTGCTGCCCTCTAACTTATTCTCTATATAGTAGCCAGAGTGATCTTTAAAAATGTGAATCTGGTTGTCACTTCCAGGCTTAACAGCTTTCAGTGGTTCTTGTGGCTTTTAGCATTAAAAACAAAATTATTAGTATGGCCCACCAGGCCCTGCGAGAGCTGGCCCTTGCTCACCTTACTGTCCTCTCTCCCCTTTACTGTATCTTTCTCACTCACTGGCTTTCTTTTAATTCTCCTAACAAGCCTTACCCTTCTTGCCACAGATTCTTCTTATGTGCTGTTTCCTCTGCCTGAATGTACTTCCACTCCCATCCCTTCCCATTTAATTCCTACTCCTTCAAATCTTAGCTCATGTCATTTTTGTCCAAGCCTCTTACCCTGACCCCTAGACTAGGTCACGTCTCCTATTAGCTTCTATCAGGTCATTTCTCTAGCATGTCATGAAAATAACAAAATAATTTGAATTTGAAATTTAATGTCCCTTCTCTCCCCACCTCCTAAACTAGATTGCAGACTTAGGAGGGCTAATTTTATGAGTCTGATCACTGCTGAGCTCCTTGTCTCGCTCAGTGCCTTCAGTGTAGTATAGGCACTCTATAAATATTTGAGCGAATGGATACACATGTAAGTGACTGTCACTTGTTTATTGACGTGGGTAGATTACTATGGGAAGCATATTGTCTTGAATGTAGTTGGTATTTGATTAAATGTTTCAAAGACTCATCCTCTGATCTTTGTCATCTCTGTCTTAAGATAACGTATTTAAAGAACAGAAGCTGTTATTTGTACCCCACTTCTCTGTTTCCTTATTCCTCTCCTCCCCCCTTCCCCACACAGATCTCCCACACATACATCTGACCTCAGCACTGGCAAGGGGAGGTGCATCGAAGAAAGCTGAGAAATCTGTTCATTTTAAAAGCTTTTCTTAGAAGGAAAGTCAGCTAATCGTTCAAATTACTGATAAGTTTGCTGTGTAGGAATTTTTCTTTCCCTGGTGGCAGTGAAAGGGAAAGATCCCCCTCCCCCCTTAAAGTTAAATATAAGGATATGTTTATGGTAGAAATGTTGGAAAACTCAAGTAAGGAAAAAAAATTCTCATCTTTCACAACTGTTTGTTTTGGTGTTTTTCCTGCCAACCCTTTTTTGGTGCTTAGTTATATATCTTAAAATAGTTTAGGTCACTACTCCCTAATATTGTGCCTGGCACCATGTAGATGCTCGTTAAGTAGTTAGAGAATAAACCCAGGTGTGTGTTTTTTTCAACTTTAAAATCTTGTGCAGCTTCCTGATTTAGTATCTGATAAGCATGGCTTTTGCTGATGGTGTTTATAAAAACCTGTTTTAGAGTAGTCGAGCTTTACATGAATGTGTAATTTTAAATTTTTTTTTTTGGTTTTAATGAACTTGTTAGATCATTGTAGAAAGGTGCTTGGGCTAAATACTCTGGAGTCACCTGTGAGTTCTTTCTTTTTCTCAGCCTACTTCCAATTCCTCAGTAACGCCTGTTGGCTCTGCCTCACCTGCTCGGTTTAGGGAAGCATCGTCTCTTGCTCGAATCACTGCAGTGGTCTCCAGATGGGCTCCTGCTTCTCCCCTTGCCTGTTAGTCTTCTGATGGCAGCCAGGAATCTTCTAAACAGTACAGGTCAGATCGTGTTTGTCCACTGCTGAAACTTCCTAATGCTTGTCCATATCACTAAAAATAAGACGTCTCTCCCCAAACGCCTGGAGTGATTTGCTACCACGCTCCGAGCACATTCAGCCCTCTGAGCCATTTTGTGTGCTGTTCTCTCTGACTAGAATCCTTTCCCTGTGTTGCCACAGGCTGGCTCCCTCATTTCTTCCCATATCTGCCCAAGTGTGATCCTGCCAAAGTAGCTTTCTGTTGCCCCACCCAGGAAGGCATTACTATCAGCCACCACCTCAGCCCCTCGACTCCCTTCCTGGCTGGCATTTCTTCACAGTCCTCACCACTCTCTGACATGCACTGATTACTCGATGACTGGCAGTGCCCTCCTAAAGTCCATGGCAGGAGGGGCCTCTCTGCATTTCTGAGACCCCAGCGCGCCTACACAGTGCTTGGCGCATAGAGTGGAAGCCAGTAAGTACTGTTGAGTGGATAGTGAAAGGAATTTATCTCGAGTAACTTAGTGAGAAATCTTCGTTTAGGATATAGGGTATGACTTCTCGTAGGCATGTTTCATTTCTTAAATAGGTAATAAATCCATCTGGTTCATTCAGAGGGCATTCAGTGCCGTCTCTCACCCTGTCCCCTAGCCCCCCGTCCCCCTCAGAAGTAACCAGTGTTAAGTTCTTGTGTATATTTCCAGACATGGCCAGTGGTTTTACAAAATCATATATTCAGTCCTCTCTCCATTAAAAAATCCTAATTTTAGCATCTGCACTGTTTGGTGCCTTGTTGCTTTTTGTTTGTTTGTTTGTTTTTGTTTTGTACAATGCATTTTGGAGATTCTTCTCTGTCAGTGTGTAAAGAGCTCCTGTATTTGGTTGATGGCAGCACAATGGCCCATTGTACGAATGTGCCGTAGTTCCCCTTGGATGGACATTGAAGCTGTCTCCAGCCCAGGCTGTAGCTCTTCCAAACTGTGCTGCAATAAATACCTTTGTACATGTATCATTTTGCCATGTTGCTAGTATATCTCAGGACTAAATTCCTATGAGTGGGATTGCTGGGTTAAAGGACATACGTATTTGTGGTTCTGATAGACATAAATTGCCTTCCACGGCTTGTACCAATCTTTATTTCTGGCAGAGGTGCTGTTGTTTAATCTTTGCCAGGTTGACAGATGAGACCCTATTTGACACCATGGTTTGTATTTCTCGTTCTATGAGCTAAGCATCATTTCATATATTTAAGAGCCATTTGTATTCTGTTTTCTGTGAGTTGTCCATGTCTTGTACCCATTTTTTAATAGGAGTCTGGTCTTTTTTTTTTCCCCTCTTTTTTCCTATTGACTTATAGGAGTTCTCTTTTATGTGAATTAAGCCTTAATCTATAGTCTGAGTTGCAGACATTTGGTTCCATTTGTCAGTTGACTTCTGATTTGGTCATGGTGGTATTTTTCTAGGTAGAATTTTTGTTTTATTTTCTTATAGAAAACTGTATTCTTTCTTTCTCATGGCTATGGGTTTTGAGTCATACTTAACCCTTCTGACTTTATTTTTAAACATCCTCATGGTTTCTTGTACTTCTGAGGTTTCATTGTTTACATTTGATACCTCTGATACTGCTGAGATATATTCGGGTGTAAGATGTGAGATGGGGTTTCAAACCTCTTCCCCCCCTTTTTTTATTTTCTCCCGAAGATATTTTTTCCATTGATTTTTAGAGGGAGTGGAAGGCAAGGAGGGGGAGGGGAGAGAGAGAAACATGGATGTGAGAGAGACGACATTGGTTGCCTCCCACATACGCCCTGACCAGGCCAAGGATTGAACCTGCAACCTAGATACATGCCCTTGACCTGGAATTGAACCCCCTACCCTTTGGTGCATGGGCCAGTGCTCTAACCATTGAGCTACACCAGGCAGGGCTCTTTTCCCCTTTTGGGGGAGCAAACAATCAGGATTTCTTGCTCTCTCTGTCTTATATGGGGGGTAATCTGTCAGCAGTTTCCTGCTGAACTCTGAGTAGTGGAGGCAGTGGGCCACATCTGGTATGTTTCTCTGTAAGTTGTGGTTATCTTTATCTTACCAATGTTGACTTACAAAGAGTGGGTGAAATGCAATCTAGTGGTGAACATTGTTTTGAAACAGATTTTGTAGAGGTTTTTGTGGTTTTTTTTTTTTTGGTAAAAGTTGATAAGATTAGTAATAAAAAAGGCAATGATACCTGGTTAACCTGAGGAACATATTTTGGTACATTATAGAAAACTAAAGAAATAAGAGATTGCCCTCTCTCGTTTACGTGACTCATGTTGGGGCTCAGCTCGCTGACTGGTGCCTGCCTGGTGGTGCCAGTTCACGCACAGAGGCCTAACGGGCCTGATCTCAGGGGCTGTTCCTCCTGCCTGGTCGACGCCCTGTGTGGGCCATCATCCTGCAGAGTGAAAGTTCTTGGCTGTAGTGGAAGAGGGTGTTTTGGGATCACCTGCATCAGAATCAGATGGTCTTTCACTGCTTCTGCTCCTTTTTCCCTGTTTCCATGCCACTCAGTCTGGCCTTCCCCATGGTTTCATTTCTGCTGCAGTGCCATTTTCACCACGTGGCTGACTCTCCCGGGACTTGTCAGGCTCATTCTACTAAAACCACCAAACCCAAGCTGAGCGTAGTAAACAGGCTAGCCCACCCGTGGCCTCTTCAGAATCTCTCGGCCTCCATGTCTGTGATGAACAAGGCGGCCACGCTGGCCCTTGTTGCCCCTGCGACTTGTTTTGCGTGTCTGCTTGACTTGGCCTCGGGTGCCGTCCCACATCCTTGCCCATGCTATTGCCGAAGTATTTTACTTCCTACACTTACAGAAACCGTCCCTCCTCTTCTCTCTCCCCTTATAGCAGTGGTTGTCTTCTGTGTGGTCCTCCACTAGCAGCAGCAGCAGCAGCATCTCCTCTGCACTTGTGGAAATGCAGATTCTGGGGCCCACTCCTGACCCGCTGAATCAGAGACTGTGGGGTGGGGCCAGCAGTGTGTTCACCTTGCTGGCCAGGTGATGCTGATGTGCTAACCTTTGAGAATCACTGCCGTGTTGGATCGAATTCAGGGCTCTCCTCACAGGAAACTCCGTGAAAGCTTATTGGCTATTAAATTAGTAGAATGTATTAACAGCCATTGATTAATTTGTAGATCATCACAGGCACCGTTAATTCAACTCTGCCCTATGCTGGGCACTAGACTAGGTGCTCTCACAGGCACCGCCTGAGCCTCACAAACCTGTGGAGACGGGGTTGCGAGGTTTCCCTCTTTCTACAGGTGGGCGAGGGAGGCTCACAGGGATGAAGAGCTCGGAGGCTGCGCAGCTGGCTAGTGGCAGCGTCCTCTCTAGCATTCCCCTCCGTCGTCTGTGTGGACCCTTGTTGCCAAGAGTGCATGTGAAGATGTGCTGTCCTGTGATCGTGCAACTAACGGTGGTACTACCCACATTTCCAGTTTCTCCTGTCCTAGTCCTAACCCCATCCACTAAGTAGCAGCCTTTCAGCTTTTTTAGAAATAGAAACAAGGCTGTTTTATTTCCTTTTCTTAATGTTCATTTATGTACAGTGTGTCAGAGAAGGGGAGTAAAGGAGGCTTTGAGATCCTAGTCCAGCCTCCATGTTTCCATATACCTGGCTTCGTGTTCCATGTGCTACTCAGAGCATTAGCTCAGAAATTAACTTTGCCTCCATTGAGGTGTACATTGGTGTACTAGACGGCTCAGACCTCTGAACGTATTGTTACAACTTAAGAAATTATACTACATGAAATTTAGTAAAATCTTAAGTGGCTGGGAAGAGTTGTTTTGCTGGCTTTGCTTGAGCCCAGCTGTGCACTGAGAGTGGACATATCTCAGCTGATTGCGTACAGCTTCAACCCGGGGGCAGGTCACTTCTGACCAGGAGGGAGGGCTGTCATGTAGGATCCAAGTACTTCCCCTCTTTGATCTTACTCCCCTCTCACTTTCAAACGCCCCCCCCCCATATATTTATACACACACAATTTTGGACAGGCAACAAAATAGAAAAATATATTTATTTTTTAAATGCCTGTGAGGAATCAAATGCTTGTTTTCACACTAATGCACTGTACTTCTTGGTTTGAGTGCATTTAACAAATGTAAATTGATGTTATTGACTTAATGACAATATTTAATACTTACATTGTGTTCAGATCACTTTATAGATTTAACTCCTTAAACACTGTTTGTTAGAACTATTTATTACTGTAGTCCCCTTACCTATGGGGGATACTTCCAAGACCCCCAGTGGGTGCATGAAACCACAGATAGCATCAAACCCTACATACACTGTTTGTTCCAGTACACACATACTTATAATACTTTCATTTATAAAGTAGGCACAGTAAGAGATTAACAGCAATAACTAGTAATAAAACGGTTATAACAATATGCTGCAATAAAAGTTATGTGAAGGGGGTGTGGATACGCTGGACAAAGGGACGTATCACGTCCCGGGGGGACAGTGCAGGACGACGTGAGATTTTTATCATGCTATTCAGAACCGCACACGGTTTAAAACTCATGAATTATTTATATCTGCAATTTCTTTCCTATTTGATATTTTTGGACCACAGCTGACTATGGGTAACTGGAACTGAAAAGGTGAAACTGCGGATCAGGGGGGACTACGTATCCGTATTTCCCATTTTGTGGAAACGTAGTGTGGAAAGGCTAGAAACTTGTCCAAGCTCACCGGGCCTGGAACTGCAGAACCCGAGTGATCGGTGCTCCTAACCACTCCTCCAAGTGTGATGTGGGTTTTCAGCTGGAGCTTTCTCTAAAATGAGCTGCTTTATAACTTTGGAAATGGTTCACTAGTTAGTGTTTTTGTTTTCCGGGGTTAGCACTTGTGTGGAGGATGGGATTGATGTGTGAGCTCGCACAGAAATAATTCAGGTCCCTTAAAAATGTTAAATAACTGAGTTGTTTGCCAGGGATTGAGGCAGAAATGTATCCTGAGATGCAGGCAAGTGGCCTTCTGGAGCAGGACAGTCTTGGGCTTTAGTGCCGGCCTCACAGTGCCTGTCTCAGCCTTGTCCTGCACCGGGACAGGCCCGGCTGGCTTTATGTGCTTGGCCCTGCTCTTCTTCCTATGGGTCCTTGAGTGGGCCGTGGTGTGTCACACCTGACAGGCCTGCATGTAGTTTGAAGTTTGAGAACTTGGTGAGAACAGCAAGTACTTGGACTTGCTGTGGACAACAAGAAAATTTGGGGGTATTGTGTTATTGTTTGTCTCTTCAAATTGAGAGGCACATCTAGTTGCAGTACCCTACGTGGAATCCTGCTTGGAGGAGAGGTCAGGAGATCTGTCCCTACTCCCCAGAGACGGCATTTTCATTGGTAGCCACAGGTGCTGCTTGCAGAACCTGCTGGTATTTGGAGCCTCAGCCTTCATCATGACCAGGCTGAGCTGCTGGCCTGCGTTTCTTAGCTTTCCATGCCGTGCAGCCTCACTTATAACTGCTGCCTGTTTCTGCCATCCTTCTTACGTTTGCATACAAAATTGGCAGATGTCCCTGCTGGCCAGAGTTTCCTTAGTAGACATTTAGCCATGCTGCAGAGGGAAGGTTTTCTGGAAGGCAGTCGGGAGCTTTGGAAAGAGCTGTGGGAGTGGGCCTTGACCTTAGTTGCTCAGGAACTTTGATCTTAGCCAAAAGGCCGAGAAGCGATGCTCAGGAACTTTGAATTATCAAGAAACAAGCACCTCCCTTCTCCCTATTGTTCTGCCTGCTCCCTCCTCAGCCCAGAGAAACTGCCAGCAGCTGGAACACACCTGTGAACTTTGCGCCGACTAAGCGAGCGTCCTTTGATTTATGCTAAGCTTAATGAGTTTTGCAAGGTCTTCTGTACTTTATGTTATAAGTAATGTAATTTCAAGTTCTGAGAATGAGCTGCTATTGTCTGATGTTTTGAAACAAGAAGACCACAGGCGAAAGGAAAGGAGACAGAAATGAGGGCTTTGGGTTCAGTTACTGTAGTGTGTTTACTGGGTATATTGCACTTAATAGGAATTGAGACCAGAGCTCCAAGTTTAGTTGCAGTGTGAATTGATTCACTGATTTTAGGCAATTTACTTCTTTGGTCTTAAATTGCAGCATCTTGAGAGCAAATGTGCCTGGTTTTTTTTGTTTGTTTTTTTTTTTTGAAGCTCCTCTCCAGCTGTTTGTCCTCTGATTCCATGAATGTAGACCATTGTGTATAGAGATACATCACACAATTACTCACACTGGGAAGTAGTTGTTTCTGCCCGCTTCTGTGTGAATAGCTTTATATGTAACTTTTTAAGTTAGTAGTGGCAAGTTTTAAATATGTTTTATTACATGAGGTAATGAATAGTAAGTGCTTAGAGTGAAGCACTTGTTGCCAGGTGTTAACTTTCAGGTTATGGTTGATTCAGCCTTCGATGTGCAGCTTCTCATTCAGTTCCAGGCGGGTGGCCTGCTAACCTACATTTAAAATACTGTCTGTCCCAGCTGGGGCTATAAATACAATACCACGCCTATGGAGCCTAATATTTTTATTTCAGGCCTCAAGATTTTAACATTTAGCCCGGGTGGGCGTGGCTCAGCGGTTGAGCATCGACCTAGGATTCAGGCATTTGGGGTTCCATTCCCAGTCGGGGCACATGCCCGGGTTGCAGGAGGCAGCCGATCAATGACTCTCTCATCATTGATGTTTCTATCTCTCTCTCTCCCTCTGCTTTCCTCTCTCTGAAGTCAATAAAGATATTTAAAAAAAAAAGATTTTAACGTTTAAATGCTAAAAGTTACTCAACACGGGCAAACAAATTCTCCCTTGTAACCCTTTTAGCTGTTTCTTCTGGACTGAGCATAATTTAGGATTAAGTCCTACAATCTCTAGAAAAGCTTGGGATTGGTGATAAATTGTCAGTTCAGTTCTTGTGAGAAAGATGTGGATTCAGTTTTAGATCTACATTAGAGGCAGCTTGGGAGGCAGACTTGGAACGATTGGATTTCTCTGGGGAAAAGTATCTTTATTTGCCACTGTAGCAAGTTAAGAGCACGGTGAACCCTTCGCACACTGTAGTACTCTGAAGAGTGAAACAACAGAACCAGCCATGGCCTTATCTGTCCTCTGAATGTTCCTGTCCTTTCTCATCTCATTGAGTGACATCACTGGTGCCACAGAAACGTTAATAATCAACTCTAGTGGTCCTAGCTTGTGTGGAACTTATGATGAAACATGGCATCACCTGTTGGTGATCTGTCATCCCACTCAGGCATTTACTTGATGTAATAGGAAGCTTCCTTTTATGGTGAATTTAGCTGTTCACAAGCACATGTTTTCCTCTGACCCCCTGCTAGGCCATGGCATGCTTTAAAACTGCTAGAATAGCCCTGGCCTCAGTGGTTAGAGCATCAGCCTGCGGACAGAAGGGTCCCGGTTTTGATTCCGGCCAAGGGCATGAACCTTGGTTGCAGGCTCCTGCCCCGGTCTGTGCACGTGCGGGAGGCAACCAATCCATGTGTCTCTCTCCCTTCTGCTCTCTCTGAAAAAGCAATGGAAAAAATATCCTCGGGTAAGGATTAAAAAAAAACGCAAAAAACCCTACTAGAATAATTTTGAAATAGTTTCAGTAGTGGTTTTGGCCTGTGTTTTTTTTCTTTTTGTATTTGAAAAATTTCAAAGTAATACATAATTGTTGATGAAAAGTTAGAAATTAAAATAGGCACAAAATTGTCACCTAAATACTACCTCTCCTTTAATAACCACTTTTAATATTTTGGTGATAATTTTTTTAAAAATACTTTTTTATTGATTTCAGAGAGAGGAAGGGAGAGATAGAAACATCAGTGATGAGAGTCATTGATCAGCTCTCCTACATGCTCCCTCCTGGGGATCCAGCCCGCAATCAGGGCCTGTGCCCTGACCAGGAATCGAACTATGACCTCCTGGTTTATGGGTCAGTGCTCAACCACTGAGCCCTGCTGGCTGGGCCTGGTGATAATCTTTTTTTTTTTTTTTTAATATATCTTTATTGATTTCAGAGAGAGGAAAGGAGAGGGAGAGAGAGAGATAGAAACATCAATGATGAGAGAGTCATTGATCAAGCCCACAACCCGGTCATGTGCCCTGACCAGGAATCGAACCCCGATCGCCTGGATCCTAGGTCGACGCTCAACCGCTGAGCCACACCCAGCCGGGCCTGGTGATAATTTTTAAAAATTGTTTTCTTTGCAAATATATACATATAGGTAAATATATGGTCTGAACAGAATTATACTTTTTTTAATTACGGAAAACTTCCAACTTAACCAAAGTAGAGAGAAGGTATGACTTCTTGTCTCCCGACATTGCCAGTTGCCTCATGTCCACTGTTATCTCACCCTCATTACTTTAGAGCAAATCCCAAATATCATATCTTTTTTTTCTGTAGTTTTTCTATGTGCATGAAAAAACACTACATTTTCATATGTAAAAATTTACATTTGGACACAGTCTGTTTTTTGACAGATTCATAAATATTCTTTCCAGTTGGTGTCTTGAATTATAAAGATCTTTTTATTAACTTGTTTTGCTTTATTGTACAAGACATTTAAAATAATACAGTTACTACTAACAGTATAATTACAGTGTGAACACAGTTTCTAGATTTCTTTTTGATTATTTTTGTCTTTAGAATCCCATTTTTATTGTTGCATTTTTCATTTCATGATATAGTAAATGATATCGTAAAATAAGTAAATACCTTCATTTTAAATGGCTGCATGATATGTTTACCCATTTCCTTCTTGGAACACATAGGATGTTAATAACATTTTGGTATAAACAGAGCTGAGTTGACTGTATGTGTTTTTGCTCATTACGTTTTTTTTTTTACATTTAAGAGAGCATACAAACAAGGATGTGTGTAAGTTTAAAGCTCTATTACTTTTTTACAGTAGAATCAACCCCAGCTTGAGAAACGGCATTCCTGGCCCCCCAGGGCCTCCCCCATGGCCCCTTCCCCACACTCCCTAAGGGTGACCACTGTCCTCATGGCAAGCATCACACTCACTTTCCTTGCTTGAGCTCTGTAAATAGCATTATTTAGTGTATGCTTCTCAAGCTTGCGTTTGAGACCCGTCTGTTTGCTCTCGGTGCCTGTGCCCAGTGAGTAGTAGGTCCTTTGGAACCCACTGTGTATGTAGCCTGCTGTAGACGGACATTTGTGTTGGGACAGTTTTTAGCTATTACAAATAGTTCACACACTTGAAAGATATCTTCTAAAGATAAATTCCCAGGAGTTGGATGTATGTCTGAGGGAATGGAGGCTTTTGCTGTGTGTTGCCACATCGCCCAGCATAAAGGCTATGCCAGCTCACACTCCCACGGGAGTTAGGTGAGGCCTGCCCCTCCATATTCTTATTGGTCCCATCTTACTAGTCCATGATTTGAAACGTGTTGTTGCGTTATTAGGGCTACACCAGTGTCTGATACATGTCAGGTGCCTGAAAGGGCGTTTTAAATCTCATGGAGAAAAAAACACCAGGAATGTTTGAGTGGCTCTCACTGCAGTGGCCTATGAAGCAGTTGTGCCCTAAAAATTGCTGGATTAGTTGGGGAGATGACATGTATGACAAATGACTTGCAGCACAAGTGCCACATTACTAGTTCCAGTGATGCTGTAAGACTTTAGATGAAGGAGAAACCAAAGTTTTCTTTGTAGTAGTATACTTGGGACGGGTCAGCTCTCTGTTACTCTCACCTCTCACTGATTTGAGATTACTTTCTTAGCTGAGGCCTGGCTGGACTAGAGACTATTTGGATTACAGAGGCCAAAGCCAGTGCGTAGGCCACTGTTTCAGTGGCTGATCCCCTTTATGTGTAAGACAAGTTTAGTGTTCTCTCTACCTCTCCTGCTTCTGGTTTGAAAATGCAGCAATATACTGCCTCCAAAATGCTATCTTTGATGTAAAAGTACACATCAGTGTCATTTTTGTAAATTTTGTATGTTACAGATTCAGTAGTTCTTTGTCCAACTGAAGGTGGGTGCTTGAAAAAAGGTAGTGACAGTGTGCTGTGGTTAAAAGCACCGTTCTAGGCTCTGTGAAGCCTTGGGCAGATCACCACCCCTCCCTGGGCCTCAATTTCTCTGTAGGATGAGGAAATGGGGGCCAGAAAATGGCAGGGCTTCTGCGCAATTGGGGATTTAGGGCCTCTCTCGCTTCAAATGGGAGCTCCTTGTCTGATCATTGCTTATGTTGCTGAGCAACTTGGGTCAGAAAAATTTAAAGTCAGCTGTGTGCTGTGCCAAACACCGTAAGCGCGTGAGGAACACAGTGGTATAGTCGTTAAGCGGCATATAGGGCTGCTGCCTGCCCGGAGTGGCCCTAGTTCACCAATGTTGTCGCAATGCTTTAGAAAGTCATAGAACCCCCCTACCCCCACCCCCTTCAGGGGAACTTTAAAATAATTATCTTTTAAGAATACCAGATGAGTTTCTTTTGCAGAAGTGAAAGCATCTTGCTTTTCTTCATTTGAGAGGTTGGTGTCCCTTAGGAACAGGGATGCATGTTTCTGTGCATATTTAACACAAGGGCTTAATCCAAAATACGTTATTTGAATATGTCAGCATTTTAATGAGATGCAAGCTGATGTTGGATGTGTGCAGATTGAATTTGTCCGGCGTTCATTCGTAGCTTTTCTTTAATGAAGGGGTTGGCTTTTCACTCGCCTGAACGGAGCACCATGCACAGTAGCCTTGTGGCGTCTCGCCTGCGTAGACGCACCCTGATCACGGAGTGCAGCATAGGAGACAAACACAGGGCAGAGGTGCTGCAGCTGAGCAGCTGTCTAAGTTCATTTTTAAAGGCTGCCCCATGGGAAGAGCACTAGATTTTGCCCAGCTGACAGTTTTAAGTGACAGGCGGCCTTGGGAAAAAGTGACACGTGGTGACAGCAGAAGCCAGTTATTTCAGCAGCCTGTCTGAGTGACAGTGCTCCCTGGGTGCCACCCGCCCACTGCAGACCTCCCGGAGCTTTCTGTGAACAGCAGGCAGCCCCTCAGAGGGTCGCTCTGAAGGATTCACCAAATGTTTCTGCGAATTTTGGACCCGTGCACCTCTTCCCATTGTGGGATGGCAGGAGGGTGCCCTGCACATATCTCATCTCATCTCATCTCATCATCTCATCTGATCTGATCTGATCTGATCTGATCTCATCTCATCTCATCTCATCTCATCTCATCTCATCTCATCTCATCTCATCTCATCTCATCTCATCTCATCTCAATCTGCCTGGGTTTTGAGGTGGCCTGGCTTTGTCTTTCTCTCGCCCTCATGGAGCCCCTGCCCCTCTCCTTAAGGCCTGGAGTGTGAGTGGTGGGTGCTCCTTCCAGGCCTGGAGCACTTCAGAGCATGTTAGCAAGGGGCATGGACGCTGGCTCTCAGTGAGGGGCTGGTGTGTCTCTGAGACGGAATGGGGCGAGGGAAGCCGCTCTCCTGTTTGGGAAAATTATGTTGGAAGGAAAACGTGCCCTACACTGGGCATGTTTCTGCTGTTGTCTGCAGGAAATTTAGGGCAGAAAGAAATATTCCTGTTTCTCCTTATTTCTGTTTCTTTGTAGGTATTAATGACTGATGAGAAATTTCAAAGCCTCTGTGATAAGCAGCAAACCCTTATGATTTCAGAAGGAGACATACAAGTTCAAAAGAGGGGAACTCATTTTTCTCAAGTGCCAGGCATCATGCCTGGGACTTTCATATTTTACTCCATTGTAATAAAAGCAGCCCTGCGAGGTAAATGCATTGTGAAGGTAGGTCTGGAATCTGGGCCACACGGAGCAGGGCTAGAATATTTGGTTCCTGTTTCTGCAGGCATGGGGACATGGAGTCACAGTGATGGAGTTGGAGGAGGCGGCAGCTTGTCAGGGAAGCGTGGTGCAGGGGGAGGAACCGGGGCAGAGACTATCCCTGGGACACCAGCACGGCTTCCTCACAGTTGATTCTGTCCCTGTCCCCATCTGTAAGGTGGGCCTGGCAGAGGGACTTAGGACCCAGGTTTGTGACAGTGCCGGAGGACATCAGAGGGCTGGTGCGCAGAGGAGCTTTGTCGGCGGGAAGGGCTTCCCTCCGTCTGCTGAGGGCACCCATGAAGGCGGTCGCTGTTAGTTAGGGTTTTGGTCAGCAGGAGGATTATGTGTTTGCTTTTATATCTGGCTGGATGTCTCTTCTGGTTTCTAACACTCTACTTTCTTTCCCTCCATTTTCAGAATTGCTTCATTTCTACAGTAGATTTTTTTTTATTATTATTTTTAAATATATCTTTATTGATTTCAGAGAGAGGAAAGGAGAGGGGGAGAGAGAGAGATAGAAACATCAATGATTAGAGAGTCATTGATCGAGCCCACACATCAGGCATGTGCCCTGACCGGGAATCGAACCCCGATCGTCTGGATCCTAGGTCGACGCTGAACCGCTGAGCGACACCCGGCCGGGCTCTACAGTAGATTTTAAGGAGACCTCCTATGTGCCAGGCCTAAGACAGATAAGTTTCTGCTGTTTCAAACACAGAAACTGTACAATTGATTGACATTGTTTTCTACTGGGATTAGTGATCCCAAACCTAACTGACTTCTCAACACCCCTGATCTGATACCTTTTTTAAAAATAAGGATTAGACTCTTTACATATTGTTTGTGCCAGTTATGCAGGCTTGGGGGATGTAACTGTTGAACTGAAGACACTGAGAAGGATGGGTTGTGGGTATGGGTGTTTCATAGATTAGACTGCTGTGTTTTGTTGTTGTTAATGCTCACCCGAACGTGCCCTTGACTGGGAATCAAACCAGAGACCCTTCAGAGCACGGGCCAACATTCTAACCACGGAGCCACACCGACCAGGGCCAGACTGGCTCTGTTTCTACTTCAGGGGCAGGTGGGTTGGACACTGGAACCTGTGCCATGCCTTACGGCTAATTGTTACCTGAGTGTTAAGTTGTTGACCTGAGTGTGAAGTGTGGGCAGTGAGGTGTATGAAAATCAGTGTTTGGTATTTTTGTCATGAGAGGCAGGTTATTTTCCACTACGTTAAAGAAAACTGCTTAAATAGTGCATTGAACCTTGTTGCCAAAGTGACATAGCTCAGCTGAGTGGTCAAAGCCTCGTTTTATTCAGTCTGTGATTTGGAAAGCCACTGGCGTTTCCCCACAATGATCAGCTGGGTGTGTGTGGTCCAGCCCAGACTGTGGACTCACCCCTTGCAGGCACTAGAAACCCCAGCCGAACTGGGTAGAAAGTCTCCCCAAGAAAGACTGAGGAGCGGCCCTGGTGATGTGGCTGCTTTGGGATCCTGAGTCTTTTACTTAGGCAGGACTCCACTGGACCCTTCTTTCCAAGGAGGGGAGCCCTCCTGGCCCTGGGAAGCGATCCCTCATTCACCCTGGGCCCTGGTCCTGGTCGCCTGGAATGCGAGCAGAGAGTGACAGTGGAAAGCACGACCTCAGTCTCCCGGTTTTGAGGTGGCACGTTGGAGCTTCGATGCAGTGGATTGCTCTAGCTATTTTTGACTGATCCATTCAGGCCGCCAGTGACTCAGCAGGCTCCTGAGTTTTTCGTTGTTTTTAAAAGGAGCTAGACTTTCACAGTCTATGGAATGCAGTTAACATGCTACAGCGAATGAACGTGGCACGTAGTGACCAGCCCTTGGCAAAGTGAGGAAGGCTTTCGCCTCCCGGATGTGAGGTTAGGAGGTGGTAACCTTGGAGCTGCTGTGAGCAGAGCGTGTGGATGTCGGGTGGGGAAGGTGCTCTAAGTGAGAGGAGATGTGAGGCAAGGCCAGAAGGCGTGCAGAGCACAGGCAGCCTGCGGTGAGGTGTGCGGGGAGCCCATTTGAGGAAGGCTTGTGGATACGCAGTGAGGGAGCTGGCCAATATGTCACGCCTGGCAGAGCCTGGGAGGGTGTGAGTGGGAGAGTGACCTAAGGCTTCATGAAGAGTAACCTGGCAAAGTGTGTGGGATGAATTGCATGTGGGCAGAAATGGGTGCCAAGCCAAGGAGGCCAACCGAGGCTGGGCGGGGCCTGGGGCAGGGTCGAGTGGTGAGGCTCTGTAGCTGTTATTTGGTAGGGGTGCCCTACAGGGGGCCATTAAGCTTGGGAGAAGGACTTAGGAGGAGAGAGAGTGGTGTCTGATCTGGGTTGGATATCTGGAAGCTGTTAGATATGCCAGTAAAATGACTTATTTCTGGCAGGTTCTGTGGGACTGGTTCTCTCTGAGATGATTCTCAGATGAGGAAGGAGAATGAAGTTTTGGGAAAATAAAGCCCACCCTTACTACCTGCGTTGACCCCATAATCATCATCTGACGTGCACTTCTCAAAAGAGGTCTTTCTGAGATACTTTCCATATCACATCAGATGCTTCTGAGTCCTCAGGAGTGTCAGGTAGCCGGAGCCCACAGAGCCCAGGCAGCCCTTTCCCTTTGGTGGGCTAGACCCTCACAGCTTCACCTCTCTGGCTCCTGTTGGCTCAGCCGATTGGCCAGCAGCCTGGGAGGGTCTGGGTGAAGGTGTGAGCTGGAGGAAGAGGGTTTCTTTTGCAGACCTTCTGGTGCTGGGAAGATCGATGCTCGTTAGTGCCCTGCTAACCAGCCAAGCTGGCTCTGTATTGGAACAGCATTGTCATAACAAGAATTCCAGGATTTTAAGGATTAAAAGTCCAAGGAAAGGAGAAACATGACATTTTAAGGTTTGTACTTATTGATCGAGGATTTTGGTAGCCAGTTCTGAAGTTTCTGTAGTAGGAGTTTTAAACCATCATTTAAAAACTTTCTGTGGCCCGGTCGGGCATGGCTCAGTGGTTAAGTGTCGACCTAGGATCCAGGCGATCAGGGTTCGATTCCCGGTCAGGGCACATGCTGGGGTTGCGGGCTGCAGCCGATCAATGACTCTCTCATCATTGATGTTTCCAGCTCTCTCCTTTCCTCTCTCTCTGAAATCAAGATATATTTAAAAAAACAAACAAACAAAAAAAAAACACCTTTCTGTGAAGTTGAGACTAAGGCACTAATTATTTGCAATTATTAACTCCTTATGCAGAATCTAATGAGCATGATGATAAAATTTAATATTGTGATTGAAAAAATTTGAAACAATGGCAGTTTCATTCATTCAACAGATATTGAGCATTTATGACATACTGGATACTCCAGTGGGACTGAGTGAGCAAATGTGATCTAATTCTTAAAATTGGTAAGACATTTTAATGAACTGGTTTTGGTAAAACTCATACTTAAGAATTCAGATAATTGGCAATAATCAGGATGCGGAAGCACTAAAAAAACTCCAAAGTGTCTGAAACACAGAAAGCCAAAAAACAAGCTAATTTTGTGGAACACAATGGTAACTGTTTAATAAAGAGGTTCTGCTCCTTAAAGGAGTTTCTATTGTAAATTTTTATCGTAATTGTAATTTTATTGTAATTGATGATAACAGACATAAAACAATACTATAATCATGGAAGTGATCAAACAGTAACTCTTGTGGAGTGAAACAAGCCCTCGGGAAGTGAGATGAGGAGCCAGCACTAGAAATGTGGCTGGGGAATGCCCGCTGGAGGCGGTGGGACAGGAACTGTAGGTGAGGTTCCTGGAAACGGGAGGAGACTGTCTCAACCCAGAGCGCTGCCTGCCTGCCCCAAAGTCAGGCCTTGTGGTGTGGGGGCAGGTGCAGGGTGGAGGGTGGGACACGACCCCTGAACTGCTCCCCAGGCTCCTCAGCTGTGAAATGTGGGTGGCATTAGTGTCAGCTTGGAGGGGCGCTGTTAGGTTAAATGAGATGGCGAGTGTGACGTCCTGGTGCATAGAATGAGGCCCATGGACAGAAGGCGGTGCTGTGTTAGGGAGGAAGGTATGGCATCCTGCTCTGACGTGAAGCCATTTGACCCAAGTGTGGGGGGAAGTGGGTGGTGACGGATGAATTAATAACGGTAGCTACCATGTGAGTGCTTCTGTGTACTCTGTGCTTTATATCCATTATCTGCGCGCCTCACCACCGCCCTGGGGGAGCTGGGGGGCAGGGGGAAGGAGGAAAGAGCACTGGGCACAGGGTCACCTTGCTGCCAAGGGAAGGCGGGGCTTGAGGCCAGGCCCGCTGGCTCCAGAGTCTGGACTCTTGGCCCTACCAGACTGGTGCTACCTGGGAAGCCACCTGTGGGTCTTCTGACCCCGTGGGGAAAGGAGTGGCTGGCTCAGGTAGTTATTACTGCTACTCAAGGTGTGTGAGTTCAGAGGACACGTGGGCACCACCCCCCCGAAAGAAAGAGGAGGAAGAGGAAATAGGGCAGCAGCCCATCAGTGGAAAGAGAGACGGTCTGGTGTAGTCGAGGAAAGAGCACAAGAGGCGTCGGAGACGATGGTGCTGGGTTGGGCTCCAGAAAGCTCAGGTACCAGTGGCGGGGCCGGTGGAGCCTCAGAAGTATAGTTTCTTGTGGGCACACACCTAGCAGTCCCTCGGGCTCCTGCTGCAGGGAATTCCTGCCACTTGGCCAGACTCCTGCTCTAGTGCTGGGGCCAGTGCCATTGGGAGGGGGAGGAGTGACCTCCCGGAGGAGGTATCCTGAGGGCTCCTTGGGTCTCTGGCCATCCTTGGGCCTTGGGGCCTCTTCGGGGCCTTCAGGACTTGCTCCTCCCAGCAGTGTTGAAGGGCCAATTTGAAAATGTCCAGGCTGTCTGGACTGATAAAAAATTTTGTAAAATAAAAGAGGAATTACTAAGAAAAGAAACTGAAAAAGACACACAGAATGCTAACTAATTTTTTATTATTAGATTGAACATAAAAAATTACTGCATTAAACTGTCATAAAAATTTCTAAAGCTTATTGGCAGTTTCTGGATTTGATTTTGACTGCAGACTATTAAACTGCTCACGACTGGCTCACTGTGAGAGCAGTGATCTAGGAAGAAAGTTTATTAAGCAAATTAGTAAACAGGATGTTTTTGGAATAGTTACATGATTTAAGAATAAAGTTAGCCTTTCAGTTGGCATTTAAAATATTTGAGGTGTTTGTTCACATATGATATTATTATGGACGACACCTTTTCAGTAAGGTTCATGTTAGGGGCAAGGATGGAGGATAAATGTGTGGTGGGCAAAATGTATGGAAGATGATACAGTAATTAATAAATAATACAGGAGTAGATTCTGTTTCAGTACTCACAACTGTAAACCTACTTTTGCCCCACCCTGTATACCAAGAACGGAGGCTAATGTGGTCATTGTACGGGATCCATAGGCTTAGACTACTTGCAATACTTGGAAAAATAGGTGCTTTTACTCCTCTGTTGTTTCTGAGACCACTGTACATTCTTTTGCTCATCTCATTTATGTCAGTATGTTTTCTGTTAATTTTTGGCTTGCCTTTTAATTGATTTTAATATATTACTGTGTAATGTTAGGCATATTCTTTTAGGGGTGGGTTTCCTAAGCAAACTTTTATTAAAAAATCTCCAGAGTGATATATGCTGACATAGAGATTGTATAATAATTTAATTTGTTCACATTTCAAATTTGCATTTTATCTCCAACTGCCTGAGCTCCCAGAGTACTCTTACTACTCAGGGCTAGGCTTCCAAATGCTCAGGCTTTGCATTTGCCGGTAATTTTGAGATCCTCTCTTTCTCAGTGTTTTATTTGTTATCTGAAAAGTGAATACTCAGTACTGTGCACAGGCCCCTTTGAAGGAAGAAATCTTCAGAAGCTTGACAGGGCAGGGATGGTCGGTAGAGAATAGAGCCGTGTGCCCCAGAGAGCCACAGGCCCAGTGGTGTTTAAAGGACTCAGTCAGCAGCATAGTTGTCTCCACCTGTGGTTTTCACACAAGAGTGGGAGGGGTGGGTTTCCTCTGTGGCAGCCACTGGATTGCGCAGGACATGGCTCGTGAAGAAGAGAGCCTGCTTTAAAAGGAGGGAGGCGCTTTGGAAAGGCACGTGTAGCCCAAGTCAGAGTAAATTGCCTTTTCCTTTGGGGTGTGTGGCTGTGTTTTCTCTTCCTGTTCCCTTATGGTCAACAGGCCTGGGTTCCAAATCCAGCCCTGCCATGTACTAGGTAGGTATGGTGACCGTGGCGTTAACTTCCCAAAATTTATTTTCTCATCTGTAAAATGGGGGAATGTTGTCTACTTAGAAGGATTATTGTTAGGATGAAAAATAATGCATGTACCACACTTGAGTGAGTGTGGGCCCCATGGGTGAAAGTTACCTGAGAGGGAATGTGGGAAGGACGGGCCCTGGCGAGGAGCGCCTGCCTACAGTGGTGGTTCTCAGACAGGAGTGCAGTGGCCGTTGGACTCACCGGGAAGGCTTTAACTATAGTTTCTGGGCCTACCTGGTTTCTGATTCACTTGGTCTGGGTGGGGCTTGAGAATTTGCATTTTTGAGTTTCCAGGTGATGCTGCTGCTGCCACTGCTGGTCTGGGGACCACACTTTGAGAACCACCGGGCTACAGGTAACTCACCAATGAGCATGTAGGTGCTGCAGATAAATTAGAAAGTGGAGCTTTTATGTGGTTAGAGGTACTCTGTTGGAAAGTGCTTGGAATGCATTTTGCAAATACTGAATTTAGTATGTCAAGGATCTTTCCTCCTAAAGCCCAGGAGTCTTAGTTAAATGTGTTTGAAGAAGAGGAAGTTGCAAAGGTAACAGTTACAAACACTGTGGACAGTCTAACAGTGTCAAATGGGCAAGGTATGTGAAAGAAAGTGCTTTGTAAAATGCTAAAGTCTGAAAAAGTATTTTAAATACCTTTGTTTTTAAGATTGAGCATCATAGTGGAGTATAAAATAGTGTAACTTAGAGTTTTCGTCTCAATATGCTGTTTACCGTATGTATTTTTCTCTTTCTCCTCCAGGCTGCTGACTTGAGTAAACCAATAGATAAAAGGATATACAAAGGAACACAGCCTACTTGTCATGACTTCAACCACCTAACAGCCACAGCAGAAAGTGTCTCTCTCCTAGTGGGCTTTTCCGCAGGCCAAGTCCAGCTTATAGACCCAATCAAAAAAGAAACTAGCAAACTATTTAATGAGGAAGTAAGTAGCACCCTGCTTAGCTGTTAAGAACCCCTTTAAGAATTTGTGTGTCCTTACCAAGGGGAGTGGGCTTTCTTTTACACTTTTGAACTAAGCCCGTTTCCCGTCTCTCGGCTGTCCTACCTCGTATTACCAAGTTTAAATGGGGTGAACGAACTTGTTGACTTTCACCTGTTCTTCCCTGGGGTAACTGTTTTGTGCGTTTTTGTGGAGCATGCTCAGGTGTCTATAGCAGGTGCTTTAAAACTCTGTTGTAAAGAAGATAGGGATGAGACTGTGACTTGATTTTTGTAATTTAAGTAAGAAAATTTAGAATTTCACACCTCATTCACATCACCAGAAATTTTTGTGCAGACCAAGGAACTTGATGCCATTTCCTTAGGCGGTTTACATCACGCTTAAAGCTTTTGTGTGTATGTTTGACAGGCCTTTGGCTAAGGAGTAGTTCTTTTGCTCTTGAACATATTTGCTGTTAAGTCACCTTTGACACAGTTAGAAATCCTGGCACTTAAAGTTGGATCACACAACTGAGCTTTGGCCAGGGTTGTAGTAAGTACTGGGGTTTCTAGTATCTCAGTTTCATTCTGGAAGGAGCCCGGATATCTGAGCTGTCTGTTCAGGAACACATCAAGACTGTGAAACGTGGCAGGTAGAAGCTGCCAAATAGGTTATATTTGTGAAAGCTGCCGGAGCGGCTTTCAGCCCCAAGAATTGCCATTACATTGCGACATTCTCCCTCCTGTGTTTCAGTGTGACTCCTAGTCCGTGGGAAGGATGGTGTGGGTTCCCCTCTGTGTGACTCCAGCCCTGATCTGATGGGTCAGGTCATGTGGGATCCCTCTTCTCAGGAAGGACAGGTGGTTTTGCACTGTCGTGTGATTTTAACGCCATTAATTTGAAACAGAAGCACATTATAGATTCTGGTTTTTAAGAAATAGTTTTGCTTGGGGAAGAAGACTCAACTTGACAAACTGCATTTATGATTCTGATTCTCTTAAATTTGTTGTGGTCCATGCTGTCCATGCACCCGTGTCCACTCCAGTGCTCCTGGGTGGCTTTGCTAGTGGACTCAGTGAGCTCTTCTGAACCATGCCATCTCCACTCCTAGTTTCATCTGGGTTGTCTGGAAGCAAAACTTGCCATCCAGATCGACAAACTGTAGAGGAAAAATATTTAATTCCATTTCTAAAAAATATGTTTTTATTGATTTTAGAGAGAGAGGAAGGGAGAGGGATAGAGAGATAGAAACATTGATGAGAGAGAAACATCAGTCAGCTGCCTCCTGCACGCCCCCTACTGGGGATCGAGCCCGCAACCTAGGCATGTGCCCTGACCGGGAATCGAACCGTGACCTCCTGGTTCATGGGTTGATGCTCAGACACTGAGCCACAGCAGCCTGGCTGCTTCCATTTTCCGTTAAAAAAACTTAAGCAGAAAATTACTCTATTTACCTAGATATTTTACTATTACATTTGAGGAAGTGATTTCTAAGTTAGCTGGATGATACATATTTTTTTTGGTGGGGCAGAGTGGAGTCTCAAAACCAGCCCTCTCTCTACTGTTAGTAGAAATTGTGAGTTTGGACTCATTGTGGGTTTTGTTTGTGTGGAGTTGGGCGTGTTACTGAGGGGGAGGGGATTGGAGCCATGTGAAGGGCCGTTGGTAAACAAGGTCAGGAGGCTGCTCTGGCCAAGGATGGCACAGAATGTCACTCAGAGAACAAGGGGCTGTGTGTCATCACAGGGGAGGGCAGTGCCAGAGACCACGGGTACCTGGAGTCTCGCTCCCAAGAGCACACAGAAGCATCAAGCCAGACTGCCCCTCATTCCAGACACCTGGGAGTTGGAGGCTGGAAAGCACCTCCCTGCTCCCAGTGATCTAAGCAGGAGTTATCTCTTGCTCTTTTTACATTTTGTTTGAAAAACGGCTCTGCAGAAGTGAGGCCTGTGTGTGGTGTAATGCCAACTTGGCATTCAGCTCGAGGCTGAACTTGATTGTCCTTCACAGTGAGGAAGTTCTCTGGCTGTGCGGGTGACATTTGTATCAGCTTTGGGTGGTGAAGGCAGGGGTCGTCAGAGGTTTGTGTCTCAGAGACGCCAGGCATGGGCTGGCGCAGTCGTCATGCTTTGCAGGGGGATGAGAGTCAGAGGGTTCAGAGCGTCTTAGATGTTCCCCCTGTCCAGGAAGTGGGCAGCTGTCCCCATGTTACAGATGAGGAGCTTGTCAGAGAGAAGGTAAGTGAATTGTCCAGATCAGGGGCTCTTTGGTGATAGAAATGGAAGTAGAAATTAATTCCACAGGCTCGAACTGGTCGCAGATTGTAAGCCCAACCCAGGAGCTCTCAGTTTAGTAAGGTGGACAGACAGCGCTAGGCCATGTGTTGTCCCAGTGCTATGAACACAGTACCAAGGGATATGTGGTAACTCTGTTCTTCAGTATGTATCAAATATCATAAAATTAAAACAAAAGTTAAGCTTGGTGGAAGAAGTCCGAGGTGGCTTCCAAAAGGTGGCATTTGATGCCTGATCTTGAAAGACTCAGAGGATCTGGAAGAGGTGAGGGAGGCCTTCAGAGCTGGGAGACAGCCTGGCATGTGGAGGAACAGCCTGGAGCCGGTGTGGCCCAGTCACAGCAGGAGGGCTCAGAGTGGCAGGAGCCGAGCTGGGCAGATAAACTGCAGCCAGACTGGCAAAGCCCTTTTGTGACATGCTAACAAATTTGGATGTGACACTGGAGGCTGTGGGGGAAGCTTTGGGCTTTTACTCAAGGGAGTGACAGAATCAAATGTGTTTTTTTAGAGCTCTTGTCAGCACTTGTGGAAGGTGGATTGGAATGAAGAAAGAGAGAATGAAGGTAGCAAGACCAGTGAGGAGGCTCTAGTAACTGTCCAGGTGAGAGCTGAGGGCTTGGACTAGAGTCGTGCTGTTTTTTTCATTCATTTGACAGACCTCCATTGCCTACCTTGTGCCTGGCACTGGGTCTGCAGTGGCAGATAACCCCTGCCCTGCACCACACGCACGCACATGCATGCAGACACAGCAGATGGTGACTTGTGATGTGAGAGGAGACAGTGGGCCTGAGAGAGAGAAACACGGAGGCCTGCTTTAAATAGGGGGCAGAGACCATCTCTCAGAGGAAGTGGTGTGCTTTAAGCCTCACCTTGCATGGAAAGGAGGCCAACCAGGTAAGGAACTGGAGGTAGAGCATCCTGCAGAAAGGAGAGCAGGTGAAGGCCCTGGGGTAGGGAAGAACTTGGGGCCAAGAGAACTGAGAGGACGGTGTACCTGGGGGGAGGGGCGTGAACTGAGGGCCATGCCACTAGGGGTTTGGCCCAGGTCAGTCTTTGCCTGATTGTGGGGTCCCATAGAAGGGAGCAGGAGCACGAGGCAGTCAGATGGCACTTTTGAAAATGACCCTGGTTGCTTCTTGGAGACCGAAGCAGGGGAGAGATGAACAATCTGTGGGTTTCTGGCGACCACTTTCCCACACTGGGTAAAACTGGGAAGGAGTGGTGTTGGCGAATAGAGGGAGAGCCCAGTTCCATTCTGTACTCACTAAGCTTGAGAGGCTGGGAATTGATACACACATCAACTTGAAGCTCAAAGCTAGAGGTAAAAATCAGCATGTAAATAACAGTCACATCCCTGAGACTGGGAGAAAGGTCTGCGGAGAAAGTATGGGAAGAGCAAGAACAGCCCTGGACCCAGCCCTATGTGCTCGGGGCTTTGGGCCAGCTCGTCATCCTGGCTCCAAAGCTCTTAACCCATCGGCTTATTGCCGTGAATTTGCAGACTCAGCCCAGTGGCTTAGAACATGGAGCCTTGAGGCTACGGCCCTGGGTGCAGACACCGGCCCTGCAGTGGCTGCTCCCTGCTGTGGGTCTGATGCTGCCGCTCTCCTCGGCTGGGGAGGGAGGACAGCGCCTGGCAGAGTGTGTGTGTGGGTGAGAGGCAGCCCTGGTGGGTGCTCCGTCCAGCTCCAGGGAGAGGGGAAACCCAGAGTGTTCTTTTCACCAGGGGTTGGAAAGGACAGCTTCTTGGGAGATGAGATGCCGGTCGTTGTGAAGGAGAAACATAAATAGTTTTCCAGGATGAGAAGGTAAGAGCAGGGCAGCCAGGCAGAGAGTACACATGAGAGCTGAGGATGGGGCTGCTGTCTCACTCCCCGGAGCGCTTCTCGGCCGCCGTTCCATACGTGCAAGGGGCACCCATGCCCCGGTGTGATGATTCTGGTTACTCTGACGTTGCCTCCTTCCTGGAGGTGCCTGGTACATGACAATGCAGTACACCCTTGGGTGGGTGGGTAACACAGATGTAAGTTCCAGAAATCCACTTGAGATTAAAGGGAAATGAAAAGTTCTGTGTGGGAATCAAGTATATCTTAAAAGGTAATTTTTTTCCATGAATTAAAACATTTTTTAAATGCCTCTATAGAAACATTGGGATACAGAGAAGTACAAGAAGAGGGAGAACATCACCTGTGACTCGGGAGGACATCGTCTGTGACTCCCGCTGCTCACTGTTAGCTTCATCTCTTTGTAAGACCAAGAGTCACACCTTCCACTAGAGATGCTGGTCCCTTCACCTCCCAATCTGGCCCCTGATCAGTTCTCTTCACAGAGGCGAGCACTGGCGGCTCCCAGGCCAACCCGGTCACACTGGAGACCCTGGCTGCTGGGCCTGGGCCAGTCGAGGAAGGAAGTGCCTGGTCCTTTCTGGGCTTCCTCGGGAGTGCTAGCCTCAGATGCCCGGGTCTCTGATCCCCCAGGTTTTAGGTTTCTGTCTGTAGCACTCATATATATCGTGCCCTTGAAAGTGTCTGAGGGGCCTCTGTTGGAGTCTTTAGGCACATCCAATAAACTCCCAGGCCATGGAGCCTCCCTTCATAATACGAGCTGCCTGGAAAGGAGAAGTGCCCTGTCAGCATTCAGCCTTGTGTGGAGCACCCACGGGGTGAGGGGTTCACTTTTTATTGCTAGTGATTATGATGTATTGGGGAGGAGGAATTATAGGGACTGTTTCTATATGATGATAAACTTAGCTTGTTCGTCTTGATAAACATTCTGATTATTTCAGGGTTGTAGCTGTAGAGTACTACAAAGGATTTTCAAGTATGTCTTCATTATTAGATAAGATGTAAAATCTAAGAAGAACTTGTTATCTTGGCTTCTTTCACAACTGACATGTAATTAGACCCTCTGTTCTGGACTTTTGCCTGTCACAGGTGCGAGGCCAGGCCAGCGCACTGAGTAGGCTTTTTAGATCAAGCCTGACTGAAGGGCTGGGGAGGCCCTGACTCTAGAGCCCAAGGCTGTGAATTCTCTCACCCCACCTACTGCAGGCTGCCCTGCACCAGGGCCCTGGTGCGGGGAGGGGAGGAGGGCCAGGCCTGGCTTGGCCTTGCAGTCTTCTGTCCAGTTCTGTCACAAAAGAGGTCCTGTGCATTTGTTAGTTTTGTTGTTGCTTTTTTTAGGAAGGAAATAAGCACGTAATGATGTCCTTGAAGTTCTAGTGTTGATAAAAAGGACACCTGACTCCCTTCTCCTTGGCTTTGAAGTGCCCCCAGGGAAGCCGCCCTGCGCAGTCCACCCTGAGCTGCGCCCTGCTTGTGGCAGCAGTGTGGCTTTCCCAGCAGCTGCTGTGGTTTCTGAATTGTTTGTTTTAGTATTTTTGTTAAAAATTAGTATCTGCACACCCACTCCCCCCAAATAACTTTTTCCTGCTTGTCCTCTTGATGGTGGTGAAAAGAAAGGTTAAGAAGCTTCACTGAGCAGTGATGCTCGACTGTGGCAACAGGTTGATTTTGTTTTTGCTTCCTTCTTGCTAGTTTAGTACAGTGAGAAGACCATGTCTGTTAAGCCACTGCTGATGGAGGTGTGGTTTTCACTGGATCAGTATTGGAGATGGGACAGTGTCTTCGGCATACAGATAGGGAGCTTGGGAGGCCGCAGGTGAAGACCCAGGAGATGCGTGGGTGTGGGAGCCCACTGAAGGGTAGGTCTTGGTACAGAAATATCCAGATTTCGCTATTGGTTTTTATGGTAGAGATTATAAAAACAGGCCTCGTGGCATTTTGGAATTTGACTCTCTTTATTGGAAAGCCCAGTGGCTATGCCTGTGACCTCACAGAGACCTTTTAACTGCTCAGTCTCCCCTGCTGCTCCCCCCAGCCCCTCCCTGCCCTGCATCCCTCCTCCTAGCTCGGCTCCTTCCCACCAGTGTCGTCCCCTCCCCTTCTCCTCTTTTCTGATCCTTCCCTGGCCCTCTTCCTGATCTCCAGACTTGCTGCCCTGCCCTGCCTGCCCAGAGCACTTCCTCTCTGAGCCTCAAGTCCTGTTCCCTGACCTGGGGAGATTTTGATGCCCAGAGCCGAGCTCCTGACCTCTCAGCCCCACCCTCTCTTCATGGACTTCAGGATCGATTCTCTGCTTCCCTAAGTTTTGTGCTACTCCGTCAGTCGGGTTGACAATTTCACGCCCCTCCTCTTCCTCGGCACACCTTCTTCCTTGGAGCTTTTAGGTCTGGCTCTCGCTCTGTCTTGCCTTCCGCTCGTTTTCAGTAGCTGCCTACTAGATGAGAACGGGTTTCTCCCTAGCTTAGCCACCCCCCAATCCTCTTCTCTCACCGCCTTTCCACTCAGGCTCAGAACCCACTTCACCCCCTACCTCCTCCTCCATGCAGCCTAATCCCTGTAAACAGCCCAGCCTGCCACCCAGCCACTGGCCAAGTCTGATGTCAGTGGACAGTTGTCATGGTCTCCTAACTGGTTCCTCCCCATCGTACCCCATGTTTTGTTCTGTGTGACTGGGGGGGTTTCACGCTAATCTGGCATTTCCTTCCCTGGAACTTCGGTACCCCCGTCTGCAGCAGCACTGCCCGTAGAGTAGGCGTCAGCCACCAAGGCAGTTTTAACTTTTCTCATGACCACAGCAAATCAGTAAAAATTAGATGAGAGTAAGATGTTGTCTTATCCAATATGTCCAAAATATTACTTCAAAATACAGTGTAATCAGCTAGTTTTCATGATATTCTAGTCTTCAGCATTCACTGTGTGTGTACACTCGCAGCATACTCACTCAGACCAGTCACGGTTCAAGTGCATGGGCTATGGGATTGGGCAGGCGGGCTTCAAGTCACATCCCAAGCCCTTTAGCCCGGACTTGATGGCCCTGAGTCCCAGTTCACACCTGTAGACCTAATTCCCTGCCCCTGCCCAGGTGCTCCAGCCAGAACAGGGGAGCATTCCTCTCGCCCAGTCTGTGCCCCCCCCCCCGTCCCTTCTTGTCTCTGGGATGTCCAGTGGCAGGTTTGCCTCCTGCCTTGGCGTCCTTGTAGGTGCTGTTCCCTGTGTGAGGACGCTCTTCCCCATGTCCTCTCAGCCTGCTGTCTGCCATCCTCACCATCCACTCACAGCCTCTCTCGCTGCCACAGAGAGGTGTTTCTGGGCCCTTCTGTTTGAGGTTGACATCACTGCTGTCCCTTCCCCGCCCACCCGCCCTCAGGGTGTGTGTGTGTGTGTGTGTGTGTGTCTCCGTCTCCGTCCGTCCCTGTCCATCCGTCCTGGGGCTTGCTCTCCACAGCACTCATTACCATCAGGTCTTGTAAGTGTCACTCTCTCTCCCCCTGGAAGGTAATCCCACGCAGGAAGGGGCCTCTGTCTAATCTGCTGTGTCGGTGCCTGGTGTGTGGCGTGCACTCAGTAAAGAACGAGGGAATGAATACATGGAAATGGGCATCCCTTGGTATCTGCGGGGCTTGGTTCCAGGACCCCCCTCGGATACCAGTGTCTGTGGGTGCTCCAGCCCCTCACATAAAGTGGGGAAGTGGTGGCATGTGACCCACACACCCTCCCCTAGACTCCGCATCCCCTCTGGGTTGCTCAGAGCGCCTGACAGTGTGAAGGCTGTGTGCGTTCTTGTTGCACTGGATTGCGCAGGGGAAGGACAGCAAGAACAAAGCCTGTACGGTGTTCGATGCAGACGCAGCCGGCAGCCACGCAGGCCTAACGCAGTGCCCGCTGTCGGCAGCAATGGGACTTTTCTTTCAGTTATTTTCAATCTGCAGTCTGTTGAATCCTTGGACATGGGTGGCTGGCTGTGCATGAGTGAGTGAGCGAATGGTCCTCTGGGCGTTTCCTGGCCTCTCTGAACCTGCTTCCTGGTGGGTAACAGGCAGTGATACCCATCTTCCTGTGGGGAAACCGATGCTCCTGCTTACACTGCTGATGGGAGTAGACGTGTTCTCCATGGGAGGTAATTTGCCAATATCTATAAAAATTAGAAACACGTATACCTTCTGACCCAGCCGTTCCACTGTGACTTTACCCTGCAGGCGTATTCGTACTTGTGGAAACTGCCTTGTGTACAAGGGTATTTATTGCTACATAAATGCCTGTCCGCTGGGGACTCTTAAAACTAAAGCATATTCGTATAATCGCGTACTCTGCAGCGTGAGAAAGGAACTCCCGGGAAGCTCTTTGTGCCAGTGCCGATGCACAGACGTCCCTGGACAGGAAGGCAGGGGTGCAGACCCTGCCTGGTGTGCGCTTTCGCGTGTGAACGAGGCGGGCGTGTTCATGTCCTTGTCCACGCACGAGGATGTGGGACAGAGAAGCAGAAAGCTGCTAACAGTGCAGGCCGGTGTGAGGGAGGCTTCTCCTGTACACTTTATATGAATTTCAAGTTACCTGTTCAAAAAATGAAAGCTAGGCTTGCAGGGCTGTGTAAGGATTCAAGAACGTGAGCAGAGCTCGTGCCCGGGCCTGGCGCACAGGGTAGGTCAAGTTGTATGTTACTGTTGCCACCCTGAGGTGGCTGCCACACGCCCAAGGTGCATAAGACCCGGGATCCCCCAGGGGACGCGTACGTGTCCCTGTGCTTGAGCACAACAGGCAGGGAAACCCTTTCCACGTAGAGCTGGGCCTGCGGTCCTTCTATATTTTGGGTTTGCAGCTGCTTAAACTGAAGTGTCTGATGTACAGGTGCTGGAGTGTGTCCACAGGTGCTGCAGGACACGGAATATGAGCTTAGGTTTGTGTCCCAGAGGCACAGCCACGTGTCCACGTACAGTAGACACAGTGGGATGTGGCCTTCACTGCCCTTTGTCATCCATCCACACCTTACCTAGTACGCTGTTCTTACTTGACAGTGTTACAGGTTCCAGTTCTCATAGAACTGTGTGTTTCTTTAAGCCAAAAATAAAACCTCCTAACCATAGTCCTAGAAGTGTTTCTTTGTTTAGTCCGTCTCACCTGAGGACATTTTCTCCATTCATTTTTAGAGAGAGTAGAAGGGAAGGAGGGAGAGAGAGAAACATTGATGTAAGAGAGACAAATCAACTGGTTACGTCCCACACGTGGATATCAAGCCTGTAACCGAGGTACATGCCCTTGGCAGGAATCGAACCTGGGACCCTTCAGTCTGCGAGCCAATGCTCCAACCACTGAGCCAGACCAGCCAGGGCAGAAGTTTTTAATGTCTGTCCTTAAAATGTTGCACATGTGGTGGAGGGGCGGTGGATTGATCTCCGGAAAATTGACCTGACTGTAGTGACTTGGGGAGTGAGCGTGGCGACCCTTAGACACTGGGCCAGCGGGCCAGTCAGCTTTGTGGAGTCAGGAATGCTGGGGCAGCCTGGGCCTGGTGGGAGAGCATGGTCTGGCCTGGCCTTGCAAATTGTCTGTGACCTCGTGTGGGAGAAATGGTGACAGGCTCGCAGGAGCCCTGCCGGAGCAGCGCTAAGCTCTCAGGCTTTGGCATTCGTGTAGGTCAGCGCCTGGTGGTCAGTCCCCTGGCAGGCAGGAGAGGCAGGGGTGAAAATGTGGGTTGTGTTCCCCAGGCCACTTGCCTCGTCTCTGTTAATTTAAGGGGCCAGTGAGCCGCCCTATGGATCCTGTGGCTGTGGCACTGTGGAGTGACCTTGGCCCAGCCACTGCCCCCGAGCCCTGGGCCTGCTGCTGGCAGGGCAAGGCCTCCCGCTCCTCCCCAGTTCAGGGTTTGTTAGTCATGTATCTTCCGGGTCTAACTTTTCATAACAACTCGTGTGGTTCATTCATCTCTTGGGGAAAAAACAGGTTTTTCATGTTCTGTAAAAATGCAGCTCACAGCAGACAGGGCGCAGAGCTGGTGGGGGAGAAGGTATCCTGCCCTTGGTGGGGTTCAGGGTTCCCTGCCAGTGAGGCAAAGGTGCCGGTTGCTGGGGGTGGCAGTGAAGGGTGCTTGGCAATGGGAGTGTCATGAGAAGAGCTGGGGGCTTCTGGGGGATCTCTGCTGATGTGAGTTGGGACAGGGCTATCCTGTGGAAGGTGCTGTGCCTTTGGGTGGATTTAACTTCTGGCCTTTTGTTCTTTTGGTTTGACAGGCAAGACTCTCCTAACTTGTGCCTGTTAAAGAGCTAGTTGGTCAGTGGACCTGTAGTTAGCACAGAGCAGAGTGGCAGTGATCGAGCCATGCTCTGAATAATCACCCGTCTGTCTCTTTACACACTGCCTTGTTCCTGAGGAGACGTGGGAGGATTGCCTGTCAGGGGACCCACAGGACAGCGGGTCCGAGGAGGGAGTCTCCACTTCAGGGCACGGTGGAGCCGGTGTGTGTGTTGAAGTCCTGTGTGCTGCTGGCAGGGGCCTCCCCACCTGGGAGCAGCGCAAGCAGGGACAGGTGTAGTCCACACGACTGAGGCTCACGGAGGACACTGTGTAGGTGCAGTGACTCGTAGACCCAGACTCTCTTCGAGGGAGAGATGACAGTGCAGTAGGCTGCCCCTCTCCAGTGTCCCAGGCCTGGCACAGTACCCGCTGAACGACCATCTCCCTCCGGGAAGGCCAGGGGCCTCACACCCGAGCTCAGTTCTAGAGTCATAGCACGAGCACCAGGATGCCCTTCGCTGGCTGGTCTGCCACGGGGGAGTATGGTGTGCCCGGGCAGCTCGTCCCTTGTCACCAAGCAGCAGACAGCTTTCTTGCTGGAATGAGCCCGTTAAGCTTCCCATTGTGATAACGTGTTCTCCTTTGTCTTCACAGAGACTAATAGACAAGTCACGAGTAACCTGTGTCAAATGGGTTCCCGGTTCGGAAAGCCTTTTCCTAGTAGCCCATTCGAGTGGGAACATGTACCTGTATAATGTGGAGCACACTTGTGGCACCACAGCCCCCCACTACCAGCTCCTGAAGCAGGGCGAGAGCTTCGCCGTGCACACTTGCAAGAGCAAATCCACGAGGAACCCTCTCCTTAAGTGGACGGTGGGCGAGGGGGCCCTCAACGAGTTTGCTTTCTCCCCAGATGGCAAGTTCTTGGCGTGCGTGAGCCAGGACGGGTTTCTGCGGGTGTTCAGCTTTGACTCTGTGGAGCTGCACGGCACCATGAAAAGCTACTTTGGAGGCTTGCTGTGCGTGTGCTGGAGCCCCGACGGCAAGTACATTGTGACGGGGGGCGAGGACGACCTGGTGACCGTCTGGTCTTTTGTAGATGGCCGAGTGATAGCGCGCGGCCACGGGCACAAGTCCTGGGTCAGTGTGGTGGCGTTCGATCCCTACACCACGAGTGTGGAGGAGAGCGACCCCATGGAGTTCAGTGGCAGTGACGAGGACTTCCAGGACCTGCTCCATTTTGGCAGAGACCGAGCAAACAGCACCCAGTCCAGGCTGTCCAAACGGAACTCCACGGAGAGCCGCCCTGTCAGCGTCACGTACCGGTTTGGCTCTGTGGGCCAGGACACGCAGCTCTGCCTGTGGGACCTCACGGAGGACATTCTCTTCCCTCACCAGCCCCTCTCGCGGGCGCGGACACACACCAATGTCATGAACGCCACGAGCCCTCCCACGGGGAACACCGGGAACAGCGTCACGACGCCCGGCAGCTCTGCGCCGCCCCCTTTGCCGCGGTCCAACAGCCTCCCGCATTCCACCGTCTCCAGTGCCGGCAGCAAGAGCAGCGTCGCCGATGGCGCCGTTGCCTCTGGGGTCAGCAAGTTCGCCACACTCTCCCTGCACGACCGGAAGGACCGGCACCACGAGAAAGATCACAAGCGGAACCACAGCATGGGGCACATTTCCAGCAAGAGCAGCGACAAACTGAACCTAGTCACCAGAACCAAAACGGACCCAGCCAAAACTCTGGGCACAGCCCTCTGTCCGCGCATGGAAGACGTGCCCTTGCTAGAGCCGCTCATCTGTAAAAAGATAGCACACGAAAGGCTGACTGTGTTGATATTCCTTGAAGACTGTGTGGTCACGGCTTGTCAGGAGGGGTTTGTTTGCACATGGGGGAGGCCTGGGAAAGTGGTAAGTTTGAATCCTTAACGCTGCACCGGACCGAGAACTTGCGTAGGTAGTGATTTTCCTCACGGGAGGGGTGGGTGTACAATGAATGAATGACACTTCTTAATGTAAATCTAAATGCATCAGAGCCATACTTTTGGATACTGCATGCCATGTAATTCTGAATCATTTGATAATTCACCTTAGAACGTTAAAAAATATAATCAAACTAATTGCCAGCCAAGTCAGTCACCCTCCTGGGAGTATATAGAGTCCCGAGGTTAGCGTTCCTGTCTTAGACTATTTCGATTTTAGGAGAATCATGACAGTGTGGAACAATGACTTAAAAGCTAAAATTAAAATTTCTGCTTCAACTGGAATATTTTTGCTTAACTACTCAGTTAGACTGTTGTACACCTGATCAGAGCGCGTCAGTACGGCGGCCACTGATTGTCCTTTATAGTCCAGTTTTTTATCTTAATCATAATGTTTAGGAGTCTATGGAATCTACCATTAGGAACAGCGTTGAGCAGGGTCGATTGATGTTATTTTTACATTGTCTGGCAATCCACAGAAAGAGAAGAGCCTTAATTTTTAAAACCCATTTTAGTCATTTTATGACAATTAAAATTGTTTAATAAACATCTTTTTTCAAAGAAGCAGTTTGTACCACTTTGATTGAGATTCTGTGCACTAAACAATTCACGCGTTCCTCGGCCGGCGGTTCCCGTGAGCTGGGCCGAGGCCGCCCACAGGTCTCAGAAGTGCCTCCTGCCACGAGCCAGGCCCTTTCCGTCCAGGGCGCGCTGCTTATGTTTTTTTCCCAAGGAAAAGGAGGTTTTATTTCCTTCTGTTTTGGGCGGGTTTTGTTTTGTTTTTGTGTCTTGGGGATTTTTTTGGTCACAAAGGCACACGACTAGGCCCTGGGCAGCCACCTCCTGTTTGATTTGGACAGACTGACAGACTGACACCCCCTGGGGTCCGGGTTTGGTTTTCACATCAGGGGAAGCCCAGGTGCAGGGCACCCCCTTTTCTTACTGTTGGATGGCGGTCCTTTCAGGGTCATTCTTGGGACGCTGATGCTGGCTGGCCTGACCCTCGGGCTCTGTCCTCAGGCCTCCACCCCAGCACCTCACCCTGGGCCCGGTGCCCTCTGGGTGGCCCTGCCGTTCCTGCGGGAAACCCCAGTGTTGGATTCCGGGTCAGCTGTGGAGGAGTTTCCATCCCTGTGTTCACATGGATGAAGTGGCTCTCTGAGCTCTGTGTTTTATGTCAAAATGATGATTATCTTGTTTGTTAACTTATTTTGGTCATTTAGGTTTGTTCTGTTTTGCACACTTTTGTAATTAAATATAGCGATTCTGATAACATACATGGTTTGAGTAGTGAATGCGATACAGCAAAGCGAAGATCCGGACGTTCAGTTCTCTGCTGCGGGAGGTCTTGAAGCTCTGTGCCTCTCAGTGCGCCCCTGGGAAGGCCCGCCCGCGCCCAGGCCCGCTACTCACTACAGAGGCGTCTGTTGCCCGCGATCTCAGTGGCGGCGTTCCACCAAGGAGGACTGGGTGGCCTTCCCGGTGCGCCTCACCTGCTGATATACAGGGCCCATGGGAATGTCCATGTCCTGCCTCCCGCTACACACGGCCCTCTGTTCCTAAGTGTCAGTGCTGTAAGGCAGCAAAGACAGTGGCCTGGGTTCCAACTTTGGAGGCTGTTAGAGATTGGGAACCAACACTCTGCGTGCAGTTTTAGGTTCAGTTTTAGAAACTCAGCTCAGGCTTCTAAGGCACTGAGTGCACCGCGCAAACTTCAGGACTTTGTATTTGGCCTCAGTGGAGAGAGGCTGCACCAGGTACGTGGCCTTTGTGGGAAAGGTTCTGGAGCCCGCACTGCTCGCTGCGTGACCCACACTGGATACTGGCCCTTTCTGGTTCTTCCTGCGCCTCAGCATCCCCTGGTGCACTGATGGGTGACTTATCAAGAGACACTTGGGGGTGGGGGCAAGAGGAGGACATTGGTTTCCTTACAAAACAAGCTCTAAACTGTGCTCACAGTAGCCTGTGCACCCACCTCCTCCACCCCTCACCCCACAGGGTCCTGTCAGTTTGGGACGTGGAGCTTGGTCACAGTCTCAGAGGCTCGTTCTTCTGGTTTCTGCTGGTGTGCGTATCCTGTCTGTCAGTCTGTCTGCCTGGGCCCCTGCCTGGGGCTGGGTGTCAGATGCTGGGGAGCTGCAGGATGCACCCCCCGCTGACGCCCACCCCCTCTGACAGCTCCCCCTGCAGTCAGGACTGAGTGCACCATGTGCCCCGAGACCAGGACGTGCCCCGCAGCTTGAAGCGAGGGCACAGGGTGGGCATGTCCTCCCCTCCCCTGGGACTTGCTCCAGTGCTGGCTCCTGCGGACCTGGGTGCGACAGGAGGGGCGGGAGGGGGAGGCTGGATGGAGGGGGTCGGGGGTCCTGACTGGCTGGGTGAGGCTCTAAGAGAAACCTGGGACGTGTTTTCATAGTTTTCTCTCCCGACTTTGAGCTTCCTCACTGAAATTTTTCTGAGTTTCCAGCTGGAACGTTATTGTGAGCAGAAATGTCCTTTCTCGCCTCCCTGCAATGAAAGCTGTGGCGTTAGTGCTTGGTCAGCAGGCCCCTGTCCCGCACTGAAGTCAGGATGGAAAGCTGGGACTGAGAGCAGAGCAGGGGCCTGGGTCCTGCCTGCCCTCCGGCCCCTCCCAGGCAGCCCGGGTGGCTCTGACCCCACTGGCGGGGGCTGGGTAATTCAAAATCCCCGCAGCCTGTGGAAAAGCCCGGCCTTCTTTTAAAAGCAAATGTGTAAGAGGGAGTAGGCAGCCACTTTTTAAAAAAACAGCAACGTGAGGTTCTAAATTTACTTAACAGTGGTTAAGAATCTTCATTTTGCGTTTTGTGCTGATTGCCCTTTCTGGCATGTTTCGTGTTCTCTGTGAGGCACAGGCCTGGGACTGAGGACAGAAGAGCAGGCGAGAGGAAAGACAAACGAGCCATAGCTGTGATTTCTGTCTCCAACATCCAGAAGCCCCGAGGAACCACACCCCTGCGGCGTGTGCGCGTCCCTGCCGGGGACTCGGGTCGCCGGGCCAGGTCCCAGCTGGCAGGTAGCCAGGCAGCCCTTTCCCCCTCATTCCTCCCCTCCTGAGTGTAAGAAATGGTCAAGAATTGAATTTGCACCGGAGGCGGTGAAGCCGCTTCCTCAGGTGGCTACACCTGCTTACAAGGTTCTCGTCACCTCTCGCCTGGGATGGAGATGTGATCTCTTTGAGGCCACAGGGCCAGGGAGGGCTGGGGAACCCGGTGCCCCGTTTTGTGTACCTGACTTTCTGAGGAAGAGCTAGAAGTGGAATTCAACTGCAGGTTTGCAGGAAAGATGCGGGAGGGCTCTGCTGAGGGGCAGGGTGTAGGGGAACCAGGGCAAGCATGCGCCTCTGGCTGTGACTGTCCCCCTGTGCCCGGGGTGTCCACGGTGGGGGTTTCCTTCCTCAGGCAGGAGCCCCTGCATGCCATTGAGTGACCTGGGGCCTGCTGGGTAGAGCCCGGTTCACACGTGCGAGTGTGCCCCTCTCAGAGGGGCTGCCCACAGGTGCTCACTTGATGCGTCGCGGCATCTGTCACATGACGTCTGTGTCACAGTGGAATCGCTATTGAAAAGTGTGAAAGAAAATTTTCCGTTTTTAAAATTTCTGTATACCTGAGTTTATTAAAGATTGTTATGTTAGGTGACGTATAAAATTGTATGGATATTGACTTTTAGTGAAATGCAAAAGTAAAATTTATATGTATTTCCTTTTCTATATTTTCATCTAATTTCTTGACAACTTGAATAAATTTCACAAAGAGCCTTCCTAATGTGAAACGTCGGTAAGTTAAGTTCTTTGCCGTTGCAACAATTAATGGAGCTTTAGCATCAGTGCTGTCACTTTGTAATTTGAAGGAAATCGCGTTTCTGTCTCCCTGCCCTGGTTTTTGCTGTCCCCTTCTGTCACACGCTCGACGTTCGATAGGACTGTGGGGTCACCCTCTGAGCCGACCCCGAAGTAACAGGTGGGAGTGGGTCATACATGTAGGTGATTTTCAGTAGCCGTTTGAGAGCTAAGCTTTCTAAAGCCTCAGGGAGCCGGAAAGGGAGAGCCTTCGCGTGCTGAAGCTAAGGCCTGCGGATGTCTGTGGACCAGGCAGACCCGGGTGGCTCCCCCGTCACCTGTGCTTTCTCGCGGGTAAAGCGTAACACAGAGAAATGGGATTTTCTTGCTTTTTACTCTAAAATTCAATGTAATTAAAATCTCATGTAGGTGTGAATATATACAGATGTACAGTGTGAAGAAATCCGTGATAACCAGCGCTTCGCTCGTTTTGCACGCGTCGGGAGACACCCTGCGCACCCCGACGGAGCCTGAACCCCGGAGCACTTTCTGACTGAAGTTGGTAACTCAGGAAGACCGAGGCTGCATGCATAGATTTTCTAAAATTGCACTTTAATGGTGTTAGGAAACCCCCGTACGAATGGGCGTAATGGCTCTGCAAGGCGTGGAGGCGCCCTTTTTAATCTCTCAACATTTATTTTAATATTGTTGTTTCCAGTGCAGTCAACGCTGTGTCACGTGTATAAATAATGTCTCCTTCGCTAGTAATTCCCACCACTTAAGCGTGATGTTTCTGGTTCACCCAAAATGGTAATATTGTCACGATCTTGAATATAGCTTCTGCCTCTTGTGTTAAATTGGCTCAGTGTTTAACGTAACTCGTGGTTGAGGTAAACGTTTGGTTTGTAGCGTCCTGTCCGGTTTGCGCTCTGCTCCTTGAGCTGCTCCCGTCGGTCTGACTCGAGATGACAGTTCGGGGACGCGCACACGTGCGGCTTCAGCCGATCGAGTTCCACCCTCTGCCGCTGAAAGCCACAGCCACACGTAGCTCGGGCTCTGCAGGGAGTATGAAGGAGCTTTGCTCACTGCAAGGGGACAAGAGTGGCCGATGAAGTTACGCGGCACTCGCGGTGGGCGGGACCAGCTCCCACGCAGCCCGCGTGGAGGCCAGGCCCCCCGCTCGCGGACTCTGCAGGTTGCTGGAACCGAGACTGTGCGGCCGCCGTGGGCTTGGACCCCGGGAAGGCATTTTTCTTTAGTGAGACTAAACCATCAGTGTGTGAAACACGTTTCTCTGAGGGATCACACTGCCTCGGGGGCATGTCTACGTGACACTAGGCCGGAGAAGAGGTCTGCCCACCTTTCAGTGGTCACACTGGTGTGGCTGCAGCGACAGGACGGGCCGGGGGTGCTGTTTCAGAACCAGACTCGTCAGCCCAGGTCTCAACCGTCCTCGAGAGTCACTGCTGAATCCTTCATCGGCCGCAGGGCTGGGGGGGCTGCTCAGTGCGGAGCCCCAGCCACTGGCGGAGCCTCCCGGTCATCGGCACTGCACCCTGGGCTGACCCTTCCGGAAGGGTGGCTACAAAACACTAGGACACACTAATTGTTTTTAAGTCGGGGGTGGGGAACATCCAGCTAAATCATTTGGTCTGGCCCTGCCACGGCAACTGCAGGCGGGCCTCAAAATTCAACACATCTGGCAGCTTTTTTCACAGCTAAGTTTTTAAATCGATGATTTGGTGTGACCCGAGAATGCTGTCGTAAACATCCAAATGGCCCTTGGCAGAAACAAAGGTTCCCGCCCGTTCAAGTAAGTGAATCAGAATTCGTATCATACACGTTCAAAATGACCTCCGTGCTGAAGTAAGCTACTAGCACAGTTTAGACAGTTCGATATTTGGCGTTTCTTAGTCAACGCACCGGTTTCTAGGTGCCATGAGTTACACGAAAACCCACCCACATGGCTACGAAAGACCTACCAGAAGCCACGCACGTTCCTGGAGCCCGGAGCTCTCAATCCCGGGACACTCCTGGGCGGGCCGCCTGCTCTGTGAGCTCCTGTCTATCTGTAGGAAGGGACCAGTGGAACTCGGGCCCCGGGGCAGTTCTGTGTGTGAAAATTCCAGCTCAGGGACCCCGCCGTGCCCCTCGGCTTCCACCGCGCTGTGATTCACGTGGCTCGAGGTGGCCAGGCCCAGCTTTGCCTGCCATCTGTCACCCCTGGGTGGGCCTGGCTGGCATGCAGTTTGCCGCTGACCACGGGTGTCCAGAAGCTGTCACACGTGTCCCAGTTTGCCGCAGGTGCAGCTGTGCTAGGAAAGAAATATTAGTATGGCTCTGTTCCTAAGATGGGTCCCTGGCCAGCTGGTCCAAGGTGGCTTCCAAAGCTAAACTGCAGCCCTGGCCGGTTTGGCTCAGTGGTTAGAGCGTCGACCTGTGGACTGAAGGGTCCTGGGTCCAGTTCCGGCCAAGGGCACTGCCTCCACTGCAGGCTCGATCCCTGGTCCCAGTCAGAGCGTGTGCGGGAGGCAGCCAGTCGGTGTCTCTCACATCCGTGTCTCTCTCTCTCTCTGCCCCCCTCTGAAAAGCAATGGAAAAATATCAAGTGAGGATTAAAAAAACCCAACAAAGTCAAGCTGCCCTGTAACTGCCCTCCGGCCGCCCCCACCATTCTGCGCCAGGCAGGCCCCTCGGGCGTCACCGAAGGAGCTGAAGTCTCAGCAAACCTGGTGCAGCTGTGCCTGCTTTTCGGTCCCGCCTCAGCTGCCTTCCGCTTTAGGGGGGCGATGCACCCCCACACGTGGGGATGGGTCCCAGGGAAGCCAAGACGGCAGGCGATCCGGGGGGCAGAGCCCAGCCCAGCTCTGCTCCCCGGCAGCCAGCTTGCCGTCCTGCGGTGTGGCCTGGCTCGAGGACCCTCACCAGGTGTGCCCTCGCCGTCCGGGAGGCAGAGCCTGGGTCACCTGGGCAGCGGCGTCTGCCTTTTTTTTTTTAATATGTCTTTATTGATTTCAGAGGAAGGGAGAGGGAGAGAGAGAAACACCGGTGATGAGAGTCACTGATGGGCTGCCTCCTGCACGCCCCCCACTGGGGATCGAGCCCGCAGCCGGGGCCTGTGCCGACCATGGATCCTAGGTCGGCGCTCAGCTGCTGAGCCACACCGGCCGGGCTGCCTCTGCCACTCCGAGCAGGTTCCAGCATTAACGTGCCGCAGAGCTGCCCCGCCCCACGCCAGCACCCCAGGCCTGGCCCGGCGGGGAAGCGGGCGGGCTGCCCGCTGGGCCCCGATTCCCCCCTGGCTGCGCTCAGCAGGTGTTCAGGAACCATGTTTGAGGGGATGGCGGCCGAGGGAGTGAGGCTCTGGTGGCTCCCCCGGGATTCTGCGCTGACAGTTTGGGAGCCGTTCAGCGCCGTTACCCAGATCAAATGGCCTCGCCGCCTTCCTCACACTCCTTCCTGTCAGGCCCTGGCGGCAGGCCCCGGAGGCCGCCTGTGCCCTGAGCCCCGGCCAGCAGACAGGCACAGCCGGCCAGAGCCACGTCAGCCGCTCGGGCCTGGCTGCCCCGCCGGAGGAGGGTGGGAGGGCGCCACGCAGGGAGCCCTGCTCCGGTCCGTGGGAAGGTGGGTGTGCCCTGCGCAGCTGATGCTCGAGCCCGGCCGTGGGCCAGGCGGCCACGCTGCCCCTCGTGGAGGCAGGTGTGCACGGACCTGCCCTTGGGCGCCTGCAGTGCTTCAGAGCGTGTTTATTCCAGCGACCAACTCGAAACCAGAGGGCCTTATTTGGTGGACAGCTCATGTCCCTCTCGGGCCTGGCTTGCCCCAGAGAGCCCCAAGCCCCGTCCCCCGTGGGGGGTGACTGTTGCAGAGTAAGGGCTGTGGTTTTCCTGAGAACCAGCCTCCACGGTCTGCTCAGAAAGGCATGCAGAAAAAAACTTTAAAGGTTTCTTCTTCACACTGGACATACTTACAGGGGGTAACAATTTCCCTAAATACGTAAATACCTGTTACTCCTTAAATGTGCCTTGACTCAGAGCCTTTGGGGCTTGCTCTCTGGTGGCCCTGCCCACCCTGCAGGTCCCTCTGTAGGTCCAAGCGAGGCTCACACCTCCTCTGGCGCCTCTTACTGGCCCTTCCACACTGGGCCCAGCAGCTCCTGCCTCTGGCCTCCTGCCTGTGACACTGTGGGGCAGCACAGTGCCCCTCCTGCCCAGTGCCACGTTACCACGGCCGTCCCTGAAGGCCCCACCGCAGTCTCAGGTGGGTCTAAAAGGGAGCTCTTCCCAACCTCCCGCAAGTGCACCCCGCTCCGAATGTCGTGAAGCCTTGAGCCTGCCCTTCCTGGGCATCTCCGCCCCTGCGGGGCCCCTCCTGCATCCACGCTCATGCCCTCCCTCTGCCCCGAGCCTGCCCCTCCTTGTGGCTGCCACAGCCACTGCCCCAGGCCCAGCTGTCCTGTCATTCTGGTTCTGCTTCACCAGCTGTTAGGGGGATCGGAGGCGGTAGACATGAGAGAGCCACGCAGGGGTGTCAGATCTGTTTTAAAAGGGAGAACAGGAAGATGAAAAAGGAACCCAGGAAATGTGCTTTTACTGCTGTGAGTCGGAGAGATGAGACAGAGGAGCACTCAGTAATTAGGTTACAACGGCCACAGGGCCTTTGTTCTGCCCGGCGGCCGGGCCCACACCTTGTTTTCCGGTGCCACCGTGTCTGCAGCACCCCACCTCTGTGAAACAGGATTCTTTTGTACCCCAGAAACAAAGCTCAGTGCCTGCGGCCCATCAGGAAGCGGCGTTCTCTACTCCCAGGAGCAGCTGGGCCTCAGGAGCTCAGACACTGGCCACCGCAAAGCCCGGATCTGTGGCCCGCTGGTGCCCACACTACACAGCCACTGCGGCTCCCTGGGTGGCACCGAGGGCACCGAGCACAGGCCTGGACTTGCTCCTCACAGCTTCCCCAGTGAAACAAAATCAAGCCACATCCAGGTCTTCCCAACAGATCAATCTCCAATCTGCTCGCATGGGCTGCAAACGGATCACATGGAGATACTGTGGTGATGGCTCTTCTTTAATAAAGTCAGCACATCCGCTCGCAGCCACGTGCTGCAGGGCTCTTGGTGATGTGCTGAAAGTCCACGCAGAGCCCGCAGGAAACTGGCCTAAATATCACGTAATACAAATTATAATTTCTGTTTGCATTCGTATAAAAAATTACAAGTATTTCCTGCAAATTCTCAGGTTACAAAGTGAAATGGAACCCTCGAATGAGGTGGAATTACAAATGTTACAGTGGAGCATACAGTTTGGCTGCTTTCAGATGCGGGGACCAGGCTGGCGGCCTCCAGGCCGCTGGGGCCGCTGCTGCGGGCTGTGTTCCTGGGGCGCGGGTCTCGGAGGACCGAGCCTGCGCGGACGCTCCGAGCGAGCCGCGGCGCTTAGTATCCCCCGCCTTTCCTCTCGATGCTGGGCAGGTGGTACTGTTTCAGGTTAGGCTTGATGTCCTTCTGCGTCTCTGTCTGGTAAAGAAAGTGACCAACATTCAGTGGAGGCTGGGACGGTGGCAGGAGCGGACCAAAGGGGAGCTAGTGAGGCGCTACCTTCTGGTTTGCACCCCCACACCTGAGGGGCCTCAGCACCGGGACCTTCCCGCTCCCTCCGGGCCCGAACACCGCCTGCAGCGCCGGGCTGGAGTAGGAGAGCTTGGTGGCTCCCGGGAGCTTCAGCTGGGGCAGTTCCATCAGGTAGGCCGGGCCCTGCCTCCTGGGTCGGTCCTCCTCCTGCTTCCCGGGCTGTTTCTTGAAACAGAACACAGGGCCGCTGAGCACACGTGGCGCCTCCTCCGTGAAACCAGGAGGAACAAAAGGCTCTTTTGTGCCACTTTTGCCCAATACAACTTCCCGACCGTGAGGTGCCACCAGACAGCAAGGTCCTGCCACCCTGAGTGAGGTGGCTGCTGCCTGGCCCACGGCGGGCGGCAAGGGCTCCGCGTGGGGCCTGGCCCTCAGTGCGGCCGCCGGGCTGGGTGGGCTGGCGGGGGCTGCCTGGGGCCGAGGCCTCGGGGATGGCTCCTAACTCCCGTCAGCCACGCCTCCACCTCCTGCCTTGGTGCAGCTGCTGAACTAAGAATGGCTTCCACCTTTTCACAGTTGAAAACGTTCTCATGGCATGTGAAAACTGTATGAAATTCAAATTTCAACGTCCACAGTGTGTGGGAACACAGCCCCACCCCGCGTTATGCTGTCCGTGGGGGCAGCTGTGACAGACCTTAGGGTTGCAAAGCCTAAAATGCCTGCTCTGGAGCCTTACAGACACACGTGGGTTGCACTCTGACTGCAGGTGAGGCCGTGCTGGGACCAGCAGGGGTGATGGGGCAGGTGGGAGGGGCAGCTGAGCAGGTTCAGCAGGCTCAGGCCCGGGGAGGGGCCTCCATAGTTTGGGACCTGAGCAGTTGAAGGGAGCTGCCTCCACCCTGGAGGGAAGGCGTGGGGAGAAAAGCAAGTCTGGGGGACAGACTGGGAGATAGGCCTGGGAGCCATCAAGCAGGCAGGGAGCCCCGCGTTCTGGAAAGCAGCCTGGCTGCAGGTGTGTCTGCGTCTCAGCTCCCAGCTCATGGTGACATGCAGTCAACGCAGGGGTGAGTGGGCATGGCCGCTGGGAGGGCACAGCCTGGAGTGAAGGGTAGAACCAGGGGCTTGCACGTGGCGCATGGACAGAGTGTGTGTGGAGCCCTCTCTGTGACGGGAGCGCTCACCCGGGGCCAGCGGGAGGTCACCGGTGAGCTGGGTCACCTGGGCGCGGCTCAGCCTCTCTGTGCCCCCGCTGAGGTGGGTCTGGGGGCACAAGTGGCATCCTGCGGGACACCCCACGGCCCCGTCTGGCCTGCCCACGCGGCGCTGGCCGGCAGGGCAGAAAGGGCAGAGCCGGCGGAGCCTCGCGGTGGCACCCTCAGACTCAGGCCACCCGAGGGCGCGGCCCCCGCAGGGCCCCCCTCCTGCCGGCCGCCCGTCCGTACCTGCTTGCTGCCCTCCTTGGAAACCGGCCACTTGTCACTGAGCTGCTCCGGGGCCACGGGGCGCTCGGGGACAGCGGCTTTTCTGTGGCCGCCCCGAGCCTGCTTCTCCGCCGCCCTGCAGGGAGGGAGGAGAGCAGCGCCCCCTGAGAACCCGCCACACAGCCCGTCCTGTCTCCAGAGGCGCCTGTCCCGTCGCGGCCCCCGCCTCTGCCTCCCACACGGGCTATGAGGACCTCGCTCCTTCGTCTCAGCCGCAGTCTCTGGCTGGGGGTGGCCCCGCCACAGGCCCGCACCCTGCCCCAGGTCACAGCGGGGTGGACAGGGGCGTGGACTTGGCTCAGAGCACGTACGTCCAGTGCCGGGTGCACCCAGCTCACTGTCAGACCTCACGGCGAGTTCACCCCTTCACACAGGGGCAAGTGGGCTCCCCGCGGGTCTAACGGAGCCCTCCCCGCGAACAGCCTCCGTCAGGAGAGTATTCCAGAAAAGGGCACTTCAGGGCAGAGAGCTGTTCAGGACGCCCCCCCCCCCCGTCTCAGCAGCCAGCACCCCCCCACCCCCGTTGTCCAGAGCACCCACCTCTGCTCTCGGAAATAGGGGTGCTGCAGGGCCTGGTGGGCACTGATTCTCTCGTCAGGATCATAGGCCACCATTGCGTGCAGGAGGGAGAGGCATTGCGGGGACAGATTGGCTGTCAGGAGAGGAATTCCTGATCCCTTTTTAAAAGGAAAATCAAAACTCATAGCTCTCGACCTGTATTGAAAGCCCAATGATAACAGACGATCACGCCATCACTTCGAGCACGTGGCCCGTTCTCGTCACGACTACAGGGACCTGCGCTGGGGTGACGGCCTGCGACCTAGAGGGGCCCGAGTACACGGGGGGCCAACCCAGAAGGCGCCACACAGAGTGGCCCCCGAGGGAACTGGGGACTTTGGGGGACAATGTCGAGTCAGTGCGGTTCGTCACTAGCTGATGGGGCGGCTGGGCCGCGGGCAGGTGGTGTGTGGGGAATCTCTGTACTTTCCCCTCAGCTTTGCTGTGAACCTAAAACTACTCTGAAAAATAAAGTCTTCTTTTTAAAGAAGGGTGGTGGTGGTGGAACCTGTCATCTATAAACGGAAGAAAAGTACCCTTCCCCAGAGGCTGATACCACATTTCCAGCTGAGAAGAGTGCAGTTAAGTTTAAAAAAAGCAAAAGAGCCCTGGCAGGTTTGCTCAGTGGTTGGAGCCCTCGGACTGAAGGGTCTGGTTTCACTCCGGTCAAGGGCACGTACAGCGCTTGCAGGCTCGATCCCCGGCCCGGGAGGCGACCAATGGACGTGTCTCTCTCACATTGACGATTCTCTCTCCCCCGCTCCACTCTCTCTGAAAAACAACGGAAGAAATATCCTCGGGTGATGATTAAAAAACAAAGAAGGAAAGAAAATCCAAGACAGCTGTCACCCCCTTGCCTTCCCAGGTCGTGCAGCTGCTGGGCGCTGACCACCCCTCGGCCCACAGGCCCTTCCTGGAAGCCCCACTCCCCGGCCTGGCTTCATCTCTGAGCAACACAGAATCCTAAGAGTCCCGGCCGGGGTCAGTGCGGTCGGCAGAGCTGGGGCGGCCGCAGGAGCCTCCCCTGAATGGAGCCAGTGCCTGGGAACCTCATTTACCCAGAGGCCTCTAAGTACCATGTAAATGTGTAACTATTCGGGCCACGACCTGACCGCGAGGCCCTCAGGGCAGTAAGAACCCTTCTGAGATGCCTGAGGGAGAGCGTCCCTCTCAGAACCCTGGGGGCCCCAAGGACTGCGGGGCTGCACCTGCAGCAGACGGCAGCCTGGCCCTGCCCTCGGTCCCCCTCCCCCATGCTCCAGCCCTGGCCGGGGGACAAGCCCACCCGGGACCCCAGGAGCACGGGGCACTCACTGTTTGAACTTGGTGAGGGTCTTCGCAGCAGGGGTGCCCATGACGTCATGGATTTTCGAGATCTGGTCCAGCTCATTGGCTCCAGGGAAGAGGGGCTGCAGACTGGAGGAATGTGACAAGGGGACAGTCCCCTTCGTCCTGGCTGCTCCTAACACCGGAGCCCTCCAGCACCTTTCAAATTAATTCACAGCATTTTACTGCACGAGGAAGGGTGCTCTGTTGGCACTTTTAGCTTCAGTGAAATTGTGACTCAACTTTGCAAAAATAAGTCAACTATCGATAGGAGGGCTCGAGAACGAAAGGGGCACACCAGTCGGGATTCGTGCGGCGGTCAGGGAGCAGGTGGGAGCGGACCTGTGTCCCTGCCCATGCTGGGCTCCGTTCGGATGCGTGTCACCCAGCCATTAAATGCGCCGTCCTTAAGGACACACTCTGAGTGGGAGGGTGCTGCCCCGCCCGTTTGAGTTGCCCCCACATCTCCTCCCCTCTTCCCAGGCCCCGCCCCAGCGGGGAAGCCCCGAGGGGGGCGTGTGGCCAGGAGGATGCTGAGGAGTGGAGGCTGTGCCGGGCGGCCAGAGACCCTGGCGATGCACCCGCACCTCCCAGGCAGGGCCAGGGCCACCGCTCACACCCCCCGGCAGCCCCACGGTGGCATAAGCACGTTTCTACTCGGTCCCTAACTTGGTAATCAGTCATTTCACTGATGAAGCCCAAGGCGGGGGCCCAGGGCCGGGCTGCCAGGTGTTCTGTTCTCCATCACAGCAAGCAAGGAAAGGTGTTGACAAAATACGTTTTCTGTTAAGTTAAAAGCAGTCGCAGCACCAGGATGACTAAGAAATCCGTGCTGTGGGGAAGGGCCTGGCGAGAGGCCCGCCCGCCTGTGCGCACACCAGCACGTTCACACAGGTGCCCGGGCCCCGAGCTGGCTCACGGACCAAGGTGGGGGCTCTACCTGGCGACCTCGTAGAAGACGCAGCCAGCGCTCCACAGGTCCATCTTGTAGCTGTAGAAGCCATCGGTGAGGAGGCACTCGGGGGCCCGGTACCAGCGGGTGGAGATGTACTCCGTGTACGGCTGCTTGGAATAGACACTCCGGCAGGACCCCAAGTCCCCTAATTTCAGGACATCCTGCTGCAGGGGGAGAGAAGCAGGGACAGAGGAATCTCCTTGCACAGCTGTCGAAACAGAAGCCATCTCAAATATTTACGCACTAACGGGAAAGCCACTAGCAACTAAACTGGCCTGTGAAATGCCAGTCACTGGCCGTATATCTGTAAGCACGAGGAGGTGCCCTAACAGGGGAGGACGTGGGCTTCTTTCCAGTGGAACATGCTAGCAAGTGTTCTGCAGACGCTGGAAGAAGTTAAGTCACGTGTGAGTCTGCGAGCAAGTTACACCCACAGCCAGACGCCCAGCGCCGCTCAGGCAGCTCGGGCCGGCTCGCACCCGGCTCTGTGAGCAAGTCAGACCTACCAGGGAGACGGGTTTCGGGGCAGTTCTTCCACTTTCTTTACCCTTCACATTCAGGTGGTAAAATACAGGCCGTACCTGCAGCTACAGCGCAAGGCCCCTCTGCTGGCCTCCTGCCTCGGTTCCCATCCCCAATGCACCACGCCAGGCCATCAACAAGAAGCATAAGGCTGCCTGGCTGGCATTCGGAGTGGTTAGAGCGCCGGCCCATGCACCGAAGGGTCGCGGGGTTGATTCCCAGTCGAGGGCATGGACCTGGGTTGCAGGTTTGATCCCCGGCCCAAGTCGGGATGCATGCAAAGGGAGGCAACCAATTGATGTGTCTCTCACATCGATATTTCTCTCTCTCTCCCCTTCCCTCCCTCCCTTCCACTCTCTCTGAAGATCAATGGAAAAAATATCCTCGGGTGCGGATTCACCACCACCACCAAAAAAAGCATAAGACCGTTAAAGGGCAAGAAAAACAGTCTGAGAGACAAAGCAGGCTTCAGGGCTGGGCTTAGACATGGCACAGGGTTGAGAATCATCAGACGGAATTTACAATAACTACGATTCATCTGTGAAGGGCTCTAATGGAAAAAGTGGACAACACACAAGTTCAGATGGGAAATGTCAGCAGAGATGAAAACTATAAGAAAGGATCACAAGGAAATGCTAGAAACTTTTTTAAATTAGCCAAAAAAAAAAAAGACTTTGCTGGGCCCGGCTGGTGTGGCTCAGTGGTCGAGCATCAACCCAGGAACCGAGAGGTCATCTGTTGGATTCCCCATGAGGGCGCCTGCGTGAGCTGCGGCTCGGTGCTCAGCAGGGCGCAGGAGGCAGCTGGCGCTGACGCTTCTCTCTCACTGCTGCATCTGTCTCTCTACCCCTCTCCCTTCCTCTCTCTAAAAGTCAATAGAAACGTGTTTTTAAATGACTTTGCTGGGTTCATCGATAGACCAAAGACAGCCAGGAAACAACCAGGGAGCTGGGAGATAGGCCAACGGAAACGCCCCAAACTGAAATGCAGAGGAAAAAGGGCAAACACGCAAGAGAACGCCCAAGCACCACGGGCCAATTTCAGAAGTGCTGAGTGAAATAAGCTGGACCAGAAAGAGCGCGTCCTCTAACTCCACTACAGAACATTCTAGGAAAGGAAGCTAATTCTGCAGCAGCAGAGTCACTCGCTGCCTCGGGACAAGGGGCAGGACGCTTTCGGGCGGCCGTGCGTGAGCGGGGCTCTCGCGGGTGAACGCGTGGCCCACCCTGGCCACGCTGTGGCTTTGCCTGGGCAGGGCCCGGGTGGCTCTGGGGCAAGGCCGACCTGCTCGAATCCCGACTCTCCCACTGTTATATTTAGTGTTTGGGGTGATAAGTTGGAGTTTGTTTTTGTACATAGTCTGAGAAAGGTGCCTGAGAGTTTCCTTCCAGGTGTACGGTCGTATTGACGACATGTATTAAATAACCATTTTTTCAAACTGGGAGGAAAACACTACTGCGAACCTCGTATCCAGTTACCTGGGACTGAAAGCACACCCACTGGGAAGTTTTTATTCTACCTTTATGCTGACATCAACTTTTCATACGAAAGCCCTTACCTTTATTAATATATTTTCTGGTTTTACATCTCTGTGAAATATTCCATTTCTGTATTCAATATAAAAGGGAGGAGAGAATTAATTGTGCCTCACTGACGGCGTCCTTAACGAATGCTAACGCGTGCTGCGGATCTGGGAGCTGCCACGTCTCGGGGCCACACCTGTGCATGTGATCCAGGGCCCTGCACAGCTGGTGCATATAGTGCATGACTTTTTTCTCAGATAAGGGGTGTCTTCTCCCTGTACAATCAAGGAAACAGCCAAATATGGGTACCAATGGTCCTTAGGCCCCTTTTTTGAATAAAAAACAGACCCCGTTCTTACTTAATAACACGTGAAAACCTAATTTCCGCTGTGTGGAGTGACCTGAAGCCGTTTTACAGGAAACACAGAGTCCCCCCAAAAAAGCCACTCAGAACTCCACCCACGGCGCGATCCCACCCGGAATCGCGGTGTGTGTTCTGATCGAGGCGAGACAGTGTCCGGTGGGAATCACGGGAGTGGTTGGCTGAGTAACCTGGCTCAGCCTGAGCCCTCCTCCTAACTGCTGAGGAGTCGCTTGTACACCCAGAGTTCTCCTGGGCGCCTGTCTGGGTGGAGATTTCTGTTTTAAAGGACAGGTCAGGCTCACAGCAGTGCAGCTGCTCTACTCTGAGAAGACCGACGGCTGCTTTCCAGGCCACAGGCTCCCACGACGGCACCTGCTGGGCCCATCAGGGCTCGAGGGACAGCTGAGCTGCTGGCGCTGTCCGGGCCCTGCTCCCCGCCTTCCTTCCCGCAGGTGTGTGGGATGCTCTGCTTTCTTCCTCTACTCCAGCATCTTCCAGAAGGTGTCACAGCTCACTTGATTTTCATTTCAAAGGTGTGTTTTAAATTTGTAAAATAACCGTTCTCACCTACCAATTCAGAAAACCGTTACCCCCTCCACGAGCACGAATCCCATAGACCTTCATGGCCCTGCGTTTCTCCGCTGCCTGCAGTCCCCGTGGAGAGCCCTCTTCAGGGACCCAGCCTTCCTTTCCTCCTGGGTACCCCCAACCCTCTGGCAGCCCGGGCGCCCTCCCCGCGCCCCTCCTTGGAGAATCGCTGCCTGATGGAGCGAAGCTACAGGAGACAGGCGCCCTTGTCTGGTTTTGCTCTCCTGACCAAGTTAATTTTTACCAATTTTCTCATTAGGAAGATTCTAAAGAATGTCACGTACAGCACCGCCCTGAACACAGTGATCAGCTGTGGCCTTTGCTGTCTGTCCTCACTGGGGGAATGTGGCAGAGCCATCGGCACACGTCCCTCCCCACGAGACCCCGCCCCCAGGCCTGTGCCTGGCCTTGTGGTCGGGTTTGGAGGTGCACTCTGGGATCCACCGGGGCACAGCCAGACAGCCCTTGGCCGTGCCCCACGGCACCACGTGTGCACGTGCCAGCCATCGGTGCTTTGCAAAGGAGAGCTCACTGTTCTGAGCGGTTAGAGATCTCGCCGGCAGTGTAGCCGATGGGAGAGCAGACTCAGCGAGGAGCCTGGGCAGTGACCAGCACCCCTCTCAGCAACCACGGCCACTCAAGGACGGGCCCTCCCCATTCTGCTCTTTGCAGCCGGCTCATCTTAGGCAAGTGCTGTGGCTTCTTTGGAACTCCATTCCTCACCTCTGCAGCGGGGCCGAGCTCCACCACCAACTATGAAATGCACATATTACCTCATTTAAGCCTCGTGCCGACCCTAAGAGTTGGGACTCTGACTGCCCCCACGGGAAAGAGCCCGACCAGGGCCTCCCGTCACCAAGCGGCGGCGCGTGCTCGGACCCGGTACCCGCTCTCCACGTGGGAGGTCTGGGCTGAGGCAACGCCCTGCGAAGCACAGCAGCAAACCGCAGGACGGTGTCAGTGGCTGGGAGGAGAATTCCCGGGACAGCGAGGTCACATCACACACCGACCGGCAGGGACAGACGTGTAAGGAGCGCGAAGACGTCAATCACTGCTCGCCGTGTCCCGGGACGTGGGAGAAGCGCCGCAACAGACTCGCTTCACTGTGACTCGGCTGTGGATATATGCCGAGGACGTGACACGGGGACTGTCTAAATGGGTCCCAAAGGGCTCTTTTCCTAAGGACGGAACCCCGGTTGCTAGGGGATGGGAAAGCTGTGCGTCAGCTGAATTGGCAATGTTTTCTTTTTTCCTGGTCCATTAGAAACGGTGCACCATACACCCAGCGGGTCAGACTGGATGAAATAGAAACAAACTGAACGAGTCTGTCCGTCACGCCTGAGCCACCCATGGAAACGAACTGGAGGCCACGGTCATGGTCACCTGTCTGGTTTTACCTTTTCCTACCTGGTTCATTCCGCAGCATCACGATTTATTTCAGGACGCCTGCCCCGCTGCAGCCTCTGAAGCTATCACCCTAAGGTGACAGGCCAGCCCACTGCGCCTGCAACAGCCCACGCTCTGGAGGTGGCCGGGGACTGGGATTTCTGCGCCGAGCCCATCTGCTGCCAGGGGAGGGTCTCAGGGGCTGTGTCAGCCGAGAGGGGGCGGGGGACCTTGTGGCCTGCGGGTAGTGATGGTGGCCTTGGCAACCAGAGCTTTCCTGGCCCCACCTCCCTGGAGGCCTGACTGAGCCTCCAAGAGAGACCTGCAGTTTTACAACAAACTCCTTCCTCTGTGGGAACCAGCCGGATGGAACAGCTTCTTGCAGTGAAAGCATCTAACTATGACTCTCAATGTCCAAAACGTCACCAGGGTAGATGACGGACAGTATCCCACATAGGGGACCCCAGTGCCAGGGAGCTCACACTCCGGGTGGACCGGTGGGGACACAGGGAGGCAGATCCGTGCCAGCCGAGTGCTCGAGAGACGGCAGGAAGCGGGGGACGCACCAGAGCGCGGTCAGGCCTCCTGGGAGGTGGCACCAGGAAAGCTCTGGTTGCTGAGGCCACCACTGACACCGTCCCACGTAAAAAACCCCTTTTGGTTAAACTAGCGACGACGGACGCTGTTGCCTGCAACTAAAAGGGGAGAGCCACACGCACTTACGGCCCCTTTCTTTAAACTGCAACCAGACAAGTCCCTACAAGGTGCTCCTCAGAGCACGGCCCACAACACCACACCACAGCCTGAGAGGGGATGAGGGGCATTAGCGGCACCTGCCTGGAAGCTCTGTCGGCCTTTCCTTGTTGCCGGGACATCCAAGCAACCGGTCCTTTTCCCGGTAATTAGTTTTTACTGCATTTTACAAACGTTTTGGACCACAACAGGTAGTAAAAAACAAACTTGGTTTTCTACTGTAGTTTTGGAAACACTGGTCTAAACACCAATCAAAAGACCCCTCTCCCCTGGTTCCAACCCCACGAGTGGCTTCCTACTGACCCCGAATTACCTGAACGCTCACCCGGCCCCACCAGCCGCGGGCCCTGCCCGCACTTCCTACCCCCCCCCACTGCAGCCACGGGCCTAAGGGCCTTTGCACTGGCTGCCCCCGGGCCCCGGGCCCTGCCTGGGGTTCTGGTCACTCCTTCACTCGCTGCTGTCTCTCCTGAGTGTGAGCTCCACGGGGAGGAAGCCGTGTCCATCCTGCTCCCCACATGTCCCCACCTCAAGAGCAGCTCACGGTGTGTCCCAGTGAACGAGACATCCTCTCCTGCATTCCCCCAATTCTCCCATGTTCCAGATGAGCCTGGACGTCGGGCCCACCGTCACCTCTGCCTCGGCTGACATCTAGCAGAGGAGAGAAAACGACCCCCAGCGATCCACTCCCTCAGGATTTTACCTTCACACGGTTTATCTCGGCAACAGTCTCCTCTCTGCATCCAAAATGCACCTTCTGTGCGGCTTCCCCTCCTTCCCGGCCCCTGAAACTGCTGTGCGTACAGGCGGACAGCTCGGTAGAGGCTGCGAACATCCTCCCTGTCCATTCACCGGTTCTTCGGTGCTCAGCAGTGCTACTCAGTATTCCGACTGTCCAGGAGGGTCGTCAGGTAGTGACACGAGCTCTCCAGGAGAGAAAGCTTCGTGCGTGAGCGACCTGCGTTTCCGTCAGCCAGCATCACCGCAAGAGCAAACAATCCGCGTCTGTTCCGGTGAGCACGGAGCGGGGGCCGGGCAGAGGCCCAGGGTGGCCACAGAGCAGAAGCGTTAAGCTTTCCAGTCAGACCTCCGTTTACGTTCCGGCTCTGCTGCTCATTAACAATTAACTTCAGGTTGCTACTTAATCCTTCGGCCTCAGTCCCCTGTAAAACGGGGATGGCGGTAACAGTGCCAAGCACAGGGTCTGTCAAGAGGCGCTGCGCGGTGGTTAGGACACGCGGGAACCTGCCTAAGTTCAGACCCCAGTTCTACTGCTTTCCAGGTACAGAGCCTTGGACAGGCAACCTCTCTGAGCCTCAACTTCATCGTTAAAATGGGGGCAACGACAACATGTGCCTGACGGGGCTGTCGTGAGGGTAAGAGGAGTTAGGCCTGCAAGGAGCTGAGGACAGGGCCTGCGCGTGGCGGGCATTCCTGAGCCGGCAGCACCACCGTCTCTGTAGCTCATCAGTTCCAAGTGGCCCTTTTCAAAAGTTCAGTTCACCCTCCCTGCAGGCAGCTCTGCTCCAACACTCAGGGCCCGAGCAGCGCTGCGGGCGTCCCCGCGCTCTCGCCTCTGGCAACGGGCCGCCCTGGCCGCTGACAGCACCGCGGCCGCGAGTCAGCGCCCGACCTGCAACAGCGCGGCCTGTCTCCAGTCGCGCTCCACAGGCAGACACCGAAAGGGACGCAGCTTCCCCAGCCACACAATTCCCCGACTGCTGAAAAGCAGGTTTCTAAGCAAAGCTTTCTCCAGTGTCTAAACGCACAGAAACCTGCCGGAAACTGCCCCCTCCCTTGAGTTTTGAAATATCACACTCGAGGGAGCAGCCGTCGGGAGCCTGAGACAAGACACGCGTCTCCCACCGCCAAGGACGCGAGCGCGCGGGTTCCTTACGGGTAAGGCCTCGGTCACCGGCGCAGACATGCCCGTGGAGCTGGTGAGGCGAGTGCTGGCTCCCGCGGCACGGGCGCCCCGCCTGCGCCCCGCCTGCGCTGCTACACGCAGATGAAGCCAACCCCGCCGGCCGCAGGCTCAGGAAATGGGACCGCACAGCAGCGCCTCCCGGTTCACGGGGCCAGGCTCAGCCCGAGCCACAGCGGCCGGGCTAAGAGCTCTATTTTAAGTAGGTTTCAGACCAAGAAACCAGATCTAACTTTGTTAGAAATGCGCTTGAAACAAGACTAAACCTGACTGAGGGGCTACCTATGAATGATTATAAGAAATACCATGGAGTCCCAGATATGAATCTCCTATCTTCCCAAAAAGATCCAAAAGTTTTTGGATCAAAATATTTTACATCAATTTATGGATGTAGAAAAATGTGCCCACTTACTCCATTTAATTTACTAAAGCACATATTCTAAGTCCCATGTAAAGTCTACTTGTTTGATGATGTAGTTTTCTCCGCTCTGCACTTCACAGAACAATCTCATCTGCAGTCTCCACGGGCGCGTCCAGCATCCGTGTCTTCCTCGGAGCAGCTCGTGGATCGGAACCTTTTCCAGAGCAACCATCTTCAGTTTGGCCTGAATTGTCTGAGCCAACAGAGCAGTTTCTAAGTCATCGATGATGCTGTCAGGGACACCCTATTCCAGGCCACAGGCACTCGCATGACACCAGGAGGTTACTTTTTTGGTTGGTCCCATAAGCACAGTGTGACCTGTGAAATGTAACACTTCCTGTGCGCTTTCTCAGTGACATTCTCAAGGCTCACTGTCCTGGCATCTCACACAACCGTGAGGTCAGCCCCAGGGATGGTTGTTAGATGTGGGCCAAGGACCTGCCTCCTCCTCTCCATTCCCTCAGGTGACCCCTGTAGCCTCCAGCCCCCCCTGGCCGGCCCAGGCGCCGGCTTTCCTAACAGGGCTCCATTGTTCGAGAGTAAATGAATGAGCACCCTGTCATTCGGGAGACTCTGGAAGGATCCAAATATAAGGAGGTGCCCTCTCCTGTGAGGGTTCTTTGGGGGAAAGCCCTGTCTTACCCTGAGGCAGGAACAGAAACAGATCAGCAGCAGAGCCCAAGAGAAGACTGACCGTGGAGTGGGGACCTCAGGGAGGGAGCTGAGCTGCCCCAGCTGTCCTGCGGCCATCCGGCCCTGTGTGTTTGTACATAAACACTGCACTCGGGGACGACCGACCTTGAGAACCAAAACAAAGTTTGTGCAAACTACAAATACGTTCTTACGTTAGCTTTCCAATGACTCTACGTACCTCGTATCAGTTCATAAACATTCATGTCCATAAGTTCACATATTAGCGCAAGAGAACCAGATTTTCTGTCACTGCAGAAGAAAGCAGGTTTTTAAATGTTTCCTCGTGTCTTAATCAGAAAAAACAATCAGATATTTAATTCATCTGTAAACATTTCTGGTAAAAGTAAAGTACTCCCACATCAGACAAAGGCCAAAGTGTAATGACTGAAATAGAAGTTTTGGTTTTAAAGAAATATTTCAGGTAAAATTAATTTAAAATAATAGTAAAGCCCTACTTTAAGCAAAAACTCTAAAAGTACCACCCCCCATTTTTGAAAGACATACATCCTGACAAAATATAAAATTAACTCTCAGGAGAGAGAAGAAATGAGGTTGGAGAGCTGGCCAAGCAGAAGAGGGGATTTAACTCACGCCCTGCGGATGCCATCTTAGTTTTAACTTCCCTATATTACTTCCATGTGACTGGCATACATTACAACGGGGGAAGAGTCCAAAAACCAGCCGGGAAAAGGGAGAAAGACCGTCAGGCCTTGCCCAGTGGGGACAGAGACCTTCAGCTGAGCCAGCAGCTTCTCCTGATTCAAATGGTCCTGGAAGGGATCCCTAACCCCACAGGGCAGCCCTGACTGGCTCAGAGTGCCTCCGGGGGCTGGAGGGCCCCCACTGTCTCTCAGGGTGACAGGAGGCCCCAGCACAGGTCTGGACAGAGAGCTTTCTAAAGTGCCTCTAAAGCGCCTTCTGCAGGCCGGGTGTGACTGTTGCACACAGACCTCAGTCTCCAGATGCGGCCCAAGGGGACACTCGGCACAGCCGCGGGTTCCAGGCGGCCATGTGGCTGCAGCCACAGTTTATACCAAGTTTAAAACTGTTGGTCCTCTGATGAATACCTGCTGCACGTGAGGGGTCAGAGACCGAGACTGTGATTTCGTGGCAGGTTCTAAAGGCCAGGCCGCCTTCCTGGGGAGCAGCAGCAGGGGCGCAGGGAAAGGCAGGGCCTAGACCCCCCCGTGAGCCCTGCTCAGGGTCCGCATGCAGGCACAGCTGCCAGCGCCTGGGGACAGCTGTGCCCTGCCTTCCTGGTCACAGGTAAGACTTATGGAAACTGTTCTATAGTGAGACCAGGAATTTCAAAACCCCTGAAACGGTATCAATTATTGTAAGAAAGGCTGCATGAGACTGCAGAGATGACTGCGGCAGGGAAAGGAAGGCCAGTCCCCCCACCCACCCCCACCCGAGATATGACAACAGTGCTTCCCCAGCGGGTCCCAGTTCACACTCGAGGCCTCAGGAGCCGGGAATCAGATACACAGCTGACCAAATAAATATGTGACTTAAGATAAAAATTACTACTCTCTGAGCTATGAAGCAAATATCTACAATGCCTACCATGATCTTTCTTAAAAAGAGGTTTAATCATTATCATGAAATTTAGATAATTTTTAAAGGCCCGAATATACTTACAAAACCACTTCATGCAACGTAAGAATGTTTGGGTGTGGATTCAGGCGCCTCAGGGCTTGTATCTCCCGGAGATTGTTCACTTGCTCAATACTATCGTGTAGGCAAAAACAAACAACTCATGTAGCATGCAGGTCAACTTTAAATCTGGGTCATTAAATCATCACTTACTGTCCACGGTCACAACTGAAAACCCACAGACACTCCCAGCAAGTTAATCAGGTTTTACTTCTCCATTAGCAGCTGAAATTAGGCGAGTCACGTTTCTGCGCTATCCTATAAAAATCAAAGTTCTTATGGCTCTGCACATAAATTCAAATTTTTCCCATCTAAGCTCCTGAAAGAATACCTTGGTAGTTTATTTTGCTATATTAAGAAGCATATAGAGATATTAAAATTTCCTATTAATCAGTTTATGAGAACCAACCGAGCAATGTAAAAGCCATGTAAAAATTGGCATTTTAAATGTCCATAAACAGACCCACCCTTCCTTATCGTTACCAAAGGCTGTCATTTTTTTCCACTGCCTTCACCTGGTGACAGGTGGCCTCTCAGCAGGTGTGTCTTACTGCAGGCTTTTCTTAAAGACTGCTGTGCCTGATGCCCTGTTCACACCCCAAATCCCATCAATACAAATGTAATAGAGGCGAGGGCCAGCGGCTGCCATGCCCTCCGACGGAACCTCAAAGGAGCCTTGCCTCCCTCCCAGGTGGGGCCCACGGACTCGCTGCGTCAGAGACTTTCACCCCAGAGGTTCTCAAAGGGAGTGATTGTGGGAATCACCTTCCTTTGAGCTGGTGAAATTCCGTTCTACTCACTTTAAATATATATATCTTTATTGATTTGAGAGAGAGGAAGGGAGTAGGAGAGAGAAACATCAATGATGAGAAAGTCGTCATTGATCAGCTGCTCCTGCACGCCCCCGACTGGGGATGGAGCCCAAAACCGGGGCATGCGCCCTGACCGGGAATCGAACCGCGATCTCCTGGATCCTAGGTGGATGCTCAACCACTGAGCCATGACTGGCAGGGCTACAGCTGCATTTTTTAAAGTAAAAAATGCAGTGTCAGTTAGTAGAGATCCGGGGGACTGGGTGTTGTATGCCAACTTCCACCATTCCTCTACAAATTCTGCCGCCGCCATGGTGTCCTTCCGCTCCCCGGTTCTCAGTTCGTGTGCGTGACCCGTTCCACTGCGTCTCGGCCTGTTAGCATCTGAAGATATTCTACTTGCCATCAGCTCTTCGTGAAGACCCGAGACCGGCTCCTCTCACTGTGATTATCGCCTCGAGTCAGACAGTTTTTTCTGCGTGCTGAGGATGTGATCTGTGTGTCTCTCCTCTACTGAAATCCTATTTGCAAATGGAATGTTAGTGGGTTTAAGTTCCGTTGCTCTCTCTACAGAGTCAGCTACTGAATGGTCTCGCACTGTGTTTGTTCCTGCCACTCCAACCAGAGGTTTCGCTGCGGAAGACAAGCCCACTCTGTGCTGAGGCGGCTATGGCTGTGCAGCCTTCCAGAAGTATCTACCCATCTGTCCAGAACCTCAGCTCTAACCACACTTGGGTTCCTAGGGTTTGAGTAATTCTGCTTTGCAGCTGTTGCAACAGTCTCCCATGGGTGGTCAATCCCCTCAGGTTTGGATGCATGGCTGCAGATACCTGTCCACAGCCTGAGATGACCACTGATCTGTGCGTCAGCCACCCGACACCCCTGGCCCAGGTCTGCGCTCCCTTCCAAGGACAGCAACATGCCAAAGTAGGATTCCCACTATAGAGCCTCCCCCACATACATAAAGAAAAGCCAAGGAACACCGATTCAGTGGTATTTTATTAAAAATCTTTACTTATTATGGGTTTTAAAAGGAAAATGTGTTCTAATCAACCACTTTTAAAGGGAGGTGAAGAGCAAGAATTATTCTAAACTACATCAGATGACAACGGGGATGGCAACGAGGCTGCCGTCTGCTGCACGTGAGCCTCACACCCACCTGGCAGCTACCTCCTGGTCCTTCCCTCCTCTGGTCCTCGAGCGCCTGGAGACAAGGAAGCCACGGCTCAGGTGCTCGTGTACTACGGAACTCAAGGGGTTCACTGCGTGGGGTGCTCTACTCAATACTCAGACATGGGTGTCCAAGGTAGTTCTATTTACGTGCAGCAGGTACAGGAGACGGGATTCACATCCAAAGCCCTGCCTCGGGAAGGGAGGCTTAGCCACTGCTTATGATCAAACCTCAGTTCTCAAATGTCTCTCATCTTGAACAATTTGCTTCTCGACCAAGTTGTTCATGGGAAAATGTCTCCACTGTTGAACAAAACTTCGGTTCTCGACCCGACAGTCCTTTCATGCTGACACCGTATGATCCGTCACGCGTCTCTCAGGCGACAAAGGAGAGGATTCGAGAGTGTGAGTCAGTTTACCACCAACCCTCCTGTTGTTAACATCTCAGGAAATTGTGCTGTGAATATTTTTGTGTGTTTTTTGCTTTTGTTGCTGGAACAGATTAATTTGATTTACATTATTTCTAATGGGGAAAATGGGTCACTTTTCGAATAAACAGCTTCTCCAACAGCCTCCAGAAGGAATCAAGTTCGAGAACCAAGGCTCCACGTGTAGACTCTTTGTCAACTACATGTTGATTTCTTCCGGCCCTTGGCTACACTCATCCTGGCTGAGCTCTGGTCAAGTTCATCCTGTTTCCACTGGTCTGGAAAACACTGTGCTGTACACTAACACCCGCAAGAGCAGCATTCAGTGAGAATGCCCAGGCCTGAGACCCTTGTCCCAGCTGACAGCAGGGGTGAACTTCCACGAGGGACTGAGGCTGCACGAGTACACGAAGGCACTTCTCCAGATAAACTGCATGTCCCCCACCCCTCAAAAGAATGCCCCTTAGAGCAGTCTCATCTTTGATGGAAACACTTCTACTCTGTGTTATAGACAGCTCTGCTTCCTGAGGGGACATCTGGCCGAGCGTGTGGTTGCTGACAGCGGCTCAGCAGTGACATGCCCGCACGGTGTTCTGACACAGCAGCAGGCTCGGACGTGTCCAGGCCACTTTTTGTTTGCATCTCTTCACCAAAGTAATAGCTGGCAGGTCCTGCTGTCTGTAAGCACATTTACCCCAGAACCTGACAGTAGGACTGGCTCTCCCCTGAGGGGCCAGTGCCTCTCACCCACCCTGCAGCTACAAGTCCACCCTCAGCCATCTGGGCTTGTGATGTGTTTCTCCAAGGGGGCTGTTCAAGGAAGTCTGCCCTTACACACGGGGTGATCAGTGCGCTGCGTGTCAAATTCTCTATAAAATTTTCTATTGAGAGTAATTTGACGCCCAAAGGAAGAAGTGACAGAAAAGCCAGAGACCAGCGACAGCCGTCCTGGCAGAGCAGGGAGCAGCCACCCCTTTGGGCTGTGCAGAAAGGGAACCTGGACTCAGATCTGGCTCTGTGACAGCTGTCGAGCTGCTTTACAACTCTAAGCTCGTCCTCCTGCGCAGAAAGGGATGGTGACCTCGATCCCATGGGGACACTGCGAGGAGGAGGTCACTGTTCACCATACCCTTAGACACCACTAGCTGTCCTATGCTCCTTCCTGACCTGAGAAACAAGTTTTCACACTAAGAGCCTGAAGTCAGGGTTTATATCCCAAAACACTCCAGAAGGCTCGGCACCAACGTGGGGGAGAGACTATGCTTTTAAAAAATGTGCTTCAGACATTTAGAGACGTCAATTCCTTTGACATGAAAAGCTGAGCTTCAAGCCCCACCACTGGAAAGTTCAACAGCTACAGTAAAGCAGCATTCAGCCCGCTATTCCACTGGCGTGGTAATGACCTCAGCATGATCCATACTGAGCCACACACTCAGGGACACAAGGGGTTCTCTGCGGGACACAGCCACAGCACTCCTCCAAGGGACCTGTCCAGAACCCAAGAGCCCCCTCTCCACACACTGTCCCCCAGGGATTCAACTTCTCCAACCCTATTTGGAAACTACTTTTTCTTTTTTTTTTTAATATATCTTTATTGATTTCAGAGAGAGGAAAGGAGAGGGAGAGAGAGAGATAGAAACATCAATGATGAGAGAGTCATTGATCGGCTGCAGCCCACAACCTGGGCATGTGCCCTGACCGGGAATCGAACCCTGATCGCCTGGATCCTAGGTCAACGCTCAACCGCTGAGCCACGCCCGGCCGGGCATGGAAACTACTTTTCAATTAACTGATTCACAATTAATTAAATCACAGCGGCTTCTGGTTTACTTAGACTAAGGTTTTGTTTATAAAAGTCCAACAAACAAAACTCTGAGGAACGTAGACTGTTTAAGTGAAGCATACTTTTACAATTGAAGTTTTTTGTGACCAATTAATCATTGATATCACAGTAAACTGGGACATAAATAAAACCCAGTATAATAAACATAAAATGAGCCCATAATCCTCACTGCCTGAAGAAATGTGACTGTTCCTTACATATTGTTACATGAATGCAATCTTCCCACAAATACTAAGTTGCCCCGCTGGTTTAACCTAGTCCGCTTGGAGTGTTAACCTACCTTTCAAAGTGCTGCTTCATTTGTTTACATGCATAGTAGTTTCCATCCCTCAGGCTCTGCATCTTCATAACTTCAGAAAACGTTCCCTCGCCTATTTTGCCAATTGCTTTGTAGTCTATAAATAAAAACATTTATAAAGACAAGGTTTTATTTATACATGTATTTTCCACTCCCAGACAGCGAACGTGTTCCCTGGAAGATAATCCAGCAGCATGTATTGAGGATTGTTTCTCTTGTTTTCTAAGGTTCAGAGTCCCCCTCACTGTGTGCCGGCAAGAGCACGTCTCCTCTCTGAGCTCCCCCAACAGCAGGGAACCACGTGACTGGCATCCTGGAGGGATGAGAGGCTCAGACCCCACCAGAGCTGGAAAGCAGAGGAGCAGGGTGGCCCACCGGGATGGCTCAGGCGTGCACCTGGGCGTCGGCAGAGGGGGCACTGCACCAGCAGCCTCGGAGCATTATTTAACCCTGAGAGTGGAGGTCAAATTCACTTTTTGTTAAGAGAGAAAGTTGTCACGCCCACGTACAAACATGTGTATTCAAGCCCTGCTTTGGAAGATCTTGAGGTGATACCCATGGAGCTGTGGGGCTCAGCCAGATCAGGAATGAAAAGGATTGGGGGAGGCTAGTTACTATGCTCAAAGCACATGTCTGGACCACAGTTGTCAGGAAGAGGGTGCAGCTTCTAATTTCCACTCTCCTCAAGAGATTGAGTAATTCAAGCCAAACTACTAAATCAAGGTCAGGAACCCTGGATGAAGAGGTCTGCACCCAATTACTTACACCGTGCAGTGAGGAAAACTGTGACCTGAATTACCAAACATCATAAAATCATTCCTAAACACATAAATAATTTAAATTGTAATTGTACCCTGCTCTGGCCTGTGTGGCCCAGTGGTTAGAGCATCTGCCTGAGCACCAAAGGGTTGAGGGCTTGATTCCAGGTCAAGGGCAGGTACCTGGATTGCAGGTTCTATCCCCAGCCCAGGTTGGGGTGCCTGTGGGAGGCAACCATCCACGTGTCTCTCTCACATCGATGTTTCTCTCTCTCTCTCTCTGAAAAGCAATGGAAAAAATACCCTCAGGGGAGGATTGAAAAAAAGTTATCACGAAAGACACAAAAGTGCCCTGGCGGCAAGGCTCAGGGGTTGAGCGTCAGCCCATCATCCCATCAATCCATGCCCCGAGAGGTGGCAGGTTTGAGTCCCGGTCTGGGCACATTTGCAGCTGGATCCCAGTAGCAGATGTGCAAGAGGCAGCCAACAGACGTTTCTCTCCCTCTCCCTTCTTCCTCTAAAATCAATAACAAAAAAAAAGGGGGCACAAAAGGCAGGACACTGTGCCAGATGAAAGGAGACCAAAGAGATCGGACAACAGAATGCAATTAGTGATTTCTTATTGGATCCTGGAAAAATAAAAACGCCTGCACTGAACATAATTGGGATCCGTGGGAAACCCGGGTTGCAGACCTGCGCACGCGCGGGCAGCCTAGTATCGCGGGAGCGGCACCGGCTGCGGCTGCGGCTGCGGCTGCGCGGGGCCCTGCTCCCCCCGCAGGGGCCGCGGCGGCGCCGGCGCCCCGACGCCCTCCCGTCCGCGCTCGCTCCCAGAGGGCGCCCGGGGCACCCGGGTGGAGGGCTTATCAACACTCGGGCAACTCCTCCTGCGGCTCTCCTGTGGACGCCACCATTTCCAAAATAAATAGTTGGAACGGAAAAAAGGGATATGGTAAAAAAAAAAAGTGTGTGCCGTTCGCAAGCTCACACTATAAGCAAAAGTGCAAAGCCCTTCGTAGGCCCCGCGCTCGAAACGCAGGTCTGGGCGCAGCAGCGAGAAGAGCTGACGCGGGGACCCCCGCCCCCAGCAGCGGGAGCGCGACGGCTCGCAGGGGCTCGGGCGAGCTGCTCCCCGCGGGCGTCTCGGTGCACGACTCGGCCCATCGGCACCTGGGGTGCGAGCCAACGGCGCGGGACGGCTGTCCTTCCACAGCAGGGGGTCCGCAGGGCTTTCTGCACCCGGGTCCCGCGCACCCATTCGCGCAGCCCGGGGAGGCCGGGGCCTCGGGGACGCCGAGCGCACGAAGCCCAGCCTGCAGGTCCCGGGAGCCTCGGCTCCTCCCCTCCCCTCCCCGCCCCTCTCCCCGCCCCCGCCCCGCCCCGCGATCCCTTCCGGCCGCCCCGCCCCCTCCATCCCCCCTCCCTTCCGGCCGCTCCGCCGCCCCGCCCCGCCCCCTCCCTTCCGACCGAACCCGCCCCCTCCATCCCCCATCCCTTCCGACCGACCCCGCCCCCTCGGTCCCCCATCCCTTCCGGCCTCCCCCGTCCCCGCCCCCCGGGACCCTCCGGCCCCCAGCGCCCCGGACGCCCCCGTCCAACCCACATCCCGCCCCTTCCGGCTGCCCCCGCCCCTGGGACCCTCCGACCTTCCCCCCGGCCGTCCACCTCCGCCACGCACCCTCGCGTGGTCGCCCTTCCCCAGCCCCACTCACTCTTCATCCCGGACGCGGGAGCCGGCGACTACCCCTGGCTGACCCTGGACGGAGAAGAAAGCGGCAGGGAGGGCGGCCCCTGGCTCCCGCGGCTCTGAGGCGGGGTCCGGAACTAGGACCTCCGCGGTGGCCCCGGGTCGGAGAGCGTTAGGACCCGGCCGCCATGTTGTATCCCGGTCACCCTAGCAACCGGCGAGCCCGGAACACGCCGAGGCCGCGCCCCCCTCCCGCGCGTGCGCAGAGCGGCCCGTCCGCGACAGCCGGCGTCACGTGCGCCCGCGCCTGGCGGCCCGCCGGTGCGTCCTCGTTGCCACGCAACCGTCTGCGCGTCCAAGCCTCTGAGGGGCGCCGGGGCCGGTGGGTGTGGTTCGGTGGGCTCCGGCGCCCTCCGCCGTCCCGCAAAGGTTAGGGGTTCGATCCCCCGTGGGCGCGCGTGCAGGAGGCGCCCGGCAGGCGTTTCTCTTGCTCTCCTCGCCCTCTCTCTCTAAAATCAATAAACCTGTACTCGGGTGACGATTAAGAAAAATTAAAAGGCATCACCATACCAAGGTCATCTTAAGTTTCTGCTATATTCTCTTCTAGGAGTTTTGCATTTTACATTAAGGCCTGTGATCGATTTTGAGCTAATTAGGCTAAGCTTTTTGACAATATGTATATTATGGACAGTTCAAAATTAAAATGGATAAGGCTACTCAGGATCTCAGGCAGCTACCCGAAGGAGGTGGCTGCGGGGGGCTGGGGAGGGAGGAGCATGGCATTGCTGTTAAATGGCTATAAAGTTTCACTTCTGCAAGATAAACAATTTCTAGAGATCTGCGGTACAACATAGTGCCTGTAGTCAACAATACCATATTGTGTACCCAAAAATAAGTTGAGTGTAGATCTCATGTTGAGTGTTCTTACCACAAAGAAAGGGGGGCCTGAGGAAACTTTTGGAGGTGATGGATGAGTGTTCGAGCTTGATTGCGGTGATGGTGTCACGGTGTATGCATGTGTCCAAACTCATCAGTTTGTATGTGTTAAATATATGCAATTTCATATGTCAATTGTACTTCAATAGAGCCTTTAAAACAACAAAATTAATAAGATGACTATAAATACACTTATTTCAAGTTATTTAAAAAAAAAATTTAATTTATTGATTTCAGAGAGACAGAGGAAGGGGGGAAGAGAGAGAAAGGCCAATCTTTTTCAAATGCAGTTCGATTTAGGCCACTGCCCCCCCCCCACTCTTACCCACTTGTTCACCTAAAACACTTCACAGGTTCCTAGTGCTCCCAGAATGAACACAAAACATAGCATGAGGTGCCAGACGTTTTACACCTGGCCCTGCCCGTCTCCTGCATGCACAGACAAAGGAACACACACTCATGCACGCATGTATACACACTGGTACTCTGGCGCTACCACTTGCCCTGTTGCACACAGATCAGCCCCTGCCATTACTGACTGTTTTATGTTTGCAACCAGCCCTTTCAAAAGGACCAGAGAAACAGAACTTCCTGTCTATCAACTGCCCTGAATGTCTGGGGAGGGGCCCTGGGAAAGGGTGGTGACGTTCATTTATTGAGCAGCTACTGTGTGCCAGACCTCTTCTAAGCACTTTGTGGGAATAAATGGATTTAATTCATTTGTTTCCTGTTAAATGGGGTGGCAGAAAGGGTGACTGACTCCCTCTTCCCGATTAGCACCAGAGAAGCCATTGAATGAGAGAGAGGCATGGGCACCAGGTGTAATGACAGAAGGAAGACCCTGTAGAGACTCGGGTGGGGGGAGGCGAGGGTGCTGAGTATATGCAGCACTGGAGGAGGTGGAGACAGACAGAAGACAAACTTTGTCACACCTGTTCTTGCCTCTCCTTTGCACAGCTCTGCATACTGTTCGCCCAGGCCCCCTTGGCAGAAATCAGCCATGGCACCACCAGTCAGGGCACAGGATGGGAGGTACCCAGGGAAGCCAGGATAGGTCAGTGCCCCAGGCACCCCCTCCTCCTACTCCTCGCCCCCAGACTGGGGGCTGCAGATGGGAGTCCCTTCCTCTCCTGTTGCTTCTCGCCAGAAGCTTAGGAGACCGTGGTCCGGGCAGGCGGCGGTCGACCAGAGCTCTCCACACTGAAGCCTGTTGATCCTGCAGGGCTCCCACCGCAGCCTGTGAAACACTCATACCCAGAAATCAAGGCACCTGGGGCAGGGTTGGTTCCTTCTGTTGCTGCAAGAGAAAATCGGCCCCGGCCTCTCCCAGCCTGAGTGGAAACACAAGTCTCAGACCAGCAAGCTGAGTATGAAATTCCGCGTAAATACTAGTAAATATACGCAGACACACCACCACACATTTTCCCAGGGGTACATTCGCACCCAGGTAAATGCACCCACGTGTGAAAAGATTCACGCCCTGCAGACGAGCACTGTTCTTCCTGTGGCAGGTCGTGAAGAGGCCTCTTTACCACAATCTGCAGGGTTTTCATGTATTAAGTGAGCACATGCTTCTGCATGCACTCACCACCAGGTCCGCGTACAACGCGCTCTGAGAGCACACACGGCGCGGTTCCCTGCGCCGCCGCCCTCCGGCCAGCAGGGGACGCCGCCCCGCCCCGCGCAGAGGGCCGCTCTCCGTCCGGAAGCCCCGCCCCTCCCGGAAGCCAGCCTCTGTGCATCCGGAAGATGGCGGCGCCCACGGGCGCGAGAGAGTCGTGTAGGGGTTGCGAGCGGCCCGTCGGCCGCGGGAGGCGCGGAGGTGGGCGAGCGCCTGGCGGCAGCGGGGCGAAGACCCTGAAGCTGCTAAAGCCAGAGGTGGAGGACTGCTGGCGGCCGACCTAGAGGGCCAGCCCCCCGCGGCGCCGAGAGGCCCTGGGCGGAGCGGCTCGCGCCTCCAGGCGGGAGGAAGAGCCGCACGGAGCTGAGGAAGGAGAAGCCACCGCTGAGGACGGCGCGCTGGCTGCAGAGGACAGTAGACCTCGCGCGGAGCCAGGGCGGCGGAGCCGGAGCAAGGAGCGGGCCCGGGCGGAGGGCGCCGAGGGGCGGGCGGGCCGTAAGGCCACCCCAGGCCCCGCCGCCTACCCCGGCCCCGGCCGCCCGGGGAGCGCCCGGCCCTCCACCACCCCGGACGCCGCCCGAAACGGGCGCTCGTGGAGGCTAACGCGGAGGGGGACCGGGAGATCCGCAGGCTGGAGCGCTGCCTGGGCCTGAACAAGCGCGGGAGGAAAGGAGACGCCAGCTCCGTGCCGCTCAGCTTCCCCCGCGACAGGCTCGATGACTCCGTCCTGGGAGCCCTGGGGTGCGGGGATCGGCGTGGCTGTGGGACAGCAGCAGCGAGGAGGAGGAGGACAGCCCGCCCGCCAAAGCGACGTGGGAAGTGACGCCAAGGACGCAAGCGGGGAGCAGGACGCCCACGAGGATGAGCAGGGGCCGGGGCCGGGGCCGGAGGCCGGAGCCGGAGGCCGGAGCGCAGAGCGAACAGGAGCAGGACGTGCATGAGGAAAAGTGGAGACAAGCGCAAGAAGAGGGGAGGGCGAGGGAGAAACGGGGGGAAAGAGAGTCCGTTTGCAGAGGTTGAAGAAAGGGACAATTTCCCAGAGGATGTTGCCGCAGCACAACAGGTATCGAGTGAACAGCCTCAGCTCTCTGGGACTCCCCTCGGCATAATTATGGGATGGGGTGGGCCACAGGAGCCACACTTGATGTATTTGTGCTTGAGCTGAGTGGTAAATCGGCTGTTCTGTCTACTTTCATTTTTTTAATTCCCGTAATAAAGAGTTAAGGGGGAAACCTCTCCAGAGGCTTTTCATCCCAGGGATGGAGATGTCCCCTTAGGACCACCAGTGGGAATGGCCATTTAGTCCCTCCAAAAACTGGTGCTACATTTGATGTTTTTGTGCCGCTGTGCCATACCCCCGGAAGTTAAAGCTGGGCAAAGTGTAGAACGTAGGGCTCTGTCGCCAGATCCTGGAGGGACACAGCCAGGTCAGAGAACTACAGAGGGGAAAACAGGATGGGAAAACATACTGCTATCAACGCAAATGGTGAGCCCACAGATGCCGAGAGGAGCGCTTATCCAGGCTGTTGTAGGCACTCAGCAAGTGCCTGATGTTTGTTGAGCCACCGTGGTCAGTGGTTACACCTCTGCCAGTTCCTGGGGATTTAACATCTACCAGTGCACATAGCACAAGGGAAAGTGGGATTTGTTCAGTGTAGATTTTTGTAATTTATTTCTGTTCTTTCTAGCAGAGTCTTGGTGTAAAGTAAATCCCCTTCATGTGCAGGGCCACATGGGGGGACAGTGGATGCCAGAAAAGAGGAAAAGAGAGAGAGGCTAAAGAAGCATGTCCAAGGCCTAATTAACAGGTAACCTGGAAACTCAGTTACGTTGTCACTTAAAGAAATTGTCTGTTTTCTAAAAATACAGAAACTATCCCAAGAATTAAAACATAGTGAGGGGGTGGGGCTGCGGCCACTGATTGACTCCTTTCTGTTCCCATCTTGATGTAGCCCAACCCAGACCTGGACGAGCAGGGTGCCCACCTTTTCTCTTTGATACATGGAGCCCTTCAGAGCTTGAAAGCAATGCAGGTGCCCACGTGGTTATTCTGAGAATTCCCAGAGGCAGAGGCAGCAGGACTGGCCCTCCTCCCTGCAGAGGCCCCAGATGGCCCTCCAGTCAGGAGCGTGGTCCTCCATCCCCTGGCTCATTCCCCCGTCTACCTGTGTGCAGCTCTGCAGCGTCACCCATGGCCAAGACAGAACCAGCCCAGCACCTCGGAGCTCTCCTGCTACCCCTTGTAGCAGTCACAACCCCCATTGCTTTTTAAAATTTTTTCTTATTAATGAAAACAGAACTCTGTCCCCACCCCACTCCTCTTCTTTATCCTGCTTAATATATCTGCATTACTGTTTAGATCTTTATTACATTGGGATGAGTCATATGACACAGTTGGTCATTTTTAAAACTCCAGGGTTTTTTTGTGGGCTTTTTTTGGTGTGCATGTGTGGGTTTTTTTGTTTGTTTGGTGTTTTTTTTTGGTTAATTCTCACCTGAGGATACTTTTTTCCATTGGTTTTTCAGAGAAAGTGGAAGGGATGGGGCGGGGGGCATCGATGTGAGAGAGACACATTAATTGCTTGCCCCGCTGAGCCCTGACGGGCCAGGGATCAAGCCTGCAACCCAGGTGTGTGCTTCCGACCAGAAGTCGAATCTGTGACCCCTCAGTCCTCGGGCCGATGCTCTAACCACTTAACCACACCATCCAGGGCTCCTTCAGTTTTTAAAATTAACTTTTAGGCTGATACATAAAATTAGCTCTTTTTAAGATTCTACAAACGAGAAACAGCTGTTTTCAAGGGAAAACCTTTTGTTAAGACAGTTTCCTCCTCATCACTAAGCACTACTAACAGTACCTCACCAGAGGGTGAGGTAGGAAGGATGTTTTCCTCTTTTGATTCCCTCTTCCCGCTTAGTGTTTGGCCTTCCTTCCCCCTCCAAGTGTTCTAGTGTTTTCCCAGTCTTGCCTATCTGGAAATAAAGTCATCTGTAGTAAAGCGTTAGACAGTTGATGGTATCCCACTTGGACTGTTTGCTTTTTTTTTTTTTTTTAAATCTATCTTTATTGACTTCAGAGAGGGGGAGAGAGAGAGAGAGAGAGAGAGAAACATCAATGAGGAGAGAGTCATCATTGATCAGCTGCCTCTTGCACTCCCCGATTGGGAATTGAGCCCGCAATACGGGCATGTGCCCTGACCAGGAATGGAACCTCGGTCCCCTGGATCCGAGGTTGATGCTCAACCACTGAGCTACGCCCCGCCGGGCCTATTTGCGTTCTTACTGAAAAGAATGGCTAAGTCTACAAACAGAAAAGAAGAGGAATGAATGAGTGGCTCTTGAGCGATGGGTGGCCACAGGGTGGATGAAGGATGGTAGGTTCCAGGCCCAGGACATCTGTACTTACCCAGGACTCAGACTGTGCAAGTGATGGCCTGACCTGGTAAGAAGAGGGTCTGTCTAGTAAACTCTGCCTCCACGTTCCTGTGCTGCACATAGTAATTCATCTCAACCATTCACATGTAGTAGGAACTTTCTCCTGTCACTTGTCAGACCAGCTTGAGATCGACTCCCTCTTTTTTTTTAAATTAAGTCTTAATCGCTTCTTTCTTTTTAAATACATCTTTATTGATTTCAGAGGGAGGGAGAGAGAGAGAAACATCAGTGATGAGTTACTGATCGGCTGCCTCCTGTATGCCCCCCACTGGGGATCGAGCCTTAAACCCAGGTGTGTGTCCTGACTGGGAATCAAACCGAGATCTCTTGGATCATAGGTTGATGCTTAATCACTGAACAATGCCGGCCAGGCCCAAACCCCTTTTTGTTTGATTAAGGCTGAAAGAGTATATTTGTTTCATGGCACTATTGAATACTTGGCACCAGATATTGTAGGAGGGGAGATTTAGGACACTATTTTTGGCACTTTATGTATTTCTACAAAATGTATAACAACTTAGGTATAATTAAAGTACAATTCAGGTACAGGCTCTTCAACAGAGTCCTCTTTCCTGTTGTCTTTATTTTCTTACCCCCTTTCTTTATGTACATGAACGTGTGACAATATGTAGTGCTTTGGAGGGAAAAGATAATAAGAAGGTTAGGGCGTTCTAGATTTCCCTTTTTTCAGGTTTTATTGGTGAGGATAATTTTTTGTTTTATAAAGTAACAGTCTTTGTTAAAGGAAATTTCAAAAGCAACTAATTCTTCATACAGTAATTTATGTTATTTACATTACAAGAGCAAAGCACCAGTTGTAACTTTAAAACAGAAATCATTCATTTTTCTGTTGCATGGGACCTGCTCTTTTAGGGCACAGCTGAGCCACAATACAGTACAGAGGTGTCACTGAGTGCACCCACTGTCCATTGTTCCTGTCTGAGTCGTGCTGGATGATTTTAGATAGTGCCTACTGACATTACTGGTTTTTAGAAAAATATGAGACATACAGTTGGCTGTTTCACCTTAGGTTGATATTTGCTTTCTAAGACATCACTGAAAAGGGAATCTCTCCTATTTTCTTATTCCCCATTTCTGCTTTTAACTTTGTAGAGTTGCTGGAGGCTTTCTTGATTATCCCTTTAACAGACATAATCATCATAACAATCCTTGGAGAAAGAAAATAGTCCAAGATAGTCTGAGTTTGTTTTCCTAAGCCCTCTTAAGAGCTCAGTTTTTCCTCCCCACTTTCCTTTGTATGTGCAAAATGAAGGTCGTGAAGAGGCTTCCTAAGTAGTCATGTTATAAAACCTAAGTCACATATATATATGTATATATTTAAAATATGTCTTGATTGATTTCAGAGACAGGAAGGGGGAGAGAGAGAAACATCAACAATGAGAGTCATTGTTGCCTCCTGTATGCTCCCTACTGGGGATCAAGCCCACAGCCTGGGCATGTGTGCCGGGCAGGATTTGAACTGTGACCTACTGGATTATAGTTTGACGCTCAAACTCTGGCCAGGCAAACCAGCAGGTTTGAGGCACAGGGCATTGTAGTCCTCAGGGAAAGAGCAGTGACTGGTGGCCCATGGGTTCCGGACTCTTTCCAGTTAGGAGCTGCTGGTGCAGGGCTCAGTCTCTAGGGACCCAGCATCCTCTCTCAGGTGGTGGTTTCTTTCTTTCTGTTTCCTCCAGCCACCTGAAGAGAACAGGGCCCCGAGGGAGCATTGCTTTCACAGCCCTCTGATTTAATGCAGCTCCTTTTCCTGCATTATCCTTAGGCCAGACACTGCTTCCATTTGGAGTCCCAGCCATTGCACAGGCTGAAGTCTGGTTTGAAGTTAAGTCAAATAGAAGTCTGGAGAGAGAGGCTGTCCCAGCAGGAGAAATGGGGGGAGGGAAAGTACAGGCAGGTCCTAAGGGCATGGTTCACATGTTCCTCCTTCCTCCAGGCACTGGACACGACCACCGCTTAGGTGCTGGACAAGAGTCAGAGGTGGCCATCTGGCAGAAGGCTCCAGTTTCCCCATGGGTGTCCCAGGTCCCCTGACTCTCAGCCTTATTTTCATCTTAGGCTAGAATTCAGATGACAGCCTCTCAGTGGTCCCTGGAGCTCGAGTTCAGCAGTTGCAGGCAGCACAGTGAGTGGTTGGTGTGTGTGCCCTTTTGCCTGGATTCTCAGACCTGTTTTCATCAACAGCACTTTTCCCTCAAGCTAAGTCCTGTGTGGAAGTCCTCACACAAAATAGGTGCAAGTGGAATTGTGATGCTGAAGTGGGAATGGGGGACCCACAGTTCATCCACACTCCTTCTCAGCCCTCCTAAGGGCCTAAGCATGCAGCTTCTGCTTACATACCTCCAGTGATGGGGAAGTCACTACCTATCAAGTGCCATACTTCTGGAGGCTCTGGCTGCTCTTGCTTGAAGGAAGGTCTCATGACCCGTGCAGAGAGCACCAATTGCAGGAAGGTCTCGCTGTTCTCACCTGGAGTTTAGTTGCCCAGAGCAGCTCCAATTTGTAAATTTCATCTTAAAAATTGTTAGAAACACTTGCCATCTGATATAGGCATATTGCAAATTTCTGCAGAAGGGAAATGGTGAATTATACCAGTCTTCTCAAAAATTAAAACTTGCTTTGGGTTTTTGTAATTTTTGTAAAACAAACTCCTAGAAGGGTGGGAAGCTAAATTTTTACTTAAAGACTTAGTTCACATTGGACTGAGCTTCTGAAGTGATCAACAGTAAGTGTAGGTGCGAGTGTCATCTCCTGTCCTCTCCATTGCCTGAAATGATGAATGGTCCTGGCACTGACCCACACAGACATAGACACTTAGAACTTATGGGTAAAGACAGACTAGGCTCTGTGGTGAAACAGCTGGATACCACGGAGCCCGTCCTCCTCGCCCTGGGTGGGAGATAACAGGGCAGGAGGAGTCGGCCTCCCTCTCGTGAGCTTCACCGAGCTGCCAGATTCATGCTTCATCAGCTGAGGAAAGGATTTTCTTCCTGAGTTCTGATTCCTTGAAGGGGTTTGCAGTGAGGGCTCGAGGAAACAGGCATTTTCGGAGCTGTTGATTTGTACCGCAGTTGCCTTTTAGTGACACATCCTTTTCAAAGAGAAAGGTGGATTTTTTAGTTCAGATTTTCCCTTCTCAAAGAGGGAGGCTTGTTCTGCTTCTATGCTCTGTATGAAAACCAAGTATTTTTGGCTCACCCCCACATGCTGTTGATAACAGGTGTTTTCCAGATGCCTGCTATTTGCAGAGCCCACCAGCACTTGGGACCTGGGTGCCCTGTAGACCCAGTCAATCCAGAACAGACTGCTTGGCAGGGTGGGAAGCAGAGCATCTCCTGCTGTGTCCCCAGTTCTCAGTGCAGCTCAGCTCCACACCAGCTGTGAGCAGGGATGATGAAACGTGTCCCTGCCCCAGCTGTCCATGTGCAGCGGGGCAGACACTGATGATACCTGGGGCAGGGCCCTGATACTGCATGTGCGGGAGGAGGGGGCCAGAGCGGAGGTCTGCAGGCCGGAAGGGGCAGTGCCGCCTCCCTGCAGCTGGTGCTCACCCTCTGACCCGAGGGCTGCTGTAGACACGCTCAGGCAGGTACACAGCAGCTGGGATGGCTGGTTCCCAACACTGGTCACTGTGAAGGTTGATTTTTTCCCCTTTGGGGCAGACTGTGTCTCTGTCAATTTGAACAGCCTTGAGTTTCCCTTGGTGGCTCGTCTCACCCGTTCCCACCACCCCCTTTCTCAGATCAAGAGAAAGGTCTAGGTGGCGGTGACGGCTTTGAGTGCCATCAATCTGGCTTTTCAGGAGCTGCTGGCCTCATTTCTCTTCCTTGTGGCCTAAGATGAAGCCCTCGCCAGGTGTCTGAGCAAGTGGCCTGAGAAGGAACAAAGGACAGTCCTACTAGTGAGCTCTCTGCCTTCCTCTGTGCTTGGTGGGAATGAGGAGCAGATGGAAACCGATGACTGTCCTCTCCGCAGACCCTTGTAGCCCTTGCTCACGCCTCTCAGTTCTTCCTCTCTTCTCTGTAGGACACTCCCAACTGCAGGGCTGACCTACTATGTGACGTCTTCAGAAAGGCCAATGATCTCCCAACCATCGGGACTACCTGCCAGGAGAGAAGGGGCCAGATGCCCACCAGCTCTGTGGCCCCGTCATCAGGATGGCTGTCAGCACCTCCGAGGGGAAGCTGCTAGAGCAGTGTGTGAAGCCCAACCTGAGACCTACTGAGACCGATGCCCCACCCAGTGTCCCCTGAGGCAGGCGCAGCATCCCCAGAGCCTATCCCTGGGCAGACCCCAGCAGGCCACGATGCCCCCAACATCCTGCACACCTGCCAGCCAGAGCTCATCCCTGAGCTGGGTGGGACTAGCAGACCGCGTGGTTGCGAGTATGGAGTATGGCTGTGGGTGACTGTCTACTGGACCAGCAGCTTCTGGGCCTAAAACCCACCGACGCCTCCTGACGACACCGGCCTTCTCTCTGTCTGCCTGTGGTGGTGTTGAGGAAGGGGTTCCCCTGCATTTCTCACCTTTGTTCTGTTAGTGAAGATACCGCCAGGCCCTCAAGGGTGACAGTCCCAGGTGTGGAACACCTGCAGCCTCCAGGACTGTTTGTTTAGAACAGACCCACTGTGGCCTGGGGATGCTCATAATGCAAGGACAAAACTGGGTCCCTAAAGCAGACACTGTTTGAGTGTGCCCCTGCAGAGCACTTGTTTGCAACTTGTTGACCTCCGTTAATGCATGCGTGTGCATGCGTGTACCAATAAGTGCACACTCACATGGCTGAGCCCCCATGGGTCTGGAAACTGCTCCCTCTCCCAGGAGCTATAGGATCCTAGGAGAAGCCCAGACCAGACAAACAACAAAGATTTTGAGGCCCTGGGTGGACCCTAGAGTCAGGCTCACTGTTAACCAAAAGGGTTGCCGAGCCACTCCTAGGCTCCCATGTACATCCCTTAACCCAGGGCCAAGGTGGCCTCAGGCCTTTGCCACTCTCCTGCTGGCTCTTGGGGCCACACGAGGACCTGCCTGCCCTGGCTCAATTTTTACAAACTGGATCTGCAGGGCCCCGGCGGTGGGGCAGAGAGAAGTCCTGCCTAGCCCCCTCCCAGCAAGTGTACATAGTGTGTAGAGGGGAGTGTGTGCGAGGTGAGATGCACGCCTGATTAGTAATGTGGCTGCAGTGCCACAATGTCCCCATCCCAGGAGAGATGTTGACTTATTATTCCTGAATAGCTCCTTACAATAGAAACCAAATTTCTTTTAATATATGAGATGTATGTACATACTCATGAAATACGTGAACTTTGAGGGTGATCTAGAGGGTGTCCCCTAAAAATGTACACACACTTGAACAGCTTATAACTCAGTTTTCACTCCTTTTCAGATTTAACAGATTTGAAATAATGAGTGAAGCCAGCCTGTGCTTTGGACAAAGAAAAATCCACTAGATTTTCTTATGAAGATACATAAAAAAAGTTTACGGCACAAAACCGGCAAAGTCAACGAATCAAGGGCAGTGTTGAAAGAGAAGGCACACGAGCACCGAACCAAACGATTCCCAACGTTTGCGATTCCTTCACATTATCGGCAGTTCCTGGACCAGAACTGACACGAAGCAAAGGAATTTCAGGAATCACTCCATTCGGCTTGGGGTGTGCCTTCTCTTTCAACAGCTGCCCTTGATTCCTCAACTGTTGCCAGTTTGGGGCTATATAAACTTTATCTTTTGTGTATCCCCATAAAGCATCTAGTGGGTAAGTTTTCTCTGTTCAAAGCTTAGTCTGGCTTCACCCATTACTTCAGATTCGTTAAACCTGAAAAGGAGTGAAAATAAATGAGTTAGCAACTGTAAAAGTGTGCACATTTATGTTCCATCAGAGTCACCTCTGTGAACCTTTTGGGGGACACCCTGTATGTATGCTTTATTGGGAGTCTCACCTGTGCATACAGTTTTTGGGGAAACCTTATCTTTGTTCCATCAGGAGTGTCATCTGTGTGTACCTTTTTGGGGATACCCTATATATTCCATCAGGCATCTCACCTATTGTGTACCTTTTTGGGACACCGTATATTCATGTCCCATTGGGAGTCATTCTTTGCTATCAGGAGTCTCACCTGCTGCTGTGTGTATTTGGCCAGGTTCCTGACACATTTTGTTTCCTGTTTACTAAAGGTGCTCCTCCTGGATGTACTTAACCTGGTGATTTTGATTTTATAAAGATTTTTTTCCTTTTGAGTTAATATACTGAGAAGGAAATGGGCATGGTAACGTGGTCAATTTTATAAGTGCTTTTGATGTGTATTAAATAGCCACTGATTCTGGACACAAGAATGGGATTGTAATAAAATGAGAGAATAGAATTGAGTCCTAGTTTTCCTCACCGCTCGTCGCTGGCAGTGTTGACGGGACGCCAGGCTCTCGGGGCCTCCTGTGTCAGGCCCCCAGTCTCCGGGCCCCTGGAATCTACAGCTCCCTTTGACTCGAGGTCAGAGAATGTGAAAACCAGGTTTTCCTGTTTACCGTGCAGCAGCTTTTTACCAGACCTGCGTTTAAGTTTGTGTAAGTTGAATCCCATTTTAATGTGGGATTTGTATCACAACAGGAGCTCAGCCTAAAGTGATCCTTTGGATTTTCCCAAGGCTACTCCACCAGGGAGAGCCAGAGCTGGAGTTTAGACCTTGGAGGCCTCAGACTAGATGCTTGAAGATGAGGGAGGGAGGGAGGCATGTAAATGTCCCCAGCTGACCCAGTCTTCTAATGGTTTTCTGTCCAGCTGCTGCCTCCTTATCCCCTTCCTTCCTCACTGAACCTCTTTTGCACAGGTGTCTCCTTGTGGCACGTCTCCCCTTCTTTCCCGAGGTTCTGCAGTCTGTCCTAGCCAACCACTCAGCAGGAGCTGCCATCAGCAATGCTTTGAGCCAAACTGAGCAGTGGCACCCGCCGGCTGCGTCCCCCGCGCCTTTGGCTTGGAGCTCTCAGCCTCTGTCTCATGGTTCTCTTCCCTCTGGGACAGCTCTCCAGTGCTCACGCTTGCCAGGCCCAGTCATTCACTCCTTCCTCGCACAAACATTCATTGAAAGCTTCCTGTGTGCTCACTCCTGGGCTCCACCTTCGAGGCATCTCCCTCCATGCCCCCTCTTCAGGGCTGACCCCACCCTGCTCCCCTAGCACTGACCACTCCTGAGCTTTGGGCCTGAAGTCAGCTGCTTTTAGACCCCTTGTCTGGACTGCAGGCTTCCTTGACTCTCCCCGGCTCCTCTGGGCTCCCTACTTAATCCAAGGAAACCAGCAGGGCCTGTGGTACAGGCTTGACCCCTTCTCTCTCCACATCCCACATTTTATAGGTCCCCTGAATCTGAGGAAGGGTCAGGGATCTGCCTGCCTCCATCTTAGCTGTTTTCATCCTGGGTCACACACAACCCCCTGACCCTGAAGGGTCTCGGCAGGGGCTTGTCGACTGGTCTGCCTTCCTCACAACTTCTCAGCCCCATGGCACCTCTCAGGCATTGTCCTCCCTCAGTCTCCACACTAGCTACATCCATCCCTTTGGGGTCTAGGTTCTCTATGTGGCTCACCTTAGGGTGCACCCAACCCTCTATCACCCCATCCTCTAGCTCCGGACAAGCTCATACACACCCACAGCATTTTTTAAAAATATGTCTTTTATTGATTTCAGAGAGAGGGAGGGAGAGAGAGAAACATCAATGATGAGAGTCATTGATCGGCTGCCTCCTGCACGCCCCCTACTGGGCATGTGTTCTCACTGGGAATTGAACAGTGACCTCCTGGTTCACAGGTGGATGCTCAACCACTGAGCTCACACCAGCTGGGCTCACACCCACAGCTTTATTTGCAATCTTCCCAGAAGGCCCCAAACACCTTTGGCCCAGCCTCTCCGTGGAACTTCCAGGTCTGTTTCCAGCTTGGATGTCCCGAGTGCACCTCCAACTCAAAATGCTCCACAGACAGTTCACCATCCCCCCCGCCCAAGCTGCTCTGTTCCTCCTCTCATCACATCTGGCCCCTCACACCCAAACCATGTTTGGATGCCCAGTTAAAGCTGAATTTCAGATAAACAACTAATACCAGTTTAGTATAAGTATGTCCCAAATATTATATAACACATAAGAAATTATTTACTAAATCTGGCAATCCTATCAGGACAGGGCCAGAGGGGAGACTTTGAACAAAGAAATGACTTTGTTTTAAAGTGTAAGATGATTTTTAAATTAGCTCATTCATCCATCTGATGCTTATTATTAAACACAGACTATTCTAGACAGTGTGCTAGGCTCTGGGCACTGGGTGTAAGCAAGTGGACAGGATGCCTGCCATCACTGGCATTCCCTCTGCCCTGAGGGCACTACCCCCTTTGGCCTACACTTACCCATGCTTGCCCTTCAGAACACGGTCAAGTATCAAGTGTCCCAGTCTCAGGAGCCTGCCCAGCCCTCCATGACCAGCAGGCCTTGCTTGCCCTCACCACCCCTGAGCCTCTCCTCGCTCACGCCACCTGCTAGACTGGGTGCTCCCAGGGGACAGCATTAGGCCTCTCTTACTCACAGCTGGTTCCCTGGGGTTAGGGCACTGTCAAGCTTAATGACTTTTTCACTGTGTGGCTCTTTGTCTGAACCTGGGTCTCCAGACTTCCTGGGGGTGGGGTGCACTACCTAACAGCCTTTCAACTAAATCTGTTCTGTTATTAGCAAGACTTGGCTTTTTTTGTACTTGCGACAGGGAACCCTGATGATACACTGGCTTGGGAGCAGTTTTTTGGAGCATTCAGACCAGGGGAGTGGACAGTGTGGAAAGCGGGTTGTTCCCTTCTCCTGGAGCACCTGCCACGGCAGCGCAAGTAGCCTCTCAGAGACGGTGGCTCCCGGGACATACAGGCTGGGGAAGCGAAACGTTTTGAGTTTTGTCTACCAACATTTATTTTTTTCTTTATTTTATTGCACACAGGCCCTATCCCTTCGGAGTAAATACTGCCAGTTGCCCACCCAGCAGCTAGTTCATGATTTATTCCCGTGCTAAACGAGAGAGCAAAATGAAGGCATTTTCCAGACAGTAAAAAAGGGGGAGGAGACATGAAGGAACCATTTAAAATGACATTTGCCATTATTTAGGAATAGGCTTATGATAGAAATATTACGTACAAAAAGGAAGATTAAAAATTGTATCTCTTAAGCAAGATTACATTGAAATATGTATACACACACACACACACATATAAATACAGGGTATCCCCAAAAATGTACACACTTTGAATAATTACATATTTCAATGGGCTAAATCTGAAAAGCAAGAACCATCATTTGAGCTGTCAGCTGTTAAAGTGTGTGTACATTTTTGGGGACATCCTTTACACGCCTGTACAGTGAAAAAAAGAAAAAGGCAGGAAGGATGCCAAGGCCCCAGCGACGGCTGGGAAAGTCGGTGGCTCTTTTGTCATTTTTCGGGTTTGCTGTTCTTTTCTAAGCTTCATTTAGCCACCAAAAGCTCTGGATACACGAAGTTCCAAGCTGCAGAGATCCTCGGAGGTAACAACGGCCTTGAGTTGCAATATTTGAAAACTTTTCTCGCGAGCTGAGGCTCCAAAGTGCAACGTGATTTGCCCCGTGGAAGGCTCCGCGGGCTCTGGGGCCGCCTCCGCTCTCCCGGGAAGCGCCGGGGTCTCGGGTGTTTCCTCGGCCGAGGGGCGGGGCGGCGGGCGCGGCGCAGGCGCAAGATCCTCATAGCAGCAGAGGCGCCGCTCTGCCCCCGGCCGGCCGGTTAGCTCAGTTGGTTAGAGCGTGGTGCTAATAACGCCAAGGTCGCGGGTTCGATCCCCGTACGGGCCAAGGTTGCTCTTTTTAAAAGTTTCCTATTATTAGTAATTTTTACGATTATCTAAAAATAAGATTTTGGGGAGCTGTAAGCCCCGGGCGACCAGGAGAGAGAGACGGAATCGTTCCGTACTCCACCCCAAGTGGTCGCGGGCGGCCGGTGGGGAGACACGGCGGGACCCCGCGCCCGCACGGCCCGGTGACTGGTTACCCACGAATTCGCGCAGCACCCCGCAGGCGCCCTTCGGGCCGACTTACGACGCTCTCGGAGGCTACCGCCAGGTGCTCCCCAATGCAGAGCTGCGGGGGGCCCTCGGTGGGGACCCCGGGGTCCTTAGAATTGAAGCCCAGGCTTGGGAGTCATTCCTGGAGTCGTTTCCTCCCGCAATGTGTATGGACAGAGCCTAAGGAGCCCGGGGCGCGCCCGCGCCGTCTACGTCGGAGCCGCAGTGAGGGAAAGACACAAATGCCAACCCGTCGGGCTGTGGAAGCCCCTGGTAAGCCCTCTCTTGCTACCCCCCCCCCCCACAATATTTTATTGATTGATTTTTAGCCTGTATGTGCCCGACTGGGGAATCGAACCTGCCATCTTAGCGTATGGGGGACGATGCTCCCGCCGACGGCTGCCCGGCCAGGGCCTCTTGCTACATTTTAGCTTTTCAGAGAAATCTCAGGCTTCCCTTCTCCCTCCTGGTCGTGCAGTTTGCAGCCAGGCGACAGCTGGATTAATGTCTCACTCACGGCTCGAGTCTGCAGGTGTGTTTAGTTTAACAAAAGCAGCCTTTTAAAGGTCAGTGTGTTTTCTGTCGGGGTCCAGCCAGGTCTCTAGCCGTCTCTGAAAAGCCTTCAGAGCCGGGGACTGAGTGTGAATCCGGGTGGGGGCTCCCCTCGCTGCCCCGCTCACGCACTCCCTCCCATGCCCCGCCCAGCGCTCAGCCCCCGAGCGTGCGCCGGGCACCGAGAGAGTCGCTGTCACCTCCACCCTCACGGGGCACGCAGTCCGGGCGAGTGGGCGGGGGGGGCCGCCCTGGGGACATTTTGGGGGCTGGAGGCACACTATTAAATATGCTCATTTGGAATCCCCTCCCAGATCTATTAGCTCAGAAGGTCTGGAGGGGGGACCAGGAACCTACAAGTCCTGCCACGACCCTCAGGTGACCGATGCACGCGCTGCTGATAACATTTGGGTGGTGTGACGACAGGCCTGGGGCTCTGGAACCCCGGCAACGGACGCGCGGGAGACCTTGGACAGCTCCCGCCGGAGGCGACCCCGGAAGGCTAACCAAGCCTTGCCGGCCGGTCCTCTCTTGTGACGCACAGGGGGCGGGGCCACCTAGGCTCCGCCCACCGACGCACACTCCGCGGTCGCCTTCCTGAGCCCCTTGGCCCCGCGGGCCCCCGTAGCCGCCCCTTTCCGCGGTGACGCACTTCCGGCGCGCCCGGCTCCGCGGCCGCGGTTCGAGTCCCCACCTCGGCCGGCATGGCGGGCGCGGAGCCGGAGGCCGGGGGCGGCGGCGGGGACGGCGCCCCGGCTCCCCGCGGCCCGAGCGGCGGCGCCGTGCGCGTGGCCCCGCTGGGCCCCGAGCAGCTGCGGCGGGTCCTGGAGCAGGTGGCCCGGGCGCAGCCGCCCGCCGAGCCGCCGCCGCCCTCGGTGCTGCAGGACGCGGTGCGGCGGCTGCGCGATGCGGCCCAGCAGGCCGCCCTGCGGCAGGGCCCCGGCGCCGAGCCCCCGCGCCTGCTGCCGCCCCAGGTGAGGCGCCGGGAGGGACGTGGGAGGCAGGCCGGGGGCCGAGTCCGCCCGCGGTGCGGCTGTCCCCGCGCCCAGCCCCCGGGGGCCGCCGGCGCCCCTCGCCACGCACCCCCTTGCTCACGGGGCGCTTGCTGTGCGCACCGCGGCCGCGAAGGACACAGGCAGGTTCTGGGAGTGACGGGGCGCTGCGGCCTGACGACCCCGAGCTGAGACCCGCGTGGGGTCAGAGGGACCGGCGTGGAGGCCTTTCCAGGCGGCAGGTGCTGCGACTCGGGCCGGAACCCGGGGCGCTCGGGCTCTGGGCGCAGGGACGGAACCCGGGGCGCTCGGGCGCTGGGCGCAGGGACGGAACCCGGGGCGCTCGGGCGCTGGGCGCAGGGCCGCCCCGGGAGCGGTGCCGGGGTTTGCGGCTGGGCGCCCCGCCCCGAGCCCGCCGTGCGCTTCACTCGGCGTCCGACAGGGCCCGTCCGGGGCGTTCTTCCCGGGCTACTAGGGAAGGGGGAGTGAACCGGTAGCGCCCGAAGCCCGGCCCCGCGCTCCGGGTTCGTGAATGACCCTCTGCCCCGCCTCCCGGCGCTGCCTTCGGCGCTTCTGCCGGGAGGGGAACCGCCGGCGAAAGCACTGGGCCTGGCCCTGCCGCAGCGAAATTCAGTCAACCCAGGAGTTTTCTTCACAGCTAATCTTTTTTTTTTTTTTTTTTTTTAAATATGTCTTTATTGATTTCAGAGAGAGGAAGGGAGAGCGAGCGAGAGAGAAACAGCAGTGATGAGAAAGTCATCATCGGACACCCCCAGCTGGGAACCGAGCCGCAGCCCGGGCACGTGCCCCGACCGGGAATCGAGCTGCGGTCTCCGGGATCCTCGGTCGACCTTCAGCCGCCGAGCCACACCCGGCCCGGCCATAGCTAATCTTTATGTGGATAATTTTGTATGGCCCATGAATGATGTTATAGATATCCGAATGGCCCTTGGCAGAAAAAGGTTCCCCATCCCAAGAACTAGGCAGAGAATAGAATCCACCCGCATTGCTTTGCCCCCCTCCCCCCCACGGGTGATTTTTGGCTGCTTAGAGTTGTACCCAGTCGGTGATCAAGACTGAGAGGTTTCTTGCCAAATGAGAAGACAAGTCTGATTCTGCCCAAACTCCTTAAAGGAGTGACCTTGGGTAACTCAACCTCTTTGATCTCCGGTTTCCTTGTTTGCCAGAGGGAACCTCTTTGATCTTCGGTTTCCTTGTTTGCCAGAGGGATGGCTCGTTGGATGAGTTTTCTGGCTCCTACTCAGCTGAGGAAATAAAAGCCTCCCGCATGAGCCAGGCACAGCAAGTCTGTGGTCACAGGGGTGATGGCTGCCGTTTGCAGAGACACTGCTCTGCGCCTGGCACTGTGCTGGGTACAGAGTATTTCTCAGCAGCCATACAAAAGTATTTATCAGCATTTTACAGAGGAGGAACAAGCCCAGAGAGGGTGAGTGACTGCTCAACATACCCGAGGTGTGGCTGCACTCCAGGGCCTGTTGAATGTGGCCACAGCTTTTTGGGTTTGGTGTGGGAACTTAGGAAAAAGTCCAAAAATGACATTTTCCATCAAATGAAAGCAAACTTAACTCGAGTTAGGTGGCACGATTGTGTTCTGTAGCTAATTGGGATGATATGAGTTCTACCTGAATTCACAATAACATAATTGTGCGGCCTATGCAGCTAATATTCTCTGAGCCCCCTGTGTCACAAAGGCCACAAAGGCAAACCAGATGTGGACCTTGCCCCCAAGGAGGTTATAATCTAACCCAGGAGGTAAAACAGGACTCAGATAATGCCTGATCACGGTCAGAAAGCTAAAGCTACAGACACAGGTGAAGATCTAAGTGCATTTAGAGAAAGAGAGGTTATTGCTGGCTCAGGGAATCAAGTGACTTTGGATGAGGTAGCATCTGAACTAGATTCGGAAGGGTGGGTGCCAGTTAGAAATGTAGCCCGGCCGGGCATGGCTCAGCAGTTGAGCATTGACCTGGGATCCAGGCAATCAGGGTTCGATTCCCGGTCAGGGCACATGCCCGGGTTGCGGGCTCCATCAATGACTCTCTCATCATTGATGTTTTTATCTCTCGCCCTCTCCTTTCCTTTCTCCGAAATCAATAAAGATATATTAAAAAAAAAAAAAAAAGAAATGTGGAAGAGGAGAGGCATTTTGGGAGTGGGGTGGATGTGCATTTAGAGAATGAGGTTCTCTAAGGGATGGTGGGGGTCAGAAAGCACAGACCCAGTGGACACACACTCCCATGGGTCAGATTTTGGCTCCCGCCCCTCCCCATCCTTCCTGTCCCTGCCCTATAGAAACACTTCTAGTTTCCTGTAACACACCATGCCCTGTTGTTTTTCCTTGCACCTAGGATACCTTTCCACCTGGCAGAAATTCTACTCAGCCCCCAGACCCCCTGCAGAGGTCACCTCTTCTGGGAAGCCCACCAATCCTGGGCTGTCCCTGCCCCCTCCCTCTGTCTCTCTTACTGCACCTGTTGCTCCCCCGGGGGCATTGCTTTCCTGTCCACATTCCTTAGGGAACCTAGTCTGCCTTTAGAATCAGCTGCAGAGCTTTTGAAAGTACAGATTTCGGGGCAGGAGATCCTGATTCAGCAGGTCTGCAGGTGACTGAGGCAGCACAGGGGAAACTACCCATCTCCTCAAGGGTGAGACAGGACTTGGCTTATGTTTATATGTTGGCACCCAGAGATATTTAGTAAAAGTTTGCAAATTGATGAACTTACAACAAAGTATCAAGTGTAATACCCACACAGTAAACTAGTGTCCATAGCAGATTAAAAATTTAGGCCATTTTTGCACTGTAGAAATCCTAAAACAAAAGGGTTTGGTTCACACATACTTTTAATATTATTTATGTATGCAAATGTTTCTGCACTAACCTATGGATATGATGTAAAATATATCATTGTGGTCTGGTCAGAAAGGTTCAGAAACATCACTATACATGATACAGATATGCAGGGTGTCCCCCAAAAATGTATACACACTAACAGCTGATAGCTCAATTTTGAAAATGAAATGTATTTGAATAAACACTACCTTTATAATTATTTAAAGTGTGAGTATACAGTTTATTGGGACACCCTTTATTACACAAACTTTTATATAAGAGATGCATTTTATATTTTTTTTAAAAGATTTTTTATTGATATTTAGAGAGGGAGTGAGAGAGAGAAACATCGATCTGAGACGGAAACATCAATCAGTTGCCTCTTGCACAACCCCACCAGGGATTGAGCCTGAAAGCTCAGCATGTGCCCTGGCTGGGAATTATACCAGCTGCCTTTCAGTGCACGGAACAACACCCAACCAACTCAGCCACGACGGCCAGGGTGCATTTTATAATGTAGAAAAAAATTTCAATACTGGATTTAAGATGAGATCAGAATTGCAGAAACATTGCTAAGCTAAGTACTTCTTTTCTCTTTAAGCCACTGAAAACCATCTGTGTCAAGGTAACATCTGGAGAAACGAAAGGTCAGGAAAGGCCAATGCCCCAACTGACCACCACCCAGTCCAGGACAGCCGGGCTGAGCCAGCCACCCGGGAGGCACTGCAGCGTGTTGGGGCTCAGCATCACCAGCCCTCAGCTGCTCGGGGCACAGCCCCATCTGGGCACCCAGCCACAGCCTCGTCTCCTGAGTAACCCCTCACAACCTCCTGTTCAGGTGCTCGTGCAGAGACCACTGCCCACCCTCCAGCAGGTTCGTGTGAAGAGAGTCCTGCCCCACCAGGCTCCAAATGTACCTGGCACCACGTTGGCCCCTCGGTCAGCCTCCGACCTGCCTGCAACGACGTCTGTTTCATCCAGTTCAGCAAATTTATTTAGTTCCAACTTGCATACAAAACACACTGAGAAACTGAAAAAGTCTTTAAAAGTGAAAACACGTTCCGGGCGGATATCTCGACCCCCCAAGTATAAAGCCAAGGATTATAAATTCATAAGAATGGGGGATTTGGCCGATGGTCACCCATCCGACTCAGACGACTACTCAGAACTGAGTGTGGGAGAAGACGAAGAGCAGCGGGAGAAGCAGGCGCTCTTTGACCTGCCCAGCTGCTCCCTGAGGCCCAAGACCTTCAAGTGTCAGATGTGTGACAAGTCATACATAGGAAAGGGGGGACTGGCCCGGCATTTCAAACTTAATCCAGGCCATAGCCAGCCGGAGCCTGAGATGCTGCCGTCTGAGAAAGCCAAGGGGGGCGTGACCCAGGGCCTGGCGGAGGGCAGGCCCAGCGGCCTCACATCCCTGGGGCTGTCCATGCCAGCTCTCCTGAGTGAGGAAGGGGCCCGGTCAGCACAGGGTGGCCTGCAGGTAACGTGTCCATCTGGTGGTGGGGTCCTTGTTGCTGCCTATCACCCTTAAAATATCCTTTATGGTGTTTGAGGGGGGTTCAGACAGAGGCTCAAGCAGCACCCAAGTCGTCGTGTTGGGGGACCTGAGGCCCCACCTTGTCGGCCCCACGGCCAGGTAAGCAAGGCGTGTCTTCTGTCTGGCATGGCATGGTTTAGGAAGCGCTTTCGCCAGGAACGCAGGGCCAGTCCTGCAGATCTGTTCATAAGATTGCACTTGGCTGACATGACAGTGGTCTTGGGAGAGGTCGGGTTGGGGGCAGTGGCCCACAGGGTGATTCCTGGGGTGGCAGTGACACACTGGGCATGTTCTCTCCTGGTTTTTCCCCTTCCGACACCACCTAGAACAGTCAGTCTTTGGAAGTTGAAGAGGCATTGGTGTCCAAACCAGCAGATGGAAGCTATTCGGCCCTTTCGGGATCAGAGAGACACCTGGGACCTAAAAGGAGCGACTCCAGGGTCCCTGCAGAGCCCAGTGCAGCTGTCCCGGAGCGGAGCAGAGCAGCCGGGAACAGAGCCAGGCTCAAGGAGGTACGCCGATCTTAGACCCGGTTCTTGACCCCTGTCTGGTGTACGTACCAATGCAGTATTAGGCTTCTGAATTCAGAAGTAAAATACCCAGGTAACTATATGGTTCACTTGGGATGTACTTGGATGAAGTGTGCGACAAGTTCAAGGATAGTGTTACCTGAAGTAATTTAGGTTTACCCACTTGAAATGACCAGAGTGTCTTAACTGTAGCAAGAGCTGCTTGCCTTCAAACGTTTTGGAAAAATTATAACCTACGTTTTCATGGAAGCCATTGAGAAAACAACAGAAATCGTTTTTGTTTTGTAAAAAGTCTCAGGATATAAAAGTGTGCTTCAGGTTTCAAGCCCAGGAATCTCCAGTCCAGCCCCATGAAAGTAGGTATAGTGAATTTAGTTGAATTGACTTTGAAAAGTGGGACTTACCCTAGTTGCCTTTGGCCAGGATGTATTTATGTGTTTATTTGCCTGGTAACTTCTCAAACGAGAAGTGAGAGCCAACAAGAGAGCGAGAGATCAGTTATGGAGCTGCGGCCCCCACAGGAGTGGCCGTCAGGGCCCAGGTCCTGGGAACTCCCACACACCTGGGGCAGAAGTTCCGAAGGAGGGGGTTTCCGGGGAAGCTCCATGAGGTTACAGTTCTAGTGGGAAAGGTAAACCCTGGTGAATAAGCTTTTTTGGGTGGGGGCAGGGAGCTTGTTAATTAATCCAGGATGACTGGTTTTTAGGAGTAGGAGGGAGGTAGACCTTGGCTTGACTCACTTACTAGCACTGAATTAGCCACCATCTATGGGGTTAGGCTCCCTCTGTGGCAGCTCAGCCGCTAAACTGAGCCTCGTGCTGAGTGCCAGCTGTACTTCATTTCACTGGCTCTGTGATGATTAACATCTCAACTTAATAGTTGAGGAACCTGAAACTCAGGCCAACAACTTTCCCAAAGGTCATCCTGCAGGTGGCAGAGCCAGAGTCTGAATCCAGGTGTTCGATGTCTACGTGCAGTCGAGCATCTGAGACCAGTGAGGCCATCTGCTCAGTGTAGTGGGGACTCTAACACAAAGACCCCATCAGCTGGTTTACAGTCCCACACTCGGCATCCAGAGAGCTGGGGAGTGCTCTGAGCAGGATCACTCTGATTCAGAGTAGAGCCCCTCAGAAATGGGCATTAGTTTGCATACTAACTGTCCCCCACACATCAGGCCCTGTCCTGGGTGTGGAGGGGACAGTGTGCACAAGGTAGACCACCCCCCACTCTGGGGAAAGATGACAGCCAAGCCAGTGACAGCTGCCAGGCAGGCATGCGTGTGAGGCGGAGACTGAGGAGGTGCCCTGTCTGCTCTGGGCCAGGGTGTGGCAAGGTGACAACCACATTCCGACCTCCCACACCTTGAGGGGTGTTGGAAACCAGCTGGTCATTTTCCTCTAAGGGCTTTTGCATGTCATAATTAAACACCCCGTCTTGCAAATGAAAGGTCCCCCTTTTCTGACTGACTGCTGTTCTCTGAACCCCCTTCCAGCCCTTGCAGCTCCTCACTGATCATTCCTCCAACCTCCCTGAGCCCCATGAGGCTTTCTGTCTCCAGGACTCCCTGCTCCCCCTTCACCTTATTGCTGCCCTGGGTGATCTCACCCATCTCCTGGTTCCTCACCTTCCCTTCCCTCGGCTGACTCCCACATCCGTACTTCCTGTGCAGACCTCTCTGGAGCTTCAGCTCTGATTTCCAACATCCCACAGCTGGCTTCCTGTCCACCCTTCCTGGCCAAGGGTCTGCCCCGAGCTCAGCTGGGTACCCAGAGCATCCATGGCACCCCTTCCCCTTCACACACTCCTCCCTGTGTCCAGCAGTCACTAAGCCCTGAGGACTGCGCCCTCCCTGGATCTCTCCCCAAGACACACCCAGCTCTGCTGTCACATGTCATCTGTCACCTGTCCTTTAGCGCTGGTGTCCTGACTGGGTTGCCTCTGGACTTGTTTGCATTTTGGTCCCTGGCGTTGGCTGGTGAGCCCTGGAGCCTTGGGGAGAAGGGAGAGCGCTTCCCATCGCTGTGCCCTTATCCGGAACCCGGTGTCCACTCTGTGCTCAGGGCTGTCACAGGGACTCAAGCTCAAGTCCAGGACTTGTTAATGGTGAATCAAGTGAGATATTTAATGAAGCAGAACATTTATAGTGTAGAGTTGCTTCATCACTGAGATTTGGGGGAACTTTCTCTTTTATGTTTTTTGTTGCGCCAGCTTGTTGGCTGTGGGAGAGTCTCATGGGCTTTCAAAGAGGTGAAACGCTTTCTCCTGGTAGATTCTCCACCAGTGTAGCCGGGAGGACCTTGTGGAGCTGGCTCTGCCTCAGCTGGCCCAGGCGGTGACCGTGTATGAGTTTCTTCTGGTGAAGGTGAGTCTTCTTTGTGTTTTAAACCATCTAGGGCACAATTAGGAGTCATTTAGAAAAGCATCCTCCATGTATAGTTTAGGAGTGAGGCCTTCTGGAGTCTTTTCCCTTGGGGACAGAGTTGTAACCTTGTGTGGGAGGCACAGAAGGGTAGCAGCAAACCTGGGCGGGCCCACAGCCATGGCATCCACCCTCGCCGGCCTCCCCCACCCTGGCTCTGCACCCTGGTGAGCCCACTGTGATGCTGCAGCCTGGGCCACCAGCACCCACACTGCATACTTCCAGGAGGCGCCTGCACCCACACTGCACACTTCCAGCACACGCCAACACCCCTTCCCTGGGAGAGGAGGCCCAGCCCTCCTGCTCCAGGCCTGGGAACACACTTGTCCTCAGAGCTTTCTGCCATCCCCTCCTCTCCCCAGGCCCATCCTGGTGTCACCCATGAGCAGTGTTGGGCACACCGTAGGCTCTCACCCAGGAGTGAAGGAAATGCCTGCCATTGACAGGCCTAGGCTGAGGGCCAAGGAACTTGTATCCTTCCCTCCTTTAAATTTCCTTCTGTATTTTTCGTCTCACTGCCTCGGTTTAAACGTTTCTGTCATCTTTATCCTAAGGTTGAAAGCGGTCACCTAGCCAAGCCTGTGTTCCCAGCTGTGTACAAGGAGTTTGAAGAGTTGCATAAAATGGTTAAGAAAATGTGTCAGGATTACCTCCAGAGCCCTGGCCTGTGTTCTCAGGAGCCCCTGGAAATAAACGATGACAAGGTAACAGGCCACAGGGGAGGCGTTCCCACAGAGCCCGCGGAAGGAGGGGTGTCGTTCAGGAGAACGTGTTTCTGTAGTGACATCGTCGTTGTCAACGGCTCTCTAGCTCTTTCCCATCAAGTGCAGGCTTTTCTCTTCATATGAAGGTGCTGAGAGCTTTCTTCAGGAAACTCAGAAATGCAGATAAGCTCAAATAAAATCGACATCACCATAATCCCCCCTCACTGATGAGCACGGTTAATGCTTTGGCTAGTAGGGTTTTCTTCATTATGTAGGTTTGTGGGGATGGGTTATGCAGAGACCAACAGTTATTGTTTGTGGTGGTTTCTACAAATTTCTCATTTCCATGCCATTGTCATCAAATTGCCTTTAGCTGTATTGGGTCCTTGCCAGAAATGTTTTGAAAAAGACATGGTTTGACTTACTTTGGATAAAATCCTTTGCTGGGCATAGCATGCACCATGTGGTCAGATCATCCAGGGGCCTCTTGCTGAGTCCAGCAAGAGACTCCGCCGCGTCCCCACTGTCCATTGCCTCTAAGTCCTGGCACAGTTTGCAAGGGGACAGCCAGGTCGGCAGATGCTAAACTTGCCAACCCCTGTTCTCTCCTCTGACCTTGATCTGCCCTTGCTGCCCTGCCCTGCCCCTCATGCTCTCGGTGTTCTCTCCGTAGTGTCCCTGCATGAATGCCGGTAGCTGTTGGTTATGACCTTTACAGCTGCTGCTTCGCATGTGGGATCTAATGTAATCCTCACAAAATCCCTCCAAGTGGCTGGAGTCCCAGATGGGTGGTTGTCAAGGTCACCCAGGCTGTGAGCAGAGAAGCTGGGATCCAGCTCAGGCTCCTAGCCTCCCAACCCCAGGTCCTGTCCACCGACCGGGAAAGGAGATGTGGTTCCAGAACAGGCAGGATTATTTTTCTGAAGGTAACAGTGAGAATTCAAAAAAGGAGGGATAACAGGCAAAGAGGCGACCTTGGTGTCAGACTAACATTGTTGAGCTTGTAGTGACACTAGAGAGAGTGCTTTAATTTTTTTAAAACCCTTGTCAGTGTCTTCTGACCTGCTGGCACAGCACACCTGGCCCTGGCAATGACCCATTTCTCTGCCAACTCTTCATTTTTCTCAGTGTTCAGGCAGCACCTCGCTGTGCAGAGGGACTTTACAGGTTCAGACGCAGGCCTCTTATTCTCACACCTCCTCTCAGGTTGCTGGGTCCTTAGGAATCACAGAAGAATTCTTGAGGAAAAAAGAAACACGCACAGAGTGCATTCCACACACGTGCACCTGCCAAGAGATAGACAGGGAGGAGCCAGCGGCAGCCAGCCTGAGGAAGAGGCAGAGCGAGGTGGGCCAGCACGGGGGAGCATGGGGGGCGTGGGGGCCACTGTCTGTCTGGTGTGATTGTTGCGGTTTGACTTCAACTCTGGACGCCACTCCTGGAGGAGGAGGTGCCGGCCTGCCTTCTAGTCTTAGCTGATTGTGTCATCACTCCCTAGCCTGCGGAGGAGGGGCTGGCCTCAGTGAAAAGGACCAGAAGGGCCGCTCTGCCCAAGGAGCTCCCCGAGTCTTCTGCCTGCACTCAAGGCCAACAGAAGCCGCCCGGGTGTGCGCCTGCGGCCAGCGAGGGTAAGATGCTCATGGTTGTCGCGCCCCGTGGCTCTGAGGCCTTCTTTCAGGATCAGTGCCCCTGGGGCCACGTTTAAGAGAGCCCTCTGGTTTCTCAAGTTTTATCCCAACTTCCCCCGAACCTTGAGGCCTTTGAGGTTTTCTTGTGTCCTGTATTGAACTGAAGCACCGCCTCGTGGTGGTAGGTGGTGAGACAGGTGGGCTGAGAGCAGGGCGGGGCCCCAGGACAGCCGAGTCTGTGGCTGGGCTCTCCTGAGGCATTAAGTGCCAGTGAGATTTAACATTTAAAACAACACATATCCTGGCTTTTATCCCTATTCCAGCCAGAACCTGTCAGTTAGGCTCTTTGAGCAAAGGGCAGGTTGAGAACATGGTAAACCTTCTAAAAGCTCATCAGGGCCGCCTGGCGCCCTTCCTGGTGCAAAGCCTGCTTTAAAGGGGCAGTCTCCATTTTCTAACTTACTTCTGCTCTGGGGAGCAGATTTATTCATGACAACAGTGCAAACTCTGACCTGAGTGGATTCCAGCTCACTCGCCTCTGGCCTGGGCTTCCTCTTGTAGCTTCATCCAAACCAGGCCAGGTAGCAAGGAGAGTTTGTGTTTTCCCTTTTCTTGCACTAAAGTTAATTTGGACAGCTTGTTTTGGGGAGTGGGTGCAGTGAGCAGGCTATAATGCAGCACCTGTGTGACTACCTGTCTTCCATGCTGTTTAGGTTTCATCCCTCGAGTAAATGGGGACACCTGCCCCTGCCCTGAGAACGGCCACACACCACCAGGTTCTGAGGGCGACAGAAGCACAGCCCAGGCCGGCCAGCAGCTGAGAGCACTTGCAGACTTAGCAGCCAGGAGCCAGTGTGCAGACCCTGCCCTCTTGTATCAGGATGTCCGTGGGCTGGGGCTTTACACTCAACCCGGACAGCCTGGGATGCTGACCCAGGAGCAGGCAGCAGTGTTCCCCACAGAGAACGCTCAGGGACACTCTTTAGACCTGACCACTGGGGACAGCCCAGGGAGCCAGGGACTTTGCAGCGGCTTGGTGTCCACAGGAGGAGTGGCATCCCTGCTGCCTGGTGGTTTTGGAGACACTGAGGTAGGAAAGCTCCCCCAGGTGCCTGGCTCTCATGGGAGCAGCCAGCAATTCAGCCCCAGTGAGGCCCTGCTTCCTGGGGCTACAGCCCCTCTGCTGGAGAAAGTCTTTTCCCTAGACGCTGAGCCGACGCCCTGTGCCGGCAGCACTGTGTCAGAGTCAGGGCCTCTGCTTGGCCTGGACGGATTGCTGTCTGCTGAAGGAGGTCTAAGGAGCCACTTGGTGGGCTTGGACCAGTCTGCCTGCGGGACTGGGACTCACAATGAGCAGAGAGAGCTGGAGGGTGTCATTGCTGTGGGTGAAACCATGGCTTTTGAAATCACCAGTGGCTGCCACAGGCTGCTGTCTCAGGGACAGGAGCAGGTATTTATTCAGACTCCTGAGGGGCTTACTGTGCCCCACCCAGGTGCCATGGTGTCTGGGGAGGACAATGTCCTACTGACTGAGGCGGAGGGGCTTGCCTTGCAGATGGGCCCAGCAGGAGGGGTTCCTCTAGAAACTGCCCGGGCAGAGCCCCCTCAGTGAGATGGAGTCAGAACCTCAGTCCTAGATTTATTTATTTTATTCAGAGGTTCTATTTCAAGTAATGCATATTTTTCTAATGTGAATACTGACACAGATGAATGTTTTACTGTATTTATAAAGATTGATGTCTTTCCACCCCACGGCCTACCGTCTTCTCTGTCTTCTCATTGCAGTGGTGGCCACAGGCTACCTGGTAATGAATCCCTCCCTCCCATATGTGTGCCTCTCAGAAGTGGCTGAGACTGCAGTGACTATCCCCTTTCTCCTCGGCGACATGCTGCTCTTTCACCAGACTTGGTCCATCCTCGCTTCTTCTGGGTTCAGTACAGTAGTCCACAAGCTAAGCCGTCCTGGGCAGCACTTCACTGGGAAGTAGGAAAGCAAGTTGCCTCTACTTGCCTTTTCCAAAGGAGGAAAGGGAGGCATAAAAGCTCCAGTCCTTCAGTGCCCCCGCCGGGCAGCCACACAACAGCCAGGTCAGAGCGACCGGCCGGGCCAAGGCCTGTGAAACACACACTTATTTTCCATTGACAGGACGTTACTCTGTTGAATATCTATCCCAGCACGTCTGAATTTCGTCATTGTGTATGTGCTGCTACAAATGGGTAGTGAGCTTAGCGATGGAATAAAAAGTACCCACACTGCACTGTACCCGGTTAAAAGCAAGGAGGCTGGGTGCCAGGCAGGACCAACAGCAGCCCCTAGGGCCTGTGCTCAGGGGGCCTGTGCCTTACCTGCCAGGGCAGCGTTCGCAAGGCCCCGATACTGAGACAGATTCGTAGGACCTCCTTGTCATCACAGCACCACACTGACAGACGTGACTTCATTATACAGAAAACAAGGGGAAATTTCCCTCTCTAATTGAGAATGTTCCCTTGTCTACCTCGTAATCTGAGAGACTGAAATCAGAAGTGGGAGTGGAGAGGCTTCAGAGCAGACACAGGGACACACACCACCCGAGTGACTCGGTAGGGTGGCCTGTAGTAAGGACCTGTTTTCAGCACTCACCATGGCACCCAGTCCGTGGTCAGCAGCTGCTCCCAGTCAGGCTCCCGAGGCACCAGGTCGGCCCACGTCCAACTCCCTACCTCCGCCAGGTCGTGGGGGTGGGGACAGCTGAACAGGAAGAGGGGGGCTGTGGGAGAGTTGGTCTTTAATGTCCTCTGAGGTCCACATGTTAAGACAAATTTTTATTTTCATCTAGGGGGATAGCATGCCCATAGTTTAAAACGTCAAGTGCTACCAAAGGGCCTGGATGAGCAGTGCTGGCCCGCCCTCCACCCTCGATTCCCCTCAGTGGAGGCAACGCCTTCCCCGACCTCCATGTGCCTGAGCCACGGCTGTCTTGCTTTCTTGATTTGTTGTATTAGATGTTATCCAGGGACAAACCACTGAGACATGGGGACCAGGCACCTTCCCCTCGCACTGCCGTCTCTGTCTCTCGTCAGTGTGAAGTTGGTCTCTGCGTTTTGCACTAAAATACAAATATCGTTCAGTGTGAGCCCGTGCACGGCGCTGACGTTTCCCATAAGCTGCCGTTTACCCTGGAGATAACTGCCTTGGCTTTTCTTCATTTCCTTAGTTTTCTTTTTTGCTATTTCGTTTTTATTTTTAACAAAATCATACATGCATATAGTTTAAAGTGACAGTTTTTTAAGATTTATTTACTTGTATTTTATTTTAAATCCTCATCTGAGGAGATTTTCCATTGCTTTTCAGAGAGAGTGGAAAGGGGAGAGAGGAGAGGAGAGGTTGCCTCCTGTAGGGCCAGGGATCGAGCCTGCAACCTAGGCACCTGCATTCGGCTGGAATCCAACCCGGGACCCATCAGTCCCCTGGGCCAATGCTCTAACCACTGAGCAAAACCGGCTAGGGCAAGACTTATTTATTTTATTACTTTTATTAGTATTTATTTTATGTTGAATATACTCCTGGGACATAAGCTTTTGTTTCTTCAGTTTTTTCTGGGATATCTTTTTCTTCTATGCAACCTCCTCTTCTGGCTTAGGAACAATCTGCTCTTTTTCCGTAGGATCATCTCAATGTCGCAGGGAGAACTCATGTGTGGGTTAATCCGCCCATGAGCTCTGTAAGTTCTATGTCGCATCTTGGGAGCTTTGTTCACCTGGATGTGCTCAATGACCAGAGAGTCTACATCTAAACCCTTAAGTTCAGCATTGCTCTCTGCATTTTTAAGCATGTGCAGCAAAAATTCAGCACTCTTTTTGGGCCACCGACCCTGTGTCCAGCCCCACTGTTAGGCCTGGGCACACCTACCATCTCCACCATTGTAACGACGGACTCGCACACATTGCTTCTGTAAAGTGACATCCTTCAGATACTTGGTAGCTTTTTGAATATGTATACCCTTGATGGCCTGGGCAGTTTCACGAGTGTTCTTAAAGTGAACACGAAGATTTGAACCTCTTGACTTGCATGATTTTGTGGGGTTTTCTGGGTCAAGTGAATAGTGAACCATTTTCACAGGTAACCTCTGGCCACTTTCGGGAAGAGCAAGACTTATTTTTTTAAAAAGGAAAGGAGCCCTCCTTTATTATTTATGACAAGATGTTCACAGCTGAGGTCTGTGGCACATTGTGATTACTTTCATGCTTTCGTATAAGCTTTTGTGTTTCCTGGAGAGAGAGAGATATATATATATATATATATGTTTTCAGTATATATACATATACACACACACACACGTTTTTTAGTTTTAGTTAAAGGTACTTATCATGAATTCATCCCCAACCCTTTCCCAGTCCCGTCTGTTTTGTTGGTACTTTTATGTTCCTTTACTGTCTATTGGGCAAGATTTCTGGAGGCAAAGGAGAGGGCTGATTATGCCACTGTGGTTAGAAGTCAGATGCCGGTTCTCTCGTGATGTCATTACTCCTTTCAGGTAGAAAACAGTCTGCAGATTATTTCTACAAGTGTGCAGTGACTTTGGAACTCAGCAGATTTGACAACTGGAGATCTCTTCCGTTAATTTGACCCCTCTCTGTTTTGTGACAGATCTCTGGGTGAGTGCCACTGGATAATTTATTCCTCACTTAGTTCTTTTACTTGTTTGTCCTTCGCATTATTGATCCTTCCCATTAATTCCAGGCAACTTGGGTGTCCAGGCGATGAGGCATCAAGAAACATCAAGTGTCCTAGAAAGGACTCGAAATTTCTCCATGTCGCCTCAAAGAGCATTCTCTAGGTGGCCCCCAAACATGAAACTGACTGCAGGCCGACCATGCCTCAGGGGCCCTGCCCATCGCCCTGGGCTCAGGACAGCAGCCTGCTTCCTGAGCGAGCAGGGGGTGCGTGGCAGGGCGTCATTCCTGCCAACCGCCAACCCTGCAGTTTCCAGCCTGTTTTCAGCCTGCAAGATGTCCCATGGGCTGCTTTTATATGGTTAGATCTTAACAAATACTGCAAAGGCAGAGGCCAGAGAAATTCTAAAAATTGTTGCCTTTAAATGCTTGATAGGTCAGTTTGCACAGTGAGAGAGCCTGACTTTTCCTCAAAATAACCTGTCATATACGAAGCCTATTATTTTTGGCATATTTCCTTTCCTTCCCTGAGAAGCACTTGTTCCTGGGATGCTAGAAGTTTGGTTTCATGAGGTTGCGTCCCATATCCCATTGCACTAAGTTTCTTAGACTTGTTTCTGTGGAGCACTGGCAGAATTGATCCCCCCGGCAATGTTTGCTTGCATATACTGTCAAACTATAGGACTGATGCTAGAAGAATGACATGGAAGAAACCTCACTTGGCCAGTTGCACCCTTGGTACGCAAACAGGCAATTTTTTTGTGGGGAGTTTTTATTTCTATGAGGCTATCTTTGTCCAGTAAACTCTTTGGTATTTTAAACAGTAACTGTAATTACAAAACTAATATAGTTTCAACAATACAAATAAGTATAAAGTAAAAATACTAAGCCAGGAATTACCTGGTTTACAGAAACAGGATTGCATGATCGTTCTGTTGAACTCATTTATTTCATGCCAGGTCCTAATGGGTGACCGGTTCACACTGGGTACAGGTGACACTGAGAGGCAGATGGCACGCAGCAGCAACACAAGTGTCTGGAGAGGCCGCAGACAGCTGGTGAGATGGTCCAGTCTGGACGGCCCCAAGGTCAGCAGGTGGCCATGCCAGAGCCTGGGGCATGACGCTAGGGTGCGGCCCTGGGTCCCCCATGCAAGACTGTCCACCAAGGGTGCTGTAGAGGCCAGCGGAGCAGCCAAGGCCTGGAGAAGCGCGAGGCCGTGTGGGAGTCACAGCGCTCGGTGCCCCGTCTCGAGCAGCATGCTCTCCAGCAGCAGCTTGCTGTCACTCTGCACGTAGGGCTGGTGCAGCCACAGGGACAAGTAGGTCAGGATGAGGTCGTGGTCCGCAGTGTGTGCCAGCTCTGCCACGATGGTGCGCTTCAGGAGCAGCTCTGCCCGGTACATGTCCAAGAGCTGGCGGGAAGCCTCGTCTGTAACAGATGCGAGTCTCCCTTTACCGGCAGTAACACCCAGAGGCCCCCTTGCCTGGGAGAGACGGCCACTCAGAAGCTCTGCTAAACACCAGAGTCGGCTACGGCACTGAGACCAAGGGTGAGGCGGGCACACACCCTGGCGGGGGCCACTGGCACTCGGTAAGTAGGTGAAATGGACGAGTAACTCTAACCTTTCTCAACTGCTGAGAACCTCAGTGATCACACAGCAGGTTAACCTCAAACTGCCGGCGTTTCAATACACATCCCATTAGCCCACCTTGCCCTTGTCTCACTCAAAAGTGAGGTCTCAATTGATACTGAATAGCTCAGCCCTTCTTTTGAAATGAAGCTAAAAATAACCTTATCTCAGAGCTTATTAAGGTAATGGATTCCATTACCCACGCAGTCTTCCATGAGGTTCACTGAAGTCTTATTTCTTTTATTAAAGAGCAAAAAAAATCTTTGTTCTAAAAAAACAAAACCACCAACCAAAAGACTTCTTCATTCTACCCACTGGTTTAAGGGGCCAATAATGACAACCTGCTTCATGAGCCTCTAATTACATTTTTAATATTCTTTGCTGATCGGGTGGTTTAAGCCAAGGGTAAATGCTCTAAGATGCCCCGTTTCCCTCCCTCCGAATGGATCCTCTTGTATCAGATTTCAAAGCCTGTTGACGTCTCAGCATACGAGTTCTAGAGGGTACCCCAGGCCTCCTAACCTACCCTTGACAGCCCATGCAGACAGGACTTACAAAAGTGGGCTGTGGGCCACGTGTGAAACAGGGGTGGCCGCTTGCTCTCTTGCCCGTAATGGTAATTTTCCAGCTCACAAACGCCCTTGGTAGTTGAAGACAGCTTTTCCATTTTCACCTGTATTTTGGTCTGAAAAGATATTAATTTGGAATATGAGACTAAGATTTGAAATCTACTCCAGTCTCCGATTCAACAACTCTAAGATTTCAAAGCTACGCAATGTAAGTCTGTTGAGACCAAAAATCCAGTCATTGAACACCGTTACCTCCGTGTACAGCAGATTTCCAGGCAGACGGAGGCAGGTGGCTGCTGTGAGTCATTAACCAGTTACTTCAGTGATAAGCCCGGGTCTCCAGCCCCGGAGAAGACAAAGCCCCTGCATCCCCCCCACTGAGATTTCCCAAGAGCACTCATCCACTAGCACTGAGACCGGGAGGAATCAATCCCAAGACTGGCCCCGGTTTTGTGGAAGGAAAGACGGGAGAGTCGTTAAATGAGCTCATTACTGACTCTATTAATTGCCTCTGAGTTTACGGAAACCTCTTTGAGGCTCAGTTTCTTTGTTTATAAAACGGTAATAAGGAAAGGCAGCCCCACGCCCTTCACTCAAGAAGGAGCCAAGGAGAACCTGATGCTGACGTGCTGCGGAGCAGCCAGGCTCCGCACAACGCTGGGCACCCTCTGCAGGGCCATTGCGGTAGACGCGACACCATCCCCGCTGTCCGGACGGGCACAGGCCAACCCAGTGGGTCGAGTGCCTGCTTCCCGGGGGGGTTAGGAGGTCTAAGTTCATTGGGAAGCATCGAGCTGGAGCTATATTAGGGGTTTGTTAAATAAGACAAATGGGTGTTAGGACATAAAAAAGAAGGAAATCTTGCCTGAGCCAGTTTGCTGAGTGGTTAGAGCGTTGGTCTGCAGACCAAAGGGTCCTGGGTTCAGTTCTGGCCAAGGGCACATACCGTGGTTACAGGCTCGATCCCTGGCCCGTTGGGGCGCAAGCAGAAGGCAACCAATGATGTGTCTCTCTCACACAGGTGTTTCTCTCTCTCTCCCTCCCCCCCCACTTTCACTCTCTCTCTCTGAAAAGCAATGGAAAAAAATATCCTCGGGTGAAAAAAAAAAGAAGGAAATCTTACCCTTTGCGACGGCGTGGACAGGCCTGGACAGGCCTGGAGAGCATTATGCTGTGAAATAAGGCTATCAGAGAAGGGCAAGTACCATGTGATTTCACGCATGCAGAATCTAACGAACAACATAAACGAGTGGGGACAGACTCACATACAGAGAACAGACTGATGACTGTTCGAGGGGAGGGGGTTGGAGAGCTGGGTGAAAAAGGTGAGGGCATCGAGCGAAAAACAAACCAAAGTCACAGACAACAGTGTGGTGACCACCAATGGGGGGGCGGGGAACAGGGTGAAGGGGGATAAATGGAGATGGAAGGAGACTTGACTTGGGGTAATGAACACACACTACAACGTACAGATGATGTGTTGCGGAACTGTACCCCTGAAACCTATATAATTTTTTTTTTTTAGAGAGAGAGAGACATCACGCACCACTGACTCACTCCAGTGTTTCTGGATCCATTCCCCATCTTCCAAGTGATGTGACACTGGAAAGGGTTAGTGCTGCTTTCTGAACAACTCTTTCAAACCTAGTTAAACCTATGAATCCTGCCTTTTAACAGGCGGAATCCTAAGTCTAAGCGAGTGGTATCCTGAGGAAATGTAATCATATCTGACATGTTCTGTTTAAAAAGTAGGGAAGCAAGTCATGCATCAGAAACATTTCCATTAGGAGAGGTCACAAACGACGTGATGCTCACAATGGGTGACACTTATCCAAGTCCAAACCTGCGCAAACCCCTATCCTGTGCCCACAAAGCGATGATGGGTCTTGTCCACGTTTGGTGGCCAGTATGGTGGATACTGACCTTAGGTCATCAGTTCATTAAATAGCCATTATGAGCGGTTCTTCTGAGCTAGACGGGCCCACAGGCCAGCCAGCCCACAGCCTATTTCTGTACACGCCACAGGCTAAGAACGGGTTTTACATTTTTAAATGGTTCCAAAAAAAATCAAAAGAAGGATACTTTGTGATGCATGAAAATTATATGAGATTCAAACTTCAGGGACCATAAGTAAAGTTTTGCGGGAACACAGCCACAGCCATTCACCTCCACACTGCCTCTGGCTGCTTTGGAGACACCGGGAAGAACTGGGTGGTGACAAGAGAGGCTGGGGGCTCACAAGCCTTAAAATATTCACTGTGGAGCCCTGCAAGGGGGTGAAATTGCCCCGGACAGCACATAGGACCAAAAGAACAAGGTCTAGGACAGCATCTTGGGGACATCAAGGCTATGGGACAGGTAGAGGGAGAGAGACCCACAGAGGAGGCTGAGGAGGGAAAAAACAACTCTGGGCAGGGAAGACCACCCGTGGTGCCGGGTGCTGCCGGGAGCCAGGCAAACCCCAAATGCGCCCCTGGGAGTCAGGGACGGTGAGCACAGGTGGCTGGGCCTTCAGGTCTTACCAAACCATCCACGGTGGCCTGCAGCTCCTCGCACAGCTCCTCCAGCTCCCTGCTATAATCTGGAGGCCTCTGTTCAGCATTTTCATCGCAAGCCGGGCTGCCGCTCTCCAACTCTATCTTCTCACGACTCCTGAACCAAGGGAAGAGTGGGAACAAAATACATCCCATAAGTTCTTGGCTGGTTGGGACAAACTCAAGAAAACGCAATATCCAGTCATGTCGTGAGACATCTTGCAAAGGTGCCAATTCGCGTCGTTAAACACGTGCTGACTCACTGACATATACGATGAATGCATCCGTCAGCCACTCAGCTTTGCACTAGAATGAGCCAGTTACATTCAGCCTGTGGCCTCCTCGGTGGAGGGTGTGGTGCTGGGCAACGAGGGTGACAAACACTCAGAGCTCATGAGCTGGGATGCATTGTGTAGACTGAAGGCCGTGACCCATGGGGCAGGAAATTGGTCTAGTGGAGTCACAGTCAACACCGAAGGAGGAAATCCCACTTTCAAACAGAACAGGGAATGTCGGAGCATTTCACGGGACTGACTGTGAGGGTCCCAGGTCCCACCAGGAAAAGGCAGCGGAGGCCCAAAGCCCATGAGGTGTTTGAGGAAAGCAGCCCCAGTGGACCGGCCAGGAAGAGAGTCTCTAGACTCTGGCCTGTCAGCATAGGTGAGCTGGAGGATATATATATATAATTATAACTTGGAGAAATTTAACACACATATGGGATCTAACCTGGAGATAGCTTCAGATCCCACAGGTGAAGGGCTCAGTCCCCAAGAGTGACCGTCCCAGGGGTTCAAGCTGTCATCTGTACTTCTGACTATAAATCAGAGGATCCCACAACCCATCCTCGAGTTCCATTAATTTGTTAGAGTAGCCCACAGAATTCAGAAAAACTGTCTACTTATCAGATTACTGGTTTATGACAAAAGACATTAAAGAATGTGAAAGAACAGTCAGATGGAGAGGTACATGGGGTGAGGTCCAGAAGGGTCCAAACAGGAGCTTCTGTCCCCGTGGAGTTGGGGGACCCTCTTCCAGCACATCAAGGTATCCTTGTTCGCCAACTCGGAGGCTCTCCAAACCCCACCCTTTGGGTGTTCGTGGAGGCTCCGTTAGGTCGGCAGGATGGATCGAACCATTGGCTGCTGGTGATTCACTCAACCTCCAGCCCCTCACCTCCCGCAAGGGCGCTGCTGGAGGGGTGGTGCTGAGAGTTTCAACCCTCTCGTGGCTGGGTTGGTTCCCCTGGCAAGCAGCCCCCGTCCCTGGGGGCTTTCCAAACGTCACAGTGCTAATAATACAAACACAGGCCTGGCTGAAAGGGGCTCACAGTGAGTAGGAAGACACTCCTTTCGCTTTCACCACTCTGGAGCTATTTCAGGAACTGAACTATTTGAGTACAAAAGACCAAATGGTATAACAAAAGGTTCTCCCCTTGCTCTCACCAATTAGGAAATTCTAAGGGTTTCGGGAGCTGTGTCAGGAACAGGGACAAAGACCAAATAGACATTTCTTATTATAAATCACAACAGCACAAGATAAAATGCAGCCTTATGAAGATCAAGTCCCACTTCCCTCCCACCCTGACGCTCATTCTTCCTGGAAGAGACCAGTGTCTGAACTGAGCCTGTGTCCTTCCAACCATTTCTATAGTTTCATATACAGGTGTAACCATGAACAGTATATAGTTTTGTATTTAAATGGACATAGTTCATACTTGCATATATCATTTCACCACTTGCTCTTTTACTTAATATAATGTAATACCCATGTCCATAGAGACCACACTTCTCCCCCTCTAAACAACTCTCAGAAAACATATGCCCAATCTAAGGGTGCAGAGCTTGGAGGAGCTCTGGCTGTACTTACAGTAAACTGATTTTCATGTTGGCAATGTTATTTGCAGTAGCAAAACCTGCATCATTGAGGGTTTCCCACTTCAGGATTAAATTATGCCAATCGGCTGCATTGTCCTTAATTTTTCTCGCACTGACAGATAAGACAGGTTTTCTGGGCACTGCACTTCCAAGAGTCTTTGCTGATAGGCAGTAAAAGAAACATAATTATTAGGAAAATCATGACCACAGTTAGAGGGCAAATGTCCTTATAACTCTCAATAGTAAAACTATCTGAAATGCTACACTGACTGGACAAGTGAGTGATGTGGAAACTAAGAAGCATGGATGACTGGGAAAGTTCCCAGAACAAGAAAAACAATTGCTTTTACATTTTAAGACTCACCAGAGGTAGCTGGATCCTTTCCCAGCTTAATAGCTCCACAGAGTTTTATCTTAAGCACTTTGACCACTTTCAATGAATCTATTTATTATTACTATTTTTTGGTATTGATTCTTTTAGAGAGAGGAAGGAGAGACGTTGATTGGTTGCCTCCCACATGCACCCTCTTTGGGGATTGAACCTGTAACCTGGGTAAGTGCCCTGAATGGGAATCAAATCTGCCACCGTTTGGTTTATGTGGCTCCAAACGAGCCACACTGGCCAGGGCACTCTGACCACTTTCAAAGGCTAAGAATAAGGCGGAGTTGTGACTTTCTGCTAAAACCCTCCCACGGCCCAAGTGCTCTCATCACCTGGCCTCAGGCACTCTGACACCTTACAAACGGTCAGAGCTTTGTTGAGCTTTGTTGTTCACAAATGCTTCGTGGTTCCCCAGACACCAGCAAGGGTGGGCCCAGAGATGCAGAGGTGACCGCCATGCTCAGGAAGCAGGAGGAAGTCCAAAGTCCTTCAGGGCCTGGTTTCCTCTCCACCTCAACACTTATCTCAACTCCCACCTGGAAGCCCCTTCATCTACAGCTAAAATGAACTACAGGCAGCTCCTGAAAAGTGGAGTCACCTGCAGGCCGTTGCACGTGCAGTTCTACTAGAAAGTTCTTTCCTTTTCTGGGCTAGTGCTGCCCATGCTCCAAGACTCACCCAGATCCCAGCTTCGGTGGGAAGCAACCCCCATACCGCCAAAAGCCAACTCAGGCTGTTTGGGCTCTTCCAGCCCTCCTGTGCCCTCTCACCTTCCCTACTTAGAACCCTTCAAAGGCTTCCTGTGGTCCATACGATAAAGTCCAAATTCTCTGAGAGGCCCCTTAAGGAGTCCAGTACACACATGGCAGTACAGTTTGAAGTCTAGCCTCTGAAGACCACACTGACTGGATTAGAATCCCAACTCTGCCCTTGCCAGCTGTGCAATCGTGGGCAAGTTAATTAACCTCTCAGAGCCTCAATGTTCTCATCTGTAAAATGAGGATAAGACATATCTACTTCAAAGAGTTGATGGGAAGATTAGATGATATATGTAAAGCTGTGAGGGCCTGGTACATGGCAAGTATCCAACATAGGGTCTGTTATCCAATGTGTGTTTTTTCCATCACCATCAAGCAATAAACTCAATTCTGACACTATTACCTGAAGAGAGCATCAGATCCCAGAGGTTAAAGGTTTGGCCCCACAACACTGTGCACCCGCCCACACCCCATGCCCTTCCACATCAGATGCCAAGGGCAAGACCAGGTTGTTACCTGTACTTCTGATCGATGGCTATAGATTGGAGGTTCCAAAGACCCCCTTCCCTTGGGTTTAATTTTCTAGAGAGGCTCAAAGAACTTAGGAAAATATTTTATTTACTAGATCACTGGTTTATTATTAAAGGATATAACCCAGGTGGAAGAGATGCACGGGCAAGGCATGTGGGAAGGGTCTTCTCCATTTTCTCTGAGCATTCCACTCTCCCCCAGTCTCCACCTGTCCACCAACCTAAGAGTTCTCCAAACCTTTTTCGGTCCCTTCATTACATAGGCATGACTGATCAGATAATAGGCCACTGATTCAACCTCCAGCACCTCTCCACTTTCCTAAAGGTGGGGGTTAGTTCCAACCCTCTAATCACAAGGTTGGTTCCCTGACAACCAGCCCCCATCCTTAGGCAACTTAGGGCCATTCCAAAAGTCACCTCATTGACATAACCAGACACCTGGACCACTCTCATCACTTAGGAAATCCCACGTGTTAGATACCCCCTGAGAAGGTGTCATTTAGGCTAAGACGTGAATGACAGGTCAACAGCATGAGCCCTAATATGAGAATAAGCCTGGCAAGTTTGAATAAAGATATGATCAGTGTGGCTAGACTGGAAAGAGAGAGAGAGGGTGTAGAAGGTGGGAGGCAACAAGGCCACTAGAAGCTTACAGGCCAAGATAAGTTCGGATTTATTCCAAGTCAATGGAAAGTGAGCAATAAGCTTTGGGCAGGAAAGTGACATGATCTAAGACTCTAGAAAGTCACCCCCACAAAGAAGTTTTCCTGGATCGGGTTGGGTTAGGACTCACTGGGCTAGATACCTGGGACAGCCTGTACTTCCGCTACCATGACACTCACCAGTGCCGCGTATTTGCCTGTTTAATGTCCATATTTCCTGCCAGACTATAAATTCCAGCAGAATAGGATGATGTTGGTCTTGTTCCCTCTCATGACCTCAGCACATAGTCGGTGTTGACTAAAATGTGTCAAATGGAGAAACAGCCCTTACCACCTGTACTGTAGTCTCCTAAGGGTTTCTCTCCCCCAGCAGGGCTCCTTGAGGGCGAGGACCACCCCAGCACACACTCAGGAACCGAGACCAGTTCCCACTTCAAGCAAGTCACCGGCTGCCCGGCCGGTGTGGCTCAGCGGTGAGCGTGCACCCATGAACCCCGAGGTCCAGGGGCTCGATTCCCGGCCAGGGCACAGCCCGGGGTTTCGGGCTCACCCCCAGCAGGGGGCGCGCAGGAGGCCGCCCATCAACGTCTCTCTCTTCGACGTTCCTCTCTCCCTCTCCCTCTCTCTCAAAACAATAAAAAAACACACACCATGTTTTAAAGGAAGTCACAGGCCAGCAGGAAAGCCTGACCAGGGAGAGTCGGAGGACAAGGCGGAGCGCGGGGAAGGCCGGCGGGCGGCGACCCCCGGACGCGCGGAGCCCGGCGCCCCTGCTGCCGACCCGAGCGCCCGCCGCGGGGCCGCCACCGGGCGCAGGGGGGCGCTCGTTCCATCGCAGCCCTCGGTTCCGGCCCCCGCCCGCCCTTCCGGGGTCCCGGGAAAGGGCGGCGCCGACGCTCGTTTCCAGCGACGAGCGCGACGAGCCGCACCTGCTGGCCCTGCGCTGCGCCTAGAAAACGGAGGCCCGGCCCAGCTCGCGGGCTCCCGGGCCGACTGCGGGGCCCGCGGACGGGGCTGGCGCAGCGCCCGGTCTCCCGTCAGCCCGCGGCTCCGGCCTCGGTCCAGCCCGAGACGCTTCCCCCGCCCCGCCCCGGGCGCCGTGACGGCCCCACGCACCTTCCATGCGGCCCGCGGATATCCCAGGAAGGAGAGCCGAGGCCCCGCCCCGTCCCGGAAGTGCGTCACCACGCCCCGCCCCGCCCCTGCGCCGCCGCTCTAGCCGCTGGAGGAGCCGGCGTCGCTCCGCCGGGCGGGCTCGGCGGCCCAGGGAACGGGCTCCCGGCAGCCCCCGCGCCCCGCCCCGCCCCGCCCCCGCCCCCGCCCCCTCCCGCCGGCGGGCCGAGCAGTCCGGAGGGGCCGCCGCGGGAGGTGAGTCCGGCGCCCCTTCCTCCGCCTCCCCGCCGCCCTCCGCGCGCCTCGCGGGGTGGCCGAGGCTGAATGTCCCCACGCGCCGCGCGCGCCCGGCGGCAGCTGTTACCACCGCGCCTCGGCTGTGAGGACGCGCCCCGGGCCCGCGCCCCGCCTCCCTCTGCGCCGGGGTCTCGCGGCGGAGGCGGCGTCCTGGGGGTCCCGACCCCTCAGCCCCGGGCCTCGGTCCACGCCCCGGACCCTGGCACGTCCCCGGTGGTGCCCCCCAAGCGCCCCTCCCGTGCGCCCGCGGGCGGCCACGCCGCGCCGGCCGGCTGAGGCCCCGGGGCAGAGCGGGGCGTGCAGGTGGGAGGACCGGGCCCCCGAGCCCCAGCCTCTCCGCCCGCGAGCTGGACGGGGCGGTCGGCCCGCCGGTCCCGGGGGAGGGCTCTCAGGGACGGGGCGGGACCGGGAGGGCGGCGGCGCCCCCAGGCTCCCCCTCCGCTCCCCTCCCCCCCTCCGTCCCGCCCCGATTCCGGGCTCCCGGTCTCTCGGTGGAGGGGCGCAGCCCGGGCGCTCGCCGCCCTCCGCGGGGGGTCGGTTGCACTGGGAGTCCCGTCTCCGCAGCCAAGGTCTTGCAGGCTTTCAGGAGACGAGGCCCGGGAGACCCGCACCCAGAGCCCAGCCTGCGGCCCCGCGTCCGCGGCGGCCCCTCCCGCTCCCGCTCCCCCGGCTGCGCGGCGCCTCCGGACGCCTCCGGCCTCGCGCTGGCCCGGGTGGCGCTGCTCGTCTACCCCGTGCTCGTTCCTTCAGCTGGGAGGTATTTGGGGTCCCCTCATGCCCCCCGCCGCCCCAGGCTCTAGGGACGCTGTGGCGACCAGACAGACCCAGTGCCCGCCCGCAGCAGGCGCAGCAGGCGCGGGCTGGGGGAGGCTCCCCAAGTCCTCTTGCTTGGACGGGGTGGGGGTGGGATAGGATGGTCCCCTTCTCTGGGGTGAGTAGGCGGTAGCTTTTGTTAGGTTAAGTTGTTCTGTAGCCACGTTGTTTTCCTGTCTTGTCTTTTTCTTTTCTTTTTTAAATATGTTTTTATTGATTTCAGAGAGAGAGGAAGGAGAGGGAGGGGTGAGTGAGGCAGACCGGGCTCTACTCCCGCAGGGCTCCCAGACCAGTGGTGCTGGAGGGGGCCAGGCAGAGCCGCCAAGGAAAGGGGGTGTGATACAGGGTGCTCTGTGGGCGCAGGGAGCCCCCTTACGGGGTGATCAGGTAAGGCCCCCAGGAGGAGGGGACATTCTAGCAGGGGCTCCATGTTGAGAAGAAGCAAAAGGTGAGTGATCGTGGGAGAAAGAGCACCCCAGGCAGGAGAAGCAGCCAGTGTGAGGCCTCTGGGTGAGCTTCACGAGAAGAGGGCTTGGAAGTCAGTCAACCAACTGTTTAGAAATAGAAAGCCCAGGGTTGAAACAGATGGTACGTCCGGCATCCCAAGAAGTTTCTTGAAAATCCCCATGGACCTAAAAGGCTTAAATGTCTTCCAGGTCTGATCAGGTGCGGAGCATCCACCCATAGCTGTTGCTTTTCTGTCACAGCTGTGACTGTGACCTTGGAATGGGCCCCAGACTCAGGGGGCACAGACCTAGATTCAGATCTCAGCATCGTGGTCTTGGGTAGGTCTTGTGAACCTCTGGCCTTTAGGTGAAGGTCATTTGAAGTTGGGGACCATGCCACCACCTAGCCTACAGGGTGGGGTATGGATTAAACGAGTGACCGAGCACTTCATAAATTACACTGCACTGAGCAAGGACTGAGGATTGAGGGAGACTTTGAATCCAAAGTGCCAGGAGGTGTGGGTCTCAGAGAGGCCCTGTGCAGCTGAGGCTCTGAGTGCTGAGGGGCCACGGGGACCATCTAACACAGCTTGTTGCTGCACCTGGGGCCGGTTCACCCTTCTCCTAGCGCAGAGAGTCTTTCCTGTTTCTCTCTCCCACGTTCCGTCCTTCCTGGCGGCTTCACAGTTCAGGATGTTTCCAGCAGAGCCTTTCCCACACTCTGATCCACACCACGCTCTCCCTCTTCTCATGGAGACCCACAGATTCACACCTAATCCCACATGCTTCTGAATATGTTCAGTTTCTTCTGCCTCCCTGGCTGGATCATAAGCTATTTGGGAGTAAGAACTGTTTTTAATATTCTTTCCACCCCTCCATAGTATTTATCACAATATAAATTACAAAGGTCAGTACATAATTAAGTGCATTTTAAACAATATATTTTTGTTGATTTCAGGGAGAGGGGGAGAGAGAGAGAAACATCAAGGATGAGAGTCATTGATTGGCTGCCTCCTGCGTGCCCCTTGCTGGGGATCGAACCCACAGCCCAGGCATGTGCCCTGACCTAGAATCAAACCATGACCTTCTGGTTCAGGCTGATGCTCAACCACTGAGCCATGCCAGCGGGGCAGTTAAGTGCATTTTGAATTAAAGTGCTCAAAAAATAAAAATAAAAAAAATGATCTGAATGACAGCTGGCTTACTTTCTCTGTTTAGTTAAGCTCCAGCTATAATTTTTACCCGCCTGAAAAGTCCTGTTCTCACTATTAAACATGACTTCTTGTTGGTCATTAACTAGACAGTGAAGGAATTATAAGAGTACCTTGTTCTCTAGCCCCCAGGTTTCCCTAGATGCCAGATCAACACTCCTTTTCCTTCCTGAAGATCACCTGCGGGAACCTTGGCGATGGCATCCCCGTCAGAGCCTGTCACGTTCAGGGAGTTCTGCCCTTTGTACTATCTCCTCAATGCCATTCCCACGAAGATCCAGAAGGGTTTCCGCTCCGTGGCGGTCTACCTGACGGCCCTGGACACCAGCGGGGACTACATCGCCGTGGGCAGCAGCACCGGCATGCTCTACCTGTACTGCCGCCACCTCAGCCGCATGAAGAAATACAACTTCGAGGTGAGTCCGCTGCCCTCTACACCTCGTCGTGCCTGAGCCCTGGCTGGTGTTGAATGTGCTCGTGAATTCCAGCGTGGGGCGGTTTACTCCTAGTTTACTAGAAAGTGGCCTTATGTTCTCACCCAGACAATACTTTAAAACCATCTTTTTTTTTTTTTAAATATATATATTGATTTCAGAGAGAGGAAAGGAGAGGGAGAGAGAGAGAGAAACATCAATGATGAGAGTCATTGATCGGCTGCCTCCTGCACGCCCCTGACTGGGAATTGAGCCTGCAACCGAAGCATGTGCCCTTGACCAGAATCGAACCTGCGACCCTTCAGTCCATGGGCTGACACTCTAACCACTGAGCCAAACCAGCCAGGGCTATATTAATATTTTTGTATAAAAATTAAAACGACTGCTATTAATTTTCTTTGATTAATAGCTTATGGATTTGACTGATCAAATTCCTCAAACATTTAAGACCATTACATAGTTAATCTTTACAATTGTAGTTATGAAATAATTTATCTTAAGTCTCTCAAATACTTAAAACAAGGAAGACTTATGAATCTGACAGCGAATGCCTAATAGGATAAACCAAAGAAATTTATGCCCAGACACATCATGATCAAACTACTAAAAAGTGAAGACAGAGGAAAATCTTAAAAGTAGGGAAAGTGGCTGGAATGAGTGCAGATTTCCCATCAGAAACCCTGGAGGCTGGAAGATAGTGGCACAGCATCCCAAAGTCCGAGAGAAAAGAACTGTCAATGAGGATTTCTTTGCTCAGTGAAAGTATCTGTCAGGAAAGAAGGTGAAATAAAAATATTCTCAGATGGAAGAAAACTAAGGGATCTGTTGCCAGCAGACTTGCTCTCAAATCATTGCTGCAGGAAGTGACTAGAAGGAACCTTGGAGCATCAGTAGTGAAGGAAGAATAGTAAATATCTGGATATACACAGGCGATTTCTCTCCTCTTGAGCTCTTTAAAATATATTTGACAGGTAGCAAAAATTAAAAACACATTGCCTGGTCAAGTTTTTAATATGTCTAGATGTTGTAACATGTAAGACAACTTTAGCAGAAGAGGGGAGGGAGAGTCAGGGACCTCTGTGGTGGTAAGGTTTCTATAGTTGACTCGAAAGGCAATGTTGTAATCCCTGGAGCAACCACTAAGAGCCTGTACATCATGGTACAGCAAAAATGACTGTAGACATAACAAGTGGAACTTAAAAATGTACACACAACTCACAGGAACGCAAGAGAGGAGAAACAGAAGCAGGAAAAACGGAAAACAAATGCAGTGATGGACGTAAATCAGAATGTACCATTCATTATGTTAAATGGAAATGATCTCACATCTCAACTGAGAGATAGAAATTACTGGAATGGAGAAAAATCATGTTGTCTATAAGAAATTCAGTTTAAAATAAACGGTATAGGAAGATAAAAAGTAAAACAATTGAATAAGATATACCGTGTAAGCATTAATCACAAGAAATTTGGAGTGGTTATATTACTAAATTAGAGTGGTCTAATCAAAGAAATAACCAGGGATAAAGAGAGTCGTTAGTAATGGTGAATGGGTGAGATAACCAAGAAGACGTAGCAGTCCCAAATGTGTATGCCCTTAACAACAGAGCTCCACAGCACACTAAGTAGAAACTGATAACTGAAAGAAGAAATAGAGAAATCCACAGTCATAGTTGGAGACTCTCAGGAACAGTAGTGGACAGAAAATCACCGAGAGCATAGACTGAGCAACACAGTCCATCAGCATGATCTGACTGACATTTTCAGAACACTCCGCCCGACACCAGCTGAGCACACATTCTTTACAAGTGGGCATGGGGCATTCGTTAAGACAGGACACACCTCACACAATTTAAATTACAGCAGGCTTTCCAGGTGCCTGTGTTTCACCTTGTTACATGCTTTCACTTTTTAGTTGGAATATGATTTACATAAAGTGCACTGATCTCAGGTGTACAACCTGATGAATTTATGTGTGTATACATGCGAGTCATCACCCAGATCAAGATACAGAGCATTTCCAGCAGCCTCCCTGGTGCCACCTCCCAATCTGTACTCCCCCCAAGGTTCCTGCTGTTCTGACTTCTAGTACAGTAGAGTTGTGCCGACTCCTTGGGTTTTAATTCACTACTGGGTGACCTTTGGCTGTAAGGGCTAGTGTCTTAGGGGTTTTTGGTGGTAGTGGTTCCGGGAAGTGTATTTAGAGGGGACTGGAATGCAGAGCAGGACGTGGAACAGTGTGGATAAGACCAGAGAGTGGGCAGGGCCTCCCACATGAGGCTGAGGGCTGGAACTGGCCCCTCAGTTCAGGACCCTTCTGGGGGTGATGTGGGGAAGGGACTGGGGGCCACGTGTGCACTAGTGGAAGTTACAACCCAGTTTTATGAAATGTGTCTTATTGATCAACATTTTAGTGTCCTTTTTAAAATATAACTATATTTTAAAATATAACTATACTTTTTAAATTTAGCCATTAAACTAAAAAAACCTTAAGAACACCAGAGTTTAGTGCTCCCCAGAATGAAATTATACATTACAGCTGACTGCTGGCTTTGTAGTTTTACCGAGAATTATTTTTCTGTTTATCATGTGAGCCCTGAATGAATGTGATATGTTAGGACACCCTCTACAGGGACCACAGACTTTGGGGCAACCTAGTACAGATGACTGGACCCACGGCCCAGGGGGGCACTCCTGAAAAAAATCCCATGTATATGTTTTTAGCTGGGACCCAAATCCACGCTTGGCAGCCCTGAATATCAAAAGCATTTTTTTGAACACTCATTGAGTGTAGAATACAAACTTATAATTGTGGAAAATCACAAGGAAAGTAGGAAATAATAATTCTGTTTTGGAAAGAACATAGAATTTGGAATTAAAATGTTAGGTTTAAGAAAAAAAACTTCTTATTGATTTTTTTTAGAGAGAGAGAGAAAAAGAAGCATCAATTCATTGCTCCACCCATTTATGCATTCATCAGGTGACTCCCTGTGTGCCTCACCTGGGGATTGAACCTGCAACCTGATGCTCTAACCAACTGACCTACTCGCTCAGAGCTAGAATGTTAGGGTCTGAAAACAAAGCTAAATGTCTGTATGTAAAACACACAGGAAAAGATCTAGAGGAACACCCCCAAACTATTCTCATGGTTACCTAACGAGGTGGGGGTTGAGAATGGTGTGAGGTGGGGCAGGGGTATGAAGGGGAAGTATTGGGGTTTTTTTCACTTTAATACTGTGGAATTGTTAGAATTTTTTGGTAATAAGAACATATTCATGTATTGTAAGACAACACTGTCAGTCATCACCCTAGGATCTCTAGGGTGATCCTAGAGATGAATTAAATATTTGTGTTGTTATTACCAGTTTCATCTTCAGAGCCAGCTGGGTCTTAGAATCATTTGGTACCATCCCATTGTTTTCCAGGTAAACAGTAAGCCGCCTGCTCCAGGCCACATAGCTGGCTGCTTGACCATCGCGCTCACTTCCTGTGGGGGAGGGCAGGGCCTTCACAAAAGTCTGGATGTGGATGACAATAGAGACCATATTTGGGGTCTCTGGGATTTCCAAGGGAAAACTGAGAGACATGTTAGGTGGTGTAATTCAGGGAAAATCTAAGATTTTATGGGAAGGTAAATAAAAATAAAGGTTAGTTTACCCTCTGAGAAATCTGGGCACAGCTTTGAAAGAGCATGTTTTAAATGAAGTACGTTTCTGAAGAAGATGCAGAACTTTTATGTGATAAGTAGAGGCAGGCATGTGATTTCTAGAATAATGCTTTTGGAAACCTTTCCCTACAAAAGTCAGTAGGAGAGAGCAGATCGTGACACAAGAAATTCTTCCTAGTGAGTGCCAAAAGCATGGAGAAATGTTCTGAGGAGCTAATAATAAGTACACGATGTTATAAACTTGTTAAATACATGGGTATGACATACGTAAGAATAGATCAGGAAGATAATGACCTGAGTTTCTAACTTTCTGTTTTGAAATTAAATGTATGATCACTTATTAGCATACTGGTCCTCATTTCTGCCCCTTTGCCACACTTGCTGTCCCACTGTGCGCATCCTGTAAGCATGTGTCCAGTGCTCACTGTGTGTCAAGCCCATCGGAGGTGTTGAAGATGTAGTAGAGCGGCACTGGCCCAAGTCCCTGCTGCATGGAGCTGAGAGTCCGACGGGGAGAGCCAGACCCTCACAGACAGGTGGGGAGCCATGGCAAGGGGAGGGTGAACCTGAGACGGTGAGGGCCAGCAGGGGCCGTCCACTTTCAAACAGCAACTGCAGGGAAGGGCTGATGAGAAGTGACGGCTGAACAAAGACCCGAAGAGGGTGGTCAGCACCCACGCTGACGTTCCTGCTGGAAAGCTCAGGCTTGAGAATGTTGCATGTGTTTACCTGACTTACCCCCAGTGTGTTTTCTTAAAAGTGATGCAGAAGTGGGAGTTTTTGTCTCACCACATTTCCTAATGCCTCCCTTACCTTTCCCTGTGGAAGGGCCCCTGAGGTCAGTCAATTAGCATCCTGAGATTTGAATTCCAGTGTGTCTGTGGCAGATCTGAATTACAGCACAGGGCTTCTCTGGTGCCCTCTCAGCGTGGATCGTGGATTGTGGATTGTGGATCGCTTTTGTGGATCGCTTCAGTGTATGCGTTGCTGGGAGGTTAGCTTTCAAATGTGTTTACAGTGACCCACAGTAAAAATTATACTTTGTGAGATGTCCATTTTCCCTAAATTTACCTAAGTTCCATATAATTCCAACAAGTTGTTCTTAAAATGTTAATTGACAGGGTGATTTCATGTGTATGAAATTGTAATGAGTCAAAGAGTGAAGACACTAGTGGAAAAGAACAGTATGGGAGAGGTTGCTCTCCTGGGTCATGGGACCTGTCAGGCTTCAGTGATTAAGGCCGAGTGGTATTAGCACAGGTGGATAAACAGGTCCTGGGCCAGAACAGGGGGGCCGAAGATCCACAGAGGTGTGAACACGGGAGGACTGCAGAGGCGTCTGTCCCCAAGTGATGTGGGACAGTGGACATGAATATGGGGAGAAATGAAACTGGGTCCCTTCTTCACTTCATGGTTATTGTGTCCCTTGACTGCTGAGACTTCTGGAGGCCGTCTGGCTGTTTGCCTTCTACCTCGGTCACTGGTGATAGAGTCCCCAGCCCCCGGGACTTCCTTCAGGCCCACCGGACAGTCCATTCCAGTGCGCGCTGTGACATTAAGGACATTAGACCAGAAAAGCAGAGGTCTTTGTGTAACTTTCAATCATTAAAAGTTGTATAAATATTCAAACTTTAAACTGTAGTTCTTTATTAGTAAAAGAAGGAAAATAGTGAAGCAATTCTTATAAGTTTGATGACTTCATATCTTACTTCAGTCTCCTTAAATATTTCACAATATGCAAGTCTGTTGGTTATTTGACGTGTCAGCAGTTTCTACTGAGGGCTGACCTTGCGCATCAGGAGGCTCCTAAAGAAGCTTGTCAGCCTCCCAGGTCCACGTCCTGTGCAGGGAACGCTCCCCCCTTGCGCTCTGTCCCCCGCTGTACTTTTGTCCCCAGCACGCTTTTGTCTTGTGCAAAGAGGGAAGGCTGCCTGCCCGGAGCCTAAAAAGGTGGGCTGCACGCTGTCCTAATGGTGACATGTTTGTCCCGGAAACCATTCCCGGCTCCTTTCAAATTACTGTTTCTCTTAAAGTTTTTTCATTATTGAATTTCTGTTTGAGGAAGTTAAGTTGCACAATGAGGCAACAAGGAGTGCCCCTGAGGAAGTCAGAAATGAGGGAAACAGAAGAGCTGAACGCACAGTAAATGAGGTCTGAGATGGACAGTCTCCCGACAGAAGAGCGGCTCCCAGACCAGAATAAGACTGAACTGTCCCCTTATCGAAAGCAAAGGGATGTGACAGGAAGTGGGGGGGTCTGCTGCGGAACAGGGCAGATCCCCTGTGCAGCTCGCTGGGTGAGGGGCCTGCTGGCGAGCTGGCTCTCAGCGCCAGGGGTCTCATCAGGAGGGGCCCTGGGCTTGTCAGGCAGCATGTGGACTAAACCTGCTGTCCGAGCTCATCGCCCTGGAGGAGGGTGCATGGTTCCCACCTACCTGGGCCTTCTGGCCGGATATTCCTTGGTCTACTGGGCTGCACTGTTGCTGTTGAGAAGTGTGTTTTAATAATTATTCATATTTGCTTATTTACCTTTTTCTTACATGTTCCTATCTTCTCCTTGTCTTTGAGGTTTTCCTGTCTCACTACAAGCTTTCTATGTGTGAGTTATTTTTATGAATCCTTCAGGCTTGTGCTCCTGAGGATTCAGGTCTTTCTCTATCAGACTTGGGTCATTTTTAGCCCCTCTCTCTGGAGATGCTGCTTTCTCTTTTCCTCGCTCCTCTTGCCTCTGGCATCCTGATTAGATACAGGTTGGACCTTCATGCTCTATCCTCTGTGACCCTTACCGTCCCTTTCATATTTTATCTTTTCATTGTACAGATCTGTCATCTGGCTCAATGTTCCCTTTCAGCTGTGACTGACCTGCGATTTAATCTGCCCACCAAGGTTTTAATTTTTTTATTTTTTGTTTCTCTCTCCTCCTGGTAGTAGTTGGCTCTTACATTTTAGTTTTCTTTTATATTTCTTTAAACATTTTAAGCATAGTTCTTTTGTGTTCAGGACCGCTCCATTCTCAGTGGGATACTCGGGTGAGGGTGAGGGGGTGTCCAGGTCTCACTGCTTTTTCCAGCTGATTCTTCTTCGTGGGGCCTGTTTCCCTGTGTCGTTTCCCATCATGAGCCGTGTGGCTGATCCTAGCATGTGCGGTGCGAGGGGCCTGGGTCGGACACAGGTGGGGTTTGTGTTCACTCTGCCAGGCGCCATGGTGTGCTATTCACATGGATGCACTGTGATTAAACTGCCTGGCACGGAGCTGCTTTTGACTGGAAAGGAAGAAAGTGCAGACTCCGGTGCTGAGAAGGGCTGGCTCGTGACTGCGGGCCCTCAGGGAAGATTCTGTATTCCCTCCCATCAGTGCCTGAGGTGAGAGGGCTCCTTGTCAGCTCCCTTTGCCAGCCCTTCCTCCGAGGGCTGGGTTCTCAGGGGCTCTGGCACTTGCGAGGGTGTCAGTTCCATCTCTCCACCTCACCTGGCCTGAAGCCTTGTCCTTGTTACCTGCTTGGCTTGGAACAGTGAGGCCCCCGGAGCTGGCCAGGTGGTCCCAGGGAAGCCTGCAGTTTCAGGGCTGGTTTCTGGTCTGGTTCTGCAATATTCTCTTTGTTTTGGCTCCGCTAGACATTTTTTATTTTTTAGATTAGCTGTGCATTTAGAAGCTGTGCAGTTCTCACTGCTGCTGTCCCCACTCTAACCTGGTCTTAAGGGGGCCTCCTAGCTTCACCAGGTTACTGCCTTCACTCGCTCAGTTTGCCGCTTCTCGGGTGGGCACATACTGCCTCCAGCCAGAGGATCGCAAAGGCTCCCCGCTGGCCTCCTGCCCGGCCCTCTCCCCCTCTGCACCCTGCTCTGAATTACCTCTGACTGCGCACTGGCAAAATTGGGACTCTTTGAAGGCTCCTCCTTTCCTTGCTACAGTTTCAGATCCCAGTCTCTTGCCCTGTGTCATGACCTGGCACCAGAGTCATTCATAGCCCCTGAGGCTCCCCTGAAGGTGCTGAAGTGTCAGAGGAAAGCGAGCTTAGTCATCAGCATCCCCACGGCTGTGGGCGGCTTCGCTTGTTGTCACGGCTGGGCTTCAAGGGGTGACCACGACCTATTTGTTTGTTACCATGCAGCTGACTCAGTACCCGAGCACATGGTCTGCTTGCCTGTTGGACAGGTTGATTAGCACCTAAATGACCACAGCAGGGATCACAGTGGCTTATTGGGGTCTTGCTCTACGTCAGCAAGGTCAAAACGGTTGTGTCACTTTTCTAAATGAGTGGTTTGAAAATAAAAAAATGATCACTTAGGTTGCTGGAAGCCTGCATAGGCACAGAGCTTGTACACATGCTCTTCAGGGAACCCATCTGTGAGGCTCAGTTAATGTTACTTACTGATTATTTCTCTAAGAACCAGAACGCACCAGGAGTCATTGTAAAGCACTTGCCGCTGTGCTGTCTCGCTGACCCTGCGGCCAGCCTGTGTCAGGGCCGTGGACCCACCGCAGTGACCTAGAGACTGGTCCACGCTGAGGAGAGAGCAGCTGGGTCTGGGCGGCTCCTCTCATTCTGACTCCTGACTCCTGTCTGCTTCCTGGGCGAAGACCTCTTGTCCAGCATTGATCGGCATTTCTTTCATCAGAAATACAGTTTTTAACGCCATTTCAAAGATTAAAAGCATAAAAAGAGAAAGGAGGGTTTAACAGGGTCCGCTATCTTGCTGAATTGTGTGTACTTTCTCCCAGGAATGTGAACAGGCTGCAGCCGGTGGTGTCTCCTCTCCACGGGAATGTCCTCCCTCTGAAAGCCGCCTGCTCACAGGTTTTGTTTTTGGATGTTTCTTTAGGGAAAAACAGAACCGATCACAGTGGTGAAGTTGCTGAGCTGCTTCGATGACCTGGTGGCTGCAGGCACCGCCTCTGGGAGGGTCGCAGTTTTCCAACTGGTGTCTTCATTGCCTGGGAGAAATAAACAGGTCAGCACTAACCGTTTAGCATTTCTGGACTTCTTGGCAAATTCCTCGGGTTTTTTTGTTGTTTCTTTTTTAATATATTTCTGTTGATTTCAGAGAGAGGAAGGGAGAGAAATAGAAACATCAATGATGAGAGAGTCATCATTGATCAGCTGCCTCCAGTGCACCCCTAGCTGGGGATTGGGCCTGCCTCCCAGGCATGTGCCCTGACCCAGAATCGAGCCTTGATCTCCTGGATCCTAGGTCGATGCTCAACCTCTGAGCCACACCCAGCTGGGCCCTCATCGGTTTTAAAATGAGAAATCCTCATCTGCCTAGAAAATGTGTGCTCAGAAAAGCTTAGCACTGTGTTTTTTATAATCAGGCAGCATTTTTTACCTGGGAGGACACTTGACAAAAAGCCCATGTGAGTAATTTATTTATTTATTTATTTATTTAAATATATCTTTATTGACTTCAGAGAGAGGAAAGGAGAGGGGGAGAGAGAGAAACATCATTGATGAGTCATTGATCGAGCCCGAAACCCGGGCATGTGCCCTGACCGGGAATCGAACCCAATCGCCTGGAGCCTAGGTCGATGCTCAACCTCTGAGCCACGCCCGGCTGGGCACGTGTGGGTGATTTAAATTCACTCAGTAATCTCCAGCTGCTCTCTGGGTTTTGAAGGTAAATAGGCAGGTGGAGCCCAGCTCCTCGGTAAACAGGAGGGTCCAGCCCACCCCGAACCCAGAGCTCCCCCTTGCTGTGCTTACTCTCTTCCTCTCCTATTCACTGTTCCCATTTATCCACAGCTGCGGAGATTTGACGTCACTGGTGTTCACAAGAACAGCATCACCGCTCTGGCTTGGAGCCCCAACGGCATGAAACTGTTCTCTGGAGACGACAAGGGGAAGATTGTCTATTCGTCTCTGGATCTGGACCAGGTGAAACTCTTTTCGGAGATACTCGTGGCCTTAACGCTTGGAGAAGTGACTGATGTTGGTGGTTGTGTCCTGTTGGTCGGCTCGTGCTCTCCATCGTTCTCGTGCTGTAGCCTGTTGTGATTTGTGACGTCTTTCAAGGATTTTTCTAATGTTTCATAAGCTCCTACTTCTGTGATCAGAGTGTCAGCCGTTTTGCTGGAGCGGTCACTCCTTTCATTCTCTTGTCTCTTCTGCTTAGAAAATGAGCCACTGTCATTCTAATTCCCTGAAGGATTTGTGGGAGTGAGGTGACACTCTTCCTAATCATAACTGTGGGCGTGTCACTGCTCTTAGTGGTGGGCACTTGCCCCTTGCCCAGCCCTGCTGCTGGGAGATGGCCTCGCGTGGGAGAGGGTGCCGGCGGGGAGATTTGGTGGCAGCACCGGTCCAGCCTCACCTTCATGTTTATTATTTAATTTAATCCCGGAGTGCCCTGAGCTGCATTCTCACCCCAGGAAATGGAGGAAACCGCTCCAAGAGACGCAGTCCCAGTCCAGGGTCACAGGCTAATACCAGGTGGGGCTCCACTGCACAGCCTGCCCTCCCCCTGCACACTGGCCTCGTGCCTGCCTGCGCCCAGCTAGACTGTATTCCTCGGTGGCCCAGCCCTGCTGTTTCGTTATTTGTGGCCTTCATTCTTAGTGCATGGCAGGAATTCAGCAGCTGCTGGCTGAGTAGCTCTTGGCCCTGGGACCCAGGACTGACTTGTTGTCGATGCTCTTCAGCAGTAGCTCAGACTGTCTGGTCTCAGGACCCCTTCTCCTAAAAAGAGGACCCTGACGTGCTGTTTTCTGTATGAGTTCTATCCACTGAGTGCACTGCGTTAGAAGTCAAAGCTGAGAAAGTAAAAAGTACTTATTAAATATATTTTGAAATAATAATAAACCTATTATATGTTAACAAATAACATTTTTGCGAAAATAACTATTTTCAAAACAGATGGAAAGAGTGGCATTGCTTTACATTTTTGCAAATCTCTTTCATGTCTGGCTTAGTGGAAGACAGCTGGATTCTGCATTCAGTCTGTCCCAGATACATTGTTTCTGTTGGAGGATACAAAGAAACTCTGGCCTGGCACAGACGTGTACATGGTCACTTAGAACATATTGAGCCTCTGAGTAAGGCAGAGCTTCTAAATGTTGACCGCTTAATTATATAATACTGAAGAGAGCAGCTTTGTTAGTGTCGCCATCATTCTGATCAGAAACGTCTTTAGCTGTTGGGAAGCCCTCAGGTTCACAAAGTGGATACATGGTTTCAAATTCTAATCTTTATTTGAAAACTTGAATTTTATCAGCCACAAATACTGTCACTTATCTTTGAAGAACAGGCTCACTTTGTTCTTTCTTGCCTGTCAAATACCCCAGTTGGGATGATTACAGCATTCCAGGTAGACAAGGTGTGTGTGAAACGCAGCTGCTCCAGCTGACAGCGCTAACCATCGCACCCATGCCTGTCACCTTGAGAGGACAGGGTACTCCAGGCCATAGCGAACAGAACGCAGGGAGACGTGAGCCCAAGGGCCAAGATTGAATGAAGCTGTCATTTTTCTGCATCAAAAACATTCTTAAGTGATGAAACACTCATTTTTACTGCAAGTGTGTTGTGGTGAGGGCCCAGTGACAACAAGTGGAGTTGACTCCCCTGCTCAGTTTGGCCTCCTCGGGCCTCCTGTGGCTCCACCCAACATGGTTTTTATACCATCAGTACAGTGTCCATTCTGAACAGGGCTGATAAACCTAGTACATATGAGAATGATTTTTACCTCGCAGACCCCTTGAAAAGGGTCCTGGGGACCCTCAGGGACTGCAGGCTACACTTTGAGAACCGCCACTCTGCAGGAAGATGTGTGACGGTGCTAAGGGTCCCCTGTGTCCTTTCCTGCTGCCACTCCCCAGCCCGGCCTGCGGGGGCAAGGTACAGAACACGACTCATGCAGAAATCAGTGTCCTTCGCAGCCTGACCATTTCTTTCCCAGCTTTATTGAGGTTCTCATCATTTCTTTAAAAGACACAGGTACTCTTTGTGAGATTTGCAAAAAAAAAAAAAAGAGAGAGACAAACATGGAAGGATGCATGTTTGTGCAAAATTCAATACAGTAAATTTCATTGCATTGTAAGGTAAGTCAGAAACTCAAAAGCTGCTGTTTGCATAACTGCAGATGTGGGCAGGAAACCTGCTTAATATTCTTGGTGTTTGAGGGGTAAGGGTTTCTGTGTCTTCTGCGTGGTGGCAGTTACATGGCTGCGTGTACTGTGTCTCTAAAAGGGTGTCCTGTACTCTGTGTAAACTTCACCAGTAAGTCTGCCGGCTGCTCCCTCTTCCTGCAGACAGGCCTGTGGTAGCACATCTGTATTTCTGCCCTGGAGAAACTGGTCAGGAGAGGAGTGACCGGTGCACGCAGATCTCTGACATCAAGGAGTAGAGTATCAGCAGCAAAGTGCCTTCTAGGATTTACTTTTTGGTCCTTAATATACTTAATACCATCTTTAAAAAAAATTTCTAACCTCCTTTTTTTCTGACTCAGTTGGCAAAGATAAAATGTCCCCAAAATGGCTTTGAACTCTTTGTGGGGAGGGATAGGATATGAACTCACCTGGTCAATGTCACAATAATTTTATAGAGTCCCATGTGCTCCATTATAATAGAGTAAATGACACACCTGGTGTGGCACTGTCTGCTTAGATCTTGACGAATTCTTCTTTGAATGATCTATTGAGACATCTTAAAAGAAATTATACAGAATTTTTAATGTTTCTTGTCAAGTATGAGGTAGCCTGAGGTAGATGTTAATGTTGACTATTTCCTCTTCGGTCAGGACTTTTTCAAATTCACTGCAGTGTGTTGACACCGAATCTTGAGTTAAAGCATGAATTTTAAGGTGAACTTGACCTAAATAAAAGTCACAGGGTGCTTCCTAGCTACAGAGGAGGCCGGGTAGCTAGCCCCACCGTGCATTGGCCGTGACTGGACTGCCTCCCACAGGGCGTCTGCAGCTCCCAGCTGGTGTTGGAGGAGCCGTCCTCCATCGTGCAGCTGGACTACAGCCAGAAGGTGCTGCTCGTGTCGACCCTGCAGAGAAGCCTGCTCTTCCACACCGAGGAGCAGTCCGTCAGGCAGGTCGGAGCACAGCCGAGGAAGAGGTAAGTTCCAGGTCCCAGCCTGGCGGTTACAGGGGGGCTTGAAAATTTCCTAGGTTCCCAGTTACCAGGAGTGAGCCCACAGTGGCTAAGCCTAGGGTCCTGGTGGGTCCCCAGCCTGCCCAGGACGCCTCGTCCCTGTGCGGTGCAGCCACTTTGGGGTCTGGAGGACGGGGAGGTCAGTTCTAGGCTGAGAGACTGTCCCTCCTTTGACCTGATGCCTGAAAGAAAAACAGTGACAAGAAGGGTCAGGCCACATCCACCTGCCTGCCGGCCATGCAGGAAAAGGCGGCAGCAGCACGCGGGAGACCAGGGCCCTTGGTAGGACTGTGCAGCATGCATGCGGGGCAGGGAAGTGAGGGGTGGACAGGGGCAGTGACGGGGGGGCAGAGCTGGAGGAGTGCCCAGGAAAGGAGCTCTGGCCAGCCGGGCTGGAGGAAGGAGAGGGTCAGGAGCATGGAGAGCGGACAGCAGGCTGGCTTGGAAACTCGGAGGCTGGCGGTGCTGTCAGGAGAAGGGCAGCTGAGGTCAGTTGAGTGGTGCCAGCATTATTCTGTGTGCTGTCCCTCCCAGCCAAACAGTAGACGTTTATTCTCTGTTCTGTGGGGCAGTCCCGAGCTGTGAAAAGACCCAACTGTGCTCCCCTCGGCTTCTCTCTTCCCTGCTGAACGGTCCTCCGTTCCATCGACAGTTCAGCCTGTTGACAGCAGAACCTCCTGTCACCCCAGGAAAGGCAGTGGGATTTGCGGCTTGGGCTTAGTGTCCTGAGTTCCCTGGGCCAGTGTCCCGCCTCTGCCTGGCGTTCTGGCCAGCTTGCAGGCCCACCGCTCACTGCGCTGTGTCTCAGGAGGAAGGTGGCCTGTAAAGATTGACAGACCAGTTCCCTTTCACCATGCCGCACGCCTGGGGCCTTTCTCTGTTCACTTGCCCCCCTCAGACTTTGATCCTCTGGGTTCGGGCTCTGTCCACGCTCAACACCTCAGGTCTACGGCACTGTAAATTATTATGTAAAATTAGAAAACACTATTTTATGGGTAGAACCTGTTCGCCAAAAAGTACTCAAATGTGGCTCATAAAGGGAATCAAAGCGTTTTTAACTCGTCATCAGTGATTTTTCTAGAAATCATCTCCACCAAAATGAAGACACTGGGTTAATTTACTTAGGATTTCAGAATCCTGCAGTGCCCAGACATTAACACTAGTGTTCTTGTGTCTGGTTCCAAGCGACCCCAGCAGGCGCTGCAGTCACAGCAGGCGGATGGAGGTAGGCGAGTTGGGCTTCAGGACCGTTTGCACCTGGCTCTGGTCACCCCAACTTCTCCACCTCCTCCTGACCAGCCACCCACCCGCATCCTGCTCAACGTGTCCCTTCCCCTAGAATGCCACTCCCCTCTTCTCCACCTTGGAACTGTCCACTTGGTGTCCAGGTCCAGACTTCCTATGCCTTGGCCGTGTGTCCCCTTTGCTGCACTCCTGTGAGCAGCTCTCTGAGCTCGGGTGTGGCCCCTGCTGGATGCTGTCGGAGTTGTGCATGGGCACGGCTGCCACTGTGCGTTGTGAGACAGCCAGGATCTCAGCTTACTGATTTCATATGCTGCCCACAGCACCGAATGGTGTCTTACATAATGCAGGAACTCACGGCATGTTTGTTAAGGCGGATGCTTTAGTTACCTGAGGCCAACAAGTGAAAAGAAAGTGACAGGAGATCTGTAAGGGGACCTATAAATAGAAGGAAGCAGATCAGCACACTGGTCACCATAGAAGTGGGTTTGACAGGAAAGGCCGGAGGGAGGGGTCTCCGCTGTCCTGCTGGAGTTCCTTTGGGTCCCTCTATCAGCGAACCTCCCCAGAACAATCCACCAAAGGCAGCGATGAAACGCGATGCCAATTACAGCGTTATCTGTGGATGTTCTGTCAACCTGACAATCTTCAGCTCAGAGTGAACTTGATACCCGATGTCCTTCTTGGACCCTGTCCAGAGGGATGTAGTTGCCCAGGTGCCGTGGGGACCTGGTGAGACACTGGGTACAGAGAAACGCCCACATACCTTTATCTGCCGGGCTGTGTGGGTGGTTCCTGGGGGCTGCCGTGTGCAGTGGCCGTGGAGGGAGACACAGGATGAACACTCGGGGACGTGGGTGGGGTTAGAGGCAGCTCCAGCTGTGAGCACCGCAGCCTCGTGCACAGCATTCGAGCCGTGTGGGGACTTGAAGCCCACTTCAGCCTTGGAGATGGGGGTGGTTATCCCTGGTTTACAGGTCGGAAAACTGAGGTCTAAGGGTTACACACCACCTAGCTATCAGATGTCCATGGAAAGCCGGTACACTTTCTGCTGTTCAAAATCGGAGAGAGATTTTGGAGAGAGAATCAGCAGGACTTAGGGTTGAGCTGAACCTCTTAACACATGAGCTTGGCAGACGTCTTAGGTTTGCAAAGATGTGGCACAGTGGGAACGCAGAGACTGTGGTAGGAGTGTCCTGGGGGATTGTCACGTTGGGAAGAGTTTGAAGGAATCTCCAAACGTGACTTTGCTCTCACTCAGCAACCCAGCAGTTCCACTTCTACAGCCTCGACAGACTGGCACCTGTGTACTGGGAAGTTAGGTGCAAAAGTGCGCATAGCACTGCTGTTCAGAATGGAAAAGTAGAAATAATTCAGTTCCCATCCACAGGAGAGCGAGTAGTTGTGGGATACTGTGTAGCAACAAAAATGAATGTGGCACCACTTTCTTATCAACAAGGAGACACTTTAGAAACATTCCTGTATAATGTTACATTCAAAGCAGATTTCAAAAGTACACAAAGAGCGTCACATGGTTTTTTATACAAATGAAAACATATAGCCCTGAGTTAGGAATACATGGGTTTGTGGCTAGACTATCAGTGAAGGCAAGGGAGCGATAAACACTAAATTCAGTCTAGCAGTCACACCGGGAAAGGGGCAGGCGGGAACCTTAGGGGCACGAGAGCATCGGTGATGTCGCAGACGGTGTATTTCCACAGTGGAGGGATGGGAGCCCAGCTATACGTTCCATCACCAGGCTTCATAATTTATAGATATAGATTGCATATATTCTTTTGTTTGTGTTAGATATTTCATAATTTCAGAAGGGAAATCTGGTCCCTCTTGACAGTTTAGAGAAATTCTGACAGGACTGCCTGGATCCCAGACATCAAGCTCATTCATGGGAAATTAGAGTGAGCACAGTAGTCAGAAGGAGCAGAATTTCAGAGGGGGGAGGCAGGCAGACCGGGATGTGTCAGCCTCAGCTTTCTCTTCTCTAGGATGGAGTCGTAATATTTGCCTCACAAGGTCGTGAGGATTAAACACGAGTGCAGATAAAGCAGCCGCAGTGATTGCGCAGGAAGTGGTGGCCTGGAAACCAGGATGTGTGCTCAGAGTGCACCCTCTTGGGTGTTGTGAGCAGTGAAACAGAGACCTTGTCCCCTGGGCACAGAGATGACTGTGGTTCAGGTAATGAGAAACATGGAAAGGGTTCTCAAAAATCAGTCTTGTTTAGGCTTAGCCAGAAATTACTGTTATAGTTAATAACAGTCATCATTTAAATCAACCCATGTCTGTTTTTTCTTTCTTTCTTTTAATTCCAGCACTGGGAAATTTGGCGCTTGTTTTATACCGGGACTTTGTAAGCAAAGCGATCTAACCCTGTATGCGTCGCGGCCAGGGCTCCGGCTGTGGAAGGCTGACGTCCACGGGACTGTTCAAGCAACGTTCATCTTAAAAGATGTCTTTGCTGGAGGAGTCAAGCCTTTTGAACTGTACCCGCGTCTGGAATCCTCGGACAGGGGAAGTGGCAGCTTACCTGAGAAGCACCTGGGACTTGTTTCCTGTTTCTTCCAGGAGGGCTGGGTGTTGAGTTGGAATGAATATAGTGTTTACCTTCTAGACACCATCAACCAGGTAAGTGGAGTGATTGCACCCATCTAGTAACTAGAGGCTTATCTAGGGCTGCCTTCAGGGTGATGGAGGGAACAGCATAGGTCTTGATGCCTTACCAGTCAAGGAAGGTTTGGTTATTTTTATAGATTTGAAAAAATATTTGGTTTGCTAATCAAAGTCCTTCCCCTGCAAGAAAGTGGGGGGTTGCATTTAAGCACAAATTTAAGATTGTTCTTTGTCATCCCCTGGGTCATGTTTCTTCTGACTGCCACATGCCTGTGAGTGTGTAAACATGTGAGCTTGACAGAAACAGTACAGAGTTAACTTCCGAGGCCCCCCCAGGGCGACGCAGAGCAGGATAGGGGCCTCCAGCTTCCTTCCCACCCTGTTCTCTTACCCTTGTTCCCTTGCCCAAATGAGGAGATGTTATTTTGACATTTCTGTTTAAATCAGGGTGATGATAGATTATTACTATTAGAGTCAGATGTAGGAACTTAAACACTTTCATTTTAGTTTCTCCTGTCTTAAGAGCAGAGCTGGGTGAGGCTGACAGGCAGGTCTTGCCAGGGCAGAGGAGCTCCGTGACATAGGGAGTGGGGAGCAGGTGAGGACATGGTCCTGACAGTGGCCGAGGTGGGGAGATTGTTCCCCAGTCACGTGATTACTGGTGAGGAGCACGACTCCAGGTCACATCTTTGTCAGGTATTACCTGACTGTGGATTGTACCCTAAGAACATCCATGCAGTTCTCATAACAGTGCGGTTACTGTCTGACTTATTTGGGTTCCTACACATGCTGTGTGCCCGGATCTACAATTATTGGTTTTGTGATTTTGTCTTTTGTTTGAACAGGCCACCATTGCTGGTTTGGAAGGATTGGGAGATATCGTGTCTGTTTCCTGCACAGAAAATGAAATATTTCTCTTAAAGGGAGATAGGAACATTATAAGAATTTCGAGCAGGCCGGAGGGACCAGCATCCATAGGTTTGTATTTGTAGTACAGGTACTGTGTGTGCAGGTGCAGTTTTCATTTTTTGACACTGATTACTTGGCTAGTTAAGTGATTGCAGCTTTATCTAAACAAGAAAGGCAGCTGGAGGGTTTCTTACGAGTCTTAAAATACTTTTCCTGCAATACTTTTCTTGAAGGTTACCTACTTTTCAGCCTACATCAGACAGGGTCTCCCCTTAGTAGAACTGCTCCCATGGGTCTGAAAGGTGGGAGGTCGGATGAGGGGGAGCGATGACTCAGTGCCCACTTCACTGACTTCTGATATTCTGGATGGTGTGTGGGATTAACGCTCTGAAAGACCTAGATTTGCATAAGGTTTTACAGAATTGAAACCTGTCACCTAGGACATATCTTTTACCTTTTTTGGAAAAAAATATGTTTTTATTGATTTTAGAGAGGCAGGGAGAGGGAGAGAAATCTAGATACATCGATGAGAGACATCGATCGACAGCCTCCTGCACTCTCGCTACTGGGGATCGAGCCCACAACCCAGGGCATGTGCCCTGACCAGGAATCGAACCATGATCTCCTGGTTCGTAGGTCAATGCTCAACCAGTGAGCCACACTGGCCAGACCATATCATTTATCTTAACACAGTTCTTCTTTATAGAATTGGTTGTTATTGTAATTCGTGTAAGCCCGAATTCTCATGAGCGTAGAATCTTACTATGGATTCTCATGCATCCGTCCACGGTACTTAATGTTTGGGGATGCCCATTGAACTTGTTCCTGGCCGAACCAGAGCAGCTGTGCGGGCCCCCCACTCTCCACCCCGCCTCTCTCTCACTAGTGCTCACCATGTTCAGACACTGTGCTAAGGCCTTAACATTCCTGGTGTTATAAAACCCTCAGAACAACCCTCATGGAAGGTCCTCAGTCTCTAGCTGAGGAAGCTGAGGCTCAGCAAGGTGCGGTGAGGGTCCCAAAGACACCACCTACAATGCGCAAGTGGCACCCCCAGGGGCATCTGGCTCAGAGCCCCCGAATTGGAGGGGCCTCTGAGGTCACAGAGCAGGTTCACAGGTGTTCTGTTTGACTCATAGAGCAGACCTGTGGGAAGTGTGAGACCCATCTCTCTGCCGACACCGCCTTCCTCACCCATCCTCCCTGGGTTTGGAGTAGCCTTGTCCCTTCCTTGCTCTGTATCTCACTGTCTGCTAGGTGGCCACTGTCCACACGCGGCTGCTTAGTACTTGAAATGTGGCGAGTGCACTGAGGAGCTGAATTCTAAATTTTGTTTTATTTTAATCTGAATTTAAACAACTACGGGTCTAATGGCTTCTACACTGGACAGCGCAGCTCTAGACTGAAATCTGCCATTAGCTCATGCAATTTTGCACTGGCCACTTCCCTACCCTGGCCTCACTCAGCAGAGTCTGCCCTTCAGCCCTCAGTGTGTGCCCCGGAGCCACAGTCTGATCCTGACGACCTGGGAGAGCAGGAATTCCGTCCACCCGGTGGATGGCTGTGTCTCGGTTCCTAGAATGTGGAGAGTGCACTGAGTCTGGTGCTCAGTAGATGAAAGTGGCCCACAGTCCTGTGTTGAGGGGACTGTGGCTGCAGCCATTCTGGCCCTGGTGACCTTCTGGGGTCCTGTTGAGGGAAGGCCGAGTCCTTGAGGTAGGAAACTTGCTGGCCCTTAGTCACGGGACAGAGCTTGGGATGGCACATTCTATGCCCTCTTCTCTCTGCCTTCTGCTGGGATCGGGCGCTGTTTTAATGAACATCTGTCTTGAATTCATTCTAATGGAATTACCTTTCCTCCGTGAATTTTGAGAAATTTAATTACAGTCCTGCATCTATTTTTCACAGCCCTCTGTGTAATATTAAAGTATATTTAGGGCACAGGATGAGCGTGGGATAGCACGAGGCCCTTTTTCAGACCAGCCTGTCTTTATAAATTATTTGTGAACCAGAGTGAGAGGCTCTGTACTTAGTGGTGTTCCCTTCCTGTAGAGTTATTTACAAGCTGTGGAGACTTAGTTTAGTGGCTTTGATATGTGAGCTTCCCGGAGAACAGAAACCGTTGATTGCTAGTTTCTCTGCGTTCAGCAGGCCGGTGTGCAGGACAGGTTAACATCCTGTAAAAGCACTTCAGCTTCCTCTCAGATAAACAGGAGAAAAATGGAACTTTTCTTTCTCAGTGCGAGACGGTCTGGAGACACCGGGATGCACAGAGCACGTCCACCTGCCGCCTGCAGAGAGGCCGTCGGGGGCCATGGTCCCAGAGGCGAGGCTCAGAGGCGCGTCGGTCGCCAGCGAGCCGAGGAGCAGGAGCAGCTCACTCAACTCCACCGACAGCGGCTCCGGGCCCCAGGGAGCCCTGGAGCTGGGCAAGGGCGGCCAGCCCGCCTCTCAGAGGTTCAGTGTCATCAGCTCGGAAGACTTCGACCAGGAGCTCATTGTGAAGCCCCTGAAAGTAAGGAAGAAGAGGCGGAAGAGGGCAGGTACGTCTGCAGCCGGGCGCACGCCGGCGCCTCCACCCCGGCCTGAGGCTCTGCTCACTGACCGGCGCCGGCCCCTCGGGCAACAGCACAGGGTCTTCCAAAAATACTGCGTTTCTTCTGAAAGGAGTCATGGTGAAATACTCTAAACATTACACACATGTGCAAGCATCTCCTCGAGGTTTAAATGGCGTACACCTGTGTGCTAAGCACTCTGCCTTTTACATGCTCGGTGGTTAAGCACAGTTTTGGTTCATTCACATCCATTTACTAGACGGAGGTTAGGAACCTACGGAAGGTCCTAAACAAAGCCTCCGGTGTCTAGATGGGTCATTCATGTGACTGTGGGTATGTTTGCTGCCAGGTACGGGATTTAATGTGGAATAGCTTTAACTTGTTACTCCTCTTAGCTAAAGACAACTGCAGCATTGGAGGAAAATTTTTATCAGATTCCTAAGCATTTTAATAACTTTTAAACATTGGTCTGTGATTTGTTTCTTCTTATTTTTTAATCTTCACCCGAGGATATTTTTTCCATTGCTTTTCAGAGGGAGTGGAAGGGAGAGGGAGGGTTGGCGGGAGGGAGAGATGTGAGTGAGAGAGACACATCGGCTGGTTACCTCTCACACACGCCCTGACCAGGGCCGGGGGTCGAGCCTGCCACCGAGGTGTGTGCCCTTGGCCGGATTCGAACCCGCCGGGATCCTTCAGTCCACAGGACAATGCTCTAACCACTGAACAAAACCAACTAGAATGGGATATACCTTTTTTTTTTTTTTTGAAATTGACTTTTACAGAGAGGGAAGGGAAAGAGAGAGAAACATCAGTAGGTTGCCTTCCGACCAGGGATCGAATCTACAGCCCAGGCACGTGCCCTGACTGGGAATGGAGCCCACCTCTTGATGCATAGGACGGTGCGCCAACCAGCTGATCCACCTGGCCAGGGCTCATTCGTTTCTTTTATTTTTCTTAGTCAACATTTCTTGAGTGAGGCCTCAGAGCCCAGTGCATATAGGATGTTTATATACACTTAAAACATCCCTGCACTGGCATAATTTGTACTTAAGAGGTTTATTGTTTACAAGTTTAAAATGTATTTTTCATTTATTTAAAATGTATTTTTTCTTCATTTAAAATGTATTTTTTTTTATGCCAGAATTTAGTTTGGTTTTTAAATTGATTTATTGATTTTAGAGAGAGAGGAAGGGGGAGAGAGAAGAAGAGATACATCAATTTGTTGTTCCACTTATTTACTCATTCATTGGTTGAATCTTGCATGTGCCTGGACCAGGCTGGAACCCACAACCTTGGTGTATCTGGGATGACACACTAATCAACTGAGCTGCCCGGCCAGGCCTTAAAATTTTGGTTTTTAATTCATGTCTTTATGTAGAACCATGCCTCATTTAAAACATTCTTATTTTAAATTAGAAGGTGGAAGCAGGAACACCTGGCACGATTCCCTTGAGTCGACTCCCTGCTGTGAGTTTCCTGGTGACAGTCCCCAGTCCTTGAACACAGACCTGCAATCCGTGACCTCGAGTTTGGGAAGTATCGTGGATCAGTTGAGCACAGAGTCTCCCGACTGGGAAAGCAACCTCAGTGGTGAGGTGGAAGGTGTCCTGCAGGAAAATAACGACCCGGAGGCATTTAGTGTGCTGGAGGTGCCTGAGCCCGCCCCTGACTCACTCAATGGAGAAGACAGCAGTAGAACGGAAACCTCACGATGGGACCGGGCCAGCGAGATGGAGCTATATGGTGGGGTGTTGAATTTACCGTTGCAGCCGAGGGAAGGCATGGAAGGTGGCGATGTCACAGAGACCAAGTGGGAGCCTTGTCCTGCAGATGATGGATCCACTAGCCGACAGTCACCTTGCCAAGAACAGGACAGCTCTACTGAGGCCCAGGAGGTGGGGGGCTTGGAGCCTGAGGACCCTCAGAGCACACTGGCTGAAGCCCCTCTCCTGGACTTGCTCCCAGTGCCTTCCAGCCTCAGCTGGGCCCCCAGTGCTGAGAGCTGGCTGCTAGAGGCCAAAGATGACAAAGGCGGCACTGAGGAGACCAGTGGAGAGCAGGGCCTCCTGACACACATGGAGGCCCCTGGCCACCTCGGCTCAGATCCCTGCCACACCGTCCCAGACGATGACACAGGCCAGGAAGCAGTGGTTACTTCTGAATGTGACTTGGGGAGTGTGGGCGGAAGGCTGATTCCCCCGGGCTCTGCGTTGGCAGCCAGCACCCATGAGCCTCGCCCTGAGCATTCCTTACGGGATCCGGTGCTGACGTCCAGCGACGAGGAGGACATCTATGCCCAGGGGCTGCCCTCTTCCTCCTCAGAGACGAGTGTGGCGGAGCTCGGAGGCAGCCGCTCCCTGCAAGACCTGAGCCAGCTGGCCGCCGATGACACTGGGCTGCTGAAGTCAGATCAGGTGGGTGGGCTTCTCTCTTTAGGGAAACCATTGGCAACCTGGCTGTTTTCCTTCTTATGGTAAGAAATTGTATTTCTGCTGCAAAACCTGCAGGCCATTGTTTGAAGTCTGGGTTGGGGGATTTCTGTTTCAAGGCCCATGGATGGCCTGGATTGTGTGGACATGCATTCCTGCTCAGGAACTGAGTGTGCAGCAAAAGCAGCGTCCACCAGCACAGGCACTTAGTGTGGGTCACCCTGGGGAAGGGCTCAGTTGGCCGGGGCCATTCCAGAACACCAGTGGGCAGAGGACCGGCCCTCACTGGGGAGGAGGCTTGGAGCAGGTGCGAGGCCGGGACTGTCCTCACCTCGTCTTCTTCAGAGAGACATGCCCACGGATGGCAGCAGGAACCTGGCCCTTTCCTGACGGCCAGCTCCTCAGCCTGCGGTATTGGTCCCAAGGCCCTCACTGGGGTCCAGCGGCCTGTGGGCCTTCCAGCCCCATGAACAAGAAGGCAATTATTAACTGCCGTTGGTCGTTTTATATAAAAAGTACTTTTTAATCAGTGCTTGCTTTACTTAGCAGGTAATTACTATTGGAGGTATTTGGTTTGAAAAGGAACCGTGTGCTGTGACTTTCCCTGCTAAGTAGACATGAGGTGCAGGTTATGAGTGTGAACTGCAGCCACGTGTGCTTGCCCCACATGTCTTGCTGGCCTCTCAGTGCCAATAATGGGTGACACGTGGGCAGCTCTTGCATGTGCTGGGCACCATGCCAAGTACTTCACAAGTTTAATTCTTCTCTAAAAACAAAGCAAGCCAGGAAATAGGTCCCATTGTCCCCACTTGACAGAGAAGGAAACTGAGACTCGGGACAGTTGAATGGCTTACACATAGCGAGTGAAGGGCAAAGCTGGCCCCAGACCCCTCGGCCTCTGTGCTGTCCTGTCTCGGAAGTGGAACGTATGGCTTACCTGTTTTGAGACCAAGTGCCTTCGTCAGTGTCTCGTGTGTTCATCTCTTCTGAGTGCCTTGGCTGCCGGGCTGTTCAGTGCTGGGGATGCTGCAGTGCACATGACAGCCAGTTGTGGATGGTGGTGAGCAAAGCACAGGACTGTGACTGCATTGCCAGGCAGGCGAGGTCTGTGGGGTGGGTGCTGGGGGTTCTAGGCCAGAACTTTAGAAAAGCCTTTCCCCAGGGGAAAGGGAGCCTGGTACTCCAAGGACCTCTCCCCCACCTTCGTGACCCCACCTTCATGCCCCCCCGTCCCCGTGCCTCTCCACGTAGCTAGAAAGCCAAAAAATGTTGTGGGGTTTTAGGTGACGGATAAGGCTCGTCCTGGTGAGCATGGCCAGATTGGGAAGGGTGGAGCACTGTTCTCTGAAGCAGTTAACTTACACATGTCAGTAATTGTGCAAATACGTTGATTTATGTTGCAGAAATACAAAGACTTTATTTAGCTTTGATTTTCAAGAGTCCTAGCAAGTAAACCTTAGTCTACAAAATTCCACCAGGCAGTGTCCGCGCCAGATTTCCATGAGCCATATGCTCTGTGTGCACGATGATTGGAACAGGGTTTCAAAGTGTGGTTTAAAAAAACACAACAAAGACAGTGGCAGAGCTGCTTCTCCTGCCATGTCGGTAGTAATTTGATGTACAGAACATGTCTCCGTGTGAGGTGAGCGATACCTGTGGAACAGAGCCAGGTCCTTTTCATGTCAGCATTACATTAGCAAGGACGTCGTAACATGACAGTGTTATCCAGGGTGCTGTGGGGCCTGTAGAGGGGGCGCTTCCATTCGCCACACCCCAGAGATAGTGAGGGCAGGTCTCTGCATGGCTTCTCAAAGATTCTCGCAGCTCAGTACAGCAGACACAGCTGTGTCATCTGCCACAGAACTCACCGGGCTCTCCTTAGTTTGCAGAAAGCTGGATGGGCTACTCCGGCCCCGGCTATGGCATTCTCAGCCTGGTGGTCTCCGAGAAGTACATCTGGTGCCTGGATTACAAAGGTGGCCTGTTCTGCAGTGCGTTGCCGGGCGCCGGGCTGCGCTGGCAGAAGTTTGAAGATGCCGTCCAGCAGGTGGCAGTCTCACCCTCAGGTTTGCCCTTGCCCTGCTTCCTGCCCCAGGGTCACAGCCCTAGCTCCAGGTCCCTGCAGCCCACTCAGCAGGCTTAGCTTTTCCTGCAGGTGTGAGGGCTTTTCTCCAAACAACATGAATTGTTTCATTTTATGTCAGTGTAAATAGATGTTCAGTTTTTGACTTTTTGGGTTTTTATTAATTGCAGTGGAAACACATGAAAGTCTTTTTTGTAGGCTGTACTAATAGTTTGAATTTTGAGCATTTTGGGGGAGATGTTAACATACTTCTTATAAAAATAAAATGCATTTCTGCTTCTTAGTGTTGCTTTAGAGCAGCTGAACTAAGGGAGATGGGCCCATGCATATGTTGAGTATGTTCAGACCATTGGGATTCCTTTTTAGAAATTATTTTTAAATGAGCTGTATATATATATATATATATATATATATATATATATATATATATATATTCTTTGGGTGAGTAATCTAATGCCTGACCTTAAAAAGAAAAGGCATTCATTCTCTGATGTCACTGTCAGGCCACTTTTACCAAACAGGAGGAGGCGTTTCCTGAGTGAGGTGCTGCTGGGATGAGACACCTGCTCGTCTGTTTTGTCCTGGTGTTCCCCACTTCTCCTGATTGGGGGGCAGGCAGGCAGAACAGTGTTTCTGTGTATCTGCCTACAGTACCTGGTTTATCGCCAGGACCTTAGAAGGGAAGTCAGACAGAACTGCGTCTGTGACCTTGGACTGTCCTCTGTGGCTTTGCAGCCGATTTCCCTGAACTCTCCCTGGCTTTGTCACTATTTAAAGCACTAGTGTCAGGGTGGCGCTGTTTTATCTCTTTCCTTGTTTGGAAAATAGTTTTCCTTAGAGACTGACTGAGATAATAATAACCTGCTCCATTAGCTGGCATCACATAGTTTTATTTCTCTTTCTGTCATTTACTTTTGGGTTCATCTCCTCGGCCAGTTAGAAACTTTGCTTCTTCCCTGATTATATTAATTACCTTGTGTTTCCAAATCGTTCGGCCCCTCGTTGCTCTAAGAACTCTGTCTCCACCAGGTTGATGTCCTTGGCTGAGATGGGCTCAGGGGCATGTGTGCAGTGAGCACCAGAGACTCAGGGCGCCCTGCGGGCGTGGCCGTCTGTCCTGATTCCGCTCTCCTTGGTTCGACCCTGTAGTCCAGCCAGGCTGTGCTCTTGGTCATTCCGGGGCGGCTTCTTACACTTTGGTGCTGGCCTGTGCCACACCCTCCGTCTACAGAGTGCCCCCTGCCCTCCCTCCCGCCAACCCTCCCCTCTTCTTGCTATTTATCAGAATCACTTTCTAAGTGAAGGAAGCACAGCCCGGTTCAGGTGCTTCCTCTCCTTGCATCTTGTCCATTTAGCTGGTGCAGCAACTCCTGCGTTTGAGGACACTCACTGTGCCTCACGATGCTAACTTGGGACTCATCTCGGCAAGCCTAAGGATGTTGGCCATGCCTTGTCCCATGTGACGAGTGCCTGTGGGGCGCCCAACTCTGTGCTGGGCTGTTTATCTGGTCTCACCTTGTTTCACAATGAGGAAATCAGGCTTGGAGGCGTTAAGTGACATGACACCCAAAGCCACATAGCTGGCAGGTGGTGGCCAGAGGTTCAAACTTGGACGCACTGAGGGCTCCTTCCCCAGTGAGAGTTGAAGCAAAAGGGATGTTTTAGAAATCTCTCTCCCCGCAGCACTCAGAACGGAATTTTTTCTATATAATTCTCACTAGAATTTCTATTTGCATAGGAGCCCTTCTGTGGAAGATTGAACAGAAGTCTAACCGGGCTTTTGCTTGCGGCAAAGTGACCATCAAGGGCAAGCGGCACTGGTATGAGGCGCTGCCCCAGGCCGTGTTTGTGGCGCTGAGCGAGGACACCGCCTGGGTCATCAGGACTAATGGAGACCTGTACCTGCAGACAGGTAACGGTGGGCGGCGCTCAGGTGTGATTGCTTCTTGCTGCATCTTGCTTCGTTAGAATGACCGGATGACTAAGAGGCTAAACAGCAATTTAAATTAACACACTTCCAGAAAAAGAGTATTGCCGTTCGAATATATTAGCAGTTTCCTGCTATTGATTCACATTCAACCCAGAACAAAGAATTTAGGGCAAGAATGAGCAGGATCACCTGCCATTGTGGCCCAGTGGTTGAGCATCGACCAGTGATCCAGGAGATCCCAGTTCAATTCCCAGTCAAGGCACATGTCTGGGTTGCAGGCTCAATCCCCAGTGTGTGTGTGTGTGGGGGGGGTGTGCATGAGGTAGCCAATCAGTGACTCACTCATCATTGTTGTTTCTAGCTTTCCCTCTCCCTTCCTTTCTCTGAAATCAATAAAACATATTTTTTTTAAAAAGGAAAGAAAGAACAAGATTGCTTAGTGAGGTACAGAAACAGTCTTATTCACAGCTAACCACTGCGTGTCTCTTACCTGCAGCAGCAGGCCTGAGAGGAAAGAAGAGCACAGAGGAGACTCGGGAACTCTTTCCCTGTGGCTGTGGCTGTGGCTGTGGCTGTGGCTGTGGCTGATTTCCCAGCCAGGTCACAGCCGGATTCTCTGCACGTATTTACATGTGGGTCAGGAAGAACCAATGAGAAATAATTTGCTCTAAATAGCAGTTCAAGGAAACTGCCCTGAGGGGAACCTTTAGCTGCTGCAAGAGGCACAGTGGGACTTGTTTATTAAAGTAAACTAAGGAGAGTCAGTGCCTGTGTGCTGTCAGCAAAGTGGGATATGAGTTTCCCAAAGCATCAGATTCACCAGGCTCTGGGAAGGATTAGGGGACAGGAGCTCTTTCTTGATTGTCAAGAGACCATATTGGATTTACGTAAAGATCAGTCTTCTGAGCACTTAGTATTGCTGGTCCCGAGAGAATGTTGTAATCTGTTATGAACTGTCAGGGCTGACTCCCTGGGATTCAGAGCCCTGGCGCACCTGCCTCACCCTCAGCAGGCATCCCCGAAGCTCCTGCCTGAGCCTTGGGGGCAGCTCATCAGCTCCTGGGTCGTGGGCCAGCCCTGGTCTCTCTGGCCTAATTCTGTGTCTCCCCTGAAGTGGAAATAGCTCTGGGGCATTTCAGTTTTGTTCCTGGTGGGAAAAAGGTGCTCCTGCCTGGGGGTGAGGAGTGGGTGACCTCCTAACCAGCAATGCCTTGGGAGCCCCAGGGCAGCGGTTTCAAACGAGCCCTGTTCCACCCAGACCTGCTGGGTTAGAGTCTTGGTTGCCCAAGGGTTTGTCGTGCAAGAAGTCCTACCGGTGATTCCCACCTAGTTGGTGCAAGGAAGTGCACCCCAAGGCCTGCGACTCGGCAGGATGTGTGTATAACCAGTGGGGAGTACATTTAAGGCCACAGAATATGGGGTTTTAGGTAATAGCTGTTCTGCCAGCTCCCCTGGAGTGGCCTCCTAGCTTGTTGGACAGAGGCTGCCAGGAGGCAGGACAAGAGCCTGGATGGGAAGTCACGGGTCCTGAGGGCTGGTCCTGCCACAGCCTTGAATGTGATGGACCATGCTATTCACCTAGGAAATTCGGGGTTTTCAGTTTAGCAGTGGAATACCTCCCATTGCTACACACACACACCAGGTAAAAGCAGGGAGAGGGGCTGCTTTGATAGAACTGCTCTGAGAGGGTGGTTGGAGGCTTCAGATGCCTACCAGCCCAGTGGCAGCTGTGGCCCTCTGCTCACCCTGAGGCTCCGAGGGGTACAGCTGCCCCTCAGGGAAGGGCATCTCAGTGCTGGCTGCTCTTGGTCTGGGCCCTGTTTTTCAGGGTCTGGCTGCTCTCTTGCTCTGTGTGTTTCGGTCCCAAGTCTGTGCCTGATGCTTTGAAAAGCCAGAATTCAAAATGTAGAATTTGGAGTAAGGAATGGTTTATTGATGAAGAAGGCACCAACCTAGAAGACGGAGTCTGGTGCCTCAAATCTGCTTAAGAAAGTGGAGCCCAGGCTTCTTTTATGTCGTGGGAAGGGGAAATGGGAGGGGCAGGAAGTGATGGACCACCCGAGATACCTGGGCGCCAGCAGGGGTCCGAGGAAGATTGTGCTATTTGATATGAGTCTGATCATGCGGTTCCTGCAAACCTTTGATAAACGATCTTTATTTTTGTACATGCTTCCCTTATCTCCTAGGCAGAGGCACTTTCTGGTAAGGGGCAATTTTTGTAAAACTCAAGCCGCAGGCAGAATTCCTCTAGTGATCAGATGTCTACATGCAAGAAGCTATTAGCCTGAAGGCTTGGAACAGCGGACGTGAGGAAGGTGGAGGCGGGCCGGGCATTTCACTCTGGTGCACGGCTTTCGGCCTCTCTCGGGATGTCTGAGATCCCAGATTCTGAATTGTTATTCTTTGGGTTTTCAGGGGGTTCTGAAAAGGCTTCACCTCGATGTTATGTTTCAGCACAATTAACCATTGTATGTTGACTAGACTTCCCTCCCCTTTTTTTATTGAATTTATTGTGGTGACATTGGTTAATAACATTGTATAGGTTTCAGGGGTATGATTCTGTAACATGCTACCTGTATGGTATATTGTGTGTTCACCACCCAGAGTCAGGTCTTCCATCACCATTTATCCCCCTTTACCCATTTCCCCCCCACTCCCCTTCCCTCTGGTAATTGACGAGACATTTTATTCGTTTATTTATTTATTTTTAATTCTCTCCTGAGGATGTGTTTTGTTGATTTGAGAGAGAGAGAGAAACCCGTACACAGTTGCCTCCAGTACACACCCTGACCCGGTTAGAGCCTGCAGCCTTTCGGTAAATGGGACAGTGCTCCAACCAGCTGAGCCACGCTGACCAGGGGCTGACTAGACCTTTTAAAAAAGCCCTTACTATGCCCTGGTAGGTTTGGCTCGGTGGTTGGAGTGTTGGTCCATGGACCAAGAGGTCAGTTTGATTTCCCTTCAGGGGCCTGTACCTGGGTTGCGGGTTCAATCCCCAGCCCTGGTTGGGGTGTGTGTGGGAGACAACTGATCTATGCGTCTCTCTCACCCCCTCCCACCCTCCCACCCTCTCTAAAAAGCAATGGGGAAAATATCCTCAGGTGAGAATTAACTTAAAAAAACAACACTTATTACAATAGAAAAATACCAAAAAAGAAAGAAATAAACAATAAAAGCGAGGTGTGAAATCCTGATCCCATCTTTGGGGGCTTCTGTCCATCTCTCTGGCAGGTCTCAGTGTGGATCGTCCCTGTGCCAGAGCCATAAAGGTTGACTGCCCGTACCCGCTGTCCCAGGTAACAGCCCGAAACAGCGTGGTGTGGGCGCTGACGGAGCAGAGAGCCCTCCTGTACCGGGAGGGGGTGAGCAGCTTCTGCCCTGAAGGGGAACAGTGGAAGTGCGACATCGTCAGGTACCGCAGCATCCTGCGTCCCACCTCTGTCCTTTGCCAGCGGGCCTCCCCTGAGGCACCCAGAGGAGCCTTTCCTGGCAAAGCTGCTTCCCTGCAGGTTTCCATGGTAGCGGTGGTCTCCGCAGGTGTCACAGCCAGTTCGAGCAGCCCGACCTTGGAGGTGCTCTCTGCCCACCTTTTCTGGTGGCTAGACATTGGGCCCGAGCTCAGCTTTTTAGAATGCTGCCTCTCATGTAACCGTGAGCCTCACAGCCACACGTCTCTCCAAACAGTCTCTATTCAGAACTGCCCAGTGTTGGGTGGTTTCTGTTTAGAGTCTCGGATGGTTTAGAACCAAGTAGTTTTCTCTATTACCATCCTGGTCCACTGAACTTGGCCTCCGAATTTTAACCTATTTGGTTATATTATACCATTCAAAATTCTAATTACAGAATTACTGTCAAATCAGTTTGCTAATGTGAAATTATTTATAGTCCTTAGAAAAATCAGATTTGGATATTGGTTTGTATTTAGCAATCCAGGAAACTTGAGCAAGTATTCATTGTAGCCAGAACTGCTGGGCTGGGGATGCAAAGAGACTGGGCCACGGCTCTACCCTCATGGAGCTCCAGTGTGGGGGAGCCCTCTAAACTGACCGATCCAGTTAGTGCAGAGGGTCCTGAACCAGGGGGCAAGTGCAGCACTGAGGGCGCAGGGCACTGTGCAGAGTGGACCCACAGCTGGCCTGGAGGCTGGTAAGGATGGCACCAGTGGGAGGAAGGGCACTGCCCAAAGAGAGAGTAGTGTCTGCCCAGCTGCAGCTGCCTGGCACAGCCTGGCACTGGTGAAGGAGGGAGCAGTAAGGTGGGGGCCCTCGGGGGCCTGAATTCCTTGTGCCAGCTCACTTTTTTCTCAGGTTATTTTCTCCCAAGAGCTTTCCCTGTCATCTTTCAAAAGCTATGACACATTTGAACAATTTATGTTGTAGTAATTTAACTAAAAACTCAAACTTCCTGCCCGGCCCCGTGTGGCTTAGCAGTTGAGCCTCGACCTAGGATCCAGGAGATCCCGGTTCGACTCCCGGTCAGGGCACATGCCCGGGTTGCGGGCTCGATCCCCAGTCGGGGGCGTGCAGGAGGCAGCCGATCAATGACTCTCTCATCATTGATGTTTCAACTCTCTCTCCCTCTCCCTTCCTCTCTCTGAAATCAATAAAGATATATTTTTTAAAAAACCAAAAAACTCAAGCTTCCTTCCTTGGACCTTGTGGGTGGGGTGTCTCTTCTCCCAGGCAGACCATCCCTCAGGACACACCCGCTGCCGGCAGTCCTAGACCTGCTGGGGCTTTGACCGGGTGCTGACTCCCATGTCCTCTCCCTATTTCAGTGAACGACAGGCTTTAGAACCCGTCTGTGTAACACTTGGGGACCAGCAGACCCTGTGGGCCCTGGACATTCGCGGAAACCTGTGGTTCAGGACTGGTGTCGTTCCCAAGAAGCCCCAAGGCGATGATGACCACTGGTGGCAAGTAGGTGTTCCTCTCCAGGGCTGAGTGCCGGGGGTCTCACCAGGGCGGGGGTTCTGCTCCCCCTTTCTTAGCCCCTCTCTTTTTCTTAAAAAGATTGGGAGGTTGGATTAAATTAACAGTTCACTTTTACTGTCTGATGAGTTGGACTTGGCTGTATCCCAGCACATTAGAAGCATCAAGGACTCCCCATCTTAGGAAGTGACTCGTAAAGCTCTCTGCTTCAGTGCGCAGACTCTGTTTATTTAGGTGTTGTTTAGAAGTCTATTATATGTTAAACCCTTGAAGACCTGGCTAATAATGGTGTTTAATTCTGAACAAACATGCTACGAAGACAGACCAGACCATAGGTTTGGAGAACCCACAATTAAAATTCATCTGTCTCTGCTTGTTCAGAAGGCCTCTAAGTAAGTGGCCTTTCAACAAAGAAAGAATTCTCCCACATGCTCCCAGGAAAAAAAGGGCTTTAGAAGATAGGGGGGTTGTCATCAAGCCACCTCTTCGTGACTTGGTACCAGCCAGAGTGGCTGGAATATGTTTTCAAAGGAGCGTCTACTGTCCCTCTTTGGGACCTGTGTTCCGACGAAGGCAGGTGAGGCTGCACTGTCCCCAGCAGCTGTGAAATACGCAGTGTCTTTAGCGTTGTCTCCATTGGTTCAGGTTTCCTTGTTGCCTCAGACTTGCCTGGTTGCTCGTAGGTTCCCTGGTGAGAATGTGGAAAAGGCAGGTGTGTTTGCTCTTTGATGAATATGTGCATGGGTACCTATGTCTCTAATTTAATGTGCCAGGTGCCACTCAGTTATACAAATGACTTTAAAATGTCTTCTCTATACTGGTCACCATCTTACATGGTTTTATACACACACGCTCACCTGTATATGTGTACTAAATTCTGTTTTTAAGTGGCCTGAAGAAAACTAGGTAGCATTTTATCATAATGTTCAAAACATTAGAGAAGTTTAATCGACAGAGGCATCTTTGAAGTATTTGAAAGCAGTTGTTTTAATTACTATAATATTGACTCTTTGTAGCACAAGAGCAGCCAGCATTATGTTTGGCTGCTAAACCTTTATTTAAATTTGCATCTGCTTATCTGCAAATCTAGGGTGCTGGGACTGAGTCTGTCTCAGACTTTGGTATGGCCTTGGCCATGTACCCACACCAGGTACGGGCCCAGCATTCTGGGGGCTCCGGTGTGAGAACCGGGGCTCTGCACGGGGCCTAGGGTTCGGATGTGCTGAAACCTCACTTCAGCTTCAGCCAGGGCAGCAGCTCACAGGCGCAGAGGGCAGTGTTTGCGAACAGCACTGATTGTTACAGGAAATCCCTTTTCATTTTTGTATTTTGTAAATTGAGGTTCCCATAACAAATGGTGTCCCTTTCACTCAGCACTTCCTTGTGTGAGACTGGGTATGTGCCCACACAAGGCGGTCCTGGGAAGAGGGCAGTGACGTCCCCTGTGGTCAAGCCCAGCAGGGCAGCTGTACGTCTGAGTCAGAGGAGTAAGGTTCTGACCTGCCTTTAGAAAGAGTGGGAGAAGTGTCCTTGGGGAGGTGCCCAGGAGAAGCGTCTTTCAGTAATCTTAGAGAAGGGCGTGACCCAGTATTTGAGCCAGGGTGACACTTACAGCCCAGGACGGCCCAATTAGGCAGCTGGCCTGGCATAGTTGTTAACAGTCCTGGTTTAGGTCATAAATTATTACTCATAGTACCTTTTGTTATCCATGGGAAATATCTAAACTTAAAAGCAAAATAACTTTTTCTCACTGATTAGAACAAAAGATTCAGGTGTGAGGAGGTAATGTTCAGTCATGTGCTTGTAATAGATCCACATAATACAAAAATGCATAAAAGAAAAGGTAAACATTTTCCACTTCTAAGTCCGACCCTCAGGGGTGGTGACAGCAGTCTGGTGTGTCCTGCTAGACTTTCCCAGCCCTCACGCTATTGTGCACATGCACGTGTGTTTGGGTGTTCAGTGGACATGGGCCAGAACCTACCTCTTAGGCAGGGAGCCCTGGAAGGCGCTGCACCCGCCCTGACAGCCGTGTCTGCGTGTCCCCTGCAGGTGAGCATCACAGACTACGTGGTGTTTGATCAGTGCAGCCTATTCCAGACCATCATGCACGCCACGCACTCGGTGGCTACAGCGGCCCAAGTGCCCGTGGAAAAGGTGGCAGATAAGCTACGCATGGCGTTTTGGTCTCAGCAGCTTCAGTGCCAGCCGAGCCTTCTGGGAGTCAACAACAGTGGCGTCTGGATCTCCTCGGGCAAGAATGAGCTCCACGTCGCCAAGGGCAGCCTCATCGGTGGGTGGATTCCTTAGGCTTCCTCGTTGGCTTGGTGGGCAGCTCCACGTCAGAGGAAGGTGCCAGCATTTAAAGCAGGGGTGGGGAACCTTTTTTCTGACAAGGACCATTTGGATATTTATATCATTTGTAGGCCATACAAAATATCAACTTAAAAATTAGCTATGGAAAAGGCCCCTAAATTTATTGAATTTCGAGTCCTTCCTGTGGTTACCTTAGGAAGGCCAGACCAATCGGATGTTCCACACCCCTGATTTAAAGGAAAGCTTGAAGCTCTCACCCTGAGAAGGCAACGTAGCACCAGTGGTGGGAGTGTTTGTGGTGGAGCACTCATGCTCCCTATCCCATGCTCGATGTCTGTTTCCTTTCTTCCTCTGTCATTGCTACTACTTGGATCCCAGTGTCTGGTGGTGTGAGATCAGTTTCCACTGGGAGCCTGTTATGATATAAAGCAAATGGAGCTGAGTTTTACATTAATTTTATATTTAAATGAAAAAATATGCCCAAACCTGAAGAGCCTAGGGAGAGAGAATAGTCCATTTCCTGGAGGGAAGTTGTCATGCTGTTGAAAATGCAAGGCTCTGGCCAGATCTGTAAATGTAGATGTAAGTCCACACGCACGGATTGGGCTGCCTTTCTGTAAACGAACCCCTGCTTTGTGAATTTTCTCCAGGGCCTCCCTACCCTGGGCAAGATGGTGGCCCTGCTTGTCGGTATCCACAGAGAAACCAGGGGCCGACTCTCGCAGTGCTGGCATGGACCTCCCAGTTCCAGGACAGGCTAGAACCATCCGTGAGCTTCTGAGGCCTGTGGGCTAGAATAACGCTCTGGAGTGATTCTTTTTCTTTAACCCCCTTCCCTGTCTCCTTCCTAGGCACTTACTGGAACAGTGTTGTTCCCCGGGGGACAGCTTCTGCAACAAAATGGGCCTTTGTGTTGGCCTCCACTGCTCCCACAAAGGAAGGTTGGTGCAGAACGTGTGCACACTTGGCTGGGGCTCAGTTAAAAGCGTGGTCCGCCTGTGGCCTCGCTGAGATGGGGCGTGGCTGTGTGGACCTCAGACAAGGTGGGGTGGGGTGCAGATGAGTAGCTCTTGTGAGCCGGGGGCCCCTGAAGCTGGACTCACTTGATCAGGAAAGAGCATCTAGGGGAGTGGAGCTGACGGAGTCTAAAAGCAGAGCTTCCTAAGGATGGGAATGTACGGTGTAGCTGCTAGGACGGCAGCGGTAACTTCCAGTCACGTGTCACAGGCCCCCTGGGGGGGGGAGCACCCGGCTTCTTGGGCCTTCCCGTTTCCTCTTGTGAATTCTCTTACCTCCCAGCAGCCTCTTCCCGCCTGGTGTACAGTCTCTGGCTAGCCAAAGTCCCACAGCCATGACCCATGAGGGCCGTTCTTCCTCTCCGGTCAGAACCCAGCACCTTCTAGAGCATGGGGCTGGGCAGCAGGAGTGACAGCCAGGGGCCTGGGCAGTCCAGTGACCCCTGTGGGAAGGAGCCAAAGCTGCCTCCCGGGAGTGTACTGAGTAGCTAATGAGAGGACGCTGGACGCCGTGCAGTCTGTGGTTGGGGGCCGTCTGTTAGTTTAGGAGTCAGCAGCACTAGGAGGCGGTTAACATGCTCAGAACAATAAAACACTTTCCCACCTGGTCGTCTCACCACAGCTCTGAAATCAGTAAGCTCTGAAAGCCATAGGTTAGTTCCCAAGTTTGGCACAAACTCATTTGGCAACAAAACCTGACCTGGTTTGTCGAGAGCTGCCGCCAGGCTCTGTCCCATTGGTTGTGACTGCGCACGTTGGCTGCAGTGTCACTGCAGTCCTCGGGGTGCTGCCTGGCCCCTGGGGCTGGGACTTGAATATAGGGTTCACCCATCGCCATGAGTTTTCAAATTCCAAAGACAGTTTGAATTCCAAAGCATACTGGTGCAAGTTTTAAATATACTTCAGATAATATATTGTCACCAAGGTTTTAACTTCTCTGAGGGTTATCTTAAGTGAATCTATTGAAACTAAGGACTCTAAAAATGGAGGGATGGGAAGAGGCGGCTTTCCAGCTCCTGAGCCTTCTCCAGCAGCCTCCCGCCATGCAGGCCTACCCCCCAGCCCAGGGCAGCAGAGCAGGCAAGCCCCGTGGTTCTGTGCTGCTTAGGTCTGCTGACCCCACGCCCCCCAGAGTGCTGATGAGACACACCAAGCTAGAGACCTCCCAGCCCATCACACATCCCAGGGCAGGGCCTCCAGGCCAGCACTGCAGCCTTCATAGAATCCCATAAGCCCTGCTTGCTTTCTTATCTTTAAAATATCTTGGGCTTGTTTCTTCCTCAGTCCCAGGGGCCTCTAACTTAATGCACATAGAGCTTCCGTCACACGGCGAGTGAGCGTGGGAGCCACCAGGTGTCAGCCGCTTAGAGGCAAAGGCTGCCTGCTGCTTTTGTCACTAATACACATGACTCTTCCCCACAGGAAGCTCCCTGTGGTTGTGCCAGGGCAGCAAGGACCTGTACAGCATCAGCACCCAGCACACACAGCCCCGCCCGTCCACGGTGCAGCTGCCTCCCGACACCGAGTTGAGGGCCTACGCCGCCTGCCAGGATGCTCTGTGGGCGCTGGACAGCCTGGGCCAGGTGTTCATCAGGACGCTGTCCGCGAGCTGCCCCACCGGCATGCACTGGACGCGGCTGGACCTTTCCCAGCTAGGTATGCCGCGCCCGCGTGATGGCTGGCAAAGGTTCCCGGGCCCTCGTTCAGCTTGCTTGTCAGTTGCTGATTGCAGGAGGTTGATCAGCCACTCTTACAGATTAAAGGGGCTTCTTAATTTTGTAGCAGCTTTACTTCCCACTTTGGTTTTTGGGGTTTTCAGAACCTGGAAGAACACAGACTCGGAGGCAGTTGCCCACAAAGAACCACTTCAAGTAATCCCGTTGGTGCCACTGCCTCTGCCAGTCTGTCTGAACATGGCATGCTGCTCTGTTCCCGAAGAATGGGTGTGTCTTATGCCAGGATGAGTGACCCGTTTACCTGTCTCCTCCCAGCACAGAATGGCTGCTCAGCTGGCGTGGGTTGGTCCTCAGTCAGACTGGAGAGATGCTGTGCATCTCCCAGCTGCTCGTCTCCGAATCTTCCCCTGGGGTTTCAGAGCAGGCCAAGTGCTTGGTACTGATTATAAATAATTCATTTGTGTTCCAAGAAATAAGAGAATAGAACAAGCCCACATCAGGTTATTTGGGGAAATTCTTGACTGAACAGCAGCTTGGGTGTGGCTGTGTGAAGGTGGAGAGTGTGCCGGGGCTCCAAAGGGTCCACACGGTCTCCCAGGCTGGTAAACTGACAGCCAGCATTGTTTGTACAAGCATTCAGTGTATGAGAATTCAGCCACACGTTCTCACACACACAAAACAGGAGGGGGAGAGAAAGCAGGGGGGAGCGCAGCAGATGCCCTGTCTGCCTTCCTCCCAGCAGCTCCAGCTGCATCTCCAGCTTCCGGGGCTGTTCACCACCCATAAAGTTGGTCTTGGCTCACGTGGCTCCTACAGGCAGAGATGCCTTCGTTCTGTCGTCAGCAAGGCCCCCAAACATACAGCTTAGCTGAAGAAGAGTGCTGGTTCTCAGCTGGAGAAGTGCACTCTCTCCAGAGCGAGGCAGTGTCCATGGTCATTTTGACTACTTATGCTTTGGCCTCCACACTGTCTTTTGAACCTAACCCAGCACCAGCACTGCTCACTTTCCTGCTTTTAAGAGTGTTTGCCAGCTGTTGTTACTGACAGTGACTGACCAGACAAGGCTGAGGCTGGTCATGGCCCTCCTGCCTGCCCCAGGTGCCTTTTGTGTTTTCAGAGAGCCCACCGGCCTGAGCCTGTCTCCACAGCCCCAGCCAGACCAGTGTGGGAGATGCCACAGGTTCCTTGTGGAGGTACAAAGGCCAGGCTTGGTTTGTATCCCCCCGCTACTGAGAGCTTGGGTACAGATTGAGTGGGTGTTGTGCCCGGCTCCACCCACTGGAATTAGCTCTGCTTCCAGGCTCCAGCCACAGCCCTGCCTCCCTTCATGCTCAGCCCGGGCCTCCTGGCACCGGCTGGCAGGCTGGAGCAGGGTTGGTCTCTGAGGTGCCCTTGCCCTTCCCTGGAGTGGGGGCCATTCTTTCTGGGGAGAAACAGTTTTGGTGAGATGGTGTCTCCATTTGAGAGTGGGGGGACCCCAGGGCAACGCCATCCTGAGTCAGGATGTGCTCGGCCGCCTGAAAGCACAGGCAGGAGCTGCTTGCTGCGGACACGGTACTGGAGAAAGGAGCTGATCCACCCTGCCTCTGCCCGCAGATTCATCATAAGCAAACCAGTGTTAGGATCCAGCCAAGCCTGGGATGGGTCACACAGACAGCAGGTGGCAGGTGGCCAGGCCGAGGAGTGGGACTCATAGCAGAGGCAGTGCTGGCTGTGCCTAGAGCTAGGCCCTGGCAAGCTGCTGGCTTCCCATAAACCCAGTTCCTCACCTTTCTACGGGGAGCAGCAGTGCCCACCCTGAGAGATGGTGCAAGTAGGCATCCTGTGTAAACGTGAGCTGTCGCGGGCAGGTGTGACGCCCTCATGGGGTCACTTGCAGCCAGTATTAGCTACACAGGGACTCAGGCTGGTGAGGGTGCCCACTGGGTTTGATGGTGTGTGTAACAGAGGCAGTTACGGGAGCACTGCCCATCTTTGTCTTCATCCTGCTGAGCTCTAGGTTCTACCGATTTACCTGGGTGACTGGCTGATACTGAAATGATGAATAAAGACTCCTTTCCCCATTTTCTGAACTTGGGGGGAATGCAACAAGTCCAGAGTTGTAGGTTTTGTGTCAGGGCCGGGAGGTGGACAGGTGGGGTGGGAGGGGTGTTGGCCTTTCCCTGTGCCTGGGTGGGGGCAGGGCAAGGCAGGCCGGGTGACCAGGTGTTCTGTTACTGGATTCCAGGTAGGGCCTGTGCAGCCTGTGGGACAAACAGGTGAGTCAGGGTTTTTAAATTAGGGGGTATGGCTGTGAGTTGAGGTGTGTGCCCCTGCCCAGAACCCTACTGTGCATGCCACGGCAGGCTGTGCTCACAGCCCACTGGCCAGGTGGGGCCCCACTTAACTCTTGGGCTGGGCGCCTGGAGTGTGTGGGAGGGCAGGAGTGTCTGCCACCTGTCTCGATAGTCTCCCTTATGGACCCACAGGCAGCCTGAGGTAGGAAACTGCAGGGGAGCCCTCAGGGGATGTTTTCTTCCTTGCTCTGCTCTCCAATCCAGAGTAAGCTGGTCTGTACACTGAGTTTATATTCCAGCACTTTGTAAACTTTGTTGTAAAAGAATGTCTCTTGGTGATGCGCACTCCGTCTTCTGCAGTGTCGCCCCCACCGTCAGAGGCTGCCGATGTGCTGTTTCCACATGATTCCCCCGAGCAGCCACCGCCTGCAGCCCTATGAGGGCGGCTGAGATTCTAGCATAACAGTACCTTTCAGTTAGCATCTGTTTCTCAGCTATTTCTGGGATTTACTGCTGAAGCTACTTTATTGTGGTTGGTATAAATCTTTTAATATGTAATTTAGAGCCCCATGGAGTCTGTCTGAACTCCTGGTAAGACTTTCTGTAAAAGGTGAAGGGAGGGAAGAGCACAGGTAGTTTCACTGTAAGAGAATCAGCGTCTTCAAGAAACGCACAAAGGAACACAGAGAACTTTCCATGCAGCGGGAGCTGACGCTTTTAGTTTGTTTCATGCTGAAGGCACATGACGGGATTGCCACAGCAGGATCTGTGCTGTGGGTGCGGACACACGGGCCACCATCCAATGCCAGTGACAGCTGTGGGGTGGCCAAGAACAGGCCACCAGCAAGTGCCAGCACCACCTTTTCCCCAGTTTCAAAGTCCAGATGACACAACCTCCCTTAGTCATCAGAAGACAAGCCACTCAGCCTGAAAATGGGCAAAGGGCCTGAATGGACTTCTCAAGGGAAAATACACAAGTGCCCCGTCAGCACCTTCGGAGAGTGTCAACACCTTGGTTATCAGGAATGCACGTTAAAGCCGAGGGAGGGTGCTGTTCACACCCACCAGACTGGCTGGTGAGAGGCATCACCGAGGCTGGTCGGCATGTGGTCACCTGGGGACACAGGCAGGTTCTCTAAAAGAGGAACATCTGCCCTGTGGCCCAGCAGCTCCACCCCTGGGTGTTATTCAAAACAAACAGCACATATTCCCAAAAGTCTTCCACAAGAATGACCAGAGCAGCTTTACTCCTAGGAGCAAAAAGCGGAGGTGACCCCAATGCTTGGCAATGGGGGAACAGATGGGCTAACAAGGTGTTCAGTGCAGGGGATCATCCTCAGCCATGAAAGGAGCCACACCCTGAGTGCAACCTGGGACTGCTTTTGTGGGTGTCTAGCCCAGACAAGACTCACTTGTGGTGGTAGAGATCCAAGGAGCAGCTAGCTGCCTAGGGCAGAAGTCCAAGGAGAGGGGCCCGAGGGAACTTTGCAGGTGGTGCAGTGGTCCATAACTTGACAGGACGCGGTGACCCAGGTGTGTCCATTTGTCAGAGCTGACAACTGAACTGTGAGGCCCATGCTCCCTGGATGTGGCATCCCAGGGGCGGAGGTAGCTGGTATGGAGTCTGGCCAGGCTTCAGCCCTCAGTTACCCGTCGGCCTCCTGGCTTGGCCACATCCCCGCCGTGGGACCAGGGGCTCACATCTCCCTGTCTGGTCCCAATGGCCTCCCATGGACTGGATACTGGGGTGCTGTGGCCAGGTGCGAAGTGAGGCTGTGAAGACCTGGCTGCGAGCCATCCCCAGCAGCTGGTCAGTGGGGGCTGCTGTGGCTCTTCTGCAGAAAGACTGTCAATCACATGTGGTTTCTCTCTGAAGGCTCCTCCCGCTTCCCTTCCTCTCTAAATCAGCTAATCACCAAGGAGAAATGAAACAGAAAAGTGGGAATCAGGGGAGGCTTTATTAGTTCACCTTAATTCCACTTAGGATCAGGATTGCCTCTAAGGATGAGTCCCTCTCCCCTAATCCAGAATTTGCTGGTAACAGTCACACACCTGATGGAGCTAACAGTGGACCCATGTGGAGATACCAGACCCCATGCCTGGTGACCAGGGCACTATGCTGACGGCATCTGAACTGCCTCGCACTGGCACAGAAGCCTGCTGGGTGGCTCCTGGCAGGTGGCAGGGCAGCCAGAGGCCTTGGTCACACCCCTCCTCTCTCCCTTTGCAATATAAAGTTAACAGATTCAGTGAGAGGTTAGTCATTTTACAAAGGTAACTGATATTTATGCGTTTCCTTTCCTTGTCTACAGGAGCCGTAAGACTGACGAGCTTGGCATGTGGAAATCAGCACGTGTGGGCCTGTGACTCCAGGGGAGGCGTGTACTTCCGCGTGGGGACCCAGCCCCTGAACCCCAACCTGATGCTTCCGGCCTGGATAGCGATTGAGCCACCTGTCCAGGTAAGCTCAAGTTAGCTGATGCCAGCTTGCTCCTCTCTGAGACAAGCTGTTAGGGTGCTGCTGTCCGGGAAAGCACCTCGATGCATAGGTGGCCTCCCAGCGAGGGGGCAGACACATGTCCAGAAACAAGGGCCCCATGTGTTGGCTCTGAATGGAGTTCAGAGCCAACGCTGAACTTTTTCTTCCCCCAAATAAAAATACATTATTTATAACTTTACAAAGTGAGCAGTTTTTTTAAATCAATATCCAGAAGTGTAGAGAAGAAAGTAAAGGTCCCTTAAAATCTTGTCATGGAGATAATCTATCAGTATCCACATTTGAGTGTTTCCTGATTTAGCCAAGAAATTCCTTTTCCCACAGTCTCCCATGTCTCTGTTCACAGTGTGTCCTGAAGGTTTTCCTTTGCCCTTGCCTGTTCCATCGCTGAAGCAGAAGTAGGAGTCCGACTGCAGTGCACGATCTAGTTACCCTTAAACAGCTAAGGGGCCTGGTTGCTATGCTAAGCACATTTCTGTTGAAATTTGTAGTAAGGGGGCTTCTCGTCCCCGTTGTGTGACTTTGTTGGAAGAAACTTGAAGTTGCGATATGCAGGGGAAGCAGCGGGCTTGAATGAGACAGGAAGGAAACCAAGGGTTTGGGTAAAGGCCTGTGTTCATAACCACCTACATTTTGGGCATCATAACCCTCAGGGATGGGCGACAGGCTGAGAGGGGCATGAGGACCAGCAGTCCTGCCCCTTGAACTTGGGCCTATGCTGGGAGGCCCGGCAATGAACAGGCATTGGTCTGGAGTTCTTTCAGCCACTGGTGAGCTGTCCCGGCCACAGGGAGGCTCCGAGTGGCTCTAGCTCCCTCCCAGGGCTCGGGGGAGTGAGTGCAGTGCTGTGTGTGACGACACTGCTTGGACTAGAAAGCACAGCAAATACGAGGTTATAGTGTGAACTGTGCCATGTGCCGACGTACCCTCTGCACAACGTGCACATGCCTGGCACAGGACTGCTTTGTCACTGGCATTGTGAACACCGCGGGTGCCCAGTGAGAATGACAGTCTAGCTGACTGTGCTTGGTTTCATCACTGCTCTCAGCTTCTCTGGAGAAGGGACCCTCTTGTCACCTGACTCCTTAGGTACTCCTTTGTCAACACCTGCCATTTTTTTTCTAAGGTTTTTACCATTTCCTTAGAGTTATAATTCACCCTGTTACGGTATGCAGCTCTGTGGTTTTTAGTGTATTGACAGAGTTGTGCAACAGTCATTACCATCCAATTCCAGAACTTTCCATCACCCTGGAGAGAAACCCTGTACCATTAGTAGTCACTCCTTTTCCCCCCACAGCCCCCTTGCCCCCAGCCTCTGGCAGCCACTAATCTTCCCATACCTACCTGTTTGCCTGTTGTGTATCAATGGAATCATGCAGCATGTGGCCTTTGCTGCCGTCTCTCACTAAGCATCCTGTTTCCTAAGGCTGCAGTTAGTGAGATAGCGTGTATCAGTGCTTCCTCCCTCTTTATGACTGAACAGTATCCCAGTGTGTGGATGCATCTCATTTTGTGGATGCATCGCCAGCTGGGGGACATCGGGCATGTTCCACTTTTGGCTGCCGTGAATAATGCTGCTGTGAACACTCGTGTATGAACCTTTGTGTGGGCGGATGTCTTCAGTTCTGTTGGGTATGTAACTTTAAGTGGAATCGCAGGGCCGCATGGTAAAGGAATGTTTAACTTTCTAAGGGGCTGCCAAACTGTTTCCACAATGGCCGCACTGTTTACATTCCCCAGCAACGTGCGAGGGATCCAGTTTCCTCACCCAGCGTTTCCTTACCCAGTTTTTATTCCGTCTCCTAGCAGGTGTGAAGTGGCATCTCATTGTGGTTTCATTTTTCTTTTTTGCAGGATAAAGTTTATTGAAACAAGAAAGGTTAATTTGTGTATTGTGTAGGTTGCTGGGTGCTTTGATTTATATTAGAACAGTGTTGTAGAGAGGAAAGCTGACTGATCCAAATTGGCACTTTTTATTATAAATCAATTGCTTTTGTAATTGAGACACAATTGACATATAACACATTAGTTTCAGGAGTACAACACAATAATAATTAGATATTTGTATTTATTGCCAACTGATCACCACAGTAAGTCTGGTTAACATCCAGCATGATATATAGTTCTAAATTTTTTTTCTTGTGATGAGAACTTTTAAGATCCACTCTCTTAGCAACTTTTAAATGTGTAATACAGTATTGTTAACTGTAGTCACTGTGCTCTACTTTATAACCCCATGTCATTGTGCCTTTGAGTTGATTTCCCTAACAATTGATGATATTGAGTTTCTTTTCATATGCTTATTGGTCATTTGTGTAGCTTCTTCGGAGAACTATGTACTCATTCACTTTGCTCGTGTTTAAATTGGGTTATTCATCTTTTATTGTTGAGTTGCCAGTCTTTATGTATTCTGGATACTAGACCCTTATCAGATAGATGATTTACAGATATTTCCTCCTATTATCTCTCATGGTCTTTTCACATTCTTTATGATGTCCTTTGCACAAAAGTTCTTTACTTTGATGAAGTCTGATTTATCTGTTTTTATTTAGTTGTAGTGCTTTTGGTGTGCTAAGAACCATTGCCTAATCCTAGGTCGAGGAGATTTATACTTATGTTTTCTTCTAGAAGTTGTGTAGTTTTAACTCTCACATTCAGATGTTTGATTTATTTTGACTTAATTTTTGTATATGGTGTGAGGAAGGGGTCCAAATTCACTCTTATACCTGTGGATATCCAATTTCACCAGCACCATTTATGGAAAAGACTTCTTTTCCCATTAAGTTGTCTTGACATCCTTGTCAAAATCAATTGATCGTGAATGTAAGGATTTATTTCTGGACTCAGCTCTGTTCCAGTGATTGGTAGGTATGTCTGTCCTTATGCCAGTACCACACTGTCCTGATTATATAGCTTTGTCATACATTTTGAAATCAGGAAGTGATCTTTCTTTTCCAAGATTGTTTTGATTACTCTGTCCCCTTTTTTATCTGTGTGAATTTTAGAATCAGTCTGTCAATTTCTAAAAAAAAATGTCAGCTGAGATTTGTATAGCAATTGTGTTGCATCTATAGATCAAAACAGTATTACATCTTCCAACCCATGAACATCGGATGTCTTTGCAAGTTTTTTATTCTTTTGGATGCTATTGTACGTGGAATTGTTTCTTAATTCCATTTTCAGATTGTTCATTGCTAGTGTAAGTTTATGTATATTGATCTTGTATCTGGAAATCTTGGTAAACTTGTTTATTAGTTCTAATAACTTTTCCTGTAGATCTTTTAAGATTTTCTATATACAGGGTCATGTCATATACAAATAGAGATAATTTTACTTTTTCCTTCCTATCTGGATGCCTTTTATTTCGTTGTCGTGCCAATTTCCCTGGCTGGAACCTCCTGTACAATTTTGAATGGCACTGGCAAGAGTGGACATTTCCTGACTTATTCCTGGTCTTAGGAGAAAGCATCCTGTCTTTCACCATTAAGTACGCTGTTAGCTGTGACTTCTTTTATAGGTGCCATTTTACAAATTGAGGAAGTTCTCCTCCATCCCTAGTTTGTTGAATGTTTTTATCATGAAAGAGTGTTGGATTTTTGTCAAGTGCTTTTTCTACATCTAATGAGATGATCATGTGAGTTTTTCCTTTATTAATATGACACATGAACTTGATTGGCTGTGTATGTTGGACCACCTTTTATTTCTGGGATAATCCTACTGGTCATCATCACAATGTTGAGCAACATACACCGTGTATGTTGCTGGGTTTCATTTGCTGGCATTTTGTTGAAGATTTTTGTGTCCATTTTCTTTTCTTGTTGTGTGTGTCTGGTTTTGGGATCAGGGCAGTGCTGGCCTTTAAGTGAGCTAAGAAGTGTTTTTTCTCTTATATTTGTTGGATGAGTTTCTGAAGGGTGGGTATTACTCTCTAAGCATTGGTTAGAATTTATCACTGAAGACCTGGGTTTTTCTTTGTGGGATGGTTTTTAATTACTGATTCAGTCTCTTGGTGTAGGTCTGTCCAGAATTTTCTGGTGGTTTTCTTGATTCAATATAAATAGTTTATGTCTTTCTAGGAATTTATTCATTTCATCTGTGTTGTCTAATTTATTGGCATCCAGTTGTTCATAGTTTCGCTTGTAATCCTCCTTATTTCTGTAAGGTTGGTAGTTATGTCCCTCTGTCCTTTCTGATTTTAGTAATTTGAGTCCCCTCTCTTTTTTTCTTAGCTAATCTAACTAAAGGTTTGTCAATTTTGTTGATCTTTTCCAAAACTAACTTTTGGCTTTGCTGATCTTTCTCTTTTTCTCTACTCTAGTTCATCTATTTCTATTTCAGTCTTTTTCTTTCATACTGTGCACAGTGCTTTGCTTGCTGGTGATTGCTAGTGATCGCTCCTAGCAGTGTTTGTCACAATGACCATGCCCTGTAGATGACCTAGAGCAACCTTGGACTGGAAGGGCTGCTGGGTGGACAAGTCCGGTGGTGGTGAAGGGTGCTGCTGGGTGGGGTGGGAGTGACCAGGCAGTGAGCGAGGACAGCAGGGGCCCAGCCAGCCAGCCTGTCTCTGTTCTTGCTCCTCTGCGGCCACCAGGCCCCTGCTGCCCGAGGTTCAGCCCTTAAGGCTGTTTGGGAGACGCTAAAACCGCAAACTCCTCTTCCTTCCTCCATTTAGACTCTAGAATAACCTCTTGGAAGCAGGGCTAAAATTGGGCAAGGACGCTGTACGTGTAGTGCTCACAGCCTTGCCCAGTGAAGTGGCCACAGCGAACAAGCTCCCCTGAGAGGCCTGGAGGTTGTGCTCTGAGTCAGTGCAGCTGCTAAATGCCTGTTAAACAGGAACTGCATCAAGCAGTGTGCTGAGCAGAGTCCATTTCTCGCGCGTGTAGCTTTCAGCACACTGTAGAAGAATTCGAGTTGCCATGGACTGTGTACATACAAAATGCTTTTCATAGTAGTTCCTGGGGGAAGTCGGGTTTTGCATTTGCACTGGCCTTTCCACAGCACTTTCCCAGCACTGCTCTGTCCACCGTCCTGTTTCACCCCAGGGGTAGCCGTCAGGAGTGGCTCTCCCCCCAACAGGAAGCATGCTACTTGCTGAGTGACTGTCGGGCGCCACAACCCTAGTGAGTGACCCAGCCTAGACTGGGACCCAGGCCCACCATCCTAGCACGGTGAGTGGGGTCCTTCTCCTGGGCAGCCGAGGCTGACCGCTTAGTTGCTGAGATCTGAAGTAACCACAGGCACTGAGCACTTAGTGCACCGCCCCCCCATCCGGCCTCACAACACCCAGTATGCGATTATTCCTGCCCCGCTCAAGAGAACTCTGCTCGGGGAGGATCAGAAAGTTGCCAAGGCCTTGTGGCTAGAAGGTGGCAGGGTGGACTCCATGTGTGTATCACCCAAGCTGCGGGCTAAGGACCAAGCCTGGGCCACAACACTGACTGCGTCTCCGTGGCTCGCACAGGAGCCGTGACCTCACACATGCTTTTTTAGGACAAAGCTGCCCAAACCTTGAAATTGCAGAGTCCTGCAAAGATGGGTCCAGCAGTGGGAGGGGAGGCGGCCCCATGGAAAGGCATGAGGAGGCCAGACTACGAGGCTGATCAGGTGTTTGGACGTGAGTGGGGTCACATGTTGCGGTCACGATCCACCTCCCTCTCCATCCTATTGATTCATCGCGCCTGAGCTTTCTGGCCGGCGTGCAGGATGTTCGCACTGGGACAGATGGAGGTGGCGATGGAAGCTAAAGGGCAGGACGAGTGAGCCACAGGAATCGGATTAGCCGCAGTCTCTGCTTCTTCCGAGTCTCCTCTAAAACCTCCCTCCGGGAGTAGTTTCGGGTGAAGTTTTAACAAAACACTAAAAACAAATGACTCAGTTGTCAGACTTGCTAACGTGTAGAAGGATTTGGAGAAAATATTTGGAGTTGTGTTTAGCATCTTTATTTGGAGTTTGCTGCATCAGTTGGAACATTTCTGTCTACGTTAAAATTAGCTCCGAAGCTAATAGCACAGTTGATGTGATTTCCCGGCGCTCTTGGCATTTGGTGTGGGGTGCAGGATGATGGTCGACAGGCGGTCTGGCAGGTGATCCAGCTCCCTTACGCCAGCAGGGCCCTGCCTCTTGGTTCACATGGAAACTTTGCCTTTATGTTCCCCTCCGCCCCCTGGTCCCCTCTGGGCCCTGACCCCTTCCACCCCCTGGTTCCCTCTACCCTGTGGGCCCTAGTGGCCCTGTCTCACGGGTGGGACGCTCCCTCCAACTCACCCATGTGGACTGGCTCTGTCGGCTTCTCTGGGGCCCTTTACTCTGCCAGGATTCCAGCTCCGGGAAAAGACAAGCCTGGGAAACCAAGACAAACATGGCTGCAAATGGCCAAACTAACCTTTAAAAACGTTTGAAATTCTGCTGCTTTGGTCATATTTAGCTACGTGAACAGCAGGATAAAACAAGCAAGGAAGCGTGGTGTCTGTGTACCCTCGAGACTGCCCTGCTCCCGGATGCTGCCCGTGGGGATGGCTTGGACTTGCCGCGCCTTCACTGTCAGGGTCTTTAGAACGTTCAGCCCTGACGGCAGGAAGGCTTTCGCCGGAGAAGCGTCAGTGTTAGAGGGGACCCCTCGCCGCCCAGGCTGCACCTCCACTGAATGAAATATCATCGCCTGGCCAGGCGTGGCTCAGCGGGTGAGCATCGACCTAGGATCCAGGCAATCGGGGTTCAATTCCCAGTCAGGGCACATGCCCGGTTGCAGGCTCAATCCCCGGTCAGGGGCATGCAGGAGGCAGCCAATCAGTGACTCTCTCATCACTGATGTTTCTCTCTCTCTCCTTTCCTCTCTGAAATCAATAAAGACATATTTAAAAAAAAAAAAAAGAATAAAACATCATCTCCAGACACCAGAACAGAGCACAGTCAAAGGAATTTTACTCTTTGTTCCGATCTGAGGCAGTGCTACATAACCCCCAGTGCCACTCTTACTGCCCCTGCCCTCTGGTGGCATTCCCGAGCTGGCAGAGGTCACCACGTCAGGGCACAGAGGCAGTGGGAGGAGAGCCCACTCCCCTGGGGTATTTCCCCCTGGAACTAAAGCGGTAGGCCTCGGGGACGATGAAAGCAGCTCTGACCTCATTTGGGATGCTGTGGGTTAGAGCCCTCTCTCAGTCCTCATGAACAGCACTGGGCAGCAGGGCAGCCCCTCCTCTGGACAGGACCTTCCCTGACAAGGCACATCCTTCCCGTGGCAAAGGAGTCTCTCTGTTCTGGGACTGGGAGCAGGGAGCTTTGGACCCAGAGCAGTATACAGAATGGCCCTGGGAGTCCCCAGTTTTTAACAAGAGAAGAAATGCTGCTGGCTGCATGGCAAGTGCCTAGGAGGCCTCTGCTCCGTGAGGGGACATGCAGTCACCCAGTGGAAACTGCTATGATCAACGCATGGCCTTGCGGGAGAGCTCAAATTCCCATTGTGCTCATAGTAGTTGTTGAGTGAAAACACCAGTTATAAAACATGTCTGATGAGTCCGTTTTTCTGTAAAAAAAGTACATTGTAAAGTCTGGAAAGATACACAGCAAAATACTAACATGCGGCTGTTTTTTTCTTCCTTAGTTGACCTCTTTTTTCTCAGCATCCTGCTGTTAACATATTAGTTACAGGAAGTACACTGCTCTGAATAACGTATTCATAAGAACCTGTCCTAGGAAGTGATCAGAAATGTTCTCAAGCTGTTTGATGTCACTGTATAAACAGGAGCACGAGGAGTCCACTTAGCGAGTTATTACAGCAGCTTTATAAATAATTGAGGATGCACTTGAAAATCGTGTTCTGGCGAGTGGACAGGGAGGACTGTTCCTAGTGGAGTGGGGTTCCAGTGGCTCTGGAGCTGGCCTTGACCACTTCCCAGAAACAGCCCAGGCTTCCCGTGCAGTCAACAGTGTGACCTGTTTTTCCCCCCCTGCCCCGAGCTGTGCCAGGATGAGGGGTGTCGTGCACACCCGGTAAATGGCATCTCTTACTGTGCTCACCGTGTGCTCGGACTGCGTGGTGTGGTTCTAATTTTGTGAAAAACAGAAACCAAAAACGAGGAAATCCCACTAAATGCCTAGAAGAATCTACAACAAAGTTAGTATTTTTGGTCAGGAGATTACGAGCGATTATAAAACTCATTTCTGTTTTCCATGTTTACCTATAGCGGGCAGCAAGTTTTGCTATAGAGAGAAAAGCAGGTATACTTGACTTTGTTGGGTTGCGGGCAGCAAGTTTTGCTATAGAGAGAAAAGCAGGTATACTTGACTTTGTTGGGTTGCTTGTGACCGTGGCTTAATTTCTGGGAGCTCCTGTTGCTGTTTGCAGTCATCAGATCCTCTCTCGTCCCTGAGCACGTTGTTCAGCTCTGCTCCCCCATGTCTCCGTGTCCCCAGTTGCTGTTCTCGCTCCTGTGTGCCCTCCATGGCAGAGGCTTTCCCCAGGTGGTGGGGGGCTTGGGTACGGGAGCCTGAGGGCCTGGCGGGGCGCAGGGCCCGGGTGTCTGGCACCCCCGGGCTGAGGTGGCCTGGCTGGGAAGTGAATGCCTGCGGTCAGCTGCTCCTGCCCCCGGCCCTGCTGGGCCTCCCTCACCCTCTGTCCTCCAGCTCCCACAGCTGTGTGGCCGTTCTCGCACCCATTCTCCCTTTGTGAGACTTGAACCTCTTTTTAACTCTCTCCCTCTCGGCGTAGTGCTGTTTCCAGAGGGAGTGAAAGCCTGGCGTGTGTGTTGGTTCTGGAATCATCTCCCAGGCAGCCTGGCAGCTTCAGAGCTCACAAGAGATTGGGGCCCACCGAATGTTGAGAGCCATGTGCATGTCATCCCCACTCCACACTCCTGGTCATAGACCTCAGAGGATGTCCACTTCTTCTGTCCACCTTCCTCCAGTCCTCAGGCAGCCCTGGCCAGTATGACTCAGTGGTTCTGTGCACCAAGTGGTGGCTGGTTCGATCCCCGGTCAAGGGCACATGCCCGGGTTGTGGGCTCGATCCCCAGTAGAGGGCGTGCAGGAGGCAGCTGATCAGTGTTATGCTTTCACATCGATGTTTCTGTCTCTCTCCCTTCTTCTCTCTCTGCAAATCAATAAACTACTCTTTAAAAAAAAAAAAAGGCAGAAGCCCAGTACCCCCCAAAACTGCCAGCAGCAGGGAAGGTCTACATGCAGTCCTGGGGACCTCCCTGTCAGGAGGGCCTCCCCAGACCTGCATGTACAGCAGCTGGTCATCAGGGCCTTAGCACTGGGTCATTCATCTGAGCAGCTGCTGTGTGACGAGCCTTCGGAGACACCCAGGGGCCAGCACTGCAGGGATCAAGTTTCTGCTGTCACAATCTTGTGGGAGCCCTGGTGCTAACCACAGCATAGTCATCGTGTTGGAACCTGTGACAGTGTCTCGAGTGCTGGACAGAAAAGCCATCACAGTCCATGTCACAGCCTCTTCTCAGGAAGAACAGAATGTGAGTGCCACCTAGGAAACCCTAGCAGATGCTGAGTGTCTGAAGTCGCCTCAGGCCAGAGGCAGAGGCCTCGGAAGTCACTGGAGCCAGGGCAGGAGTCCCCAGTGGAGAGGACCTCTGCTCTGCAGCCAGCCACCTAGGAGAGGAAAGGAACCCAGAGAACCCAGCTGCTGGGCCTCACTCAGCCAGGTCAGCATTTTCAAACACTGGCAGAACTCATTCTGCAGTTGAAGTGTGTATGTGAGCCAGATGTGCAACAAATGCTAGCAGAGCTGCTCCCCGGAAACTGACGGGTGCCTTCTGCAGGGTTCCGGGCAGCACAGAGCCAGGGCTTACTCCCTGGACTGTCTGCACGGCCCTGAGGGCTCTGCACAGCAGGCTGGGCAGCCAGAACCCGTGCCCCAGTATCAGAGCAGGGAAACTCAGCCAAGCTGCCTGGAAGGTCACCTGTATCACCGCTGGCTGGGGACACACAGCCCAGGGGAGGGGATCTGCCCCAGGTCACAAGCTGAGTCAGAAAAGGTGTCCAGGCCTCCCGACTCCTCGGCCCCCTCACCGTGAGCATCACTGGTACTTTAAATACAGGCCTGTTGCCATTGGAATCTGGTTTCAAGCTTATCGGGGAGAGGATCTGCCACAGGAGAAAACGTAGACCAAGGAAGTCGGAAAGCACAGCCACCTGGGGGCCGAGTGACAGGGCGGGCAAAGCCCCACCCAGCACTGGGCGGCCCGTGGTGGTGAGACCTGGCCCCTCACACTTCCGAGGGTCTCTCCAGTGTGCTTCCTGCTGCTCCCTCGCAGGCTCTCAGCTGAGCCACTCGTGTCCCTGAAACGTTCCTGCTAAATTTTATCCAGGTTCACATAAGGTCCACACCGAAATAACCTGTCTAGATGCTGCGTGTGTGTATACAGGTCTGTGTGTGCACGTGTGTGTGCAGGTGTGCGTTCGTTCCTTAGGATAAAGGCTCAGCTGCTGCAAGTTTGGGGAAGTCTGGTCTGAGCCCCCAACACCTCAGCCTAGGCTCGACTCAGGCAGGCCCCTCACCTCCCAGCGTCAGTTTTGTCCTTTTGGGCACCTAACACGTGAGGAAGTCATGCTTAGCTGGTCTCCGGGCCCCGCCCAGCCTTGTTGGACAAGCCCTTGAAACTAAAAGCAGGGTTTCTCTTAGGAAGAGGCTTTGTTTTTTCTGGAGCCTGGACTTAGTTATTGTTTGGAGTTACCGGGGCCTGCTGTCCCCTGTGCCAATTTCACAGACGTTTCATGAGTGGGGATCTGTGAAACCCCACCACACTTAGGAGCTCCGTGGGGTGTGCAGGAGGAGCATGACGGGTTCCTTCGCCTGGCTAGAGGGTCAGGCGTGGGCGCACCTGGGGGCCAGCGGGAGGAGCCTGAGTGCAGGCCGCTTGGCTGGGAGATGGGGCGGCGGTCCCTCAGGAGGCTGATGGGGCAGCAGTGTGTCACCTGGGCCTTGCAGGGCAGGGAGGGTTTTGACAGCGGACTCACGAGGAGGAGTCCAGCAGGGAGGGTGAAACAGCCTGTTTGTTTAGAGCCGACACCCAGTGCTGGAGCACCTGGCCAACCATGAGGCCAGAAAGGGGGTGGCACCCGCTGTGGAGGGTGGGGTGCCACAGGGCCAGGGTTACCCTGCAGGCAGGGGGGCAGTGGCCAATGTCACTTGCCCATTACAGATTATCCTGCAGCCCAGGCAACATGGTGTGGTGTGGGGACACCAGCTAGGAGGCCCCGAACAGTCCTGGCCGCCCACAGCCAGGGCTGAGGCCAGACATGCCTTCACACGTGAGTGTGCCGTGCGAGGCACCATCCTGTTCTCATGGAGCTGCTGTCTCATCAGATCAGATCATGACCCAAGTGAGTCCCTGGGAGAGGGTGATGGCTCCCACAGGAGAGGTGTGGCAACCGGAGGCCGGAGCCATCGGCCAATGTTACCAGAATCACTACTCCTGGGAGTGTGGGGCTGGCACCGGGATTCTTCGGGGGATGTATTTGGTAACAAAACTGGAGTCCAACACTCAGAAACAAGCTTGTCTTATCCAGGGAACACAGGTTGAGTCGCATTTTAATCTCACGTCATCTAAGCCAAGCATTGTTTTCACTGAACCTGACTGCTGAGTCCCTAAACCCGAGGACAGTCACTGAGTCACTGAGCCCAGGGCAGGCGCCCACATACACGCAGCAGGACCTGGGGAACAGCATTGTAGAAGCAGCTGTCACGTGAAGGCCACTCCTCAGCTTGGACTTGTGTCCAGTCAGGATCCAATGTGTGAACTAAGTTCTGTCTGGAGAGGCAGAGGAATGATTTGCCCTGGACCACCTGTGGCCTGCAGTGCACGCAGTGTGGTCTCATTCGTTCATAATGATTAGTGGGCCGTTGTCTTTGGAGAACATGAGATGGCCACTCGGGTTTTTTTCTCCCATGAGGTCTTGTTTAAGGGAAACTTTACAGATGAGAGCACCCCATTGATTTGTAAATATGAAAGCATGTTGACGGCTGTAATTAAACCACTGGGCATGTCCACAAATGGGTGTGGCTCCTGCCCCATCACCCACCTGTAACTTTATTTATTTTTTATTTTTTAAATATATCTTTATTGATTTCAGAGAGAGGAAAGGAGAGGGAGAGAGAAACGTCAATGATGAGTCATTGATCGGCTGCCTAGCCCGCACCCTGGGCATGTGCCCTGACCGGGAATCGAACCCTGATCGCCTGGATCCTAGGTCGACGCTCAACTGCTGAGCCACGCCCAGCCAGGTCCACCTGTAACTTTAAAGGGCACATAATAAGCAGGGGCAGGTCGGCTTGTGCACGCGGGCACACACACACTCTTACAGGCACACACAGACTCTTACAGTCGCACACATACACTTTTTTGCACACACACAGTCAGACGCACACTCTTACAGGTGCACACACATACAGGCACACACAGGCCTCGGAATCACACCCAGACTATACATGATTTTTTACCATTTCCAAATGGTTTTTGAATCTTAAATTCCTTACTTTATTCTATAAGTTGCACCCTTCATTCATTTTTAAAATTTTTATGAAGTTTTTAGTATGAATTAGCGAAAAGTTTAGGCTGCCAACTTTTTTTTAAATTTAAATTTTTATTGAGATAATTGCCAATCCACTTGTAAGAAATAGTACAGCCTCACGCACCCTTTACCGAGTCCCCTTGTGGTGATGTCTTGCCAAGCAGCAGGACACCGTCACAAGCGAGGCATGCCAGCATTTTCTTTGTTAAAAAATTGTGCTGACAACCAGTGACTCTCTCATCATTGATGTTTCTGTCTCTCTCCCCCCCTCTCCCTTCCTCTCTCTGAAATCAATAAAGATATATATATCTTTTAAATTGTGCTAAAATACACATAAAATTAGCAATGGTGGCACTTAGTCTGTTCACAGCGCTGTGCAGTCTTTGTCACCATGTAGTTCTAGGACATTCTCATCGCCCCAGAAGGAAGCTGTGTGCCCAGGTCACTCTCCAGCTCCCTCCAGCCCCTGGCAACCACTGACCTGCTTCCTCTCTGGGCTTTCCTCCTGGATACTCACATAAATGGAATCACAGGACATGAGGCCTCCAGAGATTGGCTTCTCTCACACCTGTCCTGTTTTCGAGACTCATGTTGTGTCAGGGTCAGTCCTGAGTGAGATCCCACCCCAGGCGGAGCTCGTCCCCTTGTGCTTCGCAAACTCTGCGTGTTCAGTCGTTGAGGTGATTATGCCTCGACTCCCTGAAGGCTCAGGTGATGGTTAGCTCTTTTTAGCAATAAAGTGTTTTTTCGTAAGGTGTGAACATTGTTATGTTTTTTTAGACATAATGCTGTTGCACACTTGATAGACTACCGTGAAATAACTTTTATATGCACAGGGAAACCATAAAATCCATGCGACTCTCTCCTGCCATACTTGCTCTGCGGCAGAGGTCTGGCCGGACGCACCGTCTCCAAGTCGGCCTGCACACTGAGGCGCCGTGTGGCATTTTGTGTGTCCCTATGCCTGGAGACGGGCATCTGGGCTGTCTCCGCCTTTTGGCTCTTGCGAAGGTGCTGCTGCTGTGACATTTGTGCGGCTGTAGTCTGAACGGCCGCGAGCTCCAGCACTCCTGGTGTCTCCTAGGACGGGGTTGCTGGGTCACTTGGTAACTATCTTCAATGGTTGCTGTTTTCCAGCTGCAGCATCTCATCCCCATCAGCAGTATAGAGGGCTCCTGTCTCCACATCCTCTCCATTACTTGTCACTTTCCCGGTTTTCTTTTTCCAGATGTCCTCGTGGGTGCGAAGCGGTGTTGCATGTGGCTTTGGTTTCCATTTCCTAAGGGCCAATAAATGGCAGTGAGCACCTTTTCACGTGCATGTTGGCCTTTGCTTATCTTTGGAGAAATGTCTCTTTAAAAAAAAATTTTTTTATTATTGATTTTTAGAGAGAGATGAAGGGGGAGAGAGACAGAGAGAGAGAAACATGGATCGGCTGCTGCCTCCTGCACACCCCCTACCAGGGGTCGAACCCTGACCTGGTGTTGAACCGGCAACATTTTTGGTGCACAGGGCAATGCTCAACCAACTGAGCCACACCAGCCAGGGCTGGAAAAATGTCTCTTCAGGTCCTTTGCTCTTTAAAAAATTTGATTGTTGCCCAGCCAGCATGGCTCAGCCCTTGAGCATCGACTTAGGATCCAGGAGATTGCGGTTCGATTCCCGGTCAGGGCACATGCCCGGGTTGTGGGCTTGATCCCCAGTCGGGGGCGTGCAGGAGGCAGCTGACCAACAACACTCTCATCATTGGTGTTTCTGTCTCTCCCTCCCTCTCCCTTCCTCTCTTTGAAATCGATAAAGGTAGATTTAAAAAAATTTTTTTGTTTTCCTTTTTGTTGTTGGATTTTAAAAGTTCTTTATTCAGGGTTCTGGACCCTTATTAGATACATGATTTGGAAATACTTTCTCCCACTCTGTGAGCTGTGTCTTCACTTTCTGTGTGGTGTCCTTTGAGGAACAAAAGTTACTAATTTTGATGAAGTCCAGTTTGTCTTTTTTTTGCCTATGCCTTTGGTGTTGTATGTAAGGAGCGCCGTTGTTGGATTTAGTTCTTCCACTTATTTTTGACCCATTACCAGTTAACTTTGTAGAAGGCGTGAGGTGATGGTCCACCCTCATGTTTTGCGGGTGGATGTCCAGTTGTTGAAAAGATTGTTCTCTTCTCACTGAACGGCCTTGGCACCCTTGTCAGAATCACCCGGCCACGTGGGTAATTTGTGGACTCTCAGTTCTGCCCAGTGACTTACATGTCTGTCCTTAGTCCAGGCGATACTGTTTGATCACTTAGCTTGAAGTCATCTTAAAGTCAGGAAGTGTGAGTGTTCCAAATCTGTGCTTTCTCAAGATTGCTCTGGCACTCGGGATCCCTGGCATTCCCACGTGAATTCTAGGATCAGCTTTCCATTTCTGCCACAGCCCAGCTAGGCTCATGGAGAGGTTGCCCTGAAACCTGCAGATGCTTGGTGTGATCTTGCCGCACCTGCTCTTGACAGTGGGGAACCCACTGACCCCTGAATCAGAACCACCTGGGTGCTTGTCTGCAAGGTCATTTATGGGCCCCAACCCCAAAATCTGATGTTTAAGGGCTGGCCCTGGCCCCAAATTTGCCACTTTAACAGTCCCCCCTCACGAGTCCCTGGGTTCCAAGGCTTGAGAACCATGAGCTGGTCTTACTCTGGAGGGACTTGGGTCCAACGTGAGCAAGTTTCCTAGTTTAAAAACGGCCTGTGTGTGTGCAGAGCAGCCTCCACAAACTGCTCACTGTTCACCCCCATTTTGGCCCTGCTTGACCACTGGAGGAAGGTCCCTGGGGCATGTCCAGGTGACATCTGTGAAGCCACATTTCCTGGGCCATGTTCAGGAGCTCTCGGACGGGTCGCAGAGGGTAGTGACATTTGTGAAACCCTTTGCTGCCTTATTACCCTCAGTCTTTTCCACATTACCTCCAGCTTAACCCCTTTCTGTGAGACCCAGGGGGGTGTGCCCAGCTGACCTCCACCCAGCCCTCTGGGAAGCCTTTTGCGTGGTGGGTCTTATTTCTTACATCTGCTCTCAGACACGTTTCCAGGCCTCTCTCTGCACACCCTCAGTCTCAGCACCTTGGACCGAGCACCCAGCAGACCTCTCGGAGCTCACTGAGGAGATGCTCCTCCCAGCACCCAGCAGACCTCCCACAGCTCACTGAGGAGATGCCCCTCCCAGCACCCAGCAGACCTCCCACAGCTCACTGAGGAGATGCCCCTCCCAGCACCCAGCAGACCTCCCACAGCTCACTGAGGAGATGCCCCTCCCAGCACCCAGCAGACCTCCCGCAGCTCACCGAGGAGATGCCCCTCGCACAGTGCTGCCCTGCCCTGCCCACTCCAGCTGCCTGGCCTCAGGCTGCCCCTCATGCCACTGTGCTCCCTCCTTTGCAGATGCTCTTTCCCCACCTGGCACCTCTTCCCTGCCCTCCTCTCCTGGTCATTCCTGTTCATCCTTCAGTCTCGGTATAGCTGTTGGATCTGGGCAGCTTCCCTGACCTCTGGGTCTGAACCCCAGTTGTGTGGTCTCCGTGCCTCATTCACCTGTGTGGCTCTTGCCTGTGGTGGTCTCGTGTTTCTTTATGTGACTAATGTCCCATCTCTCATCCAGGAGCCGAGAAAGTTGATTGCCAGCTCCTGGCACAGTGACTGGCATGTGGGAGATGCTCAAGTAACTATCTGTTGGTTGGATGGTGGAGGCATGAGTGGGTGTGTAGGTGGTGACGTGTGGACAGGCGATGGGCAGATGGCGGCGGCTGTGTGGTGGGCAGGTTGGCAAGCAGGAATCGGCGAAAGCTCCTAGAACCTCCCATTGCTGTGTCACTGACCTCAGTTCTCCAACCTCTCAACCTTGCTCTATCCAAAAATAACACACCCACCACTCCTTTCTTCCAGCCTCCTGGGGTCACCTTGGTCAGTGTTCATTCCAGCCCCAATGACCAGATGCTATGGGCGCTGGACAGCAGGTGCAACGTGCATGTCCGCGTTGGGATCACTGAGGAGATGCCGGTGGGGACCGACTGGGACCACGTGCCAGGTAGGGGTGTCAGGCATGTGGCACTGTCCCATGCTGGCAGGCCACGGGGGCCTCATCTGGTTCCTGCTGCTGTCCTGGGGCAGGTGACAGGCACGTGATTAAGTATCCTTTTTGAGGGACCAAGCCTGCATCCTGGAGCTCTCTGTGGCGTGGTCATTTCACCCCCCCCTTCCCCCCAAGTTGCTGCTGCACCCTGACCACAGGGTAGCCAGGGCTTAGAGACAGTACATTGTAGTTGCTTTTGCATGGCCTGGACCCTCTGACCTTCAGCCTCAGGCTCTTGGTGACTTTGTGAGCCCTGCTAACAGGGACCCTACCCCTCAGCTCCCCTCACAGCCCAGCCCAGCCCAGCCCAGCGCAGGGCACTTCACCACGGGGACGCTGTGGGCACAGTTTCCGGAGAAAGCAGGCACTTGGGAGGGGGTGGTCCATTGTGCCTGCAGCCGGGATCTGGGGACAGATGGAAGCCCTTTTTGCCCATAGGGTTGCAGGCCTGCCAGCTGGCACTCAGCACCAGGACCGTGTGGGCCCGCTGCCCTGACGGCGACATCGCCCGGCGCTACGGCATCACCGACAAAAACCCTGCGGGAGACTACTGGAAGAAAATTCCTGGGAGTGCAACATGCCTCACAGGCAGGTGCTGGGGCTGCAGGCTGCGCCAGCCTCCATGAGGTTACCAGGCTCCCAGGGACCCTGTCAGTGGGGCTGTCTCGGAGGCTGCTCCCATGGGACCCCTCTCCAAGCCTCAGGAGCCCATCCCTGGGTTACACTTGAGGGAGGGAACCTGGCACCTAGTGAGGGAACTTGGTCTCCTAGGAAGGGGACAGGGCACTGGGCCACCTGCTTTAAACCTGAGGAAACTGAGGCACAGATTGAGCGGGGGTCAGGGCCCCATGGTAGAAAGTGCCACATCTGGATGTGGACCACCTCCTGACTCCATCGGTGCACCCCCTGGGCGGGTGATTAACAAGATCGTGGCTGCTTTTGTCTCTGCAGTGACGGTGTCGGATGAGCTGTGGGCAGTGGGCCCCCCCGGCTACCTCCTCCAGCGGCTGACCAGGACTTTCAGCCACTCACACGGTACCCAGAGCAATCAGGCTGCCACCACCCACCCGGAGGACCTGGAGGACGAATGGGAGGTCATCTGAAGGAGCTGTGACAGCCGCTCAGGGGAGCCGAGCATGCGGGGACAGTGGGTTCTGAACCGCTCACTCTGGGACATGCCTGGTCAGCTCTTGTCCAGACCCGTCTGGCCTGCCATGCTGGACGCCCCACACTTGCTGTCACCTGTGTTTGTTTCCGTCTCGTTCCAGAACCCACAACCTCAGCCGAGTGACTGGCGCCTTCCTGGCACAGCAGCGCCCCAAATCCTGTGTGGTTGTCTCCACATGGGGACAGTGGCTGCTCCCAGGTGCACATGTTATAGCTTCTCGTGTACTGCGGTCACTGACCCACTGTGGGGATGCTGCAGAGAGCTGCCCATGGGCAGGACGAGTCAGCCGGGTCAGGGGACACTCCTGTGAGCCATCATAGGCAGCCACGCTAGTCACCGGAGGTCAGTGCTCTCCAACCACTGAATGTTCCCACGTGGCTTCCCCTCTGTCCCAGGGTCCTGCCACCTCCTCTAAGGGATGCAGGTTCTAGCACATTCCAAGCCAGATGCCCAGATGGGAAGCCAAGGCTGTGTTTGAGGGTGGGTGGTTGCTGGGCTGGGCCAGAATGGAGACCACGCCTGCACCTGCCACAGCATACCCAGGCCAGGGTGCTCACCACCTAGAAAACACCTTGCGGCCAGAACACTAAAGGCCAGTGGACAAAAACAGACCTGGCTGTGTGCGCACCCCAGGCAGGGATGGCCAGGAAGCCAGGCATGAGAAGGGCAGCTGTGCTGGCTACCTTAGTGTCTTTAGAGTGGTGTCCACCTCATGCTGCCAGTGGACGTTGTGAGACCGGATGCGTCCTCAGGATGAATCTAATTATTGCCTTTTTGTTTGTACATTACAAACCCACATAAGATACCTCATTTGAAATCAAATGTTACAAATTTAGAAGAGAAATGTATTTCCTGAAACCAGTGGCTGGCCCTTCATTCCCTCCCATGATTACCCTGAGTACAGTCCTCAGCTGCAGCTTCCGACAGGTGGGTGTCACCCGTGTGTTCTCAACGTGTGGGGCATCCTGGAACCTGGACTGGCTCCCGTGGCAGCCAGCACTATCAACTGGCATTTGGGTTGACCCCCCAGAAGGTAGAAGCTGGTGCCTGCTCTGGTCAGTTGCTGTGGCCACACCATACGTCAGTCCCTGGGGTCAGCCTGCAGTGCTGTCACCTCGCTGGCATCGGAGCTGTAGAACTAGGCCGCCCACCCTGAGCCCCACCTGGCCCTCCTGAACCATGGCTGCACTGCAGGACTCGGCCTCCTGCTGTTTGTAACCTGCCTGTGGCCCAGGGCCCGTCCTTTGAGGCCTGTTTTCTACTAAACTGTGTCCAGCCCCCAGGCCACAGGTGAAGAGCCATCAGGTGTGGCCTCAGACGGGACCAGCTGGCTGTGAAGAGGGTCTTCCAGGCCTAGATGAGGACAGGATGCTGGCCCAGACCCTACTCTACACTTCACTTCTATAGAATCTTCTCTTGAAGTTTGTTGGCAGCAGAGGCTGCCCAGTGGCTGCGGCTCCTGGGCTGTGAGTGTGACACTTTGCCCGCTCCTGGGATGGATGGCAGGGCAGTCCCGGACCCACGGACCTCAGTGCAGTTACACTCAAGTCTCGCTCAATGTGCTTAAACGCTTTCAGCTCCAGTGCTGTGCACGGTTTCCTCCTAGTCTCTCAGTTGTACTTTGAGACAGTGCAATAAACTAGACTTTCCAAGCCCGGTCACGTCTGATGTCTAAGCTATGACGAGGTGCCCTCAGCAGACATATGTGGAGGCTGGTGTCCTGCCTGTGCTGGGAAGACCCTGCCCACTAGCCTCACTGCCCGAGACTGTGGTGGACATGACCTCGTGACCCGCTCCATGTTTACATACGCGCTGGTCTACCCAGGGTGGCGGTCCTGTGGCAGTGGTCACCCCACAGGCAGATGGCCACCCTGGTGGCCCAAGGTGGAGTACAGGGCCATCTGCTCATGGAGGCCCATAGAGGCCAGGCACCGCTGACAGGCGTCGGAGGGGCTCGAGCCCCTGGGGCTAGATCTCCATCCAAGAAACAAAACCAAGTATCCGAAGTGCCCTGTGGAACCCACCATGCAGAGAAGGACCACGTCCATGACAGCAGGACCCTGTGCCAGGAGCGGCTGGATGAGACAGGTCTCACTTGTGGCAGGAAGCACCGAGCTGCCCAGAGACGTCCAGGAAGATGGAATCAAGGAGAGTGTTTGACGTTCCTGATGGAAGAGTAACCACCGCAGAGACACCGTCCTCTCCACACGGATGTGTGGGTTTCACTCAATGTCAGAATCCCCTCAGGGATTTGTATGGGGGGGCAGGGAGGAATTCCAAAAATAATGTTGGTCCCATAAACGCCCCTTGACAGTGCCGGACGTGCTCCTAGCACTCACTCAGCCTCTAGTCCTCACTAGGCCCTGGGGGATAATACCGTTTGTCCCAGAGAGACTCAGAGGTCACGGAACTTGCTCAAGGCAACGCGGGGATCTGGGATCAGAACCGAGCTCTGGAGCTCCAGGCCTGAGCAGCCTGATGCCCTGGCTGTCCCAGGAAGAGGGGTGGGGACAGAGGCCAGCGTGGCTGGGAGGCGGGGACATCAAGCAGCCAAGCAAGGTGGCATTGGAACTGAGGGGACAGAAGCGTGACCACAACCCACGTGCCACTGCTCAGTGATTTGCACAAAACAAAGCTGCACCGAATTGAAACGGTGCCTGATTCTAGATGGCGAGGGTTTTCAAACTCAGTGGTAGGAGAAGCCACAGAGGAAAACAGACGTGACTTCAAAGTGTAAAAATGTGCAAATTAAAACCCCCACATAGAACTGAAAGAGGAAATAATTGCAACAAATGGGACGTTGTACGTGCACCCCCAGCACAGTTCCCAGGAGGAAGGCGGAGGCGGCGCAGGGCCCGGAGCAGGGGCAGTGGATGGGGTGGCCCCTGGCAGCCCAGCAGCAGCCTCAAAACCTCCAACCCCAGGATTCCGCCCTGGGCGCCCGTCCTCGAGAGCAAACCGTGAATCGGCTGCAGCCTAGCACAGCACGGCCTGTCTGACTGTGACACTACAACACCCCGGGGCACGTCCCTCGGGGAGCAGGCCACCAGTGTCACCTGACTGCTGTATGGACGTTGGATTTTTGGGGTTTAGCAGCAAGTGTGGCTCTGGAGGAGGTCGGAGAAGGCGGAGGGGGTGACACAGGTGCACGCACCCCTCTGTTACCTGGGTGGGTTTGAAACTTGTCCTAATTCCAGGGGCACACAAGGCACAGAATCAACAAGCTCACCACACAAGCCGCTGGCCACAGTGGTTGCCTGGAGTACATACCTTTTTTGTATCTCTTGGATTTTGAGCCATGCAAATGTATTATTTATTCCCAAAGTAAATAAAATTTGCATTTTAAAACCTCAGTCCTCTGACTTTACCTCTTTGCAGTGTCAACACTAGCTGGTCGGCTGCCACAAAATCACCGCAGCCTTCGTAAGAATCGTGTTTGCAAGGTGTTTACAATAGAGGGAGGTGCTTATGCTACAGCGAGTGTAAAAGTACTAAGTTGTGTAAGTGACCCGATGTCAGGTATGTAAAAAATATGCATAGAAAAAATGTGTGTATATGTGCGCTTAGAAAAAACGGGAAGGAAGTACCCCAGAATGCTAGCCGCGTGTGTCTGGGGGTGGGATGTGGGCAGTCGGCCTCTCCATTGGGAGCCGCTCCGTGGGGCGAGCAGGGCAGTCCCGTTTCCAGGACAGGCCTCGCCACACCTGTCCCCGCTTCCCTGCACAGTCCCAGGGCCCTACCACGAGTGTACTATTTATAAGCTGAAATTCTTTTTAAAATCACCAAAGGTAGAAATCGCTTCACCTCTGTCTTGATTGGGGGGTGGGTAGACATGTGTAGACATTGTCTACACTCCTCACACTACACACTCCTCAGGCTACACACTCCCAAGTCTGCATTTGTTACATGTCAGTCGCACTCAATTTTAAAATGTAGCCAAAACCAGTGGCTGCGGGGCAGCTTCGTCACTGGTCACTCGCTTCTCCTGACACAGGTGCCGTGCAGCCTTCCCCTGGCTACGCTGCTCCCCCTTCCTGACTTCCAGGAAGCATCCTGTTCTGCGCAGGATTTGGGGTAACTAAGGAAAGTGTTCTCAATACAGTATTTGAAAGTTGAAAAGAAATCAAGGCAACCTGAAGGTGAGATTAGCCTGCAAAGGAGGTGCAGTGAGGCCAGGCACAGGGTCATGTCACCAGGGCCAAAGGAGGGGCCCTCGGGCCTTGCTCCCCCGCCCTCCTGGCCATCTCCCCAGGGCCACCCTACAGCACACAGTGTCCTGTGGTGTCCCTTTTTTGCTCTGGGCACAAGGTAACGATACCAGCAGGCTCCTAGGGTACAGATTCTGGCGCCTGAGCCCTAACAGGCTGGGGTTCTCTGGGTCCCTGGGTAGGCGTAGGGGGTGGCCTGTGTTGGCTGCAGTCGGGTTTTCCTTTGAAAGGTTGCAGGATTGAATGAGCAAACGAACCCACGTACTTTACCACAGAGAAGGGCCTTTGTGGTCAGAGAAGCCGTCAAGACGCCCTGCCAGTGGCCAAGAGCCGAGTGGCTGGCTGCCAAGGGACCCCTGGGCTGGCCAGGCCAACTCCGAGTCCCCAGTCCTTCATGCTCATCGCCAGGGTGATAATGGTGACAGGGCAGGGACACCGTGCTCGTTGCCCTTCCTGGGGCTGGAGGACCCAGGAGACTGATAAGCCCAGCGCTGAGGCCTGCCCTCCCTTTTGGGCCAGCAGCGGCCACCAGATACCCTTATCGGCCCTGCACCTCTCCTCTAGGTCCTCTGCGCTCACCCAGCCAGGCGTCAGTCCCAGTGAGACTCACTGGGAGTCGTGCCAGGAATCAGGCCTCACTCGGCTGTCAGGGCTGTGACGCTGGCCTGCCCTTTTCGGCCCCCTCTGCCTTCCTGGCAGCTCTGCGCAGTATGAACTCCCTTAGCCACCCCCACCCTGTCCCACCCACAGCGAGGATATTAGGGGCTAATGCCCTGCTGCCGCCACTGCCCTCCCACTCCTCCAAGGGGTCCTCAGATGGGCCCAGCGTCACCCAGCGAATGATGGTGCAGTCCCCTGCTCACCCCAAGCCAAACCACCCCACTTGGGCCCTGACTTTCCCCACTTGTGGTGCCCACAATTCCTCGTGCTGGGATCCTGCCCTGAACTCCAGGTGTGCAGGCCCAGGTCCCCCCACCAGGTGCCCCCAGCATCAATCAGGGCTCCAGGGTACCCCAATGCTTCCCCAGGCCTAGCCCCAGAGCCACCACTGCGACCTGCTGCTCTGGCCACTGGTCTCCACTTTGCGTCTCCTCTGAAGGAAATGTACCCTCCCCTACAATGGCATCCCTGGTATGGGGACCTGGCACCTCGTAGAGACCAAGAGCTCCTGATGCCCCAAGTTTTGAGCTGCAAGAAATGTAAGTATCCCCTGTCCTCGTGTGCCAAGGTTCAGAGAAGCTATTTAACTGGCCCAGGACACACAGCAGGAGGGGAGGAGCCCTCACTCCCACCTGGAATCTAGGATCAGCCACTAGACTGAGCACCCTCCCTCCCCTTCTTCCCACCAGGGCTGTGCACCCACCCACCCCTCACTTCCCAGGAACTGGGGTCACATGCTTTTCAGGGCAAGCAGAGAGCTTGGAGACAGTACAAAACCTTTTGAAAACACGGTGATACAGAAGCCCAGGCTAGGGGTTTGTCCCAGGTCACCCTGAGAGTTGATGGCAGGCCCAGGCCAGAACCAGGGCCCCCAAGCAAGACCTTCCTGCTAACCAGGCCCCGTCTGTACCCTCCCTCCTATGTTCCACCACCCAAAGCCTCTGGCCCCCAGGCATGCTCCCCTCAGGGACTTTGGGGGCAGGGTAGGTGGTAGGTACCCCCAGCCAGGCTGGTCACTGCACCACGCACACCTTAAACGTCTGCTCCTGGCAGGACATCGTGGCCTCCCAGCCCATGCCGTCACGGGTTGAATTTCATGGCCCAGCAGAATTCCTGAGTACAGCCTGGCTCTTCTCCCTGGTCCCAAGGCTCCCCGGGGCACGGACCCCACTTTTCAGCCAGGGTCCCTTTTCCCTGAAGGGTTGTGATGCATCTGCTAGCAAGCCTGCATCTTCAGAACCTTCCTGCAGAAACCAGCTCTGCTGGCTGGACAAGAGGGCTGCCCACTGGGTGATGCAGCCACCCCATCACCCACAGGCACCACCTAACACCCACTGGGGCTGGGCCAGGAGACACAGAGAGGCACATGCCCTGGGCGGACTGAGGGCAGGCCTAAGGCACCTCTAACCCCACCTGAGGAGGGGATGGAGCGGGGGCCAGCAGCCCCAGGGCTAAGTGCCTGCTCATCCTCGGGGAGAAATGGGTGGTAGGTACAAGGTCAGGCCTGGGGAGAACAGCTCTGGGGGGCCAGCCACAGTGACACCCAAGGAGGGGTGGGTACCAGTGTGGGATGGAGAGGGCCAGGAGGACCAGCCTGGGCCGTGCCTCCCCCTGTAGCACAGCAGCCTTCCTGCCCTCCTGGACCTCAGGATCCAGTCCCCCTGCCACAGGACTCACAAGGCCCTAAGTGGGGACTGCCCCAAGGGGCTCCCCAGGCATGCTCCTGGCCTCCATGCCTTTGCACATGCTGTCCGTCCTACTTGGACACGTCAGTCCACATTCCCTGGGCCTGCGTGGCTGCTTCTGCTGAGCTCGGTTGTCACTCCCTCTGGGATAACCTTCCAGGACATTATCCAGATGGATGGATGGCCCTCACCTTCCTGGGCTAGGCAGTAAGATGAGGTCAAAGCTTGGCTCTTGGGAGCCACCTGACCCCTCGCGCCAGCTCTGCACAGGGAGGTCGAGCACTGACCCCAGCCATACAGAGAAAACCTGCAGGTAGGAGCCCACCTGACCACCCTGCCCGGCCCCCCACGCGTGGGACAGATGAGGCAAATTCTAACGTACAGAGATCAATATATGTAAAGTGCTAGGTACAACCCTCTGAAAAATAGTATTCTCCAAATGTCCAGCGCCCCGTGCGCCCCGTGGGCTAGCCCTTGCCCGTGAGGTCCAGTGGTTGCAGGAAGGGCGGCAGCGGCAGCTCGTCCAGGGCCTCGGGGAAGCGGCAAGGCGAGATGGCGGTGACCAGCACCTGCATGGCGCGCACGAAGAGCGAGGGCGGCGCCAGGCCCGCCAGCCACTGGAACTTGTCTTCGCCCAGCAGCCGCTGCCAGCGCGGCCGGTCGCCCAGCAGCTCGCCGCGGGCCGGGCCGGCGGCGCCCGCGGGGGTGTACAGCACCAGCAGGTCCAGCAGCAGCAGGCGGCGCTGGCGCGGCTCCCCATGCGCCGCGGGCGCCCCGGCGGCGGGCGCGGCCCCCGAGTCGAGGCCCAGCTGGCGCAGCAGCAGCTCGAGCGGGGTGAAGCCGCCGCCGTCGCGCAGGCCGGGCGAGGCGCCGTGGCCGAGCAGCAGGAACAGGCACTCGGGGCGCGCCAGCTCGCAGGCCACGTGCAGCGACGTGCCGCCGCCCTCCACGCGGCTGCAGCCCCGGCGGTCCAGCAGGCGCGCGCGCTCCTCGGCCGGGAAGTCCCGCAGGGTGCGCAGGATCTGGCGCAGGATGGCCACGCGGTTGTAGCGCACCGCCAGCGCCACGTGCGGCCCGGGGGCCGCGCAGCAGCGGAAGCCGGCGCTGGGGGCCGCGAGCGCGCGCCTGGGGAACGTGGCCAGCAGGTGGTGCGCGTAGGCCTGGTGGTCGTGCACCAGCGCGTAGAGCAGCGCCTCGGACGGCGAGTAGGCGGCGGCGCGCCCGCGCTCGTCCCAGTGGAAGGCCTCGCTGGCGCGCATGTCCTCCAGCAGCCACACGGGCAGCAGGTCGCGCACCGCCTGGTAGAAGGCGAAGGAGGACTTCCGGCACTGCTTCTGCGCCCGCAGGCGCGCCGCGCTGGCGCCCTCGGGCCCGCCGTCCGCGCCGCCCCCGGGCCGCTGGGCATCCCACGGCATGCTGGCAGGGGGGCTCCCGGCCTCACGGCATGGGCTCCGCGGGCAACCACCTGCGGGCGAGGGGACACGGTGAGGTGTCTGGGCCCCGGTCCCCCTGCCGGGCTCAGCGTGGGAAGCCGCAGGGCCTACGAGGAGATTTCTGATCACCCTGACCCACCTCCCACACCCTTGATCTCGCTGCGCCTGAGCTCCCTCCCTGAAACCCCCTCGCTCTCTGGCATCTCTACTAGACATGCCCTTCCCTGCCTCTGCCCCACGGCCCCACCCACCATCAGGACCACAATGAAACCTCACCCCCCACCCACCCACCCCCCCTCCAGCCCAGGGACCCGACTGGAAGAGTTCCTGCTACATCCAACCCCACATAGAGAAAAGGCCAGAAAGGGGGTAGGAAAGCTGCGCCCACATCTCACGCTGAGCCAAATCCTTTCTGGAGGACAAATCCCCGTCCTCACCTTGACCCTGTCCTCTGACCCCTGACCATGGATGGTACCCCTAGAATCTACCCCCCAAGCAGGACAAGGGCGGACTTACCTGGTTCCTGCACCGGGATCACCTAGTTCTGCAGACCTGGGTCTATCACTTTCCCTCTCTGAGCCTCGGCTGCTTCATCTGTAAGAAAGAGGGGGGAAGGCAGGCTGTGAACCCCAGCAGGGTGAGTTTGGAGGGTGGGGACTCTAACCTTCCACCCAAACATGATGTTTGCAGGATGTCCACACCCCTAGCTCCTGGGAGGAGGCTGGAGGGTGAAGTCAGCCTAGAGACTGGAGTGGACCCCACTTTACAGCCTGCACACGCCACGCTGGCTGCCCCTCCAGACCTCCCCAACTCCTCGGTGAGGCAGGGGCTGTCACCCCCAGTCGGCCAGGCCTACAACCCAGGTCTCCTGCCTCCCACTTGGGGCTCCTTCCACACGTGGGGGTGTCCCAGCCCACAGGGCGCCCAGCTTGAGCCTCAACCTGAGCCCCGGCCTCCGACGGCGGCCCGAGGCACCCGCTGCTGTCCTCTCGAGGCCAAGTCCTTGATCACAAAGGGTCCGGGTAACTAAGTTACAGAGATGGGCACGGTGGGGCGGACGGCAGCCACAGCGCCCCTTCTGGGGGGCACTATGACTACAGTAACCCCCACGCCGGGGCGTCCGCGCCCCGGGTGTGCCCTGTGTGGACACCGCGGGGCGCCGGGCGGGTTACGTAAAGTTGGGCCGCCGCACGTCACTGGCACTGAGTCACGGCCGCGGCCGGGGGTGGGGCCGGCTCCCGGGCCGCCCGCCAGCGCCTCCCGGGCCCCCCCGGGCGCGCGTCGGGCCGCGGGTCGCGGGGGGCGAGCCCAGGGCGGCTGGGCCGGCGCAGGGGGCTGCACCTGCGCGCGTCCGGCGGGCGGGGGGGGCCGGCGGGGGGCAGAGCGCCCGGGGGGCTGCGAGCCGGGGGCAGGGACTCACCGCGGGGCGCGGGCGGCGGGGCGCGGGGCGCGGGGCGCGGGCCGGGGCGCGCGCTGTCCCTCCGCCGGTAGGCGCGGGGGGCGGAGGTCCCGGGACGGACGGGCAGACGGGAGGAAGCCGCCGCCGCCCGCCCGCCGCAGCCGCTCCCGGAGCCGCCGGTCAGGTCTCAGGGCGGCGGTGCGGGCCCGGCGGGCGGCGGGCGGGCGGCGGGCGGCGGGCGGCGCAGTGCGGCCCCGGCCGGGCAGGACCGCGGGACCGTCCGCCGCCGCCATTGGCCCGCGCTGCCGGCGCCCGCCGCCGCCCATTGGCCGTCGCGCTGCACCATTGTTACGTCACCGGCGGGGGCGGGGCCTCCGGGGGGACCTGCAGAAAAGTTGGAGAAACTTGCGGGCGCGCCGGGCCGGCTTCCGGAAAGCGGAGCCGCTGCGGGGGGGCGCGGGCGCGGGGGCCTGGCGGGGCGGCTGGTCCCCGCCCGCGCTGCCCGCGCTCGGCCGGCCTGGGCCGCGCGTGGGCGCCCGGGTTCGCCCACGGGGACTCTGCTCGCCCCCCGAGTCGCGTTCCAGGTCCCCTTTGCGGTGACCCTCTGTGACCTTGGGGGAGGCCGCTGTGCGTGGGGGGTCGGAAGGCAGGAGCTGTGGCCCCACGGGCGCTCTGACCCGTGAAGGCGCCGGAGCCCCGGCTCTGGACGGGCTCCCAGGGCTGGCGGTCGATGCAGGCAGCAGGGAGCGCCCGCCGCGTGCCAGCCTCTGCTGAGCGCGCATCTCGCTTCATTTTCACGTTCTGGGAATTAGGACCCCAGCTCACCTGCCAGGAAGTCGGGCCAGGAGGGAAGCCGGGTACTTCCACGGTTTGGGGCGCCTCACATGCACACCCGAGGTCATGCTGAGACCCAGCCAGGTGCCCTCGCCCAAAGCTCTGCCTCGCCTCAGTGCAGTGGCCCGTCCCGTGCCTCCTAGGGCCCACCCCGTACCTCCTAGGGCCCACCCCATACCTCCTAGGGCCCACCCCGTACCTCCTAGGGCCCACCCCGTACCTCCTAGGGCCCACCCCGTGCCTCCTAGGGCCCACCCCGTACCTCCTAGGGCCCACCCCGTGCCTCCTAGGGCCCACCCCGTACCTCCTAGGGCCCACCCCGTACCTCCTAGGGCCCACTCCGTACCTCCTAGGGCCCACCCCATACTTCCTAGGGCCCACCCCATACCTCCTAGGGTCCATCCCATACCTTCTAGGGTCCGTGACAGCCACCCGATTTACAGAACTGGGTCAGAGGCCAGGGGTGGGGACCTCGGGGAGCACTTACCTGGCCACCTGAGCTCCACTTCTGCCTCACCTCAGCTTTGGTGTCCTGCCCTCTTGGCTTCAGTGTCCCTACAGTTTCTCCCAGCCTCCCTCCGAGTATGATGGGGTCCACGTGAATGGAGGTCCTGTGGTTGACATTTGGCCTTTGGGAGCCCCCAGGCCCTGGGAGACATCCTGGGGAGGTGGTGACTTGGGAAGGGCCTGTGGCTCAAGGCTGTAGCCTCCCTGCTCCCTCATGCCCATGAAGACAGGAGCCGGAGTGGAGGCCTCGGGCATCTCCATGGCTACCAGTGGAATGAGGGTGAAATGGCATCAGCTGTTGGTGCCAGGGTGTGCAGCCGGCTTCAGAGCACTTCCCTCTCCGCCCCTCCATGCCCCCCTCCTCCCCCCTCCCCTTTGCCCTCCTTGCTGGGGTTTCCAAAAGCCTCTTTCTAAAAGTCAAATCAGGCCCCAGCCTGTGTTGCTCAATGGCCTGTGCACCAGAACGTTGCAGGTTCAATCCCCGGCCCCAACCGGGGCGCGTGCAGGAGGCAACCAGTTGGTGTGTCTCTCACATCCATGTTTCTCTGTCTCCCCCCCTCCCTCCCTCCCTTCCACACTCAAAAATCAATGGGGAAAAAATATCCTGGGGCAAGGCTTAACAAAATGTCATGCCTGACCCAATTTCTCTACTGCTTAGAAGCTTGCTGTGGACATGAACTTCGCCGGGAAGATGGGGGGGGGGGGGGGCATTCTTGGCAGGGACGCAGCTGGAGCAAAGGTCTGGGAGTGGCAGAGAGAGGCTGCAAAGGTCAGCTGGGGCAAGTCACACAGGGCGGGGAGCTTCAGTTTGTCCTGAGTACTCGAAGGCAGGAGTTTGGAAGTCAGTGAATTATTTCAGGCACAAAAAAATAATAATGAATGCCTAGGAACCCGTGATTCATTTGGAGAAACCTGAAGGCCCTTGAGCCTGCCCTGCCCTGGGTCTTCCCCACGGTGGCAGCTGGCATCGGCACCAGTCAACCCTCACTCTCAGCAGCTTGCCTTTTTCTCCCAAGGTCACTTTTGGGCTCATGCCCCTCTGGGTCATCTCCGCTAGCGGAAACTGCCCCCTGTGCCCGGCAAGCGTGTGGCCTCCCCCTGCTGCGGTGCACATCCCTGCTCACACCTCCTTGGGGGCCATGGTGGGGTCTGTGCCCAGGCGCGTGGGGGTGGGGTGTGCAGTGATGGAGCCCCTCCACACGTGTGTATGTGTCTGTGTGCAGCGTGCTGCATGTGCTCATGCATGTGGCCCACTGATGGACCCAAACGATGACGATGCAGGAAAGTGCTGTTGGAGCAATGACCTTGAGGGAGCCAGCAGGGATGGGGCCCACCACAGCTGGAGGGGAGCCCTAAGCCAGGGGCATGGACAGTTCTTGGGGGGGAGCAGAGTGTTGGGCATGGATGCAGGGGAGGGCACAGGGGAAGGTGAGTCTGTAAAGTCTGTTCTGATGGCTTCTATTTCCAAGGTCATCACAGAGTGAGAAGGGGTCGAGGACAGGGCTTGAGGAGAGGGATTCATTGGCTGACCCCACGGAGCTCCTCTCTGGCCTGAGCCCCAGCGGCCCCTGCGAGGCCCACAGAACCTGTCATCACAGCAGGGGGTACAGCTGATGGCCTGGCCCGGGGGCACAGTTCAGGTGGGCTGCAGGCAGAGGGGGGAGGGTGGGAACTGCCCGGGGGAGGCTGGTACCCGACTTAGGCTGGGTAACTCCACCTGTCTGAGCCCCAGCCTTTTATTTGTCAGGTCAGTCAGGTGGGCTTTCAGGCCTCAGAGGAAGGTGGTGGGGGCTGGACTTGGCAAGGCCAGTATAGGAAGTAGGTAGGACCAGAGAGAGGGTAGGGGCACCCTACCACCTGCCCCACCTCCTGGGGGCCTGCCCTTCCCCGCCTGACTGCCAAGGGGCCCCTCCCCCTTCAGCTTCCCTCCTGGGGGGCAGGGCTTGTCCTCACCTGCCCTTGGGCCTCAGCTCTCCCAGCAAATTCTCCATCCCATCTGACTGGGCTTTCAAGGCTCAGCTTGAGATGCTGGTACAGGCCAGAGACGCTAAAACTAGGTGAACATCGTGATAACCTGGGAGCCAGAGTCCCGCACAGCAAAGGAGTGACATTCAGAATATAGAGGGAGCTCCTGCCACCCAGTTAGAAAGATTAACTGGAAAAAGGGCAAGGCGTTCCAGCAGGCAATTCACGCGCTGGCCAATAAACACAGGAAGCTATCCGGCTTTGCAAGGAATCAGCAAGTGTACAACCTCTTGTTTTGCCTGTTGGCCCAGACTGAGGAGACGGATACAGCCAGAGCTAGGAGGCGGGAGGCGGGCTCTCCCTCCCTCCCTCGCTGGGGGAGAGGGGGGCACCAGAGGGCACCCGGAGGACCCCCCAGAAGAGAGTGCTCATGCTCTTGGGCCCAGCAACTTCTTTTGTGGGCACTTTCCCCCAGATAGGTACTCGCCCATGTGCCAAGTTCCATGTATGATGCTCATGGCTGTGGGCTTCTTCATTTGCCTAATTTTTTAAAGTTTTATAAAAGAGTTCAGCCTTGATTTTTTAAAAAAATTGATCTTTCAGAGAGAGGAGGGGGGAGAGAGAGAGAAACATTGGAGAAACATACCTCCAGTACCCGGGGTATGTGCCCTGACAGGAAATCGAACCTGCCACCTTTTGGTGTTCAGGACGACACCCCAACCAACTGAGCCACACCGGCCAGGGCAGCCTTTACTTTATATTTTATTACTATTTCATAGTTAAACCTTTGAAGGGAATACAGGTGGCTACCAAGGAGGTAGGGTCGTGCGTGTTTTTTTTAAAATAGTTTATTGATTTTTTAGAGGAAGGGAAAGGGAGAGAGAAACATCGATGTGCGTGTTTGTCCTGTACGCCCCCCTACTGGGGTTCAAGCCCCAAAAACCTGGGCATGTGCCCTTGGCTGGAATTGAACCAGCAACCTTCTGGTGCAGGAGATGACGCCCAACGGAGCGACACCGGCCAGGGCTCTTACTGTGTTTTTACTAATGAAAACTGGAAACCAGCTAGCTGACCCTCCAAAGGGAATGCCCAAAATAATCATGATGCATCCTTGCCAGCTGTGACTCCTGTCACTCAGCGGCTGGCCCCTGCTCTTCTGCTGGGCGTTCCTGGAGCCTGGGCACCGTCTCCCTCACCAGCCCTCCTGCGCTCCCCCAACCACTGAGACCGTCTCCGCGGCACCTCTCAGTCCTTGCAGGATCTCTGGGCACAGCGGTGCCTGCGGACCCAGGCTGTCTCATTAAAGGAGCTGGTCAAATCTCTCCCAGAAGAAGTCCTGACTCAGAGTCTCTACTTAGGACAGTCCCTTCATCCCAGCAGAATTATAGTGGCGTCCCCTTCATGCTGAACAGGTCCTGGTTTACGAGGTGAATCGAGGGGTCCCCACGTGACGTGCACGCACCAGGTACTGTGCAGCCACGATCAGGGACCAAACCGGGGCTTCCCCGTCTGTCCAGTGCAGGTAAGAATGGGACCTGCCCGCCCGCCCGCCCGGCGTGGCTCCGCTCCACCCCCTTCTGAGAAGGGAAGGCGTTGGTTTCCTAAGTTCCCGACCCCCCGGAGGTTTCAGGCTGATGAAGGCTGTGGGTCTGCCCCTAGAAGTCTCTGCCACTCACAAGATGGGGGCTTAGGTGCAGGTTGGGGGGGGTCCCTCCGTCCCTGGACAGGGGAGTCAGGTGGTCAGAGCAGCGTCACTCATTAATTTATTCAACAAACAAGCCCCTGGAGCCTGTTCTGAGGACCAGAGGCGAGGGGGTGGGAGAGGCTCCCTGAGATGAGTCATCCGCACCCTCGGATCCCTAACACCCTGACCTCACCCGTCCTCACTGCGCCATCCCACCGCCAGGTCTAAGCTGCCCTGGACACGCAGGGCCTGCAGCCCGAGGGGTCCTGTCTAAACCGTGTCAGCTTGGCCCCTCCGCTCAGAGCCCTACTGGCTGCCCGCCTCCGGCTAAACCCCGCTCCACCCTACGGCGGGACCGAGTCCTCAGGGCCTCCAGGGCCTTGCCCGTCCTGTCCCCTCTGCCTGGACACCAGACCCAGGAGCCTGCATGGCCTCATCTCGGGTGTCGCCTGGCTAGAGGAGGTGCCCCGGCCTCTCTGGGTCCCCAGCACCCCGTCCTGTACTCCTAAGGGTTTCTCCTGGGCCAGCCCACCGGGTGGGGCCTCCCTGCCCCTGGGAGAGGATACTAGGGGCCCCATGAAAGCTGATGACTCAGGACAGGAGTTAATCAGGCTGGGGGGGTGGGGGGGTGCTGGGGTGCCAGGAGCAGGCGGGGAAGGCGCCCGGCTGGCGGTCAGCCTGCGGGGCAGGTGATTCATCCTGGCTGTGTGACAGCCCGGCCCCTGGGAGTCCTGAACACCGGGGGGCGGGGGGGCCCAGCTCCTGTCCACCCCCCGCAGGGCAGGAGCCTGCTGGGCACAGGCCTGGCCGCCCAGGGGCCTCGGTGGCAGGAGGGGAACCTACCTGGCAGCGACCCAGGAACACGCCGCCTTCCCAAGGCCCCTGAGCCATCGGGGCCTGGATCCCTGCGGCCTCACAACCGCCTCCTCTCGGGACACGGGGGGAACTGAGGCTCAGGGAGGCGGAATTACCGGGCCAGGGGCCGGAGCAGGTGCGGGGATGGGAGGGCACGTAGACTTGCTTTATGGGTCCCGTCGGGTCCAGGGCTTGGAGGTGGGGAGCCCTTTATCGGACCCTAACCTGTGAGCCCGGGAGGCGGGGGCGGGGCCCTGGCGCGGAGCCGGCCTCAGTTTCCCCGCCGGCGCGGGGTCCCGTCCAGCCGCGCCCCAGGCGGCTCCCGCGGCGCAGCGCGGGCCGACACCGCCCCCTGGCGGCCGCGCGCGTCCTCGCAGCCGGCCCCGCGGCCCCGCGAGGGTGCAGGGCCCCGACGGCCCGGGTGCGCCGGGGCCGCGGGACTGGTCCACGCCCGGGGGAAGCCCGTGGGGTTCCCTCCCCCTCCCTGAAGCCCCGGGCAGGGCGCCGCGTGGGGAGGGCGGCTCTCCCGCAGCGGAGCCTCAGTGTCCCGGTCTTCGAAGTGGGGGACGGTTGTTGTTCCCCTGCCCCCATCCGGGAAACAGCCGCGTGCCCCCAACTCCGCCTCCGCCCTTCCACGCCCCGCACGCCGCCGTGGGCCCCGCTGACACCGCCCCCAGCCGTCTGCGCGCCCCCTCCCCCCCCCAGGGAGCAGACCTCCGCGTGGAAAGCCGTCCGCCCAGCCGTCCGCTCCGCAGGCGGCCTCAGTGCCCCACCCCGGGGGCTTCCCGGCCCCCGGCCCCCTCCCTCCACCTCCCCGTGAACGTTATGAGGGTCCTAACCCAGGGTGAACGCACCGGCCCATGTTACAAATGCAGACACTGAGACCAAGGCGGTCTGCGGAGCTGGCCCCAGGCACCCGCGGGACCTTAGCCTTGCGTGGTGACCCTCTGCTGCGCCACCCCAGTGCCACCGCGCCCCAAGTCTGTCTTCTGCTCCCTCTGCAGGGACCCCTCCCCCAGCACATGCCCTGTGGAGCCCACTGAGCATCCAGTGCTGTCGGGATGGGGGGTGGGGGAAGGATCAGGGCGCCCTGGGGAGCCTCCCCTAACTATGCCACCACCTGTTCAATGGGGAGCTGAGGCCCTGGAGGTGCCAGCAGGGCCCTGCCAGGTGTCACTAAAGTCCCAAGCTCCCCTGATGCCCCCTGGAGGGAGCACCCAGCCAGTGAGGAGACAGGACTGTGAGAGGCTTAGTGGCTCCAAGGCGGAGAAGGGCTGGGCAGACTGCCCACCTCCGGAGCAATGGGCAGGAGGGTGCGTGGCTGCAGGTATGCCCACGAGCCCTGAGAGACAAATGAGACTTCGGCAGCGTGTCAGCTACCCGCTGCTGTGCGACAGAGGCTGGAAACAGCAGTGATGTCTCATTTCCTACTATTATCTGGATGGACTGGACCGTTCTGCTTTGAGGGGCCGAGCAGTGGGAGTAGCTGCCGCCCCCTGCGCGGGTCATTTATAGGCTCCAGTTAGCTGGGGGCTCAAGTGGGGTGATGCGTCCAAGGCGGCTTCGCCCACATGGCTGCCCTTGAGGTCAGCTGGGCGCTCAGCTGGCCGCCAGCGCGGACGGTCATGCCAGGTGCGCGGCCTCTCCACATGGCTGACTTGGGCTTCCTCCCAGCATGGCAGCCAGGTTCCCTGGCGAACACGGCCCAATACGTAACAGTGTATCAAACCTCCACTTGCTAGTTTTTTATTGGCCAGAACAAGTAACATGGCCAAGCCCAGAGTCAGTGTGGAAGGAGGCCTTAACAGTGCATGACGACCAGGAAGCGTAATTCGTTGGGGAACCCCAAAGTTCCAGCGTCCACAGTGGGAAAGGAATGGAGGTGGGACAGGAGACCTCGGGGGCATAATAACCAAGGAGGTTTCCTGAAGGAGGGAGGACTTGGCCCAAGAGGGGCTGGGAACTCTGTTCCCTCCTGGTCGAGTCGTGGGGCCTGTGGAGGCTGCAGGCTAACCAACCACTAGCAGAGAGAAACTGGGGAAACGTCTAGTTAGAGGTAAGTGCTCTGCGGACCGTGAAAAACAGGGTGGGGATGTCAAATGCTTCAACCACTTTGGAAAACAGTTTGGTAGTTTTTTATTTTTTTTTAATCCTCAAACGACGATATTTTTTCCATTGCCTTTTCAGAGAAAGTGGAGGGGGGAGAGGGAGAGAGAGAGAAACACTGATGTGAGAGAGACTCATCAACTGGACTGGGGCGGGGGACTGGACCTGCAACCGAGGTATGTGCCCTTCTCCGGAATCGAACCCAGGACCCTTCAGTCTGAGGGCGGACTCTCTAACCCCTGAGCCAAACCAGATAGGGCAGTTTGGTAGTTTCTTAAATGTACCATATGACCCCCAAAAATTCCACTCCTAGGTATCTATCCAGGAGTCAGGAAAACGTTCACACAAGGCCTGTGCACGAACATTCACAGCAGCTTTCTTCAGGTCGGTGAGAAAATGGAGACGCGTGTCCACACGTCCATTAGCTGGTGAATGGATCAATCAATGGCGGTGCAGCCATACAGTGGAAAATTATTCAGCGCTGAGAAGGGATGAGCTGCGGAGACATGAACAACGTGGACGAACCTCAAAAACATCACGGTGAGTAAAAGAAGCCCAGCACCCCTAGAGTCAACCAGAATGTTCACTTAAAACTGTGCCGAGAGGGTAGGTCTCATGAAGAGTCCTTATCACAATAAAACTGTTCTTTAAATATCAGCATTCTTTTTTTAATTTTTTAAAAAATTGATTTCAGAGAGAGGAAGGGAGGGGAGAGAGAAACATCAATGATGAGAAACGTCCATCAGCTGCACACCCCCTCCTGGGAATCAAGCTCGGAACCGGGCATGTGCCCTGACCGGGAAGGGATCTGGGGACCTCTCGGTTCATGGATTGACGTCCAACCACTGAACCATACCGGCTGGGCCACAGTAAAACTTCTTTAAAAAGAAAGAAACCAAACACAAAAGACTCCAGTTTTCCTGATGCTATTTACAGGAAATGTACCGAAAAAATCAAGTGCATAGATAGGGAGAGCCCATGGGGGAGCGAGAGCTGGGGTGGTCGCTCCATAAAGCTCCGTGAAGTTGCTGAGGGCCTTGGGCTGTGCCCGGTAAGGGGATTTCATGGTCCATAAATCATAGGGCGATAAAGCCCAGAAAGGGGAGGGGGAGAGGAGCCGGCCTGCGCTGGGGCGGCCCCAAAGCCTCGCCCGGGAGCGCTGGGCTGACCCCAGGTCAGGAGGCCCAGATGATGCGGGAGCCTTGCGCGTTGTTTACGGAAAACGGTGAGGGCGCGAGGCGTGTTATGAATAATAAACGCTCCAAACCACAGGTTCAACCCCCAGGTCTGATTCTCCCGAACTGGGGGAATCAGGTTCCTTCCAACAACAAGCCCCAGGCCCAGGGGAGGCCCCGCGGCAGCAATTAGAGGAGCGCAACTGGGGCGCCGCTCCCCCTCGGCGGGGCGGGGGGCAGGGGGGTTCCCGGGAGGAGGAGCCTGGGTGTCCGCCTGGCGGGGAGCCGGGCCCCCCCCCCCCCCGCGCCCCGTGGGGCCTGGGCCGCACTGACGAGCCTGGAACCAAAGAGCCGCGGTGCCCACGGGGCCTGTGCTCAGACTCGAGCCGCGCGGGGGTCCCGGCTGCAAACAGGACGCAAGGTCAGGAACCGCGCTGGAGCCGAAGCCCCCCGCGGGGCCCTGAGTGATGAGGGGCGCCTGCAGGGCACAGGCTGCATCTGGGGCGCTCCTGGGCCCCCCACCCCCACCCCGCATTAACCGACTCCCCACGCACCAGGACCCAGGTGCCTCGTTAGAAGGGGCAGCCGCGGGGCTCGGCCTGGGGGGGGGCAGGGCTGTCCCCCCAGCACACCTCCCACCCTTTTATCGTCAAGGTCGGGGGTCACAGGGCAGTGGGCTCAGACCTTGACCTTCCTCCCAGGCCTGCCTGGGGTCCCCCAGGCCCCTCCCTGCAGCCCCCATCAGGCCACCAGGGGGCGGTATCAACCCTGCCCGTGCCCAGGCCCCACCCTGGAGGAGCCACCGGAGGGCGGTGCGGACCGCTGGGAGAACTGCCGCCCCCGCGCGGCCCCACGGGAGCCCCCCCCCCGCCACGGATTGGACCAGGCGTGGGCAGCTGACCCGGGAGGGCCCATCCCCACCCGACCAGGGCCTTTCCCGGGGTGGCCAGTGAGCGGAGCCATCGGGTGTCTCCCTGGGATCGGGCCCCAAACCAGACTGGGGGGGGGGGGGGCCCGCGGGGCTCGCCCCGGGCCCGGGAGAGAGGCCTGGGCTGCGGGCTTTCGCGAGCGGCACCTTCACCCGACGCTCGCCCTTTGCCCTTTGCCCTTTGCCCTTTGCCCTTTGCCCTGCGCCTGCTGCTGGCGGTCGAGGCGCCCGTGTCGCGGGGGCGCGCGAGGGGTTCGCACGCGGGGCTGCGGCGCGTCACCAGCCGGCTCCGCCGCTAGAGGGAGCGCGCGCCGTGGGACAGCCCCGCGTCTCTCGCCGTGTCCGCAGCGGCCACGAGGTGGGGACACCCTGCGCCCCGCAGGCGGACGGGCTGCGCCGGCGGCGGACTGTTAGGAAGGAAGGAAACCCCGGCACCTGCTGCGGCCTGGATGGGCCTTGGGGCCACTGGGCTCCGTGAAGCCAGCCGGTAACAAGAACTCCGTGGGGCTCCACTGGCCTGTGGCTCCGTCAGGGTCAGGGTCAGGGTCAGGGTCAGGGTCAGGGTCAGGGTCAGGGTCAGGGTCAGGGTCAGGGTCAGGGTCAGGGAGGCGCGGCGGGGCGGGGGAGGGGTGCGCGGCTGTTTGCTGGGGGCAGAGTTTCCTTCTCCAGGAGGAGTTTCAGAGCCCGCGGTGGCGATGGCTGCAGGACCAGGGGCGTGCATTTAATCCCACTGACCTGCACTTAAAGGCGGTTACCACCGTAGGTTTTTGTTATGCGTATGTTACCAGCATTTTAAAAAGTGAAGTTGCCCGGCCGGCGTCAACCTAGGATCCAGGCGATCGGGGTTCGGTTCCCGGTCAGGGCACAGGCCCGGTTGCAGGCTGGATCAATGACCCTCGAATCATTGATGTTTCTGTCTCTCTCTCCCTCTCCCTTCCTCTCTCTGAAATCAATAAAGATTTAAAAAAAAAAAGGTGAAGTTCCTTGGCCCTGGCCCGGCGGCCCCGTTGGTTAGAGCGCCAGCCCCGCACACCAGGGCTGTAGGCCCCACCGCCCCTCAGAGCACACACAAGAGTCAGCCAGTGGATGAAAAAATAGGTGGAACAGCAGGCCGATGCTTCGCTTTCTCTCTCTCTACCCCCTTCCTCTTTCTCTCTAAAAAATCAATCATGAAATTCCTCCAAGGGGGTGGGGGGAGACAGAAGAGGGGGGTATAGGGAGGAAAATGGTGATGGAAGGAGGCTTGGCTTGGGATGGTGAACACACAATACCAATTATAGAATTGTACACCTGAAACATATAATTTTATTAGCCAACGTCACCTCAATAAATTCCATTTATTATTATTATTATTATTATTTATTATTATTTTGAATCCTCCCCCAAGGATATTTTTCCCATTGCTTTCCAGAGAGAATGGAAGGGTGGGGGGAGAGGCGGAGAGAGAAACATCGATTGGTTGCCGCTGCACGTGCCGCCCCTAGCGGAGTGGGGGGTCAAGCCTGCACCCGAAGTGGGTGCCCTTGCTGAAATCAAACCCGTGATCCTTCAGTCCACGGGCCGAGGCTCCAACCACTGAGCCAAACCCGCTAGGGCAATAAATTCCATTTTTAAAAAATGAAATTCCTCCATATACCCAAGAGCTCGTTGTGCGCCGGGATCCAGGCACTAGGCCAACTTGGAGGCCTCTGCGCAGAACAACCAGAAGCTGGTCTCCTGAGTGAGCTGCGTGGACCCGGCCAGGGCGGAGGCACCGAGCCAGGGTGGCCTCCCCCAGCCGGCCTAGAGACTGACGAGTGACACCTGGGTGCTGCACTCGCCTGCAATGGGAAACTCAGGATCCCAGTGGCAGGGCGGGATCGGAAGCTGGGCCCACAGTCCATAGCAGGGGCCTTGGGAGCCTGAAGCCAGTGCCCCGGGAGTTAGGGAGAGGCCCTGGATGTTGCCTGGGTCCCTGGATCTGCTCCACATGGCCCCCCTGAAAACAAGCCTCCCAGCAGGAGAGGAAACCCTCCAGGTGGCCTCACTGAGGCTCCTGCTTCCTGCGTCTCAGCTGGGAGTGTGACTGAGTGTGTGTATGTGGGGTTGGGGGGAGTAGCTGCAGTGTAGACAGGGATCAGCTTCCTGAGGTTAACTGACATTTGGGGTGGGAGGTGGGGAATGAGGTGAATGCCTACAACCTAACTTTTGTGTGGCTCAAGCATCCCCATGTTCAAGGAGAGCACAGCACCCACGTGATTTCTCGATGGACCGAGGGATTCTGTGCTGGCAGCAGGTCCGCCATCTGAGCTCATTGGCCTCCCAATTAAGGAAACGGCTGTGGAAAAGTTCGAGAAGGTTGTGTTCCATCTGCTACTTTAGGGACAAAGCATCACTGTAATTTGTGACATGCCTCCTGATGACTCACGGAACGGAAGGATGGGTCCCTGGACTGGGCCAGCAAGGGTGTCCTTTGTGGCTGTCGCCCAAGCCCCCAGGTTGGCAACATGACCATCAGCCCCTCACCCGAGTCCTGCTCACCTGCTGACTGAGTCACAGAGCAGTGTGGGAGGCAGGCAAGGCGCCAGGAGCCCGCTGCATGCTAGCACCGAAGCCCAGAGAGGCCAGGGGCCCATATGGCCCAGAAAGAAAGGTGGAGAGGTGGTGACAGGGCCTGGCAGGGACTGTGCCCCAGTCCCTGGTTCCTCTAGGCTTGACCCAGATTCCAGCTGCCCAAACATTGCCAGGTAGCACCTTGGCGAGACATGCAACCTGCTGCTCTTCACACCTGCCCCCATGGAGTGAGGAGGGCTTGGGGAGGGAAGCCGCTACACCCTGAGTCCCTGGAGCCTGGGGTGTCCGAGGTGACAGAGATGCTGCCCGAACCCCAGGGGGTGATGGTGGTTTGTGCCTCCCAGGCTGAGTCACTGCAGCCTCCGTCAGTCTGTCTGACACCCCGGGGGAAGGGGGGCCAAGAAGGTGCTTCTGAGAAAGCAGCCCTGCCAGATGCTCTGGGCGCTCAGGGGCTTTGAGACCCAGGAAGGGAGGTTGAACAGGTGGGGACCCCCCCTTCCTTCCCCTGGGAGCTCCTCTACATGAAGAAAGGATTTGTTGTTGGGCTTCTGAGCCCTGGGGCCTGCTCTGCACCAAGACCTCCTTGCCACTCATCAGGCCATCTTAGGAAGACACCCTGGGAAGAGCAGATGGAGCATTGGGCTGAGTCAGACAGACCCAGGGCTCATATGGCCAGCAGTGTCGCAGTGTCCCGGTGTCAGGAGCCTGCTTCCTGCTGTACCGGGGCCTGCCATGCACAGATTTATTTCCAAGATCACCTTGTGGTTCAAGACGGCTGTTGGAGCTCCTGCCATTACATCTGAATTCCTGGCAGCAGGAAGGGGAAAGAAAAAGAGGATCGGGTGTGCTTGGCCCTTTAAGGACCCCTCCTGTTATCAAACATTCTGTTTCTATCCAGGTCAAAACAGGCACAAGGCCACACCTCCACCTAAGTGCAAGGGACGCTGGGAAGTATCTTACCTGCAAGCAGCAAATGCCCAGACAAACTCGTTCTAGTCCCTTAGACCCCTAGGGGGTAGGAGGGGTCAGGAACCTGGAGCTGCCGAGAGGTCTCTGCTACAACCGCAGGTGAGCTGTGTGCCCTGGACAAGCCCGTTCCCCTCTCTGAGCTACCTGTCTGTGAATGTGGGTGTAGGAAGACAGTCTCCAAGGCCCTTTCCTGCCCTGACATCTAGTGGCCCTGCACCGGGGAGCCCAGGGAGGCTGCAAGCTGGGATAGAAACTGATCATCTCTCAAAAGTTTCCTGGTCCAGTCCTGGCCGGTTTGGCTCAGTGGTGAGGTCCCCAGTTGAATTCTGGTCAAGGCTACAAATATAAAAAATAAAAATTACAGAAGTTTCCTGGTCCAGGGTTTACAGATGCACAAGACAGATCTTTGATATTCATCCCCAAAACTGGGGACAGATGCGGGGGGGGGGGCAGAGGGGAAGGACTCGGACTCGGGGGGCCTCATGAAGAGGGACCTTTCCTCACAAGCCCTTCTATGGGTTTCTTTTGTTTGTTTTCTTTTCTATTTGTTTTGTTCTTTGTTGTTTTTGTTTTTTTTCTGTGGGGCCCTGGGGAACTGTAGGGGGTCTGGCCGTGACCCAGGCCTGGGGGACTGGCGAGCAAGGTGTGTGAAACCTCAGGGTGATGCCCGGCAGCCAGGCCCTTGGAGAGGCCCCGCCCCCTCCCTTCCTGCCCCCTCGGCCGCCTCCAGGGGTGGCCTCTGTAGTCAGAGCAGGTTTCCTGGTCTTTCCCCAGCCCCGATCCACGCAGGAGAGTCTGGCCTCACTGGGGGCTGGGGTACCAGGCCCAGGGGAAAGAGGCTCCCATGAATCTGCATGTGCTCCCCCCACCGCCCTAGGGGCCTGCACTGAGCCTTCAAGGATGGGAGGGGTGGAGGCTAGATCCCAAACCCAGCCCCACAGTGGACCTGGGTTTTGCAGAAAGTTCCAGATGTTTGACTGGCAGCCTCCAACCCCACTTCTTTGAAGTTCTGGGAGCCACATTCCCAAGGCTACTGGCCTAATGGGGGAGAGAGGGCATGTAGACTAGGCCTGGGGCAGGCCACACACCACGCGGGCACTTATCTGGTCCCCACTACAGCCAAGTTCTTTCCCATTCCACAGGCTGGAGACTGAGGCCCTGGGGCGGGAGGGGTGGGAAACAGTGTGATGCCAGGGCTTGGCCAGTTCCCCAGAGTCCTGATGGCACAGACAAGCCCCAGAGCAGAGCTGTGCCAGGGGCCCAGCTTGCAGGCCTACCCCTCTGGGGGCTCAGATCCCCTCCCCTAGGCCTGGCTTCTGCCACAGTTTGAGGCTCACTAAGGCTCTGTGCGGGTTCAGGGAAGCTGCTCCCAAAGCCTCCAGAGCCGTGGGCTACAGCCCCACACCGCCCTGGGGTGGGCCCTGGGCATGCCTTGTGTGTCCCAGGCCATGGCCATGGCGGTCCTGCCCAAGCAGGGGTGTACAGGGTCCCTGGCCTAGCTTCTCATGCAGCCTGGCGGGTGGGGCAGGGATGTCTGGTCCATCAGCCACTGAGCCTGGAGACTGCAGCAGAGAGCCACCTGGGACCTGGGCCCCACCAAGGGTCGCCAGGGTCCTGCTGCCCCCGGCAGATGCTTGGTCCCGAGGGAATGCAGTCCCGTTTGGTTTTGTTTTTAAATCTTCACCCAAGCAGTGAGGATATTTTTTCCATTGATTTTTAGAGAGAGTGGAAGGGAGCGGGGGGGGGCGGGGGGGGGGAGGAGAGAGAAAAACCATTCATGTGATAGAGATGATGATTGGATGCTTCCTACATGCGCCCCGGCCAGGGGTCAGCGATGGAACCTGCAACCCAGGTACGTGCCCTTGACCAGGAATCGAACCCTCGGCCCGCGGCCCTCGAACCCTCGGTTAGTGCGCATGCCGATGCTCTAACCACTGAGCCATGCCGGCCAGGGTCGCACCCCTGTTTTGAGTTAGGGGGAGGGTGGGGGGGTAGCCTCCTTGCCCCACCCCAGGACAAGGTCCAGCCCCCATGCGTGGCAGGACTCACTCCTCAGGGTTGGAAACAGCCAGATTCCAGAGCAAGAGCCCCAAGACTCGGGGAAGATGCTCCTCCGCCAGCCTTGCTGCTGGGGCCAAGGGCCTAGGACTCTGAATGAAAAGCGGCTGAGCCCTGGAAGGACAGGGAAGAATTTCATGGGACCCCCAGCAGCTCTGCTCCAGGGACGTTCTCCATCCAGGGTTCCCTGTTCTGGGCTTCTAGAGTCTGGGATCCCAGGAACTGGGTTTTGAAGTCCCGAGCCCTCGTGTCTGGGATCCACAGCCCTTCTAGAGACCTGGGAAGGAGGTGAAAGGAGCCGGGCGGGGGAGCAGCCGGCAGAGCCCACCCTGACCCGAGACACCCCCTCACCCGCTCCACCAGGGAGAGCGTGGAGGAGCCTGGCTGCGGCAGGTCGGGCCTCTCGGGCTGCGGAGAATGGGGCCCTTCCTAGGGAGCCCAGGCTGTTCTCCTTCCTCAGAGCTGGCTGCCTCCCAACCCCCCCCCATCTCCTCCAGAGCTGGGACTGGCTGGCTGGGGCCCAGAACGCCCACAGCCTGCCAGGCCGGGTGGGGGAGCCCACAGGCCTGGCCCCACCCCCTCTGCAGGGCTCTTCTTGGTTTTAGGTGCATCTTCCTGGGAGAAACTGAGGCTGAGGGATTCAGGGCCCCCCAGGCCTCCAAGGACTCGCAGGAGTTTCCAGACACACTTTGGAGGCTTCAGTGGGGTCTCCCTACTTTTTTCCAACTGTGAGTGGTGAAGGGAGGCTACCAGGCCTGGAGTCAGGGCGGGAGGCGGAAGGGAGTTGGCAGGGGTCCCGGCAGGAGGCCGGGCTGGGAGAGACCAGGGCGCCCCACTCAGCATCCCCATCTGCGCCACGATTCTCTCTGAAGGCAGGCTAGGCGGTGCCCTGGGGCCCTCGGACATCTGTCCCCCACACCCCCCCAGGTTGCACAGAGGAGGGTCCCGGACACAAGGCCGGGCCTCTTAGGAAGGGTGAGCCACTTTGTCCCAGGGTGTCGGCTGTGGTGTCTGAATTCAGAATGAACCAGCCAAAAATGGGAGGGTCGGAGCATTTTGTTCTGAATGCTTCGGACTTGCCCACAGGGCGGGCATGTGTGTGTGTGTGTGTGTGTGTGTGTGTGTGTGTGTGTCCCCACACTGCGTGTACAGTGTGTGGGGGTTGAGTGTGTTGAGTGACGGGTGTGTGTGTGGGGGGGGGCTGGACTGTTTCCCTAGGTGACAAGGCTCCCTCTGTCACGCACACGCTCTGGGGATTGGGATATCCAGAGCAGACCTCCTGTCCCATCCTCCGGCCCCTCCACCAGCTTCTCTGAAATTTCTCCATTTGAGCACCTTCTGGGCAGGGCAACGAGTTCCCCAAGACGATGGGGCCACGCCCGAGCCTGGAAATCAGCTCCCGTTCAGACCCACTGCCGAGTGACAACTTCCTCACCCTGGGGCACCTGAGTCACCTGCCCCCGCCTCCCAGGGATTCAGTGGGAGCATGGGTGCCCTCAGCCGGCCTGCCCCAGGACACCAGGGCCGTGGCTGTGACTTGGGGAGGTTCCTATCTGTCCCCTGCTCCACTCCTCCCGTTGGAGGTGCCCCCCCCAGCTCTCAGGCACCTGGGGGTGGGGGGCTCTGTCCAGCCGGCTCCAGGTCCCCGAGCCCCGTTTCACCAGCTGAAGGAGGGACGGGGTCTGTTCAGGCCCAGCTGTCCCCTCCACAGGCTTCCTCGTTTGGGGTCTTCTGTTTGTGTCCTGGTACCTGGTTCATCCTGCTCCCTCTTCCTTTCTCTCCTTTCTTTCCTTTCGTGCCTTGTCTGTCTGTCTGTAAGCCTCACTCCGGGATGTGTTCTTTTCATGGAGGGAGAGAGGAGGGAGAGAGGAGTCTCAGGGAGAGAGAAACACTGGTCGGTTCCACCGGCGTAGAACCCGCAGCCTAGGTACGTGCCCTTGACGGGGAATCACCCGGGACCCTTCTGCCCACAGGACGCTCGGCCAACTGAGCCTCGCCGGCCCGGCCTTTTCCCACCCGAATCTGAATCTCTTTAAACTCACGAGGCCTGCCGGGCTGGGCGTGGCTCAGCGGTTGAGCATCGACCTAGGATCCAGGCGATCAGGGTTCGGTTCCCGGTCAGGGCACATGCCTGGGGTGCGGGCTGGGCAGCCGATCAATGACTCTCTCATCATTGATGTTTCTATCTCTCTCCCCCTCCTTTCCTCTCTCTGAAATCAATAAAGATATATTTAAAAAATAAACTCACGAGGCCTGGGCTCGTCTGCTTCTCTTAAACTGTGTCCCAAGTGCCAGAGCAGCGATCAGAGGTCCCCGCTGGAGGGAGGACAGAGGAGCTCTGAGCCCGGCCCCCTCTGCACCAGCTCCTCGGACGAGGCCCACAGAACCGCACCCTTTCTAGAGGTGACAAAACTGAGGCTCACTGCGTGAAACCCCACCCACCCAAGGCCCATTGGACTGTCACACACCCGAGGCTCCTTCCTCCATGAAAAGCACGAAAGTTCTACTTTATGACGGCATCGGTCGGGAGAGGGCTATACCGATCATGTATATTAAAACATTTTCTTCGCCCTAACAGCTTTCTCTTTTTAATTTTAAACAAAAGTGAAAGATTTTGTGGGTCCCTAAAAGTATCACAGCCCCGGGCGCTGAGTCCCTGTGTCTGAGGAGGGGGAGCCTGGCAGGCACCTTCCCTCAGACGCTGACCAACTGGGCTTTGAACCCAGGTCTTCTGCACCCCACGCCCTCCCTCTACCTGCCATTCTGGGGAAGGGCCAGGGGAGTTTTTGCTGACTTTCGGCTTTTTTTTTTTTTGGCATTTCTTCATAGCCAGTCTATGGCTTTGACCAGCTTGTTTCTGAACGCTTCTAACAACAGTGATGATGATGGTCGTCCTTCAAATGCCCTTCACACTTTTCAAGCCCTTTTACTGTTGTTACCTGATCCCCCAAGAATCCAGCAAGGGCTAGAACAGCCACTGTTACCCCATCTTACAGCTGGGACAGCTGGGACATGAAGGATAGAGAAGTGGTCTCAGCTGGCAGGGCCAGAGCCCAGGCTCTGCTCCCCTCTCTCCCCCTGCAGTCTGGGTGGGTGGGTGGCAAGGAGGGGCCTGGCCTGGCGACACACCTGGAGGTGGCAGCCCTAGGTGAGGTAGGCAGGTTGGAGCTCAAAGGGCAGGGGGGGAGCATTGAGGGGAGGGGCAAGAGGGTTTAAGGGGGGGGGACACACCTATGGCTGCCCGTGGGAGCAGGAAGAGCCCACCCTACCCTGCAGAAGGAGCTGAACCGGGAGGCGGAATGTGAGACGCAGACGTTCCCCAGATTCAAGCTGGAGAGACCACAGCACATGCAGGTAATTAAAGAGCCGCTTTCTTGTCCCAGCTGCGCTTAACCTTCTCAGCGCATTGAGCCGCTCCCACCCTCCGTAAGGCCATCGGGCAGAAAGCCTGCGGAGGCCTCTGACCCTTCCCCACCCCCCAGGCCTTCCAGGCCAACAAAGAGCTCGCTCCTGGAGCCTTGAAGCCCATCTTCCCGCCCGCCCCAGGTAAGGGCCCCCTGACAGGCTGCCCCCCCCCCAAGCTTCTGCCCAGCCTCTTATGCCTGATGTGAACAAACTGCTGAAGTACCGGCGTAAGGTGATGTTCTGGAAAGACTTGTTGAAAGTAATTAAACGAAAAAATTGCTATTGAATTAGGTATAGATGAGATAGTTGTAAAGATGGGGAGGCAAACGTAAAATCCTGGAAGGATCCTGAGCACACATCTGCTTCCAAGCTTTCCCTCCTGGCCCGGGGCCTCGGGTCCTGGCCGAGTGGGCTCTCCACGGGGCTGTGGGGGTCACGGCAGCTGGCTCCCCCCAGGGCTAGAGAGTGAGAATCAGCACCCAAACAGGAGTCAGCGTTTTCATAGCTAACTCCAGAGTTGATGATGCCGTCACTTCTGCTCTTTTCTGTTCACCAGAAGCCGTCACCTCCCGCCCACACTAGGAGGGGCCGGCGATTGCACCAGGGCGTGATATGGGAGGTGGCATCACTGTGGCCTTAGCAGCTGCCTACCAGTCTCCCAGCGACATTCTCCACTGAGTGGGATAAGGGGGTCTTCCCCTTAGACTCAAACGTACTCGTAACCAAACACTCTGTGCCAGGCGCTGTCCCAAGAACTTTATTTCGACCCCTCGCTACCGCCCTGAAGTCAGCCCTATCACTGTCCCCATCTCCTGGGGCACACAGAGGGCAGTCGCTGGAGCTGGCTGGGATTCCCATCCACACGGAGGAAGTCGTGTTGGGCATGGTGTGTCTGGGGGCCTGTAGATAGGGCAGTGACCCCCCCCCCCGCAAGCTGATATTTGGTTCTGAAGTTCAGGAAGAAGCAGGTTGAAGCTGGCATTGTGGGCACCCTTAGCCAGGAAAGGCACAGGGAACAGGACAGCTGTTGGGGGGGGGGGACAAGAGCTAAGGGGGCGTTAGGGTTGCCCTGGCTGTGGCCACACCCTCTGCCCTCTCAGCAAGGCCGGTGCCGCCCAGACCACGCCCGGGCTGACACCCAGAGTAGCCTCCTAGGTTACCAGCCCCAAGGCATCAGTCAAGAGTGTGTCACAGGTGCCTCTCCCACAGGCTGTGCCCCCTTCCCAGCCAGTCCAACCTGTTTGCCCTGCTGGCTGTCCTCTGCCCCTGCTGCCCTGGAAGCTACCACCTTTTATGGAGCAACCCACCCCCTCAGACTGGGCCATCACACTGTCTGGTGCCTCTGCCCTGTGCCTCCTCCAGGGAGCCCACCACACCTAACTATGCCCTGACCTCTTGAGCGTGCAGATGAGGGATTTGTGCAGAGAGCGGCCACAATCCAGGCCCCTTCCCCCAACAAGTGCAGAGATTCGGTTTTTCCCCAGAACCAGCTTCCCAGCACTCACCAGGTGCCCACTGCTCCGCCCAGCCCCTCCTGACCAGCCTCAAAACCTCTCCAGCAAGCACCGGAGAGCCACCTCTCTGCTCCCAGGTGCCCAGCTAAGCCCCCACTGTCCCGTAGGCAGATGGAATCCAGTGTGCTGGGCACTCGCCACCGGGCCTCACCTCCCTTTGTAGCCCCTGCACCCCCCCACCTCCACGCCTTTGCCCTAGCTGTTCCCCTGCCTAACACACACACAACCCTCCCTTCTCCAAACGTCCAGAACTTTCCCAGCCTTCAAGGCTCAACTCAAAGCCTGCTGGCTGAGCTTGAGTAAGCAACCTAACCTCTCTGGGCCTCAGTTTCCCCGGCTGTAACAGGAAGTGAATCTGTTGCATGGGGAGCATGGAGTAGGGGAGCAGGCTGGGCCCTTAGCCGCCTTGGCCTCCAGGAGGGGCCCCTGAGCCTCGCCGCCCTCCTGGCCCATCCGCCCAGCCCTCCACGCCCCTCATCCCCGTCAGGTGCTCGCTAAGCCTCTCCAGGTGGTGACGGTCCTCGAGGCCCCTTCCCGCCCCCAGGAACCGGCCCAGGGCCCCTGAAACGGCCCCGAAGGCCCCGCGGGGGAACATCTGTGCCTAGCTGCTGGGATGAAATCTGAGAGGCCGGGGCTCCCTCCCTGCAAGGCGCCCCCACCCAGCGCGCACAGCTTCCCTGGGGCGGGTGGGGTGGCCGTTCCTAACGCTGGGTCCCCACGATCCCTGCCCGCGCCCCGCTTCCACTTCTGTGAAACGGGACGATGGCCAGGTCCCCAGGCCCCCACTGTGGGCCTCCCGAGGGTGCTTTCCGTCGGAGACCAACGCAGTCACTGGAAAAAACTCAGGAAATACTATATACACATAGATTTCTGTGACCCCACTGCACCCCCAGACCGAGGGCCTTGCTGATGGCCACAGGCATTATTACCCCGCGTTCCGGGTGAGGAGGAGGCACAGAGAGGCTCAGCGGCCTCCTGGGCCTCAGAAGGGTGGCATGTTGGCAAGATTTGAACCCAGACCTGATGGTCCAGGTTCAGCCACCACCCCCTCTAGAGCTGTGTGCACCATGTTCCCAGGTGAGGATGTCCCCTGCCCCAGCTTGGCCTGGGGGACCCCACCGCGCCCTACCGCATAGCCCGTTCACTGGGCAGCGGACTCCTCCAGGGCTTGCAGGTGGGGGTGTTGGGCGTGAATGTGCCATCTGTGGACTTGGGGCTCCACACCTCCCCCAGTCTGCTGTGCATGTGCCCCTCCTCCCATCCTCGGAGATTAGGTGGGAACTTTGTACCCTGTCCAGAGCCCTGATTGGGAAGATTAATCTGGTTGCTTTTCGAATCCTGGCCTCACCTTGCAAACTCCCCCTGCAGCTGCACTGGCTGCTCCTCTCAGGCTGGTCTCTCTCTTCCCTCCAACCACCCCCGGCCTATGGGGAGAGGATTGTGGACCCATTTTACAGGCCGCAGATGGGGTTGGGTAGTGCCTTGATGGGGGAACCTGACTCTCCCAGTGTTCTTTCTGTTCTTCCTTGTGCTGGAGCCCCAGCCCCAGAGGACCAGCTTTTCCCAGAAGCCTTCTCTCCACTTTGTGACTCACCATCCAGCTGGGAATGGGCCCTTCGTTTAGGGCCCTGGGCACCTGACAGTTTCTTTCTCCTACTCCCCAGTCCTGCTGCCTGGACTGGACCACCATGGGCCTGGAGCAAGGCCTCCTGCAGCGTCCATGTCCCCACGCACACTGGGCACTGGGTGCACACCGGGCACTGGGCTCAGTGACCTGTGAAAACTCTCCTGGGCTGCATCTCCTGGGGCCTGAGGGCTGTTTGTTCACCTGGAGGGGTCGTCTGCCCAGCTTCCACTGCTTCCTTCTTTATATAAGATCACCCTGGTTTTCCAGGGGGAACCCCTCCCACCCACCCTGCAAGCATGTGGATTGGTGCGTAGCGCCCCTCCTCCCAGCTCTGAGCCTGACAATCAGCATGCCTCCTACTGGTTTGGAGAAGGTCATTGAGCCCAGCAGGTGACTAGGTGCTGCCAGGGCCACCTCAGGCAGGCATCTCACCCAAGGAGGCAGAACACCCAGGGTGAGAGGCAAAGAGCATGGTCCTGATGTCACAGAGCCCTGGGCTCCAGCGGGTCTCAGGCTGGGCCCACCTAAGTCTTGCCCAGGTTGAAGTTTTGGCTTCAGGCAGCTTAGAGTCTTCAAGGCCCCGCCGGACTCAGTACCCTCTGGACATGTTTTAGCTGCTTGCCCTGGATCAGCACAGGGGCATAGCTCTCTTTTCATACCGTCCTGAGCGACAGGGGCACGGCCCTGCCCTGGGGGCCTTCGGGGAGTTACAAAGGTGACCTAAGCCACAGAACTGGGGGAGGGGCAGAGAGCCTGGGGAGACGGTCTCAGGCCTGCAGCCAACCTGCCCCACGCCAGGGGGCGCTGAGACCCGCAGGGGCTCCTGGGCGCCCCTGGAAGAGCCACGGGGGGGGGGGGGGGAAAGCAGCGCGGCCCGCGATGCATTGTGGGCCCAGGCAGCCGGGAGCTTCCGACCGAGGGCTGCAGCCGGGAGGGGTTGCAGCCGGGAGGGGCTGCAGCGGGGAGGGGCTGCAGCCGGGAGGGGTTGCAGCGGGGAGGGGTTGCAGCTGGGAGGGATTGCAGCGGGGAGGGGTTGCAGCCGGGAGGGGTTGCATCGGGGAGGGGTTGCATCGGGGAGGGGTTGCAGCTGGGAGGGGCTGCAGCGGGGAGGGGTTGCAGCGGGGAGGGGCTGCAGCTGGGAGGGGTTGCAGCGGGGAGGGGTTGCAGCGGAGAGGGGTTGCAGCTGGGAGGGGTTGCAGCGGGGAGGGGTTGCAGCGGGGAGGGGCTGCAGCCGGGAGGGGTTGCATCGGGGAGGGGTTGCAGCGGAGAGCGCAGCGGCGCAGCAGGGCTGTGGGGACCCTCTGGCCTCCCCGCGTTTTCAGGCCCCGCGCAGCTGGGGAAAGGCGAGTCCCCGCCCTCACCGGGGAGCCGGCCGGGTGCCTGCCTTGCAGATGTCTGTAGCCTCCAGGGAGACCCTGGCTGCGACGGGCTGGACGGACAGTGAGACGAGGCTTCCCTCGAGAGGGGCCCCGGCTGCGGGCGAGCAGGAATGTGGGGAGGTGTGCCAAGAGGCGGGGGGTGGGGGGTGGGGGGTGGGGGGGGTGGGGGGGGTCCGGAGAGAGGGAGCAGCGCATGCAAAGACACAGAGGCGGGAAAGAGCACATTGCGCCCCGGGAAACGGAATCAGATGGGAATGGAAAGAACTTGAAGGCTGGCCCGGCCAGGGTGGTTCAGTGGCTGAGCATTGACCTATGTGCCAGGAGGTCAGGGTTGGGTTTGACTCCAGGGCAGGGTCAGGGGCACAGGCCCAGGTTGCAGCGGGATCCCCAGCAGGGGGCGCGCAGGAGGCAGCCGGTGGACCTTGATCCATGGATGTTTCTGTCTCTCCCTTTTCCTTCTTTCCTCTCTCTCAAATCAATAAAAACATATTAAAAAAAAAAAAAAGAATTTGAAGTCTGCCTGCCCATCTGTCAGTGTCTCTCTCTGAGGCTGATAAGGTGCAGGCAAGGAGCAGACAGAGGCACCAGGTTTGGGTGGACCTGGCGGTTGCGGGAGGTGGTGGTGGCAGATGGGCAGGGGAGGGGGCAGGGAAGGCCACATCAAGGCTAAGGCTAGCCGGTGGGGGAGGGCTAGCTGGTGGACCCAGGGGGGTGGGGCTCAATGTGCTTATCTCCACTTCCTCTGGAAACTTCATAAAAACTATGGCAAAGGATTAAAACGGGCACAAACATAAGAGAGGAGACGACCTGGGATGAGGGGTCTGACACATTTTAGGGAGATAGAAACTGATGGGCCTCAGCATAGAAGAGGAAGGAGCCGCCCATGTGCCTCCCTGAGGTGCCCAAGAAAAAGTACCCATGCACCCACAGAAATTAGTGGGGCTAGGTCTGGGCACTGTGAGAGGTAGGGGTGGCATCTGATGACAGCCCCTGTGGCAGAAAACCTTAAGGTGACCCCAATGATTTCCTGCCCTCTGATTTCCTGCCCTCTGCAATCCCTTCCCCTGGAGTGTAGGAGGGGCCTGCGACTAGCTTCTAACCAATAGAATATAGCACAGATGATGGGGTGTCACCCCTCTGTCTAAGCGGAGTTGAGGGGGAGATTCGCCTTATGGGCTGGGTGAAGTAAACAACCATACTGAGGAAGCCCATGTGGCAAGGGACTGTGGGCGGCCTCCAGCTACAGCCAGCAAGAAGCCAGGGCCCTTGGTCACACAACCGCAAGGACATAAATCTTACCAGCAACCTAATGAGCTTGGAAGCAGATTTTCCCCCTTGCTGACCCTGCAGATGAGCATGCAGTGGGTGACACCTCAGTGGCAGCTGTTTGAGACCCTGAGCAGAGGGCCAGCTCAGCCAGACTTCCCACCCCTGGGAACTGAAATAATAAATGTGTTTTGCTGTGAGCTGCTAAGTCTGCGGTAATTTGCTGCACAGCACAGAAAATGAATACAGTCCCAAATCTTCCCACAGCTCTCAGCTGAGCGGGTCCACCCACTGTCCTGCCTCCACCCACCCCCTTCAGGAGAATCAGCATTGGGCATGGCCAAGCCAGGGACAAGTGTGGGCTGAAAAGGGGGTTCGAGTGACCGCAGCTTCCCAATCCTTCCCTGCCCTGCTCCTTGGCTGCCAGAACCTGAGCCTGTATCCCCCAGGCAGAATATTGGAGGGCTCTTCTCTGGGGACTGATAGCATCACCTCCGGAAGGTCCCGATTTCTCACTGTCCCTTACTGTACAGGCCATGAGACTTGCTTTGGCAAAAGGAAAGAGAGTGGAAGAGAGACAGGCTAGTAAGCCAGCACAGGTGGAATAGGGGAACTGAGACAGACAGTTAAAAAGACCAAGCCGTTTACAGCCATTTAGTAAATTGCAAAATCCTATGTTCTCTAAACCAAGGATACTTAAGAGCAAATGGTTGCCTGGCCGGCGTGGCTCAGTGGCTGAGCCTGGACTCATGAAGGAGGAGATCACGGCTCGATTCCTGGTCAGGGCACATGCCCGGGGTTGTGGGCTCAACCCCCAGCAGGGGGCGTGCAGGAGGCAGCTGATCCATGACTCTCTCATCACTGATGTTTCTGTCTTTCTTTCCCTCTCCCTTCCTCTCTCTGAAATCAACAACAACAAAAAGAACAAATGGTTTACCCTTCTCACCAACCAGAGGGTAAATCATTTAAATCAGCCTACTCAGGGAGACAGATAACAAAAATCCAATTAGTGCCATTTGTGCCAACCACACCCAAGGACAGATGAAGTTAAGGGAATAAATCTCATTTTGGCGCATCAGAACAAAGCTGATGAATATTCTATTGATCTTCCCCTAAGACCTCCCCTAAGCTCCCAGCTAAACCCTCAAGACTAGGACCCAGGGTGAGCACTTCCTCCCAGGAGCATGTCCTTGCCTTTCCCTCACAGGACTACATCTCCTAAACTCTAAGGGACCTCATGAGACTTGCAATGAGGGAGCCATGGGCAGTGGCAGTTCATCCCGGGCCAACCCCCTGAACCTGTCCCCAGGGCCCCCCTTTGCTCTGACTTCTTAGTCAGCCAAAGCAGCCCAGCCTAGGCTCATTTCCCTACCTAGTCTCTCTCCTGTTGCTTCTGTCCTCAGCCCTTCCTTGTTTCACTGTCCCCAGCTTTAGTAACCATCTAAAAGTCACTGGTCCAGCCGGTTAGGCTCCGCGGTTGAGCATTGACCTAGGATCCAGGAGATTGGGGTTCGATTCCCGGTCAGGGCACATGCCAAGGCTGTGGGCTCGATCCCCAGCAGGGGGTGTGCAGGAGGCAGCCGATCAATGGCTCTCTCATTATTGATGTTTTTATCTCTCTCTCCCTCTCCCTTCCTCTTTATGAAATCAATAAAGTATATTTAAAAAAAATAAAAAATAAAAATTAAAGTCACCTGGACCCAAGCTGTGAAATCTTTCCTGCACAAAGTAAAGAACCCGCACACTCCTGGCCAGCCCTAGGCAGACCCGCTCAGGGCCAGGTCCCCTTTTTGGTACAGAGGTAACATGTTGCACTTTCTGACAACTTGGAAGTCACCCTCTGGTCCCACCATTGCTCTTTCCCCTCTGCCATAAGAAGAGCCTGTCCCTGGGGGCAGCTCCTTCAGACTTGGTGCCGGAACGAAAAGGTTGCAGAGCAGAGCTGCAGCGACCCCCAGGCACCATATAATATGAATGAGACATAAACCTTCGTAGGCCCCTGAGGTTGGGGAGGGGGTTGTTCCTGCAGCATACCTTAGCAAAGCTTGCAGCTACACCCTACAGAAAGCTGGATGGGAGGGAAGGTGTGGGGCAGGGGCGAGGACAGGCTCTGAGATGAGTAGGAAACAGCACTGAGAGGTGGTTGGAACGTTGAGAAGACTTAGAGCTGGGTACAAAGACGGCTGTGAGTTCTCTATTCCTGCAAATCACCAAGATTTATCTTACAGTCTCCGTGTCGACAGCCTGGGCATGACTTAGAGGGGTCCTCTCTTGGGATCTCACAGGGCTGCACTCAAGGTGCCTGCTGGGGCCCGCAGTCCCATCTGAGGCTTGACTGGGAAAGCTTGCAGGCGTCGCTGAAATTCAGTTCCTTGCTGTGTAGCACTGAGGACTTCCGTTTCTTGCTGACGGTTGACCAGAAGCTGCCATCAGCTCCTAGAGGCCACCTGTGCCTCCTTGCCACGTGGGCCTCTCCACACAGGCACCCGCCCGGGCGGCGTGCTTCCTCCCAGCCAGTGAGGGAGCAGGCGGCTCCAGCAAGTGGTCTCTGGGATCTATACACCCTTGGCCTGTTCTGCTGGTTAGAGTGAATCACGGGTCATGCCCCCTCTCGGGTGGGGTACAGGAGGGTGTGAATGGCAATGGGAGGGATCTTTGGGAGCCATTTTTCATTGAGACATAATTGACATCTAACATATTAGCTTTGGGTGTACAGCATCGTGCTTCGATATTTGTATAATTTGTGAAATGATCACCGCAGTGAGTCCAGTTAATAGTAAACAGTCATCACTACACAAAGCTACAATTTTCTTTTCCTTACGATGATAGGAGCCATTCTTTTGTTATTATTTTTTAAATATATATATATATTTTTAAATGTATCTTTATTGATTTCAGAGAGAGGAAAGGAGAGGGAGAGAGAGAGATAGAAACATCAATGATGAGTCATTGATCGAGCCCACAACCCCAGCATGTGCCCTGACCGGGAATCGAACCCTGATCGCCTGGATCATAGGTCGATGCTCAACTGCTGAGCCACGCCTGGCTGGGCTCTTTTATTATTATTATTAATTATTTTAATAAAGGGATGAACTAAATGGTGTTCTAATCACATGGGATTTTTAAATTGATTTGAGAGAGAGAGAGACGGAAAGAGAAAGAGAGAGATTTGTTGTTCCAGCCATCCACACATTCCTTGGTTGATTCTTGTATGTGCCCTGACTGGGGTCAAACCTGCGACCTTGGTGCACCGGCAGGATGCCCCAACCAACCTGGCCGGGGTAGGAGCCATTCTTGAAGCAGCCTAAAGAAAGGTAATTATTAACCCCATGAAAAACTAAAAGTAAGACCATACTTATATGGTTATATGGTTATAGTCCCTGGCTCCATGGCAAGCAATGTTTATAAAATCATTCTGATGAAACAACTGAATATTGGTTTAGCCACAAATGGTTACATGCGGGTAAAGGTACTAGGGGGTGACAGGAAGACCGTGTGCTGCAGGGAGGGGTGTGAGAAAGCTGAACACTCGTCTTCCCGGAGAGGAAGTTGGGTGAATCAAGTAACTGCAGCACAGGCACGTTATTTATAAACATGGAGATAAAATCCAGAAGAGGCCAGAAGAGCTGCACGCGGTCGCCTCTGGGGAGGGCTGGGCCTGGGGCGGGGGGGGGGGGGGGGGGGGCAGCTGCTTTTCCTTATAGGCCTATTAATCCTTTAAAATTCTGTGCCTGTCCTGTGGGTATCCTTTAAACTACTGCATTCCTTGGATAAAAATACGCGTTAATTAACAGAGAGAAAGTGAAGGGGGAAGAGAAAGGTCCTCAAGGGCGAGGCGGAGTCGGCGGGGAGCTTCTCCCCGGGGCGGGGCGGGGCGGGGCGGGGCGGGGCGGGGCGCCTGGGGCGGGCGCGTACTCGGGGGAATACGGTACCAGAGCTCCCGGGAGAATACGGCAGCGGCGCGGGCCGGGGGGTTGGGGCGGCGGCGATGCGGGGGGCAGGGGGTCCCGCCGGCGGGCGCGGCGCCCCCGCAGCTGGGAGTCTCTCCGTGGACGTCTCTTGGGAAGAGACGACTCTGAAGGCTCCGATCAGGTTTTTTGTTTTTAATTCAGTAGATCTTGGGTAATTTGTTTTTTATCTAAGTCAGAGATGCTGCTGGGAAAACATCGGGGAGGCACCGCCCCGCAGTGACAACCTAACGGGCTTCCAGATCCTGTTGATGGCGATCAGTCTCCCTCCCTCCCCCCCTCACACGAATGGCCTGTCCCACCCAGCACCCCCAGTCTGCACCCTGCTTTATTCACCTGGCCACAGGCCTAGGTCTCTTCCCACGTCAGGACACCTGGGGACCCAGGGTGGGCCACCTCGCTCCTGTTCCAGACCTCTGTGCAGGAGACCCCCCATTTGTGGCCGCAGGCCCAGGGGTGGGGTTCAGGTGGGGTGCAGGATGTTGCTGGCGCTAACTCAGCTGCAGATGGCACCTCTGCGCACCCTGCCCGGCTGGTCTTTGACCCTCTCTGGGGGAGAAACCCGCCTGGGGGGCTGGGTCTGCTGGGGAACAGGCGTCCCAGGCTGGAGTCCCAGGCCCAGCAGCCGCGTGGCCTGAATATTTGAGGAGGGTTTGGTGGAAAGGAGTGGGGGAAAGGAAGGGGGGAAGGGATTTCTGGGGGTGCCTCAGTGCCTGGCAACCACTAAGGGCCCAGGGGCAGGTCTGGGGCTGGCAACGGCTATTGCTGGGCACTGGCTGAGACGCTCCCTGCCTGGAGAATGGAGACTAGTGGTTGGAGGGTGATTCTGGCTTTACTCGCTCCCTGATCATACTTTAAAGTGACCTTGGGCTACTTGCTTAACTTCTCTAGGCCTCAGTTTCGTCATCAGTAAAAGGGGATGTCCACACACATTTTCAGAGACAGGAGGCAGGAGCCTGGAGGGGAGTTGGGGGCCCTCGGAGGAAGGTGTAGCCAGACCAGGCTATGAAGGAAGTTCACATGAGTTAAACCGGGAGGGGGTATGTGTAGCAGAATTTTGGTCTGAGCTGCCCACCCCTGTGGCTCTGGCCCCTCCTGTGGTAGGGCTGGCACACCTGGCCTTCAAGCCTCAGTTTCCTTCACCAAATAATGGGCATGGCAGCCCCTCTTTGAAGGGTCATGGGTATCAACTAATGCTGACCCATCCCTGGAGCTCTTGTAGCCCCGGGGTGGGCAGAACCAAGTCACCCCTCTCCTCCTCTGGGATGCTTTGGCCAAGTCCCACGTGTTTGGTTGGGGAATTCTGATTTTGTCACAGGTGTATCTCCAGAAACAAAGTGTGCGCCCAAGCCCAAGGCCCTGCTGGTGTCTGGGCTTCTTCCTGAAGCCCACCCAGCTCCCCTAGTCATGGCTTGGAACCTAACAGGCGAGAAGTTTTGAGCATGGGGACAGGGGTCCTGGAGGAAGGGCTGTGGAATAATACTGGGTGGGCCACCAGGCTGTCCTTGGCCCTAGAAAGAGGGTGAGAATCAGAGAGTGTGGGGGCCTGGGAGCTGTGATAGTAGACACCCACCAAGGGAACTTTAGGGGATCCCACCACCTGGTTCTGGGTTTCTGGGGAAAGGTGGACGTTTCTTTCTAGGCACAAACCTCCCTCCCCACTCCTCTTGCCCAGAGCAAGGCCTGCTGAGTTCTAATCGGGACCCCCACGTCCTGGACCGGACACAGGGTGCCCAGGCCTCAGGAGCACACCCCGAGCTGGCTGCTCAGCCGCGGCTGCAGAAACAGTTCTCTTCTACCCAGCGCCCTGCACATACAGATTGAGTTTCAGAAATGCAACCCGAGCCCAGCTTCCCCTTACCCCACGCTGGGGCCTCGGCCACGGTACTCCATTCTCCTAAACGCTGGGTGCCTTATGCGTCACTGCCCCAAATGCAAACAACCCAGTTGCCCATCCACCGGTGAACAGATAAATGTGATATATTTATTTGTAATAAGGAATGCTGCTTTGTCGTGAAAATGAACAGATTATTAAACACCCCCCACGCCCGTGCACAAGTTTCACAGCCACTACCGTAGGAGTCCTCCTCACACAGGAGCACGTACCGTGTGAGTCCATCAATATGAAGCCCCGGACAGGCAGAGTTGATCTGTGGAGACCGAAAGGGGATCAATGGTGGCGGGGGCGGGGGCACTCCAGAACATTTGGGGTGATGGACATGTTCTCTGTTGTGACTGATGCACACATTGGTCAGAACTCCTAGAACCAGATACTTTAAAATGGGTGCGTTGCACTATATGACAATTTCCCATAAAAGAAGCAAAATACTGTTTTTTTCTCATGACCCACTAAGGAATCAGTGGCCCACAACTCAGGCTGTGCTAACATCTGTGGAGAGGGGCAGGAAAATATGGATGTTTATAAAGGGGACCCCCATGCTGGAGGGGTGGAGAGGTCCCTTTGGGAGAGACGTTGACCCAGAGAGGTCAGGGGAGAGGTCTGTGATGCACCCAGGGCCTGAAACAGATTTTTTTTTTAAAGTTAAACTACATTTCATTCTATTATTATTTTCTTACATTTAATATTATTTTGTATTGGTTTCAGGGGTACAGCATAATGACATATACTTTACAAAGTGTCCCCCTGATTTTTTCAGTACTCATCTGGCCCCATGCATAGTTTTTACAATATTATTGACTATGTTCCCTGTGCCCTACTTTGCATATTGTAGACTTTTTCTTGAATGAACGAGAGAAGAATGAATGCTGAGAATGAGGGAGGGTAGTGTCAGGTGAGGCTGGGGCTGGGCCAGTGTGACTGAGTGGGGCTCAAGGCCACCACGGGGAGCCCACTGGCTTTATCCTCAGGGCACTGGGAAGCTGCTCCTCAGTGAGCCGGGCAGAATCCGGCTGAACTGGAAAAGCTCTGGGCAGCCACTGCCCCTTCTGGTCTAATCACCGTGCTCAGAAATACCCTCACACTGATTGGCGGAGGCCTGGTTCCTCACTAGTTCTAGGAAGACCCGCCCACCCTGGAGCTGGGGACACTCCCAACCCCACCTGTGCAGCTGCCTGCTCCAGCCCCTCCCACCTTGAGTGCAGAGGACACTGTGAATGGCTGTGAGGTCCTCCACATGCAGAAAGCAGAGCGAAGCAAATGAAACTCACCAGTCTACCGCTTGCCTGAAAAACAAAACAAAACTCACCAGTTTAGCTCCATTGTCTGTATGATTCCTCCCCCCAATCCCTCTCCCTACTCCTGTTACTCTGTATCTGCCGGTTTGCTTTCTGGTTCTGTTTTGCATAAGCCACATTCCTACCAGCTTTTCATGACCAGCTCTGGCCAGGGGGTGGAGGAGTTCTGGCAGGCCCCCCTAGTTTTGAACTTTGGGTGCTCATGTGGGCCTGACAGAGCCCCACCCCCCACCCTGAGCCTGCACAGCACCTGGCCTCTTTCCGTGTGGAGAGCTGCTGCTGTGCCCCACCCCCTCCTGATGGAGTACCTGCCGGCACCCCCTTCTTTCCCTGTTCCCCAAGTCCAGCCAGGCCCTAGCTTCTCTCTCCCAAAGACCCCTCTCCAGAAATAACAATGATGATGGTTGCAGCTGTGCTAGGCACTGCCCTAAGTTTTGGCACACAGTAGCTCATTTAATCCCCTAAAACAGAAGGTTCTAGTACAGTCATCCCATTTACACAGGACGACTCCCCAGTGGAGAGCCAACACATGGCAAGACTGAGTTCACACCTAGACTTGGTGTCCCCAGGCCGTGCTCCGACCCCAGGACTATCCACCCAGCCAACGAGTGCCCTGATGGCCCCATCTGACCTCAACACTCCTCGGAGAACTCTCCCTTGGTTAGAAATACCCTGTGATTCAGCAATTCCACTTCTAGATATACACCCAAAAGAACTGAAAGCAGGGATGGGAACAGATATTTGCACACCTGTGTTTATGGCAGTATTAGTCACAGTACCCAAAAGTTGGAAAGAACCCAAATGCCCACAGACAATTGGATGAATAAAAATATATATCCATACAATAGACTATGTTCAGCCTTAAGGAGGAAATTCTGACACGGCTATGACACAGAGGAACCTTGAGAACATGATGCTGAGTGAAATAAGCCACTCACGAAAGGACACTGTCTGATCCTTTCTGTAGGAGGGACGGAGGGGAGTTGAATCCTTAGAGACAGAAAGCAGACGGGCAGCTGCCAGGGGCTGGGCAGGAGGGGGTGGGTCGTGTTTAATGGGACAGAGTTTCAGTTTTGCAAGATGAAAAGAGTTCTGTGGATGGATAGTGGTGATGGTTACACAAGAGTGTGTATTGCTTAATGCCACTGAACTGTACACTTAGAAATGGTAAATTTTATATATATTTAGTTTTGCCACAACTTAAAAAAAATAAACAACAACAAACCATCCCTTGGCCTTGCATTGCCCCCACCACAGGCCCAGCTACATAATTTATGGGGCCCAGTGTAAAATGAAACTGTGGAGCCCCTTGTTCAAAAATAAAAAAATAAATAAAAATAAGAGAATTAAAAAAAAAAATTAAGAATTTCATGATGCAACAGCACAGCATTCAACCCAAAGGGGTCTGTTTCTGGGAGCAGGACCCTCTGGGATTGCACAGGCCGAGGCCCGAACAGCCCCCCATCCTGTCCTGAGCGCTCTTCTGGGGTCCCCCTGGGACAGGGCTTTCACTCTGGCGAAGAGCCCACACTTCTGGCGCCCGGGATTTTTCCTACGTCCTTCTCGGCGCTAAACGCCCCCAGGCAGCTTCCTGCACCCTCAGGCCGCCAGCTGGGGGGGGGGCCCGCACCGGCCCCGGCCGCCCCGCACCCCCTCCCGGCCGGTAGGGGGGTGACTCCACCGCCCAGGTCACCGCGTGGGGTTCAGAACCATGACGGCACCGGCCGCGTCCCAAGGCTCCTGTGACCTTCCCGCACCACGTGGAGTCAGACCCATGTCACATGGGCAGGACGGAAAGGCCAGGCCCGCCCACGCCACTCAGGCAGCGGGCACGCGGGGACCCGCGGGGGCCGGGCCGGGGCGGGTGAGGTCTGCGGGGCTTCCCGAGCCCGCCCTCGCCTCCCTGGGGTGAAGATCGGGGTCTCCCCCCCTGCGCGCTCGCGGGGCTTTTCCGGCGCAGGGCGCCCACGTGCGGGTGGCAGGCGCCCTCCAGGGTGGGGGCAGCCCGGCCCGGCCGGTCCCGCGCGCCAGGTCCCCTCTGTGCGGCCTGGGACCCGCCGCCGCCTCTCGCAGGGACGCCCCGGGCTCTGGGGCGGCGCCCAGGCCGCTCCCCACGCGATCCTTCCCCCACCCGGGCCGGGGTCCTCGCCGCCCACGCGGAGGAGAAATCCCGGCGGCGGCCGGAGGCGGCGGCGCGGCCCGGAGCCGCCGGGAACCGTAGCCATGGTGACCGGGAGACAAAGAACGGGCGGCGCCGGCGCAGGGGCGGCGGGCCGCGCGGGGACCCCGGGGGCCCCGCTGCGGCCGAGCCCCGGCTTTCGGGTGGCCTTGGGCTGGTCTCGCTCCCTCTGGGCCTCAGTTTCCGTGTCTGAGCCGCAGGGGCAGGGGCCCAGCAGCTCCCCTGGGGTCTCGCTGGGCTTGGCTGTCCTTTTGCGTCCACCCTGGAAGGTCCTCGCAAGGGGGACCTGGGGCGTGTGCACCGAGCTCTGAAGGGCTCAGGCTCTTCCCTGCATCACACGGAGGGGGCGACTCAGGCCTGGCGGGGGAGGGGTGTCCCCGGCACCTGTTGAGACCCAGCGCAGCCCCTCCCGGCTTAGGACCAGACTGTGGGACGCGCGGGAATGGCCTCCCAGCACCTGCCACAACCCAAGGGCCCTGACAGGACCGGGCACTGTTTCCCTGGTGGCAGAGGTCCAAGCCACTCCACCTCTGAGACACCTGTGCCCTCCTAGTGGGGAGGCAAAGGACCTGCCCCCTTGGCTGCTTCTCTTTTTTTCTCTTGCTGGAAACAGCTTTATTGTTTCCACTTGGGCCCAGGCATGGGCGAGGGCTCCAGGGTGGTTAAAAGCATTCCTAGTGGTTGCAGGAAGAGGCTCAGGCAAAAGCCAGACCCAGGGGCGCAGAGGGGCTCCTCCAAGGCCTCTGGGCTCCAAAGGCTCCCAGGCGTGCCTGAGGGCGAGCCTTTCCCCGCCCAGCGTGGGGCCAGCGGCCTGCGGAGGTGGGTCAGGTGCGCCCCATCTTCCTGATGAGCTCCGCCTGCCCCTCCCGGAGGAGGTCTCCGGGGAGCCTCAGAGCCCAGGGCCTGCAGATCCACAGGGCCTGGGTCAGGTTCTTCTCTGGGACCCTGGCAGCTTCCATGGTGTCCTGAGTTTCACCCACTCATCTTGGGACCGCTTCAGCACGTCCTAGAAGAGAATGCGGCCGCCGTGCCTGTTTTGGCTCTTACAGAGGTGCTGGGCCCCCTTGCCCTTCCCCTTGGCCAACTCCAGGAAGAAGTGGCCCACGTCCTCCAGAGCCACATTGTCGTGGCCAAAATAGAAGCCCAGAGAGAGGTAGGTGTAGGAGGCCCGCAGATGCAGGGTGACCACAGCCTCCACATTGGTGGAATAACTCTGACGCATTTGGGAGCTCATGGTTGTTCGGTTGTTGGGCAATAAGGAGTTAAAGTTAGAAAGTGGTGTTGGCTGGTTCCCATGGTGAGGACTGGAGAAGAGGTTTGGAGGATGATCGGAGGCTGGAAGAAGGGGTGTCCCTGGGTCTGTTCCGTCTAAACACTGTTGAAGCAGGAGACAGATCTGGGGGACGCTGAGGGCCCTCCCCCTGGCTTCTCCCCAAGAGTCCTGTTAGTCTGCAGTCACAGGCTGGGGACACTAGTGATCCCCTTTATCTCAAGATGGGCCTCAGTTTCCCCACCTGTAAAGGGGGTGGGCGGAGGTTTAGACTCCAGCCTCTCACGGCCCTCTGCTCTCCAAGGCCTGTTCCAGTCTCCATCAGCTGGTCTGAGGGGCTCTGGCCCCCTGGGCACCAGAGGAGTGTCTGAGGTAGCAGGTGGTCTCTTCCCATGCCCAGCCCCCTTGAGTAGACGCTAAGCCAGGAACCAGTGAGGGTTGGGCCTGTCCCTGCCCCCCAGGACCCATAGACCCACAGACCCAGGATCAAGCAGGGTATGCCAAGTACGGGGCCAGCAGGCTCCCTAGTACCTGTGGGACATGGACTTGATGTCCTCACCTGGTGCTCTGGGTGATCCCAGTTCCTCCTGGTGGCAGACTGTGGTGATGCTGATCAGTGGGGATGGGGATTCCTAATGGGCAGGGAAGAGTGACAAGTTACTCTTGGGGGGGGTCATCAAAGAGGCCCAACCAGCCCTGCTGGTGCCACCCACCATCAGGAGGCAGATGGGCTCAGTGAGGGCACAAGGACCACTGCCAGGTGTGATGTCTTCCATTTTTCACGCGGAGGCAGGACCTAGCCAACTATAGCAGCACATGGTGTAGATAAACTGAGTCAGACAGCGAGTGTCCTCTCACCCTGCAACCCCCCACCTCCTCCTGTCCTAAGGCCACCTGGATCCTGGTCCCTGGGCCTGCCATCCCTTTTTCCTTCACAACCTGGCCCCTAAGCCCTGCTTTCAGTGTCCAAGGAGCTGTCTGTGATGTCGTGGGGGCCCCCATGGACCCTAGCACCCCTGCCCAGCCCAGGGGCAAGAGGCTTGGGGGGGGACTTTGGTGGCAACTGTGGCAGGGATCTGTCAGCCAATCAACAGGCTGTAGGGTGAGTATGGGTAAGCAAGGAGGGCCACACAGATGGGATGGCAGGGCCTGCCATGTCCTCCAGCCAACTCCTTTCTGAAATTCCCAGAACCTCAGCCCATCTCCTGGGGATGGGAGTCCCTTCCCCATCGGGCAGCCCTGGGCCCCCACGCCCTGCCCCACTGCTAAGCCTACCTGCCTGCACGTACACAGGTTAACATCCCCCGGTGCTTCAGTCCCAGCTGCCAAGAGAAAGATCTGACCTTGGCATCGCCTCTGTGGAGACTGAGGAGATGCTCACGACATGGGCCTGCCCACCCCACGCACACTGTGATGGAGGGAATGAATGGCCTGGGGCACCTGACTCTGGGGGTTGGGTGGGCTCCATGGTGCAGGGTGCCCTCCAGCTGAGCCTGAGAACTAGACCAAGACAGATGAGAAGGAGCAGGACTGTCATTCAGTCAGGGGGCACACCTGGGCAAAGGTGCCCTGACCTGTTGGCAGCAGCAGGGAGATGGGCTTGCTTGAAATGGAGACTTTTCACTGGGTACAGTCACAGGCTGCAGGGCTTGGCCACCAACAGACAGTGGCGGGAGTGGCAGGGGGTCTCCAGCAGACCCTCCTCTCTGCTCAGCCATATAGTCTGAGAATTTGTTTGTTGGGGTCAAATGAATATGCTAGGTTTTCCTTACGTGTAATCTGTGATTCATACCACTCGGTATTCCCAAAAGAACAGGCACAACCTACAGAAAGTCGGAAATAGTCAACTCGTAACAATAGTAATAGGTAACATTGAACAACCGAGAATGTGGAAGCTGCCCGGACGGCGTGGCTCAGAGGCTGAGCATCGACCTAGGGTCCAGGAGGTTAAGGTTCGGTTCCCAGGCAGGGCACATGCCCGGGTTGCGGGCTCGATCGCCAGTGAGGGGTGCGCAGGAGGCCGCTGATCGACTCTCTCATCACTGATGTTTCTCTCTCTCCCTCTCCCTTCCTCTCTCTCTAAAAATCAATAAAAACAGCCATAGCCAGTTTGGCTCAGTGGTTAGAGCGTTGGCCCCCGGACTAAAGGATCCTGGGTTCTATTTCAGCCAAGGACATGTACTTCAGCTGCAGGCTCGATCCCCGGCCCCGGTCAGGGCATATGTGGGAGGCAACCAATCGCTGTGTCTCTCTCACATCAATGTTTGTTTTTTTTCTCTCTCCCGCACTCTTTCTAAAAAAGCAGTGGAAAAAGTATCCTCCAGGTGAAGATTAAAAAAAAAAGAAAGAAAGAATGCCAGAGACATGCATTTATCCAATTCCAGGGCATTAGTGATTGGTAATTGGGCATCAAATACAGCTCCGAGTTTCCTGGCAGGCAAGGCATAAAGGGAGTGAGAATGGGCTGCTGGAGCTTCACTATCTGATCAAGGCAAGCCTGTCAGACACGACTGCAATTCTATTTGAGGATTCAGCTGTCCCCTGTACAGCAGCTGCCAGGCAGTCTCTCTAGGAAGCCACAGCTGTCCCCCAGGGTGGGACAGGTGGGGTAGAGGAGGGCTGCCAGTGCACTCACTCAGGAGCTCTCCAGACCGCGGGACCCAGAGCCCGGGATCCACCAAGGTCACAGTCCCCAGTCCGCATTTCATTTCGGGGGTGGGCTGCTGGCTGCTGGCTGCTGGCTGTGAGGCCTGAACAAGTCACTTCCTCTTTCTGAGCCATGCCATACAGGATGGGCCAGGGGATGTGACGGGACCACACAACCCAGCAGCCCATAATATATATTCTAAAAAGATTTTTAAATTGATTTTTGGAGAGAAAGGAAGGGAGAGGGAGAGAGAGAAACATCGGTGTGAGAGGGTAACATCTATCAGCTGGCTCCTGCACAACCCCCACTGGAGATGCAGCCTGAGACCTGGGCATGGGCCCTGACTGGGACTCAAACTAGCAACCCCAGGTGCATGGGACGATGCCCGACCAACTGAGGCACACCAGCCAGGGCCAGAACCTTTTTGAAACTGCCTACAGATACTTAAAATTTTTAAAAAAATTGATTTTAGAGAGAGGAAGGGGGAGAGAAACATCGACTTCTTGTTCTACTCATTTATGCATTCATTGATTGATCCTTGTATGTGCCCTCACCAGGGATCAAAATTGAACCCACAACCTTGGCATGTTGGGTCAATACACTAACCAACTGAGCTACCTGGCCGGGGCTTTATATTCTGATATTTTTATAAAGAGATTTGTTTCCCCAGCTAGGCCATGGAGCTTCTGGAGGGTGGGGACCTTGACCTCCCAAATTCTGACCTCCATGTCCAAAGAAAGGAGACCTGGCTTGGAGTAAGGGCTGCTGAAGACTGAAGGAAATGGGATGAGATAGGAGGCACTCCACATGGGGATCCCAGCCTGGGCAGAGGTGGGGAGGGTGAGTCTGGAACGCTGAGGGGGGCCTGCAGACCAGTTTGTTGGCGGGTGAACACACACACGTGGGGTTTTAGAGTGATGCTAGGGAAAGTAGGCTTGGTGCAGTTCAGTAATAGGGAGCCATGGGAGGTTCTTGAGCAGAGGAGTAGCTTAATGAAATTGATGTTTGGGGTGAGGTTCCTTGGGGTGAACTTGTTTCTACCTCTGTCCTGGCCAGCACCCCAGGCTGTTCTCTGCTACCCTGAGCCTGGTGGAGGCCATGAACTGGGCTTGGGTCCACTTGTCTGTGATTGAGGATAGAGGGCCCTTGCCAGCTTTTGAGGCCCTACTTTGGTGCTCCTTGGAGGTGTCCAGGTGAGAGTCCTGACCCAGAAGTCAGAAGGTCCAGGTTCAAGTTCTGGTTCTGCTCATCTAACTTCCTGTGGGGTCTTGAACAGGTCACTTCCCTTCTTAGGACCTCAACTTCCAGATCTATCAAATGGGAGCAATAAAACTGAAACTAATATAATATTGAATGTTGACTGTAATAAATTTTTTTTTAAATTTAAATAAAAATTAAATAAAAGTTTAAAAATGGGATAAATCCTGCATTGGAGGCCTCCGGGCTTGCTCTGAGGGTCAAAAAAAGCATGGTCTCAGAATGACCTTGACCATCAGAGGCTGCGCTGGAAGGACGGTGGCTGACCCCACCAACTGTCCTTAGTGGGCACTGACACTGTGCTAAATGCCGTGGGAGGTGGCTGCGCCGGGAGAGGAAGGGCCCAGGACCTGCAGAGGCCTGACCTTGACACCAGATCCTGTCACAGTGTCCTAGCACCTGGTGCCACGTGGGCATTCAGGTGTGTGCAGCTGAGATGAAGAAGGAAGGCCTGGAAGTGGTCTGAATGAAAGTGGCTCAGGCTCTGAGATTGTTCTGGAAAACCACAGGAACCCACCGTAGCACTGGCACACGCTGTGTGTCCCCCCACCCCCCAGGGACTGGGTGTGATACTTCCTTGCTGGATAACCTTGGGACCTGAATCTGATCTGCAAGCCCCTCATTTTACAAATGGGGAAACTGAGGCCAGAGAGGCCTGGGAACAGGCTTGGGGCTCTCAGGCAGCCAGAGGTGAAGCCAGTTCTGTGGTCGCACTGCCCTCTCCCCTGGGGATCCCACCCCCACACTCCTGGGCAGTGGCAGAGGGGCTGGGCTGCTGGGCCCCCTCCCCAGGAGACACAGATGCCAGGACATGTGGGGAGTTGGTGCTGCTAATTAGTCACTTCATTTTTGGCATCTCACCCAGCCTTGGGGAACTGGAGAATGTCATTGTCAAAGTATTTTTGAATATTTGCCTTCTCAGCAAGAAGATGGTGTGAGAACACTCTGTCTCCCATAGGGTGGATACTAACAAAAACAAGCACTGTGAGCTGGAAGGATCTGGGAGCTTCTGGGGGAGGCCTGGAGGAAGCCTTGGTGCTGCTGGCCACAGCGGCACTCCCCCCCCCCCCCCGGGCCTTGGTGTCTGCCCAAAAACGACCCGTTTATTTCTCAGCTGTTTAGGGAGGCCCACTGTGTGCCATAAACTGCTCCGGACTCTGGAGAAACAGCAGTGAACAAAACAGATAGGAGGGCTTGCCCTCAAGGGGCTGCCACCTCAGGGAGCCAGACAGCAAGAGTCAGTAAGGTTGCGGGCTGGCCTCATGTACAAAGGAGGGTGGCTGGGGGTGGCTGGCTGAGAAGGTGAGAGCTGAGTCAGGATCTGAAGGAGGTGAGGGGCGAGCTGAGGGGGTTTCTGGGGAAGAACATTCCTGGCTCACAGAACAGCAGGTGCCAAGGCCCTGAGGTCTGGGCTTGGTTTGTTTGAGGACCAGCAGGAAGGCCTTGGGGCTAGAGCCGGTGGCGACATGGAGAAGGCAAGGTGGCAAAGGTCACTGGGGCCTGCTGGGTGGGGCCTCTTACACCACTGGGGGCCGTTTTTCTCACTGAGGAAGGTGGGAGCCATCGCAAGGAGGAGAGCAGGGGAAGGACGCAGTCTGGTTTCCGTTTTCCCCGTATTGCTCTGACACCCGTAGGTCCATGGCAGGAGCAGACTGGCCAGTTATAATGATGCAGCAGAGGCGATGGGACCACAGCAGAGTGAGGACAGTGGAGACACAAGAGGGGGCTGGAGGCAGAGTAGATGCTGGATGTGGCGTTTGAGGAGGAGAGGAGCCAAGGTGCCTCCAAGGGGACATGTCCCCAGGTGGGGTGGGGGAAGGGTCTCAGTGTGTGACCTTCAGTCTCCATTGGACAACCCTGGGCAGACTGGAGCAGGTGACTGGTGCAGGCGTGTTCTTTAAAGCCACGAGCCTCCCTGAGAACACCCAGGGTGAGCAAGCAGGGAGGCCCAGGCCTGACGCAGCAATGGCTCCCGCCCTGGCACAGGGGGTCCGAGTGCTTCGTAGTGGGGCCCGCGCCTGCTGGGCTCTCGGCGTGGTTACATTACTATTATTGTAACAGTCACGCTCACGCTCAGGCCTCTCAGTTAGGGGCCATTTCCTCCTCTGGGACCTTGGGTCGTAGCCCAGAATCCAGGGCTTGTCTGTTAGACAAGAGCTGGTGGGAAGGCAGAGACGGGGTGCAGGATGTGCGGGGGTGTCTGGACGAAGGGTTGCCCCCTGTAGCCCGTGGCCCATTCCCTGTCCCCTCCGGCCCTGATGTTGAATCTGAAGGCTGGGCTCCAACTTTGGACCCTCAATTCTTTTTATTTTTTAGATTAATTTTGTTTTTATTGTTAATCCTCACGTGAGGATATTTTTTCCATTGATTTTTTTAGAGAGAGTGAAAGGAAAGGAGGGAGGGAGGGAGAGAGAAACATTGATGTGAGAGAGACACATCAATTGGTTGCCTCCCACATGCACCCCAACCGGGGCTGGGGATCGAACCTGCAACCTTTCGGTTCATGGGCCGACACTCTAACCACTGAGCCACACCAGCCATCAGGGGTCCCTCAGTTCTTTTGTGTGTGTGTGTGTGTGTGTGTGTGTGTATGTATGGGTTAAAATACACATAATGTACAATTTATCATTTTAATCATTTGAAATGAACAATTCAGTGGCAGTAAGTTCACAATGTGGTGCCACTGTCCGGACTAGCTAGTTGCAGGACTTTCTATCGCCGGGACAGGAAACCCTGTCCCTGCTAAATATCCACCCCTGTTCCCTCCTCCCCCAGCGCCCATCAACCACAGACTGACCTTGTGTCTCCGTGGAAGTGCCTGGCCTGCACATTTTGTGTAAATGACCTTTAGGGGCTACTTTCCTTCACATAGCAGAGCGTTTTCAAGGTCCCTCCACAGTGTGGCCGGTGTCCGCACACAGGTCACTCCTTTCTGGGGCTTGGGCCCTCCACCCCTGGCCAGCTCTGTGACTGAGGCGCAGAGTCCCCAGCCTACTTCCATCCTACTTGGCGAGGTTGTCATGAGGATGCTAAATACACCAAGAAGTAGGAGTCCACTTGTCGCTGGGCCGGGGGCAGGAGCGGTGAGCGTGTGGGGTCTGCCAGGCAGCTGTCCTCACGGCCGAGGCCAGTGACCACTGGCCGTATGATTCTCGGCTTCCAGGACTGTGTTGGTGTCGTTCCTCCTCCTGGTGTCCTTGGGTTTTCACTTGGTGGGGCCCCGGGCAGGACTGAAGGTCAGTGGCTGTCCCCCCATCTTTTCATTCCTTTTTAGAATTCCTGTGATTTCTGAAGCTGCCCTTTGGGACAGGCCTCTCCCCTCCTGGGAGGGGGAGCTGGGGCAGTGGGGCCTGAGCCTGCAGAGCCCACACCCGGGAGCTGGAGCCGCTGGCCCAGGTCTGCCTGAGTCACCCACTGGCTAGAAAATGTCAGGCATTTGGTAAAGTGCCCCGTTTCATTCGTGCTGTCCCCCTACCTAAAAGGATCCCTTGCCTCCCTTGTGGTCCACCCATCCAGAGCCCCAAACCCTTCTCGAGGCCCACTGGGTGCTAGGCCAGCGCGGGGAGCGGAGGCCAGCAAGTCAGCTGCTAGGGCTGTAAGGGAGGGAGGCCCGTGGGACAGTGGAGGGCTGGAGAGGGCCTGGTGGGGCTCCGCGCAGAAGGGGCCACAGTGGCCTTCACCAAACCCACCGTCCCCTGCGGTGCCCCTCCCCCGTGGTCACTACAAGATGGACACTGAGACGGTTCTCTTCTAGGCCAGGCACTCGCCCGGGGAGGGGATGGGGCGGGCCCAGGACAGACCCACAGGCCCTGTGCCAGGCCAGGGTGGAGTCCAGTGAGGGACAAAGATGAGACAAAGCGTCCTAACTGTCACGGAGATAAGGCCGGGTGCGGCATGGAGGAGGCCCCGTGGGGTCTGCTGGGTAGGCGTTGGGAGAGCTCCCTGAGGGGCGCCGTCTGAATAAGGAAGACACAGCCTATGAAGATGGGGAGAGGCTGTGCAGCCGGCGTGGCTCAGGGGTTGAGCGTCGACCTAGGATCCAGGAGACTGAGGTTTGATTCCCGGTCAGGGCACAGGCCCGGGCTGCGGGCTCGATCCCCAGTCGGGGGCGTGCAGGAGGCAGCCGATCAATGACTCTCATCATTGACATTTCTCCCTCTCTCTTCCTCTCTCTGAAATCAATAAGGATATATTTAAAAAAACAAACACCTCACTTTAAATAAAAAGATGGGGAAAAGTGTTCTGGGCTGAGGAACAGCCTGTGCAAAGTCCCCAGGAGGTGAGGGAGAGGCAGAGAGTGGGGCCCAAGGAAGGCAGTGGGCCCGTGGGGGGAGGGGGCTGGAGTGGGCTCAGGGGACTTTGAATTTTCTCCTTAGCAGGAAGCCCCTTGGGGGTTGTAAGCCAGGAAGGACAAGATCCAGTCCACACATCTAAGACGATCTCTGTGGGCAGGGGATGGCGCTTGGGAGGAGACAGGGAACACTAGGTGGTTGCTGCCCTGCCCTGCGGGGAAGGGGTCATCACTCTTGTGGATAAGGGGTGGGTGGGTCCTCAGACAGGAAACCACACACTGGAAGGCGATTTCCAAATGAGAAAAGGAGCACTCTCCTCTTCAACGGACTAAATGTCGGGGTGCAGTCAGAAGGTAGCCTGAAGGTCGCTGCATCTGCAGTCGTGCTACCTGGGAAGCCAGAGCCTGCTCAACATTTATTTCCCTGCGATTCATGAATGTTCTGACTCGGGTTTTGCTCTAATGGCCCAGAATGACCCCCACAACAAAGTCAGCAGTGGTGATCTCATGAGCCCCTGCTGTGGGGGGGGGATCCCAAACACACATAACCCCAAACGCACTGTCCACAGATGGGGCCTCGTGGAGCCTATTTTGCAGTGGGAGGAAAAGACATTGCCACCCATAGGTCCTTACAACTGTGACTGGTGCCAGAAAGGAGGATTACAGGGACCAGGGCTAGGAAGTCAGAGGGGCTCCCTGGAGGAGGTGACCTGTGAGCTGAGACAGGAAGGACATGAAGGAGGAGTGGGCACAATTTGAGCCACATGGCCTGGTGGGAGCAGCATGCCCTGAGAAGCCCCAAGAAGGAAAAATGTCCCCCGAACTAGGGAGTCTTGAGACAGTCCTGGAGCTAGAGGACCACTGGTCTTCAACGTGGAGACTTCCCTCAGCCACATTTCGGGGCTGGGGTCTGTCTCCGTTGTCCTCTCACGTGCCTGTGGTCCCTTGGAGCCACCCTGGGAAGCCCCAGAGTTACCCCAGGCCTGAGGCCAGCTCCTCAGTCCTGCTGGGGAGGCTTCTCAGATAAACAGTAAAACATTCCTGAAGGTATTTAGATAAAGAGTGGGGTGAACTAGGCAGGAAAGGGCCTGGGCCTGATGCTTCCCCTCCCAAATCCTACTCTGATGACAGACCCCAGCTGGGTCTCCATCTCTCATCTGTGAAGTGCACCCATTTAAAGAGTTCAATTCAGTGGTCTTTATTTTTAAAAATATGTCTTTATTGATTTCAGAGAGGGGAAGGGACAGGGAGAGAGATAGAAACATCAATGATGAGAGTCCTCATTGATCGGCTGCCTCCTGCAGGCCCCCAACCAGGGATCGAGCCCACAACCCGGGCACGTGCCCTGACCAGGAATCGAACCTTGATCTCCTGGATCCCAGGTCGATGCTTCACCACTGAGCCATGCCGGCCGCTGCACTGTGCAACCATCCCTACAACCAATTTCAGACGACTTTATCTCTTCAAAAAGAAACCCTATGCCCATTAGCGGTCACTGCCTAGTCCCCTCCTCCCCTAGCCCCTGGTGACCAACAATCTACTTCCTTTTTATTTTTATGTTTAGAAATATTTTGTTTATTTTAATGAAGCTGGTACAGACAATGTCCACTTAAAACTCATATCCCAGGCCAAAAAGTACAAATAAAGTAAAAAAGATCAGTGTTGTGTCGTACACACTTCTGCATGAATAACTTTATTAACTGCTAATGAAAATTAGAACTTTCCTGGGATCTTCTGACAAGATTTTTTCCCCCTCTTCAAATGCTTTCTCTTCAGCAACAGTCTACCTTCTCTCTCTGTACATTTGCCTGTTCTGGACATTTCACGTAAATGGAATCATATGACATGTAGACTTTTGTGACTGGCTTCTTTCATTTATCATAATTTTTCAAGATTCACCCACGTTACCCCAATAAATTCAATTAAAAAAATAAAATAGGCCCTTGCCTGATAGCTCAATTGATTAGAGAGTCATCCCCTTATGACACATTTGCAGGTTCCATCCTGTTAGGGCACATACAAGTATCAATCAAGGAATGGAACAAAAATCGATCTCTCTCTCTCTTTCTCTCTAAATTAATAAATAAATAGCCTAAGTGAGAAAAAAAAAAAGATTCACCCATGTTGTAGCATGTGACAGTACTTCATTCCTTTTATGGCTGAATAATATTTCATCGGAGACTACATTTTAAATTTAATTTTTTCTTTTAATCTTTTTTTATTTTCTGTTTTTGTTTTCACATTTGTTTTTCGTAGACTACATGTTGCTCATCCATTCATCAGTTGAAGCACATTACATTGTTTCTACTTTTTGGTTATTGCGAATAACACTGCTATGAACATCTGTGTACAATTTTTTTAAAAAATTTTATTTATTTGTTTTATTTTATTGTTGACAGTAAAAATATGGAACACTTCACGAATTTGCCTGTCGTTCTCACGCAGGGGCCAAGCCAATCTTCTCTGTATCGTTCCAATTTCAGTATACGTGCTGCCCAAGTGGGCACTGTGTACAAGATTTTTTGCAGACATATGTTTTCAGTTCTTTCAGTTATATATCTAAGAGTGGAATTGTTGGGTTGGATGGGAGCTCCATGTTTTTTTAAAAATTGATTTTAGAGATGCTCTAGCCGGTTTGGCTCAGCGGCTAGAGTTTCGGCCTGTGGACTGAAGGGTCCCAGGTTCGACTCCAGCCAAGGGCATGGACCTCAGTTGCAGGCTCCATCCCCAGCCCTGGTGGGGGCAAGTGCAGGAGGCAACCCATCGATGTGTCTCTCTCACATCGATATGTCTCTCTCTCTTTCTCTGACTTCCATTCTCTTTGAAAAGCAATAGAAAAAATATCCTCAGGTGAAAATTTAAAAAAAATTTGATTTTAGAGAGAGAAACATGGCTTTGTTGTTCTCCTTATTTATGCATCAGTGGTTTTTTCTTGTATGTGCTCTGACTGGAAATCAAAGTGCAACCTTGACGAATCGGGATGCCCCTCTGACCAGCTGAGCTCCCCAGCCAGGGCACTAGCTCCGTGTCTGACTTTTTGAGGAGCTGCGAAACTTTTTTCACGGCAGCTGCACCCTCTCACATTCCCACCAGCAGGCATGGGGGTTCCGCTGTTTCCACATCCTCTCCAACACTCATCCAAAGTGGTATCTCATTGTAGTTTTGATTTCATTTCCCTGATGAGCATCTTTTCATGGGCTTATTGGCCATTTGTATGTCTCTTTTGGAGAAATGTCTTATTCAGATACTTTATCCATTTTATGGGTTATTCATCTTTTTATTACTAAGTAGTGAGTTCTTTATAGATTCTGGATACAGTCCCTTACCAGGCATGATTTGCCAAAACTGTTTCCCATTGTGTGGACTGTTTACTTTTTGTTGTTGTTGTTAATCTTCCCCCGAGGATATTTTTTCCCTTGATTTTCAGGAAGGAGGGAGGGCGGGAGGGCCCGAGAGAGGGTGAGAGAGACATAGAGAGAGAGAGAGAGATGTGAAAAAGACACATTGATTGGTTGCCTCCAACACATGCCCTGACTGGGGCCACGGATTGAACCTGCAACCCTGGTATGTGCCCTTGACCTGGACTTGAACCCAAGAGGGGTGGGCAGGTGCTCTAACCACTGAGCCACACCGGCCAGGGCCGTTTTTACTTTCTTACCGTATCGCTGGAAACACAGAAGTTTTTAATTCTGATGAAGCCCAATTCCTCTATCTATACATAGTTTTTGTTCCTTATGCTTTTGGAATTGTGTGTAAGAAGCCTTTGTCTAACTCAGGATCACTGAGATTTACTCCTGTGTTTTCTCCCGGGAGTTTCACAGTTTTAGCTCTTACGGTTAGGTTATGATCCATTTTGAGTTACTTGTTAACGTGTTAAGTAACCAGATCTGGTGGCTGGTCTGATATCTTCTGTGATTTTGGAGATGAGTGTACATACTGTTCTGAGATCTCTCCAACAACTGTAATGGGACGAGAGGGCGCCAAGGCTTCTGTGGGTGACGGAAGCCGTTGTTAATACAGCCTGCACTTACAATGGAAAACGCTAGATTTCAGTTAAAGGTTCATTTAAACAGAGCTGTAATTACCCTCCCAGGTTCAGGGTACCTCCAAATTCTATCCACAGACTTCAGGTTAAGAACTCCTGGGGTGGCGAAAATTCCAAAGTCTCCGTTTCTGAATCGTGTTTTGGGGGTTCGAACCCTCCAAGACTGGCTTCAGGGGGGTTTTCCTGGCAGCCCCCCCTCCCCAGCCCAGCCCAGCCCAGCCCAGCGCAGCCCAGCCCAGCCCAGCGCCCTCTGCCTGGCTCCAGTCTCGGGGAAGCTATTCCTGGCCTAGAAGAATTTTCTAAGAAGCCAAATAGCGATACTAATACTCAAGCTGAAACATCAGCGGGAAGCACTGGAAACACTGCGTGGACCACCAGGGCGCCCGCGGGGTCGCCAGGCTGGGGGGAAGGCTGGCGCCTGGGGCGGGGGGGGGGGGGGGGGCGCAGGGGGAGCGCAGAGGCGCTGCGAGCCGGCAGGTCGGGGCAGGTGCCTGGGTTGGGGCTTGCGCGCCCCCTCTGGTTGGGGTGCGTGCAGGCGGCAGCGGTGCACGGGCCTCACCCGTCGACGTTTCTCTCTCTGCCTCCCTCCCTCCCGCTCTGAACGGCGGTGGGAAGAGGGGCTGCGGGCAGACAGGCGCCTTCGCCCGCACGCCGGCCCCGCGCCAGGCCAGGCCGAGCTGTTGGAGGGCCTGGAGTCTGCGATGTAACAGAAGCTCGAGGTGCGCAGGGTGCAGGCCAGGCTCTCGGGCCCGGCGTGCAGGGTGGCGGCACTGGGGAGAGTGCAAAGATCCTATCGGGACTCGACCCTCCTTTCCGCACAGGCTGGCGACCAGGCCGGGCTCCTGGAGCAGGGCCGGGGCAGCGGCGGGCAGGCGACCACGTGCCACGCTCCGCCCGCCCGCCAGGAGCAGCGCTTCCTCCTGGCTCCAGGGAAGGGTCCTGAAAGGGCCTTTATGGGTCTGCCCAGGTCACGTGCCCACGCCTGAGCCAATCGCCGCAGCCAGAGGGCTGGGGCTCTCTGATTGGCCAGGCCTGGGGCACGTGCTGGGATGGGGAAGCCCCAAGCCCACCACCTGGGGGAGGTTGGTGAGAGCTGGGCTTCCTCCACCTAGGGAGGTGCTGGGCTGGCACCCCCTCTACTCCCCCAGTATTTCACATCTTGCCAGACCTCCCTTATTCCATCCGCCCTATCATTTTCCCCTATCATTCATTCATTCATCAACAAATATATAATGTGTCCTAGGCACAGAGCAGGGGGTCCAGGAGGAACCCCAACAATCACAGGTTGGGAGGAGGGGGTGGAGGCAGCAAAGGGGACTGAGGGCGGGGTGCTCTGTGCGGTAGGAAGGAGAACCAGGTCCTGAGCAGCTGAGGGAGTTTCTGGGAGGAGTGGTGGACTCAGGTGAGACCAAGAAGTGAGCCCTGGATGGGGCAGCAGGGAGGTTGTGGGTGACCTTACCAAGAACTGAGAGTCAGGACACGGCCCTGCTGGGGCGGGGTGAGGAGAGGCTGGCGAGGTAGGGAGCGGAGAAGGCAGGTTCAGACGCATCTTTGGAGTTTTCTGTGGGGGCAGTAGGGAAATGCGGAGGAGGCAGGAGGACATTCAGGAGCAAGGGAGAATTCCCCCACTTTTTTGGAACATACTGACCAAGGGGATGGAGGCTGACGGCACAGGAGAGTGTAAAGGGTAGGATAGCAGGAAGAGGGTGCCTGAGATCAGGATCGGGGTGGGAGAGCCTGAGGGCACAGGTGGGTGCCAGGCAGGGAGATGTGTCAGCTTGGGGACTGGAAGGTGAGAGGGGTCCTCTTTGATGGCTTTGGTTTTCCTCACTGAAGAGGGAGGTGACACCCGGGGCTGGGTGGTGTAAGGAGAGGGAGAAGGTGTGAAATCTTAGTCTCAGAGAGGAGGAAAGTGCCACTGAAAAACACAGTAGAGCCGCTGACTATAGAGTGTGTCTGAAGTTTGAGACCACAAATTCCCAGTCAGAAGAGTTGTGTGTGCCCCCACCCCCCACGCCCACCCAAGCAATAGGCAGGGGCAGGAAGGGGCCTTTCTTTCAGGTTGGGGGGTTTCCAATGGTGGAAGGAGTGAGGAGCTGGGGAGATGAACTCTAAAAATCCACCAGGCCAGGAGGTAGGCACTATTAATCTGTTTCATTGATGAGGAAGCTGAGAGGTTCAAGGCCAAATGGCCTTGGCCTGGCGCATGTTAGGTGTTAATAAATATATGTTGAAAAACGTGATTGGTTGGACAGCCCAGTGATGCACCCCCCAGTCTAATCCAGACAGGAAGCAGCACCAAGCTTGGAGTTGGTAGGCGGGGCTGGTGACTCCCTGCCATGCCTGCTGCCCTCATAAATGACTCAATATTACCTTTGTGCCCTTGTAGGCGAATCTTTCCCGAGTCTAATGGTAGAACTTCGCATACAGTTAGTGAGCAGGGCATCGTGCTCACCTCCAGATAAGTCACAGCCCGTAGCCAGGTAGCTTAGTTCCTGGGGCATGCAACCTCTGGTACCTAACTCTTGGCTTTGCTGTCTACACCCTACCCAGGCCAGCTGGCAGGGAGCATGCCAGGGACACACACCTGCACTGCCTGGGGCTCTCCAAGGAGAGGGCTCTACCTTTAAGGGCAGTCCAGAGGCATGGACTCTAAACTTGGTGGGGGCAGGGCTCCTCCCTGCGAAAGGAGGGCTCCCAGCCCTTCTCCTCAAAGGCCATTGAAGCACAAATGAACGTGACCACCTTCTGGAAGCTAGTAATAATGGATCATGCGGCAGAAAACGTGGAAGCGAACGCCCTGCTTATTTATTTGGGCTTTAAAACCATAAAACTCCAGATTTCTCCTTGTAGCTATTTATAACCTGAGCTGGTGTAAAACTGTCCCCATATTAAGCTCAGGTTTGAAGTAACTTAGAAGAAAAATAGGCACCGCCGCATCTAAAAAAATTCATTTATAGACCCTTCTCTCGCTAGTTAGTTATGGACGAACAGCCAGGGGTCTGGGTGGGGGTGGGGCAGACACGGACCATCTAGCTATAAAGTCGCCCTCGGGCCGGCCGGGGGGTCAGTCTCCAGGGCAGGGATGTCTCGGGCCGGGTCGTGCTGTCCCTCGCCGGGTGCCCGGGGTGGCGCGGGGGAGACCAGGCGGGCAGCCGATCCGGAAAAGTGGCTCTTGCCTTGGAGGAAGTTGACTCTCCTCCCCTACCGAGGGCTTGGGATGAAAATAGCTCCTTCCTCTTTACCCACGCGGGCCCCCAGCCCGTCTCTCTCAGTCCCAATCCCCGTTTCTGCAAATGCTCCCTCCCCCCGGGACAGCTCGGCCCCTTCCCCGATTCCTAAGCGGCCATCGGGACGGCAGGGGACCCTCCCGCCCGGCCTGGGCGGACGCGGCGCGCCCCGCACCTCGGGCACTTACGGTGACTTCCAGCCCCCCCGCCCCCCCCCAATTCGCAGAGAGCTCCACGAACCCCGCGAGCTCCCACCCGGCTTCCTTTCCCTCCAGGGACACTGTCACCTGGGAGCCCTGCCCTCTGCACCAGGGCTCCCGGGGCTCTGCTACACCCCCAAGCCCCTCGGGGAAAGTGGGGGCGCAATTAGTTTCTTTCAATTAGTTTCTCCTCTTTGTATAGACCCATTCAAACTGCGAAGTGTAATCCTCCGCGAGGGGGAAAGTAGTCCCGACCTTCCACTCAATTTCTGTTCCCGTGCCGCCCACGTTTGACTTTTTGGAGCCGACGGGACCCTCAGCGGGCCCTTCGCGGGCTGCAGGGGCCGAGGCCCCCAGGGGTGCGCGCAGGCGGGGGGGGGGAGCCCCGGCCGAGGGAGGGGGCGGGGAGGGCAGCTAACTCCTCGCTAGCGCCGGGAGAGATGGATCATGGGGCGTAGAGCGATTGCAAACCTCAAACCACGTACAGCGGGCGATACGCGTCAACCGAACCTGACCAACGGAAGCCCGAGCCCCCGCCCCTCCGTCCCGCCCCGCCCCTGGGATAGACGGGAGCGCCGAGCCAACCGGGCCGCCGCTCTCCGTCCAAATCCCACAAGAGCCAATGGGAGCGCGCGGGGCGGAGCCGCGCCGGGTTGGGCTGCGCGCGGCTTCCCCCCGCGGGCCCAGGCCCCGCCCCCGCGCGCCCGCCCGCCCGCCCGCTGCTCCCCGAGTAGTTAGAGCCAGTGAAGTGCGGGCGGCGATGAGAGCGAAAGTTGCGCTCGGCTCGGCGCTGGGGGCTTGAAGCGGCCCCGCGCTCCGCCCGCCAGGGCCGCCCGCAGCCCCAGCTCGGGCCCTCCGCGCCCGCCCGCCCGCGCGCCCCCCCGCCCCGCCCCGGCGTCCCCTCCTCGGGAGCCGGGGGTCCCCGTCCCTCTCGCCCGGCCCCGGCCCCGGCCCCCCGCCGATGCCGACCATGGTGGAGAAGGGCCCCGAGGTGTCAGGGAAGCGGAGAGGGAGGAACAACGCGGCCAGCGCCGCCGCCTCGGCCGCCGCCTCGGCCGCCTCGGCCGCCGCCGCCTCCGCCTCGGCCGCCGCCGCCGCCTCGGCCGCCGCCTCCGCCGCCGCCGCCTCCGCCTCCTCCTCGGCCGCCTCGGCCGCCGCCGCCCCCAGCAACGGGCAGAATAAAAGTTTGGCGGCGGCGGCGGCGCCCAATGGCAACAGCAGCAGCAACTCCTGGGAGGAAGGCAGCTCGGGCTCGTCCAGCGACGAGGAGCACGGTAGGTGGCAGCCGCCCCGCGCCGCACGCCCGGCCGCCCGGCCCGCTGGCCGCTGACCGCTCTGCTCTGCTTCCCCGTCCCCGCAGGTGGCGGCGGCATGCGGGTGGGACCCCAGTACCAGGCGGCGGTGCCCGACTTCGACCCCGGTGAGTAGCGCCCCGGGCCGGCCGGCCGGCCGGGAGCCCGAGGGGGCGGAGAGCCGGCCGACAACTTTCTTTTTGTGTGTGCGCCCTGCCGTCCGCGGGGAGAACAGCAGGCGCGGCGGGGAGGGGGCGGCGTGGGGCCCGCGCCCTGGGCCCGAGGCCGCCGGGCCGGACACCCCCGGCCTGCCCCCCCCCCGCGGTGCCCGTCGGGACGAGCTGCGCCCGCGCCCCGGGCAGGGAGCATCCCGCGGGCCGCGCACCCGGGGCGGCCTCGGACCCGGAGCTGCCCCGGCCTCCGCTGCCCCGGGCGCCCCCCGTCCTCTCCCAGAGGCCCCTGCCGCAGTCCTGGGACCTGGCTGTGCGTGTGTGGGTACCCCCTGCGCCCCCCCCTTTTTTTTTTTTTTTTTTTGGAAAGGCAGGGGTCCTGGAAGAACAGGACCTGCCCAGGCTTCAGCCTAAGCGGTGATCTCCATCCCCCCCCCCCAGAAGCCCCTGCACCCCGGCCCTGGGCGTTCGCGTCCCTCGTGCTGCTTGTTCTGCGCGGCAGCCAATTTAAAGTGGTACCGGAAAAAAATGCGATCAGACAAAGGAATCCGTCGGGTGTTAACGCACGAGAGCCCCGCCGGTCTCCGCGCGGGGCTGTCTTTAGATCAGGCTGTTGGCGGAGAAAGTGTTTCAGGGGACGCGGTGCCGCTGTTAAAACCCTTCAGACCCGCAGAAGTGGAAGCCAGAGGGGAGCGGCCAGCGCGGGGCCCGCAGACCCGCGGCCGGGCTCGGGGCTCGGGGCTCGGCGCCGCGGTGCTCCCGCTGGTTTCTTGGGGAAGAGGAGCGCGGCGGCGCCGGTCCTTGGAAACGCGGCCGCCGACCGCGGCAAGGATGGGGCCCTGGGCCGCGGCGAGGTGCTGGACTCGGGGCGTCCCCCGAGGTGGAGACGCGCGGGGGATCCCTGAGCGAGCCCTTGGGCGCCCTGGAAGTAAATGACCTTTCCCGTACGTGCCTTCTAAGTTTTGGGCCGTGGGTTTAAATCTCCCTGCGTTTTCGTGGTCTTAGCACCCAGGTTTGTGTTCCTTTTAAAGTCCTGTTGGTCTTTTGGGGTCGCCCCCCTTCTCCCGCTTCTCATTTACGGGAGCGACCCGGCGGACCCGGAGCCCGGGCGCGCGCTCGGGCTTGCCGTCCCCGTTCCCCCGGCGGCCGCCAGGGGAAGCATACCGGGTTTTTTTTTTGGTTACAGTTGACCCTATCTTCATTTTGTAGGTCAAGTCCATCTTTGTTTTAATCCCCAGAACATAAAGCGAAGCTTGTCACCAAGTTATCCACCCCCCACCCCCGCCCCCCATATTAAAAAAAAAAAAAAATCAACTTGTGCAAATCTTTTAGTTTTAGTGAGCCGGTGAGTTTTTTGGTACATTTTGGTTATGCTAGTTTTGAAGGCTTCATTTCAATATGTTGGATGTGGCTGAGGAAGAGGGCGTGTTTGATGGCAGCCGCAGGAATTAGATGTCTGACATTCTTCTACATAGTGATGTCTGGCTCTGCGCTGTCAGTCGTGAGCCTAACTTGAGAGCTGTTCTCTTCTTTGACACAGCAAATGTAATGGGATCGTATTTTGAGCTGTCCTTGCATTTTTGATAGATCAGCTACAAGCATAAATTTGCCAGAGACCTGCCATTCGAAGAGTAAAACACTGTAAACGTTCTGCCGCATCGTCCTGCAGCCAATTGATTGGGTCTTGGTGGTAACACTTCCAAATTCCCTATTATGTGTTTGTTTTCATCTAGAAAGGCATCTGACTGGTATGAAATAATTTCAAACCCTGTTTTGCCAGTCTGAGCAGTGGGACGCATTCCTAGGTATTGCTGAAAATTGTGGGACTTTACTGTTTCCTAGTGCTTTTTTTTAAAGATGTGCTCTCATGTAACTTAAAGTCTGAGGGAAGAGACAACTTCCGTCTTGGAATAGAAGTGGTCTCCATATGGCAAAAAAGTTTTTTAAGTCTTTAGACTTAAGACAGGTTCTTTCCTCCAGTACAAGTGAGGAACAGTACGGACTGAGATTGTGATTGTTACCACTTTCCCTTTCTCTCTGCCTGAATGTTTTTCCTTTTTCTCCCTGCCTGAGTTTTGAATGCATCTCTCTCTCCCCCCCTACACCAGAGTCTGAACAGGTAGGTGAATGTGACACTTATCCAAAAGCCCTGCCCTGCCCCCGTGGCAAAGATGCGTGAGTGGAAGAAGTTCATTTTAATTTTTTTAAAAGTCAGATTTTATTTATCCACAGTATTGTAACTTGACCCTGTTGAGATTTAAAAGCAAATGGTTGAAGCTAGGACCCCCTGATATTTCCTAAATAGTCCGAGGCAGAGTCGTTTCTGTGGCCCCTCGCAAGGAGCGAGTGAAGTGGGTTCAGCACTGTGTCCCGACCTGCTGGTTCCACTCTTTCCATCTAACTAAGACCTAGACTGAGTGCGTGGACTGTGGCATAGCTTGGTAATTAAAATACCACCTATGTTTACAACAACAGAAAAAGTTTTATCAACTAGATTTAAGAACAAAGACCAGAATGCAGTCCTATACCTTTAACTTGGGCTTTGTTCTCAAGCGGTGTCCGGGTCCCCTCTCCATTCCCGGTGCTGTACATGTGCTGAGTTGTCATTGGTTTCAGTTAGAGTTTGGCAATCACAGAATTGAGTAAGCGAGGGATGCTTATTCTGTCCTACTTGTGGTTGGTTAGTTTCTACACTTGCAAAGCGTGATTTGTTTTGAAATGAGCAGTGCTTTCTGTACGAAGATGTGAATGTTCCCGATAAGCATGCAAAGGAAGAAGCTGCGTATTCCGTATATTTCTTTGATCATGTGTTTGGTTCTCTTTCTGTTTTCTTCTAGCCAGAGGAGCACAGGGACAGGATCTTAAGGTTGACTTCAGTTCTTTGTTTTCTGAATCATGTGCTATTGTCAACTTCTGTCCTGAGCTGGTTTTCAGTATCACAGGTCACTAATAGTAAAATTAAGATTCTTACAGAAGAGGAAATGTTAATGGTAAATATTTTTGTGATAATATTTTGGGCCTTTAAACATGTAACCCACATTTGGAACATTGAATCCAGTAGATTTAATCAGATTTGAAAATTGTGGTTGTTATTAGCTCAAATATCAGGTCAGAGTTGACTGGTAGTTGACTGGTAGTAAAAAATGTGTTACACTTTAAGTGGAATAACTTTGCTGACCAGGGCATCTTGACCTTTTCATTTTACTGGTGGTTCTGTGTGCCACTTTGAACACATTTTCTGTGCTTTAGTTTCATTGTAAAAGTCAGTTTTATAGATGTCCTAAAATTCATAAGTTAATGGTGAATGGTTTGTGATTCAAACATACTTTGAGGCAGTGTTCACCCAAATGAGAGGTCAGGGTAATGATAAATCCTGTGAGTGATCAACTTCATTAAGTACTGTGGTAGGGAGACACCTGGAGACATCAGGAGATTGAATGCCCTGCCTCTGTGATTAAGAAGGTGATAGAAGGTAGAGCTGGTCATTTTACCTCCAGGAGCCTCAGTTTCCTCAGTCATGAATCAGGTTCTTTTCATCACTAATGGTCTATGATTATGTCATTTATAGTCATCTTTTAAATTCATGTTTATTTCAGAAGCAATGTAGAGTATAGACTGTGAGAGCTTGGGCTGTGAGAATTGTAAAACCTGAGTTCAGATCCTGGCAGTCACTTGTGTGTTGACTCTGGGCAAGTTACTTCATTTTTGTTGTTGTTGTTAATTCTCACTCAAGGATATTTTTTCCATTGATTTTTAGAGAGTGTAAGGGAGGGAGAGAGGGGAAAGGAGAGAGAGAAGGAGAGGGAGGTGAGGGGGGAGAGAGAGAGAGAAAGAGAAACATGGATGTGAGAGAGATGCATGGATTGGCTGCCTCCCGCATGCACATCAGCCCCGGCCAGGGGATCCAACCTGAAACCCAGGTAACCTGTGACCCTTTGGTGCGAGGGCAGATGCTCTGACTGTGGAGCCACACCCGCCTGAGCAAGGTACTCCATTTTTGCTTTCATGTAAAACAGATATCGGAACTTCCTCAAGAAAAGGAATTGACCGAGCTAATACATATAAAATGCCTAGCATAGTGCCTCGCACATAGTGAGTGCTAAGTAAACATTTTCTGCTATTCTTATTATTCATGTAACTTGAGCCGCCAAGTAGTGGTCCCTGCATTGCCGGATTTACTGATTGGATTATAATGTAGCCATCGATTTGAATGCAAATCATACATTGAGGTATTTGAAGATGATTGCTTTTAAATTACAAGTACCTGCTGCATTTTGGTAAGTACTCTTTCCTGGAAGAGAGAGAACTTGTACAAAAACATTTATATAACAGAAAAGAACACTGAGGTCCAGAGAGAATAGGTAAACTTGTTCAGATCAAGTTTCTTTCTTTTTTAAAATTTTTATTCATTAATTTGAGAGAGAGGGAGAGAAAGAGAAACATTGATTTGCTGTTCCACTTATTTATGCATTCATTTGTTGATACTCTTTTTGGTTAATCTTCACCTGAGGATATTTTTTCCATTAAATTTTAGAGAGAGTGGAAGGGAGGGAGGGCGGGAGAGAGAAACATTGATGTGAGAGAGAATTTGATTGGTTGCCTCCTGTGCATGGGATCGAACCTGCAACCGAGGTATCTGCCCTTGGCCGAAATTGAACCGGGAACCCTTCACTTTGCAGACTGACACTCTAACCACTGAACAAACCTGCTAGGGCCATTGGTTGATTCTTGCATGTACCTCGACTGGGGGTTGAACTGCAACCTTGGCATACTGGAACGACGCTCTAACCAACTGAGCTACCAGGCCAGGGCCTTGTTTGTTTCTTTTTTTTTAAATTTCAGATCAAGTTTCTAGATGTACTAAAGAATCCATCCCTGGGCCAGGGGAAGTACACATGAAGTAGGTTCTGAGGTAGGGAGTTTTTTGCTTTAAACTTGTCTTTGAGAGTTAATGCTTTTGAGGCAGGTTCTATGACAATCTTCTCTCCCATGGGTGATGACTGTGATTAAAAGGTGAGCTGGTTGAGGCTGACCAGAGAGCAGAGTTGCTTCAAAAGCACTGTTAAAGGTCATTTTTACTGAAGAAACTTAGGCTAACTCTTACTTATTTTCCTTGGCATTATAAAGTTTTGTGGGGCAATTTAGTTTAAAAATGTCTTTGGAGATGAAACATCAAGATCCTGTTAGAGTTACAGTATTCCTCGCCAGTGTGCCAGACTTTTTATATTTTCCTCTCTGCTCCAGAGATTGTTGTAATTGACTTACAGTTTAGCTCTCACTTTCCTCCGAGCTTTTCTTCAGAGGTTCCATGCATAATTTAAAAGTAAGAAATAAGGCTTCTATTTTGTTCCCTTGTTCTAATGGAAAACAGTGATTTTTGCTATGGAGTATATAATAAATTAGTATTTATATTCAAAACAGAAATCCATGTCTGTCTGTCTCTCTAAAATCAATTAAAAAAAACCACACACCAAGAAACAGAACTTGAAATCTCTTTCTGGTTAGAGTGACTCTGCAGCAGCATAGTAAAAGTCTGAAAAAGGTAGGAGTTGGGGACTGCATGCTGAGTTCATGACTTGGAATGAGTTAATATTTTTACAGTGTTAAATAGCAATTGTGGAAAATATTGTGACCCTAGAAAGGATAGGGAGGGTATAATTACAATGTAACAGTTTTTTTGTTTTATGTTCCAGAAGCTCAACCTCTGGTTGAATTTTATGGTTTCTGTTGACTTTTTAAAAATGTAATATTTTAAAGTTGGTGTAAGGTGGCAAAAGTGTTTTGCTAAAATGTTTGAAATATTTTAAAATAACATAAAATAACACTAAAGTGTTATTAAAGCCCTAAAACTCCTACTTTTTCAAATTAGTCAAATTCTCTAAAGGTGTGGATCTTAGTAAAAATTGCACACCAGACCCAGTTCTTTGAAATTTCTGGATTTTCCCTCCTTGAAAGTAATGATAGAGAAAATTAGAATGTCCATATAACCCAACCTTCCTTTGTCCTAGACAAGGAAAGTGGGACCCTAGAGGGAAGGTGACTTGATTGTCTGTCTGTCATTACCTAAATATTAAAAGCTAGATGTTCCAGAGCCTTGTTACTGGGTGTAGTAATTGGGAACAGTAATATAGGTTCATAATCTTAGAACCAGCTAAGAGTTAAACTTTCAAAAAGTGAAGTGACTTAGGTAGTTGTTGTGTATATTTGAATGTCTTTGCATATTACCATAAAGTAGGACAGAGTTGTAAAGATAGATATGTTTAAAAAAAATGTTCAAATAGAACAGAAAATAACATATAGTTACGTACCCACCACTGTGATTAAACACTTATTTTGGGCCACATTTGCTGCAGGTGCAGCTGAGGGTAATCCTCACCCTGGCCTCACTGCTTCAAGGGTGGTTTCTGCTATGCCTGTGGTAGTTTGTCTGCATCCTCTGGAAGCAGGTGCCGAGGTTGAATTATATGTCCAGGAGACTCACAGGTGTACATGCCTGTGGAGGGCAAAGAGGGGAGGGAGGGTGAGGCGGCCAAAGCCTTCGGCGGGGGTGCAGATATGATTCCTGAGGAAGAGGGATGGATCCGGGAGCCCCAGGCTGCAGTGCAGCTGGAGAAGCCCGCTGGGCAGGAATGGTCCTGTGTTGTTGTTGGCCTGGCCCTGGTGCATGCTGCATGGGTCCCAAAGGTGCCCACCTGCTGGGTCGCTAGCCTGCCAGCACTCTCCCTCTGAAGGGAAGCCTGAGCGGCGCACTCTCAAGGCCATCAGGATTCCCAAGCCCTCTCTGGTACTTTAGGACCTACTTATGTGTGATAAACAATGTGTATTGCGTTTGTCAGCTCTTTTTCTAAATGGATTAATTGTACATATAGATAATTTGCACAAATATTTTTTATGCTTTGATGCTTTCCCAATAAGTACATTCCCACTACGCAGTGCTGTAAAGTCTTACGGAGTTCGTGGTGTCCGCTTTCCTAGGGGGTGGTCCCTAGTTGTTGGAGCTCCCTGTTCAGGTTTATTTTCTGCTAACTTGTCAGAGCTGAACATGGTGCTGAGTTTAATAGGAACATATGTTTGGTTTGACTGTCCTTGAATAGGCATTTTGTAAAGGACACTTGATAATTAAGTACCAAGTTCAGTTATTTAAGAATTGGAAACCCAAGGAAAACTGCAAGTTAAAAGCTGATTTTTCCTTGTTTTCTATGCCTGCCTTATAAATGAATTTGTATGAATTAGAGGTGCACATCTTGCTTAGGTACATTCTTAAAAATTTTTAAAATTAAGATGAAATTCAGCTTGGCCGGATGTGGCTTAGTGGTTGAGCATTGACTTAGCATCCGGGCGATCGGGGTTTGATTCCTGATCAGAGCACATGCCTGGGTTTCAGGCTTGATCCCCAGTCGGGGGCGTGCAGGAGGCAGCCCATCAATGACTCTCATCATTGATGTTTCTCTCTCTCCCCCTCTCCCTTCCTCTCTCTGAAATCAGTAAAGATATATTTAAAAGAAAGAAGATAAAATTCATATAGCAAAATTAACCATTTTTGAGTGAACAATTCAGTGGCGTTTAGGATACAGCAGTGTTGCGCAGATACCACCTGTCCAGTTCCAAAATGTGCTTTTTATCACCCGAAAAGAAAATGTCATAATCACTAGTAGTTACTTCCCATCCCCATCCCCCAACCCCTCCCACGTTGCTGATGACAGCACACAGGATGCTGGAAGGTGGTCTCCGAGCCACCTCAGCCCCGCCTGTGGTGGAGGGGATTGACGACGCAGGGGGTCTGTCGGTTGGTTTATTTCAAGGAAGGGGATTTAGATGAAATAGTCCTTTTGGCTAAGTTTTAAAAAACAGGAACTTTTTTCATTGTTTATGATTTTATGATAATTATTTAAGAATTAATGCTACTTAATATGTAAGCTATAAATTTTTAAAAAAAATTGATTTTAGAGAGACACACACACACGGAAACAGAGAAACATGGATGCTACAGAGAAACATCGGTTAGCTGCCTCCTGCACGTGTCCCGACCAGGGATCGAACCCGCTACCTCCTGGTGTGCGGGACGACACTCTGACCATCCAAGCCACACTGGCCAGGGCATAAGCTATAAATGTTTAAAAAATTACTTTGAAAATCCTAATTGTTTGGTGTGCAGGACAGTGCTCCAACCGACTGAGGCGCACTGGCCTGGGCCGTTTGTTAATTATTATATTATTTTCCATATGAACAACTGTAAACCTAGTTTTGTCCCACCCTGTATTAGGCTCTTTGAAGTCTCATTACTTACTGATGCTCTGTTCAGTCTTTTTTTGTTTCATTTTGAATACTTTCTATTGCTATAGCTTTAAGTTTACTTATCTTTTATTTTTTTTAAAATAATTTTTTATTGACTTTTAGAGAGAGATGGGAAAAGGAGAGAGAGAGACATGGATGCGAGACTGAAACATTGATGTGCTATCTCCCACACCCACCCCACTGGGGCTCAAGTCCACACCCTGGGCATTAGCCCTGACCTGGAATCGAACCAGGAACCTTTCGGTGCATGGGATGACACCCAGCCAACTGAGCCACACTGGCCAGGGCACTAATCTTTTCTTCTGCAGTGTCTAATCTGCCCTTATTTCCATCCCATATACTTTTTATCTCAGACACTGTAGGTTTTCCAAGTTTGATTTGTCTTTTAAAATATTTCATTTCTCTGCTTAGCATACTCAGCCTTTAACTTCTTGAACACATTGAAAGGCAGTTAAAATTGTTCTAATGCCATCGTCCACTACTCTGTCCTTTGTGTCATTTCTGGGTTGGTTTCAGTTGATTGATTTTTCTCATTGTGGGTTGTCTTTTCCTACTTCTTGGCTTGTCTGATAATTTTTTTTTGGATGCCAGACATGAATTTTACTTGGATGGATGCTGGATATTTTTGTGTTCCTGTAAATATTCTTGAGCTTTGTTCTAGATGGTTAAATTCTTTAGAAATAGTTTATTTCAGACCTTGGCTTTAAGCTTTGTTAGGTGGGATCAGAGTGGCATTTAGTCTAAGGCTATTTCCTGCTGGTGAGCCAGAACCCTTCTGAGTACTGTACTCAGTAGCACGAGTTCTGAGGTTTTCCTCTCGGGTGCTGGCAACAGGCACTGTCGGTGCTGCGTGAGCCTGTGGGTGGCTCCCTTTATTCTTTGTGGTGTTTCTTTACTCAGAAAACCAGCATCTCCTTCACAGGCATGTACTGACCAGTGCTGTGCTGAATACTCGGGGGCCCCAGACCTCTGGAGCTCTCACTCTGCGCAGCTCTTTCTTTTCTGACATTCTGCCCTGTGAACTCTGGGTGCCCTGGCGTCCCTGTGCTCAGCTACCTCCTTGGGGGGCGGGGGGGGGGCCTGTGGCTGCCTGACTCCTTGGGGCACTTACAAGATTTACTTCATTTGTTTCCCATTTCTCAGGGATCACTGTACTTGGTGTCCAGTGTTTTCAAAACTGTTGCTTTTTATATTTGTCCAGTTTTTAGTTGTTTTAGACACTGTAGGGTAAATCTGGTTCATGTCACTCCACCTTGGATGGAAGCAGAAATCTAGGTTTTTAAAGAAAGGAATATAGAGAAATTGGTTCTATTTCCTTTTTGTTAGAAAGCATTAATATGCATTTTATATGTTTTGTTTTACCTCTATTTGGGTTTTTCTTAAAAGTTGTTATGGCTTTTAAACTTCTAAATTTGGGTTTTATGTTCATGGGAGCATTCTGTAAATAGAATAATAATGCTTTTTAAAACTAGAATACCAAATTTTACATTTTAATTTTTTTAATCTTCACCCGAGGATATGTTTTTATTGATTGTAGAGAGAGAGGAGGGAGAGAAACATTGATGGGTTGCCTCCTGCATGCGTCCTTACCAGGGATTGAACCTGCAACCTACATATGTGCCGTTGACTGGAAATCGAACCCATTACCTTTGGTGTGTGGGCCGACACTCTAACCACTGAGCAACACCTGCCAGGGAGCAAATTTTATGTTTTTGTTTCTTTTGGAGGAGGGGGGTCAGACAGTGTTTATTAAAGGTAGAGTAACCCCAGCCCCAAGGAGAGGAAAGTTCCAAGGAGAACAGAGAATAATACAGAGTAAATACCCACCTGTCCATTCACACACACACATCCAGACTCTGACAGTGACAAATCAAACACCTGCTTCCTCCAGCCCGAGTGATGGCTGTTAGGGGTGGTCAGAGGTGGGGCTCCAGAATGGGTTCTCATAGCAGCAGCCGTGTCTCTCCCTGCCTCCTGCCCGCCCAGGGAGCTGGGGTGCTTAGGGGTGGGTGGCAGCTCTTCCCCGCCCTGCCGCGCACGCTTCTTGGCTTGCACCTCATTCATGGCCTCCGCAGTGGAGCGTGTGGCCCTCTCGTTGCCCACGGGCACACAGCCGTAGGTCTTGGTGGCCTATAGCGTATGGGCCGCATCCTTGGCGGCCCCCTTGCCGATGAGCTGGCTGTACTTGTCCTTGACACTGGTGGGGCTCACTAACACAGGCCCCCGCTGAGCCCGCTCCCTCAGCTTCCGTTTCTCCTCAGCCTCCTGCGGGTCCCACTCCTCGCCACTGTGGTAGCAGTCCAGCTCTTCATCTGAGGGTGCCAACTCCTTTTTGAAGATCATGACATAGCGCCATTCGTCGTCTTCCCTGAAGGCGAAGGCTGTCAGGCCAGCCACTCCCACACCGTGTAGTGTGCCCATCTTGGGTTCACGGGCTGAGACTCTCCCTTGGTCGGCCCACTGTCTCGGATGAAATCTGACACCTCTTTCTCCATCCTTTTACGAAACTCCACTTTCTGTTTTTCCCTTGCCCCTGTAGCTTCTTCAGGCAGGCGGCCTGCTCTCGGGCCCTGCACCGAGTCTCCCGGTCACCGAGGCTGGGTGGCTTTCCGTGGAGCTCAGATGGAGCCCAGCAGGTCTGCCATCGAGGGAGTGAGGGGGCTTGTGTCTCATAAGCCAGGGGTCGGCTCAGTATGCGTGGCGAAGCACAGTCTGACCTTCCCTGCTCATTGAAATCTGGTAGTTCCAGCCCAGAACTCTCCAAAGCAGGATAGTTTTGTTTTGAATTAACTATTCTTTAAGAAGTAAATTATTTAAAAATCATTACTTCTAATTAATGTACTTCTGAAGAAAGCGTAATTTAGAAATGTGTCATTCTTGCGCTGCCTTGGGCCTCCGTCTGGCTGGGACGCAGTGAAGGGAGTATTTGCGTGTGTGAGCATGTGCTCCTCTGGAAGCATTTCTTACCGAGATTTCTGTTATTTTCTAATCATTTTCAGCTAGGTTCCTTTTTGATTTTTGAACATCCGGCACTTTCCATATGCCATATATTGTTACTCTAAACTGAATTAGGGTTTTATATATCAGCTGGTGAACGACGGCTTTGAGCCTTGCGTGGTGTTCGGCTTGCTTAGCACAGGTCCGTTGTGTGGTGTTGCCCTTTTTGCACACCACTGTCAGTGGAGCTGGGAGGTTAGGGGTGGGGCGGCAGGCCCTTGCCTGCTCAAGCAGGGTATAAGCTAGAAGAGCCGAGCTTTTGTTCAGCTTTGCATATTAAGTTCCTGGGGATTTTTAAAGTAAAAGTTCTGTTGATTAAAAAGTTTTAAAACGACACTTTCTGCCTTATTAAGAGCAACTAGCAGTGGCAGAGTGAAAGTGTTGATGCCAGTGGCTTGAAGTGCAGATTCTACAAACTGATGCAGCTGAGACAAAGCGAATGGTAATTAATTAGACATTGTAAAAGCATGCAGCTTTAACCCTATTGGACACATTAGTTGGTTGATTGTTTAATTGTGAAAGAAGAAAACAATTTAAGAACATGTATGAAATTGGAACTATATTCTGGAAAAGTCAGATAAGATCCAATTAAGTGTTTTTCAGTTTTTAGCTTTTCAGGAACATAATTCCCCTTAAGACATGTCTAATGCCTTTTTTCTTTCTTTTTTCAATCCTCACCTGAGGATGTGTTTACCAGTTTTAGAGAAGAGGAAGGGTAGTGGGAGAGAGAGAAAAACAGATGTGAGAGAGAAGCACTGATTGGTTGTCTCCCCTATGTACCCCAACCAGAGATCGAACCTGCAACCATATGCCATGACCGGGAATGAAACCCGTGACCTTTCTGTGCACAGAATGAGGCTCCAACCAACTGAGCCCCCCGCCGAGCTGTTGCCTTGCTTTCACACATTCCAGTTTTGTACGTGTTTTAGGAACTCGTGTGAGGAACTGGTGGACTGCTTATACTTCTGGTGATCTAAGAACACTAATTTTTCTGTTATAGGATATTATACATATAGTTTTCCTAAACATTAGTAAATTTGCTTTTTGTTTATGGAAAATTTGAACATACAGTAAAAATAGACTATTAATAAGTTCTATTTGTCTAGCAACCAGATTTAATAATTGTAAGAGTTCAGCCATATTTGCTTAACAAAAATTTTTTTGCCCTATCTGATTTGGTTCAGTGGTTAGAGCATTGGCCCGTGGCTTGAGGGTCCCAGGGTTTGTTTCCGGCCAAGGGCACGTACCTCGTGGTTACAGGTTCAACCCTGGTCGGGTCACATGCAGGAGGCAATCAATCGGTGTCTCTCTCACATCGATGTTTCTCTCTCCTTTCTACTCTCTGAAAAGCAATGGAAAAAATATTCTCAGGTGAGGATTAAAAAAATAAATATTTTTTTGACTTAAGTTTAGTAAATTTACTTTTCAGTGGCATTGTATGTTATGGAAAATAAAATTGTATATGTATTAAACTTAACGATTTTTTGGACCTTTTACTCTTTTCCGTGGTATAAAATGCCTAGCCTGGTGTGATAAATGCCACGAGATGAGGTGTGCCTGTGCCCTGAAAGCCTGGGGCAGCGGGTGGCGGCGAGGAGGTTGGAAGTATGTGTGAAAGGCACAGCTTGCTTCCTGTAGGTGACCCTTAAGGTGGGTCCTGAAGGGCAGATGAGGGAAAAATACTTCAGGCTGAGAAAGCCACATGTTTATTTTTTTATTTTGTTTTAGATATGTTTTTATTGATTTTAGAGAGAGCAGAAGGGTGGGGGGAGAGACAGACAGACTGAACACAGACAGAAACATTGTTGGCTGCCTCCTGCACGTACCCTGACCCAGGACCAAACCCGTAACCTGGATATGTGCCCTGACCAGGAATTGAACTGGTGACCTTTTGGTGCATGGGATGATGCAGACTTTTCCAAATTTTACATTCCTACTAGCAGTGTATAAGAATCCCAGGACACTCCCAGGGTGCAAGATGTGGGGAGGACAGCTGAGAAATTTGTTAGCTCCTTCCCATCTCCTGTCTCTTAATAGTCGGAATTGCCCTGCAGGGTCTTAACTATCCTGTGCTTTTGGGCTTGTTACTTGGCCTAGGCAGCTGCTGGAGAAGCAGCTGAATTTGGGCACTGGGGAGCCGCTGTGGCTTCTGCCACAGTGGGCACAAGGAAGGCCACCAGAGCCCAGGCCTTGCCCCTGGGGGAGGCAGAGACAGCTGGTGGTATTAGGCGAGGAGACACATGTGGTGGGCTGGGGCTTCATGGTCATGTGGAGCCTGCGAGACCTCGTGGGGCTGCTCCCGCCGGGCAGTGGAGCAGCAGGCAGGCCTGAGGGATTTGGGGCGCCTGACCTGCGTCTGTTAGGGCCTGCGGGATGCAGCCTCTGCTCAGCGGGATGCGGCTGGAGAAGCCATACCCACTAGTCTCACTTTAAAGTCCTGCTCACCAATTCCAGGCAGGCCCCTTCTGTTACACTGTTTTACTGCTGCAGCTTCTCACCTGGACGGCGTTTACCGTCTCACGTTCAACCTCAGTTCTCCTTTCTACTGGGGAAAAAATGTAAGCAACTGGAAGAAACTTCCACCGGCTCCGCTGCCACGTGCGCGGCCTTCCCACGCCTGCGCCCGATCCTCTGCCCTGCCTTCTGTAACTGTTCCTGCTGCCGCCCCAGCCAGCGCCTCTGCATGTGCACCAGGCCCCGTCGCCTCTCTGCTCAGAGATGTCACTCATGCATCCTTCGTTTGACTCGTCAGGTTTTTCTTCTCTTGTATTCTCAGCAGCATATAAACAGACTGTTATTTCTCCCTTGTTTTAAAAAACTTCTTGTGGTAATTGTCTGTAGTCTGTTCTCTATCGCTTTTCTCCTGTTCTCGAACACATCCCCTCAGGCTTTTGCCCCCGCTGCTCCTCCAGAATTTTTTACGTCACTAGTGACCTCCATGTTGCTAAATCCATGGTCAGCTTGCAGTCCTTACCTTATTTGACCTGTTGACCTCAAGAGACCTAGTAGATGGCACCTCTTTGAAACCTGATCAGTCAGTTCTCCAGAGAAACAGAACCAGTAGGATATACACGTAATACACACACATACATATGGGTATATATACATATTTAAGGAGAACTTCGGCTTATGTGACTGGGGGCTGAGAAGTTTCGAGATGTGCAGTCAGTAGGCTGGAGATGCAGGAGAAGAGGTGGTGTGAGTTCTAGCCCAGTCCAAAGGCCTGAGAACAAGGAGATCCACCGTTCCAGCTCAAGCCTTTTTGCTCTTCAGCTGATTGGGTGAGGGCCACCCACGTTACGGGGGGCAATTTACTCAGTCTACCAATTCCAACGTTAATCTCATCCAAAAACGTTATCACAGAAGCACTCAGAATGTTTGCTTATCTGGACACTGCCCCCGTCAGGTTGACATATAAAACTAACCATCATAAAACCCTTTCTTCCCGTGACATCTTGAACAAGGTGCCAGTTTAGTTCCAACAAGACGTGGTCCCTGTCATTCCTGACCTCAGCGCGCTCCAGGCACAGGGACCCTCAGCTCTTTCTGACCGTGGCGAGAGGCTTCTGTCTGAGGGCCCTGCACTCATTTTCCTCCCCCCTGAGGTGCTTTTTTTCTTGCTCCCCCGCCTGCCCCTGCCCCATGCCTGGCTCATGGCCTTCTTTCTTTCTCTCTGCAGTGAAGTGTCACATCCTCAGTGAGGATTTTTATGGCCACTCTATCTAAGAATTTCAGCTGCCTGCCTGGTGTTTCCCCTTCCACTTCCTTGCTTTATTTCTTCTCACTCACCCGTATCAGTATCCAGCATACTTCCTTATTTAGCTGGTTCAACCCCTCAACTAGAAGGTAAGCTCTGTGAGGCGAGGGCTGCTTAATCTTGGTGCCTTTTTATACCCTAGCTTTCAGAATGGTGCCTGGCGACTGTCTCAATAATAACTTTCCGGTTGTTTAAAAACATGGACAGAAACTCTTCCTGTGAAGTTTACAAAGTAATAGGTTTCTAGCCTGCAATTCTCAGCAATGAATACCTTTATTGGCTTACAGATGCCTTTTCTGTGTCTTTTATGGATACACCTTTTATAGTTCTGAAGGCACCTTGGCAGCCTTCTCACCTCCTTTCCTTCTAGCTCTGTGTGTGTGAACCAGCTCCGTGCTGAAGAGCTTTACAAAGGATCTTATTTAATCCTTATAACAAACCTACAACACAAGTGGTATCATCCCCATTGTACAGACGGTGAGACTGAGATTTAGAGAGCTTAAACAACTCACCTGAGATCTCAGTTGGTAAGTGGCAGAACCCAACTGAGGGTAACTTGATCTAGATCCTATATTCTTGACTATCTTTACGTTATATGCCACCTCCTAGATATAGAAATGTCATCTTGTTTTGTGTTGTGCAGGAACTTAGAAATTTTGGGCAGGCTGTTTAACCCCATAATAGTGATAAATATTTAAAGCGTCTGCCTAGCATATACTCAATATAGAGCAACCAAAAGTTAGGAATTCTGTCTAAAGTCAGTGTAGAAATAACTAAACTACAGGCCTTGCTCAGCTCTGGCCTTCCCAGATCTTCCTAGAGTCAGAACTCTTGCTGGGTTCCTGCATCTGAGGTATGTACATTTCTTGCCCAGATGTTTAGAAGAGTTGTGCTGATTGCCCTTACAGAAGATCTTGCCCTTTTGGGCTCAAGGTGTCAGCTCTGCCCACCTCTGGGGTCTTCCATGAAGAATTACAGGAGTTGCCTTGTCTCACATAGGAGAGTGTAACAAACCACTCAGGTTTCATGGCTTAAAGTAACACCTGTTATGTTTCTTGTTCAGTTGGATAGCCGCTCTGCTGGGCTTACTCGGCAGGCATGTCATGTGGCTGTCGCCTGGAGCTGGCTGGGGCTAGTGTTACCTGCAGGCTGCACTGGGATGCTGGGACATCCAGACCTGTTGTCTTCTCCATGTCGTCTCAGGGCCTATTTTTCCAGTGGGAGCAGTCTCCATGGGCAGATAGGTTCCTTACACAGTGGCTCAGGGCTCCCCACAGCAAGTGTGCCAAGCAGGAGGAAGCAGAATTGCTGGTCCTTTTACAGTGTAGGCCCAGCACTGGCATTATCACTTCTGACACATTTCCTTGGTTAACATGAGTCACAGCCCAGCCCAGCCCAGATTTGTTGCGAGAGGTGACTACACAGGGCGTGGGAGTAAGTTCACGGGGAGTAGATTAGTCCAGACTAGTCTACTAGTCTGGAGTGAACAAGGGCTTATTAAAAATGTTGCCGGCTTCACAGGTGTAAACTGGAACTCTCCAGGACTAACCTGGACAAATGGTCATGGTTCATCAGACTCATATTTGTGCCCTGGAGGAAGCGAGACAGGTGTTACGTTCAACTATCCTTGTGATTCTCCTAGTGTGAAAATATGACTGTGTCAAGTATGGTTCTCATGTTTCATTATTATTTTTATTTTTTTAATCCTCACCAGAGGGTATGTTTTCCATTGCTTTTTCAGAGAGTGGAAGGTGGGGGGGGGGGGGGGAGAGAAACATTGATATGAGAGACACATCGATTGGTTGCCTCCTGCACACACGCCCTGACCGGGGCCGGGGATGGAGCCTGCAGCCGAGGTACATGCCCTTGACCGGAATCGAACCTGGGATCCCTCAGTCTGTGGGCTGATGCTGTAACCATTGAGCCACGCTGGCCAGGGCTGGTTCCCATGTGCTAAAGTGCATGTGACTTCTGTACACAACCCAACAGCTTTGCGTGTGCGATGACTGGAGGAGGAGACTGGCTTTGCGCTTACTGAGATGAATGTTCGTGGGTCTCCAGTGGGGAGTTCTCCTGAGGTGTTTTTCTAGGTTGATTTTGACTCTGCCGTTTTCACCTTACATGATGACTTGGAACCTAATCTAATACAGAGCTCCATTCTGCAGTTCATCAGATGATCTCTGAGGTCTCCTCCAGCTCTCAAGTTCTCTTCCAGCCTTAGAGGAAGTTGTTGCAGGCACCCAGCAGACAACTGCAGAGCTGTAATGGGGGCTTCCACAGTTCAGATGCGATCTGGGGCCAGGTGGGATCCAGAAAACCTTATGGGGTAAGATTCCCTTTACTCTGTATTTTGAAGGAAAGTTAGTTTGTAGTCCAAAATGGAATTTGTTCTCAGTAGAATATTAAATTTTGAAAAGTTGACTGTAAAAGAAAACTCTAAAGTTAAACATCCTACTTTTCTATAGAATGAAAGGTAGATTTCTGAGACGTGACCTTTAAGGTTCCATTTTGGTGTGAGGTGCCTCCAGAACGTCTCACATGTACATGCTTGTGCACCGCACGTGACTGTGCTTCAGGCAGGACGAAGGTCCACTGGTCTTCCCAGAAGTCCCCAGGGGGACGGCGTGGCTGCTGTGGAGTGCCTGCGTGGCGCAGTTCTCTGTCTTCCCAGCTGGTGAGGGGAGGTGACAGTGAAAATTCTTGGCTTGAGTGCACTGTAATAGCCTCTTTATTAATCTTGATCATAGTAAAAACAAGACAGACCTATCCACACCACGCTTCTGCAGATTTGAATAGCTGTGAGATTTCCCTCTGGCTGCACACGTTGCTGATGTGACTGCAGCCTGGTGAAGCTCTAAGCTCTGTCTCCCAGGGGCAGAGTGTTTCCGTAACAGTGATTTCAGGTGGAACATACCAGATAAATGTCTCCGTAGTACGACACCTGCGCAGGTGTTTTATATTACATTTCGAATGGTGCAGCAGCTCTGCCTTTGTGGTAAGGAAGGCTGCCTTCCTGTGTGGCTGTTGATCTGCTTCTGGGAAGGGGAGGTGGTAGGTTGGTAAATCAGGATTGACTCTGCACTTCCCTTACATTTGTTGAACAAGCTCATATGTGTTGAGATTCAGGAAAAATGTCAGCAAGTTCGTTTACTTTTAATATGACTTTGGCATAGACGATGTTACTTTTTAAAATTATTAAATAATCACATAGGGGAGGCTTACGTCCAGGTCCCCTTTTGTGTGTACTCATCATAGCAGCCCTGTGAAGAACGTTCGCATTTTACTCACGAGGGAACGAGACTGACTTGCCCACTGTTACATGGGACGTAGTCAGTAGTTGTCAAAGCTTGAATTGGACCTCAGGCTTGCTGACTTAAAATTCTCCTGGTTCCCGCCGCTGCCCCCTGCCCCCATTATGGTAACTTGTGGAAAGGTCCTTCCCAGCTGCACCGTGTACCCTTTGCTAAACACAAAACTTAACCTCCCTGGAGAACCCTTCCATCTGGCTGCATTGCCTTCATATTTTTCATTCGCCTACTTAACATTCTGAATGTCGAGTTTTTTACCCTAGGACTTGCGGACCCTCTGAAGTTGTGTGCAAAATGTTGTATGTGGATTTTGTGGAAAATGTCAGGACCCATAGCTTTCATAAAATTCTCAATCTTTTTGACTTAAGAGAAAAACTAATTATCAGGAACCACTGCTTTATGCCATTAATATTTTTCCAACAGTTTTATTAAGTGAGTTAATACATATAAGGTACTCAGAGAACAGTGCCTGACAAGAAGTTAACTATTAGTATTGTTATGGTACATTTTCTATATGCATGATCTTCAAAACTTTTTAATTGGATAATTGTCCATGGAATAGATTACAGACATACCAACTTCTTATTGTTGGCAATGTTGATTTAAATTTTTTTTCTCATAAGTAATTTGAAATGAATCTCCATGTTCATAACACTTTCCTATATTTTGGATTATTTCCATAGATTCCCAAAAGTGGAATTACTGGGTCTTGTGTATGAACATGTTGAAGATCTTTAGACATATTGGCAGATTGGTTTCCATAAGGCGTGTCCCAGGTTATAGCAGCGGTATAGAACTATAAACTGTTTTGCTGTGTACTCTTGCTTGCACTTGACAAATAGATAAATTTAATAAGCAAAAGAATGCCTTATTTAATGAGTATTTTTCCAGTTTCAGAAAGGTGAGAAATTTTTTGTATTATGTGATGAATTGTCTTTATGACCTTCTCCCATTGCATAGGGTTTTTATGGTTTTCTTAGCAGTTTGAGGTATTAAAACTTGGTCATCTGTTGCAAATATGTATTCTCAAGATGGCTTGCCTTTTAAATATTTAGTTACAACTTTTTCTTAAGTCAAATCTCTGGTTTCTTTTGCATGTGCTTCTAATTCCCAAGCCCTCTCTTCCTTCCCTGGCCCACTTCTCCAATTTTTCTTATGCAAGCTTAGAAATTTTCTTCCATATGTATTTCTAAAATCTCCCGGTGTAAAAAATACTGAAGCTTGCCTGGCCGGTGTGGCTCAGCAGTTCAGCATCGACCTAGGATCCAGGAGATTGAGGTTCGATTCCCAGTTAGGGCACATGCCCGGGTTGCAGGCTCGATCCCCAGTTGGGGGCGTGCAGGAGGCAGCCAATAAATGACTCTCATCACTGATGTTTCTCTCTCTCTCTCTCTCTCTCTCCTCCCTCCCCCTTCCCTCTTTTCCTCCCTCTTCCCTCTCCCCCTTTCCCTTCCTCTCTCTGAAAATCAATAAATATACATTTTTTGGGGAAAAACAATAAAAAATAAAAAACTGAAGCTATATGTATTTATTAGAATGCATTATACATATATAAAAATGAGCTAAAGGCAGCTATATTTCTTCATAATGATTGTGTACAGTGTTTATATCTATTTAACCATAATTTGACTCTATTGATGGACATTTTCTTGTTTTTGATATTCTGTATTACAAGTAATTCTGCATGATTATCTTTCTGCATATAATCTCTGCCCACTTGGGTTAGTTTTTCTGTAGAGTAGATTCCTAGCATTGGAGCAATCGAATCAAAATTTAGATAAAAACTATCAGATTGCCTTCTGAAAAGGCTACTTTTCATTCCATGGGGAATTTGAAAATGTCTGTATTTTGAGTAATTATCAATCCTTTTAACTAATGAATTTAAGCATCTATTAATATATATTTATGAACCATTTGTTTTTTCTTTCTGTGTACTGCCTATTTGTGACCTTCACTTATTTTATTTATTGATTTATAACAACTCTTTGTATGTTAAAGGAACTGGCCCTTTGATCCAAATTTTGTAAATGTTTTTATTTTGATGATGTTTGGAACATTTAGCCTTCAAAAGTTTTAAATTTTATGTAGAGAGATTTATCATTTTACTTATGACTTCTGGGTAAATAAAGATTATTTACTAATCTTTAATTTATGCCCCTTTTTGTGCTGTTAGAAGTTTTACAACTTAGGAAAAAGTTGTTTGAACAAAGGAAGAATGCCCTTAAATTGCAATGAGGAGTGTTTGTTTATTTTCCCTGGTTGCAGTGTATCAAAATTTAGTGTTTTAAATAGTTCTTATAGTGTTTAAACTCTGGAAGTAAATATCCACATTTAAAATAATCATGTTTTCCACAATTTGGATTATGTACTTCTTTTACTTCAGATGTTACTGTTTAAAAATGTTGGTTTAGAAAACTATTAAGAACATTTAACTTTACCTGGATTACATATTTAAAATATGGAATGGGTTTCTACCGTGTGTTCAAGCCAATTTGACGAATTCGCTGTATCAGAAAGAACTGTGTGTCAGTTTAGGGAATGGCACGCATGCTATTTAGCCCAAGATCATTATCAACTCTGATGCAGAGGTTGTTGCTGAAGGCTTAAGAAAATTTTTTTTATTGATTTCAGAGAGAGGAAGGGAGAGGGAGAGAGAGATAGAAACATCAATGATGAGAGAGAGTCATTGATGGGCTGTCTCCTGCAAGTCCCCGACCAGGGATTGGGCCTGCAACCTGGGCATGTGCCCTGACCGGGCATCGAACTGTGACCTCCTGGTTCATAGGTTGACGCTCAACCACTGAGCCACGCAGGCCAGGCACTGAAGCCTTTTTAATAGTTTTTAGAAACATTGAATGGGGATAGGTTTAAGGGGGGAGGTTCTTTTCTTTTTCTCTCTTTTTTTAAAATTAAATTTTAAAAAATTACTGATTTTTAGAGAGAGAGGTCAGTTTCTTCCACTCATTTATGAATTCATTGGTTGTTTCTTGTATGTGCCCTGACTGGGGATGGAACCCACAGCCTTGGTGTATCAGGACGATGCTCTGACCGACTGAGCCACCCAGCCAGGGGTAAGGGGGGAGGTTCTCATGGAAGGGTATTTGGGACTTGTAGGGAGAGGTGGATTTAATGGAAGGGTTACTACCTTTATAGTGTTGTTTTCTATCCAAGTTTTAAATGTGATTCTCTTGGGATTATTTTCTTGATTTGTACAGCTGCCACTGTACTGTTCGTGACTGTATCCATGGGAACATAAGTAGGATGACATGACTTTATAACTTGTTGCTAGGCAGATCTAGCTTGGAATGTAATAAAATTTTCTCATTAAAAAGTGTTTGGGTGTGTTACCTTTTGTGGGGGAAGGTAACAACACAGTCGTCTGGAATTATTACTGTGAAATTGTATAAACCCTTTATATTGGAAAGGACTGGTCATATTTTTAATTAATTGAATGTTCAAAATAGAAGAGAATTAGTTGAGATAACTTATTGTATGCTGTAAGCTTGGCCTCTTGGGCTTAAAAGATCAGTATTCAAATGTGCATGGACTAGATGTGAACACCTGATCCATCCTAGAGTATGTATCAAATTCCAGAATGACACCAGATATTGTAGGTAGTCTTTTATGATTCTGAATGATTTCTTTTTTTAAAAAATATATCTTTATTGATTTCAGAGAGAGGAAAGGAGAGGGAGAGAGAGAGAAACATCAATGATGAGTGAGTCATTGATTGAGCCTGCAACCCGGGCACGTGCCCTGACCGGGGATTGAACCCCAATTGCCTGGATCCTAGGTCGATGCTCAACCGCTGAGCCAGGCCCGCCGGGCCTGAATGATTTCTTAACCAAGGAAGCCTCAAGGAGATTGAGATACCTCTCTCTTATTTTGATTGAAATTTTAACTTCTTAAATAAAAATGTTTAATAGATAATGTGTCATTGGTATAAACTAAATTTCAAAAACAGAGTGAAATGTAATTGGTCTCTTACTGTTCCTCCAAATGACACAGTTCCCTAGAGGCTAACTTCTCAGGTTATAATTTAAAGAATTGCTTGAGTAGTTATTTAATAATAATAGTATTTATGCAGTTCTCTGTGCTAGCCACTGTGACCAGTGCATTACAGGACAATCTTAGGAAGCAGTTATTATTAACTCCATTTTACTGATAAGGAAACCAAGACATAGAGAAGTTAAATAACTTTCACTAGGTTTAATGTTTCTTACCAACTAGATTGTATGCTCCAAGAAAGCCTGGGCCATGTGTTATTTCTCTTTTATCTTCTGTATCTAATGTAGTTCCTTTGGGTTTTGGGTAATGTGTCCAATGTAGTATGAAGGCTGGTTTTATAAAGATGGCTGTATCCTCACTAATTAGCTTAGAACTTGTTTCACTGTGACTAAATTTTCCCGTAGAGAAGTTATATTGAATATTTGAGCAGCACTGAATCTGCATATTTATCAAGGGAACCTTATATTTCTGAATATCATGTTGAGAACATTTGAGAGAACCTCCCTTGTGATTTGATAAGGTCCAGTATTTGGGACAAGGGTGATTAATGTAGGGATTGATATTGTGATTCCATTCCCTTGGGGTGTGTTTAGTTTTTACCCCTTTCCTTCCATTCTTGCCCGGACTGTATCTTGGCCCAGTGTCCTTTCAGTTTCTTTTTTTTTTTTTTTTTAAAGCAATATGGTTTATTGATTTCAGAGAGGAAGAGCGAAGGAGATAGAAACACCAATGATGAGAGAGGAACATCGATCGGCTGCCTCCTGCACGCCCCCTACTGGGGATGAGCCCTGCACCCAGGCATGTGCCCTGACTGGAATCGAACCGCGACCTCCTGGTTCGTAGGTCGCTGCTCAACCACTGAGCCACACCGGCCGGCCCTTTCAGTTTCTTGATAAATAGAAATACAAGGAATCAAATGAAGGAGTAAACTTCTGTTAATTAACAGTATTAACCAGTATCTGTGAACTTGAAAATCTATGTTTAGTATAAATTGTATGCAGTGCCTCCAGTTTCTTACCTTTGAGTCGTAGAAAATAAGATTTTAGAGCTGGGTAGGATTATTGAGATTATTTGGCAAGAGGAAAATGAGAGTTCAATTCCACAGATAATTGTTGAATTATTTTCTGTTAAGTGGTTATAATATTTATCTCCCAAGGTTGATATGAGGATTAAGAGATAATCTTTAGCCCTGGCTGGTGTGGCTCAGTTGGTTGGAGCATTGTCCCATGCACCAGAGGGTCACGGGTTAGATTCCCGGTCAGGGCACATACCCTGGTTGCAGGTTTGATCTCATTCTGCGCCTCTATGCAGGAGAGTGTGCGGGAGGCAACTGATCGATGTTTCTCTCTCATGTCAAAGTTTCTCTCCACCCCGCTTCCTCTCTCCCTCTCCTGCTTCCTCTCCCCCCCCCCCCGCTTCCTCTCCCCCACCGCTTCCTCTCTCTCTTCCCCGCTTGCCCTCTTCCCCCCTTCCTCTCTCTCTCTCTTTCTCTCTCTCTCGCTTCCTCTCTCTCTCCCCCGCTTCCCCCCTCTCTTTCTCCTGCTTCCTCTCTCTCTAAAACCAATAAAAAAACATATTCTTGGGCGAAGATTAAAAAAAAAGGGCGATAATTTTTATTAAAGTCTTGGTTTGATGATTTAATGATAATGGTAGTTATATTTGCTGAACACTTAGTGTGTGTTAGCATGATATGGGCAGAGAGGTATTCTGAGACGTTACAGGAGGGATTGGAGTACGGGAGAATGGAGTCAGGAAGGCTATTTTAAAGATTTTATAGCATTTTAAACTTGGTCGTGAAGGCTGAACTAAGTATTAGAAATGGAAGAGCGATTAGATTTGAGAGGATGTAAGCAAGTACGGGAAGGGAGGTACAAAGATTGGGTTCTGATGCCTTGAGTAGTGGGATATGCTCAACAGTGGAGCAGTCTGAAGTTGTCACTGATGTTTTGGAAACTGAAAAAATAGGTTAAGGTAAAAGTAGTAATTATCATGGAGGAACCGAGAAAGCTGAAACCAGAGGATGCTAGTGGTGCCAGTAAGAAGCAAGCTGATTGTTGCCGCAGAATCTCAGACAGGCCTAGGAAATAGAAGCACCAGGAGTCTCCAAAGGCTTAGGTGTGGTGTGGTTGGGGCTAAACTGCAGGGCTGATCAGAAGTCTGTAGGAAGTCCTGAGATCTTCAGATTCTGGCTTTATGTTCAACAGCCCTAGCAACTGCCCCTTTCCTGTTCCGTCAGAGAACAAGTATTGTCTCAGTAGAGTTTGAACCAAAGGGACACTGGATTTGAAGGGGGGAGGATGGATAGGACCCTGCGTGAGACGATGAGGTGGATAGATTGTGTCAATTTGCATATTCAATGGTGAGACTCTGAGGACATCCCAGAATTCTTGCAGCCTGACTTACACCCTCTAGGCAACAGATTAGAAGGTTTTTTGGGAGTAAACTGGCCCAGATGTAAAGGTTTACACAGCCTCTGACATTTGTCACCCCATGTTCCAGTTATTGTTGCATTACTGTTGCCGTTGCTATTGCCTTAAAGCAGCACCATTTATTTCATTCTTTCTCACAGTTTCTGGTGGTCAGGATTTAGGAAGGGCTCAGCTGGGCAGTTCTGACTGTCTTGGATTTCTCTTTATTTTTTCCCTTTCTTTTTGGGGGGGTAATTCTCTTTAGGTTGTGGTCACATGGTGGCTGGAGCCAAAAACAGTAGGGATGCTGAAGCAGCTTGGGCTTGGCCAAACACCCTCACTCATGTGGTCTCAGCATGGGCAGATACCAAGAGGGCCAAGCGTAGCCTCGGGAGCCACACAGCATCACTTCTGCCATTTAAAAGTCTGCTCAGGCTTAAGGGGAGGCAGCCTAGATTCCTTTTCTTGGTGGAGATTGAATCCGTCAGACTAAGGAGAATGTATAGGATGATGTTCTGGCCATCTTTGGAAAACATGACTAACCACAACTTACCCTTTGGTTGTAATGCATTCCTACTACTAGCAGATTATATACCTTCACTCAATACTCCCGCTCTCGACCCATTATGACAGTTGCTACAAGTTTAGGATCTTGTTATCTAAAACAGGCCCAGTTGTGACCAGATGAGGCTCCTCAGGTATAGTTCTAGATCTCAACACATGTGAATCCAAGAGACAAGTAGTCTGACACTCCTTCCAGCTAAAAATGGCGGGTCAGACTGAGAGTAATTGCTATTGGCATACATGTTCAGAAAAGGGGAAAACAGGCACAACAGTCACTGGTCTATAGCTTTTTTGAAATTCAGCTAGGCACAAGTTGCTAGTTCATTGATTAGGACTCAGTTCTGTTGCTGGGGAATGATTCTCCAAGGTGTTTGGTTCTGCCTTCTGAGGGTTGTGTTTTGCCTTCTGAGTTATCCCTTTCTGTAAGTAATGGCTAGGGTTTATTTTTAATGGTGTTAAAATACACGTAACACAAAATTTCCCATCTTAACCATTCTTAAGTGTATATTCCCATGGTATTATATTTATAATGTTGTGCAACCATCAATAACAGTCTACCCCCAGAACTCTTTTTGTAATGTAAAACCGAAACTGTACCCATTAAACACGAACTCCCCATTCTCCCCTCCCCAGTTCCTGGTAAGCACCGTTCTGCTTTCTGTCTCTAGCATTCTGACTACTCCAAATACCTCACACATGTGGATTCATACAGTGTTTGTGGTGTTGTGATTGGCTCATTGCGCTTAGCATAATGTCCTCAATGTTCATCCGTATTGTAGCCTGTGTCAGAATTTCCTCCTTTTTTAAGGCTGAATGCTATTCCGTCATGTGGCCATACTCCATATGTTGCTCACCTTTTCTCCTGTGGGTGGACATTTGGGGTTGCTTTCATGTTTGAACCGTTGTGAATGATGCTGCCCTGAACATCGGTGGGCACGAACCATTTTTGAATGCTCTTCAAGACTCTGCTCTCCGTCCTTTTGGTTATATACCTGGAAGTGCAGTTGCTGGATCATATGGTAATTCTATTTTAAATTTTTTTAGGAATTGCCATACTTTTTTCCACAGTGGCTGTACCATTTTACAGTCCCACCAACATGGCACAAGGGCTCCAGTTTCTCCACATCCTCAACAATGCTTGTTTTGTTTTTCGGTGTTTTGTTTTTTTTTTAATAGTATTGGTGTGAAGTAATATGTCATTGCAGTTTTAGTTTGCATTTCCCTAATTAGTGAAGTTGAGATTTTTGTATGTGCTTCCTAGCCTTGCTTGTGTATTGGCATACCTCAGATATCACGGATTTGATTCCATGCTACCACACAGAAGCGAGTATCGCATTAAAACAAGTTGTAATCTTTTTGCTGACAGGGAGGGTCTTGTCATCAATTTGTTTAAAAAAGTCACATCTGAAGTGTAATACAGTGACTCATAATAAAATGAGGAATGCCTGTATCTTCTTTGGGGAAATGTCTATTGAAGTCCTTTGCCCATTTTTGAATTGGGTTGTTTTTTTGTTGTGAAGTTTTTGGAGTTCTCTGTATATTGTGAATATTAATCTCATATTAGATCTATGGTATGCAAATATTTTCTCCAACAAATGGCTGCTTTTTATAGCTGAGTAGTTTTCTTAGCCTACTTCACAAGCTCATAATATTTGGAGAGGAACAAAAGTCTTCATTTTGTACTGTTTTTTAGCTTTCAGTCTAAACTGGTATAATTCCTTTAAAAATTTTTTAAGTTCTGTGTGCTAATTTGTAATCCAGTCCATTAAACAATAAGCTATACTTACAAATTTCTTTGTGATAAGTCCTTCACTTCCTTGGACTCCTCTTGAGTCTGCTATCATAACAATCTTAGACGCTCCATTGTTTAATGGAGAGGCTCTTTAGAGGCAGCCCTTAAGACCTTAGAAGGCCCTGGCTCTGTTTGAAATGCCAATTTGAAACTTTGTTGGGTCTTTCTGAGGTTTTAATAAAGTTTTCAGTCATAACCTGGATTAGATCTTCCTCCCTGTAGCTGTTTCTTATTTTGAGCATAGTTTTGCCCTCAGGAAAGGCTGGGGATGAGAAATACTTTTTTTTGACCCGGCAAGTCCTGACCCCTTTTTTAAACAGTCTGTGTTCCCCAGCTCATCTCTCTCCCCTCATTTTATCCCAGGCAGTGTGAAGCTGGGTGGCGCTTTCAGTAGTCTGCCTGGGAATCTCCTTAGACAGATCATAGCACATTTCCTGTTTTCCATTTTACTGCAGGCCACATTTGCAGTAACCATTTTCTTACTTGCACTAAGTCTCTACTGATAGTCTCCTTGTTGAGGCCCTTCAGGCTTAGAGCCTCCACCAGGCCTTCCAGTTTCCACCTGCCACCTGTCCCAAAGCCAGCTCCACACTGTGTAGGTTTTTGTTGCAGCAGCATCTCCCTTACAGGTGCCAAAATCTGTCCCACTTATTCTTCCTGCCTAAAAAATGGCCCCCAAAATTAAGTGACTTAATATAGTTCATGGTTTCCTTGGGTCAGGAATTTATGGAGAGCTTGGCTGGGTGATTCCAGCTCAGGTCGCTTCTGTGGTTGCAGTCAGTTGGTGGAGCTGGAAAGAAGTAGTGGGCGCAAAGCAGGCGAGGAGGCAGCGTGGCCCCCTGGGCTTCTCCACGAGGCCTCTGCGTGTGCACTCGTTTGCGCTGCTGCTTCAGTGACTTAGTCCTAGAAGTCATATCACATCATTTCTACTATTGTCACAGATTTGCTCAGGTTCAAGGGGGAGGGAACATAGACCTCCTCTTTTGAAGGCAAAAGTTCCAGTTAGTCCCACTGTGAGAAGATCCTGTGAGATGGGAGATATGTGGTCAGCTTTAGAAAATACAGCCTCATGGCTCTTAGTGGAACAGATCCCTGTCTGGTCACCCTGCAGGCAGGCCTTGTGACTTTTCTTAGTAAGCCCATCTGTGCACATGAAATAAAAACCTACTTTTTAGTTAGTACTTCCTTCTTAGCTGTGACCGAACCATCAAGGATCATCATAAACACGAAGAAAGCCTCTAACAGTCTGACACAAACAGATTAAAGAAACCGAATGGAGAAACAGGAAATGCAAGCAAGTTGCAGAAGTAAAGTTAAACTTCAAAAACAAAAGGCTGAAAGAACTAAAAGACGGTGTTAAATTCATGACACAAAAATAGGATGGTATAAAACAGGCAATCACTCAGAACAAGAAGGAAGACTTGGGAAATAGAATAGCAGGGAGAATTTTCAGTAGAAAACTGAGGAAATCATCCAGAAAGTAGGAGGCAAAAAGACAGGTGAAAAAGAGAATGGACAAGGTCTGAGCCTTGATTGGATCCTTGATTGAAAAATATTGTGTGAGGTGGGAAGAGGAATCATGGAAATGTGAATATGGACTGCATATTAAGTGACAGTGAATTAATGTCAATTAGTTACACATTACACAGTGGTGGCATTGTGGTTCTGTAGGTGGACGTCATTTGTCCTAGGAGGTGACACTAAAGGCTTTAGTATTACCGTGTGGGCGTTTTTCGGATGGTTGCGCAGAGAGGGGTGAGGAGCATTAAAGCAATGATCGCATAATGTAATACAAAACAAAACGGGGAGGAATATGTCGGGTTAGGGTCCGTTCAGGAGACCCAGCATCTGAATTAGTGGGTGTCTTTGAGAGAGAGAAAAAAGAAAGAGGGAATAGTGATTAAACTAATATTTAAAACTTTCCCAGAACTGAAGGTCATAGATCTCCAGGTGAACAGATCCACCACGTGCCCAGCCCAGTGAGTAAAAGGCAAAATAAACCGGTGTGTCACAGTATTTCAGAGCGCCGAGCATAGAGGAGATCCCGAAATCTTCCAGAGGGAACACATCACGTCACAACAGAGGATTGAGAATCGCATGACACTGGAATCTGGGTGACAGCCGAGCGGGGCCCTCGGGTTCTGGGAGTATTACTTTCAACCTGGGAGTCACCAAACTGTATGTGCGAAGTGTGAGGACAAGGGTATTTTTCAGACGTGTAAGGCGGTTTTTCCTTTTAAAGGGGGAGGGGCTATCCGCCCTCTTTCTATACGAGTAGACCCTTCTGGGGACCGTGGGAGAATGAGTCGCAGACAAGATACTCTATTTTTGTTTCCTCAGTGTCTGCCGTGATTCCTCACTGTAAAATTATTTAAGAATTATTTTGTACTTATTAATGTGTAATAAATTCTTTGTGAGGAGGTAGACTGTGGCTTCTAGTTCTCTGCCGTTTATTACTCCTTCATTTTTACCGGTGTGGACTCACAGTTTTCCATCTTACTCAGAGAGTTACGATTCATAACTGTCATTTACTTGACGCTCACATTATTCCAGATTTGGCCAGTGGGAGCCCCTTTAAGCCAACTCCTGTGTCCTTTTGACAGATCTCCATCATTCTTTGAGTACTGATTTGTTTGCTGGTATATCAGACATTGTAAGTTCATCTTGTATTTCCCCTGCCCCATGCTTGAGTCAGCTCTTTCCTTAGGGAGCACTGGTTCTTTAAGTGGATGAAGGTATTACAGAAACCAAGCCCTGGGCGCTGGATGTGCTCTCGGCTGCCAGGGCACCACTGCTTCTAGGCCCGAGCTGAGCTGGGAACTAGGTCTGTGTGTATCATCTCCACGTCTGTTACCTGTTTCTACACCTGTGGTTATGTACAGTATGTTAGAAACCAGGCATTCCTCCAGCGCCACCATTCTTGGCCCCACACTGTAGGGTTCGTTCAGGCCTCCCTTTTCTTTTTTGGAACTCTCCTCTTTGAGAGTCCTCGTTCCCATTATCTGCAGTGTAGTCACCTATTGGTTTAATCTTGAAAGCCTACCTCAGACATGGGATCCAGATCCAGGTAACAGATTCAACCAGTAGCTAAGGTGAAGGGAACTCTAGAGGGATGGTAAAGAGAAGTCTTGGGATACCAGCTGTGCAAGCACCAACCAACCAGCCCTGACTGTCGAGTGAAGACAGGGCTCCGAAGGGAGGTTTTCAGGAAAGGAACAGCAGGTAGGTAGCTCATGTGCTGAGATTGTACTTCCATTGGAAGTTTGGGAGTAAATTAGTATCAGGTATACAGAAAACCAAGCAAGGGAAAAAAGACACTTATTAGTTCCAGATAAAACAGAGTGTACAAAAATGGGCTTGTAATAATAGTATGCAGCATGATTCAGCTATGAATAGTATTTACGCAGCCATAAACAATAAATATATTGACTTAATCAAAATATGCTAAGCATGTTGTGCGATAATTGGAGGAAGGAAGAAGTGGTTTGTATAACTACCTCTTTTCTATATAAGGTAGTGAGTAGACAGCATTGAAACTGGGGAAAAATTCAATAGCAGTATAAGTATGCTGTTTAGAAAGACCTGAAACAGCTAATAGACTTGCAAGATTCCACTATGTGGAAGGAAGGAGAGTGGGAGCTATGACACCAAACTTAGGGGACAATTGAGGGAGTAAGCTGAGAAAAAAACAGACGAGGGCTTTAGGAGGTGAGTGGCCAGTGTGGTACCACTTGTGGCTCTTGGTTGTGCTTTTTGGTCTCTGGCACGTTTTGAAGTCTTTGGGGGGAATTGCCCACCTTTATTAGTTCTAAAGCTAATATGCTTTCCCACCCTTCCTTGTAGTTAGCCATAGACGTATGACTTTTGCTCCACAAACCAGGGCAAAACTGAGACCGGGAAGCAAAACTGAAGCCAGGATGGCAGAGGGCTGTGCAGCTTGCAGGAGACCCTCGTGGGCAGCAGCTGCAGCTGCAGGGTCTCTGCCAAGCAGCGCTGCAGGGTAGTGTTGGTGGTGCATCGGCTGCATGCCGCTAAGCCCGATTCTCCAACCCTCCTAGAGTTTGTGCAAGCCACCTAGTTGCTTACACTGGCTAGACTGGGTTTGTTTATAGTAAGAAACTTGACGAGGAAGTTGGCACTAGCAGTGGTGATCTCCAAGAAAATGGGCTGGTTACCTAGCCTGGTTGTATATGAAGGCAGAGAGGAGAGGGAGCTTGAAGAGGCACCAGCTGTGTTTCATGACTAAGACTAGTCTGTTGTGAAGTCAGTGGGTAATCAAGTTTCCGGGGGAAGTGAGTGAAAAAAACACCCAAATTTTACAAACCTCACCACACCCACTCAATAAAAAAACAAACAGGATTTCCTTGGATAGTGGAAAAGGGAGGGCAGGCTTGAAAGTGGATGGGATTATGCCATTTCATTAAATGGATCCAGACCAAGTCCAGTCCTCTCCTTTTTCTGATAGGGAAACTGCATCCCACATACTTTTGAAATCTGTATGTTTTTGCGAGAGATGGGTCATTTTGCAGTTGTATAGGAAGGAGCAAACCCTGGGGTTACTGGGCTCTCTTCCTGCTCATTGATATCAGAGGTGTTCTTACAGCTGGGCTAGGGACTGACCAGGGGTATTTTGACACTGAGACCCGTTTAGAGTTCTTAATCTTAGTTGTTAAATGTTGGGTGGTTTGCTCTTGTCCTGAAGAGTTTAATTATCTATCTCCTCACTAGTAATTGCTGTATTAGGTAATGAGACTTGGGCTCATAATAGAATCCAGATATATTTCCCCCCCTTTTTTATTGAATTTATTGGAATGACACTGGTTAACAAAATTATACAGGTTTCAGGTGCACACTTCCACAGCACATCATCTGTACACGTGTTGTGTGTTCACCCAAAGTCAAGTCTCCTTCCATCACCACTTATCCCCCCATGCCCTCCTCCATCTCCACCTCCCCCTTCCCAGGCAGTCACCACACGTTGTCTGTGCCCATGAGTTTCTTTCTTTCCTTTTTGGCTCAATCCCTCCACTCCCCCACCCAGCCCTCCAACCCCCTTCTCCAGCTGCTGTCTACCTGCTCTCTGTCTATGAGTCTGTCTGTATTTTGCTTTGTTAGTTTATGTTGTTCATTAGATTCCACATATGAGTGAAATCACATGGTACTTGTCTTTCTCTGACTGCCTCATTTCACAGCATAATGCTCTCCAGGCCCATCCATGCTGTGGCAAAGGGTCAGACTTCTGTTAAAAAAATTTTTTTTTTGTTTTGTTAATCCTCTCCTGAGGATATTTCTTCTATTGCTTTTCAGAGCAAGTGGAAGGCGGGGAGAGGGAGACACATCATGAGAGAGAGACACTGACTGGTTGCCTCCCACATGCACCTGACAGGGGGCAGGGAACAAACTGCAGCCCAGGTATGTGCCCTTGACTGGGACTCAAACCCAAGACCCTTTGGTGTGTGGGCAGGTGCTCTACCCACACACTGGTGAGCAACACCGGCTGGGGCGATTTCCTTCATTTTTACTTCCAAATCTTGGCTGTTGTAAAAGAATCCAGGTATCTTAATGAGAATGTTCTCATTTTTAAAGTTAACTCCTAATTTACTAGCAGCTGATGGCAGTCATCGTTGCACAGTAAACTGTTGACTGCTGCGATTGGTTAGAATAATTTGACTAAGTTTTGAGTGTTGCCAATAATGAGGGATTTAGAATTAAAAAATAGTTAAGAGACTGGAGTAGAAATGCTTGGTATGAGTAAGTGTACTTGGAAAATGAATGGGTTCCCTAATTAGATAGCTGCATGTATCTGATTTCTTGTGGCTGAGGGTTGCCTGAGTTGATTATCAGAAGACCTTTTAAATAAAAGGAAACTTGTACTAGAGGATCTTTATGCCGAGCTGGCGGGATACATAGGAATTGCTGGGTTTGGTTTAGATGAGAGCTTTGTAACTAAGTCTCTTAAAAACATCCTTATGATTGAAATCTAGTCCTGGTGTCTGGGTCGGTTACTTTAAGCTCCCACTATAGGACAGAACCTTTACTACTTGTTTTAAATGCCACTTTATTTAATCTCGGTGAGGAAGGGAATTGCTTCCTCCATTTTTACAGAACGGAAAGCTGAGGTCTGGAGAGATCAGGTAACTCCATCTGGGAGAGCTGGATCCGGCCCAGGACTGCTGCACTAAACCACAAGTGTTCGCTGCGTGAAGGACAGGCAGGGCCCTGTCCAGCGAGGCTCACTCGGCTGGAGCGTCGTCCTGTACACCAAGAGGTGGGGGTTCCCTTCCCGGTCAGGGCATGTGTCCAGGTTGCAGGTTTGATTCCTGGTTGGGGTGCATGTGGGAGGCAGCCACCCGATGTTTCTCTCTCACATTGAGGTTTCTCTCTCCCTTTCTGTCCCCCTTCCTCTCTTCCAAAATCAATTTTAAAAAATTAAAGAAGGACAGACAGGGAAGACCTTGAGTCTTGGGTGTCCACTTACCGGGGCGGGAGAAGGGTGCTGAGCAGTGAGTTACAGGCACCCTCTCCCCTGCTCTGTCTTTTTGACAGTGACGTGATTTCTCGGACCTTTGCCTGACTCGTGTCCTTGGACACTGTTTTCTGTGGTGGGCGGTGCTGTTTCTTATCTTCCTGGCGCTGAGCTTCCCGTTTGTGCCGCCCACCCGCAGCTGCGTTTGAGTATCTTATCTGTCCTTTCATTGAGACCTGAATTGGGTGAAAATTCTCCAAGCTGCATTTCTTCCTAGCATACTGTTTCCACCACCTAGACCCAGCCCCCAGGTGAGATTTTTTGGGTAGATACAGGTTTCCCTCACTGTCTGAAAGTAGAGCGTTCCTGTGAAGCCTTGGTAAGCTGGACGGTGTAAAGGGAAGCAGCAGGTACCTTAACGTGTGCTCAGGGCGCTGCGCTCTGCAAATGAAGCGCCAGATGTGCTTTCCACTTTCTGCCTTTTCTCCTAAAAGTGAAATCCTTTGTGTTTCTTCCAGTCAGCGGAGATGGGCACTAATGCAGGCCTTTCACAAGTGGTGTCAAGTGAACTTTGGAAAAGCAGGGACACCTGCCATAAAGCCACCTACTTTTAACATTTTCTGTCTTCCAGTTGACAAAAATATTACCATTGGTAAATAATGAACTTAGAATGTATAACTACACGTACAATGGGAAGGTTGTGTGACTGCAAGATTTCAAGGGAGCATGGAAAAACTACCTGAAAGCAGCATCATTGAGTTTATCGTTTACTCCTTAGTTCTCCAGAGGCTCGTGCTGGATCACATGGTGATAGCCATCCTGTGAAACGTGGACTCCACTTGTGTTGGGGGCTTGGGTTAGCTGGAGAGCAGGCAGAATGAGATTCAGTTCTAATTTGAGCGAGTCCTTGAATGATGCCTTGTGATGGCTGTGAGGCTCTGACAGCCCCCTTCTGTGATGCGGATGCCCGAGTCCGGTGCCTGTTTAAACCAGCGCTCCCTGGCGGGGATGGCAGGGCTGATCCGCGCCACTTAGGATCAGCGGTCTTTGCCACACCTCTTTCCCTGTGAGTCACTTTTTATTTAAATAAAATGTTACCGACTTTGGATAGGTAATACAGGTATGAAGTACAGCGGAAAGGCGACATCTCTGTATAACTAACCCCTTACCATAGGCAACACTTTCACTAGATTCTTCTCTGCTTTGACACCCGCTTTTTCGCGTGTTGTGCTTTAGGACGGCAGGGCGCTGAGCCACGAACATTCAGCATCGTTTCTCCTCGAGGCTCATTGGCATTCCTCCTTCTCAGTACCTTACTGGTGATAAGTGTTGTAATTTGCTTTTTGCTTTATCATGATACACTATTCTATGTTTTTATAGTCTTCCAGGTCTTTTTTAACCCTCACTCAAGGATGTGCATAATGATTTTAGAGAGGGGGGAACCGGGGGAGAGAGAGAGAAACATCGATGTGGGAGAGAACATCGATTGGTTGCCTGTCGACGTGTCCCATCCGCGGACTGAACTCGAAACCTGGGCATGTGCCCTGACCGGGAATCGAACCTCGATCTCCTGGATCCTAGGTCGATGCTTGACCGCTGAGCCACGCCCGGCCAGGCCGTCTGTCTGTCTGTTTGCATGCCAGCGCCGTGCTGTTTTGATTACTGTGGCCTCGTAGTATGATTCGGTGTCAGGTAGCGCGGTTCTTCAACTCCATTCTCCTTTCTCAAGATTGCTGAGGCTGTTCAGAGCCTTCTGTGGTTCCATATGAATTTTTGGAATTTTTTTTGTTCTGTGAAACACACCATTGATATCTTAATAGGAATTGCGTTGAATCCATGGGTTTATAGCTCTATGAATTTGATGTACAGTGCGATAATTGTGATTTGTAAGTGATTTCCTTAACAGATATGAAAATTTGAACAGACACTTTTGTATAGGTTACTCTTTGGGCAGAAATAAGTTTGTTTTTATATCATGTATAATAAAATTAACTTTTCAGTCTGTTCTAAGTTAAGAAAAAAGAGCTATACCTTTTTTGTGATTAGTATTAAGAAATGACAGCATTTGGCTTTCCACCGTTGTTAAAGTGTGACATTATCAGGTTAGTAGGATAAGGAGAGGTTGTATGTAAGTATAATATTAAAGGTGGGTGTTTTCTTATATGGTATGAATTGTATAAATTACAGTCTTATAAATTAGTTCAGATTTGTTATTAAAATAAAGTAACCAGTAAAACTGTGTATTGTGATATTGCCAAGCTCTTCTGGGCTATAATGAGGTTTATTTTTGTATAGGTGTTACTATTTGAATTGGAATAGTAATGGTTGTAGCTTCAGACTACATGTACAATGGAAGATCATTGCTTACAGGAATGAAACGATTCCCCAAAAAGTCTATTATTCAATTGTTTGCATATCATTATATATAAAAAAAGAGAGTAATTCCCTAGTTTGTATTTTAAATCACAGTGGGAAGTCTTATTTTTAATTTGGTTCTATGCTTTCTGGAACTTGTGTACAAAGTTTTACGTTGCTCTTGGGTCCATCAGGTTTTTGTCATTATAGTGAGAAATGAATCCTACTCTACATTGGTCATACTTCTAGAAGTGTTTTTTTAGACTGTGTGTGTGGAACCAGGAATGTCCAAACTTTTTCAGAGGGATAAAGCACTTTGTAAAGAGAGATTGTGGCGGTAGGAATCTAATAAAATCCTCACAAATCTGAATTAGTTACGGAAAAGTCAGTAATAATTATGTAGCTTTTAAAAATTTGGCTCTTAGTGCTGTTTTTTATTCCACCAAAAGAATAAATGTTCATTTTTTCTTCTTCCATCAAACTATGTCAGTGGCTTTTACTCTCAGCATCCCCTGACCTCACAGACTTCATAGGGAAGGAAATAGTTTCTCATTCAGAAAAATGTAGCCGACGACACAGCCATCTATTAAGCACTGGGGAGAGAGCACCCGTGGAGACAGGCCCGGGAGGGGCAGGCAGGGCTGCAGGGGCCAGGGCCTGAGAAACCGCCGGCGGGGTTTTAGCACAGTGTCGGCAGTTACGCTGTGGCAGTCCTTGAACTGGACATGAGCTGTTGCATTGGATGGCTCTGCAGCGTGCAGTTCTGTTTTGTAGTCTGCTCTGTTTTACTTTTGCACTTGGAGGACCAGGTGTGGGACAGATTGACTCCGTAGGAGGCGCCGCAGGCCCTGCTGCGGGCATCGCTCGTGGGGTCAGCGCCCACTGAGCTGCACTAGCGAAACATTGTTTCCCACGCCTTGGGGAGGCTGCGCAGCTTCTCTTAGTGCTGCAGTTTCCTTTTCCTTGTTAATCCTCACTTGAGGATATTTTTCCCATGGATTTTGAGAGAGAGAGAAAGAGAGAGAGAGAGAGAAACACTGAAGTGAGAGAGACACAGCAATTGGTTGCCTCCCCCATGCACCCCGACCAGGGCTGGGGATCAAACCTGCAACCCAGGTACGTGCCCTTGACGGGGAATCGACCCTCGACCCTTTGTGCTTGGGTCGGCGCTCTAACCACTGAGAACACCGGCCAGGGCTGACGGTCTTTTTAAAAGAAATAATTGACCTATTGTAAAATGCACAGATCCTGAGTGTGAAGTGAGGTTTGACAGTCGTGTGCACCTGTGCACCTACCTCCTCGAACAAGGGACAGGAAACACGGTAGTTCTCTCACGCTCCTTTCCAGTTACTGCCCCTTCCCTCCCATCAACACAGTAGGTTTTACTGTTCTTGGATTTTGGATTAATAGGGTCATGCAGTGTGTACTCTTTAGCACCTGGGGTGTTTTTGCTTTTTGTTTTCTTTTGCTTTTGAGATTAATCAGTGTTGTTGCTTGAATCAGCAGTTTGTTCCTTTTTATTTCTGTGTAGCATTTTTTGTATGAATATACCTTTATCTGTTTGTCTCCTGTTGATGGACACTTGGATTGTTTCTAGTTTTTGCTTATTACAAGTAAGGCTATTAACATCCTTTTTGTGGATAAACATTTAATTTTTCCTGAGTAATATAGGAGTTGAATTGCTCCTTAATAAGATAGTTTTAAGCCCAACTTTATAAGAAATTGTCTCAGACTCTTATTCAGATTTCTCTTTTTTGTCTCTGGAGCAGAACCAGAGATTCCATTTCCCCCCAGTCTAGTTTCCTTTCTTTCCTAGGAATTGTCCACTATTTAAATTTACAGGGTGGTTAGTCTTATCTACAGTTTGATATTTTTGCTTTTTAATTCATTTATTCATAAAGAAATACATAAAATAATTAAAATAAGTACTTGTTTTTTATAACAGCTTTATTGAGCTTATAGCTCACAAAACATAATTCACTTGTTTAGAGTATACAATTCAGTGGTTTGAGTATATTGACAGAGTTACACAACCATCACTACGGCCCATGTTAGACCACGCGCATCATCTCATGAAGAAACCCGGTACCATCTGCAGTCTCTCCCTGTTTCCCCGAAACACCCATGCCCTCTGCCAACCACTGGCCTCTACTGTCTGTGTCTGTGGAGTTGCCTTATCTGGACATTTCATATAAGTGGAATCATACAATATGTTTTTTCATGTGTGTGACTGGCTGCTCTCACTTAGCATGTTTTCAGCTTTCATCCGTACTGAGCATGGATTAAAACAAAATTTCTTTTTATGGCAGTATAATATTCCACCACACGGCTATATTATATGTAGTATACATTCATCCATCAGTTGGTCACCACTTGGCTTGTTTCCACCTTTTGGCTGTTGAGGATAAAGCTGCTGCAAACACTTGTGTCCACGTTTTTATGTGGACGTAGGTTTTCATTTCTCGGGGCTGCATACCTAAGAACGGAATTACTGGGTTATATGGTAACTTGGTGTTGAACCTTTGGAAGAGCTGTTAGACCATTTTCCAAAGTGGCTGTAACATTTTACACTCTCATCATTCTAGTCAAATAATCTGATTCACAAGTGGGCAAAAGATTTGAATAGACATTTCTCCAAAGAATATATACAGATGGCCAATAAGCATATCAAATAGGCTCAACATCATTAATCATCAGACATGCAAATCAAAACCAGAGCGAGACACCACTTTACACCCACTAGCTAGAATTGAAAGGTCAGATAACAAGTGTCAGGAAGTGTGGAAAAGCTGGAGCTCTCCTGTGCTGCTGGCGGGAATGTAAAATGTAAGTGTAAATTGTTGCTTTCATTCTAAATAGTTGAAAATACAATATGATTTATAGAATGAGAAATAACTAATTCAAGGTTTCAAGGCTCAACAAAAAATAGACTTAAAGAATATTTCTCTTAGTGTGGGACAAGATTGTTTTAAATTAGAACATAGATATTGTATTAGGTAACATCAAATCACATAGTGAAGGTTTTCTTTTTATTTTATTTTTAAAAAATATATCTTTATTGATTTCAGAGAGGAAAGGAGAGGGAGAGAGAGAGATAGAAACATCAATGATGAGAGAGTCATTGATTGAGCCCGCAACCCGGGCACGTGCCCTGACCGGGAATCGAACCCCGATCGCCTGGATCCTAGGTCGATGCTTAACCACTGAGCCACGGCCGGCCAGGCAGGTTTTCTTTTTCTTTTTTTTATAATCCTTACCTGAGGCTGTGTTTTTCATTGATTCCAGAGAGAGAGGGGAAGGAAGAGGGAGAGAGAAACATTGATGTGAGAGAGAAACATTGATCGGTTGCCTCCCATATGGGCCCTGACTGGGGATTGAACCTGCAGCCTGGGTGTGCACCTCGACTGGGAATAAAAACCTGCGACCTTCGGCACACAGGATGATGCTCCAACTGAATGAGCCACACCTGCCAGGGCTCTTTTTTTCTTTTTAATTATTTTAAAAATGTTTTGAAATTATACAATATAGAAACTACAGAAAATAGTGTTTGCTTCCCTACCACCAAGATTTGCAGCAAGCAGTGACCATTAAAGGTAACAGCCAAAGCAAGCTAGCCCCTTTTAGAGTGGCTGCTACCTGATTTTTAAAATTTTGTTATTGTGTACCTTTTATTCTTTGAATGTATGTACCTCCAATAACATGTAGCTTCCTTGTTATATTTTTAATATTTATAGCATGGTATCATACATTTCCTTTAACTTGCCTTTTGTAATAAAAAATTGTTGCTGTCTGTAAATGGGATTAACTTTATTTTCTATATTTAATTCCTTTGAATGCACATACTGCAGTTTAGCCAGTCTCTGTTGATGACTTTTAAGATTTTCCTGTATTTCAGTGCTATAAACAGCATTGTGGGAGTAGTCCACGTCAAGCAGGACTGTTCCAGAGAAACAGAACCAGCGGGGGTGGGTGGGTGGGTGGGTGGGTGTGGGGGTGTGTGTGTGTGTGTGTGTGTGTGTGTGTGAACCAGCGGGGGTGGGGTGTGTGTGTGTGTGTGTGTGTGTGTGTGTGTGTGTGTGTATTTAGGTATTTAAAAGGAATTGGCTCGTGTGGTTGCTGATGCCCAGCAAGTCTGAAATCTGTAGGGCAGTTCTGCAAGGAGGAGCTGAGGCTTCAGTCTTGAGGCACAGTTTCTTGCGGGGGACTCCAGACTGTGCTGTTGAGGCCTTCAATCGATTGGATGAGGCTCACCCATATCATGGAGGCACTTCACTCAAATCCAGCTGATGACAGATGTTAACTGCAACCGCTATGTACCCTCCCAGCAACACCCAGCTCAGTGTTTGCTTAAGCGACTGGTTATTATAACTCACCCAAATTGACACACAAAACTAAGCAGCTTCTTACGCTCCCATGTGTACATATTAGTCTCTAGGGCAGGGATTTTCCAACTTTAAACAATCTCCACCAATAATTTATAGCCTGGCTGGGCGTGGCTCGGCGGTTGAGCATCGACCTAGGATCCAGGAGATCGTGGTACAATTCCTGGTCGGGGCACAGGCCTGGTTGCGGACTCAATCCCCAGTCGGGGGCATGCAAGAGGCAGCCGATCAATGACTCTGTCATCATTGATGTTTCTCTCTCTCTCCCTCTCCTTTCCTCTCTCTGAAATCAATAAAGATATATTAAAAATAAAAATAATTTATACATGTAATTAAACAACATACTGGTTTTATTATTATTATTTTTTTAAATGCCGGTTAGGAACCAATAAATTAATTTTAATAGGTCTGACCTGAGTTTAAAAAACACTGCTATTGTATAGATATTCTATTTAGAAATGGGTTGCTTTCAGGGTATCCACACTTCAACTGTATTATCACTGCCAGCTTTCTCCCTAAAGTAGTTGTAAATGTACATTCTCACCAGAAGGGTGAACACTCTCATCTTCCTGGTGATGGGAATTGGCAATTTCCATTTCCTTGTAATCCTACTTCCAGGTAGGTCTGGGTTTATATTTTTAAGTTTTTTTTTTTTCTTTCCCAACTACAGTTGACATTCAAGGTTATATTAGTTTCAGGTGTACAGCATAGTGGTGAGACATTTACATAACCTACTAACTGATCCCCCCAAAAAGCCTCGTGTCCACTTGGCACCGTAGTTGCTACAGCGTCCTGGCTGTGCCCTGTGCTATGCTTTGCATCCCTGTGGCCGTGACTCCGTTTGTAGTTCCCTTACCCCTTCGCCCCTTCCACCCGGCCGCACAGCCCCCTTTCCATCTGGCAACCATCAGCCTGTTCTCTGTGTCTGGAGGCTGTTTCCATTTTGTTTGTTCGTTTATTTTGTTCTTTAGATTCCACATGTAAGTGAAACCATGTGGTATTCTCTCTGACTTACTTCACTTAGCACAATGCCCTCCAGGTCCATCCACATGTCACCAAGGGCAGGACTCTATTCTTTTTCAGGCCAAGTTAAGCTCTGTTGTGTAAATGTACCTCCTGTGTCTTTGATGGGCACCTAGTGGTTTCCTTATCTTGGCTGTTGTAAATGATGCTGCAGTGATACATCAGGATGCAGATATTTTTTCAGACTAATGTTTTGGATTTCTTTGGATAAATACCCAGAAGTGTGATTGCTGGGTCATATAGTAGCTCTGTTTTTATTTTTTTGAATTTTTATAAGAGTTTATTTGAGCCAAACTGATGACATATGCCCTGGAGCAGGGTCTCAAATGCTCCCTCTATTTTTAATTTTTTGAGGAAACTCCATACTGTTTTCATTGTGGCTGCACCAATTTGCAGTCCCACCAGCAGTGCATGTTTTTTTAAGGTTTTTAACACTTGGTAACCAACTTTTAAACAAGGAGAGCAGCCTCAGAATTAGCACCTTCAGCAGATAATCAGTACCCATCCAGAAGTGAGCGGCATTGCTTTTTTCATTGTGTTTATGTTCCTCAGTTTATAGACAGCGAAGTGGACTCGTTTTGGTGTGCACAGCACAGCTGGGGCGCAGAACAGCTCCATCTCCTCAGAAGATGACCTCAGCGGCTCTTACCTTCCCCCTGCTTCGGGCCCTCAGAATGTGTCTCTGTTCCCTCTCCTGACAGAGTGTCTCCTGTTCCAGAGTGTCCTGCAAACGCAGTCATGCGATATGCAACCTGCTGTTTCCTGAATCAGTAGTTCGTTTATTTTTATTGCTGTGAAGTGTTTATTCCAGTGTACAGATGCACCACCATATACTCATTTACTCCTTGGAGGGCCTTTGGCCTCCCCAACCCCCAGGTTTGGTGGTTGTGAGTAAAGCTGCTATAATGTCTGCAAAATTTATTGTGAACGTATGTTAATTCTATAGGGTGTGTACCTAAGAGTGGGATGGTTGGGTCAGTCATTTGTTAGCTATTCCCGAGGGGCTTTTTGTTTCGTATTTGCACCAGCTGTGTATGAGAGTTTTAGTTGCTCCAAATTGTTGTCAGTACGTGGTATTACTCATTTATTTCAGATGTTCTAATAGGCGTACTGTGTATTGGTTTCTCATCATGGCTTTAGTTTGTATTTCTCTGCTGGCTAATGGTGTTGAGGATCTTTTCATGTTCTTCTGTGCCATCTGTATATGTTCTTTAGTGAAATGGTTGTTCAAATCTTTGCTTGCTTTTGAAAAATTGTATTATTTTCTTATGAGTTTTTGAGGTTCTTTATATATTCTGGATACAGGTCCTTGGTCAGGTACGTGACTTAAAAAATATTTTCTCACAGCCTAGAATTTTTCTTAATGGTGTCTTTTGCAGAGCAAAAGTTTTAAAGTTTTGATTAGGCTCAATTTACCCTTTTTTAACTTTTATAGACTACACTGTTGGAGTCCTGTCTATGAAATATTTTCCTAAACTCAAGTTCACAAAGATTTGCTCATGTTTTTTCTAAAAGTTTTGTAGTTAGCGATTTTATTTTTATATCTGAGATCTATTTTGAATTTTATAAAAGGTGTGAGGTACAGGTTGAGGTTTACTTTGTAAAGTACCCTTTGTTGAGAAGAGTATTGTTTCTCTATTGAACTGCTTTTGCACCTTTGTTACAGATCAGTTGGCCATGTTTTTATGGACCTGTATCTGGATTGTTATGTTCCGTTGATCTGTGTGTATCCTTTTGACAATACCGCAGTGTTTTGAATACTGACCTGGCTGTTCTGGCCCCATTTGACTTTCCTCTTTATCTATCCTTTTGCTTATTTATATCAGTATGGTAATCATAGATTGTTATTTTATTACTGTCATTTATTTTGTTGCTCAAATTGACCCAGATCTGGCTAGTGGGAGAAAGGTCCTATCATTCTTGGAACACTTTCTTACCTTCTGGCATAACAAGATGTTTCAGGGTCCTCTTAATACTTTTTAATTTTACTTTTTATTTATCTCAGAAGAAGGGAGGGAGGGAAGGAGGGAGAGAGAGAGAAAGAGAGAAAGAAACATTATGTGAAAGAGAAACATCGACTGGTTGCCTCCTACAATGTCTCCGACTGTGGATTGAACCTGCAACCTGGGTATGTGCCCTGACCGGGAATTGACAGTGCTCCCACCAACTGAACCACATTGGCCAGGGACCACTGTCCTCTTATACACTTCCTCTCCTAGCCCTGCAATCAACCATTTCTCCAAGGAGACCTAGTTTCTTTTATTTGTGAATGGTATTTAGAAACCAAGATCTGGGAGCTAGAGGTGCTCATTTGTTGCTGAATTGTCATCACATCAGCGCCCTCTTAGTAGGCAGAGCTGGGAAGTAAATGTGTGTATGTGTGCATGCACACGTGTACAGGCATCCATATTTCTATTTCTGTTGAAAACTATGATTTCATTCAGTTACCATCGATTTCTCTTCAGCACCACAGAAGTTTTTCTAGCCTCCCTTTTTCTGTATTTGCAAGTCTTCACTCAGGATAATTGTTTTGAGATTCATTCAAGTTGAATACTTAAATAGTTCATTCCTTTAAAAAAACGTTTTTTTAAAATCCTCACTTGAGGATATTTTTTCCATTGCTTTTCAGAGAGAGTGGAAGGGAGGGAGGGAAGAAGAGAGGGGGAGAGAGAGAGAGAGAGACAGACATTGATGTGAAAGAGACACATTTATTGGTTGCCTGCTGCACATGCCTAACCAGGGACAGGGAGTGAACCCCAAACCCAGGTACATGCCCTTGATCAGGAATTGAACCCGAGACCCTTTGGTGCACAGGCTGGCTCTCTAACAACTCAGGCACACTAACCAGGGCAGTTCATTCCTTTTTATTGCTGAGTTTAACTCCATTGAATGGATATACCACATTTTAGGAAATTGCCAGACTCCCTCCCACCAAGTGATAGTATCATTTTACATTCCCATCAGCAGCACATGAGAGTTCCAGTTCCACCACATTATCACCAAACCTTGGTATTGTCAGTCTTTTTAATTTTTAATTGCAATCCAAATGAAAATTGTAAAGGAATTTTAAATTTTTTAATTTATCTTTATTGTTGAGGGTATTACAGGTGTCCCATTTTTCCCCCTCAATTGACCCCCTCCACTTCGCTCCCACCCCCTCCCCAGGCCTTCACCCCGTTATTGACTGTGTCCATGGGTTATGCATATATGCATATAACCTCTTTGGTTAATCTCTTCCCACCCTCCACCCTCCTTCCCTCTTCCCTCTGAAATGTGATCATCTGTTTCGTGTGTCAATGTCTCTGGATCTATTTAGTTCATCAGATTCTTTTGTTCATTAGCTTCTTCTTAAAGAAGACCCTTCACCTCTTCCTGTAGTGCTGGTCTGGTGGTGATGAACTCCTTTAGCTTTTCCGTGTCTGAGAAGTTCTTTATCTGACCTTCAGTTCTAAATGATAGCTTTGCTGGGTAGAGCAATCTTGGTTGTAGTTCCATGTTTTTCATCACTTTGAATATTTCTTGCCACTCCCTTCTGGCCTGCAAGGTTTCTGTTGAGAAATCAGCTGACAGTCGAATGGGGGCTCCCCTGTAGGTAACTAACTGCTTTTCTCTTGCTGCTTTTAAGATTCCCTCTTTGTCTTTAACCTTTGGCAGTTTAATGATGATGTGTCTTGGTGTGGGCCTCTTTGGGTTCCTCTTGTTTGGGACCCTCTGTCCTTCCTGGACTTGTAAGTCTATTTCTTTCCCCAGGTAGGGGAAGTTTTCTGTAGTTATTTTTTCAAAGAGGTTTTCAATTTCTTGCTCTTTCTTCCCCTTCTGGCACCTGAATAATAAGAATGCTGGGCCCCTTGAAGTTGTCCCAGAGGCTCCTTATACTATCTTCATATTTCTGGATTCTTTTTTCTTTTTGCTCTTCTGGTTGGGTGTTTTTTGTTTCTTCATGTTCCAAATTGCTGATTGGATTCTCAGTGTCCTCTACTCTACTGTTGATTCCATGTAAATTATTCTTCATTTCAGTTCCTGTAGGCTTCATTTCAAATTGGTACTTTATTATGTTATCGATTTTGTCAGTTATTTCCCCAGTAGTCTGCTTAAACGTCCTTAAAAACAAAACCCTGAACTCTGTATCTGCTAGCTTGCTTGGATCTATTTCATTTAGTTCCAGTTCTAGAGATTTCTTCTGTTCTTTCCTTTGTGACATGTTTCTTTGCCTCCACATTGTGGCTGCTTCCAGGTGTTTGTTTCTGTGTATTAGGTAGAGCTGCTACATCTCCTGGAATTTGTAGAGTGGCTTTGTGTAGTAGGTGTCCTGTGGGTTCCAGTGGCTCAGCCTCCCCAGTCCTCTGAGCTGGGCCTTCTAGGGGCTCCCCTGTGTGGGCTGTGTGCACTGTCCTGTTGTAGCTGAGCCTTGGTTGCTGTTGGCGTCCCTGGGAGGAACTGACCCCCAGGCCAATCAGCTGTGAGGACCAGCTGCAGCTACAGCCAAAGAGCTGCTGCGCTGGAGACACCCCTACAGAGCAGGATTTACTTCAGTGGAGCTTTGGTGGTCACCAAGTGTGCCCCTTGAGTGTGTCACTTGTGGATGTGGGGGGGTTGTAATCCAGCGTGGTCGAGTCTGACCACCAGGTGCACTGTCTCTGGGGCCTCCCGGGAGGTGCAAAGTCAGCCTGTGCCAGTGCCTTGCCCAGGGCCCCCCAGCATGAGCTACTCAGCAAACCGTAGTTGGCTGCTCCTTGTGCTGGGCTTGGAGGTGCCCAGGAGAGGCCAAGCTATGAGCCAGTGCAGCTGCTGCTAGTGCCAGGCCTGGGGCCGCTTATCAAGCCGTATGGGGCCCGCTGCTGCTTGTCTGAGAGATTTTAGGAAAGTCCTAAGCATGAGGCTCGAGAGGCCACTTGCACAGAAAAGCCCCTGGAAATGGCCTGGATGAGCTGCAGGTGGGAGGGGAGGGGCCTCTGGGAGTCACGGGGCGGGGCCAAAGGTGAGTCAGGTGCTGGGGATTCAAACATGGCGCCCGCCTGCCGGCTGTGCGGGGAGGACTCGCCACAGGAGCCATGGCCTCCGCCAGCCCTTCTGCCCGGGAGGAAGCCGCCCCTCCACCTCTCGCCCGGGTCTCAGGCAGGTTAGTCCCTCCCCGAGTGTCCCGGGTCCTTTCCGGCTGCTCCCAGCGCTGGGCTCAGAGGCAGCGTCCGAGGGAGTCCTGCCGGGCCCGTAAGAGGAGCTGCTGGGGCTCCCGAGGCCTCCGGGACCCTCAGGGACAGTCCCCGCTGGGTTCACAGCCCGAGGTGTGGGGACGTCTCTTCCCGGCCTGGAGCCCTGGGCTGGGGGCCTGCTGTGGGGCTGGGACCCCTCGCTCCTCCGGGAAACCCCCACCGCCGAGATGTCCTCCCGGGTTTAAACCGCGGCACTGGGTGTGGGCCCCCAGCGGGTCTCCGATTCAGTCCCGATCCGCCCTCGTCTCCCCCCTCCCACCGCTCTTGGTGCTTCTTCAGTTCCCTGGTTTTAGGACTTCTGTGCAGCCAGATTTCAGGAGGTTCTGAGTGATGGTTCTGTATTTTAGTTGTAATTTTGATGTGGCTGCGGGAGGTGGTGGGTGCAGCTGTTACCTACGCCGCCAGCTTGTTTCTCCTAATTTTTTTCAGTTACAGTTGATGTACAATATTATATTACTTTCAAGTGTACAACATTTATATAATTTACAAAGTGATCACCCCGATAAGTCTAGTAACCACCTGACACCATAGTTAATACAATATTATTGACTATATTCTGTACGCTGTCCTTTACGTCCCTGTGGCTGTTTTTATAACTGGCAGTTTGTACTTCTCAATCTCTTCTCATTTCTTCACCCCCACGCCCCTTCCTTGTTGCAACCATCAAAATGGTCTCTGTATCTATGAGTTTGTTTCTGTTTTGTTTGTTTATTTTGTTTTTTAGATTCCACATGTAAGTGAAATCATATGGTATTTGTCTTTCTCTGCCTGATTTATTTCATTTAGCATAATGCCCTCTGTGTCCATTTATGTTGTCTCAAACGGCAAGATTTCCTTCTTTTTCATGGCACTTGTAAGCCTGTGGGCCTGTTATTTTGTATCACAGATTTTAAAGAATTTGAAGACACTTCTGAAGTTTCCTTTCAAGTCAAATATTTTTAATGTTTATTATTTAATAAAGTTGTTGAAAGAACCTTTGGATTCCTGTTGTCAGAGTCACCAGAGTGACTCTGCCGAGAAGGGCTCGGGTATCCTAAGCACACACGAAGGGTTCGTATTCAGAGGAGTCTTTGAGCAGCTTGCCACACGCAGCTTCCCTTTGTGTCCCGTGTCCAAAAGCAGTGTCATCGTCCACAGTGTTCACACCTGGACACCATTCTGAGTGCAGTCCCCTCGTAGCCAAGTGACCTGTCCTGTTTCTTCTCCTCGACGTATGAGAATAGCACTTACACCTATCTCATATGTACTGTGTTAAATAAATAATAGTAAAGTAAGAAAAGACTTAGCAGTAGAAATGTTTCGTCGGATTCACATCGATTGCCCTGTGGTGGTAAGTGTGTGGGTTCCCCTGGGGCAGATTTCAGTAAAGGGTGGGCGATGTCATCATGCTCCAAGGTGAAAAGGTCAGGGTGGTGGTGCTAATCATTGCTTCATATGTCTGTTAAATTACAATAAGAAATTTCTTTTCTATTTCTACCAAGCCAAACTAGCAAGACGCAGTCAGGAACGAGAGAATCTTGGCATGCTGGTCTGGTCGCCTAATCAGAATCTATCAGAAGCAAAACGTAAGTTTTAGAGCACCTTTATTTTTCATCTTCTTACTTAATGCAGAGTTTTAAACAAGCTTTGTAGCTAAAAGTCCCTACATATGTTACAGTTCTCTTACATTTTTAAAATAAGTAATTTCAAGAGTTTGAGAGTGTATTTCTTTATTGTGGCCTGTCACGATCACTGAAAGATTTCCAGCCTGTGGCTTCACCAAAATGCTATGCAGGCTAATGCTGAAGTAACCCAGAGGAAGGCTCAGAGTGGAAGGAGCATTACAGCGCAGTGCCTAACCCCGTTGGCGGGCATTGATAGCTTTATAAAGCCGGAGAGTTGAGCAGGTTTCTTGTTTGAAAGATCACAAAGGTCCAATATGTGACACTGGAATGGACCTTATGGGAAGACTTCAGCCTACCTAGAAGTAGGACTTTGGGATTGGCTGTTTCATGGGTTTAAAATCCTATTAGGATGAATATTCTGAGCTACCTTAGATGGGGAGGGGAGGGGTCCTCAAGCTGATTCATTGTATTTTCAGAGTTTGCTTTTCAGCTTCTCTGTCCCTTCTGCTCAAATGATACCATAGCCTTTGCCACTTTCAAAGGTTTTATTTTCTTCATAACTTAGAAGAGAAGAAAAACTGTTTCCTTTTGAGGACTTTTTAGTGGGGGGCCTGGATGGAATTAATGGGGATTCGTGAACTTGGAAATCACATGCAAAATTTTTGGGTACACGTGTGTTTTTCTGGAGGAATGACATGGGATTTTCAAAGGGGTCTTTGAAAAATAGGTTAATACTCAATTCTCTAAAACATAACAGGGCTTTAAAAGCTCTCAGTGGTAAATGTCCATCAGAAAACTGTTGCATTGTGAGCACAGGCGGGGCAAGGGCGTGACAGGATTCCTCGCATTATGTTCTGCAGCATTAAATAGGTGTGAACACATTACTGTCTAATAGTGTGAGGTTGATGCATATTAAACACCCTTCTCTGGTATACACAGTGTCCACGTGAGCATTTTAAGATGCATAGAGCTCCTACGGTAAAGAAACCTGTTTAGTTTTGGCCAAGAGGGTCCTTTCTGGTGCAGTGCCCTGCGTGTAGTGGTGCTAAATGGAGCAGTAGCCTCAGCATAACCTGACTTAAAGGTGCATGAGCTTTGCCTCCGTCAAGCTGCTGCTCGGTGAGTTCTTAACGGGGAACAGAGCAGCAGAAGGCAGTGTTGGTATTTCGGATGCCGTTCCTGTGCTGGGAGGGCCTTTAAAACGTTCTCTCTCCTTTTGAGCACTTGGTAACTTACAAAAGCAATCGATTCCATTTTTGAACATGTTCTTTCTGACAGAGAGCTGAAAATCTGCCTGCCTGTAAAGCTCTGTTTTCCCGAACTCCGCTAAATAAGCCTCTCTGTGTGTCTTTGCGATATTTTCCTACCTCCCTTGCCGTCCCAGTCCAAGTTAAACCTGCCTACGGTTTATTAGATGGTTTGATTTTTGGGTCTCTTTTTATTTCTGTTGCCCTCCTGGATATATTGCATTTGGTGACAATGCCCATCTTAAATTATGGTGCCCAGAATTGAATATTAAGAATAGTTGGGGCGGGGGCAGGGCAAGGAGGCAGGCTCCCAATCCGGCTTCAAGCAGGTTTTCCACTGCCCCCCATCGCGGCCCCAGCAGCTTGGGCAGCTTGGGCGGCTGGGGAAGCGCAGCGGGCCAGGCAGCCCAGGTCCTCAAAGGCTCTAGGCTGCCTCGCCCCTCAGGCACCCGGCCCGCCCAGCCCACCGCCCCACTGCCAGGATGTTCTAGAGGAAGGTCAGCTCTGCCGAGAGGACAGCGAAGGAGGAGCCCGGGAGGAGGTCAGCGAGGTTGTCAGCTAAACCTGCTCCCATAAGTGGAAACGATGCCAAAAAAGGTGGCAGGAGAAGACAAATCTGCAGACACAAAAGTGCAAATGGGAGCAAAGGGAAAACAGGCCAAGTGGCTCACCAGGCACCTGAAGGCCTCCCTGCGGAAAACAGGGAAACTGAAATGGAGGGAAGTCCAGTCTCGGATGAAGCAGGAGAGAAAGAAGCCAAGTCTGATTGATGTTATACCCTGTCCTATCACCATCTGTCTCCCTTGTACAATCCAGAGTAACATCACCAAACTTCTGAACGAAGACCCCAAACATTTCTATCATTAAACACTGAAATAGGTGTGAGCTATACAGACATCTAAGAATGGTGAACAAAAAGAAATCAGATCATGATTTTCCAACCTGCTGATTCCAGGTCAGTGTCACAGGTGGCTGGAGCCTCTCCTGGCTGCTCGGGGTGCAAGGTGGGACCACCCTGGACAGGCCGCTCTCCCATCGCAGGTGAACTCACAGCCACTCACACACAGTGGGACAGTGTAGACACGCCATTCACCTCCCGTGCTCTGCTCTGTGGTGTGGGAGGAAACGCAGGCAGACACGGGGACACCAAGCACACTCCACGGACAGTGGCCCCGTCCCTCCCATCAACCCCCATCAATTACTGCCCCCCTCTACCCCCATCAACATTATAACAAAATGGGACCCGCTGTATGTATCTGTGTGCTCTCTTCCTGAGCATTGACTTCAGCTTTTCCCACAGTTAAAACCTCTTGGACACATCATAATACCTGTGGACTGTTCTGTCGTGCGGGTGTGTCAGTGTATTTACCATCCTTCTATGGAATGTTTAGGTTGCTTCTAATTGGTCGCTTTTGTAGAAGCCGATAGTGAGAAACTGAGCCATAGCTCTGTCCTCTGTTCTGTTTTGTTTTTGTATTCATTGTGTTTAGTATTTGCTTAGGGTATATCCCTAGGAGTGGAATTGTGGGTTGATGGGAATTTGTTTACCTGCTGACGTGTGAGTGTGGTTCCTGTCAGTAGGTACCAATTTGTGGCGCTTTGGGAATCATACTCCTTGACTAGTAAGTAGTCTAATCATAGGCCTTAAAATGTAATTACAGTGTTCATGCAAATAGCACACACGGTTTGTACTCTGCCACCTGTCACTCCCCTGATGTATGGGCAGAAAAGAAGTCTTTTCTACTTGCCTTTCTTCTTTATTTTGAGCAAATGTGAAAGTGTTGGTTGTCCAGTGTTGGCTCTGACTCTGCGTAGAAATAGGAGACTTGGAGCATGTACAGATTTCTCAGTGATATCCCCGATGTGGAAGGATGTCTGTAGGTCCTTAGCTTTTCCTATGTTTCTTTCTTTCTTCTCAAGTAGATGTTTAGAGTTCTGCCTCTTAGGGTTGGTTACTGCAAGTTTACAAATTTTTTGTGTGGTTATAAAAGTAAATGCTGTTGTAATTTCAAACAATACAGAATGTGTGATGTAGATACTTAAAGCCTTATAATTACTGTTTACAATAGATGTGCTTTTTCTAATTTGTTTGTTTGTTTTTTTAACCCTCACCTGAGGATATTTTTTTCCATTGCTTTTCAGAGAGAGAGCTGGGGTGGGGGGCACAGAGACAGAGACAACGATGTGAGAGAGACACATCGATTGGTTGCCTCCTGCACGCACCCCAACCAGGGCCAGGGGTCGAGCTTGCTACCGAGGTACGTGCCCTTGGCTGGAATCAAACCTGGGACCCTTTAGTCCCTAGGCTGATGCTCTAACCACTGAACCAGACTGGCCAGGGCTCTAATGTTTTTATACATAATAAATATTTTAAAATTTTTATCAGAAAATAAAAGCTGTTCAGCCATTTGCTCTTATCAACAATATATGTGGGACTCGGTTCTGTCTCAGTTCATTTCCAGTTACCTAGTTTTTAACAGGTGTGGGTGTATCATAGTTTAGTCTTTCATTTTTTTAAAAAACTTTTTAAAGAGCTATAGTGAACATTCTTATTTCTTTAGGACAAATCCCTAGTTCTAGGACAAGGAGCTAATACATTATATCTTATTTTGTTTCTTTTTTAAAATAGATTTAATTTTTAGAGCACTTTTAGGTTGAGTCAGGTTAGGCTCACGGTCAAATTGAGCAGAAAGTACAGAGATTTCCCATGTACCGCCGGTCCCCACACAGGCACAGCCTCCCCTACTGTGGATGTCCCTCACTACCATCAGTGATCCTACAGCGACACATCGTCACCCGAAGGCTGTCGTTGGCATTAGGGCTCACTCTTGTGTTATACATTCTATAAGGGTGTGTTTGTTGTTTTTGGATTTTTATAAGAATTTATTTGAGTTAGGCTGACAGCATATTCTGGGTAGCAGGATCTCAAATGCTCCCGTTCGTTTTGGCAGGTGTGTGACGTGTGTCCGCATCGTAGTGTCATACTGAATCCTGTGCTCTGCCTCTGCAGCCCCCCACCCCTCGCTGCGGCAGCCACTGATCCTTTCACTGTCTCCATAGTTTTGCCTTTTCCAGAACATCATCAGTAGCAGTCATATGGTATGTATAGGCTTTTTCAGATTGGCTTCTTTGACTTAGTAATAATGTACATTTGAGGTTCTTCCACATCTTTTCATGGTTTTATAGCTCATCTTATTTTTAGTGCTGTATAATATTCCATCACCTGGATGTCCCACAGTTTATTCATCAACTGAAGGCCATCTTGGCGGCTTCTGTGTTTTGGCAAATATGATGAATAAAGCTGCTGTTGTAAACACCTGTGTACAGATTTTTCTATGGACATAAGTTTTCAACTTCTTTGGATAAATGCCAAGGAGCAGGATTGCTGGATTGTATGGCAAGAGCGCAGTTAGTTCTAGGAAACTGCAAAACTGTCTTCTGAAGTGGCTGCACCATCTGCACTCCCACCGGTGTGAACGGAGGTCCTGCTGCTCCACTTCCTCACCAGCACTTGGTGTTGGTGTTTTGGATTTTGGGCACTCTAATAGGTGTTTAGCTTATTTTCTTTTAAACTAAAAATGATACCTACACACAAAATAAGATAAAATAGTGAAAAATATTCTACGTCTCCCAAATTAACCACTGTTGTTAATTTTCTGGGTGTCTGTTAGTTTCTGTAAGCACATTTGGTGTGTTTTATGGCCACATAATGTGGGTGTTTCCTAGTTCAAGCATCTCTAAACTGCTGCAGAGAGCGTCACTGAAGGGGGGTGATGGGTCAGATGGCACAGATGTTTATATTTTATAGGTTTTCCATGTTTCGTCTAAAGAGTTAGAGGAGTGTGCCTGTTTTCCAAAACCTCCCTAATGCTGGGAGTATTAATTTTTCTCTCTAAAAAATATTTTAAAACTATATTTAATTGTAAAATACGGCATAAAGTTTGCCATCTTAACCGTTTTAATGCCCTGTTCACCGCTGTTGAATACGTTCACACTGTTGTGCAGCCAGCTCCCAGAACTCTTTCCATCCTGCAGAACTGGAGCTCTGTCCCCATCAACAGCAGCTCCCCCCCCCCCCAGCCCCTGCAGCCACCTCCCCACTTGTTGACTCAATGAATGTGACTGCTCTGGGCACCTCAAGTACGGGATTCATCAGTGTTTGTTTCTGTGTGACTGGCTTTTTCACTTAGCATAATTCCCTCAAAGTTCATCCACACTGAACATGTCATTTCCTTCATTTTTATGGGTAAATAATATTCTGCTATATGGGGAGACCCCATTGGTCTGCTGTTCATTCGTCGATGGCCCTCGAGTTGTTTTTACCTCTTGGCTCTGTGAATGGTGCAGCTGTGAACATGGGTGTGCAGATATTTCCTTGAGACCCTGCTTTCAGTTCTTCTGGGTGAACATGTGGAAGTAGAATTGCTGGGTTTTGTTTCATTGATGTATCAGCTGATTCCTAATTTGGTTCCATTTTGTTTTCTCAGTACTCCTGGCTCATGGGTTTATTTTTCCAGGAGACTCTTAGACTTGTGGCATCGTGTTTTCTCCAAAGTATCTCGATTAGGGCTACACTGAATTTGAGTTTAGTGAGAATTGGCTTGATTTACAGTTTCATGGAGCAGCTTTGCGAACCTTTAGTGTGCCAGGAGGGAGGGACTCAGGGAGCTTATATTTTAGTGGAGAAAGGGGAAAACTAATATGTAAACAAGTAATTTCTCCATGTCCCTCTATTCCAACTCTTGCTTTTCAGGTGTTGAAAACCTAGTTTAGCCCGGCCAGGCGTGGCTCAGCAGTTGAGCATCGACCTAGGACCCAGGAGATCGGGGTTTGATTCCTGGTCAGGGCACATGCCCGGGTTGCGGGCTAGGCAGCCGATCAATGACTGTCTCATCATTGATGTTTCTATCTCTCTCTCCCCCTCCTTCCCTCTCTCTGAAATCAATAAAGATATGTTTAAAAAGAAAAAAAGAAAACTTAATTCAGTCTAATGCTTCAGGACCCCCAGCCAGTTAGTAGCCAGGTTTCGGCTAGACTTCTGGTCTGCAGGCTGCATTATTACACACACCCGGCTCCGCGTCCTGCTCCATTAAGTAAACCATAATTAAGTACTGATGTTACACCAGTTGCTTTGGGCTGTGTGTAAGATACCACCTTTGGGTGATGCCTAGAAAATGTGCCTTGTGGAGACATTTCATGTAGAGGAAATGTAAGCAATTTCAAGTAACATGGCTGAGAACCATGCAATGTAAATAGTATAGTAAGTGATTCTGGAAAATTACTTGAAACAGTGCTATGAGGTTTAGGGGACATTGGAGGGAATGAAGGTTAGGTCACATCGTGGAATCTGGACAGTGAGAGAAACTAAAAAGTGTTCACTAACCGGTGAAGAGGACAGTTGATGCTCATATCGTTTGAGCACAAGCACCTCGTTTGTGTAGAGTTCTGAGGCTCCCCTGGGGACCCAGCAGGAAGTGCCACATCTTCCTGGGCAGGACCAAGGGGAGCGCTGGGAGCAGCTGACATTTGAATAAAATGTTGAGGAATGAATGAGTTGGCTGGCTGGGCTAGGGGCATGCCTGCGGTCTAGACGGAGAATGGCTGGCATTGCCTTTGCACAGGCCTGCAGGTGTGAGGAGGAAATGCAGGCTCCTGTGGAGGCCAGCCTGCCGGGGACACACACGGTCCTTGGGGAAGTGAGAAGCAATGGAACCGGAAGGGCAGGCAGACTTCTTAAGGGGATGAGGGTTTTTGAGGGATTTTAGCTAGAAGCAAAATAGTTTGTATTAGAAAGCTCTTGACCACCTGTGGTTCAGAGCAGAGCCTCACGCTCACACGCTCTCGAGGTTTGGACTTAATGCAGAGAGGCAGTTGAGGGTTAGCAAAAAAGGAACCTCAGAAGGTTTGTGTGTTGTTTTTTTTACTAGATAATCTGGTCTTGGAAATGTATGTAGAGTTAGGCCAGCTCTTACAGTCTGGTTCATTCTGCTGTTTTAAAGAAAACAAAAAAGTTTACCAAAGCAAGTGCTGTCAAGTCTAATATAAAACTGTGACCTGGGATAATTCTTAGCAGGGAATTTTAGAAGAGAGAATAGACTAGGTTAGGAAAGGGAGTAATTGAAGATGATTTTTATTGTTTGATTCTTTCTAAGGGAGGGTTTGAAAGAGGTGAATGGGGGCTGGAGGGGAAGCCGGTTACTCAGCCACACTCACTGTTTCCTAAGGAAGCACGTTTCCTAGACTCCGCTGCAGGTGCCTTGGCGTAGACCTTAGCAAGGTAGTGCCTGGCTCCTGGGAATCAGTGAGACAGTGCTCCCGCCTTTCTGTATGTTATAGGTCACGTGTGATCAGTGCTTTTGCAGTTATTTATTTGATTGTATTTTGTTTTTATTTTATAAAAAAGGAAAAACTGGTGCAATGGTAAAAAGCATTAAAATAGCAAAGACGAACTCATCGGCTCTGCCAAGATACGCCGGGCAGTTTTCTAAAGCTGGCTGACTAGTAACTGTAAAGGAAGAAATTAACACATATAACATGCTAGACATACAGAATTTAAAACTGTGTCAGAAACCAAAGTCAAATTAGAGATTTTAAAGTAAGTTTTACCTTCTTGGAACGAGAACCCGCCTTAGACCTGCAGCGTACACGGAGGTGGTTTCTTTGTTAGCGCATTTGACCTCACACGTTTTCAGGATTATGTTGTGTGCGAAAGTTTCATAGATGTGTAGTGAGTGTCTAAACTTTCATATAAATATGTCATAAATGTCAGGAGTCTCTATTCACAATGTTCCAGTCCACCACAAATGAAAGTCAGAAGGCCTGACTGCTGGGCCCGAGGCCTGAGTCGCCTGAGCTTACCCAAAACGTGCTCCTAGAGCCTTTTCTGCCCCTTTTGTCTGGGACCCTCTGTCCCTGACTGTCCACAGGGCCCCCCCACAGTTACTACTCCTCGTTGCCTCAATGCCTCTGTCAGAGGCCTTCTTTGACCACCTAGAAAATGGAGACCGCTGCTGGCTACTCACCCCATTCCCTTCATTCCTTCGAGCATCACCGACCTGCACTGCTCGTGTCCCTCCCACTGCTGAGGACCAGCGAGCAGAGGAGCTGGGCGTGTGTTTGGCTCTTGGTCAGCCCTCTCCTGGCATGTGGGAGTTGCACCGTAAATACCTGTCTAGTGAGTGAGAACGTGGTGGGGCTGTGGACACTCCTCTGTGGAGAGTGGTAAACATAGGCTTTTGGGCTCCCTGTTTTGCAACCTGGGCCACTTGCAGTCTAACATTTTCTTCCTTGCCACTCACCTCGTGGTGACCATTCCTTTACTCAGTAAATATTTGAGAGGCTGCATATGTGCCCAGCACTGGAGGAATACAAGAGTGGACAGTCTGAGTCCCAGGCCAGCATAGCTTCCAGTCTAATGGGAAACTGCCCTTGTGGGTTGGGAGTTCACTGCCCAGGGAGAAGAGTGCACATGAAATTCTCACCTGTGAGTTCTGTGACTGGAGGGCGTGCAAGGGTTGGAATAAGATAAGCTAACGTTGGCCTTGGTTTCCAGCACCTTATGAATAAATGGCCATCCAAGAGCTTGAAGCTTGTGATTAAAATGATGTTTTTTAGCCTGTGAAAATTATTTTTATTATTTTTGTTTTCTTTTAAGTGCTCCAGAGTTAGCCAAAATATGCAAAACCTACTAGAAAGACAGCTAAACTTACACGCTATAGTGGAAGCCTTCCATTACAGTTAAGGATTACTTTGCCCTTTAACCATATCAATGTGTCTTCACCCTTCTAAACGTAAAGAATTTTATTCTGTTATCGTGGCTTATCCTTTCTGTCCTGGTGGACCTTGGTTTCATTTTTGACAATTACAGCTGTTACTGCTGGGAACATTCTTTGACCTGTGTCTTGATATCCATCCAGAGCATAGATACGCAGCTCTGAGAGATGAGTGCCAATTATTTCCCAAAGTGGCCCGACCAGTTTATATGGCTGCCACTAAAACGCAGAATTGATGTACGCTGTGTTCCCTCCGTGATTGGGACTGCTGGACTGTTTGGGCAGCCCGTGAGCACAGCGCTGTCTCATACCAAGGATGTGTGCTGCTTTTGTTAGGTCTGATAATGGCATGTGGTCTTGTAAAAAATAGGTTGGCATTTTAAAAAGATGCATATTGATGAAATAACTGAGACTTACTTTAAAATTCTCCAGCAAATACAAAGCACATTTCATCTCAGTTGGCCCGGTTGGAATACAGACACAGATGATTGTTTCAGTGTTAAATGTACTCTTCTCTGGTTCCATAAGAATGTGGGTACTGCTGCTGGAAAATAAATGCCGAGTAGGTAGGACGTGTGCAGGGCCGTAACATATAGGACTCCCTCAAATGGTTTAGAAAAGAGATCACATATATACATAAGCTTGTTTTTATTATTAAAAATAGCCTAAAATTCCTTCACCTCAACTGACGTGAGTACAACCACTGTTAGTGTTGTGCTTTCCTTCCTTTTTGCCGGGCTCGTGTGCACTCTGAATTTAAGCATTTAAGTATGGGTCATACTGTGTATGATGGTTTTTCAACTTTAACTTTGCTGATTGGAAATTAAACTGAATTTTGATCCAAGTAGCATTCCATTATGGAGCGTAATTTATTGAATCACATCCTTACTCTTGACCATTTCTGTTTCATTTTTCCCTACTAGAAGTAACACTTGAGTAAAGCAGGAACTTACGGTGTCCGTCCCAGTAGAAACGGAAGTCCTTCCTTGATTCTGCAGGTCAGGTTTCCAGCTAAGTGCATTCGTAGTTCTTTGTCTCTGGCCCATATGACAATTGGAATTAATTATTTTGTAATAACCAGCCAGACTTAGAGCTCTGTGGAGGCAGAGACTGTTCATCATGGCTACATGACAGCATTGGGCACACAGTAGGGCTAAAAGATTTACCCACTCAGTGCACAGGGATTAAAGGTGGAACGTGCTAGGGTGGGGTGTTAGGAGACGTCACTCTGCCACCCACTTCTCAAGCTCAGGTTTCTTCAGGTATGAAGGGCCCCGCCCCCCAAGATTGAAGCGTTGAAAATGGTAGGATTTACAATGAGAAAACATGCCCTCTCCCAACTGACATGCCCCTGGTATTCTCACTGTTCCACCCTGCAGTTTAGCTAAAGAAATGGGTCCGTACAGGGCGAGTGACCTGGGCAGTGTGTGGTGGACAGGACCTTCAGTCCCCACGTGCCTCCTGTAACCTGCCCCCTTGGCTCCTCAAATCTCATGCAGACCCGTTTGTGTCAGACGGATGAGCTGGGGAAGGACCCCTGTCTGCACAGGTGGGAGAGGCAGGGTAAGAGACAGGCGCCCCGCGACGTGAGGTTTGTGTACAGGCTGTAAGCGGTAAGCGGTTGGGCTCGCAGGCTCTGCAGCTCTTAGACCCTCCTCCAACCGCCGCCTCTCTCCCCTGCTCCTTCACCCCTCAGCGGGAGGTGGGCTTGAAATCAGTGATTTAAAAAGGAACCTCTTGAGTCACTGAAAGGAAATTTTTTTGCATGACTGAAATTCACAACTCAAATTCGCAAACCTCAAAGCACATTCTTCTTGTTTCTATGGTTTTGATATTGTCATAATCTTCTCAGTACCCAAACCTTAAAATATGTTGTGCTTGTTGAGATGATTTTTATCGCACTAAAATGGGGAATGTTATCAAGCCCATGCTATACACATTAATATTATGCTCTAATTTGTTGATTTTCAAAACTGGCCCATCATAATCCCCTGCAAGCATTACAGAAATAAACCAAAACCATCTAGAGTGCAGTTGACTCTCTCCTTGATCTGGGTGTGTTCATTTTCTGAAAATTCACCAAATTGTGTCCTTCCATATGTGCTTTTCTCTGTTAGAACCTGTCGTACTTCATAAAAATGGTATATATGCACAAAGGAAACGAATGCACCCATGTATGTGCATATATAACAAACATGTAAGTGCACACATGCTCGCACATGCATGTGTGCACCACACATGCACCACACATGCGTATGCACTCATGTGTACACACATGCATGTATGCACACACATATACAAAGCTGGGTGGAGCCCAAGAGCCGGGGTTTTGAAGAAGTTGGTGAGGTGGCTCATGGGGCAGGACTGGGAACTAGAGTTGGAGCACAGCTCTAACGGCACTCAGGCCCTTTCTGGTTTCTCTTGCTAAGCTAATTCCATGGTTCTAAACTGCACCCCTTCCCTCTAGTTGAATCTCACAAATATTTATGAAGGAATTATTATTATTTTTTTAATATATCTTTATTGATTTCAGAGAGAGGAAAGGAGAGGGGGAGAGAGAGAGATAGAAACATCACTGATGAGAGAGTCATCGATCGAGCCCACAACCCGGGTATGTGCCCCGACAAGGAATCGAACCTGGATCGTCTGGATCCCGGGTCGACACTCAACCGCTGAGCCACTCCCGGCAGGGCAAGGAATTACTTTTGATAATACTTGACACCCATGTGTTTCGACTCCTCTGCTGCACTGGGAAGGACTGGAGCCGGATGGCTGATCTCACTCTTGTTTTATAGGAGAGGAGGTGGCTTCAGCCTGCTGGTTGCTGATGGAAACCAAGGACTGAGCAGGGTCCAGGGCTCTTCCCACAGTGTAGTCAGCTGTGAGGTTTAAGGCCAAGTTGACTGTGCTGGACTTTAAAAAATTTTCTCTCTCTTTTGCCTGGCCGGGCGTGGCTCAGCGGTTAAGCGTCGACCTAGGATCCAGATGATCAGGGTTCGATTCCCGGTCAGGGCACGTGCCCGGGTTGCGGGCTGCAACCGATCAATGACTCTCTCATCATTGATGTTTCCATCTCTCTCTCTCCCTCTCCTTTCTTCTCTCTGAAATCAATAAAGATATATTTTAAAAATAAATAAATAAAAATAAAAATTTTCTCTCTCTTTTAATGTCAGAGAAATGTTACCTTTAGTTAAGGGAGATGCAGACCTCGTTTTGAGCATGGTTCCTTTCTTAGCTCGTATCGTACAAAACAAAGCATGTATGAGAGCAAACAAAATTATTTTGAGTACGCAGCTGCCTGCTGAGGGACTGAGTCATCCAGTACGTTGACTTGATGTGAGAGAGACGCACGGAGGGAGTGTGTCACTCCCTGCCTTTGCTCTTTAACATTAAAAAGCTTTAAACATGACTTGTACAGTGTTAGCCGCGGAAGACACTTCTGAGACCACACTAGTCCACGCTTAACTGAGAGTTGACGCCGGATGGGGGGTGGCCGAGCGGTGTGGGGCAGGCGGGGTGCCAGCGCTGCCTGCGGACGTGGGGGCTTGGCAGGCGCTCCTGCTGCTCATTCCCGCCTGATCCTGTCACCTGTGGGGCTGGGCTGGGCGCCAGGGGGGCAGCTTCTTCTCTAAAGTGGGGTTTTAGTAAAACTACATTCAGAAACAGCGTTTCATAGAGAAAGTGCGTCTGATTGCTAAGGGGACTGGTTTTTTGCGTTACACTCCCGCAGAGCCTCTGCTTATCTTGCGTCTTCCCCCCCTTTCCCTGAAGGTGGGGGGTGCCATTGAAATGTTAACTGTAGTGATAGTTGCGCCCAGCAGGTGGCACACTTGCTTCACTTACATGATTTACGCTCCCTTTGATTCTGAGTCACAGTGACAACTCATTTTGGTTATTTTAATAATAAGAGGAGCTGCCACAGTATTTATTATATTCTTGAAAAAAAAATTGGCACGCTCAGTATGAGTTATGAGAGAAATTGGTGCGTGTTTCCTTTCAGTACTTAATGCCACTGCGAGTGTTACGATGGTAGAATTTAGCTGTATCGAAGCTATAGCCCCGTCCCCCCACGGAGCCTGCCTCTTGCCCTGCGCAGGCTGTGCCAGACCACAAGGTGTTCCCGCTGCAGTGTCGCTCGGAGGCAGGCGAGTTGAGGTGACTGTGGCAGTTTTCATCTGCAGCTGAATTTGAGACTCTTAGTAATGGTCCTAAGGGCACGTAGTTCCCTGGGTTAAAACATGAGTATAGACACGAATGAAGCCTAGCACAAGGCAGCCGTTTGCCTGTGACCTGTTTCCACACATCCTTCATCAGCCACAGTTCTATTTTCTTAACTCCGTTCCAGCTAGGTGCGCTGTGCGGATGAGCCTTGGTGGGCGCTCTGTACAGGGGTGGGGGCTGTTCTCATCTGAAGTGGCTTCTCCCTGATGCCCCTTACTCACGAGAGGAGAGCATGTAGACAGAGGTTCAACCCCAGGGCTCCTGGAATCAGACACCCCGCGTTCACTTAAGTCCTGTCTCTGCTGCTTACCCGCTGCGTGCTCCTGGCAAATCGCCGGCGCCTCTGAGACTCGGGGTCTTCCTCTGTGAGCGAGAGTAAGAACAGAGTTACTGGAGACGGGCCTTGGAGAGCTTGGAGCAGTGGCCGGCACAGTAAATTCTCAGATGTCAGCTACTGTTATTACTCAATTGGTGTAACTGTCGAATCCCGAGGAAGCTTTTCGTGACTTGCCATCGGCGGCGGCATTCCCCGACCACTGCCTTCCCCGCCGGCCGTCCCGCTCTGTGCTGTTGTTTTATGTGCGTGTTCTCTCCTGTTCCGTGCTGCTTCCGGCCGCTGAGGGGAGATCGGTCCCTTTCTCTTTTCCCTACTACTCGATAGTGTTCTGTGCATAGGAAGGGTAACTCAGTAAATGCTTTATTAGGCTTTTTGTGAATTTTCTTTTAAAAATTTTATTTTTCAGTAACAGTTGACATTCTCTATTATTTCGTATTAGTTTCAGGTGTACCGCATAAGTGTTTATAGACAATCACACTTTACAAAGTGTTCCCCCCAATTATTTCCAGTACCCGCCTGGCACCGTACATAGTTACCACGGTATTGTTGACTCTGTTGTCAATGTTCTTGATGAATTTCACACACACACTACCTTTAAGTGATGTTATCCTGGACTATAGCCCATTCACCTGTGCTTTCCATAATGGTAAGGACTTGTCAAAAAGCAAACAACGTGTGCAGTCTGTGTATTTCTTAAAGAATCAGAGTGTATATCTTTGTCCATCATAACCTAAGACTGGACGGTTTTCCTCAGTGGTTTCCATGGGGATTTTCAAGTTTTAAAAAGACTGCATTATGCACTGATAGGCTGCTTTTGAAGCAGAGAACACTTAACTCTGACTGATTCTTCTGCTTCTGACAGACAGACCAGGGTGTCGGCTGAGCTGCACAGGGCAGGTCTGTGTCTTCTTCCACCAGCTGGCTCCTTGCACTGTCCTCTGTGCCCCGGGGAGGTGCAAAGGTCCAGACCCAAGGAGTGTCTGGGCATTGCCTTAGCCACATGGACTTTGCCCAGCGGCCTGCTCACACCATCCTTAGTGACTCTTCCTGCGGCGGCTCCTCCCCCAGATGGGGATCCACTCTGGCTCGCCTGTAATCTTCCAGAGGCAAAACCAAGATTATTGTCACCACAGATAAGGAGGTATTAGAAATGTCCCCAAGGATTCCTCGTTTCTTTGTTCCGGCTGCTCTGTTTCAGGGAGTTTGCTGTTCTCTTGTTCCTGCTCCCTTCCCTGGTTCATCTTGTGTCCACCTCCCTGAACTTCCAGTCATCCTTTGTTTGTTTGTTTGTTTATATCTTTATTGATTTCAGAGAGGAAGGGAGAGGGAGAGAGAAACATCAATGACGAGAGAGTCACTGATCAGCTGCCTCCTGCACGCCCCTGCGGGGGATTGAGCCCACACCCCGGGCATGTGCCCTGACCAGGAATCGAACCCCGATCTGGATACCAGGCCGATGCTCAACCGCTGAGCCATGTTGGCCCGGCATCCTTTGTTTTTAATGAAGGCAGTTGGGAGTGGATTTTATTTTCTTAGGTTGAAAGCTTAGTTTTGCTTAAGGAAACCACGTGGGAGGTTTTGAAAATTCACACTTTCATTTTCATCACATCTTCCCAGCAGCTACTGGCTGCTCTGTAAAGGAAGGAGTGAGGTGGGAGCCCTGGGGGAGTCTAGAGTGAGGTGGGAGCCCTTCCCCCGATTAGGAAACGGAAGCGCTCGGGAGATGTGGGGTAGGAAGGCAGGACTACGCGAGGCCTGTTGGCGGCATTCTTTGTACGGCCGACTCTGTTCATTCTGTAGGGACTCCGGAGGGAGAGGACCCCTCGGTGGTGTCGCCCTCACACTCTGGTGGTAGCCCAGCTTCCTGGTGAGAGCTGCTGCCTGGGAAGGTCAGGGAACTGCTAAAGGAAACACGGTCTTAATGCAGCGCTTAGTACATGCCAGGCACCCCATTCTGTTGGGAGATGGAGCCACGGGGTGACTGGAGCCTTTCTACCGCAGACCCAGCCTGCGCTGCCTTTAACCTGCTGCCGAGAAAACCGGAACACATTGACTGGTGGGTGTCACAGCACCGCAGTGCTCACAGCACGGGGACGGTGAAAAGATGAGAAACTGTGCCAGCGGTTGTCAGGCAGTGCCGCTTCACAGATCAACTTCATCACGCCCAGGGGCCCGGGACGTCCCAGTGATGCCACGTGAGCAGTGCGGTGGCCTTCTTTCTTCCTTCGCTTTAGATCTGAGTCCCCAGGGGGGGCTCCAGGAAAATCCAGCAGGTGTGCGATTTCACAGGCACCGTGGTGGGACTGCCTTGCTGCGTACACCTGGCGAATGTCACAGCGACCTTAGCAGCAGCAGTCAGAGTCCAGGGTTTTAATCTTTTACTATTCCAAGCCAGTTTTTATGTTAAAAAACAAAACAGCAGATGAAAATAGAATACATTCAAAGAATGTTCTTGTTTCCCTGAGTTTTCCAGCTAATTTTTTTAGCTAACTATGGTTGGCAACAGTGGGGACAGGCTTAGTGAACTCTGTTCCTGAGGGAGCAGAGCAGACTCAGCACAGGCTCCTGCCTGGGAGCCGCGGGCGGGACAGGCTCCGGCGGCATGCGGTCAGCCTGTGCCCATTTGCTTAGACAGCACGTGGCCGACAGGTGACCGTGCACACGTCACACGTTCGTCCCACGGCTCAGGTAAATCCACATGATCCCAGAGCCGGGATTTAGTCTAGCAGGTGTCTGAGGTTCATTTGTTGCGTGCTCACCAAGTCCGCATTAGAAGAAACGCCTCCAGCAGCCCCTCTCAGAGCTGACCCCGCATTCTGTCAGTTGTTTCCCTCTCCCCTTACGTGTTCTTGACTTGGACAGTCTGGTTCCTCGTTTCGGTCATCTGACCCACGGTCCACCCCAGGTCCACGCTGCCGTTGGCATCCAGGCCCCTCCGAGGGTGAACACCACACCGGTCCCTCAGCAGGGCTCTGGCCAGATGTGCACCCTCCCTCCCATTAGCACTGTTCTAGAACCTTAGGGCATTTTTCTTGTATTCGCCTTAATCCACCCTGTTGTGAAGTAATAAGCAAGGGACACACTTTGGAGTAAGTCCATCCCCCCCCCTTTTAATCTGCACCTGAGGATATTTTTTCATTGATTTTTAGAGAGAGTGGGAGGGAGGGAGGGGGAGAGAGAAAAAATTGATGTGAAAGACGCATTGACTGGTTGCCTCCTGCATGTGCCCTGACCAGGGCCGGGGATCAAACCTGCAACCGAGGTATATGCCCTTGACTGGGAATTGAACCCACAACCCTTTGGTCCACAGTCCAGCACTCTAACCACTGAGCAAAAATGGCCAGGGCTTCCCCCCCACATTTTAAAAATCATGTAGTGTTTTGCCCTGGCCGGCGCGGCCCAGTTGGTTGGAGTGTTGTCCGAAAGGTCACAGGTTCGATTCCGTCATGGCACACACCCAGGTTGCGGGTCAAGTTCCTGGTTGGGGCACCTCCGAGAAGCAGGCAGTTGATGTTTCTCTCTCTCCACCCCCCCTTCCTCTCTCTAAAAAAAAAAAAAAATCAATGAACGTGTCCTTGGTGAGAATTAAAAATAAATAAACGCACGTAGTGTCGAGGTTGTGCAGGGTGTGGTTCGCCGACTCGGCCCCCGGCCGCCCGGCACTCGGACGCTGGACGGGGGACGTGGTCCTTCTGGTGCGGCGGCCACTCGCCGCTCTGGGTGGTGCTGCTGTTTCTGTCGGTGGAAACGTTTCCTCTAGTGTTAGAATACGTGCTGATGAGTTATTTTTCAAAACTGATTTCTTTTTCCTGAACGGGTTGTAGGTTCCACCGCAGCGGGGCCGTGGCTGTGGCCTGATGGAGTAGCGGCCGAGGCCTCGGAGCACCGGCTTCACGGGGCTCCTGCCGTTGGCCGCCTGGCTGGTGGGCGAAGCTCCCGGAGCCGGTCCCCTCGGGGGGAGCCTCGGGGACGGAGGGATCGGGGCTGTGGGGACCTCGCTGTTCCATACAGTTCTGTGCTCCTGTTTTGTTTCGTTGTGAGCTTGTGTTATGTTTGTGATTTGTGTGGAAAAGTCATACGTGAATAAAAGGAAGTGCTACAGATGAGTCTGTTGTTTGGAGAGAAGACTAGAGAATATGGGTGGAAGCAGGTTCATCCTTGGGGCTCAGTGTCCCTCGCAGTTTCCGTAGCGTCTGAAAGCAGAGACCAGACACTGGTTCGTGCCACTTGCCCCTTAGGTTTTCAGATAGAACAGAAGGTTGCCGTTCTTCAGCCGAGGCTCAGCCTGAGCGAACCCCAATTTAATGTATCTTTTTATTTCTGAGTAATTACTTTTCAGCATACCAAAGAAATACTTGTTGTAGAAAACAAGTAGAACCAAGTTGTTTTAAAAAAAGAACCATAGTTCTGCCGCCCAGAGATAAGTGCTGTTAGTGTTTGGGCGTTTCAGCCGTTTCCCCGGGGGGACCGGGCTCTGCCGCACGGCCCCGCGCCGCTCCTGCCGCTCTTCCTGCCGGCCCCGCGCGCGGCAGGCCCGCAGCGCGTTGCCCGCCGCGCTGGTGCTCAGACCGCCTGCCCTGGCCTTGCTCACCGGCCCGTCTTGTTTTTCAGTGGACGAGTACATCGCCATCGCCAAGGAGAAGCACGGGTACAACATGGAACAGGTAACGGCATGGCTGTCTCGCGGTAGGAAGGGGCGCGCTGAGCGGACCGCCGCGTCGGTTGTGTGTGTGGAGTGCAGTGTCTCCCCTCAGCAGTCGGGTGGTTGCTGGCAGCGCCCACGAGGCTCTGACCCCTTTCCGCACCTCAGGTGGGTGCGAGAGGACCTCGCGGGGGGCGCCGTGTCTCTGTGGGCCTGCGGGGTTCGGGCAGTGGAGGCCCGGGGGGTCCTGGGCGTAGGTAGCTCCTTCGTATGTGGCTGTGACCTGTCAGTTCTGTGGTTTTTCCTGGCTCGCTGTCACGCTCAAACCTGTCGTGTTTTGATACTAATTGTTTTTTAATCACTTTCAAATTGTAAGATTTGGCTAAGGCTTTCTTTTAAAAATTGTTTGGAGCGTGTTAATGAGAAATCCATGGAATTTACTTTTCTCCAACAGTGTGGTGATGCCTTATTTTAACCTTATTTCTAATTTCTGTTTTAGAAACAAGGCCATGGAGTTGGGTTAGGGCTCTCCTGGCACTGACCCTGGTCTTATACCGGTTGGTCACTAACGTTTTTCACTTGTCCGAGTGACTGAGGACGCCAGTGACTGGCGTTACGTAGCGCTGCTCTCTTCCTGTCGGCCCTGGTCTTATTTTTAATTGTTCTATCCCAGTGGAACTGTTTAAAATTTAGGCGGTTACAATAAGATAGTTCCAGAATCTTTCAAAGCAAGATATGCTTCCCATGCATTCCTGTATTTTTTCCTTTCTGAGCTGGAAAAAACTTTTTATTTGCAGGCTTTTTGTTGTTTTTTCCAACCCTCACCCAGGGATGTTTTTATTGATTATAGAGAGAGAGGAAGGGGGAAGAGAGAGAAACATCGATTGCTTGCCTTCTGTACGCTCCCCAGTTGGGGGTTGAACCTGCAGCCTGGGTATGTGCCCTGACCAGGAATTGAACCCACAGCCTTTTGGTGCCCAGGGTGATGCTCCAACCCACTGAGCCACCAGGCCAGGGCTCTAGTTGCGTTTTTTTGAGCAGAGGAATAACAAAGCAGTGGGTGCTTTTAGAACAGCCTCTCCTGTTACCTGCAGGGCGATAGCGTGTGACCCTGTGAGAGCGCAGCGGCCGCCGCTTCCTGGCCTTGTTCCAGTGGCGAGGTGCTGAATAATGCTCAGGGCCTCCGTGTTCTAAGTTGAGAAGCGAGAATGGTGGACCTTACTCAGGGCTCTGGGATAAGTGAGTGAGTGTGCAGGAGGTCGTGTGTCTGTGACGGCCACTTAGCAGCGCACACGAGTAGCTGTTAATTTGTCTGGTGTAGAGATGTGCACACTCTTCTTTCACCAGCCGTATTTCCATTTTAATGTTGCATTCATGTCTTTGGTCTAAAATTTCACCGATGCTATTTTTCTAGGCCCTTGGGATGCTCTTTTGGCATAAGCATAATATTGAAAAGTCATTGGCTGATTTGCCCAACTTTACCCCCTTCCCAGATGAGTGGACTGTGGAAGACAAAGTCTTGTTTGAGCAAGCCTTTAGTTTTCATGGGAAAACTTTTCATAGAATCCAACAAATGGTAAGTAGATGAGACCATTGATTCCCCCCCGCCCCCCAGCCTCTTTCCTCTGCAGCATACCTGAGGGATAGGACTGTCGCCTGCAGGCATGAGTGTCTCATTTTTAATAGAGCTCCCTTTAGGAAAAGCAGCCCACTGCTTGCTGCTAGGGGAACGAGAGGCTGCAGATGACAGCAGGGAAGCATTTCCTGGCACCGCCCAGCTCGATGGCTGTGACGCCCCCCACCCACCCTCAGTCTGTCTTGTTTCAATTCCCCAGAAGGTTATTGGCAAAGGCTCTCGATAGTTATTGATGAGGTGGAGCATCATGGGCCCTGTCCACCTGGGAAAGGTTTGCTCATTTCTCGCAATGGAGAATGCTGCTTGGTGGGTTCTGCCACAAAATCTTACCGAGTTACATTAGTTCTAAAATGAACTATTTTTAAGTAACCCAAAAGTTATGATAGAATATGTTAGAAACTTTAGGTGTGTGAAAACCCTGATTCATCTTAAACTGACTTTACAGTCTTTCATGGGCTGAGTTTCACTTCCAGTCACACTTAGTAATTTGAAAATGCACCGAGGAGAGTCCTTTCATGAATTTATTTCCTTACTGAAGAAGGGCCGTGGCTTCGACACCCGACTGCGCGAGTGTGATCCTAGCTAAGTGTATCTGAGCGCGTTGGACCCTGGAAGGTTAGTCTGAATCTGAATCGACTCATTCTTTGTACGTAGCTTCCTGATAAATCTATAGCAAGCCTGGTGAAGTTTTACTACTCCTGGAAGAAGACAAGGACCAAGACCAGCGTGATGGACCGTCACGCTCGCAAGCAGAAGCGCGAGCGGGAGGAGAGGTCAGTGCGCCGGGGGTGCTGCTCACCGCGGGGCTGCAGGCCACTAGACCCCTGGGAGCTGGTGGGCCCGCCGAGGACAGATAGTGACTGCAGGGGCCCAGTGCCTACCTGTCCGAACCAGACTCAGATGCGCTCCGCTCCCTGCTGGTGGCTGTGCCTCGCGGCAGCGTTTCCTCCTGCAAGCTTCTCCCCACCGCTCTCCCTGCTGCCAGGAAGTGTCATGTGAACGAGTAGACTTTCCTGCATATTCTTTCATGCCCGTGAGGGCATCTTGTTTTAAAAACTGATTTTAAAGATCGAGGGATGAAACACTGGCTCGTCCCGCGTACTGATGTGCCACTGGTTGACTCTTGTATGTGCCCTGCCGGGGATCGAACTCGAAACCTTGGCGTATGGGGGCGACGCTCCACCCAGCTGAGCGGCCCAGCCTGGGCGAGTGTGTCTTCTTTTAGTGACAGGATCTGTTGTTTCCTGGGTTGAGATGTGTGTGGTGTGCCGTGCAGATTCACGTGATGGGTTCGTGTTGGGTGCGTTGAAGAGGCCAGGGCAGTTCAGGTTCCTTCCTCCCTCCTCGACTGTCTGATTTGTATATGCGAGTGAGTGGGAAACACTGCACGGCTTCTTGGTAAATGCTGGTCTCACAGCCAGCTTACTGGAAGGACACCTTAGTCATCACTTCCTCAGCCTCTGTGCGGCGCAGCGCGGTGGGAGGGGCCGTGTGCACACGCAGAAGCGGCACCAGGCTCTGCTGGGGAGGCTCTGCTCCCACTCACAGGCCGGTTTCAGTTCAGACACTCCTTCCCGAACCCCTTTCCTCAGTTCCAAAACGAAGATGCTTAAAGTCCAGAGGCCAGTACACAGCATAACGGTTTTTGTATTAGGTTGGTGATAATGTAGGTGACTTTTTTTTTTGGGTCAATCCTCACCTGAAGATATTTTTTTCCAATTTTTTTATAAAGAGAGGGAGGGAGGAGGGGGAGAAAGAGAGAGAGAGAAACATCAGTGTGAAAGAGACAGACCGATTGATTGCCTCCCGCATGCTCCCAGACGGTCTGAGATTGAACCCGAGACCCTTTGGTGTGCAGGCCAGCACTCCAAGCGCTGAGCCACACCAGCCAGGGCTGTAGGTAGCTTTTTAAAATTATATTTTATATATTTTGTGTAATATATTATTTTTGTAAATTTATAATTATTTGGCCCCATCTCAGAAGAGATGATTTCAAATTAAAGAGACTAACCTGTGGGAACAAACTGAAAGTCAGGCATCACTTTTGGAGAGCCTAGCCCTCTTGGCCCAAGTGTAAAATGAGAGTGATGCTGAGAACGTCTCCAGAGCCCTTTCCAGCTCTAAGTCTATAAGGTTTTTGACCTGAGACATATGCATGTTTTTGGTCTTCAGCGTACATACCAGTGGGTCTGTTTATGAATCAGCACTCTTAATAACCAAAGAAATGTGGCAAACCCACTTACTGAATGTTTTTAGTGTTGTAGCAGCTTTTGGTTAAAATTTTTATTTCCATTATATCTCAGGTCTTGTTTACTGTGTATAAATTAAATTTATTACTGCAAACAGATGCAGCCTACTCAGCTAAGATCAGAATTAAATACAAACATAGATTGGAACTTGTGCTGAGCATGAATGACATCCCGGGTGGTCTCTTGCTCCCACCTCCCGTGTGCACCTTCGCTCTCAGGGTGCAGACGGAGGAGGAGACCTGCTGTGGCGGGAGCACCCGCGGCTTGTCGTTGTGATGGGACCTGCCTGTGATAGTAATGTCAGCGGCTGGGACAAAAGTCCCTCAACCCAGACTATTTTCTTGGACACTCTTTCTTAAGCCAGAACTTGCACCACCTTGGGCCTTGGAGGGTGGGGAGTGCACGGGTGTAGTCAGCTGGGATGGATTCCTGAGACCAGGCAGGATGTGGACATTCGAAACCTGAGCGCTCTGTAGCCATCGCCGATGAGCTGGTTTCAGCGGTGGGCCAGCCAGGGCTTGTTTTCTAATTGTTTAGTGAAGCTCCCACCTACCACAGAGCTCTTGTCCTTTTTAAAGTTTAATTTAATTTTTTTATTGATTTCAGAGAGAGGGAGAGAGAGAGAAAAAAAAGCATCAGTGATGAGAGAGTCATTGATCGGCTGCCTCCTGCACACCCCCCACTGGGGATCGAGCCTGAAACCCAGGCATGTGCCCTGACCGGGAACCGAACTGTGACCTCCTGGTTCATGGATTGACACTCGACCACTGAGCCCCACCAGCTGGCTCTGGTCCTTTTTTTAATAAGAAATACTATGTGGAAGGATATAAGCAAAAGCATTTGAAACACCACAGCAATTGAGTGTCCTTTTTGGGATGAACTTAATTTAAAATACCAGTTGTCACGGCCACCAAAAAGCCTCCCCGAGCTCAGACTTGGGTGGTCGTGAGCAGGCAGGTGGGGCTTGAGACTGTTTTCACTCATCGGTGGATTTGCTCCAGGCGCAGTGGGGCTTTAGTCTTGAACAATTTCTCAGTTATGTCTCATGATCACATCCCAGTTCTCCACTAGATAATTATGGGGAGATAAAGTAAATGTCTTAAATTACATATTTTTAGTTGAGAGTTAAGGGAAAACACTTGACGTATATAAAGCAACAGGGTTCTAGGCCTGGTTTGGGAGTTAGAAACCCATTTTAATAGTTTATTTTAATCATTTAGACTAAAAGAACTATGAAATTGGTTTTTTATTTGAATTGTAAAATTGTTTTTATCTCAGCAGTCTGAAAACATACTAATTTTATGTTAAATCTGTCATTAAGCCAGTTTATTGCTTCTGTTTGTATATTAATTAAGTCAATACAAAGTAACCTCTCAGTAACGTTTTCCTGTCTTCCAGTGAGGATGAACTGGAAGAGGCAAACGGAAGTAACCCCATCGACCTTGAGATGGATCAGAACAAGGACAGCAAGAAGGAGGTACTTCCTGCAGGCACCTGAGTTTGATGAGTCCGTGAGCAAAGCGTCGCTCCTCTTGCTCACTCTACTGAATGTATTAAGGGCCACATTGTACAGGGCATCGTGAGAGGACGTTTTAAACTGGTAACTTGGTCTGTAGAGCTTAGAATTGCCTTTGCTGAGAGACACGAGTAAAGGGCGTCTCAAAGGAAGAAATTGCGGTGACGCACGGTGGTCTGTCCGGGCCGAGTCCTCGTGCGTGCTCCCCTGCGCGACTGGCTCAGCTGCAGGAGGAGGTGCCCCTGAGGCCCAGGCTGGACGCGGCTCCTCGTGGGCTTGTGGCTCCTTCCAAGCTGTCGCGGGCCCAGGACTCTGCACACACCGGGTCAGGAGGCAACAGCAGAGCGCTGACGGGCTCAGAGCAAATCCTGTTACTCAGAAACGACAGCCCAGGTCATACGAGGGCGAGCCTCACGCATGGTGAACTTGCAGTCGCTCACGTCTTGAAAGTCGTTATGCCAGAGGTTTTTAGTGTCTAGGTTCAGGGGGCTCATGAAACCCTATAATTGTGGATGACTCTTGTAAACTGTCCACTGAAAACGGGGTGTCGGGATGATCTTAGCCTTTTGAAATGGGGGTTGCAGTATTTTGTCCATTCATAAAATTGAATAAAGCATGTGTAGGACCCCCAGGGCTCCATGGCTCAAGTCAGAAACCACACAGTCCAGCACTACCCGCAGCAGGCCTGGGGAGCCGCCGTGACATCTGGAGGGCGGGCCCTCAGCTCCTCAGTCAGGCTGGAGGGTGGGCTCCCACTGCGGGCATGACTTTTACCTGTGGTCACATAAGAGTTTTTCTGAAGGCAGAGCCTATAGTTTCAGCAAAATCTCAAGGGTTTTCTGTCTCAAAAGGTTCTAAAATATGAGAGCAATTATTTTAGGTGTGGAAAAACAAAAAGGTCTAGACATACCTAAATTTTACTTACATCAATAACGCATGCTTTTATAGACTAGCTAACCATAACGGAGAAAGTGAAACCACTTACACACATAATCACCATTAACATTTTCCTCTGTAAAAAGTGTATGGGCCCTGGCCAGGCAGCACAGTTAGAGTGTCATCCCGACAATGCCAAGGTTGCAAGTTCAGTCCCTGGTCAGGGCATATACAAGAATCAACCAGGGATGCGTCAGCACGTGGGACAAGCCTGTGCTTTTCTCTCTTCCTCCCTCCCTCTCTCCCTCCCTCTCCTCTCTCTAAAATAAATTTTTTTAAATGTTTTTAAAAAGTGTATGCATGTATACTTAATTCTGAGTAAATATTTACCTAAGAAAATATAAATGGGATTTTAATATGTATAAATTCCATCACCTTTCAGATTTACTCTCCTTTGAACATATTTTTATGTCAGATGTGTGTGCGCACAGCTGTGTGTCATCCCATCGTGCAGCTACTTCACGACCGACTGAGGGAATCCTCAGTGGGCCTTACAGTCTCTGCCCCTGCTTTTTGCTGTTATAAACAATGCTGATCTCACAACTAAATATTTGTGCACTTAATTTTTTCCATTATAATTCATTTCTAGGCGTTGAATGTTGAGTCAAAGCGTTCCCGATATGTTTTTAAGGCTTCTTTGGTGTGGTTGTGTCACCAAGTGGGACAACTAGTCCTTTCCTCCTGGCACTTTGCCAGGGATTTATATGCGAGTCCAGATAACAACATTTCTCAAGGGTTAGCTCCGTTAGGGTTGTTCGGGAATCAGATTGTGCTTGGACTGTCCAGGAAGCTTTGCTTTGTTGCATTGCCCGTTGGGTTCTTCAGCGGGACATTTTAATTGGAAGGGAAAAGGGTTGATCTTATATTAATTTCTGTAATTCTTATTTGTATAGCTCAGTTTCTGATTCAAAAAGAAAAATGGTGAAGTCGTAGTTTGTTTAGATACTAAAGTGTTATTAAAACAGACACGCCGCCCTAGGTGGTCCTGCCTGAGCAGCCGCTGACTCCACCCTGTGTCGCTGTGAGCACCGCGCGGGACTCATGGGCTTTCAGCTCAGTCCTTCCCGGGGTGAAGATGCGTCCAGCTTCATCAGCGAATGTGATCCTCTTAGCAGGATGAGCAGTGAACAAGCACATACACCTCTTGTTCATAAATGGTCAGCAGTAAGGCCTTATCCCTTCCCTGCCCAGGCTCCCTGCATCTCATTTCTGGAGGTTTTGGATTCAGAGAAAGCACTTTAAAAAATTATCAGCAGTCATGCATTTAAAGTGACAGCATGTATTTTTTTGAAGCAAGTTTGTAGGGCACAGTTGCCCTAAAAGCTGTCATTCCCTAAAAAAGGTGTTTAAAAAAGTAATAGTTTCCTATTGAAGTTTATATATTTTTTAACTTGTATGAAGATTTAAAGAATTTAAGTGGATCTTCATACATGTGCCGAATCTTTTCTATCTTCTTTCTGTGTTCATACATCCATCTGTATCGCTAGGGATGTGAAAATACAGTAGCTCCTGCTCATATATAACAACTCAGCAGAGAGTGCAGGCTTTTCCTTCCTGTGTTCCTCCAGGAAGCCGCGAGCGCTTGCTCAGAGGCTCCGGGCGATGGAGTGAGGGCGTCTGTGCAGGAGGAGCTGCGCTCCCCTGCGAAGTGTTTAGCAATGTTTTTGTCTGTTGGCTGCCTGTTAGAATTGGTACGTGGTAGTTATGATGCAGCTGGCCTTTGCCTTAGATCATTTGGGCTCATGTGAAGGAATATGCTGTTACTGTTCATTTGGCATTTTAATTTTTTCATGTCTCATTTATCAAAATGTGTATATTGTGCAGGTGCCCCCTGCTGAGACAGTTCCTCAGATCAAGAAAGAAAAGCATAGTACTCAAGCAAAAAACAGAGCAAAAAGGAAACCTCCCAAAGGAATGTTCCTCTCCCAAGAAGACGTGGAGGCCGTCTCTGCGAATGCCACGGCGGCCACCACGGTGCTGCGGCAGCTGGACATGGAGCTGGTCTCAATCAAGCGACAGGTACCCACTCCCCTGGGCGACAGCCGGCCAGTACTTCAGAGGTGTTTTATTTTCCACAGACAGGATGTTCTCTTTCCACAAATCTCAAACGGGCATTTTCCCCCCTAAGGAATTGGGCAGAAGATCTTAGGTACTGGCTCACTAAGTTTTCTTAATTTCACTTTGAAATTGATAGTAAGTGTGTATGTATAGATGTGTCTGCTCACTGACTTTCACGTGGCGATCATGCCCAGCTCGCCTCTCTCTGGGTCAAGAAATGGACTGTTGGTTCCAAAGCCCACTTGTGTCCCTCCACCCCTGCACTCGCCAAGCACAGCCTTGCCTGAGGCTCCCTCGCACCCTCCCGATCACCTGGCTTCTCCAGCACGTGGCCACTGTTCGGACTGTAAAGCCACAGATGGCTGTTACTCATTTTTGGATTTTGTGTACAAACTACATGATGTGGTTTCTTTCCTGTCTGGCTTTCATTCACCTTGAGACCCATCCCTTGGTGTGGAGCCGTAGTTCCTGTCTTTCTCATTGCTGCGTGATTTCCTACGGAGGAGCGTTTGGGTTGTTCCCGTTTTTGGCCATTACAGATAATACCCAAGGAACACTCTTTTATATGACTTGGTGCACTGTGTATGCATCCCTGTTGGATACATGCTTAAGAGTGGAGTTGCTGGATTAGGGAGATGCATGTGTCCGACATTAGAAAACGGTCCACATGGTTGACCAGAGTGGTCGTGTCAGTTCAGGTGAGTTTGGGCTGCATTGCGGCGTCAGGTTCACTAACTGCGACTATTGATATTTTAAGCTGGATAATTCTTCTTTGTGGAGAGTTTTCTTGTGTGTTGTAAGATGTTCAGCAGCATCTCTGGCGTTGACCCACCAGGTGCTAGCAGTACCCTCCCCGCCCAGGAGTGTGAGGCCGCAGTGTCCCGCGGCATTGTGGAGAGGGGCACAGACTGTCCTCTTTCCCGTGTTAAGGCTTGTTTTTTCACTCTTAATGGTACCTTTGATGGCCAGAAACTTAATTTTCAGGTAGTCTGATTTCTCGTTCTTGTCTTTTAAAGTTAGTGCTCTTCGAGTTCTGTTACAGCCTTCCTTAAGGTCAAGGAGATGTTCTGTTGTGTGATCATAGTGGTGTTTTGCCTTTTACATTAAAATTTTTTATTTTGCCCGGCCGGGCGTGGCTCAGCGGTTGAGCGTCGACCTAGGATCCAGGCGATCGGGGTTCGATTCCCAGTCAGGGCACATGCTCGTGTTGCGGGCTGCAGCAGATCAGTGACTCATCATTGATGTTTCTCTCTCCCTCTCTCCCTCTCCTTTCCTCTCACCATTTATCCCCTCTTCCCCCTCCACCCCTGAAATCACCATACTGTTGTTCGTGTCCATGCGCTCTCTCCCTCTCTCTCTCTCTTTTTTTTTTTTTGCTTCCTCCCAACCCCGTACCCTGAGCTGTGAGCCTGCCCTCTATCTATGAGTCTGTCTCTATTTTATTGGTAGTTCAGTTCATTAAATTCCACACGAGTGAAATCACAGGGCACTTGTCTCTCTCAGCATGGTGCTCTCCGGGTCCCTCCATGCTGTCGCGAAGGGCAGGAGTCTCATCCTTTTAACAGCTGCGTCGTGTTCCATGGGGTAGATGCCCCACTGCTTCTTATCCACTCGTCTGCTGATGGGCACTTGGGCTGCTTCCAAATCTTGGCTGTTGTAAACAACGCTACAGTGAACATAGGGGTGCGTGTATCTTTCAAAATAGTGTGCTAGGTTTCTTTGGCTAAATACCCAGAAGTGGGATCGCTGGGTCATAAGGCAGCTCCATGTTTGAGTTTCTGAGGAGCCTCCACGCTGCTTTCCACAGAGGCTGCCCTGGTCTGCATCCCACCAGCCGTGCACGAGGGTCCCCTTTCTCCACACCCTCCCAGGTGTGAGTCAGGTGGTCTCTCACTGTGGTTTCAGTCTGCATCTCTCTGATGATCAGTGACATCGGGCGTCTTTTCATACGTCCATTGGCATCTGTGTGTCCTCTTTGGGGAAGTGTCTGTTCAGCTCCTCTGCCCATTTTTTAACTGAATTGTTTGGTTTTTTTTGTTGTTGACTTTTATAAGTTCTTTTTGGATATTAACCCCTTATCAGATGTATCATTGGCGATATGTTCTCCCATTCAGTGGGTTGTCTTTTCAATTTGTTGATGGTTTTCTTTGCTGTGCAAAAACTTTGTTTGATGCAGTCCCATTAGTTTATATTTTCTTTTGTTTCCCTTGCCCAAGGAGATGTATCAGAAAAAACATTGCCACAAGAAATGTCCGAGATTTTACTACCTATATTTTCTTCTAGGATTTTATGGTTTCGAGTCTAACATTTAAGTCTTTAATCCATTTGAGTTTTTCCTGTGTATGGAGTAAGTAGCTGGTCTGGTTTCATTTTTTTGCGTGTACCTGTCCAAGTCTTTTACGTTTTGATCTTCAGTCTACCTGGAAGTGTTCTTCTGTGTATGTTATGGGTAGGTTCAATTTTTGTTCGTTTGTTTTATGTGGATATATAGTTAAACGAGTATTGTTCGTTGAAAAGACTGTCCTTTCCCTGCTGCAGGGCAGAGGGGCCTTTGTTTTCAATACAGCGTCCATGTGTATGGTTAGGGGTTTCCTGTCGGCTTCTGTGGTATGTTTGTCTTATTCATTGTAGGTAGGTAGGTTGTAAGTGTAGGTATCTGACAGTACAAGTCCTCCAAGATTGTCTTGGCTATTTATGACGCTTTGTATTTCCATTTAAAATTTAGAATCACCTCCCTAGTGAGTTTTGCTCAGTGATTAGAACATCGGCTCTCGGACTGAAGGGTCCTGGGTTCACTTGTGGCCAAGGGCATGTACCTCTGTTGCAGGTTCAATCCCTGGCCCTGGTTGGGGCGCGTTCGGGAGGCAACCCATCGATGTGTCTCTCTCACATTGATGTCTGTCTGTCTGTCTGTGTGTCTCTCTCTCTCCCCCCTCCCCCTTCCACTTTCTCTGAAAAGCAATGGAAAAATATCCTCGAGTGAGGATTAAAAAATAATAATAATAGAAAAATAAAATAAAATTTAGAATCACCTTTTCAATTTCCAGAAAAATAATTCAGCTAGAATTTGATTGTATTGAATCTATAGATCAAAATAGAGAATTAACATCTTCTGATCCACCCCCTACTTATGGAGGCCTTTAATTTCTCTGTGTGTTGTTTTTCTGCGCATAGGTCTTGTATACCCTTCGTTAGAATTATTCCTAGGTATTAAGTACTTTTTTTAATGTTCTTGTAAAGGATGTTGTTGTTTAATTTTTTTTTTTAATCCTCACTTGAAGATACTTCTTTCTATCGCTTTTCAGAGAGAGCAGGGAGGGAGAGAGGGAGGGAGGGAAATGTCGGTGTGTCTTGAGAGAGACACATATGGTGGTTGCCCTCCACCCCCACACGCACCCCGACGGGGGCCGGGGAGCAAACCTGCAACCCTGGCACATGCCCCTGACTGGGAATAGGACCCAAGACCCTTTGGTTCTTGGTCCGACGCTCTAACCACTGAGCCACACCCGCCAGGGCAAGATATTGTTTTTAAATTAATCCTGGCCCGGCCGGGCGTGGCTCAGCGGTTGAGTGTCGACTTAGGATCCAGGCCATCCGGGTTCAATTCCCTGTCGGACCGAGCACATGCCCGGGTTGCAGGCTCGATCAGTGACTCTCATCATTGATGTTTCTCTCTCTCCCTCTCCCTTCCTCTCTCTGAAATCAATAAAGATACATTTAAAAAATAATAAAATAATTAACCCTTTTTTGCCCTGGCTGGCGTGGCTCAGCGGTTCGAGCATCATTCCCGGGAACCCAGGGGTTGCGGGTTCAATTCCCGGTCAACGCACATGCCCAGGTTCCAGGTTTTCTCTCTCATGTTGATGTTTCTCTCGCTCTCTCAAGTCAATAAAAAGAAAAAAATTAACCCTTTGCTACTTATTTCTGGCTAGTATGAGAAATAGTGTTGTTTTAATCTAATTATGTTCGACACAATAGATTATGTTACATTAACCTAATGTAATCGGTGCATGGCACCTGGAGACTGAGAACTCAGCCTCGCAGCCTCGCCCTGTCCTCGGGCGGGCGTTTCCTCTCTCCCGCCCCCTCCTCCCCCTGCCCTCTGTCCGGAGTTCAAGCATGTTGTGGACTGATGGTTCACTTTTAGCTTTTGATGCTTTGAGTTGTTAATCTTGATGGTCCCTTGGAAGGTTAAATAGGAAGCCAGCTGTCGTTTCAGAGATGAGAAGAGTGGGTCAGGGCCCCGGTCTCTGCTGTGCGGGGAAGCGGCGCAGACCAGGACCTAGCGGCCCCGTGGAGCCGGAGGATTGGCTCCTTGTCTTGGCTGCTGGCACAGCTGCATCTAATCTTAGGAGAATCACTTAATCTTCCTGGGCCTCTTCACAAGAGGAGATTAGTCCCGGCCGCCTGATCTTCCAGGATGGATGGGGCTGCGGGGTGGGAGCTCAGTCTGCACTGGGGGACCCGCTCTGAGCGGCTGCATGCCCTCGGGGCACTGCCACCTCCGGTGCAGGGGGCTCACTGCTCGCTGAGATGTGCTTCTGGCGCCGCTGCTCCAGGCTCCACGGGTGTTACCGACTCTGCAGAGTGATAGATAAGAGAGTCTTGGTTTTCAGAGCCAGGGTCAAGAGCAGGACTGTTTGATTGGAAGGTAGCTACTCCCATTGTCGGAGGGAGGCCTTGGAGTCCGACTTCCTGAGGGAGGAGACAGGGTTTCGGGGCTCCTGCCAAACACACTTCTGGAATCAAAATGACAGTCACTCAGCGACACTTTATCTGGAGGCCCCATGTTTGGTTGTATGTCAGGGAATTGTTCACCTGAAAATGACAGAAATCCTGACTCACAACACCTTTTAAACAATTATGAGATTGTTTTTATCAAATAGAAATCCCAGTGTCAGTGTGCTGGCGTTAGCTCCTCTGTTCAGCGGTGCTCTCAGGGACCCTGACACCTTCACGTTTCTACTTTGCGTTCTTAGCTTGGCCTTTCACCTGCCTTATTGCGTCTGTCCCGTTGGAAGCTGCAGGAGCCACTTTGTAACCCTCACGTCTGCTGCATTCAAGGTTGTGAGGAAGAGATGGAGGTGGGGCACCCCCCTCTGCCCCTTTTGCTTTACCAGAAACTTCTGTGATCCAGACCTGTGCAGTAGGCCTCCTGGACAGATGAGGGGCCAGGACCCTTAGGTGAGCCAGCGATGGGACCCTGTCACCTCTGGTCTTCCAGCGTGGAGAGTGAAAACCATCTGACATTAGAGAAGAGTCACTGAGCACACAGGGAAGTAGGAAAAGGAAGGTTGTGTTCAACCAGGTCTGCGGACGGCCCCACACGTGAGGGTGTGTGGCTGGCCCGGGACCACTGGTTGCGGGAGCTTGTTGATGAGAAGGATGCCCTTGCCCTGGGTTTTGCCACAAGGCTTCACAGTCTGGGTGCTGGAGGGGCTTTTCCTGAGCTCCTCCTCGAGCAGGTTGTAGTGGGTGTTCTCCAGTCTCCTCTTTCCTGCCAGAGGACACCCTTCTCTCTCCTGCTCTCCGGTATCTTCTAACACCTTCACCATCAGCTCATTCCGGGTCAGTTCTCAGTGGTTCAGAAAGGGGTGGACTATTTGATCATCTGAGAGCCAATGGCTGGTTTCAACACTGAAGACATTTCAGGTGGTCTGCACACACAACTAGTGGGAACTCCAGTCCTCACTGTCTGTGACCTGCACCATCCTCTCTTTTCAAAATTATCACACCTGGCTGGCATGGCTCAGTGACTGAGCATCGACCTAGGATCCAGGAGATTGGGGTTCGATTCCCGGTCAGGGCACATGCCCGGGTTGCAGGCTCGATCCCCAGTCAGGGGCATGCAGGAGGCAGCCGATCAATGATTCTCTCATCATTGATGTTTCTCTCTCTCCCTCTCCCTTCCTCTCTCTTAAATCAATAAAGATATATATTTTTAAATATCACAATTATTTGTGAGCACTGACATCTTGGCACCCGTGACCCACTTCACTGTTCCTGCCATGATCCATGGGTGCCTATGGGGCCAGCAGGAGCCTCCGGCTTCTTTTCAGATTCTTACCTGATGTCAGATCCCTTTCCTGTCACTTCCTCCTGTGGGCACAGAGCTCAGAAGAGCATGGAGCAGGGCGACCCCACCACACCCCTGTCTGGCCTTCAGCCCCACTCTGGAGCCAGCCCAACCCGCCCTACTTCAGAGTTTTTTATCTTTAAAATACAGTGATACCTTGGTTTTCAAATGTAATCCGTTCCAGAAGACCATTTGAGTTCTGAAACGTTTGAAAACCAAGGGATCAACAGCCAATAGCTAGGCCTCAGGATCTTGCACTCAGTGGAAGCTGTGTGGCATGTTCAACTTCCGAGGTGTGTTCGAAAACCGAAGCATTTACTTCTGGGTTTATAGTATTCGTCAGCGGAGATGTTGGAAAACCGAGGTACCGCTGTAACAATCTTTCCTTGCCTGGCTGGGTGTGGCTCAGCGGTTGAGCATTGACCTAGGATCCAGGAGATCGCGGTTCAATTCCTGATCAGGGCACATGCCCTGGTTGCGGGCTGCATCCCCAATGGGGGGCATGCAGGAGGCAGCTGATCAGTGGTGTTTCTCTCTCTCCCTCCCTCTCCCTTCCTCTCTCTGAAATCAATAAAGATATATTTTCAAAAATAAAATAACAGTCTTTTTCTCTCTTAGATTCAGAATATTAAGCAGACAAACAGTGCCCTCAAAGAAAAGCTCGACGGTGGGATAGAACCCTATCGACTTCCAGAGGTAGGATTGTGTTAGCATCGTCCCAGAAGCCATGCCCGAGTTCTGTGTGTTAAGAGTAATCTTCATGTGCTGTGTCTCCAGTATACACCTCGTAGAAAGAAAGGTGTGGGCAGAATTTTATAAACCTAGTTGATGTTGAAATTCTGATGTGAGAGATTGGTCAGCCCTCGTGAGGATGTGTGGTGTGCTAACATGACTCGTTTGGGTGTCCAGGTCATTCAGAAATGCAACGCGCGCTGGACCACGGAGGAGCAGCTTCTCGCCGTGCAAGGTAGGGGAGGTCCCTCTCGCAGAGAGCTTCTAGGAGAGACTCTTGCCCCTTCCGCGCCCAGCGCATTGCCCATTTGAGCAGATTCTGGGAGGATTAGGCTCTTGCCATGGAAGTCATTTTAGCCACATTACCAGCTCCCTCAGGGTCTCACAAGATTAAAAATTAGTGCGGAGGTGTTGGTTTTAAAGCTGTGGGTAGTTCATTTTAACAGCTACCTGTGGGGTTTGAATAGTCAGGAAGGCCAGAACCCCGGCAAGCAGACCGAATGTTAGGGATTTAAGGCTGGGGTGTTCTAGTCCTGGGGACCCTGGAAAGACAGGTGCAGAGTGTCCACAACCACAGAGTAGTTGCTGGGTGACGTCTGAGGGCAGTGTGCAGATTTCTGGGGACAGGGTCGCAGGGACTTCTTGGGCCAGCCACCTGTGGAATGTGTCTGGCTCCACGTCTTCCCTGCCTGGGACACTAAGGCAGCACGGCTGTTAGAAGCCTGTGTGTTTTCTTATCTGGGTACAAGCAAGTCTCAGTTGTGTGTGTGTGTTTTTAATTGGTTTTCTCTTGTAATGAAAAAAACACGCTCCCTCACCCCCTCAGCCATCAGGAAATACGGCCGAGACTTCCAGGCCATCTCCGACGTGATCGGGAACAAGTCAGTGGTGCAGGTGAAAAACTTTTTTGTAAATTATCGACGCCGCTTCAACATAGATGAAGTTTTACAAGAATGGGAGGCAGAGCATGGGAAAGAAGAGACCCATGGGCCCAGTAACCAGAAACCGGCCAAGTCCCCTGACAGCTCCGCCAAGATTCCCGATGAGGAAGAGGAGGTAAGTTGGCAGCGCGGGGGGGACCCCCCCCCCAACCGCGTTCTGCCCCTCCCGTCCGTTCCCTCGCCCGGGGAAGTGTTTCAGGGCGCAGCATGTCAGGAACATGACTTTTGCCTGTAAATACCACGGTACATGTGCTGAGAGTTCATTCAGACTTGTCACTGTGTGTGATTTACATTTGATTCCTAACATCATCCTGGCTTCCTCCAGCCCCAGGCTACCCCGCGATGCCAGCACTTCCTCTAGCCCCAGACTACCCCGCGATGCCAGCACTTCCTCTAGCCCCAGACTACCCCGCGATGCCAGCACTTCCTCTAGCCCCAGGCTACCTGGCAATGCCAGCACTTCCTCTAGCCCCAGGCTACCTGGCAATGCCAGCACTTCCTCTAGCCACAGACTACCCCGCGATGCCAGCACTTCCTCTAGCCCCAGGCTACCCTGCGATGCCAGCACTTCCTCTAGCCCCAGGCTACCTGGCAATGCCAGCACTTCCTCTAGCCACAGACTACCCCGCGATGCCAGCACTTCCTCTAGCCCCAGACTACCCCGCGATGCCAGCACTTCCTCTAGCCCCAGGCTACCCGGCAATGCCAGCACTTCCTCTAGCCCCAGGCTACCTGGCAATGCCAGCACTTCCTCTAGCCACAGACTATCCCCCGGTGCCAGCACTTCCTTAGGACAGCAAGGATCTGCCGTGGTGCAGGCAGTGGGAGGTGTCTCGGGGAGTGTCAGTTAAGTCAGCCCCATAGACGGTGGTGTCCTCTCCCTGTGCGGTCAGTGAATTGCTGCTGAGTCTGCACAGCCAGCCAACCAACCAGAGCTCCTGGTCATCTCCACTGTCCCGTCCCCCAGCCCTGGACGCCAGGTGGAGCTGACTGACTTCTGTGTGGATGGGGACAGCTCTAGGTGTGGCTGGCTGCGACCGCCAGGCCTGCCTCCTAACAGTCTCCAGGAGCTTGGCTCTGATGTCACAGCCCAGTCAGCAGAGGTTAGGCAGGGAGAGTCCCAAGGCTGCAGGGACCCACCTGTCCCTCCCTGCTTCCTGGGACAGGGCTGTTGCCATCTCCCCGTGTGTTGCCAGCCTGCCCTGCTGCATATTTGCCCCTCACTCCCACAGAAGAGGAGATGGGGCTGGGCACCGGCAGAGTTCATTGCCAGTCACTTCACGTTTGAGTTTGCTCACTGATGTAACTGACGGGGTAACTCAGCTTTACAAGGGAAGTCACTTTCTCACCCGTCTCCCAGCAACCACGTGGGAGTGACTGAAGTTACCTGTCCTGTCTGTCTGTGCTTTCCTGTGAGGAGCCTGGCTAGAGAGCAGCCTGGAGCTCCTTCTGCCCTGAGTGTGGGAGCAACTGTGGGCAAGGCACCGCGCAGTGCCCGGGGCCGCTGGCCAGCGTGTGTTAAATACACGGATTGTGTTCGTCAGGCTCCCTGGCCTCTGGAAAGACTGGGTAGTGAGTGTGCAGGGTCTGCAGTGTTGCCGACAAGAGCGGTTCCTGAGTCACACCGTGAATGTGAGTGGACCAGCCTGAGGCCCTGGATATAGTCGCATCGGAGCAACATGGAGGTGTCTTGGTCTTTGGCACTGATTCCGTCCAGTGCTAATGGCGCCCTTAGCAACAGATTAACTTCCTAAAGTCCTAGACTCAACTTAGGGAGCATTGAAAAGTTGAGGATTCCTGGGGACAGAACAGAGAATTTGTAAGAAAGCAAGCTTTCTTCCACGGTGTTCCAGCTCCAGCTCCAGCTCCAGGAGCAGAAACCATAGGAGCCCGGCTCCCTTCCCTCTGCACATTCCCCGGAGCTGGTGCAGCCGGGTTGGCCTGGAAGGGTGATGGTCAGTTCAGGGCGTCGGTCCTTGTGCACCCACCACCCTTGTTTCTCCGGCCTCTCTCACTTACTGAGACGGAACGGTCAGGCCCTTCTCTTTCTCTCTGATTGGTCCACTCCCATGCTGACTTCACAGCACAGCACCCCACTCTCTTCTCTGCCTCTGGTGGTGGCCCCTCCCCACTGGACTCCCCCAGTGCCAGGCTGCGCTGCTCCCTGGCGGCTGATCCTTGTGTCTGTTCACCCAGCCCGCTCTTTAGAGAGAATGGCATCACCTCACCTGCCTTTATGTCTCCTGTAAAACCTCTCACCTTTGGTCATTTAAAACACACTCTGTCTCACACTCTCTCACACACCTGGATTTCCTTTCCTTTAGTCTTTCTGCTGCTTCCACACAAGCCCTATGCTCCGCCAGCCTGGTTTCCCCCTCTGTTTGCAGAAGGACATTACCTGTGAGGACCAGCTGCTTTGCTGTGTTCCAGGGCCCATGGAGAGCTGTTAGATGGTTAACTGTCTTCTGCTCCGTGCGCAGGACTCGCTGTCCCTGTCCTTCATGGTCTTGTTTACCATGTGGCACCCAGCGGCTGACGACGCTGTCTGCGGCCCTGCCTGCCCGTCTGCCTCAGATGCAGAAGTCCTGGTGCAGGGAGCCCTCCCTTAACGTCCCAGGAGGTCTGCGACTTCACTCAAAATGATGCACAACAAGCCAGCTTTGCCACAGGCTGATTGCATAAACCAGAGTGGAGTTGTTCCTGGGCCTCCCCTCCACTGCAGGGGAGGGCGGCAGGGCCTGCTCCTTCCTTCAGGCCGAGGGGAGGGAGACCCAAGGGCTCTGAGCTTGTGAGATCCAGAGCTCTCTGAGGGGCCAAGGGTGGGGTACGGGGTGGGGGGAGTGTCAGGAGGGGCATGTAAGCTGAAAGGGACAGATGGGAGAGAAGTCAGTCTCACTTAAAATGTAAGAATGATTCTGTTTGCTAATGAGAAGTCTCCTGATTGGACAACCAGCCACTCCCATGACCTGACTTCACCTGAGCAGCAGCTGTGTTGGGTTCTGGGCCCATAGCCCAGTTGTTTCCAGGCAATAAGACCCCGTGAGGGCCCGGCCGGTGTGGCTCAGGGTTGAGCATCAACCTGGGATCCAGGAGATTGTGGTTCGATTACTGGTCAGGGCCCAGGCCCCGGTTAGGTGCTTGATCCCCACTCGGGGGCAAGCAGGAGGCAGCCGATCAAGTGACTCATCACTGATGTTTCTCTCTCTCTCTCCCTTCCTCTCTCTGAAATCAATAAAAACATTAAAAAAAAGAAAAGAATAAAAAAAACAAACAAACACCCTGTGAGTGAGCAGGGGGCCTGAGACACGAGTAACCTTCAGGTTTGGACTGGAGTCAGGTTTGAAAGTGGGAGGGGAGAGGGAAGAAATGCTTGGCAGCTTCTGAGGAGGATCCTGCCGTCTTAGGGACCTTGGGTGCCACTGTCTCCGCAGGAACCACGGGAGCCCCTCCAGCCAGTGCTGATGTCCCCGAGCGCCTGCCAGCTGCCCTCTCCAGGGGTTTTGTTTAATCCTGGGTAGTAGACACCGTGATGGTGTGTGTTCTGCAGGAGAGGAAAGTGAAGCTCAAATAGAGTAACTTGTGCCGGGACACAGCCTGACGGTGGCAGAGCCAGGCCTTGAGCCCAGGGCCCCTGGCTGCAGAGGCCGCACTCAGTCCTGTGCAGCTGCCTCCGGCCCGCCCTCGGGGACCGTCAGGGCCGTTGGCCGGACACCAGTGTGAGCCGTTGGTGTTGCTTCCTGCTCTCTGATTCTCTTTTCCTCCCCTTTGCTCAGGCTGCTTCTGTCCTTGACGTCAGATATGCATCTGCCTCCTGAGGCCCGGGTGGCTCTGCACTTGGTATGGGCGCCGGTGCTGCCAGCACGCCGGGCATTACAAGACATCACCTAGCCATCTGCATCACCTCTCTGGACAAGCAGCTATTACCAAAAAGGCATACACTTCCGGTCCTGTGCTACACCTGCCTTAATTCTCCGCTCGTTCCTCCGTGTTGGCGCCACTTCCCAGAGAGCTCCGCGCATCTCACGCTCAGCCTGTGTGCGGGGGACCTCGGGCCCGCACGCCGCCCTGACGGGACCATCCCCCAGGCAGAGCTCCGGAGCCCACCCATGGCAGCTCTTCCGTCAGCAGCTTCAGAACAGGTAGCCCACCGAAGGCACGACTCTGCTCCCGCATGGCCCGCAATCTCCACTCTGTGCATAGTGTCATTTCCAGTAACCGCGACCCGGTTGGCCTTCTGGAAAGTTCTCTTGCTCAGTCGGAGGCGTCCACCTAAGTGAGATCACGCTCTCTTGGATGTCACAGTGTATTGGCAGACTGCATCGTAACCTTGATCGTGCCAAACATCCTGATTCAACTCCCATTTCCCTGAAAGTAGGGTGTAATTATGGTTTATAAATCTAATTCGCTTGAATCTCTCCCTTCTGCCTTCCCGGTTGGTAGGAAGCTGACTCGCAGCAGCTCTCTTTGGACACGTAGCTGAAAAGGAACGTGAACCTCAACACTTTCTGCCTTGAGCTCTCAGCATCGCAGCCCCAGGATGGGTGCCACCCTCTCTCTCCCCGTTTCCCAGAGACCTGGTCCATACCACTGCCCCTGGTGCTGTACATTTGGAATTGGTGCCTTCTCCTCTTGGCAACCATGCTATCAGTCCTGTTTCTGTTTGGGTGTCTTACTTCTTTAACGTCGATTGCTTGCCAAAGATGACATCACTGAGGGTGGGAGACAAGACCTCGCTGCAGACTCTGGCCGTGCAGACTCAAATGTCAGGCTCGCTCCACAAAGGGCATTAGGCTGGCTGGTGGGGGTTTTATAAAATACTTTGCTTCCTGGCCTCGGTATGCCCGGCCTTTATGTGTCACTCCACATACCCGTGGGTCCTTCATGTCCTGATGTGTGTGACCACACAACCCCGCCCTTGCTCTCTCCACGGTGTAGTGCAGAACAGAAGTGGTCAGCTTGTTGGGTCTAGTGAGCCCAGGATGAAAAACAGTCTGCAGAGTGGTGTGTGCTGCCCTTTGGTTGGACTGGGAACACGTGAAAATTCCTGATAAATGTCCTGAGATTCCAGAATCCCCTCTGTTCTCTCGGCAGATGGTGGGCCGCGAGGGCTGCGGGCTGGCGTGGCAAACCTGTCTAGCCCTCGCCGCTCCCGCCTGCACTAAATATGCTGAAGGAGCTTTCTGGTGTCGTTTTGCATCACTTAAATACTCTTCCTGCTTTCAATACCAAAAAGAAAAAAATGCGATGCTTTAAGGCGGCATAAACAGTTCTTAAGAATTTAAAATATGCAATTAAAAGTTAATGTGTTTTGACTGTCAAGCACCTTGCCTTTTTTTTTTTTTTTAAGTCAGCTGATTTTAGGAAGAGGGTCAGCTAGGATCATAGTTTGGAATTGGACCTTTTTTAAGGAATCTGGACAAAGGTCATTCAGAAGGGGGCAATAAAATGAGACTTTCCACTTGCATCCTCTGGTCCCTGCACTGAGTGAGGGGGCGCAGTGAGGAGCAGTGTCGGGAGGCAGACTTACGGTCCTGCTCAGACGGGAGCGAGGTGACACTAGGAGCCACTAAGGGTTGGCTTTCTTGGCATCGCAAGCCTGCTGTGTAACTGCAAACGCAGGAAAACATGGGGAGGAGGTGTATATGCTTTGCACATGGCTGTAAGGGGACACCAGGCTGGACAGGGGCTTCGGTCTCCTTCCCCGTCACAGGCGCGGCCTCCCGCAGGGGCTCCCGCTGCCAGCAGGCCTGTTCTCTCCTCCCGCCCGGGCTCTTCTCCCTGAGAACCCGTCCCTCTGGCAGCGCCGAGAGCTTGGTGCTCCTCCTGCGGCGAGGCAGCAGCCCAGGGCCGGCGCCGGGCCGCCGAGAGCCACTGCGCGGGGCCTCGCTCCCGCGGCGCTGGGTTGGGGGCACGTGCTCATCCCCTCGACTGCCCTCCTGTGGTTTCCCGCACAAGATAGCCCTGTGTCCTCAGCTGTTTCCTTACACTGTCTTTGCAATGATGTTGTAAATGCAAGAAATCACTTTGCCGAGAGCAAAGTGAGCGGTCTTTTTATGTGAAGACCCTTTTAAACATATCAAGACTTGGTGCATCGGCCGGTCGCGCTGGGGTGGGGGAGGGTCCACAGTGGCAGCTGCTGCGGCTGCAACGTCCCCTTAACCTCCCCACGACTGATCAATGTGAATGTCATGATTATATATATATATTTTTGTGGAAGATTTCTCCTAAGTATAAGTTATTGTGCAAAATATAGTACCCTTGAAACAGATGATAGTTTTAGTTTAGGAATCCTAAAGATACAAATTGTATTGCATATGCATTAAAAGTTTGTTTTATTTCATTTCATGTAGCTGTGTCAAGTGCTAGGTAAATTTTGTTTCCCTTCTCCATTGAGATACCTTGTTACTTGAATGTTGTGTCGGCTGGTTTGAAGCAGATCAAGTCTGTAAGTAGCTCGTTTACGCAGGAAGCTGCCCGCCCGCTGTGCTGAGGGCGCCGGGAGCCAAGGTCAGGGCGACACTGCGCCGCGCTGTGCTGCGTGTCACCCGGACCCCAGCTCCGTGGAATGGCTTCTGATAGTTTTTGATGGTCACACACCTCTGATCGAAAAACGAGTCTGAAAAGCAGTTGCGTTAGAACTTGGCTGTGGCGGACTAAGTCAGCAGTTGTTTGCTGTGTATATAGAGTCTCCTCAAATGTCACACACCATTGAAGTGTGTTCGTTGTCACTTTAAATTCCAACTGCCCCCTCTCTTTGTCTTTCTGAAGATCAGACGTACTATCGGCAAAACCAAAAATAAGCCAAACGGTGCATTACACTGCCCGGGCCCGCCCGGTGAGCGCAGGGGGCGCCGCCGGCCTCTCGGGGCGACGCGCCCTCCTGTTTCTAAAGCCGCCCACCCAGGAGTCAAGCTTTTTAAAAAAATTTTATGCATTGTTATTAAAATACCTGAATCTCAAATTTATAAAATAGCTCTAAATCTGTGTCAACAACTAGAAGTGACAACTTCCTGGGTCGTTACCACCACGCCATCCGCTGCGTCTGTTTCCGAGCCCCTGAGTGGTGTCTCGGGGGGTCTTACTTTTTCTTTTTCAGATTCCTTCTCCCACTGTTGTGCAGTTAACGCTACATGAACACAAACTGTGTTCTTAATTGTTTCGGCCCTTTTGCCAAAAAGGAGTCTAGATTTTGTTTCGGTTTCGTTGTATGATGATCGCCAGCAGCAGACTACAGAGCGGCTCTGCCGTCCCCACCTAGTGAGTCTTGAAAAGGACTCTGGTCATTTTACTGTCTCGATGTGGGACCTGGTGCGGCCCCAGCCAGGGCAGAAGTCACCAGTCCAAGGCGGAGGGTGACTCGTTGGTGCCCTTGGCTCCGTCCAGCACCCTCAGCTCCGGCTTCACTAATGTTTCCACCACCTGCTAACCAGCCAGACGGAGTTTTCCGCTCAGCTCTGCCTCCGTCTGTGGTTTTCATTTTACGTTAATAAGAATGTACTGTACCCCAGAGCCGCGCGCGTTCGAGTCTGTAACTGCCACATGTCTGTGGGGTCTCCCCGTCTGTGGGGTCTGTAGCTGCAGTAGACGACACGCAGAACGCTCAGCGCGCCTCCTCCCGGGGGGCTCCGTCTCTCTCCTCATCAGCTGAAAGGTTGGTCTCTGAAACATCGAATAGGTCCCTTATCTAATCCAAATAAATTTCAAAATGCAAAACCTTAATATGAAATTCCAAATTCTCATCCATGGAAAAATGTAATTAAAATGTCTTGCACTGTTCTGGGAATAATCCCCCTGCCTTCTGGATCCTGAAGGTCTCCCTCCATTGTGTGTCTTCCCAGAGGATGTCTGTCCGTATGCAAACGTTCCGCTGTGTCCCTCAAGCACACGTGTAACAGCCTCCTTGGCACAGTCGCCATACGCTTGCTCTTGAGATGTGTTTGACTGGAACGCCCGGTCACATGCCTGGGGCCCGGTCGTGCTCACGAGGTCACGGCCATGTCTTCTCCCTAAACCCGGCGTGTACTTGCCGCCTAGGCCTGGAGGGACGAATCTCCCTCGCCGCTGGCCGAGGCCGGGGGCCGGCCGCGCAGTCCTGGGGAAGCCGACCGAGCTGAGGGTCGTTGGCCGAGAAGCTGAGTCAGTTTCCGCTGCTCGGCTCCCCCCTCCCGGGCCTGGGCAGCCTGCAGGGTCTGGGGTGGCCTCTGGAGACTGGGACGGTGGTCCCCTCCTCCCCGGGGGAGAGCAGGCGGGGCCCACCCCCATCCGGCCCCCTGAAACCCGGGGTCAAGCTTTCACTCCCCAGCGAAACTTTGACTCGAGGAAGTGGCCCCTGAGGGATGGTGGGCGGCGCTCAGAACCAGGCGCCTCTGCGCGTCCGTGTCCCCCGCTTGTCCCAACCAGATGAAGCACAGCCGCAGCCGCCTGGGCCCAGAGGGCGGTCAGGGCAGTCTGCGCGTCCGAGGCCGGTGTTTACAGTCGCCGCCTACCTGCCCTGGAGCGGGCGGCCCGCCCAGCCCGCCGCCCTGCCAGGTGCTGCTTAGGGCGATGCTCAGACTGCAGATCTGAACGGTGTGAAAGGTTAAGTTTGAAACTGTATCTTTCTAAGTGATCTGGGGCGTTAAGGAAGCGATGTTGTAAGATGCCGTGTAAGTAACATTTTAATGTCTCTCTGCCTGTTTTCTACTTCAGCACACTCGTTATGGTGAATGTTCATAGCATTATAATTGCTTAGCCCTTGGATGATGACATTTTTTTGTTAGTGGAGATTGGAAAATTTATTTGTGAAGTTCTGCAGAATTCATTTTTCTATTTCCAATATTTGCTGGAGTTAAATAAAAATTTTCAAGCCATTGATGTAATAAAAATGAAACAGCACTATTTTCTGCACCCCCTCTCCATCCGAGCAGCGTCTATCCCCGGTTCTCAGCGGCCTTTTCCTCGCCTCTGCCCCGGACCCTGGGGCTTCTGGCTGTATAAATGCCCAGAACCACACCCGCAGACACGGCCAGGGATGCTTTTCATTTTTAGCCTTCGGCTCTACCTGAGCTACACTCCTTTCTGCGCGTGATGACCTTGCGGTTGGGACCAGATCGAGGTGCGCGAGTTGGCAAGACCTGCGGGCTCCCGCTCTGTCCGAAGGGGAGGACTGTTTGCCCGGTGGCAGTGTCTCCTTCCAGCCTGACCAGGCTTCACCCGGATGCTGGGCTCTGGACCGTGGCCGTGAAGCAGCCGGACGGCCCCCTCTGTCGCCTCCGGTCAGCCCAGAGTGGACACTGCTCCGGTCCAGCACCTCTGTTGCAGCTGAAGTGGAGGTTTGGTTCGATGACCGCTGTAAAGCCCCGACTCCCAGATCCAGTGTTGCCCCGATAGCACTTACCATATGCACGCGGGGTCCCTCCAGTGTATGACTGCGTCGTGGGGGGTGGCCCTGGCCTGGTGGACACAGCAGAGCGGGTGCCCCTGCCTATTGTGCGGAGCGGCCGGGAGAGCGCCCAGTGCTGCCCCAGGGCCCATGAGGGAGAAAGGGGCCTGAGGTCAAGGCGGGGAGACGTCTGTGTGATTGAGGGAGGGGACAGGTGAGACCCCAGCCCTAGGCTTTCCTGCTGGGAGGCAGGAAGAGGGAAGCCGGGGGACTGCAGGCAGCATGGGAGAGGTGAGGGGGTCAGGCCAGGCCGCTGGGTGGGCTGGGCCTCTGCTGACCTGAGGGCAGAGCTTGAGGGAACCCTGGGCAGGGGAGGGGCAGGGGATGCGCCACGGGTCCCCAGACCAAGGGCGATGGCCAGCATGGGTCAGGCCCCTTCCCGCAGGCCAGAGGGGAGGGACGCCTGCGCACACGGGCCACCTCTGTGCCACATCGCACAGCCCCGCCTTCCCCGTGTACGTGAAACCCTGTGGCGCTTGTCTCTGAGGGACTGACTTCCCTTAGCGTCGCCCTGTCCCGGGCCGTCCGCACTGTCGCAGGTGGCAAGGTTTTGCTCTTTACGGCTGAGAAGCAGCCGCCTCTGCCCGCTGGTGTGTTGGGCACTTGGGCTGCCTCCGTAGCTTGACTATTGTAAACACCGCAGTGAGCACAGGGTGCCTGTATCTTTCCAAATTAGTGTTTCGGGTTTCTTTGGATAAATTCCCAGAAGTGGGGTCGCTGGGTCTCCATGTTTACTTTTTTGCGGACCCTCTCCACTGCGTCCCACCGCGGCCGCCCCAGGCGGCATCCCACCTGCCCTGCGCGCGGGTCCCCTTCCCCACACCCTCCCGGCACCTGTCGTCTGTTGGTTTATTGATGGAGCCATTCTGACAGGCGGGCGGTGAGACCTCATTGTATCACTTTGCGTGTCTCTGATCAGTGACGCTGAGCTCAGGTGTCAGGTGGGGGCGGCTCTGGGGGGCCCAGGAAGCCGTGGGGCAGGGCAGGGCCCCTCTCCCAGCATGGTTTTGGTGGGAGATGCCTGTCCCCACCCCACTCCCAGGCCGACTCCCGGCTGTGTCCCAGGCGAGGTTGAAGTGAGGCCCGCATGTGAGCGTGGCCCTGGGGGACGGCCTGGCTGGGGGTGCACCCGTGGAGGCCCTGTGCTCCAGGAACCGCCAGAAGCAATGCGGAGGCCTCCAGGGCCCGTGTGCACATAGGGGTGCGGGAAGGGAGCCAGTGACTCTTGGGCCATTGCTGTGCCCAGGACCTCCTGGCAGGCCTGGGGTGCCAAGTCCCCAAGAAGCCATTTTAGGGGGATCCCTGTGCCTTCCAGCTTGGCCCAGGACAAGACTGGGAGCAGGTCCCTGTCCCGGTCCTCAGTCCACTCCCAAAGGACGTCGACTGCAGGGGCAGGTCCGGACAGTGAGAAGGGCCACTGGGGAGACCCAGCCGCCCCTCCCAGCAGCCCACCGTGCCGGCTGGGGACACGCGTCCCCGGGGGTTAGGCCTGCCCCAGGGTTGGACCTGCCCGGGAGTCCTGTCCTGGGGATGGGCCCACGCGCCTCTTCAGGAGGTTCCGACCCCCTGGCCGTGGGCAAGGAGACCCCTTATAATCAGTTGGGGCGAAGCGGGCGTACAGTCCTTAGTTCATCAGAGCCTGATGAGAAGGTCCTGAGGTGGCAGAAGCCCGGAGACTGCCCAGCGCCAGCCCCTGCTGTGCCTGCCTGTGCCCTCGGGCCACTGGGGTGGTGGGGGGGGGGGGGCGCATCTGGGCAGGACCGAGAGGGAGAGAGCGGGGGACCCATGAGGCTGGCTGGGCACGCACGGCAGGGCCGGGCTGCCAGCTCCTACAGCCATGGCCTGAGGGTTTCCTGCGCCGGGCAAGGGGGTATCGGGTGACCGTGACAATGACCTGGAGCCACGGGTCCCTGGAGTGAAGGGTAGAACCAGGGGCTTGCACGTGGCGCATGGACAGAGTGTGTGTGGAGCCCTCTCTGTGACGGGAGCGCTCACCCGGGGCCAGCGGGAGGTCACCGGTGAGCTGGGTCACCTGGGCGCGGCTCAGCCTCTCTGTGCCCCCGCTGGGGTGGGTCTGGGGGCACAAGTGGCATCCTGCGGGACACCCCACGGCCCCGTCTGGCCTGCCCACGCGGCGCTGGCCGGCAGGGCAGAAAGGGCAGAGCCGGCGGAGCCTCGCGGTGGCACCCTCAGACTCAGGCCACCCGAGGGTGCGGCCCCCCCAGGGCCCCCCTCCTGCCGGCCGCCCGTCCGTACCTGCTTGCTGCCCTCCTTGGAAACCGGCCACTTGTCACTGAGCTGCTCCGGGGCCACGGGGCGCTCGGGGACAGCGGCTTTTCTGTGGCCGCCCCGAGCCTGCTTCTCCGCCGCCCTGCAGGGAGGGAGGAGAGCAGCGCCCCCTGAGAACCCGCCACACAGCCCGTCCTGTCTCCAGAGGCGCCCGTCCCGTCGCGGCCACCGCCTCTGCCTCCCACACGGGCTATGAGGACCTCTCCCCTTCGTCTCAGCCGCAGTCTCTGGCTGGGGGTGGCCCCGCCACAGGCCCGCACCCTGCCCCAGGTCACAGCGGGGTGGACAGGGGCGTGGACTCGGCTCAGAGCACGTACGTCCAGTGCCGGGTGCACCCAGCTCACTGTCAGACCTCACGGCGAGTTCACCCCTTCACACAGGGGCAAGTGGGCTCCCCGCGGGTCTAACGGAGCCCTCCCCGCGAACAGCCTCCGTCAGGAGAGTATTCCAGAAAAGGGCACTTCAGGGCAGAGAGCTGTTCAGGACGCCCCCCCCCCCCCGTCTCAGCAGCCAGCACCCCCCCACCCCCGTTGTCCAGAGCACCCACCTCTGCTCTCGGAAATAGGGGTGCTGCAGGGCCTGGTGGGCACTGATTCTCTCGTCGGGATCATAGGCCACCATTGCGTGCAGGAGGGAGAGGCATTGCGGGGACAGATTGGCTGTCAGGAGAGGAATTCCTGATCCCTTTTTAAAAGGAAAATCAAAACTCATAGCTCTCGACCTGTATTGAAAGCCCAATGACAACAGACGATCACGCCATCACTTCGAGCACGTGGCCCGTTCTCGTCACGACTACAGGGACCTGCGCTGGGGTGACGGCCTGCGACCTAGAGGGGCCCGAGTACACGGGGCCAACCCAGAAGGCGCCACACAGAGTGGCCCCCGAGGGAACTGGGGACTTTGGGGGACAACGTCGGGTCAGTGCGGTTCGTCACTAGCTGATGGGGCGGCTGGGCCGCGGGCAGGTGGTGTGTGGGGAATCTCTGTACTTTCCCCTCAGCTTTGCTGTGAACCTAAAACTGCTCTGAAAAATAAAGTCTTCTTTTTAAAGAAGGGTGGTGGTGGTGGAACCTGTCATCTACAAACGGAAGAAAGGCACCCGGAGAGGAGGCTCTTAGCCATCCCCAGCCCTTCGCCTCAAACAGATGCTCAGAACAGGGCGGGGGACAGTGGCCGGATCCTCGTGGGTCTGCACAGGGCAGGGTGCGCAAAGGCTGTTGTGAGGCCAGTGCCGTGGAGCCTGGGCAGAGGGGCCTGTGGGCTGCGAGGGCAACAGCCTCCCTAGACCTCAGTGTGCCCACTGGCGCCCCCCGGCCTGGCCGGCAGGGCGCCGGAAGCTCGGGAGCAGAGGGCTCAGGCAGGGTCCCGTGGGCGGGTGGGCGCCCCCCCCCCCCCCGGTGCCTTCCTCCCCCTCCACTGTCCTTCCTGCCTCTGTCCGCACCCCCGCCAGGCTGCCCTGCAGGGCGAGCGTCCACCCCTGCTGGCCGAGCCTGGCGGCTGCCTCCTCTGGGCCTTTGCGGAGCCAGGAGCCTCTGGTGGGCCCGGCCGTGCCCGACGCTCGCGCCCCCCCCCACGCAGTGGTGCTCGCGCTGGCTTCGCAGGGAGAACCCACAGCAGCCTCGGGGGCAGGCTGGGCTGTGGTCATGCTGTCAAACCTCACAGCAGCCTTTTGAGTCATCGGCTTCTGCAGGGGGCACGTGGAGGGGTCCACCCCCAAATCTGCATCTCCCGCGACTGGCACGGCTCAGCCACAGCCCCACCGCCCACCTGCGCCCAGCCCCAGGTGCCGGCGCTGGGGACCCCGCGCCCGGGAGCCAGCTGCTCCCACGGCTAATAAAAGGGAGCGAACGCAGAGCCGGGTGCCCTCTGGCCCCGCCGTGAGTCATCACGAGGTGTGATATTTCCAACGCATGAGCTCCATGTCCAAGGGCGCGGCCGGCCCTCCGCCCCAGACGGCTGGCGCCCCGGCGGCTGTATTTTGGTGACCAAACCGTTTTAGCCTGTGGACCATGTCACTTCCAAGTGCTCGCTCCACACTGGCCTGGCTCACGTCCACCTTCTCCCGCTCCCGTCCCTGCCTGCGAGCTGTCGACCCCTGGAGACCGGACCTCTGTGGACCCCCCTGAGCCCGGTGCCAGGCCCAGCAGCAGTCCCATTCCCGTCGCCCTGGGAGGCCGGACTCACGGTGCCTAGAGGACGGCAAGGGGGCCGCACCCCGAGAGGTCCCACAGCCGGTGCAAAGACCAGGACCCCGCTCCAGCTCGGTAGCCCGGGGCACGGCGGGGACTGCGGTGCTCTCAAGACGGTGGGGCTGTCGCTTGTTAGACTGGGCCTGCTTGCCAGCCCCGAGTGGGACAGGGCCCCGGGGTGGCCAGATCCCACCCTTCCTCATCGCCGCTGCAGCTCAGCTCCAGGATGTCGGTCCGCTGTTGCGTCACTGTGTGGCTCGTGCCATGCGGCGGAGCCCCCCGCGCTGAGTTGCGGGCCTATTCCTGTCTCAACACCTGCCGGGGGCCAGGTGGAGTGGGCTCGGGGACAAGGCCCCAGCTATTCTTAGCACCTTCAGCTCCAAGGCTGCTGCACACACGCGTGCCAGCCTCGGCCCCAGAGCCCTCCCCTCCCTGCTGCGTCCGTCAGCGTCCGGCGGGGCCTGGAGGACAGGCTTCGGAGTCCCCTGCGGGCTCCGCTCCTCCTGTGGCAGAAACGGGCCCTGCCCTCCCGGCTCCCCGCGCCAGCTGGCGACCGGGCCCTGCCTCGGCCTGCGCCGGGCCACTCTGAGGGGCTGCCCTGGCGACAAGTCCTAACCCCGGAGTCAGCGCGATGAAAAGGGGGCCCTGCGCGCGAGCCACGTGTCCCACGCCACCACCATTGCCACCAGCAGCGCCCCACGTGGTGCCCAGCTGCAAGAGACACGAGGAGCCTGTGTGGGGACAACAGCTCGTGTCACCTGTTTTGCATTTGTTCCTTAACGCATTAGTGCCTGAGCATGTCACCATTTGTGGAGACAACCCAGCAGCATCTTGCAGGCGCGAATCCCAGGGGAGGGGAGCACCTGGGTGTGTGGCCGCCCGTCAGTGCCTGTCCCCAAAGCCTCAGGCGGTGCCTGCGAGGACAGGGTCCCCCCATCTCTGTGCTCAGTTTTCTGAATGTCCGGCCTGGCGGGAGCCGCCATCTCTGCGCTCCACTCACCTGCCTGCCCATGGATCTTCCTGGCTAACGGCTCTGTTTTCCCAGAGCAGGTGGGGCAGGGCCGTCCCCCTGTCCTTCATTCCACGACAGCCAGGCCCTGGCAGAACGTTCTGGGCTTTGCTTGAATTAGCCAGAAAACCGCAGGGAGCGAGGTTGGAGCTGTGTATTTGTGGCTGTGCAAGCCCAGGATCAACAAATAATAACCAGCAAATCAACAAAAATTACACCAACAACCCACAAGTAGTATCACACCGGGAATCCCGAGCAATAGGAGCACGATTCTGCATTTGGGCGCGTCTCAGCCCCTTCGTGTCCCGCCCCCCGAGTTTGCTGGGTGCCTCCCTGTGCAGGGCCTGGGGCCTGGCCCCTGGGGCCCAGCCCCGGCTCTGCGGGGTCAGTCCTCAAACCTCCTGAGGACACTGTGCGGTCTGTTTTTTATTCCACTTTCCAGATGAAGTTGGAGCTCAGGGAGGTCGCGGCCCCATCCAAGTGCCACGAAAGCAGAGGGTGAGAAAGAGGCTGGGTGTAGGCCCCGGCCGGTGTGGTTCAGTGGTTGGAGTGTCAGCCTGCCGACCAAAGGGTTGTGGGTTCAATTCCTGGGCCTGGTCGGGGCACTTGGAGGAGGCAACCGATGTGTCCCTGTCACATTGATGTTTTTCTCTCTCTCTCTCCCTCTTCCTCTCCCTGCTCTTTTCCACTCTCAAAAATTAATGGAAAAAATATCCCTGGGTGGGGATTAGCAAAAAAAAAAAAGCAGCAGCTGGTGGGGGCAGTTCACCTGGGAGAAGGACTGTTGCTGGCAGAGTGAGGGCTCCGGTCACCTCTGTGGGCACCGGGAGTACAGTCCTGGGTGGGGGGGCCTGGAAATCGTCCAGCCTGCACCTCAGGACAGCCGATCAGGCGGAGGGAGGCTGGGTGTTATCCACAGACTCAGCTCCAGCTGGCTGAGGGCTGCCTCCGAGGGTGACGACACCCCACTCTCCCTGCCGGGTGCAGGCCGGGGGCCTTTCTGCTTCAGAGGAACCCGTGACCCCTGGGGCTGGGACGACTCCTCGGCTGGGGTGTGCCTGACACAGGGCCTGGCCTTGTCCATGGCTGTGCAGAAATTGGGGTGCAGGACAGGGACACCCGGAGAGCAGTTCCGGCCACATGGCCGTGGGAAAGGCGATGATGGTGATGAGAAGGTTTGTCCCTACAAAATGCCCCCCAGACTTAAGGTCAACAAAACCCTTCATTTTCAGCCGCAGCAAATGTGCTGCAGGAGCCCAGACGGGCTGCAAGGGGCCACCCTGAGACCAAGTGTCCAACCGTGGGAACGAGGAAGGGTCACAGAGCCACGGGAAAGGGGCCCGACACCCCAGTGCACCTCTCGGGGGCCTGGATGGAGGGAGAGTTGAGGCCGTGGGATCAGGGCTTGGGTGGGACTCTGAGCAAGTTCCAGGGTCGTCAGAGCCACGCCTGCAGCCGGGTCCGTCCAAGCGTCGGCGTTTTCTCCGATCTTAAGTTGTGTGTGTCCCAGACCTGGCTCTGCCCCTTCCCCACAGCCCTCCCTCAGGACCTCCTGGCCCCTCCCGGAGCCCACCCTGCCTACCCCCCTGGAGGTTCTGGCCCCCACACTCTAGAAAAACGGTTTTTCAAGGGCTCTGGACCCCCCATTGGCAGGTCCCTTCGTGCATCCAGAAGAGTGGTGGTAACACACTCACTCGTGAGACCTGCCCTTTCCTGAGCGCAGGCCCGAGATGTCCGCGTGGAGACCGACGCCTTCCTCCATGTCTGCCTTGTGGGGAGCGCAGCGGTGCACCCCGGGCCGCCCTGCAGGGACACTGGCTCTCATCCCACCGTCTCAGAAGCCTCTGATGCAGCCGCTCTTCTAACAGTGCAGTTTGGGTCATGGCAGCACCCTGATGGGTCCCTCCGTCACCCTCAGAAGATCCTCCAGGTCCCCTCCGCAGCCTCGGGCCCTGCCTCCTCGGGCCTCCTCTGGGACTCCCCTCCTCACGGCTCACCTCGAAACGCCCCCCTGGGCTTTCCTGTCCCGTGTGTGTGTTTTAATCCTTACCTGAGGATATTTTTTTTCTATTTCTTTTTCAGACAGAGTGGAAGGGGGGGGAGAGGGAGAGAGAGAGAGAGAGAGACATCGATTCATTGCCTCCTGCATGCGCCCCAACCAGGGCCAGGGATCAAGCCTGCAATCTGCCCCTGGCCGGACTCGAACTGGGGACCCTTCAGTCCACGGGCAGACGCTCTAACCACTGAGCGACCGGCGGGGGCCCACGTGTGGTTTATATTTGCTCGTGAGACAGTGTAGTTAGGCCTCCTGCCTGCTGTGCTGCAGGGGCCCCATATGCGGATCGCTGGTCTGGTCCCACCTGCTCCGGGCCTGTCCCCTGGAGGCCCTGGGAGGAAAATGATTGAAAAGCTGCTCTCCTCCTGGAAACTCGATTCTCTGCTGTTTCCTGTCACCTGCTTGTGCCTGGCCCTTCTCCCACAGCCCTCAGCTTCTCCTTCTGGGTCCCCGTCTCAGTGGGTGGCACCACCACCCACCCGGCCACCCAAACCCCAACCCTGGGCATCACCGGTTCACCGTCCTCTCTTCTCAGCTCCCAGCCCCCCAGCCCAGTCTGTTCTGCTTCCATCGCCCACCTGTACCCACCACACCGAATGGATGTTGGCTGTGTCTCCGCTACAGTGAAGCCGCTTGACGGGAGGGGCCACGTCTTACTCCCCCCCACAGCCCTCTCTCCCCCCCACCCCCCGGTGGCTGGGGCAGCCCTGGCCCACAGCTGGCCCTCTGTTCATGGCTCAGCTCCACTCAGGCGTTTGGCCGGCTGTGGTTGCCCACGGGAGCCACTCTGTGTTCTGCAGCAGGGTGACACCAGTGCTGGTTTCTCAAGGGCTGAGTGTGGCTGTGGAGGTGCTGGGAGGTCAGGCCGGCAGCCCTTGATTTGCTAGAATGATTCCCGGCCCAGCACCATTGGGTCAGTGAGATTCGCAAAAAGTCCAACACTGGGCCCACCTGGTGTCCTGGCTGGCACCCAGTAGGACATCAATGCATGCAGCCGAGCAGCACCCGGGCTGAGCACCTCCCCGTGCAGAGTGCACGAGGCTCTTGTAAGGAAACGAGAGAGAGAGATGTGGATGTGAGAGACATGTCGATTCGTTGCCTCCTGCACACGCCCCGACCTGCATATGGTGGACCTGGACCTCGGGTGAATGGGAGGGATACACACCGGGCCCAGAACGTCAGTGGACGGACACTGAATTGGTCCAGCTTGCCCAGCTCACCCTCCCTCTGCTTCCTGCCATGGCAGCCTCACCCCACAGGACACCTTCACTTTTTTCTTTTACCCTCATTGGGGAGCGAGGATATTTTTTCCATTGATTTTGAGAGAAAGGAAGGGGGGGAGAAACACCGAGAAACATCGATGCGAGAGACATGTCGATTGGTCACCTCCCACACTCACCCCGACCGGGGGTGGGGATCAAACCTGCAACCCAGGTACGTGCCCCTGGCCAGGAATTGAACCAGCGCTCCTCTGGCATGCAGAGTGATGCTCTCACCACTGAGCCATGCCGGCCAGGGCAGGGCACCTCCACTCTTGTCACGAGAGAGCAACGGCCATGAAGGGACCCACTCAGAGGGCCCAGTGCCCAGAGAGGCCGGCAGGACGTCCCACAGACACAAGCTGGCCGAGCCCTGCTCCAAGTTCTGGCTTTTGGAGGTGATGAGCTCACCGTCGTCCGGCGCGGCTGAACTCCACGTCCTAAGTATAGATAAGATCGCGTTCTTGGAATACACATAAACCCTTATTTTGGGATTGGCCAATTGGTGTCAACATCTGATGCTGCATTTCTTTTTTTTCCTGTGTGTCTTCAGGACAGTGGTATATTGGGAAGGTCCGTAACCTGGCCAGTGTCACCGAACAGCAGTGGCCTGAGAGGAGAAAACGGACTTTGAAGGCTCAGCACTTGTAGGCCGATTCCTCTGGTGACAGCACAGAAAGGAGGAGGTGGCCCGGAGAAGTTGCTCGAGGACACACAGAGCCAAACGCGCCTTTCCGTTTATTTTGATAGGTGGAATTTCGTTTTAATTATTTAAGAGAAAACTTCATGAGATATTTTCAGAGAAATGAGAGCTTAATAAACCGAGCTCTCGCTCCAGCCCTCAGCTATTGAATCTTTATAAACCCCGCCAGAAGCTTGGCGAGGAGGCTGGGTTTGGAGGGTCACGGACTTTGGGGTTAGCGAGCAGAAGGTGGTGGCTTGACTGTGGTCGTGCCTCATTTTCCCATCTGGGGCCTCAAGGTCAAGGGCCAGGGCTGCTCCCTGGGTGAGGCTGTGGGAGGAGGCAATTCTGATCGTGACGACTGGTAACGGGGAGTCCGAGGCAGAGGTGGAACCAGCGGCCGGCATCAGTGAGGAGACCTGGAAACTGTCTTCCTCGAGCTCGCTGACCCTCGCCCTTGCTCAGGTTAACTCCGCTGGAAAACTGGGGAATTTCAGCCCCTCAGGGGAGAGGCTGAGTTTATTTTCATTACCCCAAAGTAAGCGATGCGTGTCCTGGCTGCACACGTCACCAGGGCCTTTTTTCCGCTCCCCTGATTCTCTCCTTCCTCCTCTGAGGTGCTCAGGCTCCTGGACATTGAGGGGAGCCCCGGGTCCGAGGACTCAGCAGGCCTCGGGCCGCGACGCTGCTTCGTGCTGGGAAGGAGCGCCCGGCGAGGGCCTTGTGGGTCCTTCTCTGCGGTTCCCTGTCCTCACCTCAGTGCCTCCCATCCCCGAGCTCCGCCGCCCCTGCACCCCCACATCGCTCTTGGGTCTCCCCAGGACGTTACAGGAGCCCCAAACTGCACAGGCCCAAGCGCATCGCGGTCTTTTCTCCCCAGGCCCACTCTCCTGGTGCCTCCCGCCCCGCCCGAGCCAGGGCCCTGGCAGCCCCAGCCTCCGCTCTGCCTTCTCCCTCCCGCATGCCCAGTTGGTCACGAAAGCCTGCGGGTGACAGAGCCCAAGCCCACCGCCCGTCAGTCCCAACCTCCCACCTGCAGCTCTGACCCCTGCTTGGACCCTCGGCACCTCTGTCCTGCGGTCGGTCGCAGCCGCTGCCCACTCTGCCCACGGCTGCCTCGGTCCTCACTCTGCCTGCGGTTCCCCCCTAAACAGGAGCCCAGCGTCCTGTCACCCCTCCCCGCCCCCAGCAGCCCACGCCTGGGGCCCACGGAGAGGATTCAGACCTGCTCCCGCCACAGCTAGGGGTGGCCGCTGAGGGTCCCTGTTGCCCTCCCGGGTCCTGAGTGCGGGACACCCTGGTGTCTCTTTGCTCCTGCCCGTCTCGGGTTCGCTGCCTAAAGACTGCTCTGGTCCCCCTGCCCAGTCGTCTCCAACAGCAGCTCGACCGCTGCCTCCTTTGTGGAGCTTTAGGGACTCAGTGAATGAATGATCCAGGAGAGGGAGAAGTGGCCCTGTGTTCCACCTGCCATCGCCCAGGAATCCTGGCACATCTGAGATAAGGGGGACGCGGGAATCCTGTGGACCTGTCCCCTGACAGTGGAAAAACTGAGGTACCGGGGGAACCAGCCCCCCACCTCCTGGCTTCCAGGCCAGGCCACAGTCTGCAAGACTGCAGGCCTTATCAGAGCCTTCACCGGCAGCTCCTCCCAGAGGGGCCGAGCTGAGGCCCTGGCTCCCACCTCTTGGGGGTACCTCTGAGCACGGCGTCGGCGGGTCCTGACCCCCTCTCCTGCTGGAGAAGGTTCCCCAAGGGCGCATTCGGGGGGGGGGGCAGGTCCCGCCCCAGCCGGGCGCCTTTCTTCTTGGGCAGGCCGCTCCCGGGGGAGAGGACACCGAGGGGCCGGGGGACAGGCGTGTTCCCCGGGGAGGGCCCGGGCCGCGCTAGCGACCTGCTTGGAGCCGCGCCCGCCGGAGCCCTCGCCCGCGGTCGCCGGACGCCCGCAGGCGCCAGTCGGGGCGCCCGAGCCACTGGCTCAAAGGGAAGAAAAGCAACGGCCTTCCCGAGACGGGCAGCGCCGGGCCGTCCCGTCGGCGAGTCCCGCACGGCTGCGGGGGGTGGACACGAGCTGGGGCGTCGCGGCCCCGCCGGCGCGGGAGACAGGAGGCCCGCTCTGCCTCTCTCCACGTGACCCTCTGAGAAGCCTTCCCAGCATGCCTAGCCAGCCTCTCACACGTCATTGGCCAGGCGTGGTCACATGCCCCGTGCTGAGCCAATCATGGGCTAGGAGAACCATTGGCTTAGCCAATCAGAGCCTCTCCATGAGGCTTATGGGGCGGGGCCTGGGTGAAGGCGCGAAGCTGGGTTCTCTCCGCGAGGGAGCTCGGGCGGCCGTGGGCCGCGGGACCCTCCGGCTGTCACCGGGCCCCCGGGCTGTCGCCAAGGCCGCTTCTAATTCGTGGCCAGACCCTCAGGGGTCGCCGTGTTCAGCCAGGGCCTGGGCCCGTCTGAGGTCCCTGTGAGAGGAGAAGGCTACTTTCTAGAACTTTCTAGGAACTGGGAGGCGGCGTCTCCGCCCTGGACGTCCACCGAGTGCTGCCCAGGGCCGCCCGTGTCCATGTCCGTGTCCGTGTCCGTGTCCGTGTCCGAGGTGCTGGTCCAGCGAGGGCGGAGCGCGAGCGAGCCGGCGGCCGCCCGTCACGCCTCCGAGGGGCCTGCATGGCGGGCGGGCGCCGCCTCCAGGAAGGCCTCGGGGCCTCGGCCCTCACGCGGGGACCGAGACGGCGCTCTCACCAGGGGCGGCCCCCCGAGGACCTCCTTTAGCCCTCGCACCTGCTCTGGAGTCGTGGCGGGTCCGGAGGCCGAGGTGAGTGAGCCCCACAGCCGGGAAGCGGGGGCCGGGGTTCCCACCAGAGCTGGGGCGCCGCCTGCACCGCCCAGCGACAGCCCCTTTGAAAACTGAGCGTAACCCGCGTGCGCCCAGCTCCGCGGTCCCGAAGGCTACCGACCACCCGGTGGTGGGTACACTCGCGAAGTTGCACAACCGCCACCACAGCCACTTTTAGAAGCAGCTCATTACCCCAGAGAGAAACCGCACGCCCTTCGTGGTCACCGATTTCCCGCCCTCCAGCCCCAGCGACCACGGACCCGCGGCCTGCCCCGGGCCGGCCTGTTCTCAGCATTTTTCATAGCGGGGCCCAGCAGCCTGGTCCCTCGGTGGGCCGCTCCCCGGGGGGCGCTCTTGGGGCTCCCCCGCGTCCTAGGGTCCGCCCTGGGCTCGCCTCCTGCCCAGGGGTGGTCGCTGCCCGGACGGACCTGGTCGTGTGTCTCCGTCCATCAGGGGGAAGGGGAGCTGGCTAGTTTCCACCCTGCGGCTGTTAGTGACCACGCGTGGCCGTGGTATGTGTCCGTGTGCTCAGGTGTTTTCCTTCCTCTGGGGTCGATTCCCAGGAGCAGAGTCTCCGGCCCAGGGTGCTCGTCACAAGGCGAAAACACACGCCTGTGTAAGGGGTCCGCGTGCGGGGCTCGTGTTCCCAGCCCCGGAGCAGGAGTGGGGAGGTTGTGGGCCCGGCGGTGCTGTGTGGTGACTGTAGGGCCCTGGCCACAGGTCTGGTGGCTGTAGGGCCCTGGCCGCAGGTCAGCTGCTGGCGCTGGCATTGGCGGGCAGCCCTGAGAGGCACCTGCATGCCCACTTGCTCCCTGGGGAAGGAGCCCATGGTTTCTCTGACATTGTGCTGGGGAGAGAGGACGGTGCCCACACGCAGAGGGCCTGGAAGGCTTTGCCCCGGCTTCGGCTCCCTGACCAGGTCCTTTGCTCCTCACAGGCGGGAGGACGCTGGCCGCCGGCGGTAGTCGCCAATTCTTCATTTGCAGACACCGCTTTACTCCATGGTATCCACTTAGACTGGAAAGTAGGCCTTAGCTAATTCTAATAAAATAGCCACGCAAAGCTCAGCCAGGAATTTAATTGTATTTACTAAATAGCTAATAAATATTTACGACGCGCCCAGTGCTCCATAAAATTGAAGACTTCACCTCTGCATGCTTTCTTGGCCGAGAGGCAGGGCTCGGGGAGGGAGGGACAGAGACAGGCTAGGAAGGAAAGGAGGACGGTCCCGCCTGTCTCCTCCTTGGAGCGTCACCGTCACCGTGGGCCTTCATCTGGGTTTCCTGTAATGAAATCCGATCCCTCACCAGTACCTTTGATCTGAGCTTGATCATTTTATTCAGAAAGCAGGCTCTTACAAGGGTTCGTTTTAATTGTAATTCCAAACCAGATCTCATTGATTATGCATGGGAAGCTTACAAAATTTTCCACTGAGATGATTTTTTAACCAGTTGAAAACTTAGCGGTTTTGTAATTTTTGAATTGTAGATTTTCACCTCGCTGTCTTGGTCTCAGAGGTCCATTGCTGGGCTGGGTCTTTTTAAATCTGAAACCTGCCATAGGCTGAGTCCTCGAACAAAGATACGTACCCTGACATTTTAAAAAAATTTAATGGAAAATCACTAAATCCCTTCAAATGCGACACTGAAATGTAGTTACAGCTCTTTCCTCATGCCCAGCGAGAGTTTACTCATAGCAAAGTCTTAACGTTTAATATTGAAATCTTTATCCAAGAGACCCCAAAAGCGCTGTGCAAGGGACAGCTTGGCATTTCCAAACCTGCCGACATAGCTCCTTGGCACTAATTTGAGGATGTGGCAACTGGAAAGATGACCCTGTGACCCTGACTTTTACCCCAGCCCAAAGTTGGGGGCCTTAGAGGTCAGAGCCCCAACGGCAAAAAGTATGAACTTAGGAGTGGAGCACTGCTCTGGGAATTCCTCAGGGCTGGTTCCCTTTTGCCTCCAGGATCCTCAGGAGCCCCAGAGCTTCTAATGGAGCCAAAGTTCTCATTTATGGGTTGGGGAACTCTGGCTGTTCAGGGAATAGTCTTGGTGGATGGCTCTGCAGGTCTGTGAGGAGCATGCCAGAGGGGCAGAGGGCCAAGGGCCAGACCCATGAAAAAGTCCCTCTTTTTCTCTATTGATACAATTATAGAGGGTTAGCAGGCCTTTAGGGCCACTAGATTTCCATAGTGGACACTGTTGGTGCCTGTATGAGTTAGCTTTGCTGTGTAACAAACAAACCAGAAACTTCGTGACTTAAAATAACCATCATTTATTGGCCTGTGGTTCTGTGAGTTGGCAGTTTGGGCTGGGCTCATTGGCTGGTTCTGCTGGTCTCATGGGGCTCACTCATGTGGCTCAGCGAGGGCTGGGTGAATTAGGACGGCCCAATACATGTTTCTGGCAGGTGAAGGCTCTTGGCTGAAATGCCTTGGCTCTCTTCCATGTGGCCCCTTTGGAGGGTAACTTGAGCTTGTTCCTGTGGTCTCAGGCACCAAGTACTGCAAGAGAGTGTCATCGCCAATGCAGGAGCCTCTGCAGCTTCCTGTTTGCCAATGTCCCATTGGCCAAAGCAAGTCACATGACCAAGTCCAGATTCAAGGAATAGGGAATAGACTCTTTTAAAAGAATTTTTATTAAAATGCAGTTGTCATATACTATTATATTGGTTTCAGGTGTACAACATAGTGATTAGACATAACTTATGAAGTGATCACCCCAATAAATCTAGTACCTCACTGACACTGTACCTAGTTATCACAATATTATTGACTGTATTCCCTATGATGTACTTTCCATTCCCATGACTGATTTTATAACTGACAATTTATACTTCTTAATCCCTTCACCTTGTACACACAGTCCCCCAACCCTCCCACCCCTCTGGCAACCATCAGTCTGTTCTCTGCATCTGTAAGTCTGTTTTGTTTGTTCATTTATTTTGTTTTTGAGATTCCACATGATCGAAATCGCCTAGACTGCCCTCAGTGTAGGACAAAGGGCATGGGTGCAGGGGTGGAGGACTTGTGGTCATTCTGCATCTACACCAGCCCCCGCCCAGGCCACCTCTACAGGGCTGGTAGACCCATTCCCCAGCCGCTGTGAGTGTTGGCTGTGAACAGCTCCCAGCTGCCTTCTCCGGAGATTGGTCTCCGCTGATGGGAGCCATGCACCCCAGCCTATGTTCTTCCTCTCTGCTGGTCGCAGGTCAGGTGGTGGGGGCTCGGAGCCAATGGCTGACTGATTTGAGGGTACAAAAGGCTGGCCCCTTTATGCAAGGTAAGGGCAACTCTGGTGTGATCTGTGCTCCGGAGCCCACTGGGCACCAGTCTGGGGCTAGACTTGACTTGAGCCCACACCCTTGCTCGGTTCTTTCCTCCCTCGGACTGCTTCCCTCCCACCCTCATAGGTTTTTATGGAAATTGTACCCTTAACAGACCACATGCCTCCAAGTCCCTCTCAGGCTCTGCTTCTGAGAAACTCAGCAGTGGAGATTGTATTTTCCCAGGGTGGCCCAATGACGCTTTCATGTGCCACATGCTTCTCTCCAGTGTGCCCTGGACACTCCTCCTATTGAGGGGTGGGGTCTGGGCCCCCTCCCCTTGAATCTGGGAAGGCTGGTGACTTAGTTGTAGAGAATGGCAAAAGTGACCCTCTGTGACATCCAGTGGAAGGCTACCAGAGGCAGTACAGCTCCTGCCGTGTTGATGGGACACCTGCTCTTGAAAGCCCCAGCCCGCCTGGGAGCCGAGGCTGCCATGCTGTGAGGAAGCCCAAACCTGCCATCTGGAGAGATGCCCGGCCAGCCCCATGCTGTTCCCATCTCACCATTGTCTGACTGCACCTGGGGGGGAGACCCTACCCAGCTAACCCTCTCCTGGATTCCCGATCCGCGGAAACCTTAAGCAATGAGAAGATGCTTGCTGCTGTCTAAGCCAGTCCCTCAGTTTGGTCTGATTTGTTGTGCAGTGATAGAGATTGTATACTGATTTTAGACAATGTCTGTCTCCCTGTTATCATGAGGAATACAGATGAGGAGGGGCTTCCTGAGTTCGTGGGACACTGTCCAAACTGCTGGTCCTCAGTTGTCACTGTGCACAGGTTAATTCTGTGCATGTGTGTGTGTGCGCGTGTGTGTGTGCATGTGTGTGTGTGCGTGTCTGCCCACCCTATTAGTCTCATTTCTCTTTCTGCCCCTGGAGCCTCTCAACGTGCCTGGCTCACAGCTGTGTCAATGAAAGTGAAAGTTCCTACACATCAGGAGCTCATGCCATCAGCCAGACAAATGATCCTGGTTGTCCAGCAAGTCCTTCTGCCCCTTAAACCCCCCTTCTAGTGGAGAATCCAGAAGAGAAACTTTCAGGACTGGGGTGCCTCTGTGGTTCCCCACTGGTGAGGACAGCTGGGTTGGTCACAGGTCTTTCTTCTCCGTTGGAAACTCTGAAAATATGCCCATTTCCAAAGGAACCAAAATTCGTGTGGGCTCCCTCTGAGACTACTGTCTGCTGGAGTAGGTCCCCCTTCCTGGGAGTGGGACTGTGCAAGAAGAGCCAGAGTCCTCAAGGACCAGGAGGGTGAGGAAGGGCCAGGAAGGAGCCAGTTCCTGGGTCAGAGCTCCGGGGTTAAGATGCAGCTCAGAGGTGCTGGCACCCATTCCCAGTCCACAGAGGCTGCCTACTCCTCAGCCGTGGCTGAACAGCTGGGCCTGGGGGACAAGCAGGAGTGAGAGAGTTACATACTTTGTCACCCAGGAGCTAAGGATGATGGTGGGGAGGAATGGTGGGGGGAGAATGGTTGTCAGAGGAAAGATGTGGGAGGAATGGTGAGTGGTAGAGAATGGCAGGCATGTGGGGAACCGGGGGATTGTTGGGAGAACGGGGTGGTGGGGGGTGGTGAGGGCATGACGGGGAGAGAATGGTTCCCAGGAAGGATGGGGGTTGCTGGGCAGCATGGTGAGGAGCAATGTGGGTGGTGATAAGGGCTGGAGGATAGTGGGTAGCAAGGAATGGCTTAGGGAAAATACCAGCATTTTTAAAGGATCTTGACTTTGATGCATGTAGCTAAATGATGCTCCTGGGTTTTGCCTAACTACAAAAGGTATTAGGAAGTGTGTGTATAGTCTGTCTTGTTTTTCTGGGCAAACGTCAGAGCTTCTATTGCATTATTAGGGTTTAAGGTCTTTTGATAACCCAGCGGCAGCTGGACCCTTGTCGGGGGGCAAAAGCCCCATAACACACAGTTCTGGAAATGACTTCAGTGAATGCGTGGCTGCCTGTCCTCACAGTCTGTCCAGGGAGTCACAAAGCTTAGGCAGAGCGCAGTTGAAGAGGAAGGAGTGGGGGAGTCACCTTCAAGGGCCCACAGGAGGGGCAGGGGCAACCCCTACCCCCAGGCCAGAGCAGCTTTTGGGATTTACAGGCAGAACAGGCTCAGAGTAGAGCTGACTCCTCAGCTGTGGAGTGGACATTGTGGGTATGTGAACAAATGGAGGAATGAACGAATGAATGAGTGACTTTTAAAGATCTATAAGTGGATGCTAATTTTGACTGATCCTGAGGCAAAATCAATCTTATTTATCCTTAAAAAATGGAGGGGAAAAATGGAATCAAGGCTCTAGATGAAATGGGGAACTTTTCCTTCATCCTTTCCTACATTTTGTTTTCTTTTGGGAAACGAGAGATGTCACATATACCTGAGTTGAAGCCGGAAGGAACATTGCAGTCCCATTCCCCAGTTCCCCAGGCAGCTTCAGACAGGCCCTGGCCTATTCAGACCGTTTCCCCAAAGGGCCCCCCCATGTCCTTTCTGAGGAGTGACCTGGAAGTGGCTGCTCAGAGGGGCCTTTGTTCTGCCTGGGGAGCAGTTTCTGCATTTGGAGTTACAGAATGAAGCACCCTGCCAGAAGAGCAAAATCCCCAAACCAAAGTTAGAGTGTCCGATTTTGGTTCCTTAACCATCTGTGGGGAAATTTTTTAATTTGCCTCACAGTCAAAAAGAAACAGCAAGAGAGGAAAGGCCATTTCCTGTGACAGAGCCATCGGGGGTGCCCCGTGCTTCAGGTGCCCAAGTGCCCGAGCGCCCACCCTGGCAAGGCCTTGCCTCCATGGGACCTCCCATGAGCCCTGCCCCACTGACTTAACCAGGCTCCTGCCTATTATTATTGCCCAGAATAGGGGAAGCTTGTCACCTCAGAGGTACAGTAACGTGCCCAAGACACGTGGGCCCTGGGCCACAGGATCAGCAGAGAGCCCAGGTGGATATCCACTTGGGTCCTCAGTCCCTTTAATCATGTCCTCAAGGCTCCTTCATCTCAGCTTTAGGAAGGAAGTACAATACAGCTGGTGTTTAGCAAATTTGTATTAGACCAACAGAGGGTTATTTAGGTACCCTGCTAATCATTTACCTAAGGAATCCCTAAGACTGTCATGTCAGGTATCAGCACATAGCATTGCTGGAGCCCCTGTGACATGAGCTCACTATTTGCATCCATGTTGAGGGAAGTTCAAACTTGGTTAGTTGTAGAAAATCACCTACACTGCAAATCGCTCAGAGAGATGACCTCTTAGAACAATGGATTAGTGGGGTGGGGGGTGGGGACGGTAAGGACAACCCAAATTGGTGAATCTGCTCATTTCTTATCCCAGCTACCTAGGCCAGAGAACGAAGGAGGTCTGGCAATTACAGGCCCAGTCAGACCCCTTTCGGCTTCCAGTTTGGGAACTCCCATCCCAACTGCTGTCCCTGGGGAACTGCTTCATAGACCCAGCTCCTCAACAGAGGGGCTGGACTGAGACCTTCACACAGCTCACCCAGCACCAGCCTCAGCTTTCTCTAAAGGCCTTAATATGCCTGAGTTTGACTTTTTTAGTCATAGTTCATTTCACAGGCTTCAAGTGGGACGCAAGTACAGTGGGCCACCCCAAACGCAACCTGGGCAGAGCAAACGAAGGCAGAGCGGTTATCACAGCCACTCCCTGGACGCAAAGTTTGGAATCCACTTGTCTGAACAGTTAGTGTAACTCTTTGGCCATGTGTCCAGGTCCCTCCCGATGCAATACTGAATATGTTTTAGTGGGATACGTTGCCAGTACCTTTCAGCCCAATTTAGACCTCTGGGGTGATGGTCTTTGTGTGAGGAGGTGACACTTGAGGGCCTGATCATCATACTCAGGGAGAGGCCTGATGAGGCCCCTTCCCCAGCCTGAAGCCCCCTAACACCAATGCTGCTGCTTTCTGAGCCGCTGCACTTACATGAGTACCTCAAATATCCATGTGCACTTCCCCAGAAATGCAGCAAACAGAACATGCCATGCTGCATAAGTTCCTGTGAGACATTTCTTTTCTTTGTCCAGAGATGGTGTCAGCCTGTTCCACGTTGCCATAGGGAACAGAGAGCTCTGCGTTTGAAATGCATCAAGGGGAGAGCTGCGATTGGTTCTCCTTGCTGCCCATCACTGCTGCTTCGCAGCCATAGCTGCAGAGGGCAGGATGCTGGCCCCCAAAGTGGTTGCCCTGTTAGGAGCAAACTTCTCTGGCTGCCAGCCTCCAACCCCCCATAGCAGGGGGTCCCTAACTGCTCACAGTTGGGGAAGAAAGGGGGAGGAGGAAGGTGAGTGAGGGGCAGGTCTCACCAGCAGAGGGCTTGACCATGGTTTGTATCCGAATCTATTCATTCTGAATGTTTCTTGATAATTGCTTTGGTAGAGAATAGAAGTCGCAGAAACCATCTGTCAGGGCTTTGAAATGTCTACCTAGATGCTTATTTTACAAGAACCAAAAATAATTCAGCCTAGGGAATTTTTGGCAAAGTCTGATTTTTGGCAAAGTCTTAAATAGATCCCTTGTGATATAGTGTGAGGCTGTAGGTAGGAGTGGGCACCTGGCAGACAGTGTCCCAGGCAAGGGGACCTGGGAGGAGGTGGGCAAACACACAGAGGCCTCGGAGTGTAAGGCCTGGGGTAAGGGATGTGGTCGGCCCAGAAACCTTTAAGGTCAGTGTCATACAATGTCTCGACAGGCAGGAAGGGACACCCAAGGCTCTAGAGGGGACCCCCACCCTGAGGGAAGGGGGAGCCAGTCTGGTGACTCAGGTTCAACTCAGAGCCCAAGGGCCTGTGTGCGAGGGCTGGCCTGTCACCCTGACAGGGCTGCTTTGTGAATGTCAGCCACCTCTGGTTCTCTGATTTGAATTCAAAGATCTGTGCCCTTTCAGTGGCCCAAGTGGGGGTGCCACTGGGGCCTGGCAGAGTCTGGGTAGAAGCCCCCACTACTGTGGCTGGAGGAGGAGCCCCTGTTGGGCTGAAGGAGCTCCATCAGCCTGCTCAGACTGTCCAGGATTCTGGAACATTGTGTGGGGAAGCTGCGGGAGGAGATGCGGGACTTCCTGCCTCTAGTCACATGACTCATTGGAGAAATCCAAGGAGGACTGGCTTATGCTGGTCACCCTCCAGGAACCTTTTCATTTCATTTTATTGAATTTATTGGGGTGATGTTGGTTAATAAAGTTATACAGGTTTCAGGTGCGCAATACTGTAACGCGTTATCAGTATGTTGTATTGTGTTTGGTCAAGGAATCTTTATAAAAAGTCTTGTTGAGAAAAGTGAAAAGCCTGTTCTGTCTCCTCGGTGTTGACTCGTGAACTCACTGGAGATGCCTCGCTCCCGGGTTGGCCTGTAGCCTCGGGAGACAGGCCCTCCAGGCTGGGTGTCCCAGAGGACGCTGAGGGACCACTGATGGCCGAGGCCTCTGGAGAAATAGGGGCCCAGGGGGCCTGGGGTCAAGTAGGAGGGGGCGGCCAGGCCAGCTGAGAACTTTGGGAGCTTATGACACACTGGCTGCCCTGCTCACACTTGACCAAGACCCAACTTCCTGGGTGCGGGAGGAGCCCAGGGGGAAGGAGAGGAAACTCCAGCAAGTGGGGCTCAGAGGACCCCCTCTGGCTAGAAACCAGCAGAGGCCTGATGGCTGGAGTCACCTCTGGCCCCACCCTCCTGCTCGTGTGCCCGGGCAGGTGTGTGTGTGCAGGAGTGTGCGCGTGCTGGCGAATGTGGGAACGTGTGTCTGAATGTGAGTGTGTGAGCGTGTCTAACCAAGGGTCAGATGGTGTGACTGAACACGTGTGTCTGAGTGTGTAAGAATGTTTGTTGGATACGGGTCTGTGAGCGTTTACGAGTGCGTGTGTGTGTGTGTGTGTGTGTGAGTGTGGCACTGAGAATGCACGTTGAACGCTCGTGTCTGCCTGTGGGTGCCCGAGTCTGTGTGAGGGAGGGTGGGTGGCTGCCCCGGGGAAGCGGGTGACGCCATCACTCCCCACCGCGAGGAGACCTGCACCTTTCGGGCCCCACGCGGCCTGCGTGGCTTTTTGACCCGGAAAGGGGGACGCCTGGCGCGCGGCGGGGGGCGGGGACGGCGAGGGGCGGGGCGCGGCGGGGGAGGGGCGCCGGGGGCGGCCTCCGCGGCGGCGCCGTTGCTAGGGCCGGGCGGCGGGCGCGGCGCGGGAGGGCCTTAGCAACCTGCCGCGGGGGCGCGCGGCGCGCGGGCGCGTGGGGCCGGCCGCGCCGACCGTGCTGCGGCTCCCACGCGCGCGGGCGCGGCGGGGGCGGGGCGGGCGCGCTCCGGGCGCGCGCCGGCCGGCGGGGATTTCCAGCGCGCGAGAGGAAGTGCCGGCGCGGGAGCGCGAGGGCGCGAGGGAGCGCGGGGCGGCGCGGCCGCCGCGTGCGCGAGCCGGGTTGCAGCCCAGCAGGGACTTTCCAGCCGGCGGCGGCGGCGGCCGCCGGCCCTTCCCCGCCCCCCGACATGGGGCTGCCCGGGGAGCAGGACGCTGCGGACCGCGGCGGAGGACGCGCCCGGCGCCCCTGAGCGGTGAGCGGCGGCGGACCGCGGGGTAAGGGGCGGCGGCGGGGGGCGGGCGGCGGCGGGCGGCCCGGCGGCTCCATCCCAGGGCTCCATCCCGCGCCCTCCGCGGCGGCGCGGGGCCGGAGCGGCGCAGGCCCGGCGCCCGGCGGCGAGTGCCCCGTGTGGCGCCGCCTCGCCGGGTCCCCGCCGGCCCGCTCGCCCCACGGACGCCTTAACTTCGGGAAACTTTGTGCCCGAGGCCGGGACCGGGGCCGCGAGGCCGTGGCGCCGCAGCTTTTCAGGAAACGGGGCGCCCGGGCCTCCCGCGAACGTGACCCCCCGCGGGCCGGCGAGGAACCAGCATCTGCCGCGCGGCGGGCGGAGGTGCCGGGCGCAGCCGGCGGAGCGGAGTCCACGGAGGCGGGCGTGCTTGCCGCGGGCCGGCTGCGTTTCTGTTTTTGAGCCATTATTTAAAAGTTTATACTGAGTCATTCCTCTGCAGAGCAGCCGCCGGCTGATTCACGGCCGGAGCCGCAGTGGCGGGCGGCGGGCGGCAGCGGCTCGGGCTCGGGGCAGAGCCGCGCACGTTGCGCCCCCGGTGCGGAAGGTCAGAGGGGCGCCCGGCCCGAGCCCCGGCCGGCGCTGCGTCCCCGCTGCGGGCGCCGGGCGCGGACGCGCTGCCACGTTTCCACTGTCACCCGAGTGGGGACCTCGTAATATCGAGACCTTTAGAGGGGTTCTTTGTGGAAAGCCCTGTACCTTTCATTGGAAAACAGCAGCAGCATGGAAATGAAACGTGTGGACGTGCCTTGAAATTTAAGAAGCCTTCAGATCGTGATGGTCCGTTGAAGGAGACAATTTTACTTCGCGTTTTTCGTCTGAACTGTGAATCAGTTTTCCCAGTGGCACAGGTGTGTGTGTGTGTGTGTGTGTGTGTGTGTGTGATTTATTTATTTTTGTGGAGTCATAAAGGCTGCGTTGAGTAGCGTCGTTGCCGCTTCTTAATTTACATTCACAGCATACAACTGAGGAGGAGCCATAATTTTTTTTCTCTAGCATTTGCTGTGAACACACACTGGTGAAGCTTTGGGAAATGTTGTTTTCTGCCCCTTCGTATGGCTGTAAAACCCTCCTCTAAAGGAACGACCTGGTGGGCCATCGGTGGGTGCCAAGGTCTCCCATCTTTCACGTCTTTGAAAATGGCCTGTGGGAAAAACACTGCATCCTGTGCAGGACAGTGGACAGCCAGCTGTTCGTTCTTCCAAGGAGAAGAAATATCTGCCTTCCCACCACCTTGTGACAAGGCGCACGTTAGGAATTAGTCGGAAGACGAAAAATTCTTTGGCCAAAACAAAATAAGCCTGACCAGTGTGAAAACCGGGCAGTATCACACAAAATTGGGAGCCCTCCTGTGGGTAGGTGCTGGTGACCGAGGCCCTGGCCTGGGGTCCAGTGTCACCGGCGCACATCAGACCTTGCACAGAGGAGGTTTAAGACGTGCAGTGTCTCACCCAGACGCCATCTGTTCCAGCTGTCACAATGCAGGAGCCGGGAAGCGGAGGGAGCTGGCAGGGAGAATTCCAGACTTTATTTTTCTTTTTTTAAGACATTCATGGGAATTTTTCTGTGGGGGAAAGGAGACCCATCGTTTTCCTTGGACGCTGCCCATTCATTTTGCAGTTAATAAGATGGCCTCACTTAGTGAGAAGGGTGTAAAGACAGGAGCCAGGCAATAGCAGGGGCCAGTGTTTCTGTTAAAAAATATTCCAACTCTTGCTCATGCCTTGAAGAAGGCCCTTCGTCTAACTGAAATGTCTCAGTTGCTTCTTGCCGTTTTCCCGTTTGGGATTTTGGTTCTGTAAACACCCCTGGCTCGAATCCCTTCAGTTTTTCACTGTGCGTACAGACAGGGACCTTTCTGGGGTGTTGTCAGGATAGATATGCTAATGAGCTGAAGAGTGAGGATGACTTACTCCCTTAAAGTCCGTTTTTAAATGATGTTAAAGCTGTACTTTGAGAAAGCTAAAACTGTCACTGCGGTGTTGCAAGCCGGGGCTGGCTCAAGCAAACAAAGGAAATTGCGTTAAATTTGCCCATCTCTGTGTTCCCATCTTATGGCGAGACTCTCCAAGCAGCCGGTGATCTAACCTATCAAGTATTACGCAATAGTTTCCTCGCAGTGGTCAGCTTAAGACCTACTAACTTAGCAGAGGAGACATCTTACAACCAAGGCCCTCAGCATCGATTCTGTGGAATCACGACTCCTTGGATGCTTCTTTACAAGTGTTCGTAGAGGAAGAAAGATTATTGGGGTGGGGGGGGTAGGAGAGACGTAATGTTGACTTAAGACAGAAACTGGGGAGAGAGCTACTGAGTGGGAAGGAAAGAGGGAGTGAGGCAGGTGGATTGGGAAGGCGACCAGAGAGAGGCAGCCGAGGCCTAAATGTGGAGATGTTGCTTAGATTTGTGCTGAGTGGGGAGGAATGAAGCCTGTGAGAGAGGTCCAGGAGCCTGCAGGCAGGAGGGCAGTAGAGAGGAGAAGGGATGGTGCAGCTTTCAGGTTAGCAAGATTTGGGCCCACGGGAGCTTATGGAAATAGAAGAAAGTGCAATTTTAAAACAGTTTAAGAAAACATGATGTGTGCTTGTGTGATATCTGTTATGTATAATTAACTAAAAAATGCAAAATGGCCTTTTTATTTTAGAGGTGGGGTTCTGCACAACCATTGTGGACATGGTGGATGGTGGGGAACTGACCAGCCACGGAAGGAGGGGGTGAGGTTTTCATCAGTCGGCAGTAGAACCTTTTTTGGACAAAATTTTGTCTCCCTGTGCAGATACCTTGGGGTAAGACTGGCAGGTAGTGAGAAGTTATAAGTGCAGGTGACTCCTGGTTTCTGTCGACTCCAGAAATGAGGTTGAAATCTTGTACTGAATTCCATATTCCTTGAGATAAGTGGGTCATTAGCTGGGACTAGGGAGTCTTTTTCCCATTTAATTTAATGTTCAATTAATGTGCCTCGAGTTCCCATAATGTTCTAGTTACAGTTCCAGGATGAGCGAGAGATGGCACCTGCCTTTAAAGGCACAGTCTGCAGAAGTCTGGGGCATCTGGGCTCCTGTGCTCGGTGAGGGGGAGGAGCCAGAAACCAGAGGGGGTTTGACTGAGATGCACCTGGACTGAAGCTGGTGGCAGGAAGGGTGAGGAAAAGTGAAAATTCACCACCCTGCCCTCAGGGAGTTGGCCGTTCAGCAAGAGCGTAGACCCCAGGAAGAAGGTAGAGGGCCCTAGGACGTGGGTTACAGTGAATTCGTGGATTCTGCAGATGACAGGAGGTCTGGAGGAAGTTCAGAAAAAGGAAAGCTCTTGCTGGCTGGGGCCGATGGGGAGGCTCCCGGGAAGTGAGCGGTGAGCCCCAGTGTCAGGGAGGCAGGCCCAGTGGGGCTTTGAGAATGACAGTCCTTACCAGGTCCCCATTGTGTTTTTGTAAGATGGGATCTGACCACTGGCTGTCCAGCTGCTACCTGCCAGTGGTTGCAATGCTGACGATGCCTCTGGTCAGTGGGCGTCCAGTTGTCACAGTCCCTGTGTGGTACTCTGGCTCTTACCCGGCCCTTTGTGGCCAGGAGCTCAAGTGAGTCAGGCAGTCTGCCCCTGTGATGGGCATAGTCTGGTTGGGGAACAGAGCAGCAGCCCCACCCTGGGTGGAGCACATTGCTGTCCCTACTGTTTCTCATTGTAGTGGTGAGGGAGGAGTGTAAATGTTAAGAAGGCCCTTCCCCAGGGACTCCCCCACACCTGCTGCTCTTTCATCTATGCTGAGATGACCCAAGTCTCTTTAGTTCTCAAGAAATAAAAAATTGGGGCCTATAATTGGGCCCTGAAAAAGTCAGGATTGACTTTTTTTAAGGGTTTGCTCCATGCTGATTTCGATGCCATATACTTTTTTTAAGTGGAGGTTATTCGGTAACTTCTCACAATGCCGTTCTACCGGGAAAATGCCACGTTTGCTGTTTTGATACCCTGATTTCGTTTCCAATTTAAACACTTGATTCCATGGCAGAACTCGGACGCATATGTATTGGAAACTTGGTTTCTGTAAGTGGAGAGAAAAGCAAAATTATTAACCAAGTGGCATAAAATCTCTAGGGCAATAGTAGCATCACAGTGGTAAATCTTAAGTGTCTCAGTGTCATGATGACTGATGACCGTGTGGAAGGTTTTCAGAGACTTTGTTCTCTGGAAGGTTAGGGCCCAATAGGAGGCCTGCTTACTCTGGCCTGAAGGACCTGTTAGGCTTTGCTCCTACCCCCAGGGCCAGGCACGGGGTAGACCCTCTAGTGTTTGTGTCTAGAATCTGCAGGTTTAGAGAGAGGAGGGATGGGACAGGTGCCACACCATAGTTTCATGTAGTTTGGCATATGCAGTTGGGTGAACCACGAGCCTTGTAGCTGCCCCCCTTGACTGAACGCCCACCAGCCGCCCCCTTCTGATAGTGGTCAGCTCCCTGGTTAGTTATGTTAGGGGCTTGTGTGATGGGAGACTTCATTTGGCATCATAACTTTCTTGGGTGCCTGTGTGTGTGAATCCTCCCCCGAGGGTATTTTTCCATTGGTTTTCAGAGAGAGTGGGAGGGAGGGAGGGAGAGAGAGAAACATCTGTGTGAGAGTCTCACATCATTTGGTTGCCTCTCACACACGGGCTCCAATCTGCAATCCAGGTGTGTGCCCTCAACCGGGAATTGAACCCGAGGCCCTTTGGTCCACGGGCCGACGCTCTAACCACTTAGCTACACCGGCCAGGGCTCTTGGGTGCTTTTAATGACTTCAAAAGGAAGAACAGGGAAACTAATTCTCTTCAGCCCTTCCTTGCCCAGCAATGCCCAGAAGTCACAGCTTTATTGTAGAATTAAATTCTGTCCTTTTTGGATTAATAACAGCCTGCTGTTTGAAACGTTATTATGGGGTAAATGAAGTGTTCTGGTTTCAGAGGGCTTCCTGTGTGAGAACGGGCTCGGCTGGATGTTCCCGCAGGATATCTCAGACCCTTTACATTTTAACATTTAATACAAATTCTATGTTGTACTCAGGAATATGTCTGATTTTCCTAACATAAACACACTTTGTCCCCCCAATTTTTGAGTATAGTGGATTCTCCATAAGATGCATTGTGTTCATCCTTGGCTGCTCTAGGATCCCCAAGGGGCCGGCCCTCTTGCATCCTGCTGTGCGTCCCTGGGCTGTCCACCCCCAGCTTGAGCAGTGGGCATGATGGGAGGCACCAGCCATGGCACCTGGACCGCAGTCCTGCCCTCTGTTCTCAGCAGCAGAAGCACTGGGGCCAGGGCTCTGGGCCTCTGAGTTGGCTTCCCCGCCTGTGAATGGGGCTGATAGCACCACGCACAGCACGCATGGCACACACAGCACACACGGCACACAGCACCTGCTTGTTACGAGTGAAATGGACAGTGGAGCACCGACTGACGTTCATTTCCATAGTCTGGAGGATTGAGGCGGTAGAGTCAGAATGTGGAGATCATGGAGTGTAAGCATAAGGTGTCAGATATTAGGGACCCTCGAGGATTTTTAGTTGAGTCCCCTCATTTTATATGGGAGGCAGCTGAGGCTCAGTGTTTGGGTATCTCTCCCAAGTCAGATAATGGCAGAACAGGGACTAGTCACCCAGAAGAGAGATTCCCCCCGTATTCTTCATTTTCCCAAGATCTGTCTCAGGGAAGCTGCTTGGCCTCTAATTCCAACTTGGGAGAGCTGAGAACTATTTAATCAACCCAGTTTTTGAGAACTTGCTCAGGAGGAGTGTGCTAGTTGCCGAAGCTAAAAAGTCGGGAAAGATGCTCTGTGACCTGTCTCTGAGGCGCTTCTGTACGAGGGTGTGCCAGAAGGGTCATGTGGTCATGGCACCAGTGGCAGGTGCCACGGCGGTGGAGCAGAGGTGCCGTGGGAGAGGCAGGTGCCCCGTAACCTGGACTGGAGCTTGAGAGGTGGTTTCTGGGAGGCGGAACATGAACAAGCTCGTGGTGGGGCTGGCGGGCTCACGGTGAGGCCCGGGGGTCTGCAGAGGTTCCCTGTGCTTGTCATTTGAAGAGAGGGAGCTGGCTGCTCTGGTGCCTCCTCTGTACAGTCTAACTTTGGAGGTAGGATGATCCCTTTTTATTTGTGACAAAAATGAAGAGCTGCAGGCCCGTGGGACACAGTTAACGCTCTCATCGCTGCTCAGTGGGCAGTGGAAGCTAAATCACAACCTCTTTTGGATTTTGTTCATCCTCTAGACCTTTAAGTGTTGCTTTCCGATTCTAGCCATTTTAGCTTCTCTGCTATAGGGTGCTCTTTAAAGAAATTGTGTATTTTTCCAGCATGTGTTTTTCGTGCAGGCTTTGCTTTCCTCTAGAATCTGTTTTGCCTGCGTTGGGTTATTTTTCCAGCTGGTACTCCATCCCTTCTCTCCGTTCTGAGTTATTTTCCTGTGGCAGCAGCATTTCACTCAGTATCTTTTAAAATTCAGTTCAAACGTTCTTCAGATGTTGCTTGCATCTTGGGGAGTCACAGTCCCAAACCTTATTTACTGATGTGCTTTTTCCCTTTCTCTCTTCCAATTTACATTTAAGCTGGTGGTATGGTAGTAATGATAGTATTTAGTCATTGTGTCTGTACAGGGTTTTATAAACATTAGCTTGGTGGTGAGCAAGTCCCTGAGGCCTCGCCACTCTGTACAGAGCATACTGGTTACAGCCCAGCTCAGTCAGATGTCCACCAATTCATCTCAAATTTAATTGTAACTACACATGGCTTATGGGGACATAAGTCAAAAGCAAAGAAGCTTTCTCTACATTTAGCAAGGACATGATGTTGGCTGTTTTGGGAGAGGACTTGGCTGTTTTGGGAGGGCTGAGAATGATGGGACACAGCTGACACTGAGGCTGCAGGGTCAGGTTCCTGGAGTGACAGGGTGCATTTTGTTGTTCTTATACAAGTTGGCCCTTGTGGGTGGAGGCAGTGACATGGGATAGCAGGGGCCTCCTCTGTCTGGAGCCTGCCTGCCCTCCCCAGCGTGAGGGATGTTCCAGGGCATCTCGGATGGTGTTAAGGTGACAAGTGTCTTAAGGACAGGGTCACTTCGTTGTATTTTCACAGTTTGGCCCAAGATGTGCTTCTTTCTGAACCTCAGTGTTCTCAGCTACTAAAAGGTAATTGTGGGGATTCAAAGTGAGGACGTGAAAACCTAACGTATCACACATGGTAATTCCTCTCCCTCTGTCCTTTCCTGAGTGATTTCCCAAAGGGAAGACAAGCAGGATGAATGGCAGGCACGCTTAGGGGTGTGGCCTGGCCTGGAAGACTGTCCCGTAGGCAGGAGTAGAAGAGGCACATTATTGGACTGTAAAGAAGTGATTTGTTACAAAGAATAAAATAGATCTAGACACTAACAGTCACTGGGTATTTGCACAAACAGGAATGTCTGTCCTTAGCCCCCATTTTTTTAGAAAAGCAGTTTTTGTATATGGTGGTTTGTGATAAATTTAGATTTATATTTTAGCACTTTACTTTCTTTCATTATTTAGCAGAACAGTATTCTTCGATTCATTCTGCTGCCTGTTCAGATGTCACTTCTTCTAGAAGGTCTTCCCTGAATACCCTCATTACAGTAGTCCCTGTTGTCTCCTACCTTGCTTTTTAAATTTGTAGCAGAAAATTTTTGTCCATCACCTTAACTCATGTACCAGGAGAGTGCCTGGCATATGGTAGGAACTTAAGAGTTTGTAGGAAGAAATCAATAAACTATAGTCTAACCACGTTTTCTTTTATTGAGGTACAATCCACATCACCTACCATTAACTGTTTTAAAGTGTACAGTTCAGTGGTATTTAGTGCGTTCACAATATTGTGCAAGCACCAGTTCTTTCTAGTTTCAAAACTTTTTCATCACCCCATAAAAACCCCCTGCACTCATTACGTAATCATTCCCTATTCTCTCTTCTCTAATCTGCTTTCTGTCTCTGTGGATTTGCCTATTCTGGACATCTCGTATAAAAGGAGTCACCTGACATGACTAGCTTTTTGCCTAGCTTCTTTCACTTAGCACAGTGTTGTTGAGGTGCATCCAAGCTGTAGCCTGTATCAGTATTTTGTTGTTTTTAAAAATATATATATTGATTTCAGAGAGGAAGGGAAAGAGAGAGAAATAGAAACATCAGCGATGAGAGAGTCATCATTGATCGGCTGCCTCCTGCACGCTCCCAACTGGGGATCGAGCCCGCAACCCCAGCATGTGCCCTGACCAGGAATCGAACCTCGATCTCCTGGATCCTAGGTCGATACTCAACCACTGAGCCATGCCCGGCTGGGCAGTATTTTGTTCTTTTTTATGGCTGAGTAAGTTTTGTTTATCCATTCCTCCACTAATGGACGTTTGGATTGTTTTCACCTTTTGTCTGTGATGAATGATGTGTACACGTTTCTGTGGAGACGTGTTTTCATTTCCCTTGGGAATTCCTGGGTCATATGGTAATTCTGCGTTTAACTTACTCCACCAGCACATCTTTGCCAACATTTATCTTTGTCTTTCTGATTAAACCTATCCTAGTGGATGTAAGGTGGTATCTCATTGTGGTTTTATATTTCCTTAATGACCAGTGATACTGAACATCTTTTATCTTTTCATTGTATACCTTTTGTGGAACAATGTCTGTTCAAGCAAGCCCTTTGCCCATGTTTTGATTGGCTTGTTTGTCATTTGGTTATTGAGTTGTAAGAATTCCTTGTATATTTTGGATATTAAACCCTTATTGGATATATGATTTACAACTGTTTTCTCCCATTCTCTAGGTTGTGTGTGTTTTTTTTTTACAATCCTAATAATGTCCTTTGATATTTAAAATTTTTTAATTTTGATGACGTCCAGTTTATTTTTTTTTCTTTTGTTGCTATTGCTTTTGGTATCAAATCTGAGAAACTATTGCCAAATCTGAGGTCATGAAGACTTACTCATGTGTTATAGTTTTAGCTCTTACATTTAGGCCTTTGACCCCTTGAGTGAGTTTTTGTGTGTGGAGTGAGAACCACTTGGTTCTGTTTCATGCGCTTACCCAGCTGTCCCAGCACCATGTGTTGAAGAGACCGCTCCTTCCCTATTGAACGGCCCTGGCACCCGTGCTGGACATCATTGGCCATAGATGTTTGAATTTATTTCTGGACTCTATTTCATCAGTCTATAGTCCTGTCTTTATGCCAGTAGCGCACTGTGTTTTGATTACTATAGCTTTGTAAAGAGTTTTGAAGGAAGTTTGAGAAGCGTGAGTCTTCTAGTTTTTCCCCCCAACATGCTTTGGTCATTTGGGACCCCTTGAGCTCCACAGTAATTTGAGATTCAGTTTCTCCCTTTCTGCAAAAACAATTGGAATTTTGATAGGAATTGCATTGACTCTGCTTTGGGGAGTTGCCTTCTTAGCGATACTCAGTTTTCCAGTCCTTAACCACGAAATGCCTTTCCATGTATTCACATCTTTTGTTTCTTTCAGCAAGACTTTGTTGTTTCAGTGAACAAATCTTACCTCCTAGGTTAAATTTATTACTAGATATTGATTCTTTAGATGCTATCGTAAATAAAATTATTTCCTTAATTTTTTTGCCCCAGATTGTTCATTGCTTGTGTATAAAACCAATACTGATTTTTGTGTGATGATCTCATACCCTGCAACTTTGCTGAATTTTCTTGTTACCTCTAGTAGTTTTTCATGGATTTTGTGGGATTTTCTGTATGTAGAATTGTGTCAAATGCAAATAGAGACAGTTTATCTCTTTCTCTCCTATTTGTATGCCCCGTGCTGCTTTTTCTTGCCGGATGGCTCTGGCTAGGACCTCTGCAGTACTGAATATCAGCAGTGAAAGCAGACAACCTTGACTCATTTCTAATCTTAGGGGAAAGCTTCCAGACTTTCACCACTGATTATGAAGTTAGGTGTAGGTTTTTAAGAATAAGTGCCCTTTATCATGTTAAGGAAGTTTCCTTCAATTACTACTTTGCTGAGTGTTTTATCATGAAAGGTGTTGAATTTTGTCATATGCTTTCAGTGTGTATGTCAGTATGATTGTGTTTATCCCCCCTTCTATTAATGTGATGTGTTACATTAATTGATTTTCAAATGTTGAACCACCCTTGCTTTCCTGGAGTAAATCTCACTTTGTTGTGGTATTTATTCCTTCTAAGGTGGTGTTGGATTTGGTTTGCTTTTATTTTGTTGAGAATTTTTACATCCATGTTCATAAGGGATATTGGTCCTTCGTTTTCTTGTGGTATCTTTGTCTGGCTTTGGTATTAGGGTACCAACCACGTTTTGACTGTACCTCATGTTTCTTTAGAATTTTGAATCCTGACCTCCCTTAACTCTGTGGTGTAGAGCAGATTCTAAGAGGATTTCAAAGTAGACAGAACTCCGGTGGTTGTCATACCGTTTACTCACTACCCCACTTCGCAACGTAAGGCTGCTTCTAAAGTGGGAAAGTCCTGGCTGACACTACCACCATAACTGTGTCCACCAGGGGAGAATGGAGGAGGGGATTCTGTTCTTGATGCCAGGACAGGAGAGAGAGGTGCTTCGGTCATTTCCTGAAAGAACCACAGATTGTTCCAGGTAATGAGAGTTGTGTAACAAACCACCCTGAGCATCAGTGACCTCAAACAGTAATCTATTACTTGATCTCGTGGTTCTGTGGGTTGACCAGGCAGGGCTCAGCTGGGTGATTCTTCTGCTCTATGTGGCATTAACTGAGGTCACTCACTGGTGTTTATCTGGCCTCTGGTGGTCTGGTCTGGAGGGTCCAGGAGAGCTGCACTCACGTGCCTGAATGGTTGGAAGGCCAGGCTTGGTGGTTCCTCCCTTTCTGTGTAGTGTCAGAGCCCCTGTAGATGACCTGTCTGCTGGGATGGTTGGACTTCTTATGTGGTAGCTCGGGACTGTTGGAGTGATTGTTACAGGAGGGGAAGTGGAAGCTGACAAATCTCTGTGTTGTTACTCTTGCTGTTGGACGAAGACCCCACAGAGTGCTCCCAGATTTAGGAGAGGAGTGTCGAGGAATGTACCTGGCTCTGGGCTGCTGCCTGTATGGTGGTTAGAGTCCATAGTGCTCTCAGGAGTATGTGCTGTATACACCTGTTAAGACAGGCTGCTGTGGGCTAAAATGGAAATCCCAACTGTGGTGTGCGATCCACTTTCCATGAGAAAATGCATTCCGTGCCTATACCAGGAATTTACGAATAAGCTTATGGAATACAACCGCTCATGAAACGATCATTGTCTGTACAAAAGCTATGTTTCATTCACCTATCAGCAGACATCCTCGGTCATCTGTTTGTCAGGAGTGTCTCAGGTATGACTTTGGGCCCACACGTTTTCTTTCCCTATTAGTTTATTTTAAATGTTATTTGAAATCTCCACTTTTATTTTGAAGCGTGTGATGGAGTTTAAGCTTATATTTCTTTCTGTTCTTCACTGAAGCTTCGTTGAGAAAATATTAGTAAGGCTATATATCCTAAATTTCCTTTCCTTCTCTGTATTCTCGTAAGTCCTTAGGGACTTATTAGAATAAAGTCGGGGCTGTTTTGTGTAGAAGTGTGGGATAACTTGGCAGCATGTGCAGCGTGGTGCATTAGCTCTACCGCAGAAGCCTCATTTCTGTAAACGCGCCTTTTGTGCCTCTCTCAGCTGGTTGCTGCAGCACTATTTGAGCCCAAGCAAATGTGATGAGGTCACAGGGAGTGGGGGAGTGGATTTAAAAGAGGAAACAAGAAATCTGCATCTTTAGCTTTAGGGGAGCCACAAGGTGTGGGGATTGGTGTGGGTGGAGAGGGGAGCTGTGGCTGTGTGGTAAATGCGTCCTCTGTTTGCACCTGCCCGTGAGCCCTGTACAGTGCAGTGCCCACCACAGCGCCAGCTGCCCCATACCCGGTGTCCCAAGCATACCCTGCCTTTGTTCCCAAATACCCACCACTCCTGGGCAGCTAACTTTCTGTCCAGAAAGAGTCGCCCCTTTAAGTGGTTGATGTGTCAGAGTAACACACAAATGATGTGACAAATGTGTGGAATTTCAGGGGGTCCTGGGAGCTCCTAAGCCCCCTCCCGTCATGCCTGAGGCCAGAAACCTCTGGCCAGATAGTCTGAGGTCTCTTACAGCTGTAAAGTTATATGTATATGTATATATATGTATATGTGTATATATAACACATATATTTGGTGTAGGGGAGGGGTGGCCGTGTCTCATTCTGTCTTTGTTAGGAATTCCAAGTTTGCTGGCCTTGGATATATCATCAGGGAGAAAGTAATCGCTTTCTGAAGGTCTCTGGGGGTGCTTCTTTTGATACTGCTCACCTTTCCCATCACTATTACCTTCAGGAGTCTCTATTCCAGAATGTGGTGACTGTGGCCTGGGGTGAGCGGCATTGAGGACGGGGCGAGGGCAGGAGGGCAACACGTTGCGCACAGTTGACGATGTTTGCCCATCTCCTCTTTGTGTTCTGGTTCATAGGAAAAGGGTATTTCCTTTTGTTAAGAAGAATTAAGATGGTTGCCCTTGCTTTTTAATTTTGTCTTGGGTTCTTGGGAACTGTATCAGATTTTACTTGCTTATGCTTACAGCGAAGTAAATAAGGTATAGTGTACCTGAAAGAAATTGTCTGCAAGCCGTCTTCACAGAGGCCCCAATTCTGCATACAACAGATAAGGGCTCTTCAAACTTTGACGTTCTCTTCCTCAAGTACAAGCCTACAAGGTAAAGTCTCTGAGTTACACTGAGCTGTGGAGAGCATGGAGAGTAATTGTTGGCAAGCGGGGCTGGAAAGGTGAGGGCTGGTGGCCTCGCGGTGGAAGGCCTGCAGTGGAGGGTGTGGGCCTGGAAAGGCCTTTCTCTCTTCATGTTTGATGAGGATAATACTATCACAGTTGTGAAAATAAAATAATGAGCTTTAAAATAATGAATTCATGAGAAAAATGAAAAATAGTATTTCAGGTTAAAGGAACTTGCATTTTTAGCCTAAAAGAAAGAAGATAAGGTATATCTGCTAAATATCTACCATTTCAGCATGTTTAAAAATATATATATTTTTATTGATGTTTAGAGAGAGGAAGGGAGAGGGGGAGAGAGAGAAACATCCATGTGAGAGTGAAACATCAATCAGCTGCCTCCTGCACGCCCCTCCTGGGGATCCAACCCACAACCTGGGCATGTTCCCTGACCAGAAATCAAACCAGCAACCTTTTGGTGCATGGGACGATGCCCAACCAACTGAGCCATGCAAGCCAGGGTCAGCAGGTATTGATCCGCTGTGTGCCTGGCTAAGTTTAGGTGCTCGCTCTTCTCTATGTGTGTTGTATATAAAGAAAAACAACATTTAAATGAACACCGACTACATTCAGTTTAGCCCAGCCAACTTTTACAGAGCACTGTCTGGATGCCGGACATGCTGTTCACTCATGTATGTTTATGTGTGAGTGTTTATGTCACTAAGGGAGACGCTCTGTTCTCACCAAGTTCAGATGCTCATTTCAGTCTGGATGTTACACTTTATGAAGGAGGCACGTGTCAGCCCACTCAGGCTGTCATAACAAAATATCACAGACTGCATGACTTAAACAACAGGTTTATTTCTCACAGTTCTGGCGGCGGAAAGCCTAAGATTAAGGTGCCAGCCAACTCAGTTTCCCAGGCAGGGTTCTCTTCCTGGCTTGAAGGTGGTCACCTTCCCACTGTGTCTTCACCTCGCAGGAAGAGAGACAGGAAGCTCTATGCTCTCTTCTTATTAGGGCCCCCTAATCACCTCCCAAAGGCCCACCTCTAAATACCATCACATTGGGAGTTAGAATTTTAATGTGAATTTTGAGGGGGCACAGTTCAGTTCATGACATTCTACCCTGGACCCCCAAAATTCATGCCCTTCTCATAGGCAGAATACATTAATTCCATCCAAACAGCCCCAGAGTCTTAAATCTAGCACCGCCTCTGAAGCCTAAAGTCCCAAGTCTCATCTAAATGTCATTTAAGTCAGACAAGACTCAAGGTATGATTCATCTTGACACAGAATTCCTCCCCAGCTGTGAACTGTGAAGCAAGTAAGTTATATGCTTCCTGAGTACACTGGTGGGGCAGGTACAGGGCTAACATTCCCGTCTAGAGAGAGGAAGGGGTGATGGGTCCCATTCATGTCCACAGCTCAGCAAGGTGGATCCTGGCAGATCTCAAGGCTGGAGAGGAATCTTCCTGCACCCATGGGCATGGAGGTTGTGCCCTGAGGCTCTGGGCAGCTGCCGCGTGGCCTGCTGAAACTTAGGTGATGGCCACCCTTCTTTGAAACCGGGGGTCAGCCCGGTGATCTCTGCATGGCCTGAGAAGAAATAAGACAAAAATAAAAGGAGGCAAATTACAGGACACTTAAATACGTGAGCTAACCAGTGCTCCATCAGAACAGGACTCGTCGGTTTCCACCGGGAATTTCACCAGATGAGCCTCTGCAGAGCTGACATCGTGGAGGTGACTGGGCTGGAACATACCTGTTGTGTCAGAAATGACCTGAGACTGGGTGTGGAAGACGATAGCTACTTTGGAATTTTGGAAGCAGGATTAGAGTTGAGGGGGCAGATTGGCGTGTGGAAGACCAGGCCTGCGCAGGGACCTTCTGGTGACGGGTATGTTCAGTGGACGCTGGCAGACTTCTCTTGGGGAGGGGAGAGCTTGCATGGTGCGGGAGCCGGCTGCGTGACCACTAACATCCCTTTCAGGCTTAGGATTCGTGAGTATAGTTTAAAGTTGCAATTTGAGTGCTGTGTGCAGCTTCCATCCAGTTCGTGGATTCACACCCATCGTGTCGCAACAGCCTGTGTATCAGGACCTCTTTCCCATGGTCACCCACTCGGTGTTTGTCCTGTCAGCGGGCAGCCGCAGTACTTGATTTCGTGTTTGTGGGCGGTTGTCCCATGGGACTTGGCCTTTTTTGTGGTATGTGTAGGATTTCATTGGTTTCGAGGGAGGGAAAAGACTTACGATCCACAGAGCCTGGAAGGCCGGAGCCACCAATCCCCAAGAGTTTCGTTGCGTTCCCTGGTCGTTGGAAGCCTCCCAGCATCCTGCATAGGATGTAGGGGCTCCACGTAGAGTCCTTACCGGCCTGCAGGCTGCCTTCTCAGTATTTTGCTTTATTGGTGATTTACTTCGTTTCGTTTCTTTTTGTTAATGCTCACCCGAGGATGTTTTTTCCATTGATTTTCAGGGCATAGAAGGGGGTGGGGGAGAAGCATCAGTGTGAGAGAGACGTCAATGGGTTGCCTCCTGCACTCGCCCCAGCCGGCGCCAGGGATTGAGCCTGCAGCCCAGGTATGTGCCCTTCACTGGGAATTGAATCTGAGACCCTTCAGTGTGCAGGCTCCGCCCTAACCACAGAGCAAACTGGCCAGGGCCTGTTTCTTTCAAGGGCTCCATGTCAGAGATTCTGAATCCTGGCTGCACATTAGGATTAGGCTGTTTCAGTCAGAAGCCCAGCACTCAGAGGTATTGAGTATCTGCAATAGAGTCCTCGAGGGGTGCTGCTGCCCAGCTGGGGTGGAGACCTGTAGTTTAGCAGAAGGAGCAACTTCTCTCTCCAGCCCCACCTTTCCAGGTGCCTTCGCAGGGCGGATCCAGGCCTCCCTCACACCTGCAGTTCCCAGGGCTCGTCTCAGCAGGGTTTTCAGGGGAGGAACGTGCTCAAGGGGAGGAGCCCCATGCCAGCCATGGGCCTCTCTTCCTTCTTGGCTTGCGTGAACTGACCTTGCTGGGCCTCCTCGGGCTCCTGCACAGAAAATGGGGCACCCAGGGCCTCAGTCACAGCTCTGAAGGCCCAGCACCTCTGGTTTTCTCATAGATTTGGTGCCAAGACCTGACCTGAACTGAGGTGGTGCTATTTATAATCCATTTCATTTAGTGTGAAATTCCTGTTTCACTGCTGACTGTTCATCAGTATGTTTCTTACAGGTGCTACCGGAGACTTCACTGGGCATGTTATGTAACGTGTAATATACACGATGTTTCCTTCCTAAAATCCAAAACATTCTGAGCTCTGGAAACACATCGGCTTTGGTTTGGGGTGAGGGGTTGTGGAGCTGTGGAGATTCAGCTCAGGTGGTTCTAGGGGTCGGTATGTCTGATACTCCTGGTGGCTCCCAGCACCCAGCCCGGCAGCTGGTGATGCCTCATGACTCCTCATTGTGTCACACTTTCCCCATGGGGTGTCTTTGTTATCCCAGCACCTTTGCATTTGGTGTGGCAGACTTTACACTTCAGACAATTCAGTGTGTTCTATAACTCAGAAGTCACTGCGTCTGTGACTGGGTATCCATCATCACTGCAGATATCTGGGCTGAATGTCACTGGGGAGGGACTGTGTGCACTGCCTCGTCCCTGACTGTGGAGAGCTTAGAAATCAGCCCTCGAAAGAGAAAATGTGGGAAGTTTGTTTTTGAAGAACCTATTTAGTAACATTTCGAGCCAAGAGGAGAAGGTGTGTTAGGAGGCAGCTCAAGCTGCTGGCCTGGCCTCCTGCAGGCTTCACGGAGGAGGCAGGATGCTTGTTGGGTGTGGAGGACCTGTGCGCTCTGGTGTGATGGCGTCGAGGAACCGCAGTGCTCAGCCTCCTGTTTCCTTCTCACCCGAGGGTGCAGGCCTGCAGAGGCCCCGGGCAGTGCCATGTGTGGGGTAGGGGTGAGCACCCTAAGGCCGGCTCTGGGCGATCTCCTGTCATTGCTAAGTGTCTGACAAGTCCTGTCTGTGCCCTAGAAATGTGCACACATACCATTCTTCCTTGGAGGAGGTGGCCTGTAAAGTTGGCTAAAAAAAATTGGCTAAAAATCCAGAGAAATAGCATGTTTACTTACAAGCAGCTCCCCTTCCCTGTTTTACTGATGTTTCTCTGTGAAGACTTTGAATCCTGTCTTCTCTGGAGTGTTCTTTAGGGTTCTTTCGATCCATGACTGTTGGCTGGGAAACTAATTGGGCTGTTTTTGGTATGTGGTAGTGGGTGAGGATTATCAGTGTGCCCCAGACTTTCCACTATGAGCCTCCCGCAGCAACAGAGGAGTGGATGAGGGACTGGGATGCTCTCAGAGGGCCAGGGGCAGCCTGCTCTTGACACGGGTTCTGTGGTCTGTTTTACCTGGAATTCACGACTTTTGCATTTTGCTATGTAATATGTGTTCTAATGCTACAAACTCTTAAGAAACTCCTTGTGGGTCAGAACTGACCCTCAGGACAGTGTGGGTTATTTCCTGGCTCCCTTACATCCCACTGCACTGTAAGAGGCGTGGGCGAGGTTTTGATTATCCTCAGGCAGAGCGGAATCTGTATTGAGGTGGACATGTATTTAAGCCCTTCATTACTGGTCCTCAGTTTTCTTTCCTTCTGGCCCTTAAGGGAGTGTTTGCTCTCCGTGTATATTTGATGCCCTTTGGTATTGATAATTTCGGGAGATGGTGACTAGTTTTGATCTGATCACCAGCATCACCCGCCAGTCCCATTGGGGCACATGGAGGGCTGAGTCGCACTGGACACTCACTCTGCATGTGACTGGGGACAGAGGGCTCAGACCTCAGAACTCTGGTAGACCGATGTGGGAATCTGATATGCAGACGTCTCAAGTGATTTAAAGCGTGAAGATTATTAACTTCACTTTAGAGAGCAATGCGCACAGAACCATCACAGGTAGGAGAGAATGCCCAAAGGAGACTGTCACTGCTCCTGGTGCATGGTCCCCGGGCCAGAAGCTCCCCGCTGGACCGCAGACAGCCCGCCTCCGGAGGCCGAGGGGCTGGTGGCTTCTCCTGGCTGCTGAGCAGGGAGGGCGAGGAGGAGGCAGGGCGCCACCTGCCCGCACGCAACCACCATCGTGACTCCTTCAGCCGCACACGTGCAAGAATGGCTCTACTGCCATGTTCCACGTGTGTCCTGAGGGTCTTGGTCAGCAGTGCCTCTTACTCTGGATCCTTCCTGTAGAAACGGAGAGGCCTGGGGACAAGTTCCCTCCCTGGGAGAAGCAGGCCTCCCAGAGTCTTGCGTTCAGACTCAGACCCTGTCCAGGGGAAGTGTCGGTGCCCTGCTGTCACGGCTCAGAGCCTTGCCAGGGTGGCATGTAGGTACCTGTGCTGCTTTCGGTTTCAGCGGGGGGTGTAATTTGGGCCAGTGGTTTTAAGTGAGCATTTCAAACTCAACAGTTTCACCCTAGTTTCCTTGGTTATAGTAACAATAAAAAAAGACCACTTGGTCTGGGATCATTGTCCTGGAGAGGGCGCAGTTTTGTCCCCCCAGGGGACATTTGGCAGTGTCTGGAAACTCCCTAGGGGTGGGGTGGGGTGGGGCATGCTGCTGGTGTCTAGTGGGTATAGGCCAAAGCTTTGTAAATACCCTGTGATGCCCAGGGCAGCCCCACAACAAAGAATTACCAGGCCCAGAATGTCAGCAGTGCCGAGGTTGGCAATCCTGGTGTCGGAGGTGTTCCGGGATGTTCTTTTCTTGATTTCCAGTTAATGTATGACTGTAAGGTTTAATATTTTTGTAAGGTGAGGTGCTTTCTACAAAATTCAGTCTTTAACTATTAAATGAGACCTTAAAGATCAAAAAATGTTTTCCAATATCATGAGGGTCTGCTACGTGTGTGTGTTAAGATGCACAGAGGGAGCCGAGAGATCAGGAGCCTGGGACAGAATCCCAGATGTCCATCAGGCTGGTTGGATAAATCCTTCCTAAGAAACCATAATCTAAATGAAACTTTGGTTGGCAGAATGGGAATTTTTGAGTAGATACCATCAGAAATAAAATAATTTTCCAGCTGTGGTTCCCAAGTTCCCCAGGTTTAGTAACCCATAACTCTCTGAGCTTTGGCATTAGCCCTGCGTGTTTATTTAACTGTTGATTGAATCCTTGGTGTGTGCTGAGAACCAGTCTGAGTGCCAGGGACACAGCAGGAAAATGCAGGCAGTTCCCAGTGTTGGGAAGCCTGATTTGTGGGGACAGGCAGTGGAGTCCCTGTGTGGACTGCAGAAGAGTGGGATTGGTGGGGCTGGGGCTGGGGGACTGCACGTAGCTGGCCCAGGGGGAGCTCATGGACCAGGACCTGCAGGAGAAAGAGGCGTGTTGTCCATGAGCCCTGAGGGAGTGACCAGACACACTGAGACTACCTGGGCTTCTGTCCCAGGCTCCTGATTTCACTTAGATGCCACCTAACCTGCCTCAGTGGAACCTTTGTTTCCTCCCTGCCCCCATCCAGGTGCTTAAGCCAGAACACTGAGGAGCACCCCATGATCCCTCTCCTGCCCTCCCTCTTGGTCTGTGGCTATCAGTTTTGCCTCCTGATCCAGGCTTACCCACCTCCCTGGTCTGCCACCTGATCCTGGTCTCTTGCCCACCAGTGGCTTCACCCTGGGTCAGGCCAGGCCCTTCCATTGCACTCAGGAGATACGGCCTCCTGTGGGCCTCCTCCCAAACCCACCTGCCCAGAGGTGTGTCCCCTCTCCCCAGAACCCCGCCTACCCTGCCTGTGTCTTTGTCCCTCTGCCCCTGTGGGTCCCATCTCCTGCCCCTCCACCCTCCTGTTGCCCTGCTTCCCACAGCGCCCTTGGTTCCCCCACAGTGCTGTGCCCCCACGTCATTGTCGTTAGATGAGAAGCCTCTCACCTGGCTGCAGTGCTTTGGGAGGAGCATGAATCACGGGCACGGCCTCCTCCCTGCGGGGCTGGGGTTTTTGCATAGGGGATTTTTCTGTCAGTTATTTTTTTCCTCACCTTTTGGAGCCGAGGCAGTGGTGTGTGGGGGGGGGGGGGCAGGGGACAGACAGTGGCTGTACCTCTGGGAGTCCTCTGATCCCTGCAGATGGCTCCCATTCCACCGTATCCACAGAGCTCGATGACAGCCACGTACTGACTGTCCTAGTGAGGTTTTGAGTGAAGCCGACAGTTAGCAGGCCTCTCTGATGACATAAAGGAAACAGGAGACGGTTACTCCAGTGTGTGGGTTGGGGCTGGAGGGGTCGGGGCATTGGGCTTGCCTGCTTTTCCTGGTCCTTCAGCTAGGTCGAGGTACGTGCTCGTGAGACACGAAAGAAGGCTCACTCCAGGTGTCCCTACCTGAGCTACCGGTAATGTACGTGTTTCATGGGCGAGCAGGGCATGGGAAGTGGGCATCGAGGGCCTGTGTTGCTTTGTCCCTTATTTGCCAGCTGCCGGTGGTGAATCTGAAGTTTCCAAATGGAAAATGAATGTAAAAGAAGGCTAGGTTGCCAGGTGGCCTCAGAGGAGGGAGTGTCTGAGGAGTTATTTAAGGTGACTTGTTGGCGACAGAGAAACTCCTGAATCTGTCCAGCAAGTGGATCCAGACGTTTTATGAGAAGTAACAAGCTGGAGACGTGGAAGGTCCATTTCCTAACGAGGGAAAACACACCCTTTAGCGGCCGATGGGTTTCTCAGAAAAACTGGAGTCCTGCTCTCAGGTTTGTTCTGAGCTTGTTGATGAGATTGAGTGTTTTACGCTTCCATGTCTCCTGGAAACGGAAGGTATACCATGTGAGGGTTGTTTTTAGGTTTTATAGTAAAACCTTTACAGCACAGAATTTTAAAGGCCTGTGTAGACGGGCGCAGGTCTTTGAAGGGAAACCTCAATTGCGCTTGGAAGTTCATCTAATGGAAATTAAACTGAGGGGTTCGCCCCATCCAACTCCAGACAGTCTTCGTGGTCTGAGAAGCTCATTAGAAATCTGCTTTACCCAAATCAAGTTCTTTAGCTGCTTGTGATGGCAGATGCTTCAATAGGCCATTTAAAATTCAGCGCAGTCTCCTCACAAGTGGCCAATCCAAAAGACTCATGGACAGAGCACTCGGTGTGTATAGTATTGTATAGTAGGTGGTGGGGGGATAGGAAAGGTCGTTCTTGCCTGTGAGGAACAGGCTGTGTGCGGAGGGCAGACATGCTGGTGTAAACTGTCCGACAAGCAGTAGGTGTGCAGAATCAGCGTGGTGGTCACAACGTAGTGCAGTAGATGCAGGAGTGGCGCAGGCCCATGCCCAGCCAGTGGTGTGAGCTCAGTTCTGGAGCGAGTCCTGACCATCAGAAGCCTTGATGTGTTTTGTTTTGGTTTTGGTTTTTCTTTTTATGGTGCAGCACATTCCTTTTTTCCCCTTGCATTTATTTTTTTATTAAAATTTTTTTTAGCCCAGCCAGCCATGGCTCAGCGGTTGAGCATTGACCTAGGATCCAGGAGGTTGGGGTTCGATTCCTGGTCAGGGCACATGCCCGGGTTGTGGGCTTGATCCCCAATGGGGGGCATGCAGGAGGCAGCTGATCAATGACTCTGTCATCATTGATGTTTCTCTCTCTTTCTCTCTTCCTCTCCCTTCCTTCTCTCTCTGAAGTCAATAAAGATATATTTAAAAAAATTTTTTTTTAATTAAATTTATTGGGATGACATTGGTTAATTGGATCATGTAGATTTCAGGTATACATTTCTATGATCCATGATCTGTATGTTGCATTGTGTGCCCACCAGAAGCTCTTGAGCAGGAGACTATCAGTGCTATAATAAGAGTTAATTGTGAGAAATTGAAATAAGTACTCATTTTTTCTGAGGCGTGCTCTTTGGGAGGGATTGTGTTCCTTCACGGGCCGCTGACTGGTGTCTGGTGAGCAGGTGGGTCCAGAATCCCTGGTGTGAGGCCGGAGCTTGGCTGGTATGCTTTTCATGCTTGTTTACATTTTCTGACCAGTGCAGATGCCTGTAAAGTCCCAGCGATCCCCACTTGTGAAGTCCTGGCCATCCCCACTTGTGAAGTCCCCGTGATGCTATACATTGAGGGATTTGAGAGAACCTCTAGAAAGGCAGAAAAATTCCTGCTGAAGTCAGTAATTGTATTTCAGCGGTTGAACGTCTGCGTGGAGGATTTCAGTCTGTGTGTGACGTCCACATCAGCTGCCCGGGTGTGGACGTATCTTTGAGAAAGGACATGGAGCAGGGGCCCCGGTGCTGGGAGACATTCCCAGTTCCCAGGGATGGGACAGCTCTGAGGGTGGAACCTCTAGTCTTTTCTCTCTAAAATGAGTAGAAAGCTGGGCAAAGGTGTCCTGGTTGTAAGTGTGTACACCCAGAAAATAACACAAATAGGACAGTAAAGAAAATACGTTTTCCCTTTATCCCCACTGTTCACAGTCAGGTGTGTCATCGTTGAGTCTGTTTTCAGTGTGGATGGACGTTTCTGAGGTTGGAGTCCTGCCCATGGAGCGGAGTGCAGCCCGGTAGTCAGGGCAGGCGGGACCACTGTTCCCAGGGTCCTCCCTGGGCCTCCTGCTGCTTGCTGTCTGTGTGGCTCCTCCTGAGGGTCACTCTCCCTGGTCCCAAAGCCTCGCCAGCAGGGGTGTGGACTGAAGTCAGAACCTTGGTCTCAGAGCACTAAGGCAATGAGGCCTTCATTCAGACCTCTTGATGTGAGTCTCTGCTGCATCCAGAATTGCTTGGATGGACTAATATGAGGAGGATGCTACTTCAGCCAAATAGAATGAAGCCCTTCAGAGAGGCCTTGTTTGCACAGGGTCATCCCTGAGGCATCTTCACCAGTCCTGGGAGGTCAGGGCCCTGTCCCCACCCCCCTGGACTTGTCCATCCAGAACCTCCCTCCCCACCTGGCCCAAGAGTTGCCTCAGTCTTGGGATGCAGCCACCACCCTCCATGTGGCTGTGTGACTCAGTCTCCCCTTCCCCAGGACACTGTGTCTGGGAGTTTGGTCCCTGGGTATTAGCAAGGAGCACATTGTCCTGTGGCCTTCACTCCAGGGTGTCGCTCACAGGATCGGCCTCTACGTACACTCACCCTCTCACTGTGTGCCCCAGGAGCCACGCTGCCTTCATACCAGAGTCTAGTGTTCCAGAAAGAGGCACGTGGGCGCCCGTGTGTGTGTGTGAATGTCTTGTTTGTTTAAAGAAAAAAGGTCACTGGGTTCATGGTAGAATATTTAGAAAATGCGAATATTTCCCATTGTGTCATCACTGTTAAAATGTTTTGGTATATGTCATTCATCTCTTTTGAGGGCATAATCTTATGCATTTTTATAAAATACAAGGATATCTAAATAATTTTTAGTTTTAAAATTATTTTAAAATGAAACCGTTTTAAAATGAAAACAAAACAACAAATTTTTTATTCAAAAAAGGAATTCCCTTCCGGGGAAATTGTTTTAATAGGCAAATCAAAAGATAAAAAATATAAATATAATCCTGCCCTCTCAGATCACTAATGAGCCATATTTAGAGCATACAGATACTTTTTTAAATAAAAATAGAATTCTATATAAAACCATTTTATAATTTGTTTTTCTATATAATAGCTTTATTGAGATGTATTTACATATACTGTTCACCATTTTAAAGTGTGCAATTCAGTCCTTTTTACCATGTTCAAGAATTTTACAGTGATTACCACTTCTCTTTTTCTTTTCAATATGTCTTTATTGATTTCAGAGAGAGGAAGGGAGAGGGAGAGAGAGACAGAAACATCAATGATGAGAGAGTCATTGATCAGCTGCCGCCTGCATGCCCCCTGCTGGGGATTGAGCCCGCAACCTGGGCATGTGCCCTGACCAGGAATCGATCCGTGATCTCCTGGATCCTAGGTCGATGCTCCACCACTGAGCCTCGCCGGCCGGGGCCCTCTGTAATTTTAGAACATTTTATCACCCCTAAAAGAGACCTGGTACCCGTTGGCTGTCACTTCCCACTCCCCTCCTTCCCAGCCCTTGGCAACCATGAACCTGTTTTCTGTCCCTGTTGATTTGCCATTTCATACAAATGAAATCATACAGTATGTGGCCTTTTGCCACTGATTTTGTCTCTGTAGCCTGATATTTTCAGGGTTCATCCATGTTGTAGCATGTCTCAGTAATTCCTTTTTATTAGTCCATTGTGTGGATATACCACCTTTTGTTTAACCGTTCATTAGTTGGTGGACATTGGGTTGTTTCCCTTTTTGGGTATTATAAATAATGCTGCTATGAACAGTCCTGTACAAGTTTCTGTGAAAACCTAAGTTTTTATATCTGTTTTATATATAGCTGGGTCATTGGCTACTCCGTTTAACACTTTGAGGGACTGCCAGGCTTTTTCAGAGCAGCTAGGACATTTTACATTCCCATCAACAATGCGCGCAATTTCCATTTCTGGTTTCTCCACATCTTCACCGTTATTTGTTACTGTTCGTCCACTTTCCTTGAGACATCCTAGTGGGAAAATGTCTACTCATATCCTTTGCCCATTTTAAAGTTGGGCAATTTTTCTTTTTGTTGCTGAGTTATAAGAGTGCTCTACATATTTTGGATATAATTTCTTTATCAGATACATAATTTATAAATCTTTTCTCCCATTCTGTGGGGTTCTTTTCACTTTCTTGGTGGTGTCCTCTGATGCACAAAAGTTTTTAACTTTGGTGAAATCAGTTTATCTATTTTTTCTTTGGTTGCTTTTGATATCGTATCTAAGAAACCGTCACCTAACCTGAGAGCGTGAAGATTTAAACCTGTTTTCTTCTAAAAATTATGTAGTTTTAGTTCTTACCTTTAGTCTGTGACCCATTTCGAGTTGAAATTTGTTTATGGTGTGAGATAGAGTCCAGTTTCAGTCTCAAGCCTGTGGATGTCCTGATGTCTCTTACTTTAGAAGACTACTCTTTTCCCCATTGAACTGTCTTGGTACCCTCGTCAAAAATTAATCGGCCACAAATGTAAGGGTTTATTTCTGAACTCTAAATTCTATTCAGTTCTATTATATGTCTATCCTCATGCCAGTACTCTCTTGATTACTTACTTGGCTTTGTAGTAAGTTTTGAAAACAGGACTTGTGAATCTTCCAAATTGGTTCTTTTTAAAGATTGTTTTATCTGTTCTGAGTCCCTTGAATTCTCGTGTGCGTTTTAGGGTCAGTTAGTCAATTTCTGCAAAATATAACTTTCTTTTTCAGTTACAGACTAAGAAAAAGGAAAATGTTGATGTATAATACCTTGCTGTCAGACACAGTAGCCATGTGGCTAGTGAGCAGGTGGAATGTGGCCAGTCCGCGCTGCAATGTGTGGTGTGAGTTTATGCCAGATTTCAAAGAGTTAGTGTGGAAAAAAAGAGCAGAAAATATCTCATATAATTGTTCGTATTGATTACACATTGAATGATACAATTACATATTGGGTTAAAAGATGCATATTACAGCCCGGCTGGGTGTGGCTCAGCGGTTGAGCATCCACCTAGGATCCAGGCGATCGGGGTTCGATTCCCTGGTCGGGGCACATGCCCAGGTTGTGGGCTTGATCCCCAGTCAGGGGCATGCAGGAGGCAACTGATCAATGACTCTCTCATCACTAATGTTTCTATTTCTCTCTCTCCCTCTCCTTTCCTCTCTCTGAAGTCAATAAAGATATATTTTTTTAAAGAAAATGCATATACATAAGTTTACCTATTTGTTTTTACCTTTTTATTGTGGTTACTAGAAGACTTAAAATTATTTATGTGATTTTCATATTTATGTTGGACAGTACTTTCAAAAATATATATATCTTTATTGATTTCAGAGAGAGGAAGGGAGGGGGGAGAGAGAGAGAAACATCAATGATGAGAGAGAGTCATTGATCGGCTGCCTCCTGCACACCTCCTGCTGGGGATCAAGCCCACAACCTGGACATGTGTCCTGACTGGGAATTGAACCTTGATCTCCAGGATCCTAGGTCGATGCTCAACAACCCTTGAGCTATGCTGGCCAGATGACAAGTATTTTTTAATAGTGTGGCATTCTGTTATTTGGTTGGTATGTGATGATTATATAATTGTGTCAAAGTTTCTTCTTATTTGCTGAGGTATAATTGACATACAGCATTATATTAGTTTCAGGTGTGCAGCATAGTGGTTAGATATGTGTATATATTGCAAAGTGATCACCAGAGTAAGTCTGGTTAACATCCATCGTCATGGTTACAGATTTTTTTCTTGCGATGAGAACTTTTAAGATCTACTCTCTTAGCAACTTTCAAATGCACAATACAGACTTACTAACTATAGTCAGCATGCTGTGCATTACACCCCCAGGACTGACAGACTTTATACCTGGAAGTTTGTTTTGACTCCCTTCATCTATCTGTCCACTCCCTACCCTCCGCCTCTGGCAACCACCAGTCTGTTCTCTATTCTCTGTATCTGTGAGCTTGTCTCTTTGTTTTTGTTTTTTAGATTCCACTTATGAGTGAGATCATATGGTACTTGTCTCTCTCTGTCTGACTTACGTCACTTTGTGTAATGCCCTCAAGGCCCATCCGTGTTGTTGCAAATGATAACATTTCATTCTTTTTCATGGCCAGGTCAGAGTTTCTGGATTCAGTTCTCTGCGTTGGACATTTAGGTTGTTTCCAGTTTTCTACACTTTACACAGTGTTGTGATGAGTGACCGTGCAGCCAGGTCCTCGGCACTGCTGTGGTCTGTCACTCCTGGGATGCTGCCAGGACACAGTTCACATGGAGGCCGTGGGAAACGTGCGTGCTGTACTTCTAGTTTGGGGCATGCAGACTCTGTGTTACAGTGTCGAGGATGTGAGTGAAGGTTTCACATTAATGCAAAATAATGTTTCTAAATAAGGCTGTAAAAAGAGTGAACAAATATTGACCAACCCCCTCCCCCATGAGTCAGGTTCTGTTCCAAGCATTAGCAACGCAGCGAATGATCCCAACCCCTAGCCCTCTCGAAGTTTACATTCTAAGGGGGAGGGGCTAGTCGAGAAACCAGTAACAGGATTGGTTAGTGCTAAAGAGCAGTGTTAGGAAGGATGGGGAAGCAGGTTTCTGGGCCAGTGGGATGGGAGTGCTCCCCAGCGGAGTGGTCCGGAAGGCCTTTTCAAGCAGTCGGCCTTTGAGTAGGGACTGAAAGCAAGGGAGGGAGCCGTGTGAAGATCTGGGGAGAAGGGTGTTTTTAGGAAGATGGGACAGGAAGCACAAAGACCTCAAAGTGGAAATATGCTTGCCGTGCTTTAGGAACTGCAGGGAGGCCAGCGTGGCTGGAGGTGGGTGAGAAGTGGATGGATTTGGGACACGTTTTGAAGATGGAGCAGACAGTCCTTGCTGATGGGTTGGGTGTGGGTGTGTGAGCAATGGGTGTGGTGCCATTTGCTGAGCCTGGGAACAAGAGGCCCGTCAGAGGGGCTGGGACACCCCGAGTTTTGTTGAGCTGGTAATTAGATGCCAGTCTGGAAATCACGGGGAGGTGGGGCTGGGTGCGTATTTGGAATTAGGAAAAGCCACATGGGCATCAGGCAAGTTGAGTGAGATGAGAATTGACCATTGGATTTGGGAACATGGAGGTCTTGGGGGGCTTGGGCAAGGGTGGTGGTGTAGGTGGTGGTGGGTGGTAGTAGAGTTTCCAGGAGAGAATGGGATGTGTGTATTGACAACTCCTTGAAAGTGTTTGCTCTCAAGTGGGCAGGATGATGGGGGTGGGAGAGCTGGGAACAGACTGCAGCTTCCCTGTACACTGGTGGGAGTGGGCTGGAGAGAGGCTGAGAGGGGAGCAGAGGATGGGCTGGCTCAGGGGGCCAGGGGAGAAGGCAGGGTAGGTGGGCAGGCCTTCCGTGAGAAAACTGTCTGGTCGCTTGTTTCCAGAAGCTAAGAGTGACTCGGAGGGAAGGGTGTTATAGGCTGTGTTATGGAGTTAAATGTACAATTTACATGAATTTTTAATAGGAAACACACGATTTTACATAAATTGAGTTACTTTGAAGTGCTTACCCTCGGGGTTCTCTCCTGTGCCTTTGGGGGTGTTTGGTGGGAAAGTTTGAGAACCACTTCATTATTGTATTCTGTGGGTATGTTGCTAAATCTCACCCAAGTGAGCGTTTAACCTTAAAGAGTCGGAGACTCACTCATCAGTTTGTTATCCTTAATAGAGCTTTTGCAGCTGCTCCAAATATCCCTCCATTTGTGCATCTTAATAGCCGCCTGGCGAGCCTTCGTTCTGCACTGAGGAGGCCGCATGAGCCATGAGGCGTAGGGGCCAGACGGACAGAGTGCCCTTGGCTCCCACCCCTTTCCACCCTTTCTGGGGTGAGAAGGTGGAGGAAGGCGGGGCCGAGGTGCAGCAGCCTCCAGGACATACTTCACAGATACACTGTGCATCTCTTAATTCTGGGAGGTGGTGTGGGGGAGCCGACCCTTTGCAGCACTTAACAATCAACGATGATCGGGCTAGGGGCTTCTTTCTGTTTATTGCATGGCCTGCTTTCTTTCTTTCTTTCTCACAGTTCTATTATGATTAAGCCCCCTCCTCTGATTAGGTTCTTCAGCCTCCCGGTAGGAAGTGCTATGAGCAGTTAGATTTGCTGCACAAAGTTACTACGGAACAGGAGTGTGTGAGGGATCAGGGCCCTGTCCCGCCTGTGCACAGGTGTGATGGCCGGAGCTACGGGAGCTGGATTTGTAACTGGCCGTTTAGTTGCATGACCAGGTCACAGGGCTTCCCAGTTCTCCACAGTCTCACGGACCAGCTTTATCGTGTGGGCCCTGCTCCTGCCTGCTGGGCCCCTGGCACTCCCCATTCCTGAGGGCTAGCTTCACTGACCCCCCACTGCACAGCGCCTCTCCAATTGTCTGCCTTCAACCCCGGGCACTGCCGTGTTTGCTCATTTATTGCCCCTTGGCCTTCTCCTCCTGCCAGAGGGTTCATGGAGGCAGGGACTGGAGTCTTGTTTCCAGCCTGGTATACCCAGCACCTGGTAAGGCTATGGCACACTTGTGCCCAGAAATTTTGTGGAACAAACAGCTGTGTAAATCTGGACTTTAACTCCAGATTGCTGTTGTCTCCCGGCCATTAAAGGGGCTCGTGGGTCACTCCTTCAGCCGGTGCCTGCCCTGGTGTCATTTGGCAACCTGCACAGCTCTTGGGGCCAGAGGTGTTTGGAGTTTCTGAGATTTTAGAGTGAAAGTACTGTAGTGTGCATACGGGCATTATGGAACGGGCTGGGCAGCACCTGGTGACCGGACACTAAGATGTTTGCAGCAGCCGGTGTGACTGTTGGCAACGGGTGGTGCAGCGACGGTGGATGGCCTCGCATGGGTCAGGGCCTGCCGCCCAGGGAGTTAGGGACGTGTGTTCAGAGCTTTGGGGATTTCAGAACTGCAGACACAGGGTCATGGACCTGTTTCTGTCCATGTCTACCTGTCGGTCATTACACCCCTGCTAGAAGGAAAAGGGTGTCGGCAGCGAGTGAGTGCTGGCAGGTGCTGTCACCCTCCTGAGCACACTTCTGACTGTCTCAGGTGTGCCACACAGGGCCTGGCGTGCGGCACTGTCCTCCTGCACAGGAAGTGGCCGCCCTGGACCGTCCTGCGCTTCCTGTGGGTCTGGCTCAGGTCTGGGGCAGAGAGCAGCATGCAGTCTGGCATACCTGATCCTCGGGCAGGACTCCCGTCCGCAGTCACGCTCTGCCTGGGGCTGGGCCAAGAGCTTCAACGTTAGATGAACTTCATGTACATTTCCTGACTTTTAAAATATGAGTATAGTTTTATTTTAATGTTTTTAAAGATTCATTTCTGATGTAGGTAAATATCTTTTTTAAAAGTTCCTTGCTTGCGTTATCTGGTTTGGCTCAGTGTTTAGAGTGTCAGCCTGTGGAGTGAAGGGTCCTGGGTTCGATTCCGGCCAAGGGTGTGTACCTCGGTTGCAGGCTCGATCCATGGCCCTGGTTGGGTGCAGAAGACAACTAGTCGATGTGTCTTTCACATCCATGTTTCTCTCTCCCTTCTACCCTCTCTGTAAAGCAACGGAAGAGATACCCTTGGGTGAGGTTAAAAAAATAAAAATCTGTGAGGATTGAGGAGAAAAAAAAGTTCCCTGCTTTCTGAAGTAGTGCTTGCAGTTCAAAAACATGTTTAATTGCCAGGCTGCAGGAAGGCCTGCCCGTTTTTATTAGAAAACAAAGAGCCAGGGCTGAAACATGCTTACATCTGCATATCTGAACCTTTGAGGAGGACGTGGGCACAGTAGTTTGTTCCTGCAGCTGATGTATTATTTCCAAAGTTCCTCTGTGGACCTTAATAAATTAGTAGAATGTATGAACTCACATCTGAACATGTATAGTAAAGATGGTTCTTTCCATTTAGAATTATTTCTGTCCAAGGTACTTGACCTAAGAATTAATGATGTGACCCTGAATCAGAGGCACACGTTCTGTGTTTCAGATTGTACAAGAGATGTTACAGTTTCAAAGGCTCACAGTGGCCATTTGTGATACATTTAAGATACTTAAGAGTTTCTGTTGTTAAAAACTTTCTTCGAGAGACACTCTGGTGAGCAGTGGTGGCAGGACAAGGGGGTCACCCAGAGTTTCGTGGTAGATATTTGCAAATAGTTTATTTAACAGGGTTTAAAGGAGACCCCTTGTATTTTATAATTACCCATTTTGGGGAACCAGCCTACAATGTAACAAATATCTGGTGTCATTATCTTTGCTTCACATGTATTATCTTTGTGGAATTGGAAATGTTTGATTCCTTAGAGTGCGTGTATAAACATGTCAGTTTCCAAGAGTGGCGTTTGCAGTGTTATAGTATATGATAGGAGGCTTTTCAAAAGGTCCAGAAACGTGTTATGTGTTTAGTTGCTTAAATATTTTCTTCTACTGGGATTTTTTGGTTTCTTAAAGAATGTTTTCTTTTTTTAATGTCTTTATTGATTTCAGAGAGAGGAAGGGAGAGGGAGAGAGAGATAAAAACATCAGTGAAGAGAGAGTCATTGATCGGCTGCCTCCTGCACGGCCCTGGACTGGGGATTGAGCCCGCAACCCGGCCATGTGTCCTGACCGGGAATCGAACCTTGATCGCCTAGATCCTAGGTCAATGCTCAACTGCTGAGCCACGCCCGGCCAGGCTGGGATTTTTTTTAAAAAACACTGGATATAACATGTAAAATGTTAAATGAATGCAACACTGTGAGGGTTTTTTTTTTTACCCTTTACCCAAGGGTATTTTTTCCATTGATTTTTAGAAAGGGTGAAAAGGAGGGAGGGGGGAGGGAGAGAAAGAGAAACATGGATGTGAGAAAGACACATCGATTGGTTGCCTCCTTCACGTGCCCCATCCGGGAATGGAACCTGCAACCCAGGTATGTACCTTGACTGGGAATCAAACCTGCCACCCTTTGGTGTGTGGGCCAAATGCTCTAACCACTGAGCACACTGGCCAGGGCTGACAGAGGTTTTTGATGCCCAGTGAGGCACAATAGGAAGGCTCCATTAACATCTCAGATGGTATCACAAGTTTGGAAAAACCATTTCACCCTAGGGGTGTTGACAAAAACTGAAGCCATCTCTGCCCGGGTTTGACGTTGTTTAGCTATCTAGGGAGCAAGCGGTGAGTGCCAAACCAGTTTAAAATCACCTGCCTTGCCAGTATGCAGATTTCCTTTACTCAGTATTTAAACTACACAGCTTACCAGCTTGAGTAATTCGAAATACAGTAGCATAAAAAGAATTAGACCTGCTGAACCGAAAACGCGTGCATATCTAAAGCAGTTTCTTTTCTTGATTTTGGTTAAGTTAACAGAAGTATCTTCACATCTGTAATTTCTGGTAACTTAATGAGAACACTCTGAACTTTTGGGTCACAATGAATTTCCCATTATGTAAAATATCTTACACGCTGGCTGACTCATTGTGAATGATGAGTAGACACGATTCTCTTCCTGCGGAAAATAGAAACACATTGTCGTAGTGACGACTCCAGCACTTAGCTGGCCGCACTGCCGCCCATGAGCTGGTGAAGACTCCGAGGTGGACACACGGCAGTGGGAGCCTGCTGGCCGCTGCTGCCTCAGGTGCAGAGAATGGAGCCTTTCCGTCGGCCGTGAGCTCGTGCTGGTGCAGAGGCTCACTTTTGTATTTGAGTTTTATGTTCAGCTAGTGAATGTGTTTTCTTTGACTTACTGATTTCAAGTCTTGTAGGTATTTCTGGGTCTTAAAAGCCCCAGTGCTTTTATTTCATAGTAGGAAGAACCAAGTAAATGAATGCTTTTTGGTGGTGATGGTGGGCTTGATGGTTTTCCTAGTGGTGTTCTTTCATGTTTAAAAGCGCTACATTTGTATACGTGTGTAATTGATATTTTACATTACAGTTACAATCAATGTTTTTCTTGAAAATTTGTTACACTCTGAGATTCGGGGGAGAAGAGGTTACCCAAAACAGTTATGGGTTGTTTTGAACAGTGAGAAGCTTATTTAAAATTATGTGGAAGGGGCACCCCCCAAATAATGCAGTTGGGGGGCATAATTTCCCCTTTTTGTTTGTTTCTTTGAGATAGTAAGCTGCACTCATTAAGTGATGTTAACTCAGATGTTTGGTTTTTGGCTGGATTGTGTCAGCTTTTGAAGAAATAACTATTGATCTAGTCACATACCATATAATTCATTGGTTTTATGTGCCCAGTTCAGTGGTTTTCATATATTCACAGGGTTGTGCCTACTTTGGGCACTTCGTGCAGATGGAATCACGTGCTCCGTGGTCTTTCATGTGTGGCGTCTTCACTCGGCGTCAGGTTGTCAAGGTTCCTTGGGGAGTAGCTGTGTCAGCTGCTGTTCCTCTTCATTCCCAGCCATACTCCATTGTGTGGATGTACCACATTCTGTGTATTTGTTGGTCCATTGATAGATATTTGGATTGTTTCTGCTTTTCGGCTGTTATGAATAGTGCTGCTAGGAACAGTCGTGTACAGGTTTTTGTGTGTACTTGTGTTTTCATTTCTTTTGGGTGTGTACCTAGGAGTTTGCATCTGCTTTTTTTTTTTTAAATTCTCACCCAAGGATATTTTTTTTATTGATTTTAAAGAGCGAGGAAGGAGGAGGGGGTGGGGGGAGAGAAAGAGAAAGACAGACAGACATTGATGTGAGAGAGAAACATCGATCGGTTGCCTCCCACACACACCCCGACTGGGGATCAGACTCATAACCTAGGTATGTGCCCTGATTGGGGATCGAACCCACAACCGTTTGGTGTAGTGACAATGCTCATCCACCTGAGCCACCCAGCTGGGGCTGCATCTGCTTTTGATGCTTCTTTGAGTTTGGTTTAGGTTGATTTAGTTTGTGAAGAGGCTCTGCTACTTGTAACTGGGCTTCTCTGACCTTCAGTGGTGACTTAGTGACTCTTGTTCATGCTTGAAGCCCCTGGATCCCCTGCCCCCCCCACCTGCAGAATTTAATCTTTCTTTCCTGAGACCAGACCACATCTGATGGTCATCACAGGGTCTTATCAAGCAAGTACCCTGTTAGTGTTGGCACATAATCGAGTCTGTTCTGTGTCTAAGCCAAGTACATCTTGTCTGCATCTTATGTTTCTATGTTCTCCCCTCTCCTTTTTGGTGACACCCATTGTTCTTTGGGCCCAGCACTGGGGGGCTGTGACTGAATGATTTTTCTTTTCCCTTCAGGCAGTACACCACTCACTCCTTTGGCTTTTTTTGTGGGAATTTTGGTAACTAGGTTGCCTATTTTTGAAGTAATAAACATCTTTACATAGTAGTGATACTCTTGAGCATTTTGTTAAGTGTCCAAATGGAACCTACAGGGATGTTTCCATAATTTGTATCAAATTCATGTAAATGTACATTAACACTATTAGCTAATTGCCTGAGTTAGGTTATGAATTTCATTACTGCTGTTCAGTTGAGGAGCAGATTCTGCCGTGGCCATTCCAGTTAATGGTGAGCACCTTGTAGGTCTCTCTCCATGTATTTAAACCGAGTGAAGCTTGGAAAAATTATTGAGTGCTTTGTGGGTCTGGCTATATTTTGTAACAGGTGTGCCTTACATTTTGAGAAGCGTATACTTTTGGGAACCTTCACACGCATCGCATCAGTTAAAAATCAAATGACCTCTGTAAGGTTATAGGATTGGTCTTACCTCTTCCCTGTAGACTGGAACCCCAGGTCAGAAAGGGCGAGCAGCCCTGCATCTCCCCTGCACGGGAGGTCACCAGTTCGATCCCCAGTCAGGACACATGCCCTGGTTTCAGGCTCGATCCCCAGTAGGGGACGTGTAGGAGGCAGCCGATCGATGATTCTCTCATCAATGCTTCTGTCTGTCTCTCCCTCTCCCTTCCCCTCTCTGACATCAATAAAACATACTTAAAAAGAAGAAAAGAAAACAAAGGGTGAGCAGCTGTTGGGAGACATCAGTGCCAGAGGGAGGCAGTGTGTGGAGGGCCCAGGGGAGCTGGCGGAGTCCTGAGCACCAGCCAGCCCACCAGCCAGCCGGCAGTGAGGCAGTGCTGGCCTGAGCCTCCTCCCCCCTCCCCTCCCTCTCCCCTCCCCTCCCCTCCCCCCCTCCTATCTCCTCCCCCTCCCCTCATCTCTAAACGTGGAGGTGATGGGAAGCCACTCCCCAGGCACTGAACCTGCTCACTGCCCTTGGTCTTCAGAGGCTGACCCGGCAGCGGTTTGAGTGGTCCTGGAGCGGGCTATTCTTGTTATCCCCTCCCTGACCTTCCACCACTGGCCCTAGAGTCCTCCACTCCCCGCTGGTTTCTCTCCACCAGTGTGTACTGCCTCCCACGTAGTTCTCATAGCTGGGGTGGGGGTCTCGGCCCCTGGCAGCTGTGGACTCCACCCCTCCAGCACTGCCTGTTCCAGGAGGCAGGAGAGTCTTGATGGAAGACCCCTGCTGGCTCCTCCAGACCCTCCTGGGAAAGCCCCCTCCACTGGAACCTAGGATCTGGCTCCCGGGCCTGAGGTCTCTGACCCATCAGTGGGAGGGTGTGTCACCAGGCTGGGCTGTCAGGCGAGACTGCCTCAGAGAACCGCCTTGATCCCTGACTTGAAAGGCAGAGCTGTGGGGAGTGCCCAGGCCTAACCGTGCCTGAGGTGTTACAACTCCCTCTGAGGCTGCCGAACACTGTACTGAGTCGACAGAGCACAGAGATGGCAGAGAAACTCCACTCGCCGCCACTCTGTCCTGCCTCTAGTCACCCACCTGGTGCTGAGACTGTCCAGTCAGTCGGCATTCACCCGAGGTCTGAATACTCATTTATTCATGTCTCGTCTTTCGGAGAAATCAGGGTCAGAAAGCTACAGTGTTTCCCCAGATCTGGTCTATCCAGAAGTCAGGCCCCAGGGAAGCACCATCCTGCCTGCTGGGGTTCATGAACTTTAGTTGGGTGCCTAGAAAAGCGTGTGGCCACTGGTTAGTGTGTGGCCCTTGGAGCCGGGGCCTGGGCTGAATCCTGCTCTCCCACCTGGGCCTCGGTCTCCTCAGCTGTCAGGTGAGAGGATGCTGGTAGCTACCTCACAGGGGGATGGGCAGGTGGAGTAGTGTTGGCTGACCCGTGGGGGACCAGCTCCTACTGTGATGCGCCATCACTGCAGATGCTAAAGTGCGTGCCCTGCAGGAGGGGCTGTGGGGCTGGACGCTGGACGGTCACTTCCCGGTGGTGTATAACTACTGGGGGTGACAGAGCCCAGAGGAAGGGCCTTTCAGCTGCAGTGGGCGAGATTCTTGACTCGCTGGAGAAGATATGGAGCCTGTGCTGGAGGGTTTGGTAGGGAGGGTTCATAGGGACAGCAGGATGTTCCCAGGGTACCTCCTGTCATCTCCTGGGACTAGCCTGCGGGGTGACCAGTGCACCTGCAGCTTGTTATTCACTCACTGTCCTTTACCCAGCATCTGCTCAGTGTCATGCTGAGCACCAAGCGTGGGGTCAGACACGCGGCTGAATGGAGGCTACTTGCTACTTAGCAACAGTCCCTACCAGGAGGTGGTCAGTGGAATCTCCGGAAGACAGCTGTCACCCACTGAGAGGTGTGTGGTAGTGCCTCCAGCCAGGTTCAGTCTGCCCCCTCTGTGCGGGCAATATGTGCCTGGGGCGAGCGTGCTTCTCAGCTACCAGGCCATCATGGTGGTAGTGGTGACTGCTCAGGCTTGGAGCAGAGCCCACACGGACCGGTGCCAAGGGACGTGGGCACTGTGTGGAGAGCATCCTTCCCCATCTCCCTTTTCCTGCTGAGTCTGTGCTCAGCCCGTTAGCTGTCCCATCCACACAGAGCCTTTTCTGGACCTCCCCGGGCTCCAGTTCTGCCCCCCGGGGTGCCGGCCCTCCTTACACTTGGAATGATTTGCCCCCATTCGTCTTCCCCTGGAGTGCTCCCCCATCAGCACGGTGAGGTCTGCCTGGTACAGCACATGGTCCATTCTCACCAGGTGTGTTGAATGAATAGATGAACATTAAGGGTCACTTAGCGAGCAGGCTGCTTATTTAAGTCCCTTTTCTGAATTTGGTTTGAGTCCCTCTTTCTGAATTGGTCAGTGGTTTAATAATTCTAGTGCTCCGACCACACAGTGGTTTTCACTGTGGCGTGAAGGTAGCTGAGTGTTCAGGTGATTGCTGCCTTCAGAGGAGCTGGGAGTGCTCCCCGATCTGCCGTGTCTGGAATGAAATTCACAGTCTCACAGTCTCTGTTCACTGGTCCTCGTAGGGACTTTGAATCTGGTGCTGAGCAGCAGGTGTGTAGATCCTCACAGGCAGCCCTTGAGCACTGAAGAAGACGTGTGTCCTCATGCACACTTCCTTGAGGTCAGTGCTTTTACCCAGGCCGCCCTCCAGTGAAACCACAAACCGGCAGGCCTCCCACAAACAGGCTGGAAATGTAGACACGCACACCCCTACCCCCACAGGTGTTTGCAGCATTTTTTAGAGGCTCATACAAATCTTTGTGCTTCAAAGGCAGCTTCCTGTGCCAAGGAGCCTCTCCTGCGCTCTTGCTTGCAAGGTTGGTGGCTTACAGAAAGACTGCAATGCAGCGGTTACTGAGTCTCTGTTAATATGGAAACAGCCAGAGGCGAGGTCTGCTGCGCCCCTCCCCAGTCGCTGACTGGGGCTGCGGGGTGAAGCAGGAGATAAGGAAGGCGATGCTCCCCTGGCCACAGCCTGCTGGCGGTGGGAAGGGACCGGTGTTGGCGGAGGCTGTGGCCAGCGCAGCGGGGCCTGCTGCAGCTGCCGCGAGTGGCCGGGCAGTGGCTTCCTGGGAGCAAGGAGCTGGAGATGCCTTTGCAGTCGGTGCAGGGAGAGCGTGTTCTCATCGCCGTGCACACGGTGGATAATGAGAAGGTAAGGGACCTTAAAATCATGCACGCTGTGTGCATAGTGTGTATTTTAAATGTTTATATTGAATATCCCTAGTAATTAAGAGCAAATAGATCTCTTCTGAACCTGAGAAATGAAACTTTGTTTCTCATGCAGGACAGTTTGAACCCTGGCACGGATATCTTATTTAGTGTCGGCAAATGCCCTCTAAATAAATGATCAAAGGTGCTCTGTAAAGAGACCTGCTTTTCCTTTGACTTGCTAAAAACATGGTCGCATTCCAGAGATGCAGATGTGTGGGTAATATGTTTGTTTCTCTACCTGAAGCAATATGACACTTCCATGAATCTGTTTCACAAAACCTCAGCCATATGGTGGTGGGCGATGAAGTCTGATTCCCTTGGTTCTTATTTGCCTTCAGACGAGCGTTTTTGGGGGTGTGGAGCTCAGTGCTCATCCTGGGTGAGTCCGATTCTACCTCCAGCTGCTCCTCTGTGTTTGCCTATGAGGGAGACTGAGAGTCAGGGCTCAGATTTGTTCTGCTATGAATTGGTGGCTCCAAACTGTATTAAATGCATTATGAGTGGTAATTTATATGTCCCAATGCCAAGTAATATAACGCCAGGGTTACCATGGCAACTGCATGCATCCTGGAAAGCTTATGAATGGGTTCTGAGCCTTCTGGTGTTTTAAGTGAGAGGGTCCAGCTGCGAGTCTGCAGTGCTGATGAGTGTAAATAAATTCAGCTGCCTGTGCCCAGCGTGTCCTTTCTCTGTTTACCAGTTGTCCATTCAACTCAGTTCTTTCTCTGGTGACATTTGCCATGGTCTCCTGGGTCCTGGCAGCAGACTGGTTGAGAGATGGTGTTCAGCGTCAGGTTAGGGGTCTAGCCTGTGTGTACCTCTGTCTGTGGGGTATGGAGTGGGCTGGCGGTCCTCGCTGTCCCCGGGTGTAGCTGTGGCGTGTGCTGTGTGGTCTTGCAGAGCTTCCAGTGCCTGTGGACAGCTTCTCTCCAGTGACACCCTGCAGCTCTAGGAGCCTGACGTGCCTGCTTCTCCCGGGTATCCTGATGGTGGTTTGGAGAGAGAGACCCAAGTCAGAAAGACCCCTGTCCAGCCCTAGCCAGTGTTGCTCAGTGGTTAGAGCGTCAGCCCTGGCACCGAAGGATTGTGGGTTCAGTTCCCAATCAAGGGCACGTACCTGGGTTGTAGGTTTGATCCATGGCCCTGGTCAGGAGTCAGCCAATCGATGTGTCTCTCTCATATCGATGTTTTTTTTCTCTCTCTCCCCCCTCCCTCCCTTCTCTCTCTAAAAAGCAATGAAAAAAGTATCCTTGGGTGCGGATTAACAATCAATCAATAAATAAGAAAGACCCCTGTCCAAATGCCAGCTTGTGAGAATAACAGAGGTTGACTTCTTCATTCCCAGGGGATTGTCTGCTGTTTGTTGGAAATATATGTGGCAGAGTTTCCTGTGTATTTAAACTAAATGGCTATCTTTTTAAAAAAATTTATCTTTATTGTTGGAAGTATTACAGATATCCCCCTTTTTCCCATTAATCCCCTCCCCCCCCACCTCCCCCGTCCACCAGACCTTGGGTTAAGCATATAAGTTCTTTGGTTAAAATCTCTCCCACCCCCTCCCCCACCCTGCCTTCCCTCTGAGATCCCTGAGTCTGTTCCATGCTTCTATGTCTCTGGATCCATTTTCTTCATCGGTTTATTTTGTTCATTAGTTTCCACATATGAGTGAGATCGTGTGATATTTGTCTTTCTCCTCCTGGCTTATTTCACTCAGCATAGTACTCTCCAGGTCCCTCCATGCTGTCTCAAAGGCTACAAGATCCTTCTTTACAGCTGCATAGTATTCCATGGTGTAAATGTCCCACAGCTTTTTACCCACTCATCTACTGATGGGAACTTGGGCTGTTTCTAGATCTTAGCCGTTGTAAACTGCGCTGTTATGAACATAGGGGTGCATAAGTTCTTTCTGATTGGTGTTTCAGGATTCTTAGGATATATTCCCAGAAGTGGGATCACTGGGTCAAATGGCAGTTCCATTTGTAATTTTTTGAGGAAACTACACATTGTTTTCCATAGCGGCGGCACCAGTCTGACTCCCACCAGCAGTGCTCCAGGAGTCCCTTTTCTCCACACCCTCGCCAGCACTTGTCGTTTGTTGATTTGTTGATGGAGCCATTCTGACAGGTGTGAGGTGATACCTCATTGTGGTTTTAATTTGCATCTCTGATTAGTGACTTCGGGCATTTTCTCATGTGTCTCTTGGCATCTGCATGTCCTCTTTGGAGAAGCGTCTATTTAGGTCCTTTGCCCCCAAATCACTATCTTGACTGTGAGGGACTGAAGCATGTTTGTCAGTATTTTGTAGAAGGCCTCTAGACAGCCCGGCTGCCTGTGCACCGAGACCTGAGGAGCCCAGGGGACGGTGGTGGCTACTGAGGCAGTAGCTCCCAAGAGAGGGATGGCCAGGTCTCGGGAGGACATGTCACACGTGCATAGAGCCCATTCTCTTCGTTAATAAACACCCATGATACAGTTTAAAGTTGAGACTCGAAAGGCGGATTGACTCTCAGGCTCACATCAGTGGGCACATCGCCATGACTCACCTACAGGCCTCAGTGAAGTGTCTTCATCTAATTCACTCCCTTGATCTTACATATGAGGAAACTGAGGCCCAAAGAAGTTATGCCACTGGGTTAAGTCCCAGAGCAGGTCAGAACCAGGTCTAGGCTCAGAACGGCTCCTGGCTCTGTTCTGAGGATCATGTTCCTGACGGAGAGGTTTGCTCCCAGCTGCTCGCTCCTGTTCCCTGTGGGCACAGGGGCCCTTTTGCATAACAGGAATAGAGCCCTCCTGTTGATAATTGTAAAATTCCCTCCATTTCTCCCTTCTCCCTTCTGTCATTTATTGAACCTCTGCTCGGTGTGCTGGAGACTCAAGCGAGTGGTGGCGAGAGCACCAGCCCGAGCGTCCTGGTAAATCCTGCCTGTCCACGATGTTTGCAGAGAAGCTGAGCACCCAGTGGTCACAGGTGGGCACGGCGATGTGTGTGCGGACCCATTAAATCAGGGTCATGATACTGTATTTCCTGAGACAGAACAACAAAGTACTATTAGGTGCAGCGTACAGGTCACAGCCTGTTGAAGTAATAAGAGATTCTGCATGCAGGGCTTGAAATACAAATTGGGTTTTAGCCAGATGCCAGTTACCCCCGAATTTTAACTTACCAGTCTTCAGGAAGGTTGAGGTTTTACCGTAGGACTGACTTAGAGTAACACTGTATTTTCCTAAATGGCATCTGTGCTGCCTCCCATCCTGCGTGTTCTCACAGCGGCACCCTGACCAGGAGGCAGGGTCCCAGGGAGCCTGGGTCAGGTGTGGGACCCGCCACACACGGGTGAGGCAGCAGTGACACTGTGTGACTTCCATGCGAAGTCTTCAAGAGGGTACAGCTTTGCCTGGTTTCTCTTTCTGGGAAACGTGCTCTGGGGACCCTCTGCTGTGCTGAGAAGAAGCCTCTGAGCTCCTGCAGGCCCTTAGCAGGGAGTGTGTGGCCACAGGGTGATTCTACTCCACTTTCTGCACCTTCTAGCTGAGGCCCCAGATTCTGGAGCAGAGATGGGCTGTCGGCACCATCCTGTGGGTCACAACCCCCACAGTACCTGCAGGCATGACAAATGGTGACTCTTACCACTCCACTTCGGGCAGTTTAGTATGGAGCTGGTTATGGGGATCCTTAGTGTTTCCATTCACTGATATTAGATAAGGCATTTTATTACATGCTAAAGATAAAAAGCATAAGAAATTAGGGGCTCTTTGGATAATTTGCCTCAGGTATTTTAATAACAGCTTTTTAAAGATAATTTGTATACCCTAACCTGCACCCCGCTATAGTATACAGTTCAGCAGTTCTTAGTGTATTCTCGGTGTGCATCCAGAATATTCCATCTCCCCAACATGATCACAGACCCTGACACTGACTGACTTCCCAACGAGTGGGCGTGGGAGATCGGGATTGCTGTGCATTGTGGGAAGCGTGGTGCCACGTTTCTGGGACCTGGGAGGCACCTGGGCCAGGCTCATGAGAGTGTGAGTTCACATCGAAGAGTGGAGGTGGTAGTGGGCAGGTGGGGCTGGGTGTGGCCGCAGTGCCCCTGAGGCATCTGTGTGTGCAAGGGGTTCCTGCTGAGTCTTTGATGAGCAGTGAGTTCTAACTGGGTTTTCATGGAGGGGCAACACACAGGGTTTCAGGGAAGGAGACTGTACTGCAAACAGGGAGGGCACCTTTGGGTGCTTGGTGAGCTGCGGGCACATTCAGGGCGTGGCGTGCTTGTGTATTCTCCCCTGCCGTACATACACATCTGCATGCTCCTGTCTGCCTTCCCTGGGGCATGCGCGGTTTCCTTTCCACACCCGCACATGGAGACGTTGACATCGTGTGCAGAAGCAAAAGGCACTGCCCAAAGAGGAAGGGGCTGCGAACAGCCCAGACCAGGGGCAGCACACTTTCTCTGTAAAGGGCCAGATAGTAAGTGTGTCAAGCTCTCCACTGTGGTAGCCAGTGTGTAAACCAGTGAGTGTGCCTGTGTCCCAGTAAAACTGGTTACAGAATGGCCGGCCTCCCTTGCCGGGCCCTGGCCTGGATGAGTCTGTGCCACCTGCGGTCTTTGGTCCTGCCTGTCTCCTGCCCAGGGTACGAGGCAGTGAGGGCATCCCCACAGTACTAGCCCGTGGCCACCGTCCTACCCCGAAGGCTACACGAGGGCAGGAGCACATTCCTCATTGTTGGATCTTGGCATAGTAGTAACAGGAGCCCAGTAAGTGGCCAAGTAACTTCGGAGTACTGGAAAAGTGATAGGGCCATTACAGTTGTGGGGGTCAGCAAAGGTGACAGAAGGAGTAAGGCCAGTGGGCAGGTCCAGGACCTTCTGGACCCCATTGCTCAGCAGGCAGGTGGTAAAACGGAACCCCGGACTGGCGAGGAAAGACAGGACTGCTGTCCTTAGACGCTCCCCTATGGCCCAGGACCTGTGTGCTGTTCCACTTAGGTGAGATAAATAAGTTAGCTTCCTCAGGAGAGGACTGCATCCAGAGAGGCTTGGAAGTAACCTTCCAGTTGGAGAAACATTTCTGCTTTCAAGTCTTGGGGACACTGGTTTTTCTGGATCTGAGGGATCAGGTGACCTAGAAGCCCTACCTGAGAGGCCTCTAAAGCAAGTGCCTCCGCACCTGGCCTTGCGTTCCCCGCCTGGGGAGTCCAGATGAGATAAACCCCAAGGAGAACCAACACATCCTTTGTGCACCATTCATGTCCAGGTGGTGGGGAACTCACCAGTTTATTACAACCTGCGATAAACTCAAACAAAATTCAACAGTATAGTCTCATTAAACTTCCTCTTTGGTTTAGATCAGCGATTCCCAATGGTACCCCCCAAGAATTGTTAAAACATGCAGCACCTGACTGTTTAGTCAGGGGCACTGGCCTCTCTTCCCTCAGATTGTCAAATACAGAATGACAGCAGCCAGAACAACAGCCGTCCAGTGTGGATGAGCCAAAATTAAACCTTTTTTTCTTTATCAGGTCGGCAGAAAATATATTTTTGGTGTGCTGCAGAATTTTAGTAATTAGTTTATGTGCCATAAATGAAAAAGGTTGAAAGTCGCTGGCTTAGAAGAGTAAAAATTACGTGAATGGAAGGGGAACAGTATCTCGAATTGTCAAAAAACGATGTTCAATTAAAAATGACAAGTTTTCACAGACGGGCTCTGCATCTGTTGTGGACTGTGTCCCATGGGCACACTCATTAAGTGCAAGCGCTATTTTGCAGGGTCCTCAGACCCAGATTGGAACACGCTCCCGTTTCTGTGCTTCCTCAGCACCTCGTGCTCAGCCGTTGGCATCTCTGTCACGAGGTGACTCCTGTTTCCTGAGGCACTGCACTGTGGCGTTGAAACCATGTGTCCCTGAGTCCAGCAGGTGGATTGAAATGTCTTGTGAGGAAAGGGTTCGGACGGGGCTTGTGTTTGCTGCACCTTGGGGAGGTGCTTCTGCAGTACCCTAGACTGTCAAAGACAGACTGTGAAATAGTAAAACCTCAAGAAACAGCCTTGCTCATTCCCCCCCCCCCCCATTTCACCGAGACCCAGCCCCCGAGGTGAGAGCCCAGGCCGCGGCTCTTGCCCTGCGTGTCCGAGTGAGGCCTGGCCTGTCTCTCTCGCTGGCTCGGGGCGGTGGGGCGCCTGCTGGCCTTCCTCGGGGTGATCCTCCTCTGACCCCCGCCATGGGGCTCATTGCCCAGGGTGTAAGAGTCTTTCTCAGCTTAGTGCCTTAACTCAGAACCCACAGTTTCTAGAGCATTGTTTCCCTCTTTATACTGTTGGGAGTTTGAAGATGGGTAATGGTGCTGGGCGGTTGATCATTCCTCCTGTGAGGGGTGTGAGCGGCATGGTTCATTACAACCTGCAACTGCAAATCTTGTAAAACAGACTCTTCCTGTGTTCAGATTTGCTCCTCTAAAAATTCTGATTATAGTATTAACTTAGAACAAGGCATCTATTATGAGTTGCTGAAATACAGCTCTTGTATCACCTTTAATACAGGTTTTTTTGAAGTATAATTTATGCCTGGAAGTGAATTGCTACAGAGGTTTAGTTGCTTGGAAAATAAGTATGAGAAGAAAAGTGCCTTTTTAAAATATGTTTTTATTGATTTTAGAGAGAGAGAGGGAGGTGGGGAGAGAGAGAGAAACATCAGTGTGAGAGAGAAACACTGACTCCCACAGACACCCAGACCCCGGGTCGGGCCTGCAGCCTGGGTGTGTGCCTGCCTGGGAATCGAACCAATGACCTTCCAGTGCAGGTGACGCTCAGCTAACCGAGCCAGCCCAGCCGGGGCTGTTGTGTGTCTTCTTGGGAGAAGTGTCTGCTCAGGTCCTCTGCCCATTTTTTAATTGGATTGTTTTTTTGTTGTTAAGTTGTACAAGTTCTTTATATATTTTGGATGTTAACTGCTTACTGGAGGTGTCATTTGCAAATGTCTTCTCCCATTCTGTTGTTGCCTTTGTTTTGTTGATGGTTTCTTTTGCTGTGCAGAAGCTTTTTAGTTTAATATAGTTCCATTCACTCATTTTTGCTTTTTCTTCCCTTGCCTTTGAGGTCAAGTTCATAAAACCTAAGACAAGGTCCACAAGTTTAGTACCTATGTTTTCTTCTATGTATTCTGTTGTTTCACATCTTACATATTTAGGCCATTGATCTATTTTGAGTTAGCTTTTGCGTATGGTGACAAGGAGCAGGCTGGTTTCATCCTCTTGCATAACACTTGGTGTTTCTTACTGCATTTGCCTATGTTTATAATTTTAAAATCTGAAGATTACAGAAATAGTTAATATCTACTGATTCTTCAGATTATGGCTTAGACATCCTCTCCTCAGGGTGGCCTTTGTAAATGGGTGTCCCTGGCAGGTTCTCCGTGTGCTGTCCTTCAGTAGTTTCCTGTCACATATGAGCACGCACTGCACACGCACACGCGTGCACGCACACACACACACAGTTACTGTGCTGTGGCCCCTTCCCCGTCCACAGCTGACGTCTAAGCCAGGACCCCTTCTTGCCCCTGTCTCCGTGCACCATGCCTGCCCAGCCTGGGCTCCCAATGACGCCGAACAAGTAAATGAGCCCAGAGCCCGGAGCCGCCTCAGAGGCGGCCACCGGCTTCCCTCACAGAACTGCCTTGGAAGTTTTCAGGTGCTTCCTGACGCAACCAAGACATCCCTTTCCCATTACTCACTTGCTCTTTTCTCAAATTATTGACTATGTCTACTTCCTCCCCCTGGGAGGAGCAGGACACACTGAGAAGAGGTGACTCTTACGTTGCATGGGTCCTCCCTTCTTTGCTCTTCCCTCAAGTTCATTTTCATGTAAGTGAACAAATGTATTGTGAGGGGTGACACATTTAAATGGATCCTTCTAGTCCGGCTGGCATGGTTCAGCGATTGAGCGTCGACCTAGAATCCAGGCGATCGGGGTTCGATTCCCGGTCAGGGCACATGCCTGGGTTGCGGGCTCGATCCCCAGTCGGGGGCGTGCAGGAGGCAGCTGATCAGTGACTCTCATCATTGATGTTTCTCTCTCTCTCTCTCCCTCTCCTTTCCTCTCCCTGAAATCAATAAAGACTTTTTTTTTAATGTTAAAAAAATCAATGGATCCTTCTGATTCTGGTGCAGAGATATTTGAGGAGAATGAGAGGCTTAGAGACACTGATAAAACCCACCTGTTACTTTTGATATTTTAATTTATAGAAAATTCTCCATTTTCCTCATGACTGGTATGAGGTTGGGAGAAGGCTGTGTCATTTGAGAGTATTTATTGGGCACCTGTGAGAGTGGACAGAGGTGGACCCTGAGTGGACAAGCCTAGCTTGGTCTCAGATGCCTGGACCACCTGGGACGAGCTAGGTGCTGGGTGCGTGCTGTGGTGCTGAGCACTGCAGGGACCATGCTGTGCCCTGCCCCCCGGGCTCTCCAGCCTCCCTCAGTCTGTCCTCGAGTCATTGGCAGTGCTGCTCTAATCTACAACTAAAGATTCATTTTCATACTTTTCCAGTGGAAAATGTTACTGGTGTCGCCATTTTATTTGTATAAGAAGCGTTGACAGTAGAATTTTATTTATTTTTTAAATCCTCACCTGAGGATATTTTTTCCATTGCTTTTCAGAGAAGAGTGGAAGGGAGAGAGCGAGAGAGAAACATCGATGTGAGAGACACATCGATTGGTTGCCTCCTGCAAGAGCCCTGACCTGGGCCGGGGATGGAGCCTGCAACCGAGGTATGTGCCCTTGACCGGAATTGAACCCGGGACCCTTCCGTCCTCAGGCCAACGCTCTAACCACTGAGCCATACCAGCTAGGGCGACAGTAGAATATTTTATGTTAAAAATATTGATTAACTCGGGAGAACCCTAAGAGATTTGATGCTGCATAACAAACCTCTACTTAAGCTCACCAAGTAAACTGCAGTGAGTTGTAACTGAATTAAGCAAAACCAGCGTTGCCGAGTAGAGTTTATTGAAGGGCCATCTAGGGGGACGTTACAGGGTGGCCTGGACAGGTCTCACGCCGTGTACACATCTAACTAGATTAACATGATCAGTAGGACACCATGTGGGACCCTGTACTGGTGGTGAGGCAGAATAGTAAGAAGCTAGGAAAAGGCAAACGGAATGGGGAAACCGAGACAGAGCTGAACAAGCTGGCTGAGCAATTTACAGCCAGGTACAGAAGGTCACCAGGGTGGAAAGCCCAGGTGCCTAGCATCCAGCAAAACTGGTGCCGGACCTCATCCCCAGGGTGGCCTTTCCTCCCCCAGCATATCACTAGTCATGGGGTTTTTGGACCCCCTGACCTTCCTCCCTGCAGATGACATCTAGGCCTCAGTTGTATTTCAGCTCCAGGCCCAGAAAAGCGGCAAAACCAGACAAATGACCCCACAACTGAACTCAGGACGAGCTACAATGACTAATGACCCCCTGCCCTGGTGCTGACCAATCAGTAGGGATCACGATGCTGGAAAAGCTGATGAATATTCTATTTAGATCCTTCCTTAAGCCCTTTACTAAACTCCCAGCCTTTAAAAACCCTCAGAACAAAGGACCCAGGGCTCTCCCTCCTGGGAGCATACCCCCGCCTTTCCCTCTCCCTTCTTCCCCCACAGGCAGGCATCTCCTAAACTCTAAGGGTCCCCACAAGACTTGCAACCGGGGGAGCAATGCACCGCGGCAGCTCATCCCAGGCTAACCTCCCGAACCTGTCTCCAAGGCCCCCTTTTCTCTGGCTCTCCAGGGACCTGACAGCACCCCGCCCCCCTGTTCACTTCTTTCCCATGACGTTTCTAGACCCAAAGCCGCCCCACCTGGGCTCTCCTGTTGCCTCTTCTGTCCCAAGCCCTTCCCTGTTTCCCTGTCCCCAGCTTTAATAAACGCACTCTCACAATCACCTGGACCTGTGTTGTGAAATCTTCCCTGCACAAAGTTAAGAACCCATACACTTCCGTCATCCCGAAGCTGACCTGCTCTGGACCAGGTCCCCTTCTTGGTGGCAGTGGGTCTAGCAGCTTTAAAAATGGGTCACATTTGACTAGGAAGTAGATTTATTCTGGAGGGTTCATGTAGCATGAAGAATATTAAGTTCAAAGAGATCCTAGAAATGTGCCCTAAATTTTCAACATGACTCTACCTAACTAGCAATATAGCTGACACTTTATAGTTTAGGACTGACAGATATGCCAAGGTAGTGGGTGTTTGGTCACAATTCAGGTGAATGAGACCCCAGAGAGACCTGTCCCAGTGCCAGAAACAAAACTAAACTCAGCATTGCGTTGTCGTCTAAAACACGGCTTCTTTCTCCCTCGAGTAGTTTTAACTGCCAGTAGCACGGGTGGTCATGGTACTCTTAGCCAGCTGCTCCCATTCAGGTCCATGTCGATGATGCTTTCCAAACACAAGCGAAGTAACTCCAGTCAATTTTCATATAAAGTAGCTAGAAACTAAGCAGTTCATTATTTAGATGCTGTGAGAAAATTCATTTCAACCTCACCAGCATCTCAGTGTCGCCTATGAGGTTAGAAGTGGTACTTGGTTCAGCTGAAGGTGCCCCCTCTGGGGCACCTGTGGTGAATGTCATGTTCATCCAAAGGGAGTAAACGGGGGCGTCGGTGATGAAACTGAAAACAGCGATAAAAGGTGCTTTGTTTTTAAAACGAATGCATCTGCTAGGCGTTGTTGTCATTTCGGGAATTGTGGGGTATGTGTTTGGCCTCTTGATAAAGAATCAGGTGACTGCCGGGGATTTGGGTGTACAGGTGTGAGAGCCACTGAGTGTCCTGTGGCAGGTCTCCACGGAAGGAGTGCCAGCCTGGAGTCCCGATTTCCGTCCTGCTGACTCGCTTCAGGCAGGTTGTGGAACGTCATTGTCTTGGTTCCTCACAGTCCCGGGAGAGATGTGGACCATGGGGAGTGCAGATGGCAAATCTGGTCGTACAGCGTAAATCTTTATTGGTTCTCCTGACCCGTAAGTCATGAGCGCGCCCTTGCTGACGTGGCCACTGCCTGGTGACAGACATAGTTGGTGAGAACTGCGGACTCGAGAGCGGACCACTCTGCTGCTTGCTCGCCTGTCGTGGTGAGAAGCTGCTGGATCTTTGTGTTCCCATCTCCTCATCGCTATCATGCAGCGGGAGGGAGAAAGGTGTGGTGTTTATAGGGTTGCGAGGAGCAAACCGCCACGGGAGTGTTATCACGACTACGGCTGGTATGTACCGAGTGCTTCCCGTGGTGTGGGCGCTTTCCACGTGCTGAGGATACAGCCTGAAGGAACACATTCCTGTCCTCAGAAGGCTCACAGCCATGTGGGACAGAGGAAGCAGCAAGGCCAGTCCAGGCTTGTTAAGTGTGACGATGGGTGACCCAGGAGTGTGGGGGCACTTTCACTGGGAAGGGAAGGTTTGTGGGAAGATGCTTAAAGGAGTTTAGCTCCCCAGAAAGCAAGTGCCTGTCAAGTGTGCTGGCACCTTGTTGGGTGCTGGGGGAGATAAACCTGGCATGATCCCGGCCCTGCGGTTAGTGAGAGACCAAGTTTGGTGTAAATAGTTGATGTGAGAAATGAAGTCTTGAGGCTGGAGTGTTTGATGAACAGTGGAGGGAGTGGAGAGAAGGAGCACAGGGGAGAGGGGGCGGGAGCAGAGTTTGCAGGCTCCCCTCCTCACGAGGGAGCAGGGTCTTGGCCTGCTGAGCCAAGGCTGAGCCAAGGCGTGGGGGCACTCAGGCCCAAGCCAGGTCAGAACAGACGGGGGAGGGGAAGGGGTGCTTCACGACTTCGAATGGTGTCTGATTGTTAAATTAATTTGAGTTTCATGAATTCTAGACTATTCATAAAAATTATAACTTAACTTCATAGTCTTTGTTTCTTCACTAAACTTAACACCGTAAAATTTTTAATTAAGAAAAAGCCTTTTTTTGGTCATTACTTTGGAAAGCATGTTCCTGCACCTGTGGCTTAGGAAATGAAATGACCCACATAGCAGACACGTAGACATCAGCTTCTGCGTATGAGTTTCTTTATTTCCTGTAGAGGAGATGGGCCTTTGCTTGCCGGGTGCTTTCCTACCGCATTTATCAGAGAGGAGTGGAGGCTGGGAAAACTCAGGAAATGCGCTGGCTGACTTCAGAAGGATGGGAATCCCACAAGATCAGGAAAGGAAACTTGTTGATTTCCTTTTCATTGAACCATTATGTCCAGAGACTGGGCATGTCCGCTCATCAGTCAGTGAGTGGCCTTGGTGGCAGGTGCTGCGTGTCTGTTTTGGCATAACCTCATGATGTGACTGCCACACCCCGTTCCCACCATTACTGCACAGTGTGGTCTTACACAGCATCTTCGAGGCGTGCACTTACTGATTATAAGAACAGTTTTGTTCTCATAGTACTTTTCTACCGACAGAATGGGTGTGTGGGAACAGGTGCACGTAGACCTGTTAGTTGCAGATAGAATTAGAGCATAATGTTTCACGTCAAGGCCTTTTCTGTTTCTAAGATGTCTCTGAGAAAGAAAACATTTAGTTTGCTAGTTCTGATAAAAGGTACTTACAGTGTATTAGTGTGACTCTGCCTACTAAGAAAGTTGTTCTGAAGTCTCCTGTCTCCCTGATGATGGAATCACAGGCACTGGATTCACTCTCCACCAAGACTAAGGGCAGGCGACTCAGGTGCAGGATTTAAGGGAGTCCCAGAAAGCTCAGTAATTAATAACATTCTAATGAACTACTTAAAAAAAAAAAAAATCAAATGTGATACCAAAAAAAAACATCCGTGATAAAAAAATCAGATTTTAAATACAGAATCAGTATTAATGATTTTTCCTTAGCTTCAATATAGCTCCACTCAGCACTGTTACTGATAACTGTATTTCAAATTTTAACCTTTTTTCATGGATTTTTTGCATTAATTTTGGTTTTATCTGTTACTGAGTTTTTTGGCACTCCTTTGAAATTTGTACCTGAGGTACCTCCCTCGTTCACCTCATTGTAGTTCCAAACCTGACTCCCACCTTAAACAACTTGAAAACCAGACGGAATATGTGAAACAATAGCTTTCAGACATTGGTCGTGGTTACCAGGCAGGTTAGGACTGTGTTGCCTAAAATACAGGAACAGATGAAATACACCCTATGATTTTATTCTGTTGAGCAGGGATCCACACACTTTCTCTCTCATGGGCCAGAGAGTGAATATCTCAGGCCTTGCAGACCATGTGGTCCCTGTGACACTCAACTCTGCCTTTGTCTGTGGCTGCTTTCCTGCTGATTGTGCAGATGAATGGGTGTAGGTGTGTGCCAGTAAAACTTTATTTATAAAAAAAGGCAGCAGGTTGGATTTGACCCTCAGGCCATAGTTTGCCAATCCCAGCCTAGAGAAAGTTTCCACATTACGGGGGCCAGGGGGTGGGGTCTGGGGGAGGAGGGGCACTAAACAGAAACCACAGGCCTTACTGACGTGACAAAACAGAGATCAGAGTTTGGGGAGGACAAGGCAGCTAGAGTTTGAGGGTCAAAGTATAGGAGAGGAGGGAGCTACTTAGAGAATTAGACTTTGGCTGAGTACTGATCGGCACATGCACAAGAGGAAATAGCTCAAAGCCAGGAAAGGAATATTCAGAAAGGAGTAAATTGAACATTTGTGCCTGTCACTCAGGATGGTGTCAGGTCCTTTCACGGCTTTTTACATTTTTGTTAAGGCTTAGAGCAGCTTTTTCACTTAGGGCATCCAGTAGATTCAGATAGTGGGATTGAATTACCCCTCAGATCAAAGGCCGCTGCAGACCTGCCCTAACTAATCCAAGTAACTTAATTGCAGTCCCAGAAAGAAAAGCTCCAAGTATATTTAAAAGGGTACAATAAATTCCAGCAATCAACAATGTAAAAAAATTTCAGTGTCTAGCATCTAATAAAAATTACCAGACATGCAAAGAAGCAAGAAAATATGATATAACCCAGGAGGAATGTCAGTCAGTAGAAACAGACATTAAAATAACTTATAAATAAGTTGCACATATTCAAGAATGTAGAAGAAAACAAGCATAGTGAGTGAAATGAAAGGCATAAAAAAGACTGAAATAGAACTGCTAGAGATAAAAAATGTAATATCTGAAATGAGCAATGCAGTAGAGAGATTAACAGCAAATTAGCACCACAGAAGAAAAGATCAGTGAACTTCAAGACAGCATAGCAATTGTCCGAATTACAGCACAAAGAATAAAGAAAAGTGAACAAGTGATAAAGCACTAGTGACTTTGAGTCAAAATGAACTGCTCTAAGATACGTGTAAGCCCCAGGAGAAGAAGAGGGCATGGAAACAGTATTTGAAGAAATAATGGCTAAAATGTCCAAATTTAATGAATACTATAAACCATGAAGCTCAAAAGCCTCAAATAATCAAAGAAAAACATACCAAGGTACCACTTAATGCAACTGCTAAAAAACCAGTGGTAACAAGAAAAAAAATCTTGATAAGCAGCGAGAAGTCACATTACAGAGGAAAAGAGATACAAATGACAACGACTTCTGGTCAGAAGGTGTGACAGCCAGAAGATTACAGCATGACATTGCAATAAAGTTTAGAATTCTGTACCCAGTGAAATATTTTTCACAAATGAAAGTGAAATTAAAATTTCTAGGTTGATAAAAGCTGACAGAATTTATTGCCAGCAGACCTGCACTACAGGAAATTTTAAAGGGACTTGATGCAGAAGGAAAATGGTACTAGAGGGGAATTTTTCTCAGTAATTGATAGAAAAAGCAGACGGAAAAAACACACACCTGTAAGCACAGATGTTTTAAACAGGATCAGTACTCTTGGTCTGATGTACATATAAATAACATTCCATTCAGAAACTGGTCTCAAGCACACATAAGACGTTTGTAAAACTTGACCAGTACTGGGCCATAGTGCAAATCTCGTACATTTCAAAGCATTGTGACAATAATACCAGTGAGAATCTCTGACCTAGATAGATTTGAGCTATAAATCAGAAACCAGCCCTGGCTGGTGTGGCTGTTGGTTGGGTGTTGTCCCGTGCACCAAATTGTCCCGTTCGATTCCCAGTCAGGGCACATGCCTGGGTTGTGGGCTTAATCCCAGGTCAGAGTCATGTTTCACCCTCACATCAGTGTTTCTCTCTCTCTCCAAAACTCAATAAAAGACCTTTAAAAAAACAAACACTGGTAACAGATAATTATAAAATCCCTAAGAGTTTTAAAAAAAATAGTTTTTAAATATCATGGGTCTAAGAAGGTGATATAATGGAAGTCATAAAATAGTTGTAACTGGATGATAATGAAAATACTAAGTATCAAAAGTTGTAGAATGCAGCCAAAGTTGTACTTGGATGGAGATTTATAGCCTTAGAAAAGTAGAAAAGCTGAAAATTAGTAGGGTAAGCATCATTCTAATTAGAAAAAGAAAGCAGAGGCAGGAGGAAGATGTTCCACAGCAGGCCCAGACCATGGAGTAGCTGCGCAGCGAGCAGCTCCTCAAGAAGGACTATGTAAAGTTTCTGCATGACCATGGTTCAGGTTCGTTTGTTGCAGAACATAAATTATTAGGAAACATTAAAAATGTGGCTAAGATAGTTAACAAGGACCATTTGGTTACAGCCTATAACCATCTTTTTAAAAGGAAGCGTTTCAAGGATCCTGCAAGTATAAGTGTCGGAGCAGGTGAAAAATGTGAAGCTTAATAAAGAGAAACCCAAAGAAACCAAATCTGAAGAGACTCTGAATGAGGGTCCACCAAAATATACAAAATCTGTTCTTAAAAAAGGGTATAAAACCAGCTTCCCCCAAAAGGGAGATGTGTGCTGCTGGTACACAGGGACACTACAGGTCGGAACTGTTGATACCAGTATTCAGACGAGTTCAAAGAGGGGAAGCACCAGGCCTTTGGGTTTCAAGGTCGGAAGAGGCAAAGCCGTCAGACGCCGGGAGGAAGCGCTCACCTGGGAGTACAGGGGAAGAGGTTGCTTGGAACCAGAATGGGCGTATGGAGAGAAAGGACGGCCTGATGCCAAAGTCCCACCAAATGCAAACTCACTTTGAAGTGGAATCAGTGGATATTGATTGAAATAGCAGTGCTTCCGATCTAAAGACATCAGCAATGGCCTTGAAGAAAGCTGCGTGACTAATTACAGCCGGTTACTGCTATAATGGAAGAGTCAGCTGGAAAACTGAAGGAACTGTGTTAGAACGCACTTACTCTCTCCCCACATTTTAAGGAGTGTGATGCGTTATAAACCCCTGAAGTTTAAAATGTTTTACTGTAGCTGTTAAAGTCCTGGTTAAGGAGAACTTTTTACCTCATGTTGTAAACTAAAAGGCTGGATAAAAATTTACCCAATGCCAAAAATAAATAAAAATAAAAATTAGAAAAATAATAGGGGGAAGTGCAAAAGAAGGAAATAATAAGAATAAGAGCAGAATTAATGAAATGGAAAATTTACAGTAGAAAAAATGAAAGCCAAAGATCGGTTTCTTAAGTGGTCTAGTAAAATGGACAGACCTCTGGTGAGACTGGTAACAGAAAAGAGCGTGCACGGTCGGTAGAGTGAAAGGGAGAAAGAGAAACCGCTGTGGATTTAGTGGGCTGTAAAAATACAAAACATTAAATAGAGCGTCATGCCAGTAAATTTGAAAAATTAGGTGAAACAAATTTCTTGAAAAATGTAGCTTATTAAAAGTAACTACAGAAGAAACAGAAAACCTTAACTAAGCCTATAACTATTTAAAAAATCGAAGCAGTAATTAAAAATTTTTGGACATAGATGGCTTCGTTGTTAAATCCCACCTATTTTACCCAGATACTTCCTCGGAATAAAACAGGGAACACGCCCTAATTCATTTCTGAGGCTATCACAACATTGTTACTAAAACCTGACAGGTAGTGTAATCAGAAGTGTTTCTCGCCCATGAGGACAAATAAGTTACAACCTTTGACTTGCTACTGTCAAGAACTGTAGTTCAAGCTTAGGTGATAAACTGTTGTTGTTTTAAAAATTTGTATTTATTGATTTGGGGGGTGGGGGGACACTGACTTGTTCCACCTGTCCACGCATTCATTGGTTGACCCTTGCATGTGCCCCGACTGGGGATCAAACCCTCAACCTTGGCATATTGGGAGGGTGCGCTAACCAACGGAGCTACCCAGCCAGGGCCGATTAACGGTTTTTTTACTTACGGAATTATTTGGAGTGACATTGGTTAGTAAACTTATGTTGGATTCAGGTGTACAGTCCTATATAACACGTCCCCTGTGCACTGTATTGTATGTTCGCCACCCAAAGTCAAGTCTCCTTCCATCACCACTTGTCTCCCCTTTACCCTATTCTACCCCCCACCCCCTTCTATGAGGTGGGTTTAACCTGGCATAATCCCTTCGACTTTTTCACCAAACCTCCAACCCCCCTCCTCTCTTAACAGCTGTCAGTCTGTTCTCTGTATCTATGAGTCTGTTTCTATTCTGTTTTAGTTTACTTTGTTCTTTAGATTCCACATGTAAGTGAAATCACGTGGTACTTGTCTTTCCCTGACTGCCCTATTTCAGTTGGCGTGATAAACTGTTTTGACTCACAAAATGTGAGTGAAGAATATTGAGTGTGTGTGTTATTGTGTATTAACTTAATTGACCTATACAGTTTCTTGAGTGGATTAAAATTCGTGTTTTTGAAGGTGTGATTGTATCAATGAGGGCTCTTTCTGATGTAACTGAACCTTCACTGTTACAAGTAAAAAGGGGATTTGTTGATTCCCTAATTGAAGAATCTAAGGTGGGTCTGGCCGCAGGAGGCCAGTTTCTTCCCCAGGAGCCTCCATGCTGCAATATTCTCACAGAGGCTCCTCAGTCCTGGTTGCTGGATCTACGTGCTCATGTTCAGGTTCTCTGGGAGAGGAGGAAGGAAAGACTTTACTAATTTTGAGTTGGGTGTGTGTTCATGGAGATGAGCTGCTAACTGTGGCCAGGGATCAGGATGCTCTTATTGGCCTGGGGGTTGGAGTCCGTGTCTGCAGCTGGTGAACTGAGAGTGGGCGTTACAGCTGGCGAGAAACCGGGCTGCAGTGACCACTGGGAAAGTGAAAGAAGGTTTGGTTGCAAAATTAGATCTCCGTTGTAGCAGTGGTCAGATGTAAAATTTCATGAATTCTTTATTCAAAATAATTGTAGAATTCTACATAAGAAAGAATCCTTAGCCCAGCTGGCGAGATTCAGTGGTTGAGCATCGACCCATGAACCAGGAGGTCACGGTTCAATTCCAGGTCAGGGCACTTAACGAGGTTTCCGGCTCAATCCCCAGTAGGGGGCGTGCAGGAGGCAGCCCATCAATGACTCTCTCATCATTGTTTTTATCTCTTCCTTCCTCTCTCTTAAATCAACAAAAACATATTTTTTTAAAAATTTGATCTTTAATGAAAGAAAGAATCCTTAGGCTACCACTACACAGTCATTCAGTTAGCAAGAATGAAAAAGCCTGACAAGCCTGTTGAAAAAGTAAAACACCAGAAACTCATCCCTTCTGCTGGGAGTGTGAATTGTTGCAGCTGCTTTGGGAAACAGTTTGGCTCTAAGCAGCAAAGCTGAGACTCACCCAGTAATCCAGCACTCAGGTGCAGCTGTGCACGCCAGAGAACTGCAGGCTTCAGACACTGCACCAGGAGGGTCTTACGGTGCTTGTATTTCTCCACGGCAGGGGGCAGGGGAGTGGACAAGGGAATTACGGTTTATTTACACAGTGGAATATTACACAGCAGTGAAAATAAACGATAGGCACAGCAACAAGAGTAGAAGGGGAAAGCAAGACAAAGAAATGCAGACAGTGCAGTTTGTTCATATGTAATTCAGAAGCTGGCAAAAATAAACTGTCAGTTAGGGCTGCACACCTGGGTGATGGATCTGAAGAAAGGCAAGGAAATGATATCCATCAAGGTCAGGGCAGTTGTTACTTACGGGAGGAGAGAGTTCAGGGTCAAAGAGAAGTGCCCGTCCTTTTGGGGTTTCAGCTGTGCTCCATTACTTGGCCTGGGTGGCAGATGGACTAGTGTGTGTGTGATAACTTTATGGAAATGTACATATTTCCTATGCTTTTCTATGTTTCTGTAATACTTCATTACAAACGTGATTTTAAAATAAAAATAATCTGAAGATAGTCAGACTTGGTTATTTGCGTCCAACTTAAAAAATGTGGAAAACCCAAAGCACATGTTTCTATAGAGTGGTTAACACATTTTCTTTTGTTTTTTAATTTATTGATTTTTAGAGAGAGAGGAAGGAGGGCGGGAAGAGAGAGAAACATCAATCTGTTGTTCCACTTATTTATGCATTTATTGGTTGAATCTTGTATGTGCCCTGACTGGGGATTGAGCCCACAACCTTGGTGTATCTAGATGACGCTCTAACCAACTGAGCTACCCAGCCAGGGCAAATTCAGCTTTTTTTTTTTTTTTTTTAAATCATATTTTTATTGATTTCAGAGAGGAAGGGAGAGGGAGAGAGAGATAGAAATATCAATGATAAGAATCATTGATTGGATACCTCCTGCATGGCCCCTACTAGAGTTCGAGCCCGAAACCTCGGCATGTGCCCTGACAGGCAATCGAACCATGATCTCCTGGTTCACAGGTCACCTCTCAGCCACTGAGGCACGCCGGCTGGGCTAAAAACGTTTTATCTTAAACTTCTCACTGGGTCATTCTTTAGCAGTTTTACATTTTTGAAATTCTGTTTTTTACAGCTTTTACATTTTCCGTCTATGAGCTGACTGTTCTTCTTGCTTCCTAGGTCGGGGACTCCACAGCGTTATTTGAAGAAGGGTAAGGGTGACACAGCTTCACTCCTTCCTTTACCGGAGCCTCTTCCTCCTTGACCAAATCTTCCTACAGCACAGGACATACAGGTATGTCACCAGGAAGTTTTAATTGAATCAAATAGATCTTTATTTTGCTGTTACTTGTTCACTTTGCATAAAAATAATTAAATTCAAAAGCACCAAGACCTTGCTCATTTTTGGCTCGAGCAGTTTCATCTGTAACAGATGTATCTAAGTATCTTCTCTGTGCGTGGCAGGGTATTTTGGCCTGTCTCTCACCTCATTTTTATTTTTTAAAACCAGCATTAAACTTTGGGGATAATAGACCTTACTATTCTGTGTAGTTGCCCAGTAATGATTGATGAGTTTGAAACCAAGGACAGGGGCAGGCACCTCTGCCTCATTAGGCCCACCCTTCCCTAGAAGGACGCCGGTTGCGGTAGGGTGCCTGCCAGTGGCTGGGGACAGAAACCCTCCTTCGCTGAGCACTGCGTCTTTTCATGGCGTAAACTGCGCGCCCCAACCCTCTTCCTCTAGGAGTTTGAAAAGAAACAAAGTACCCTGTGTTCTAATCTCTAATTTGTGATTGAGTGGCATTTTATATTTGAAATTAAGAACTCTTTAATATGTTAAAACATTAAAATGAATATAAAATGGGTTTGAAATGTTTGCATCCAAAGTGATATTTCACGCATAGCTATTTTTGATAAATTCATAAATACCCAGAGAACTGCTATTTAAAATTTTATTCGTAATCACAGTGCCATTCAATTTTCCCCAATAGTCTCAATTTTTTTTAGTTTGTTTGAAGCAGGGTCCAAACAATTTCAGTTAGCTGATAGGTCGCCATCTCAATCAGTTGATTGCTCCTCCCTGCACTATTTCTCCTTGCAGTTTCTTTGTTGGAAAATCCAGGCTGATCATTCTGTATGTAGTCAGAGGTTTCTCTGTTTTGACTTTTGCCATTTCCATAGAACACGTCCTTCTGTCCCCTGTGAAATGGCAGGTCGGTCTAGAGGCCCCGTCCCATTCCAGGCCAGGTGTTGCACAAGGGTGCCCCAGAGGTGGTGGTACAGGCTGGCTGCTACACACCTGCAGGCACATCTGCTTGTGGCAGCAGGGCCAGTTGGGGCCTGGACTCACAGTGATCAGGGCTGCAGCATGACATTATAAATGTAGACTCTGCCCTGATTAACTGAGATACTTCTGTAGAGAGAAATTCCCCTCATTAACTCCTTGGTTATCGTAAGGGACAGGCCCAATAGGGAAGGCATTCTTTCTCTTTATTGGCTCTCAGTGTAATGGGGTGGCTCCATAGCCATCGCACAAGTGGCCAGAGATTAGTTTATGCGTCTTTGTAAACATAAGACTGTAAACGTGTGATGTGTTCTAATTCATTGTGGTAATAATAATTTTTGTGCTTGCTAAAATGGTGCTGCTTCTGGCCAGCAGAGCCTCTCTGAGCTGACTCCTCCATCCTTGAAGGCGACCCCTAGTCTCCCTCCCCTGCTTTCTGGGAAGATGTTTCAGATTCATTTTGTACATTTTTGCCCCAGACCTGGAATTGGCTGTTTCTCTAAGCAGCTCAGGTTTCCTTTTGTAGAAAATGATATGTTGAGACCACAGTCTGGGTGCCACGGTGCTCGTTGGCCGGGTGCTGGTTATTGTTTCTATGCCTTCCTGTTGGACAGCCAGGAAATACATTTAAGTAAAAATACATTATGAGTTCATATTGTTTTTATTTCAAATTTAGGATCATATGGCTTTCACTTCTTTGATTTCGTATGGATATCTCTTTTCTCTTGTGCTGAAAATCTTGGTTCTTAACATTAGCATCATTACTTATTTGGTTTTGTTTGTTTGTTAATTCTCACCTGAGGATATTTTTTCCATTGCTTTTCGGGGGGGGGGGAGATCAATGTGAGAGAGACACATGGATTGGCTGCCTCCCGCATGCACATCAGCCCCGGCCAGGGGATCCAACCTGCAACCCAGGTAACCTGTGACCCTTTGGTGCGAGGGCAGATGCTCTGACTGTGGAGCCACACCCGCCTGAGCAAGGTACTCCATTTTTGCTTTCATGTAAAACAGATATCAGAACTTCCTCAAGAGAAGGAATTGACCGAGCTAATACATATAAAATGCCTAGCATAGTGCCTCGCACATAGTGAGTGCTAAGTAAACACTTTCTGCTATTCTTATTATTCATGTAACTTAAGCTGCCAAGTAGTGACCACTTCCACGCTCGCTGCGTGAACACAGGCACCTGTGCAGTATGACAGGCTGAGTGAGCATGTCTGAGCCCACAGGGCTGGAAGCCCACTGTGTGGATGAGGCCCGGGAAGGGGACGAGCTGGCCTTCGTGAGTGTGTGGAGGAGGGAGAGGCTCTGGAGCAGCACCTGAGCGGCTCCTGCCCTGAGACCACAGGTGGAAATTGGAGAGTCTGAAACAGATGGGTATATAGCCGTGTCCTTTTTAATCTCATGCTTTATCCCAAACATTGATTTAAATATTGTAATCCACTCCTTCATATGGCTGGCGTTTGTGCTTCTTGCTCATATTTTCCAGTAAACTTGATGCTCCAGGAGCAGGAACCTTATTACCTGCAGCTCTGGCCCCAGCACAGCCTCAGGGCAGCAGCCACCTGGACCACCTGCCTGCTCTGTGTTGTTGTCAATGGACTGAACCCTCTGAGCCCTTCCTGTCCAGATGGCTGGACTTTGGCCCTGGGCCAACACAGGCCCAGCATCTTTGCATATAGTCCCGGTTGAATGAATGCTTTTAAAAAGTCCTAAATCATATGAACCAAGGGATATTGGCCATGCTGGGCCTCAGATAGCTATTGTTTCCTAAAGGATTTCCGCCCAAGTTTTTACACTATGGTTTAATCAGTATACCACGGTTTTCCTAGCTGTGTGCCTGCATCAGTCTGTCTGCTCCTGTCTCTTTGTCTCTCCTGAGCAGGGCTTTTGACATGTGATTATGATCTGCCTGTTTGTCTGGATAAGAATCTGGTCTCCTCTTGTCTTATTGTCCCCATGGACAGTTAGCCATCTGCCCTCCCTGGGCAGAGCGTTTAGGTCGGGGTCAGGACGGGAGTCAGTGTGCCGGGATGCCTGCGTAAACACGGATGGCCGGAGACTCATCCCAGGCACACCTGTCTGCTGCCGGTGTCCTCCTTCTCCCTTTGGGGCATCACTGGATGAGCCTTTTTACTCCCCTGCGGGGCTGGATGCTTTCCACATCCGTGTGTGTTTAGTGCTTTCTTGCTGGCAGGAGCCATTTTCTTTGTTTATCTGACGCTTCCCTTTTTTGGTTTTCCCCGGGCTTTCCCATCTTGGAACACCCTTTGTCAGCACAAGTGCTTTTGTTTCCAGTTTCTAATCTCCAAGTAAAATGTGGCTTAAGTGAAACCACAGAATCTGGGAACATACAAGTCATTAGAGGAGAGCGGAGGCCCCCAGTCCAGCTCTGTGCTTGTCATGAGTGCAGCTCTGCCTCCGCTGTGGGAGAGGGGCCTCCTGAGCAGCTGGCTGGAAACCAACGTTTCATGGAGCCATTCCTCAAATAGGGTTCTTTTCCCATTTCAGTGAAAATACGGCCTCAAAATATAATAAATTCATGCCTACACGTGTAGCAAACAGTACATAATGTAACAACAGTAATAATTCTGCTCAAAGGAAACTGCAGAATCAGAGTTTCAAGCACTGAGAATGCCAGATGCAGGGCAGGCAGGCCTGGTCCTCGGGGCCCAGGACACCAACTTAAGGGCTGCTGCTGCTCTCTGGTGGCTCTGGTCCTGGCTGCTCTTCAGCCCCTGTGCCCTGACTCGGTTCCTGACTCAGTACCCTGACTTGGGTGCCCTGACTCGGATGCCTTGACTCAGTGCCCTGACTCGGTGCCCTAACTCAGGGTGCCCGGACTTGGATGCATTGACTCAGTGCCCGGACTCAGATGCATTGACTCAGTGCCCTGACTTGGGTGCCCTGACTCAGTGCCCTGACTTGGGTGCCTTGACTCAGGTGCCATTTTCAGTCATATGCTTCTCCTCCGTCGTTTCCTTGCACTCTTGTTGCTTAGTGTGTGTGCTGTTACTGCTCAGCAGGACCTTTTTCTTTGTGTGTGTGGGAGCAAACGCCCTCTTCCCAAGCCCGGTGCTAAGGTGAGAGTGAAAGGTGAGGCGTCACCGCAGCCCCGGTTCCACTGCTCACAGGGCCCACTGTCCTAACCAGAGGCACATGTGTCAGTCTCTGGGCCTCATAACCTCCAAGCTGCTTCCTTAGATCAGGCTGCTAAACACGAGCCTGTGAGTCCCTGAAAGTCGCTCCCCGCACTGCCTCTTTAGTGCATCTGACTGAGCTCGCGTAGTTTCTCTCCCAACACAGTCATTACAAATATTACAGAATTTCAGTAGCCTGCAGTTGTCACATCTAAACTTTAGGGGTAAGGTAAAATTTAACTATTTTTATGCCCATGTATAAGCAAGTGAAATAAGGTATTCATATTTAAATCAAGAAATCTAGTCCAAGGTTTCCACAGTCCTCCAATTTGGAAGGTTCCAGAGATGCAATTTCACTGATTTACTGCCACTGCCCCCACACGGGCCACACGTGGACTCCTGGCCCAGCTACCTACTGCTTGGCGTGAATGACCAGACTTAGCTGCAGATTAGAAGTTACCATCGCAGATATTTTAGAAAAACTTAGCATTTTAATTTATGTTTATTTTAGAGAATTATAATAAGAACCAAGGAACTTCCGTTTTAATAGTGGTTTTTAGTATGAGGTTATGACCCGGTACTAGCTTTTGTAAGTGTACTCACAGTAGGTGCCATTGTTCCAGCCCAGGATCAAGGTGGACTGCAGGGGCGTCCATTATCACCCACACAGGCACTCACTGTGGTCCACGTCTGGTGTCACTTCTCTTTATTTCTTTGCATTTAATTTAAAACATTATTTCCTCATTGCCTTCTGATATCTTTACTCCCCTCCAATTTTTCCATTAAAATACATACAATGATGAAATTCTTTGGCTCTAAATATGGACAGAACTGTATTTATTATATCAGGTTCCAATGTGTCAAATGTTTGGGTTTTTAAAAAAATATATGTCTTTATTGATTTCAGAGAGAGGACGGGAAAGGGAGAGAGAGACAGACACATCAATGATGAGAGTCATTGACTGGCTGCCTCCTTCACACCCCCTACTGGGGATCGAGCCTGGAACCCAGGCATGTGTCCTGACCAGGAATCGAACCTTAATCTCCTGGATCATAGGTCGATGCTCAACCGCTGAGCCACACCAGCCGGACCCAGGGTGCCAGATGTTTTAATGCTATTGTTACTGATATTACTTTCCTGCTAGGGTTGGTTGGGGAGGAGGGTTATCAGACTGTGTGATGGAGAGAGATTGGGGTGTCCAAGCTCCTTAGACTTTTTATTTTTTATTTAAAATGTTTTTTATATTTTTATTAAGAAAAAAATCATCATTTAAACCACTTAAACTGCACAATTCAGTGGTTTTTAGTATATTCACAACGTTACACAACCTTTCCAGAACGTTTTCATCATCCCCACCAAGAAGCCACACCCACCAAGAAGCTATGTGGTCATTCTCCCGTGGACCACCCGGCAACCAGTATGCACTTTCTGTTTCTGTGGATTTGCCTTTCTGGGCATTTTATATAAACAGAGTCATACAATAGGTGACCTTTTCTTTCTGACTTCTATCACGTGGCAATGTTCATTCATGATGTAGCATTAGTATTTCATTCCTTTTTATGGCTAAATAATAATACATTGTATGTATATACCACATTTTGTTATCCAGTCGTTTCTGGATGGACATTTGGGCCGTTGATACTTTTTATTTATTGACTATTGTTAATGAACATTTGTTAGTGAATATTGCTGCTATGAATGTTCATGTACAAGTCTTTGTATAAACATGTGTTTTCAGTTCTCTTGGGTATATATGTAGGAGTGGAATTGTGGTAAATCTGTGCTTAACTTTTTGAGGACCTGCCAAACTGTTTCCACAGTGGCTGAACCAATTTACGCTTCCCCCAGCAATGTTTTAGAGTAACTATTTCTTCACATCCTCACCAATGCTTGTTATTTTACCTTAAAAAAATTATAGCCATCCTGGTGGGTATGAAGTGGTAACTCACTGAAGTTTTGATTGGTATTTGCCTGGTGACTAATGATGTTGAACATCTTTTCATGCGCTTGTCAGCAATTTCTGTATCTTCTTTGGAGAAATGTATACTCAGATCTTTTGCCCGTTACTTAATTGTGTTATTTGTCTTTTTGTTGTTGAGTTGTAAGAGTTTTTTATGTATTCTGAATACTAGACCCTTATCAATAGGTGATTTGGAGATATTTTTTCCCATTTGGTTGTTGTCTTTTCACATTCTTGATAATGTCCTTTTATGTACAAAAGTTTTCAAATTTGGTGAAGTTCAATTTACCTATTTATTTTGTTGATTGTGCTTTTGATGTCATATCTAAGAATCCTTTGCCATATTCAAGATCATGAATATTTACCCCTATGTTTTTTTCTGTGAGTTTTATGGTATTAGCTCTTTATAGTTTAGTTGTGGATCCATTTTGAGTTAGTTTGTTCATATGGAGTAAGGTAGGGGTCCAAGTTCATTCTTCTGCCTGTGGTTACCCAGATTTCCCAGAGACTATTTTTCCCCCACTTAATGATCTTGGCATCATTGTCAAAAATCATTTGGCCATAGATGTATGGGCTTATATCTGGACACTCACTTCTATTCCATTGGTCTATATGTCTGTCCTTATTGTCAGTATTATACTGTTCTGATTATTGTAGTAAGTTTCTGATGAGATATCAATTGTTAATTTCATTGAGGAAATTTTTGTATGTGAGGAGTTGCTTTTCTCTTTTGTTGCCTTCAAAGTTCTCTTTCATCAGTTCGATTAGAATGTGTACTAGTGTGGATCTCTTGGAGTTTATCCTAACTGGAATTTGTTGAGCGTCCTGGATATGCAGATTAATATTTTTTATAAAATATGGAAAGTTTTTGTCCATTATTTTTTCAAATGCTCTTTTCACCCCTTTCTGTCCTTCCTCTGCTTCCTGGGACTCCCATAACATATATGTTGGTATGATTGATGGTGCCCCACAGGTTTTTGAGGCCCTATTCATTTTTCTTTTTTCTTTCATTACTTAAACTGGATAAACTCAATTGACTTATCTTTAAATCTCAATTGACTTGTCTTCAAGTTCTCTAATTCCTTCTTCTGCCTGCTCAGTTCTGCTGTTGATTCCCTGTAGTGAGTTTTTCATTTCAGTTATTGTGCTTTTTAACTCCAGAATATGTGTTTGATTCCTTTTAAAATGTTATCTTTATTGATACCCTCTATTTTGTAAGACATTGTTCTGGTGTTTTTTTCTGGTTCTTTGGACATGGTTTTCTTGATCTTTTTGGAAATATGCAAACTAGCTGATTTAAAATCTTCGTAAGTCAAATGTCTAGGTTTTCTTCTGGACATTTTCTATTACTTGCATTTTTTCCCTGTGTATGAGCTATACTTCCTTGTTTCTTTCCATGCCTTATAATTGTAAATTGGACATTTTTAATATTATAATGTGGCCCATCTGGAAATGAAACTCTCCCGTTACGGTGGTTGTCTATGTAATGGCTTTTTTGAGCTAATTTTGTAAAGTTTATATTCTTTATCATGTGTGGTCATTGAGGGCTCTGTTCCATTAGTGTAGCGGTCAGCTAGTGATTGTACAGAGATTTCCTTAAGTGCCTGGAACCAGAGCTATCTCCCAATCTTTTGGTTGACAACTCTGCCTAAGTATTCACTTCCTGCTTGTACAGAACCTGAAGGTCAGCCAGAGGTGAGAGCTTTGGGCTTTCTCAGGTCTTTCCTGAGCAAGCACACAGACTGGGGCATTTGCGTGGCTTTCCAGATTCCCAGGGATATGTTGGAGCTTTTCAAAGCCCTTATTTCCCAGCCTTTCCTCTCAGCCTATTTGTTAGTCATTGTTTGCCTCAGCTCTTACTGATTGCCCCAGGGAGCAGCAGCTGATGCTTTGGCCTGTACATGATTTCAGTACACCCTCCCCACCACCAGTGGCCATCTCAGCACTGGGAGAGTTCTAAGTGTGGTGAGGTAAACGCAAGTCCTTGAGCCAGTCTTCTAGGGAGCCACCAGCAAACCAGCAAGATTCTGTGCAAATGAGGTCTTTCCCGCTCTCCACATTCCCCCGCCAAGCACCTGTGCGGGACTGTGGGCCGTTTCCTTCCAGGCTACTACCTCTTGGGAGACTGGGCCAGGGTAAGGTCAGGTGCCACTGAGCCCACTGTTCTTACCAAGATTAGATCATTTCTCTTGATTAACTGTTCCTCTGACTCCTGCAAACTTTGGGTTAGTTTTCAGAGTTCCAAAGAAGTTTCTGACAGGTTTTGTCAGTTTTTTTCTTGCTTTTATTGAGGGGTGGACTTTGGGAGTTCCTGATGTCACTCACTAGTCTTTTCGTAACATTGGGACCAATTTCGAGTTTTCCTAATTTACACACCCCACCTGGTTTCAGAATAGTTCAAGATGGCTCACAAAGGTAAATAATACAAAAATGCAGTAAATTATCATTGTTAATATTCTTTGTACGCCTGCTGGTTGGAGCACTCTCTGGTAAGAACCTTGCCCTCCCTTGTTGCTGTTGGAAACTGGGTCTTACAAATAGAAACTTTGTTTCCTTTGGTGAACTTGAGGTTTTTAACCTCCCTGTTACGTAGGTGGGAGGGAACCTGGAGCAGATTCGCCTCAGTGGTTTCTCCATGTGGTCTTCATACCATGTTACTGTCCAGTTTAGGAGCTCGCTGTTGTTGACGCCTGAGATGATTGTGAGACATTCGCCTCCAGTGGTGATTTTCCTGACTCCAAAGCTCCCTGCCCTCAGCACACGATAGACTTACTTCCTATTGTCCCAATGGTTTTTGCAGGTGATTAGGCGATTCTTACACCTCAAATGGAACTGACTTCTCGGTTGACCGTTGGTGGCTGGGTAACCGTTGGTGGCTGGTGGATATTGGGATCGTCAGGAAACCCGAGAGCGTTCACCCGCCCACCAGTTCTGGCACTTGCTAAGGTGTCTCACTCCTGCTGTCCTTGGGACAACTGAGGTTACCCACACGGCCATCTCGCTGATACAGAAGGTCATGGGCCTGCCCACAGGACCAGCGCAGGGTTCATGTCATCTGTCTCTAGTAGGCTTTTGTTTAGGAAGAGAATTTCTCCTTGGCAGTTTGAGTCTATCAGACATAGCGGCTCCTTTGCTAGTTTTATTTGAGAAAAATATCCTCCTTTTGAAAATGATTCTGTGATAGAATTAGAATTGCTTTCTTTTTAAGCTGCATAAATTTATTAAAACTGAAGACATTTAACAATTCATTAGTGTCAGAAATACAGATTCTTAATATTAACTCTAGAGACCTGAGAAGTCCCAGGAATTCAGTTTCAAAGGCCTTAGAAATAATTCCTTGTAAAGGTGTTAGTGTAAATACGTTGTTAGACCAGTACTTGGAGCAGTTTTGATATCATGTCACCATTTCCCCTTGACCCATCGCCTTGGTAAATTAGTCAGGAATAGCACGAGAAATTGTGGGTAGAGGAGAGTCTCACATTTGTGTTTATCTAAATGTAGCAAGTAGCACCAGATTTCCCATGTAATGCAGTGCAGCTTCTTTTACAATCCTTGGAGCCATAGCCTTTAGATTCCTGTTTCCCAGTCTGAGAAGAGCCACTCGAGTGCCTATGTCCGGACACCTTTACGTGTTTGTCAGGAGTTCGAGCACTGGCCTATCATCAGGACTGCTTTTTGTCTGGTTCCATATGTGCCGGGCTGGCCCTTTCCCATCAACATCACCCATAGGCTAATCTGAATATTTTTTAAAAGGCCAAGATTCATGTAATTTTCCCCCCCATTGATTTCTAGAGAGAGTAGAAGAAAGGGAGGGTTAGAAAGAAAGAAACATTGATAAGAGAGACACATCAGTTGGTTGCCTCCTGAACGCTCCTTTGGGCCCAGGGATCGAACCTACAACCCGGGTACGTGCCCTTAACTGGGAATCAAACCCACGACCCTTCAGTGCACAGGCCGAAGCTCTAACCACGGAGCAACACCAGCAAGGGCTGAATTTGACTACATTAAAATTAGGAACCATTCATTAAAAGACATAAAGTCAGGGCATAAACTTTGGTGAAGACATATATATATAACTAATAAGGGATTAGTCAGAATATGTTAATAATCCCTACAATCAATATTGTAAAAGACAGTAACCCAATTAAAAGTGGCAGGAAGGTAGAGTCAGGCATTTCACAGAAGGAAAGACAAGTGGCCCATGAACATGTAAAAAGATGCTAAACCTATTTAATTATCAGAATAAGAAAAAAAGAGACTGTCCATCATACCTGTTGGTTGGTGAGGATGCTGCTTTGCTTTGGAGAGCAAGCAGTTTGGCCCTAGCTGGTTCATCAGCCATGCACATGCTCCCCGGCACTCCAATGTCGAGGCCAGGGCAGGGGTTGGCAGATACTTCCTGGGAAGGGCAAGATGGTCAATATTCTAGGCTCGCGGATCACATACAGCCTTGTCACGTAGTCGTTTCCTTTGTTTGTTAGTTATACCCCTTAAACATCTAAAAGGTAGTCTTAGCTCAAGGGCCTAACAGAAATAGGCTGATGGCTAGATGGGACCCACAGGCTGTTTGCTAGACCCTGCGCCCCTGATCTTGAGAATATATTGTAGAGAAAAACTGCATGAGGGCCCCAAAACAGACATGCCAGGCGTTCATAGCAGACTGTTCATAGTAGCAAACACTGGAAACTGTGATTAGAAAATGGGTAAGTACCTCATGGAGTATTACACGTCAGGGAAAATGAACAAGGTGTCTGCTGCACACAAGCAGCACAGACAGGTGGTTATTTATGATACTGATGGCAGAGGACTACATATGGTATATATCATTTTTATAAGTTAAAAATGGGCAAAAGTATATTGTTTAAGAAAAATGTGATAGCAAGAGAATTATAAATGCAGAGTTTAGGCTGACATGTCCTGGAAAGGGGCAGGAGGGTGGCTGAGGAAGGATCGTACAGGGAGATGGTGACTGTTACGTGGGGGTGTGCTCTGGGTTCATTTTCTTGATTGTGCTCTTACCTTGCATGTATATTGCACATAGTCTTGTATATGTCAGCTAATACATTTTTTTGAAAGGGAGGCCTTAGAACTCCCCTGTTCTCCCTGAAGCAGTGTTCCTGTACGAGAGCTGTGTCCCATTGATTACCTGGGAGGGAAGGAGGAGGTGTCTGAGCAGCTGCTGTGTGGTGACCCCCAGCCTCGCCCTCACAGCTGTGATGAGACGCCCAGGAGTGGAGCCTTTGTTCTGAGCGGCAGCGAGGTCACCAACACAGAGGGCACACTGCTCCTTTCACTGTGTGGCCGTGGCCCTCTTGTCAGGAACCACGTGAACCCAGGTGTCAGGGTTTATCTCTGGACTCTGAGTTCTGTTCCTTGGTCTGTGTGTCTGTCCTCACGCCAGCAGCACCCTGTCCTGATTGAGTTGTAGTAAGTTTTGAAGTCAGGAGGTGCAAGTCCTCCAACTTCATTCTTTTTCAGGGTTGTTTTGTCCATTCTGGGTCCCTCTCATTTTCCATGGGAATTTTAGGTTCAGCTTACCAGTTTCTGCAAAAAAAGGAAGTAGGCTTTTAATAGAGGTTGAGATGAATCTGTGGATGGTTTGCGTAGTGTCCATCCTGGCTGTGTTCCTGTCTCCCGGTCCACGTGCACTGTCTTTCAGCCGTGGTTGGTAACTTCCGGTACACACCTCTGTCAGGCCTCCCTGAGCTGCCCTGTGCAGAACCCCCTGCTAACCGTAGCGCTGGACTCTCACGAGCCACGTCCTCTGGCCACCGGGGCTGCTGCTCATCTCGCCGCTGAGAGCCTTTCTTCAGAATGCCCCTTCTCAGCAGCTGGGCAAGAAAAAGAAAGAAAAGGCACCCAGGTTGGAAAGGAAGAAGGAAAACAGTTCCAGTCTTCAGAGGACATTAAATAACATGGAGAAGAGTAAACTATCTAAGCTGTTATTGTAAGCAGACTGTTTTGTTAATTCCATTTCTGGACTGTTCATAGACTCTGTGTAGAAATACAGTTGATTTTTACATGTTGATCTCGTGTCCTGCACCTTTGCTGAGCAAGTCTGTCAGTTCAGCTAGCGATCGGCTCATTCCTTAGTATGCTCTACGCTGTGTCCTTGGAAATAGAAACCGTTTTCCTTCTTCCTTTCCAACCTGGGTGCCTTTTCTTTCTTTTTCTTGCCTAATTGCTGAGAAGGGGCATTCTGAAGAAAGGCTCTGAGCCGTGGAGATGAGGAAGCAGCCCGACCCCTGGTGGCCGGAGGACATGGCTCGTGTGAGTCCAGTGCCGCAGTTGGCAGGAGGTCTCTGCACAGGACGGCTCAGGGAGGCCTGGTGATGCTCTGGGGATTAGGGGCAGCGCCTGCTATTCACGTAGGAAGAAGATGCTGTGCCCGGGGCTCGGCCTCAGGGAAGGAGCTCAGATCCCCCTTTACCTCTCTCATCTTAGTGGTTTGTTGTCCTTTTGTCCCAGCGCAGGTACTGTGATGATATAAACGAACGTCTTATACCCCTCATGTGTCAGGCACATACAGGTTCAGTTTTAGAGTCTTCATTTTAAAGTATGTGATGCTCTTTATAAATATCACAAATTAACCAGTTTAAGGAGCACATTTCTGTGGTTTTTGGTAGATTTGCAGAGTTGTGCAACCATCCCACTGTCCAGTTGCAGAACACAGACACCCCAACAAGAAGCCCCGTGCCCATCAGCAGACACCCTCCACACACACACAGCCCCTGGCCACCAGGAACCTGCTTCCTGTCTCCACGGCCCCACCTGTCTGGGCATCTCACGTGTAGACAACTTTCTTGTGGCTCTTTTCCTCACTGTGAACTGTAGGTAGGGGAGGCTACTGTTTTCTTGTTGCTGCTGCCCAACCCCTTAGGGTATCCTCCCCTCCTTCCTTGCAGGCTTAGCTCATGAATAGACCGTGAAGGGGAGAGGGTGCGGGGTGCAGGAACACTGGGAAGGGCTGTGAGAGGCTCCTTGGCCCTGGGCAGAGATGCCTTGTAGGTGCCCCACACTGCCAGCGAGTCCTGACACACCCGGCTGCGGGCTGTCCTCCCCTCAGGACAGGGCAGCGGGAGGTCCCATCTGGATGCCCAGGCGCCTTCTGCATCTGCTCTCTTACCTTAAGGAGCTTGTAAAACAAAGGCTCCCAAGCTATGCTCTTTACTTACATACACAGAGCATGGCAGGTTGCAGGGAAATGGACACTTACTAGTCATTAGCTGGGTGAGTTAGTTGTCTTTCATACTTGAAACGAGAATTCACCCCTGAAGAAGCTAACATTGCTAATTAAGAACTTTCTACTGAACACACAGCCTGCTAAGCACCGTGGGACAAATACCACACTGAAGGGGTGAGTAGCTTCGATCTAAGGGAGGGTTTCAAGGCCTGAAGCTGTCAGATCAGATCAGATCCAAAAGCTGAAGTTTTCTTTTCCTGAAGAGTCAGGCATCACAGAGATGGAGTTTGGTAGAGTGGCTCAGGCCTCACTTTCTCTTAGTTGATGTGTATGGAGTACCTCCCACTCATCAGGCACTATCCTAGGGCCCTGGGGTTTGTCAGTCAACTAGACAGATCAAAACCTGTGTGGTCAGGGAGCTTATGTTCTACCAGAGAGAGACAGAGACAATGAATGCTAAGCCTGTGGTCCTAGACGGTGGGGAGCGCCACAGAAAAGCCCAGGCAGGGCAGAGTGGATCCGGGAAGGGGGGTTCGCCAGGCTGGGCTCCTTGGGAAGGCAGGGGGGCATCCCAGGAGGGGCAGCACCTGGAGCATCTGCTGAGCAGGTGCCCAGCATGGAGAGGGCGGAGGGCAGGTAGGCTCCTGGTCCCCCCTTTCCTCTGATAGGCAGATGAGCACTGGTATCTTCATCTTAGCATCTTAGGGAATGGGTTTGTGGTCAACGTCTTGCTGGCCTTTGAGGTCATTTTGAAAACTTTTTTTTTTTCTTTCGCAAATAGACTTGACAGGAGGCTCCACACTTTGCATGGTAGTGTTTTATTTTACTAAAATTAACCCAGGTGCGGCTGGAACACAGCCTGTTTACCTGTCAGATGTTGTGCAGCTGGCCGGCTCCAGTTCCTTTACATCCCACGGCGTGAAGCGTTCGTTCTGTCAGCCTCAGAGAGGCAGCGTGAGGACTGAGGCTGGGCGAGAGTGGGCTTTGCCTGGCCCAGCCTGAGCACCCTTGCTTGGTAGACCTCAGGTTCCAGCAGAGCCCAGGTACACCGCCACACCCAGCACTGGCTTCCAGTGAGGAAGGCGGGGATGGGGCGGACCCCCGGGACCTGTCGAACTGGAAGAATGTATAAGCAGCAGCCGTAGATGGATGGAACAAGAACATGGTGTAGTTTCGAGAGTCCCTGTGAGTTTGGAAGCAACTTCCTCTGAAGGCTCACCAGATGGGCACCAGGCATCTCAGCTGGTGGGCCGCTCAGGCTGGTACCTTGTGTTGTGTCTGGGAACGACTTACTTTGGCCCATGGTGGCAACTTGCAGGTGGGAACCAGCCCTCTGCACAGTTGTCACCAGCTGTAGTAGGAGAGCCTGTTGCATGGGCACAGGAGACCCATCCAGTCCTGTGTCCCCTCCGCCAGCTCTGTCCCAAATGCAGAAGTGCCTGTAAATCCATGATGGGCCCACCCAGTAGCTCTGTGGGCACAGTGCAGGGACTGTCATTGCAGGGTTGGTGAAGTGAGGGGGACCTGCAGGGGGGCCAGGCCTGTTGCGCCCAGGCTGGGGCACTGTGGGCAGGCGCACCCGCATGGGGTCGCACCGTGAACACAGTAGCAGCAGGAGTCTGTGGACGACAGCAGACAGTAAGTGCTATTGTCAGAATGAGAGACACCTGCTCCGACCACAGGCTTGACTGCAGTGCCATTCAGATGGCCTCGGGCAGCAAGGCTCACTAGGGAGTAAAACTGGTGGAGCATGGCTGCTGCTTCAGCTGAAACATCAATTGAGGCATAGAACTGGAAGCTACAGCCTGGCAAAGTGTTATTTGTAGTTTAAAGAACCTTAAAAATACAGTTGCCACCATCGGTGTTTGGAGTAGTGGCGTGAGCCATAGTGCTTGGGCAGAGCGGGAAGTAGGAGCACATGCTCCCTCCTGCTCCCACCGTGGGCCCAAAGCCTCGCTTACACTGAAGGGAGGCTTGTCAGGGCACTGGGCTGCTCCCGGGCCGCATTTGTCCCCTCTCGGGACATGGGAGAGCACTTCACTTATTTACTGTTGTTTTTCCAGCAGAATCTCTTTCTTACGATGGAGCCAAGTAAAAAGATGGACCCCTCCAGCTCGCTGCAGACCAACCCGCCACTCAAGCTGCACCCTGACCGCAGCACTGGGGCGCCGGTGCTCGTCCCGGAGCAAGGAGGGTACAAGGAGAGGTTCGTGAAGGCCGTGGAGGACAAGTACAAGTGCGAGAAGTGCCGCCTGGTGCTGTGCAACCCGAAGCAGACTGAATGTGGACACCGCTTCTGTGACAGCTGCATGGCTGCCGTGCTGAGGTGGGGCCCAGGCCTCACCGGGAGGGGGTGTCTCCTCTCAGTCCCCCGGGCCTCACCTCGAGGGGGCATCTCTGTCCCAGGGCCTCACCGTTAGGCAGCTCTCTCCCCTCGATGTTTCTCTCTCCCCCTTCCACTCTCTCTGAAATGCAGTGGGAAATATATCCTCAGGTGAGGATTGAAAGAAAAAAAAAAAAAGCTTAGGCTCCATGTTAATTTGGGTCATCTGAATGAATGAGCTTATATTTTACAACGCAGTCCTTTCCTCCCCCACAAGCCCTCGGCTCTCCTGCCCCCTCTGCCCTCAGGCCAGCACAGGGGCCCCTCTGCGCCACCACCTGAAGCCTCGCCTGCACTGGAAGCAGGGAACGCCCAGACTTAGTTTCCTTTTCACTCTCTGGGAGGTGGTTTCCAGGTGCGGTAAGCCCAGAAAAGGTAGCTTTGGCTCCTGTCCTGGGTTTAGGGCCAGGACACAGGAGCCCCGTTCCTTTAAGCTCCTGCCGTTGGGGTGTGTGCAGTAGCACTGCTGGCACTGCTCGGTGGGGACCAGCGCCTGGAGAAAACGCTGGCTGCTGGGACCCGGGACGCTTCCGCTGAGGAGCCCCCACACATGGCTGGTTTTGGTTTTGAAATAAAATTTCACTTTTCACTGCAAGGGGCTTTCCAGTGGGACTGACCTTAGCTGTTCTGCTCAACTTCCTTGTGAAAAATCACCATCCAGCACAGTTTGCCCTCTTTTCCTGTGGCTGCACATTTCAACCAGACTGGCCCGCATCCCAAAGCTCTGGTGGCCGCCAGCTCCCCACGGCCCTGGAGCATCGAGCCAGAGGGTCTCGCTGGGTCCAGACGGGACTCCACTCTAACGTGTCTGTGTTCCCCCTCAGCTCCCCAAGCCCAAAATGTACTGCGTGTCAAGAGAGCATCGTCAAAGATAAGGTATTGTTGGGGTTTTTAGTAAATCATTCTGTCACATGTTTGAAGCCGGGCGGTTTGCCTGCGGTGCAGCATGGCTGAGTCGGGACTGGTTGTGTAGGTGCCTGGACACGCCAGGCAGGTCTGCCCTCAGCGAGGCACTTCACGCTCTGAGCCTCTGCTCACCCGTCGCAGGAGTGGCGGCCTCCTAAGCCTGAGAGGAGCGTGGAGGCGGTGAGAATGAGGAGCACCGACTGCCATCACAAACATTGGCTCACCTGTCTCTCTGCCCCCCAGGTAGCATCCTGAAGTCACCACATGTGAGATTACAGCCCCTTCCCTCCCCACGTGGCTGTGTGTGCCAGGGAAAGCTCATGGGTGTCATGGGGCCACCCGTGTACTGTCAGCACAGTAGGTCGCCCACCAGCTTCCCTCCAGGAGCCCTGATCCCCTCTCACAGCATCTATGTGGCCATCCATGGGCTGCCAAACCTGCCAGGCACACTTGTAGTTATAAATGACTCATTGAAGTACTTAAAATATCAATAAAAATCTGTGGTTCCGGTGTTTTGATTAATGAACCTAACAGGTTTTTAAATGCAGGTCATTCAATTATACAGTGAAATTCTCGCTCTGGGGCTCTTCTGTCTGGAGCACTTAGGTTGAGTTTGCTGTCAGGGCCGCCCATGGGGTGCAGTGGTCTGCGGGTCACCAAGATAGGTACCCAGCTGCAGGACAGGGGTGGCTAGGAAAACCTGCTCGACACAGTTAAGAGATGGAATTGGCCAAATGTCCACCTACATTTTTTTTAAATTTGTTTTTATTGATTTTTGGCGGCGGGGGGGGGGGGGGGGATAGAAACATCAATGATGAGAGTCACTGATTGGCTGCCTCCTTTACGCCCCCTGCTGGGGATCGAGCCCAAAACTCAGGCATGTGCCGTGAGCTGGAATTGAACCATGACCTTCTGGTTCATAGGTCAACGCTCAACCACTGAGCCACTTTATGTGTAAAGTTAAACTCAAATGACTTAAGAAACTTTGACACAGAAAGGAAGCTTATTTCTTACCCATTAAAAATACCTGTTTTGTTAACTCTCGTATGTTAAATTATGACGTTTTAAAAAGTCATGTTTATAAAGGATTAGATTTGATTCCAAATTAATTTATTTTTAACTCTTAACAGCTGTCAGTTCTACTTCTCTGCCCATGGAGGTGAGAATAGCACCCTGTGTTGTCATTGTTGTCACCGCACCCCCCATTAGCTCATGGGAGTTTCTTAGAAATAAATGCCTGAGGGCTGAGTCGGGGAGATTGTATTGTTAGAAGGAGTGAGCTTACCTGTTTTCTAAAGGGGAAGTAAAATTAAACAAAGGAGGGCTTTCATTTGGAAGGGAAACATTTTCATTGGGTCAAACTCAGTCTTTGCAATTTACATTTAAAAGAGTTGGGTTTTTTTTCAATAGCAGGCTAGTCCCTCCTTTTTGCTGAAAAATGAGTTGTGAGTGACTTAATTTTTGGAGAAGGAACCAAAATAAATGTTTCACAAACCGTTTTTGAGATGTGGTTTCTTATAGTAGTTTCTCTAGCCAGTACTCTAGTAAGGCGAAGAGTTCTCAGAGGCCCTGCCCTGCCCCTTGACGGAGGTGTAGCCCGCGGCTACCTTCACGGTGCTGGCTCCTGCAGCATCCGCAGTCCAGACAAGCTGGTGCACCAGCCCTGAGGTTGTGTCAGAGTGAATCCAGAGTGTCGGGGCTCCATCACCACCTCTTCGTGTTCAGTGTGGCATGTTTCTTCAGCTTCCCTAGTAAACAACTGTAGTTGGAGCTGATTAAATTGTGGTACTTAAATGGTCTCTTACTAGGGGCAGACATTAGAAATTAAGACGGCCCTTCGTGCTTTCTGAGGCCCACTGAAGAGCCGCTTTCATGATTTTTTAAGAGTGGTTTTGCGTTGTTCAAAGTAGCAGCACGTGGAGATTAAGAAACACTAATCCTCTGAAATGACTGTCTCTCCGTCTCAGGTGTTTAAGGACAATTGCTGCAAGAGGGAGATCCTGGCTCTTCAGATCTACTGTAGGAACGAAAGTCGAGGGTGTGTGGAGCAGCTACCCCTGGGACAACTGCTGGTCAGTACCCAGGTGGCACGGTGGGTGTGCACATGGGACACGAGCGTCCCTGGTCAGTGGGATGTGTACCCGAGGGCCGTGTTCGCATTAAGCTCTCAAAACACAGCCAGACGGGAGAGCAGTCAAAGCCCTTGGGTATGAATGTTCTTTCTGTGACATCATTAGCAGAATTCTCAGCTGGGTTTAAAAACCCTCCATTCAGAATGGAAGGAAATCTGTACTGAATTTTAATTTTGGGAGGCCCATTAAAATCTCTTTTCTTATTACCATGAAATTCCACATAACTTCTTGTGTGTGTGTGTGTTTTATTAGTATCATTTTATCCTCAAAGGATATTTGAATTAGAATAAAACAAAGTCTTGAGCAGATAACCATTTACTTACCCAGGAAGAGGAGCTGACTTAATTCTTCAGAGCACTGTAGTTTGAGTAACTACTGAACAGTGTGGGATTCAGTGCCTATCACTCTTCTCTGTGAAAACTGGCCTGATGGCAGATGGAAACGTTTCTATAGGGTTTGATTGCACGGAGGCTGAACTCTCATGTTTCTGGTGGAGTTTTCTGCAGATTAAGAGCTTTGAATTGTCTGTCTCCAGGTGCACTTGAAGAATGACTGCCAGTTCGAAGAACTTCCGTGTGTCCGTGCTGACTGCAAAGAAAGGGTCTTGAGAAAAGACCTGCGCGACCATGTTGAAAAAGCCTGTAAATACCGCGAGGCCACGTGCAGCCACTGCAAAAGCCAAGTCCCGATGATCACGTTACAGGTGCAGTATTGCGGCGTTTCACCTACCGTCTGCTTGGTCCAGATGTGCTCTGTCCACAGAATAGTTTTCAGATGACTATTCTGCAGGAATAAAGAGAAACGTGGGAGTAAACAGCCGTTTTCATCTGACTTCATTTCAGAGTTAAGCTTCGTTTTACCCACTTTCATTTACGTAATTACCATTTTCATTGCCTTGGCTGTCATTTGGGGGCGCCAAAAAAATGAAGACTGATTATTTAGAAGAGGTAAAATTTTTCACTTGTCCCAGGAAATGGCCTCAGAATCTTGCTTGTACGGCTCTGTGATAACCATCACGTCAGCAGGGTAGTTTATCCTGCAGCCTTGAAGTGCAGCTGTCTGTCTTACAGAGAGGTGAGAAGTCAGCGCTTTTTGGTACCTTGGTTATCTTGGCACTGCTCAGCCTCATGCATGTTGGAATCAGCTCCCTTACCTGTGAATTAAACAGGTGTTGGGGGCAGACGACAAACTTTAAAAACAGCCAGTGGTGTGGCGACCCTCAGAGTGGGTCCATTTGTTGAACAAAGATTTATTAAGTCCTGACTGCGTGCCAGGCACTGTCCTAGGATCTGAGGGTTTCGTGGTGAAGCCCACCTATGGGAAGAGAGCAGTGCCAGGAGAACACACAGTGTGTGGTAGTGAGTGATGCTGTGGAGAGCAGTGAACTGCATCCGGGGAGCAGGGTGGACAGGGCTGGCCTCTGACACAGCAACACTGTGCAAAAGCCTCAGCAGAGGAAGCAGTGAGGGAGCCCCACTCCAAGCTGGAGCTAACTGGGCAGGTGGATTGTAGGAACCACAGGAGGCTGACCAGAGGGTAGCCGTGAACTGGGGGTGACATTTCCGAGTTCCCCATTTCCTGCACTGCTCTGGCAGGTGTGACAGGTGGACAGGGTGGGGGTGGGGAGGCACGGCATTGGCCTGGATAAGGAGAGCAGGGAGAGGGAGGGGTTCTGGGGTAGTTTCAAAGGTAGAGCCAATGGGATTAGCTGATGGCACAAATATTCCCGGGAAATGAGCTCAGAGTGATGCCCAGCGTTTGTCACTAGATCAACTGGATCAGCTGGCGCGTCCCACAGAGGCCAGGCTTGTGGAGGGTAACAGGCTTAGGGGGAAGAGAGGATTGGTCCGGGCTACAGAGAGGTATTAGCAGATGGTCCTTGTAGCTATGGGACGGAACGAGTGGAGAGCCAGGGTCAGGGCAGAAGCCTGGGGTACCGGGGTGCTTGCAGACTGCTGAGGGGAGGTGGAGGGGAGGGGCTGTTGTCAGGATCAGGAGAGTGTGTCTGGGCCTCGCCTCGTGAGTTGGGTGAGAAGCAGGTGGGCAGATGCTGCTGGGAGGCCAAGCAGGGTGGGGCTGGGAATTGACTTCTGGACTCAGCAGGGTGATGACTGATGGGGTCACGGATGGGAGGGCACACGGAAGTGCAGCCAGGGGGGCAAAGGCCACAGCCGAATTCCTGGTGGACGTTCTGAAGCACTGACTGACCAGAATTCAGGAAGTTTTTGTTTTTCAGTATAAAATTGGGTGTACTCTATATAATCTCCATGTTTGCCGTACTTTACCTGTTTTATGCCTGTGCCTTTCTCCCATTGTGAAATCTGTTTCCTGTGTGATTCTGTAGATGTTTCCAGTTATTAAGAATTTGTAGGAACTGTGTCTCGCCCTTTGGAGAATAGCAGTCATCTTTGTCATAGCTGAGTAATTCCTTTGGTAATTAAACTCAAATGAATGAGACCTGTACCTAATGAGCAACACTCCCGGCCTTACACACCTTGGTATGTTGCTGTCTGACTCCTACTTTGCTTCTTGAGAGAATCAATTACCTCTATTTGCAGAACAGAATCAGTAATTAATTTTCATTTGAGAAGGAATTGTGGAGTGTGTCAATTAAACACCATGTCAGGAACCGACTCTGAACTCCAGACGAGGCCGTGCAGAGGCCGGTTTTAGAATGACATAGCATACAGATTCACGAGACGTTCGAGTGCCTGATGGGCTCCAGATCCCAAGCTGGTTGCTCAGGACACACGGACTGCAGCCTGTCCCCCTCACGTCACTGTCACTGTGGCAAGAATCAGGCAGCAGGAGGAAGGTCTGGCTTGCTCAGCCTGATGGGGCCGCGAGGGCTTCAGTACCCAGGTAGCATTTGATTTGATCCAGATCTTAAATTTGTCGACTGCAAAAAGGTGAGAGTCACAACAGGTGTAGAAGCACAAAATGGTCATCAGCAAGTTTAGGGCCTGGGTTGTGCACGTAAAGGCTCCATGAAGTCTTATTGCACTCCTGTGACAGGCTGCCTTAGTGGTGCTGGCACTGGAGGGTGTGAATGCCTGTGCCGCGAGCTGTCGGGGCCTGTCATTGCATGAGGAACACCTGTGCTCGGTCCCCTTCAGGCCCGGGGAGCTTGAAACTAGCAGGCCAGTTGCAAGCTCACCTCTTCACACACCTGCCCACCATGGTCCGGTATGATTCCCAGTCTTGTTCTTTCCACCCTAATCACGCTGCTTCCTCTTCCTAGGCCTTCACTGTTTATACAGAGGGCAGGGTCTGACTTCTGCATACTCAAGCCCAGCTCTTCCAACCTTCCTGAGGTTCCCATGTCTGTGTTAGGTCTGCATGTCAGTGCCAGTAGTATAGGTGGTAAAGCCCAACACTGTGGACCATGCACCTTATTGGGAATTGCTCTTGTGTTTAGACTGGTGTTGACGCTGTGTGCGCTGATCTGCAGGTCAACATAATCTTACGTTTAGTTCAGAAACGATTGGACATCGGTCTCTATAAGCAGCTGTGTTCACTTGCAAGAAGTCAGAATAACGAAGATTTCATTGTACGTAGAATGTACATCGTAATGGGAGGTACAGGCACTTTGGAAAACGATTAGGCAGAACATTCCTGTGCTTGGTTAATTAGCATCTCCTCCGCTAGCTGGGCAGGAGACGCTGTCACTCACACACACACACAGCCAGAGCAGCAGGAGCCTGGGAACAGCCCAAGTGTCCGTTCTGTGGAAGTGGACACGTCAGTTGTGGGAGCCCCAGTGGACCATGTGACACAGTGGGGACACTTGTGTGACCGCATTGTTATGCACCTGTGAACGGTGAGGACCTGCAACCCTGTGCAGCACACGATTAGCCCGAGACACCTAACGCCAAGCAGGTCATAGATGACTCCCAGGGTAGAATTCTGTTTTCATAAAATCCAAAAGTGATCAGAACAAAAGAATATCTTGTCTGGCACAAACACATGTGTAATGAAACTGTTTTTAAGCAAAGGGACTAGAAACAGTTCAGGTCTGTGGTTTTGGTGGAGGGATGAGATGGGACAGGAGCACACGGGTCAGTGGAGGTCCTCGCCACGTGGTCCTGCTTACAGCTTACCATGCGTCACATCTGCTCTGTGCATATCAAGGATGCGTTTAATTTACAGACGGGCTGACCTCTATGTGCAGGGTTCTGGCACCTATAGGTGAGCAGCTCTTTAAGGGTGTGCCGCTGTTACAAGGGACCACGTAGTTGGCTTTTAAAGCAACAGGAGTTTATTCTCCAGCAGCTCTGGAGACTGGAAATCCAAAGCCAAGCTGTGGTCAGGCTGTGCTTTCTCTGAAGACTCCTGAGAAGAGCATTCCTCACCCCCAGCCTTGGGTGGGTGGGGTGCCCCTGAGTGCTCGCTGGCTGGCAGCCACATCGCAGGTCTGCCTCACATTCTCATGGTCGTCCTCCCACCACATCTTCTCCTCGTGTCAGGACCCTCCCTGATCCTGTGTGCCCTCATCTTAACCTTACATTTGCGTAGACCCTACTTCTAACTAAGGCCACGTCCAGAGGTTCTGGATGTACACAACTTGGGGGGAGGGGTCACTGTCCAACTCACTGAAATGGGCAAAAGCCAAGAAAAGGCAAGTCACAGGAAATATAAATGATTAATATCAAAAACATGCTTAACCACACACTGTGAAAGAATCTCAAATCACGTCGCTGCCAGTCTGGCTTGTCACTACCAGAGACTGGGCAGGCTGATGGAATTGACAGGGCAGGAGCTTGCCCTCTCGGTAATGAGCATGTGGGGGTCACAGGAGGGCAGTTGGCAGTATCTGTCAAAATCCCATTTAACGTACCTTTACCTTCGATATCCAGCAAAACCTACTTTAGAAATCTGTCATCAGGTACTTGTGCACAGGTCTGCAAAGATGCACAACAGAGATGTGATTGTTTGGCCCCTCTGGCCCCTGGCCTCCTCTCCCCCACCCCCTCTCCTGCCCTCCCCAGAACACTGCCCCCACCCCTCACTTCTTCCTCGGAGCTCTCCTCCTGTCCCCCCTCACTCTCCCCAGAGTGAGAAGGTGGGATCAGGGCAGGTTCAGGGAAGAGATGGAGCATTTGCCCTGTGAGCTCTGCAGGCCCAAGACTGGTTGATCCCTCACGGCTCCGGCCCACTCCTCCGTTTTACAGATAAGGCAGAGGTAGAGTCGTTGTTTCCAGGTTTCTCACTGAAAGACTGGTCCCTGGGCACTCAGGATCCTGAGCAGAGGGAGGCAGGATGGAAATCCAGAGCCAGTGCCTGCAGGAGGCCTGTGAGTCAGTCACCTTCCAGGGCCTCTGAGGACCTGGCCCATGAGCAGGGCAGCGTGTGCCATAGGCCACCTCCATGCTGCAGACCTGCAGTGCACCCATGGAGACAAGGGTCCCAAAACCATGCCAAAGAAAGCAGAGTGTGGGGCTTGGCTCCAGGCCTCCTCAGAGGAGAGGAGTGCCCTCGCTCACATGGGCCACCCTTGGCCTTGGCCTCCATACCTGCCCAGACTGAGGCGCTTGGCCAGACTCCCCGTAAGTCAGCATAACAGCAGCCTGATGGTGGAGGCCCAGAGAGACCCTGAGCCCTGATGAGGAGGATAGGAAGGCCCCGGAGCCTGTCCTCCCACTGGACACCCCGCCTGCATGCTTAGCCCTGTCGCCTGTCCACTGGGGCTCTTGCCCTCACTTCACTATGGAGCATGAGACAGGTGCCCGTGGCATTGAGTTGAACAGTCACCATCACTCTGGCCCCATCAATTGAGATCTGTGCCATCCAAGGAAGAGCAGGATTTATCCATATTTTCCACGCACCGAAGATAATCTCACTGAGATTTCAGGGCAGTAATTTAAACACCCAGGAGGTCTCACTGTTCCCGGTATTTGAGAAGCATCATTTCCAGACCCCACACTGAGAGGCCACACAAAACCGTCCTCTCTGACCAGCAGAGGCAGGGCGGGGCTGGTCTCAGTGCCCTCACTGCGTGTGGGCCCCGGGTGCCGCTGAGAAGACGCTGCTCCCACAACACTGTAACTCATCGGTGAGCTGGTCTTCTCTGATACCTCATTTTTCAGCACTCTTTCCGTGTAAGGGCTTATCCTGATGTCTTGTGCATGTCGAGACTCCAGAGCAGTGACCGTGAGCAGAGAGCTTCCTTCGGGGCCATGTCGGGATACTGCGGGATCTGAGCGTTTCAAAGTTGATGACACTTTCTTCTCCTCCTGCAGAAACACGAAGATACCGACTGCCCCTGTGTGGTGGTGTCCTGCCCCCACAAGTGCAGAGTCCAGACCCTTCTGCGGAGCGAGGTAAGAGTGTGGCCAGCCCAGCGCAGGGTTTGTGCCCACATCGGGGCTCACGAGCCATCGGCACACCTCTTCCCTTAACAGCTGGACCCTGAGGTTTTCGCAGATCACAGTGGTGGTGATGTGGATACTAGAAAACCCGGGGGAAACCTTGCTATTGTTGGGAGTCAGATTTTAGAAACAAGTAATTAAAAGCTACAGAGTAGCTTTTCAGAGCAGAATATTGTTAAGAATTAAGAAAATGGGATTATTTTACAATGCCAGCAAAGGAGACACTTTTAAAAAGAAGCTATTTTTAACTCTGTAAAACAGGAATTACTGTAAGATTATCCCAAGAAAATGAATTGATTCAGAGATGCTGCAGAGCCGTTTTGGGCGCACACACTATGTGGGCTGACGCTGGAAGCAAGCAGCTATGTTTCAGGGGCTGCTGGGGAGGCCCCTTCCCCAGGGCCCATGGCTCACGCCTCCCTCAGCCACACCTTCTGCAAGGCAGGTAGATTTTGCAGGAGCTTCACTTGATCAGTATATATCCAGATGGAAAAATTTCAAGAGTGCTTAATGTTTCTGCATCTAATCTTGACCTGGAGCCCTTTTGGTTGCCGTTTGGGGCGCCATCTAGGGCTCCATGGGTGTCTGTGTCCTCTCAGCCTTTGCAGCAGCTGGGATTTTACCACTGGATACGGGGTAGGGAGGGTCACTTCATGTCCCCACTGAGCGACAGATGCGGGTGCAGGGAGGACCCCGGGAGCCGCTCCCACCTGAGGTGCATCCTTGCAGAGGTCGACTGCTGGGGGCAGGCACGGTCTCACATGGCAACTCGCCCCTGGGCCCTCCGTGGCTCTAGGATAGCGGGAAGCTCTCGTTGATGGTTTCCACGACTAGAAAGCCCCTCCCTTAGAGTGAACATGCAAAGAGTCTGTGTTGTTAGAACAATTTCTAGGGTTTTATACAATTTGCTAAGTTTTTACTCCCCAGGGCTGTCTGAATTAGGGACAAAAGCTGCTCCATTTGGCCTCGAAGTTATTTTTATTTCAAAAAAATCTTTAAACCTGCGTTTATCTTGGGTTTCTGGTGAAAGGTGTTGTAGATTATTATTGCCTCTATTCCAGAGCGCCTGTAAATTCTATAAGGCTTTGAAAGTAATGATAATAAGGCCAATTTAGGGAAAAGCGTGACCCTGAATTCATAGTGGCCCCTGAAAATCACATGAAACTCGCTGTGTCCCTGATTTTAGCAGCCGTGCCGGCTGCTCGGGTCCCGGTGGTGGTGAGGGCAGCAGGAAAGCACGTTTCACAGGTTCAAACCGCTGTCACTCCGCACATCCCTCGTGGTGTCTGTGCGGCCACCTGTGATGGCTCTCTAGGCACTCTGCTCCAGGCGCAGGCCTGAGCCTCCAGGCCGGGTTCACAGGAATACCAGGTGCGCTAGGTGGTTACGCCGGCAACCACGGCTGCCCTGGCTCGGAGGCCTCCCACACAGGTGGCCTTGGCTGTGGTCAGGCAGGTCCCTCTGGCCACCCCCTTGGCACTGGCTCTCCTCCGTAGCAGTCGCAGCAGGGAGAGAGCCGTCCTGTGGTCCACTCTCCTCCCTGCCCTAAGTGCTGACCTAGGGGGAAAGCCTGTGTCCTGTAGACCAAGGAGAAGTTGAACCAGCTGCCCACCAGTGACCCGGAGTGACCTAGAGTGACACACCGTGGGCCCCTGGGGTGCAGGAGCCCTGGCCCACGGGAAGACACACCCCATGCCCCCTTGCCTAGTTTAGGGTCTGATTGTTCCTAGAATGGTCTGTCCCCAGAGTTTCCTCATGAGAATTTATTTCCTCGGTAAAAGGAGAGAAACTGTCCTTAAATTGCATCATGCCCAGCACTGTGTCCACAGCACAGGCATCTGGACCCCTATTCCCCTGAGGGGGCATCAGAAGTGCAAATGGATTGGATTCCATGAGTGTAAACTGCACAAATACACAAAAGTGGTTTCCTTGCAAGATGAGTCACCTCTCCCGGTCCTCGTAATTGTCTCCCACCAGTTAGAGGTGGCAGTTAGGATCCATGTGTTAGGATGACCTCAGGGTCTTTGGAGGTTATAGGAGCATACGGCTGCAGAGGGCAAGTCCTAGAAGAAGGAAACCTCTCCAGTCCCCTCGCGTGTTGAGCCCAGCCGCCGTCCTGTGAGCTTGCTGTGGAAGCATCTTTATTTTGTGTGCTGTATACGAGGTGTGTGGCCCAGTGCATCCCAAATGCTTCCTTTTTTGTGTTTCATGCAATTTTCGTTTGCAGTCTTTAAATGTGCATTTCAGTTCACGTTTTTTACTTTTTTAATTCTGGCACTGCGGACGGCATGTCACAATTGGAACAATCCTAAAGAAATGCAAGTTTAAGCAACGTTTCAGTGAGCGTATTTCTGTATATGTGTATACACGTGACAATACTGTGAATTTACTGCTGAGGAGTCGGGGGCCGATGGGGGCACACATCTGTGGCTGTGCACGCCGCTCATGACGGTGCAGCCCAGGTGCCTCCGTGCCTCTAACCTGTTTGAACATTTCCATGCGAACGTTCGTGCCACAACTCACGTCTCTTTCCTGTTGCAGTTGAGTGCGCACTTGTCCGAGTGTGTCAATGCCCCCAGCACCTGTAGTTTTAAGCGCTATGGCTGCATTTTTCAGGTCAGTATCCGACACCTGTCCTTCCAGTCGCTGAAATTCTGCCATGAGAGAAAGTTATTACATTCACATTTTAACCCAGTGCCAGCTCTGGACTCCGAGTCTGTGTCATGGAACTGAATCACCCCCTGCATGGGCGGAGGAGGTTCTCACTCCCCATGCCGGTGGTGGTTTGAGACATCAGGTACACAGACACCTGTGCTGTGAACAGCTGTGTCTGAAACCAGCTAGCGAGTGGGACGCACAGGCCTGACGGTGGGTGGGCTTTCTAGAGAGACTGTTGGAAAGGTCGGCTCTAACTGAATATGAGTAAGTACCCAGCCGGCGTGGTTTTAGCCGAATGCACATTAGTGCAGTCGTAAGGGTCACACACGTGTGTCCATACATGCATTTTGCACACAAGCCACACCTCCCCGGAGAATGACGTGCAGAGGACATCTCTGTTACTACCTCACCTGTACTGTGAGAAAACTGTTCTGGCTTTCTGTTTATTTTTTTAACACATCTGCCATTGCTAGTGAATTCAAACTGAGCTTTTATTTAAATGTGTATCTTAATCTTAAAACTGTGAAAAGACTATATCTATTACTATTAAAGTATATTTTCATTGTTGTTAATTCTCACCCGAGGATATTTTGTTCATTGATTTTTTTATTATTTTTTTTTTAGAGAGAGTGAGAGGGGATGGGGGAAGAGAGAGAAAAACAGTGATGTGAGAGAGACACATTGATGGGTTGCCTCCTGCAAACACCCCAGCCAGGCCCAGGGATCAAACCTGCCACCCTTTGGTCTGTGGGCCAACGCTGTAACCACTGAGTCACATTTGCCAGGGCTAAAGTATTTTATATTTAATTTTACGTATCAGCAATACATCGTTATGAGGTCAGTACAGAGGTATTGTCTTAGAGAGTAAAAGCCTGAGGATGAGAAGGACTTCAGCTTCCCTTTGCCTCAGTCTCTGAAGGAGACGGAGCCCCACCACTGTTATGTCGTATGTAGTACCATTCCTTCTGTGTCTGAATATGCATATGTTGACATATGGCAATACTTATATCAACATATACATATGAATATTCTCTGTACAGAGTATATGTTTTGGAGATCATTAAAATGCTTCCTCTGGCTTCTTAATTTTCCAGTATCAAAACAAATTATATTTTCATACAATTATTTCCCTAAATATGTAAAGAACTATTTCCTGCATCTGTTACTGAGATGGTCTACATCTCATGTACTCTGTAGATTGTGTATGTTTGTATGTAACTTTCTAAGTATATTTAGAGCAGTGAGGAGCGATACATTTCCTGATACAGTGTACTTCACTACTAAGTTAATATTTTGATGAATTCTTCAGAATCCTGGTCTGATGACATGTTCACTAGATTATTGCATCAGTATCTAGCTGTAACTGAAGCTGTCTAAGCAATTCCAAGATGCTATGTTTTTAATGAAAAAATGTATAAAGGAACGAAAATGATACATCTGAAATTTATTTTCTCGGTATTACAAGTACAAAACTTAGCCGAGAAGGCCCTTGATGAGTTTGAGGAGTGAAGCACATGAACTTGAGGCCTCTGTATAGCTGCAGAGCCCTTTCTCCGAGCCGCTGGCTGCCAGCCTCCTGCCCGCTCGCAGTGCAGTATGCCGCTGGGCACTGCCCATGAGGCTCGGGAGTCCCGGTCAGGTCCCCCAAACCAGGCTCTGCTCTCGTTCAGTGCTGCTTCAGGTCGTCTGCTAGGCTTTCTGCTCACTGGGGTGGCACTGGCTTAATGCTCTCACCTTTGTCCTGCAGGGGACAAACCAGCAGATCAAGGCCCACGAGGCCAGCTCCGCGGTGCAGCATGTCAACCTGCTGAAGGAGTGGAGCAACTCCCTAGAGAAAAAGGTATCATGCCGCATCCCACTCTGTTCGCTCTTCATAGCTGCCTCCGGCTGTTTAAAGAAGAAACACTTTTTTATAGTTATTAACGGTTTAGGGGTAAGAGAAACAGCATTGAGAGATGGTCGTAAAAGTAAATTCTCCTTGGCGTTCTCCACGCGTAAATGACGATGTTTGTGTTTGTTCTATTTTTCTTTCTTCTCTTTAATCCTCATGCAAGGATGTTTTTCCACCCAAGGTGCTTTTATAGAAGGAGGGAGGGAGGGGACACATCAACTGGTTGCTTCCACGGCCACCCTGACCCGGGCTGGAAACGAACCTGCAGCCCAGGTACGTGCCCTTGGCTGGGAATCGAACCCTTGACCCTCGGTGTGCGGGCCGACGCGCCAGCCACCGGGCCACACCAGCCAGGGCTGCTCCGTCTTTCAGTTGTAAGCAAGTATGTGTGCTTTTTAGAAATCACATGTGGTTATCTGAGCTTTGCTCTGGGATGGGGATGGTCGCACTGCAGACCTCCCCCTCCTGTAAGTGAAGCCGTACTGGACGCCAGGCCCATTCCTTTCTGCATTGGTCACAGCTGCAGCCAATTGGAGCAGTCAGGACAAAGGACCACACAGCCCAAATCCTTACCCTCTGGCCCTTCCAGAAAATGTGCCAGCCCCCAACCCAGGAGGGATTCTCCATGTCAACTCTGCTCCACTGACTTCTCAGCTGGCACGTGGGAGGTGGGCACTGAGCAGGTCCCCTCCCCAGGCACTCATTCACCCCGGCTGCCCTTCAGGGGCTAGTTGGGGGCTCAACTGTCAGCAGCCCTTTCTGGGGAGCTGGTTCGTGGGGTGCTGTTGGGCCAGGCCTTCTCTTCAGAGGGGAAGGTGAGAACCTCTGAGCGTTGATGGAGGAGTTGTCGTAGGATCTCTCCATACAGCTTATTTATAAAAGTAAAAACCAGACGCCGGGCTCACTCGCATTGAGAATGGCAGGGGGAGCCCTGCACGGGCAGAGCAGCTGGGCCGGCCTCGTTTCGAGTGCAGTTAAATCCAGGTGATTTAAAATATTCATGTTCTTGAAAGAGTCTGAGATTTTAAATCAGAATATTTTATTAAATCTTAAAGCAGTGTTTCAATATAAACACTTAAGGTGAAGATACATGAAGCAGAAGGAGGAGCCGTTTATCGTGTGGTAAACGCTGTCAGGAGTCACGTGTGATGTCCCGTCAGCTTCGGGGTTTGTGCTGTGTTCACAGCAGTTTCCTAGAAGTCTTTTCTTTGAAGACTGTTCTGTTTCTGCCTTTTCATAAATTATAGGCAGAGGCCTCAGGGCGTTAGTCGCTCATAGATGTTGCTTCTCATTCATTTAAAAGGTTCTTCCTTTCATGAAAATGAAATTGGTTTACTCCAGCTACACTGGCTACATCCGAGGTGGTGGCTGTCCAGCGCCACCATCACAGGAGGTGCAGTCCCCCAGGTGGCTCCGGGCCGAGACCTGCAGGGCGCCTAGAGGTCCCTCCCATCAGTGCCTTCTCCCTCACCTGGGCAGAGTCCCCTTACAGAGAAGAGTCTCATCACTGGGGACCCGGGACGTGCCAGAGTGGCCTGCACCCAGCCCACGGCAGCCTCACTGCAGATGCCTCACTTGTTGTCACTGGCCGGCCACGCCCAGTGTCTGCAGTGCAACGGGTGCCACTCGGGCACACTAGAGGCACCAGTCTCCTTGGGTGCTGCTCAGGGATCCATCCCCCAACTCGGTCCGTCTGAGTGGGCCCTTTCCAGCCCCCCATTCTCCCCCCTCCTCCCCACCCCAGCTGTCAGGCTCTGGCCGGCTGACCTCAGCCCCATGCAGTCTTGTCTGTGCTCTTTCTCTTCACTGGGCCCAAAGTAGAGGCTGGACCCAAATGGAGATGCTTGTAATTTCTTTTTTTTTTTAAATATATCTTTATTGATTTCCGAGAGAGGAAGGGAGAGGGTGAGAGAGAGACAGAAACATCAATGATGAGAGTCACTGATCAAGCCCACATCCGGGGCATGTGCCCTGACCGGGAATCGAACCCTGATTGCCTGGATCCCAGGGTCGACGCTCAACCGCTGAGCCACTCCCGGCTGGGCGATACTTGTAATTTCTTACAGAGGATTTTCTCCTCAGTGTAGATGATTCAGCAGGAATCTTTATCTCTAAGAACTGACCCAAATGTGAAGACCAGTCTTTCTGGTCTTCACATTTGTGGTCAAACTATAGAAAATGTTTTGTAAAATCTGAACTTGAAAGCACCATCCACATCTTCTGCTGCAGGAGGCTCAGGAACAGGGAAGTGTAGCTGCTTCCAGCACAGGCTGGGGTGGGGATGATCTCCAGGGGGGACAACCTCGAGAGGGAGGGGATGTGCTCGGAAGGATGAGGGCCTGTTCACCTGTTGTGTGGGTTATTACCTGTCAGGTCGACCTTGTGCGTGACGTCTACCTGATGGACGAGTGGAAGTGGGTCTGCAGGCACAAGGCTGGGTTCTTCTAATAAAATATGTAAATAAATAGCAATAGGTTTGAATCAGGGAAGCCCCTCAGTAAAGGAATCAGAGTTTGACTCACACAGGGCCATTCTCTGACGTGAGACTGAGCATCCCCAGGTAGCGATTTGCTGCAGAAAAAGTCGCCGCAATTCTTAGAGATACAAGATTTTTATGAGAAGGGTTGGTGTGTGCTCGGGATCTGTTTTGGTGAGAGAGTAAAGAGCGAGCCTGGGACTTGTTTCCACCTGTGCTAGCCGGAGAGGAGTGCCCTGTAACCTCAAGAAAGGACGTCTGTGTTGGTTATTTGTTAAGGGGACACTTTCGGGAATCAGTTCTCATCACCCGATTTTGCTCTGAGATGCTCTCGGGCCGTCACCCCTGTGACATCACCACGGTCCTCCGGCATGGGTAGCATTCCAGCCGTGGGAGTGCGCAGCGGCTTCCACCTGGCAGCCACGCCCGCTCCCGCGGAGACACCTGGGGGAAGGCGGCCTTTCGGGGCCAGCTGCCCCATACAGAAATCTCACGGCGAAGCCCTGAAGGAGTTGCCCTCTGATCCTCACCCCGGGTGCCTTAGGCCCATCTAAGTTGGCTCTTGGGAGCTAATTGTTTCTCAGAAAGAGATTTTGAAAAAGTCGAAGGTGGGCTTGGGCCTGCCTTGGACTGACAAGGCCTTGCAGGTGAGTGCGCCGAGCTCGTGGAGGCCGCGGCCCGTGTCTCTGTCTTTTTCTGTTCTCATCGGGCTTCCTCCTTGTGTTGGGAGAGTTTCAGAGTGTAGAGTATAGCCCAGTGGTAGATGTGAAATAGTTTAGTGGGCTGTAACTAGCATTTTTTTTTTAAGCAAAAACAGAATAAAATATAAAATATCAAGATGTGTTGTGAGTGATGAGCACAAGGGTGGTTTGTGACACCTGCTTTTTAGGTGCACTCACGCATGCACACACGTGACAGATGGGTGACATGTGAGAGTGTGTGTCCTGGTCAGAGTTTAAAAGCCTGTCTGGTAAAAGATTTATTCGTTTTCAGCAAAGCCTGGGAAACGCCCCGTTCACTGGAAGTTCAGCGGCTGCAGTTCGCCTCATCTCGTTTAATTACCCGGAGAGATGCCGAGAGGAGCAGTGTGTGGGGTTCCCTGTTTAGTTACCAGAGCTTCCGTTTCCTGTGTGAAGGGATTTTTTATTTCTGGGACTCCTTCCAGTGACCTAAGAAGCGGCCTATATTGTGGAAATTTAATTATCGTAACTGTTATTAATTAAATTAAAACCACATTTTGTTTGCTTAATTGAAGAATTTCTTTCCCAGGTGTCCTTGCTGCAGAATGAAAGTGTGGAAAAAAACAAGAGTATACAGAGTCTGCACAATCAGATATGCAGCTTTGAAATCGAAATTGAGAGACAAAAGGAGATGCTGCGAAATAACGAATCCAAAATACTTCATTTACAGGTAGGAGGCTTAGGACTGTGGCTGGATGAGAGGGTGGAGGAGCACGTCCCAGGACGGTGTGAGCAAGAGCCCCGACCCTTGTCAGAGGGAGGTGCTGGGTCTCCCTTGCTGCCTGGACCAGCGCGGGCCCAGCCAGGGCTCTTGCCCTCCTTTCCCCTCTCTCTGTGCCTTTGATCCGCTGTTGGTGCAACAAGCCTTAAAGCCCGTGATTTTAAAAATTAGCTGTTTTTATTATTATTTAAGGTTTCATATTGTTCATGAGTAGTTATGTATAAAGTTCCACTTCCTAAAGTGAAGTGAAGCCAGACTCTTGTCCCCAATTTTCCAGTGGCCCACATACTCCCTTGGATCCAGCCCTTTGCTGCTCTGGAGGCGGTCATGCGATGGGCCTGGGTACAGTGTTGCTCCTCGCCTGTTACAGACGCAGGTCTCCCCCGTCCTGTCAGCGTGTTGCCTTTGTGGCTGCTGTCTGCGCAGCCGTTTGCTCCCACTCTGGTTAGTCATAGTAACTCCAGGACACTGCCAAGTGGTTTTTAGTGCTTGTACGTAGGGTGTTTCCCTAAATTACCTGGAAAAGAGAATCTTCCTCATAGCTCAGTCACAGCACCTTTAGGAATGCCTTTCCCCCCATTTTAACATTGGAGACTAGTCATAGTGCCTCAGGGTTACACAGGGATTTATTACGTTAACTTCGTTTGTACTGAACTTTGAGAGATGAGGAAGAACACAGTGAAATATTAGGTTGTATTAGGGAAGATACAAGTCCTTAGTGTTGAATACGCCAGAAAGTACAGCGTCTCGTAAAACACCAACAAGCCTCTTGCAGAAAGTCCTGACGTTTTGCTGAGGCCCCGGAGACGGTGGTCAGGGCGTCCCCACGGGCCTGTCCCCACCAGCCCTCACCTACCTGGGGAGCAGGGGAGCCGTTTGCTGCAGATGGAGCTGCTGTGTTTGACCTGGGGCTCAGGGCTCATGGGAAGGCCGAGGAAATTACCACTTGTTAAAAATATCAACCGCTGAAGAAAGAACAGATGAGTAGTGGGATCGTGTATAACAAAAGCGTGGGAGCCTAATAACAAGGTCACAGATGCCCTCATCTGCAACCTCCAGACTCCCTCTGCACTCACTTCCTCTAATCCCACTGAGGAAAGTTGGGATTTTGTTACTTTTCTGTAGAGCTAATAGTTCTACTGTGTGTGGTTTATAGTTTAAAACTTTGTGATTGAATAGACCCATGAGATCTAAGAAGGGAGAAGCCAGGTTGCAGGGCTGCGAGGTGAGAGGGTTAGGGTTAGGGTTAGGGTGGGGCTAGGGTTAGGGTAGGGTTACGATTAGGGTTATAGTTAGGATTGCGGTTAGGGTTAGGGGTAGAGTTAGGGTTGGAGCTTGTTCGTGTCCTCCAGAGAGAGGACCATGGGGGAGACAGGCTGTATTTGCACAGGACTCCAACCCAACTGGAGGTTCAGCTCATGATCTCCTGGGCTTCAGGCCCTAAAACCTGCTGAGGCTGAGGCAGAACCCAGTCCCTGGAGGTTCAGGTAGAATCCAGCCGGGAGAGACAGTGGAACTCTGACCCCACCGGGAGGTGGCTGGTGGTTGGCCAGGAGGAGAGAGGCTCTGACTGTCCTTTCTTTAGAAACCCCCGAGGCCGCAGGCCTGCTGTCGAGCTCTGAGGGAGGCGCTTCCTCCCTGTCCCTGCAGGCCCCCCACCCGCAGCCCAGCCTGGCACAGACATGCACCTGTGTTATTTCCTTCCTCAGCGCAGAACCCTTCCAGCTGCCCAGAGAAGAGTTTGTCTTAAACGTTATACTGTGGCCAGAAACCCTTATAGAACTGGCCACTGTGTCACCTGACTCCTCAGCACAGAGGAATAGGTCTCCCCCACCTGCCGTTCCTGACTGGCTCCCCTCAGAGAGGGTGTCAGTGCCACCTTCTCCAGGGAGCCTTGCCCACCCCCACCCTTCTCGGTGCTCCCAGCCCTGTGCATCAGAACCCCCACCCCCCGGCGATGACAGGCATGTCACACTCTGTACGGTCTCCTTCCTGGTCTGATTCTCCCGTGGACCCTAAAATCTTGAAGGCACCAGCAGCGCATCTGAGCACAGGGCTCCCACTGGCCCTGGACACACGGATGGCGTGCAGTCAGACAGTCAAGACAAGTCAGGGAGTGGAAGTTGAGAGTGTCAGCTTTGTTGGCCCAGGAAGGGTAGTTCCTTAATATTTGACTTTTTAAACCTCTTTCCTGATTAGAAAGGCAGCCTGGGTGTGCACTTAGGGCCAACGTCCCGTTATCAGGAGGGCCTAGGGAGGACCCATGGCTCTGGTGGCCTCAGGTCTGCGGGAAGGACGTGGAGCATGCTCCAGGCCATGAGCACTACCTGCACTGTCTCGTGGATCCCCTGGGGCGAATGGTGCGGGGAGACAGATGAGGCAGGTGCATTAGCTCTAGAGTGTGCTGTGCCGGCCAGAAGCCGGTGCTCTGAGAGCAGGACCTGCCCTGGCTTATTACGTGGTGTGTGGTCTGCGCCGGTGTCTCAGCTCCTGAACTAGTTTCTCCTGATAAAGTCCCACACCTGCTTTTAAGGTTTATTCTTATGAGAACACTGCATGGCTGAGGGGAGACTGCTCCTCAGGATGACATCACCATTGCTGTGTCTGCAGAGAAAGCTTGGATTAGGCCTGCGCTCTGCTTCGAAACAGTGCCGCTACACAGATGAAAGGTCACTTAAAAATAGCAGTTCCCTCGCTGTGTGGAGCTCCTTATACCTGATTTGGTTGAGCCCCATCTGTGTGAGTATGTGTCTGAGTGGATGTGTGTGCCCGTGCACGTGTGTGCGTGTGTGTGCTGGTGTGTGTGTGCGTGTGTGTGCTGGTGTGCGTGTGTGTGTGCGTGTGTGCTGGTGTGCATGTGCGTGCGTGTGTGCTGGTGTGCATGTGTGTGTGCGTGCTGGTGTGCGTGTGTGTGCGTGTGTGCATGTGTGTGCTGGTGTGTGCGTGTGTGTGCTGGTGTGTGCGTGTGTGTGCTGGTGTGCATGTGTGTGCTGGTGTGCATGGGTGTGTGTGCTGGTGTGCATGGGTGTGTGCGTGTGTGCTGGTGTGCGTGTGTGTGCTGGTGTGCATGTGTGTGTGTGCGTGTGTGCTGGTGTGCATGTGTGTGTGCATGGCCGCCTGCCCCTGCGCCCACGTGCTGGCTCCGTGGTCCTGGGAGGGAGCCAGGGCCTTGTTGTCAGTACCTTAGCTCATTGTTCAGACTCCACTGTTCTGTCCCTGAGGTGACCACATGCCTGCAGGCCGCTGCCCCAGGCACCCGTCAGTCAGGGAGGGGGCAGCTCAGTGTCACCCTTTTTTCACCTGGGCTGGAGGGGGTGGGTGCAGGAGGCTCCAAGTGACTGGGGCTTGTCCTGGGCCTCGCGGCAGCTCCTGGCTCCCTCCGGGCCTCACTCAGGACTGTCACGGTTGCCACGGGTCTCGTTCACTCCCCTTTGTAACCCTCGTGTCCCTGTTGAGTCAGGTGCCGCTTCAGTAGGGAGAGCCCATGGGAACAGTTAGTTTACCAGGAGCACCTCTGGGTCTGATGCTCGTCTGTGGAGGGTGCTGGGCCCAGAAGGCAGACTTGGGGACTGGTGAGATGTGCCTCCAGCCGAGTGCATTTAGAAGTAAATCACAGGGCCCCCCTCAGCGCAGCTGCCCTCCAGCAGGGCCGCCTTCACTGCTTCAGTGTCAGCTGAGGCCAGGCCTTGGAAGAGAAGGAGGAGCACCGTGCTTCTACCCAGAACGTGATCCAGACCGGCCACACCTGCTCCTCACAGTGGGCGACAGCCCCCAAGGTTTAAAAATAGTCTCTCGAAAGGAGAAGTGAGCTTGGCCCCGCCCCACCCCCTAGTTTAACGGGGTGCACTGCCCAGCCTCCGCAGGCTTCGTTTCACAAATGCAAATTCTTTTCAGAGTGAAAATCTTTAGGTCCCAGCTTCGTCTCGTCTAGGCAGTGGGCAGGCTGGCCCTTCAGAACAGGCGGGCACCACAGTTGGACTGTTGTCTCCTCCCTCCAGTCCCTGTTAGAGATGTAAATGGTCTGTGTGTTTCTGGGAGAAAGATTTTCTGAATTATCTAAATTAAAATAGCACCAAGTCCACCTCGCTGTGGACAGCACGTGGGGACCAGCAGTTCCTGTGGCCTGACAGGCACGCGGCACTGAGCACAGAGCAGTGGCGGAAGCAACCCCTGCCCACCCACCTGCCTAGGCTTTGGCCCCCTGGCTTCACCCAGGGTCTAAGGAACCCACCCCAGGGCCCTTCCCTGCTGCTGGCCCTGTGCAGACGCTTGGGTCTCTGGAGCAGGTGGCACGGTGGTGGCGGTTCTCCCGGAGCCCAGGCAGGATTCTGGGTGCTCTCTGCAGCTATAGAGACAGGGCGGCTCCCAGCCCTGGGCCTGGCAGCCAGTTCAGAGGCCTACGTTGCTTGGCCCCTGCAGATGGCGTGAGCTTTTAGGGACACCGCCCCGATGGGTGTCCCTCCAGCATCCTGAACCTGAGACTCTAGGACAGAGTGATTTGGGGCTGCCTGCCCTGCCTCTTGTGCCTTGGGTTCCTCCTCTGGGAAGTAGGGATCCTCGTTACCTACGTGCCTGAGATACACGGGGTGTCAGATGAGATGCCTGTGTGGGCAGGTGTGGGGCTGTGGGCTGGCCCTGCTGCCTGCCCCGCCCTGACGCAGTTTCCGATGGCACTGGCCCAGCATTTCCAAGGTTCTCACTGTGTTTTGCTTTTTCGATGCCTTTGATTTGGAAGCGAGTGATTGACAGCCAAGCAGAGAAGCTGAAAGAGCTGGACAAAGAGATCCGCCCCTTCCGGCAGAGCTGGGAGGAAGCAGATAGCATGAAGAGCAGCGTGGAGTCTCTGCAGAACCGTGTGACTGAGCTGGAGAGTGTGGACAAAAGCTCAGGGCAGGCAGCCCGGAACACAGGTGCGGGTGGGTGGGTGGGTAGGGCTGGGGCCGGTCTGGGGGGACCTGGGACAGGTGACATGCCTCCTGGACGACTCCTGCGACCCCAGGTATGTGCTGTTGCTCGGACTCGTGGGGTAGGCAGCCCACTCAGCCCATGGTGCCCCAGAGCAGGACTTCCCAGATACAAGTGTGGCATGTGCCCAGGGGGCAGGCTTCAGGCTGAGGTGCCCTTGGCAGAAAGAAATGGGTCCCGAGGACTTGTTCCCTCCCTGCGAGGCCTGTGGGCTGGGTGCCAGGTGGAGGGCAGGGCCTGCTGGTTGGGTGCTCATGAAGGCCCAGGGAGCAAAGGGTGACAAGCAGGTGAGGTGAGACACCAACAGCTCAGCCCAGGTGTCTGATACCTGGCAGTGTTCTGGGCCTGACCGTGGGGGCTGAAGAAATACTCTGAATGTTTATGTGAAAGGATTCATGATGAGAGGAACATGGGGTTGGGTTAAGCAGCTGACACTCAGGGCACAGCCGACCCCGAGCCTCAGGCTGGAAGGCACGAGTGCTCCATCCAGCCCCCAGCAGGGCTCCCTGTCGTGGATGCCGCCGTGAGGTGCTCAGGACCCCACGCTGGTGGTCTCAGCAGCGGTCGCTGTGGGTGCCCAGGGGTCCAAGGCCCACATCGGGATGTCTGTGTAGTGGTTGTCCCTTGCCAGCCGGGAGCCCTGGTGATTTCTTGTGCTCAGTGCAGATGCTGGTGAGGGCCGGCTCCCCGCTTTCTGGTCCCCACTGACTCCGCCCCCTCTCCTCGCCCGCCAGGCCTGCTGGAGTCCCAGCTGAGCCGGCACGACCAGATGCTGAGTGTGCACGACATCCGCCTGGCAGACATGGACCTGCGCTTCCAGGTGCTGGAGACAGCCAGCTACAACGGGGTGCTCATCTGGAAGATCCGGGACTACAAGCGGCGGAAGCAGGAGGCCGTCATGGGGAAGACGCTGTCCTTGTACAGCCAGCCCTTCTACACGGGCTACTTTGGCTACAAGATGTGCGCCCGCGTCTACCTGAATGGGGACGGCATGGGGAAGGGGACGCACCTGTCGCTCTTCTTCGTGATCATGCGCGGAGAGTATGACGCTCTGCTTCCCTGGCCCTTCAAGCAGAAAGTGACGCTTATGCTCATGGACCAGGGCTCCTCTCGGCGGCACTTGGGCGACGCATTCAAGCCCGACCCCAACAGCAGCAGCTTCAAGAAGCCCACCGGGGAGATGAACATCGCCTCTGGCTGCCCGGTCTTCGTGGCCCAGACTGTGCTTGAAAACGGGACGTATATCAAAGATGACACCATTTTTATTAAAGTCATAGTGGATACGTCGGACCTGCCTGATCCCTGACGAGTCTCCGGGGAGATGGATTGAGCAGAAGGCAACTCCTCTGGGGGGCTTTGAACCGCTGTCTCCACCAAGGTCCTCGCTCAGAAAAGGACCTTGTGGGACGGAGGAAGTGGCAGGAGGCGGCCGCGGGCCGGCAGGAGGAGCCAGTGAGGGGACGTTTCCTAATAGACTAGCACATTTCACCGAAGAATTATTTATCCTTCGACGAGATAAATACTGCTTTCAGAGAAGGTCTTCATGTTCATTTTTAAAGATCTCATTAAGGAGGAAAACATATGCTAAAAACAGAACCGTGACTCTTCCTGAAACTTGAACACACAGAAAACACCCCCCCATGCACACCCCGGGGCTAGCTGGACACGTCAGCATGTTAAGTAAAAGAGGAGTTTATGAAATAATCATGCAGTTCTGATATATTCGTTCTAAAACCCAAGAGTGCAATCTTGTTTCAAATACAGCATATTGTCTATTTTGAAGGCCTCACCTGGTCTCTGTTTTAATAATTTGTTTGTCAGAAGACCCCGGATGCATCTCTGTCTTTTCTGGAAGTCGCTAAATTCAGAATCACTTTTTAATTTAAAGTTCTAAGATAATTGTTACTGCAGACATTTTATTTTAAAACAATAGACTTATATTTCTTGGAAGAAAATGTAAAATATCAAACACTGGTTATCACTTGTGATAGGAAAGCAAACCTTCAACCTGTCATTTCTCGTTAGAAATGTAAACCTTCGATTCCTGTTGTAGTGAGTGACACTACTTCAGATTATTACGAGAGGAACCGCTCATGGATGCTGTGCATCATCTCAGGTTTATACTTGTTTTCACCCTAAAATAGGGCATTCGTTGAACTTTGGAGTTCTGAACAAACCCTGCAGGTTTTTAAATTGTGTCCCACGAGTCCCAACAAGGTCTCGGCCACTGACGGCTCCGGCGCTCGGCGCCCGGTGTGCGGGTGGGGGGGACTGTGCCGAGGCGGCCACAGCAGGCGTCCCTTCATTCTGTCATTGCTGCATCTGTCACGACCTCCGAAAGCAACATCCTTGTGTAGAGATGGTGGCATCTGTACCTGTGCCTTAGCCGCGCACGCTGCTTCCCGACCCGGCCCGAGCCCTGTGTTCTCTGTGACTCTAGGCGGCGACCGTGTGACCAGGCTTCCTCACGACCACTCGCTCTGTCTCTCCCCGCCCCCGGGCAGCTCCGTCTTTGGCTTCTGGGGCCCCCCTGGTTAGTTACCACTAATTATCGCAGATCCCAAATCTCTCGGCCCCAAGGGTGAGCGGCCTGGCCCAGGCACAGGCGTGGCCCCCTCCAGCGGCACCCGCGAGCATTCCAGAGACCGCTGCCCTGGGGGCTGCGCAGGCTGACCCGCGGCCTCTGGTGCCACCCCCGCCCTCGGGAAGGGTGGCCTCAGGGCCCGTGGGCCCAGTCTGCTCCACCTCGCCGGCATTTTCTCAACTCACTGTTTACCTTCTCTCAATGGTCCAACTGTGATTAGAAGCCGGAGCCCTGCCTCCCGTGCCCCTCTGCTATGCACCATGCTTCATGGGTGCTCTAACCACCGACGGGTGCTACACGTGACGGGTGCTTTGTAGGCACGACCAGTGCGTGACCCACCGCATCCGTGCCCTCATCCAAAAGCCGCGCCCACCCCCGGCCAGCTGGGCCGCGCACTCAGACTGCCGCCTGCCCCTGGGCTCCACGGTTGCGCGGGGACAGCGGGGTGGGTGCCGGGGCCCCCCGTGTCTCTGGTGCTGCTGTCCGCCCTGGGCGTGCCTTCGCCCCAGTGCCTGCGGGAAGCGCCCTCTTTGCACACGGCCCCGGGCTTCCGTGGTGACCTCTGGGGTTACGATGCTCAGCTGTCTTCATCTTCTCTCCTGTCTCCACTCCCAGGACGGTTCTAAGGGCCAGTGTCACCCGTCGGGAGTTGGTGTCCCCACTCACAGAAGAGGGACCTCGAGCAGGTGCCGCTCCCTCAGAGGCGTCCCCGCCCCCAGGCCTCGCCTGGTCCTACCCTGCAGTCCCTACCTGGCCTCAGGCAGCTTCCCGAGGTCAGGGTTACCAACAGGGACATCCCTGCGACGTCCAGTTCTCTAACAGATTTAGAATAAGCAGCATCTTGGTCTGGCCAAAAAGAAAAACAAAAGCTAATCTTTTTCCCTCTCTCCCTGGGTTGAAGTGCTGTTGGGGGTGGGTCGGGGAAGCATCTGTCCTGGTGGGGGGCTTGCCCCTGGCGGGGAACAAAGGGCCGCCCCTCCTCCTCCCGTGGAGCCCATAGGACATGGCTTTGGTAGCTGGGAATTGGCTGTGATGTGGCTGTGATGTGTGGGAGCGTCATCCTGGTTGCAGTTGGTGGCACCGGGGGTTGTGGCCTCGTGCCCACTGTTGTGCGCACACCTGTTGGGTGCTTGGGCCGTCGGAAAGCCGCCCCCTGGCTCCCTGCTCCTCCTGGCCTCTGGTGCTGGCCCTGCGGCCGAGGCCTGACCACTGGTCCTGGAGCATCCCTTCCCCTCACGGTCCGGCAGCAAGTACAGGTGTCCGATGTGGTGTGATTGGGTGCACTTTCCCGTTTACTAAGAGTGACAAAGTTCCGCACAGGACAAAAGTTCTGATACTTTAGAGAAACCGACTCTCTCGACTTCCCCGTGGCCTCGTGCTGCAGTGAAGGTGCGTGGGTACAGGGGCTGGCAGTGGGGTCCACGTGCCCCTGAGGGCTGTGACCTGGCTGAGGCCCACTGCCCAGGCCTTTTTTACAAGCGGGTCTTACATTCCCTGGGCTTCACAGGTAATAGGGTAGCGTAGGAATGTGTGCGAGTCCTCAGACCTGCTGGAGGAGAGGGTGGCACTAACCCCTGGGCGAGGCTTTGCGCTCACTGCCGAGGACAGGAGGGGCATGGTGACAGCTGCTGTCAGGACCCCAGTTCCCAGCCACCTGGTGCCCCTGGCACCCCTGATGCAGCGGCTCCTTCCTGCCCTGTGACCCCAGAGGGCTGTGGCGGGAAAGCCTGCCCTCCCTGCTGGCCGCCTCCACCAGGCCTTCAGCTGCCAGCGGGTTCCAGTGGTCTCAGGCAGATCTGACGCCTCCAAGGCTTCTCCTGGACCACAGGGGACAGCCAGCCTGTCTCCTCCAGGGTCCTCAGCTGCCCGGGGTCGAGCCCCATGCCCCAGTTGACACCTATGGTCGTCACCAGCAGCACCCCTTCACTCTTGGTGGCGGTCCCCCGTGGCTGGCCCAGCACCCTGCAGCAGGGGGACAACATCGGCAGATGAAAGGGTGTCTGGATGGACCCTTAAACAGCCGGTCCTGAGGTGGGTCATCCCTCATCCGGCTAAGGGGAGCGGGGAGATAGGCAGGACCCCAACTCACACCCTGGGGCCCAGTGCCTGCAGCAGCCAGGCCCCCAGCCCCTGTCCCCCAGCACTGAGGGAGTGAGGCCTGTGCTGTCATCCTGGGCCTCACAGACGTGTCCAGCCCCAGCACCTCGCTGTCTTCCCGGGGCAGGGCCGAGGCTCAAAGCGTGTCCCCCTGCCCAGGGTGACTCGTGCTGGACAGGGCTGGGCAGGGCTGTGAGTCCTGGTTTTTACTTCTAGACCAGATCTTTATTGGGCTGCAGAGGTGAGCTGGGGGCTCCAGCGGCCCCTTTGCACTTGTGAGTGTTGGTGATGAGGGAGAGGTCCGCCACCCAGATTGACTTCCCAGCCGAGACCGTGGTTCTGTCTTCCGTTGGCCAGTCTCAGTAGTTGCGGTTTCTCCAAAGTGAACCATGTCCACCAGGCCCGGGTCAGGGGAGGCCAGCGTGAGGCTCCAGTTACGGCAGGTGACCCGGTCGTCACTCCTGCGTGTTGGGGCCGTGCTGGCTGTCACCGGGGAGCCAGGCTCAGTGGGGAAGGGGGCGAGGCCGAGGCCTCCTGGGGCATGCGCCCCTGCCCCGGGGGTGAGGGCTCCGTGCATTTCATCCTCTCGCTGCTCCCCCGTCCGCAGCCTGTGTTGTGAGCTTGCCGAGGCGGCGGACGCCCGGGACGGCTGCAGCTGCGGCTGCGGGGTTGGCTCCGTAACTCAGTCCCCTTAGACAAGGAAGGTGACCTTCAACAGCAAACCCAGTGACCTAATTGGCAACCACAAACTCGTCGTATTCCCAAGGGTTTCTACAAGAGTCCTCTGTAGGAACCCCTGTGACCAGGAAGTGTGTAAATCCAGGCACACGACTGCGAAACGTTTCAGAATCGCACTCTTTCCCGGCACACCTCTCCGTCCAGTTCTTACCCAAAACAAAGACCAAAGAAGGCCGATCTCTCATTTGACTCTATTTAATCTGCCTGTTTCACAAACCGCCGTCCGCGGTGACCGCTCGCTGTGAGGACCCATCTTGACGGTGCAAGTGAGTGTGACGACCAGTGATTCACGTCTGTTTTTCTGCTCTTCTAAGAAAACAACAACAACAACAAGACCGTGTGAGTTATTGCTCAGCAATAATCATGTTGTTCATCCGCGTTAATAACATGTCTGATTTTCTGATAGCATTATTATGTTTTATATTTTTGTTTACTGTACATTGTGTGTGGTTTTATTTGGTATTTATTTGTGTTTTGAGGTCTTGCAATGTGTTTGTGTTCCTGATGCTAATAACTAAAGTTTGTAAGAGTATAGAATGCAAAACTGAAATGCTGAACTGTCTTATTAGAGGAAAATAAACCTGACTAAGGACTCTCTGTTTCTTCACACTGTCTTGCAGGCGTGGGCAGCGGCCGCCTGGGCGTGGCCCTGGGCGTGGGCGTGGGCGTGGTCTCACTGCTGCGGGGTCTGGGCAGCAACCTCAGAAGGGCCCACACTGGGTTCAATGCTCTGTTTTCACCACCCTGAAATTAAGTTTTTAAAAAGGGGTCCTGCGTGCTCAGCTTGCCCCGCATCCTGCGGGCTGTGTAGCCAGTCCTGCCCCTGGCCACCTGGCTGGCCTTTCAAGTGATGGCTCTGACCTTGAGTCCTGGGGCCAGTGACCAGCAGCCACACTGTGGCCTGGTCCATAGCAAGCAAGGTGACCCTCACCCTCCCAGAGGCCAAGCAGGGCCTCAGATCTGGGATCCTGTCCCACTTCCCACTCTTGCTGTGGGACTTCGGGCTCTCCGAGCCTCAGTTTCCTCATATCAGGTGGAAGGACGGCACCAGCCCCCTTTCTGAAATGGGGTGGTTATTAAAAAGCCATCCGCTGCTGACATCAGGTGGTGTAGGGGCTGCTGGAGATGCCGGCCTCGCGTTTCTCTAGGTGATCCTGTGAGTCCTGCCCAGCAGGAGAAAGCTTGCATCTCCCTTGAGCTTCCCCGAAATTATTGGGGGTGGGGGCTGCTTTCCAGCCTAGTACAAAGACCCTGGGAGCTGCCCAGCCCCCCCACTGCCCCTGCTCCTCCAGGTGTCACCACCGCAGCCCCGCTCGGCACTGGAGTGCCATGTTCACCCCCCTTCTCCAAGTCACAGCATCGGCCTCCGCCCACAGTAGGAAGGGGCACCCAGGAATGAACCCCCAGAAGCCACTCCGGCCCGGAGTCCAGGGCCTGGCACGGACTTCTCAGGGCTCACCTCTGTCCAGCAGCCACACTGCTCCTGCCACCCCTATGCTCGCAGGCCCACTCGAGAGTCTTCCCCACCCCAGCCCTGCAGCCCTGCAGAGTATCCCACCACAGGGCCGGGGACCCCAGCCTCGCCTGACACAGGAGCTGCTCAGAGAAGGGGGCACAGCCCCATTGTTCCCTCTTTCTGGGGGTCCCAAGTCCACTCACCCCTCACACTCCACCTTCCTGGGCAGGCGTTCCGACCTCAGCCTTAACCACACCAGGGACGGACACGGAGTGGCACCCTTGGTGGCCCAGAGCCTGCCTGGTGCAGATGCCCAGTGTCCATGGGATTTCCAGCTCCACTGGTGGAAACTGGACCCTTTTCTTTTCAGAGTTGGTTTTTCTGAGTCCCACGGGAAAGAAAATCAGCCAATGGCCCAGGAAGCGGAGCACATGAGCAGAAGGCGCCCACAGGGACCGGCAGAAGGCTGCAGCCTGGCTCTGTCCAGCAGAGAGCGAGCGGCCATGGGAGCCGGGGGTGTCCAGCAGCTCCCCCCAGGCTCAGCATCCTGCCCTCGCCAAGGACAGGCCTCCAGGGGGCCGGGCACAGCAGCGCAGCTGACCAGCTCGTGCCTCGGCCTTGGCCAGTGAGTCGGCACAGGGACGGACGGCCACTCCCCAGGCAGGCCGTGGCCCAGGCCTGTGGAGGCCAGGTGGCCTGTGGTGACCCTCACTGCTCAGGGGCATGGATGTGCTGCTCTGTCAGGGACAGCAGTGGGAGAAGGAGCTGGGGAACTGACCTGGGGGCGGATCTGTCCCCACAGAGTTGAGAAGAACAAAGGGGAGGGGTAGGGAAGGGGATGATTCTCCTGGGCCCTGGGGGTCTGACGGGACCACAGCCAAGAGCAGGTCTGCCCACCCCCCACGCCCAGGGCTGCAGGGCTGTCACTCACGGTGCCCTTACAGCAGCTGTAACAGCCAGTCAGAGGGCAGCAACCCAGGACCATGTGACTGGTGCAGAGGTGACCCAAGCCCAGGCCTCACTGAGCCCCCCAACCAGGGCAGTGGGGTCCAGCTCTCCAGACCACCTTCCCCTCCCCTTGGAGAAGGCTGAGCACATAGAAACCAACGCAGCAACACAGCGAGGGCGGTCAAGCCCAGACAGAGCAAGACAGACGCAAAGAAAAGAAACAGACAGCCCAAGCCCCTGGATCCCACTGTGCCTGAAGCAGCTGCGTTGTGGGGTTTCCTGGTTAGGGGAAGACACTCTCTGGGATGCTGCATTCCTCCCACTCCCCTCTGAGGAAGCCTCTGCTCGTGTGGACCTGAGTGTCCAGGACACTAAGGGTGGCTGGTGTGGCGGCCTGGGCCAGGGCTGGTGCCTGCCTCCTGCCTGGCATGGGCTCCTCTCTGGGTCACCTTCTGATAACTGGACCTATCTCCAGCCTCCACTCGAGGTATGGAGATGGCTGCCAATACCCCACAGCCGCCAGCCCTGACGCCACCCTCATCCGACCCCCACACTGTGCCCACAGCTGTGATCTCAGCCCTCGTGTCACGGCTTTCATGCTGCCTCTTCCAGGAAGCCTTCCTTGACTTCTCTGGGAATGGCCTGCCCAGGTGGGGCAAGAGTGGTCAGCGTTTCAGTTTCCCAGGCCCCAACCGTCCCAGCCCCTGGGGCTCCCCTGGGGCCCTGCCCTCCACACAGTCCTCTTTCTGTCCCGAGAGGAAGGAGCCCCAGCCTCGAGCAGGCCTTTCAGGGTTGGGAACCCTGGGGGGTTCCCAAGGCAGTGCTCTGGCCCCAGGGTGAAGCTCGCTGAGCCTCCAAACTGCACTGAGCACTGGAAGTGGGGGCGGGGGAGGAAGTGGGGGGACAGCACTGGGAAGTTGCTCCTTCCCAGTGAGAAGCAAGAGAAGGGGTAACACAGATGTGACCCCAAACAGCCCCTTTGTTCCTAGTCGAGGCCACAGAGGATGGAGCTGCCTGTGAGCCAGCAGGTAGGCAGGGCCAGACTCCAGGACCGGCCCTCCCCGCCCTCTGGGCAGGGCTGGCACCTCTGAGCCACTGAGGGCAGGTGCCCTGTCCCAGCAGGACAAAGTGCAGGGGTGGGAGGGGGGCTGGTGTGCTCACTCCCTCCTTCCGGGGAGGCCACCCCCTCCCGGGCACAGAGGCGAGAGCCCCCCGCCGGGCTCCACCCTGTGTGCCAGGGAGGGCGCTGAGGCTGGGAGGCTGCAGGTGAGGGGTGTGGAGGCAGGAGAGGGCAGGTCACCTGGGGGTTCCCAAGGCTAGTAGCTCCCCCTTACCCACGGTCTCCCATCTCTACATCCACCCAGCCAGCCTTCCACTCCCCCTTCCATACACCCTTCGGTATCCTCTCAGCCTCGCCAGGGCACCCAGCACCCAGCGACCCATCCAGCCCCCCTTCCATCCACCATAAGCAGCAAGGCCTCCCCACCCATCTGATTCACAGCCCACCCCCTATAGTCCATTCGCCCACCACCCACAAACCCGCTGTCCGTCACCCAGTTTACTGTGTGAAATCTGTGCACCCCCCTCACCCTCCCGTCCCACCGCCCACAGGTCACCCTCCGGAGGCAGAGGTGGCCCAGCACGCAGAGCGCCCAGCATCCACCCAGAGCATCCCTCCGACGCCCGGTCAGCCGGTACCCGCGTGTCCACGCTCACGGCCAGCCCCCGCCACCGCCCACCCGTGTCCCGTCCTCACCTCTGCTCTCACCCACCATCTCTCGCTAGCCGTCCACTCACAGGCCATGGAAACCCCTCCGTCCATTCGCCCACCACTCAGTCCCATCCACCCTCCCAAACCCACAGCCGGTCCTCACCCCACCCATCTCAACAAGCCACCCGTCCCCGCGCCTGTCCACGCAGCCATCCCCGCGCCTGTCCACGCGCAGCCATCCCCGCGCCTGGCCACGCGCATCCACCCCCGCGCCTGGCCACGCGCATCCACCCCCGCGCCTGGCCACGCAGCCATCCCCGCACATCCCACATGTACTCTTGTCTTTCACTCGTCAACTGTCCGTCCATCCGATCACCCTTCTTCAGTCCGCCGTCCCCCTGGACACTCCTCCATCCCACCGTCCCCACAGGTCCACTCGCGGCCCGAGGGGGCCCCTGTTGAGTGGACACGTAGCCCCAGCAGGCGGGCAGGTCAGGCGCCGACGCAGCCGCACCCGGGGCAGAGAAGGGGCCCGAGGCGGCCGGTGGCCCCGCGCACCCGCGTCCTGGGCAGGTGCGTCCCGAGGAGCCGCGTCCTCAGGCCCTGGAGGGCGGGGTGTGCGCGGGACCGACGCCCAGCCGGCGCCCCGAGGAGCCTGAAGACCCGGCGGGCGGGTCCGGAGGTCAACGCGTAACCGTCCCGGGGGCCCCCACCTCCCGGTCACGCGGGCTCCGGGGGCAAAGTCCTGGGCGGCGGCCGCAGAGCCCGAGGCGATGGGCGCGCTGGGCCCCCTGCTGCTGTGGCTGCACCTGAGCGGTAGGCGGGTGGGGGCGCGGGGCGCGGGGCGCGGGGCGCGGGGCGCGCCCGAGCAGAGGACCCTCCGGACGCGGCGGGCCAAGGTCCCCGAGGGGCGGGCGGCCCGGGTCCCACCAGCGCAGCCCCGGCCGCGGCGCGGAGGGCGAGGTGCGGGCCAGACCCGCCCCGGCCGCGCTCCTGCCCCGGGGCGCCCCCTGGGGGCGGGAAGCTGCGGCTGCGCCCCGGAGTCTCCGCGGCCGGCCTCAGTTTCCCCGCCCCAGGGCGCCGCGGGCCCTCCCACATCGCACCGGGCGGCGCGTGTCTCCGGTACCCGCCCAGCGCCGGGAGCGTTAAAAACTGCAGCCCCGTCCCTGTCCCCTCCGAAGTCCCGGCTCCGGCTCAGAGCCCCCCCGGCCGCTGGCCGCTGGCCGGGCCCTGCCAGCCCCAGGCCTTCCTGTGCTCGGTTCTCCTCGGCCCTCGGTGGTCGCAGCGCAGAGCAAAACTGGGGGGCGGGGCTTCCTGGAGGAGGGCACGTTTGAGCGGGCTCTGCAGATCCAATAGGAGTTCGTCAGAGCGCGCCCGGGTCTGATCCGATGCGGGGAGGGGCGAGCGCCTGGTCAGGGAGGTCGCCCCCCCCCGGACGTCCAGGCAGGAACCCGGCTGCCAGCGGGCCGGCGAGCACTGTCCCCCCTCCCCAGTGCTGACCCAGGCCGCCTACAAAATCTGGGTCCCCAACACCGACTTCGATACGGCGGAGAACTGGAGCCAGAACCGGACCCCGTGCGCGGGCGCCGCCGTCGAGTTCCCCGCGGACAAGGTGCCCGGAGCCCCAACCGGGGCTGGGGGCGGGGCCTCGGACCTCGGGCCCGCGTGGTCCGGGGCTGGGGGCCGGTGGGGTCGGCCGCTGACGCCGCTTCTCCCGGCAGATGGCGTCCGTCCTGGTGCGAGGCGCTCACAGCGTCGCGAGCGTGGTGAGGGCAGCGGCGCCCCGCGCGGGGAGGGGGAGCGGGGAGGGGGAGCGGGGAGCGGGAGCGGGAGCGGGGAGGGGAGGGGGAGCGGGGAGCGGGAGCGGGGAGCGGGGAGCGGGAGCGGGGAGCGGGAGCGGGGAGCGGGGAGCGGGGAGCGGGAGCGGGGAGCGGGAGCGGGAGCGGGGAGCGGGAGCGGGGAGGGGAGGGGGAGCGGGAGCGGGAGCGGGAGCGGGAGCGGGGAGCGGGGAGCGGGAGCGGGGAGCGGGGAGCGGGAGCGGGGAGCGGGGAGCGGGGTGGCGGCCTCGGGCCCAAGGGAAAGACCCCTCCACCGGGGCACCCGGGTGGGCACAGTCCAGGGCCCCAGAGTCCCCACCGGCGGGGGGCGCACGGAGCCCCCGCCTCGGCCGCCCGGGGGGGCCCCTCGGGACCCCAGCGCTCGGCGCGGTCCTGCAGCCAGAGTCGCCCTGGCGCGGCCACGCCCGCCTTGTAGTTTGTGCTTCCCGGGTTTGGGGCGTCTCTCCCTGGGGTTTCCCTCCTCCTGAGCCCCCTTCGCCCAGGTTTCCTTTGGGGGGGAAGCGCCCCTTTTGTACCCGCCGCGCACTGTCGCCTCCCGCCGTGAACTCTGCGCCCCGCGCCGCCCCCTCCGGGCAGAAGCCGCGTTATGACCACGCGCAGCCGCGGCCTCGGGACAGTTCCTGGGCCTGGGAGTCTCCGGCCCGGCCCGTCACCGCCCGGACGTCCCGCGTCCGGTCCGCGTCCTGCCCTCCGGCCGCTGGAGTCGGCGCCGGCGTCCCACCGGCTCTGTTCTCCTGGGACCCGGCCCAGCTCAGGCGCCCCCTCCAGGCCTCGCTCCCGGCTGTGCGGCTGCCCGCCTGCTGCCCCCAGAGCCCGGGGCCGCGGGGCTCCCAGGCCCCCGCAGCCTCCGCCAGGCCCCCGCAGCCTCCGCCAGGCCCCCCGCAGCCTCCGCCAGGCCCCCCCGCAACCGCGCTGCCCGCGCTCTGTGGGCTCTTCATTTCCATCTCTCCAAATATTTCAGATCGCTCATCAGTGAAACTGTTTACTAGAATTTTAAAGTGGCGCCCATGGAGGTGTTTTTGTTATTTTTATGTTTTTATTGATCTCAGAGAGAGGAAGGGAGAGGGGGAGAGAGAAACATCAACGAGGAGAGAGGGTCACTGATCCGCTGCCTCCTGCGCGCCCCTTGCTGGGGATGGAGCCCGAAAGCCGGGCATGTGCCCTGACTGGGGATCTCCTGGATCCTAGGTCGATGCTCAACCACTGAGCCCTGCAGGCCGGGCGAGTTCTTTTTTTAAAGTATGTTTTTATTGATGAGAGAGAGAGAAAGAGAGAGGCAGACAGACAGACAGACCTGGTGTTCCGCTGGCTTTTGCACCCGGTGGTTGATTCTTGTATGTGCCCTGACCAAGAATCAAACCCGCAACCTCGCATGGGGATGGGGTTCGATGTTCTAACCTATGGAGCTACCCGGCCAGGGCGAGTTTGCTAGTAGTTTTTAAAAAATCATGTATAGGTTGTTGGACTTTTCCAGTTTCGTGTGTGTGTGTGTGTCCCTGCATAGGTGGAGATGTGATCTTCTCCCCTCCTTTGTTTAGCGGGTTAATGAAGTTTTCCGAGGCTGAACAATCCTTGCAACACTGTCCTCCTGGCACCATCCTGCAGGTGCAGGTCAGAGCGGCCTCTTCACGCTGACTTCCCTCTGGCATAACATCCCCATTGACCCTCCACTGCCATCTGCTGGGGCAGCGGGGCTTTTGTTTGTTTGTTTTTTAAAGTAGGTCTTTATTGATGTCAGAGAGAGGAAGGGGGAGGGGGGGAGAGAGGGAGAAACATCCATGATGAGAGTCGTTGATCGGCTGCCTCCTGCACGCCCCCGACTGGGGATCAAGCCCGCAACCCGGGCATGTGCCCTGACCAGGAATTGAACCCCAACCTTCTGGATCCTAGGTCGATGCTCAACCACTGAGCCACGCCCGGCTGGGCACCACCATGTATTTTTAAAATACATTGTTGCCTCCAGTCAGCTAATACTTTATCTGGGATTTTGGCATTTGCAGTTATAAGTACATGAGCATATAAGTTTTCCTATCTTGGAGTGTCCATCCGGTTTTGGAATCAAGATCGCCCTGGCCTCATAAAATGGGCTGGCCAATTTCCAGTCCTTTTTTCTGTTTTCCAGAACCCCTTCTGTAAGAAGAAATTAATTGAGAGCTTGGTATACTTTGCCTGTAAAAACATTTGGACTGGGGAGTTTGAAAATAAGAGGTCTTTTGACTAACATTTTAATTTCTTTAATGTTTGCCAGCCTATTGAAATTCTCTATTGCTTCTTGTGTCAATTTTGACATTTTAAATTTTTCTAAAAATTGGTAGATTTCATGTAAGTTCTCAAGTTTGGTGGTCCTTTTGATTTCTCCAGCTTTTCAATATCTGTTTCTTCCCTTGACAGGCAAGTTCTGTAGTGTAGCCCTGTCCTTTGGGTCTCTCCCTTCCCCATCACATTTTAGTCCTGACTTAAAATTTTTAAGAATATGTTTTTATTGATTTTAGAGAGAGGGAACAAGAAACATCAATCGGCTGCCTCCCACTGGGGATGGAGGCTGCAACCTGGGCATGTGCCCTGACCCGGAATCAAACCTGTGACCTCTTGGTGCATGGGAACGGGTTCAACCAACTGAGCCACACCAGCCAGGCTAGTCCTAGCTTTAAAATATATATATATATAATAAACTTTACCAAAGCATCTCATCACCCTTATTTCTCGCATCTCTTCATGGCCTCTGGATTCCTTCCTTCTTACCTTCTCCAGGCCTGTTGTCAGGATGGGTCTCTGTGTTGCAATCCTTGTGATGTCTCTTAGGCTGAGGGCATTTTTATTATGCTCTTGCATTTGAATGGAAGTTTGTCTGGATATAAAGTTCTAGATGAAAAGTTCTTTTCCTATAATATATAAAATATTCTTCTATTGTCTTTGAGCCCATTGTTGTTGCTGAGAAAACTGATTTCGGAAACGGGATTTTCTTTCCTGGGTGACCTGTTCTTTCTCTCTGAAGCTCTTAGAGCGTTCTCTGTGTCTTTGGTGCTCAGCAGCTCGCTGCCTGACGCATGCCCAGATGTGACTCCTCATGCCCCCAGGCACTCGGTGAGGCCTTTCCACCTGAAGTTTCCCGGCTTTCTTCAAGTCTGGAAAATCCGCCTTTGCTGTTTCTTCAAAGACCCTCCCTTTGCCCCACTCAGTTGGGCTCATTGGTTAGGGCATCGGCCACGGACTGAAGGGTCCGGGTTTGATTCCGGTCAAGGGCTAGTACCTGGGGTTGCAGGGCTCGATCCCTGGCCCTGGTCAGGGCGTGTGTGGGAGGCAACCCATCCATGTGTCTCTCCCACATCGATGTTCCTCCCTCCCTCCCTCCCCTCCCTCTCTAAAAATCAATGGAAAAAAATATTCTCAGGTGAGAATTTTTAAAAAATAATTCCTCTCCCCCACCCCTTGTATCTGAATTTTGACCCTTCGACCGCGATCCCGCCTCTCTCCCCGGTTTTTCTCCCAGTCCTTTCCTGCTCCTTCTGGAAAGTTCCTTAAGAGCAGCGCCCACCTCGCTGGGTCCATACTCCGTGTTTACCTCGCCTCTTGTGCTCTTCCTTTCAAGTGTCACGTTTTTTCTTCATTTATTTATACTTTTCTCTTTGGTTCTTTACAAAAATGAGTTGATGGGTCACAGCGCTAACACCGCCCCTGTCCTGGGGCACACCAGGCCCCTGTGCCCCAAGGCTCGCCCTGGCTCCTGCGGGTGCGGCCGGCCTGCTGTCCCGGCGCCGCACCCTCCGGTGGGAGGCAGTTGGCCTGTGGCCTCACATCCCACAGGGGTCAGCTTCGCGGTCAGTGCTTGGGGACAGCTGAAGAGCAGGCCCTGCCCACAAGTTGAGTCAGGAGGCTGAGCCCTCATGGTCCCTGCGCTGAGACGTCCGCTGCTCATGCCCTCACCTCCAGCCCCAGGAGGGTCAGCGGGAGGAGGGGCGACTCTTGGGGCCCGGAGGGGAGGGGAGGGGACGGGAGGGGGGAGGGGGACGGGAGGGGGGACGGGGGGGGAGGGGAGGGGGACGGGAGGGGAGGGGGGGACGGGGAGGGGAGGGGGGAGGGGACGGGAGGGGAGGGGGGAGGGGACGGGAAGGGGAGGGGGACGGGGGGGGGGAGGGGAAGGGGGGGAGGGGGAGGGGGGCAGGGGCAGGGGGGGCCAGGGGGAGGGGTGCGGGGGAGGGGGAGGGGGAGGGGACGGGAGGGGGACGGGAGGGGGTGAGGGGGAGGGGAGGGGGAGGGGGACGGCGGAGGGGAGGGGGGGAGGGGACGGGAGGGAGGAGGGAGGGGGGGAGGGGACGGGGAGGGGAGGGGGGGAGGGGACGGGGAGGGGGAGGGGAGGGGGGAGGGGAGCGGGGGGCGGGTCAGTCCCGCTCCGGCCTCGCCGCCGCTGTATCTCCTGACACCTGAGGCCTTGGGTTGTGTCGTGAATGGGCTGCCACCACCGAGCCCTGGCTGGACGGGAGACGGGGGGGACTCCAAGCGCCCCCCCCCCCCCCGCGATCTCGGCGCCCCTTCCCCCCCTCGCGGCTCAGAGCCGCTGCCCAGCGGCTGGGGGTCCCGGAACCCGCGAGCCCTGGGCTCCTACCGTTTCTCAGGGGGTGCGGGGGGGGCAGCGGCCCCGGCAGTCGTCCTGCCCCAGACTCTCCGCCGTCCCAGGGCCCTGGCCCTGCCCCCTCCGGCCGCCGTGACCCTCGGCCGGGCTCGGGCCGCGCCCCCCGGCCCCTCAGGTCCCCGCTTCTTGCAGCTCCTGCCGCGGGACGGGGAGCTCGTCCTGGCCCCGGGCGCGGGATTCAGCGCCGCGGACCCCGGCGGGGACCCCGACTGCAGCGCGGGTGAGCCGGCGGCGCCGGGGGGGGGTGGGGGGGGGGGGGGGTCCCCTGCGCGAAGGGCTCTGGGGGCGGCGGGCGGGGCCGGTCCGCGCGGGGCCGGGGTGGACGCGTGTCCGCCGGTGCAGGCGGCCCCGCGCTCTTCCTGGACCCCGACCGCTTCTCCTGGCTCGACCCGCGCTGGTGGCGCTTCCGGGGACGCGGCGCGCGGCCTCTTCTCCGTGGACGCCGAGCGGGTGCCCTGTCGCCACGACGACGTCGTCTTCCCCCCCGACGTGTCCTTCAGGGTGGGGCTGGGCCTGGGCGCCCGCACCCTGCGCGTGGGCAGCGTTTGGGCTCTGGGCCAGGTGAGCGGGGGCGCGGGGGAGCGCGGCGGGGACTCGGGGGGGGACTCGGGGGGACTCCGGGGACTCGGGCGCCTCCCGCCCCTGCGCCCTGGACGCGTGCGCTCTGCGCGCTCCGACGATGTCCCCCCCGCCCTGGGTCCGCTGGTGACGCGGGCCGCCGCAGAAGTTCACGCGGAACGAGGACCTGGCCGCTTTCTCCTGGCGTCCCGCGCGGGCCGCCTGCGCTTCCACGGGCCGGGCGCGCTCAGCGTGGGCCCCGAGCCCTGCGCCGACCCGTCGGGCTGCGTCTGCGGCAAACGCGGAGGGTGAGCGCGGCGGGCGGCGGGGCTCCGGCTGCGGGCCCGCCCCCCCCCGCGCTGACCCGCCTCCCGCCCCAGGTGCAGCCCTGGGTCTGCGCGGCCCTGCTCCGGCCCCTGGGCGGCCGCTGTCCCCCCCGCCGCCTGCCGCGATGCCCTGCGGCCCGAGGGGCAGTGCTGCGGGCTCTGCGGTGAGCGTCCCGGCCGCCGCCCTGCTTGCGGGGGGGCCCCGGCCCCGGGCCCGGGGCGCTGACCCCACTCCCCCTCGCAAGGAGCCATCGTGTCGCTGGCCCACGGCCCCGCCTTTGACCTGGAGAAGTACCGCGCGCGGCTGCTGCACGACTTCCTGACCTTGGTAACCGGGCCGCGCCCCCCCCCCCCCCCCCCAGCCTCGCGCGGAGCCTCCCCCCGCCGGGGCCCCCGCTCCACCCGCTCGTGGGCGCGTCCACTCTCCGCCCACTGTCCACCGCCCGTCCCCACCCCCGACGTCCCGCAGCCCCGGGCCCGAGCTCCGGGCCAACCCGTCCCCCTCCCCCAGCCCCAGTACCGGCGGCTGCAGGTGGCCGTGTCCAAGGTGCCGCGCCCGCCGCTGACCCGCCGAGGCCCCCCGGCGCGGAGCCCGACACGGAGATCCAGGGTGGTGCTGCGGGAGGGCGGCGGCGCCCGAGGCGGGGCGGCGCGGGGCGTCTGGCCCGGGCCCTCCTGGCGGACGTGGCCGAGCACGGTAACCGCGCCCCCCCCCCCCGCCCCGCCCCGCCCCCCCCCCCGCCCCCGCCCCCCGCCCCCGCCCGGGGGGAGACTGAGGCCCCCGTCTCCGTGCAGGGGAGGCCCTCGGGGTCCTGGTCGGCCACCCTCCGGGAGTCGGCGCGCCCGTCGGGGGCGGTTCGGCGGCGGGTCTGCAACCGCCCGTCGCGCGCGGGGGCTGGTGGGCGGCTTGACGGCCGCGCTGCTCCTGTTGCTGCTCGGTGCTGCCGGCGGTGGGGCGCTGTTGCTGCACCGCGGCGCGGGAGGCTCAGGTGTGCGGGGGCGGGGCTCAGGTGTGCGGGGCGGGGCTCAGGGTGCGGGGCGGGGCTCAGGGGTGCGGGGCGGGGAGACTCAGGGGTGCGGGGAGGGGCTCAGGTGTGCGGGGCGGACTTAGGTGTGCGGGCGGGGGACTTGTGTGGCTGGGCCGAGGCTCAGGTGTGCGGGGCGGGGGCGGGGGCTCACGGGAGTTCCCACCCCCAGGTGGAGGCGGCGCGACCAGGCGGCCGGGGCGTCCCTGGGCTTCCACAAACCCGGTGTTCGACGGGGCGGGCTCCGAGGAGCAGGTGAGCGGCCGCGGGGGGGGGGGGGGCTCCCCGCAGCGGGGCTTGGCGCCCGACGCGCCCTGACGCCGAGACCCCGCAGCCCCCCGCAGCCCCCGCAGCCCCCCGGCCCCCGCAGGCGGACGCCAGGAGCACCAGCCAGAGCTGCCTTCGTGAACCCGCTGTTTTCCGAGGCCGAGGCCTGAGCGTCCCTCCCGCCCCGCCCCTGCCCGGGGGCACCCGGCCCGCCTGTGCCGGTCACAGCACGCGGGATCCCCGCACCCCTCTGCCCCACTGCCAGCCAAGCACAGGGTGGCCCCCCCAATAAAGGGGTTTCCTGCACCTGCCTTCCGTGGATACGCTGCCGGCTGCGCCCCCGCCGGGCGGGAGCGGCCCGCGGCGAAGGGAGGTCCTCGGGCCCCAGCACCTTCCTGTCGCAGCCGCGCCCAGAACTAGGCCGGCGCTGCCCCTTGCTGCTGGAGCGTCCAGGGGAGGACGCCAGCGACCCCCAGTGAAAGCGGGGACTGGAGCGGGGAGGCTGAGGCCCCCAGTGAGGGTGAGGGGGCCGGAGCCCACCCCCCCTCCTGTCATGACAAGTGGCCGGGCAGCGCCGGGGACGGTCAGGTGGATGCGCTGACCGGGGGGGTCCCCAGGGACGCTGTCCCTGCGGGGAGGCAGCCCGATTCCTTCTGCGGGGTCAGGTGGCCGCCTGCTGGGTGGGAGTTTGGTGTCTGTCTCTGCAAGGCCAGGCCTTGCCCTCCCATCCTGGGGGTGACTCAGGACACCACCACCGGCCCCCGGAGCAGCAGGCGCTCGGCTGTGTGTGAAACTACCAAGTGACCTTCCTGTGAAACCAGCACCTGGGCTGGGAACCCCCAGCCCTGGAACTGCAGGCGCCTGACCCTGGATGAGAGGCTGGGGCTTGCCCCACGCGCGGTTGGTGGCCCTGTGCTGTGCTGGCGCTCCCGGTGCCTGCGCCCACTCTCTGCTATAGTGGCTAACGATCCATTTTTTGTAAATGGCTGACACTTGGCACCCGTTTCAGACCCTGACAGGTGCCCGGGCCTCGTGTGGCAGATGTCACACCAGGGGCCAGGAGCTAACCTGACCGAAGCCTGGCCTGCCCACTGCCCCTCCGCCACTTGCCAGCGCTTGGCCCCGCTCATTTCTCCGTTGCCCTGCTGCTCTGATGCCCCAGCTAGGAAGACCGCAGCCTGGCCCTGGGAGGTCAGGAGTG